>NC_140581.1:464473246-466873246 GCF_964204655.1 Triturus cristatus | reverse complement strand
TTGCTACGTATGTATGCAATTACCTGCATCTGTATCCGAATGAGCAACTTATCATCACCTTCCCGTAACATATGGAATAACATGTAGTGTAATAGCTAGTTTATTTTATCAAACAGGTAAATTAGAGTATTATTTTTCAGAAGTAGATACTATATTTTCACAAGTACCCGCAATTAACAAATTAAACAAGGTAAAACCTGCAAAAATTAGGTGAATTTTTCTTAGAGACTAAAGAACTAACATTAGAATTCATATTTAGAAATAACTTGACTTGCAGTTTAAAGAAAGAGGAGAAGACAGTTTTAGATATAGTTGAAGAAAGGAGATTGAAAATGCAAAGAAAGGCTTCAGAAGGGAAAGTGGAGAAAACAGTTTGGGATGTTGAAATGGAAAAACACTTGAAAGGGGAAACAAGTCCAACTATGGCTTTAGATTGGCCTCAGAAAGGGAAATTGTGTATAAGAAGGAATCAAACGGCGTATGACAATTATTTGCTAGGGAATAGTGAGTGCCATGATACATGCCAAATCATGGGAGGATGGGGATTTAAAAGTGGAAGAGATCCAGTCTTTCCAGGACTGTATTTCATTTGTGGGAACAGGGCATATTATCGTTTGCCAGACCATTGGTATGGCACATGTTATATTAGCCTGATTTTTCCAAAGATTTTTCATATGGATAGAGGAGAAGATGGTGTACATAGTTTAGGTAGTTATTTAGCACGTAGTAAGAGGGAATCTTGGACTGAAATTGTGGGTGACATTTTTGGAGCACTGATACCCGCAGTGGGAATATCTCTGAATGCAAACAAAATTAGAAGACTTTCAACAGTAGTGGATCGCTTGTCAACAAGCACCGCTGTAGGATTTTTATTGGTAAATACTGAAATGGTTGCCATGCGTGCTATGGTAATGCAAAATCGACTTGCCCTTGATATTTTATTGGCAAAAGAGGGTGGAGTCTGTGGAATGCTGAAAGTTCAACATTGTTGTACTTACATTCCTGACGAAAGTAGAGATTTGAACATTTATATTAAGAATATTACAGAATTGCATGACAAAATTGTACCACTGGAGGTTGAAGGTGTCTGGGAGAAGATTGGTAAGAAAATGTCAGCTATTAAAGACTTTGTAGTAAAATTAGGTAGTACATTTATATGTAAGATATTATTTCCATTAACATGTGTGATTTTCTCAGTATTAATAATTAGATTAGGATGTATTTGTAGTAGAAAAGATAAAAACCAGAAAAGAATAAAAAGAGAGAACTTAAGGAGAAGGGATAAGAAACAAGAAAGAGAATTTGAAGAAATAGAACTAGAGGAGATCAAGGAGAGTATGTATAAAACAGCAAAAAGAGAAGAAACAGGGGAAACTGAAATATGAATGAAGCAGGAAATCAATTTAAAATTCTGTAAAAAGGATACAAAATGTTTTGTTGGTGTGATGATATAATCACCAAAGGGGGATTGCTGGAGCTAGTAGTACAAAATGTTGTATACCCCCCCCATTCTGCATGTTTATATTAATCTGAATAATCAACTAATAGTAATCTTATTAATGTGTTTGCAGTGAAAGACTTATCAATCATACTAACAAAAGAATTACACGTGGGAATTGCACTTTGCATGGCTAATCTAATTGTTAACTAACACATGTACGCATACTGATAGTAGAAAATTAGAATATTGCATGATATATGTTGCTTTGGTGATGTGATTGTTTAATTACGTTTTTGTGTTTTTATGCTTAAGTTGCCCATTTCGGCCTAGTCAAAACGAGACGTTGAACGTGACTGCCCCTAACAACACGAGGTTCTGGGTGAAGTGCGCAGGCGTCACCGCCAGCAGCAGTGGCCTGGTCCTGACCCTAGGAGAAGATGTCCTATTCAAGGTTGCTCCGGGAACTTCACCAACGACAAGACAATAGACAATTTAAAACCGGAACCAGCAAGTGCGATGACTTCATTTTGCAGACTCAATGAGATCTTTACCCCTCGACCCCAAGTCAAACAATCAGAACTTTCTAAACCCCAATCTTGATACTTTTTGATATTATTTTCATTATAAAAGTAGGTAGGGAATTAAACTAAAAAAACGCTCTTCTTTGACGAATTTGATTTCCTGACGTTATACTGACGGAGAGGACGGTGACACTGCTGGACAGCTGTTATCCTGAATCTTTGAGAGACTGAATTGCGGCCTAACTTTGATGAAATAAATATTTTTTTCCTCGACCTGGCTGACTTAATATGATGTTCTGCAATGCTGGTGATGATTTCTAACTATTTTGCAATATTTCTTAGATAAATGATATTTGATAAATTGACAAACGTGTTGTGTCGGTTATTTAAAAAAGAGAATTTAGTTTAGTGTGTGAAGTATAGAGAAATGATTGTGTTCACTAAACCTATAAAACAACTAAATGATTCATTACCTTATGAGGGGAATATCTTAGGATTGGAGTCAATGCATTTAGAATTAGGTAAAGATATTCCTTTCATGTCAGCGTTTGGAAACTTATTCCTCTAGGGAAGCAGATCAACGGAGTGTGAGTATTGGTATTATGGGCCCACCAATGAATGTAATTGAGTGAATTTGCTATTGAGGTAATTGGTCTGTGACGAAGGGGGAATTTGATGTTCCACGCTACAACACTGGCAACAAGTACAACAGTAATCATTGGATCAGACACAGAGATTCAACCATAAACAGTCAATGATTTGTGCTGCACTAACATAGGGGCACCAGATGTGAAATAATACACAAAAGATTATATCGTAAAGGGTCCATGACTTGTGGTACACTGAGATAGGGGCATTAGAAGCATTCAGCGTGTGCGCAGCCAGCGATGATGCATGGTCTGGGCGAGCTGCACTGGGAGCAATGTCTCTTGCCTACTGGACTGCGTCATCTGCAATTGCGATTCGATGTGAATTGTGAGCCCTGCAGTCCGCAATGTAGATGGAAGGCAGTAGTCAGCACAGACATCGAGGAATGCTTTTTTTCACTTCCTCTTGACAAAATCCAAGGACATAGAGTACAATTCTGTCTGCAATTAATAAATCATGTCTCAATGTAAATTGTGAGCTCTGCTGACCGCAGTGTAGGTAACAAAAGATGAAATATGTATGGAATACATTGTCGAAATGTGTAGGTTTCAGGAACAATATAGTTAGTTGCCTACTGCACTCTGAAATTAATGAATCAAGACTGAATTTGAACTGTGAGTTCTGCTGGCCGCAGTGTAGACTGCCATTCAGTGTTCCTTTGAACTTGCAAGAAGAATTTGGTCATTGTACTAAAGCTATAATTGATATCAAAAAAGTTCTTGAAGCAAGGATACTAAAAGGATATTGTGTAGGTTTCAGGGACATTGTAGTTAGTTGCCTACTGGACTCTGTAATTAATTAATCAAGACTCAATTTTAATTGTGAGCCGTGCTGACTGCAGTATAGGCCAGAGGCAGCGGTCAGCAGGGGCCCACAGCCACGTGGGGTTGAGTTGAGCTGCACAGTTATTGGCAATTTAGTGTGTGTGCAGCCAGCGATGATAAGTGGTGCACTGAGTTAGTGGCACCTGAAGCAACCAGCGTGTGCACACCCTGCGATGGTGCGTGGTCTGGGCGGGCTACACTGGGAGCAATGTCTTTTGCCTACTGAATTCTGCCTTAATAAGTGCACGTGTTGATGACTTATGGTGCAGTGAGTTAGTGGCACCTGAAGCACTCACCGTGTGCACACCCTGCGATGATGCGTGGTCCAGGTGGGCTGCACTGGGAGCAATGTCTTTTGCCTAGTGAATTCTGTCTTAATAAGTCCACGTGCCAATGACTCATGATGCAGTGAGTTAGTGGCACCTGAAGTACTCAGAGTGTGCGCACCCTGCGATGATGCGTGGTCCGAGCGGGCTGCAATGGCAGCAATGTCTTTTGTCTAATGAATTCTGCTTTAATAAGGCTACGTGGTGATGACTTATGGTGCAGTGAGTTAGTGCCACCTAAAGCACTCACCATGTGCGCACCCTGCGATGATGCGTAGTCCGGGCACCCCGCACTGGTAGCAATGTCTTTTGTCTAATGAATTCGGCCTCAGTAAGGCCATGTGGCGGTGACCTGTGGTGCAGTGAGTTAGTGGCACCTGAAGCACTCAGCGTGTGCGCACCCTGCGATGATGCGTGGTCTGAGCGGGCCGCACTGGGAGCAATGTGTCTTGCGTACTGGACTGCGTCATCTGCAATCGCGAATCGATCTGAATTGTGAGCCCTGCTGTCCGCAGTGTAGATCGAAGGCAGTAGTCTGTACAGACATAAGTCTGTGGTGCTGTGCTGCTGGGTTTGCAGAGGGCCTGTGTCGAGGAGGCCGGCGGTCATGGCGGAGGCCTCGTGGTGGGGTGAGGGCTGCTGCCCTGGCAGATGCTTTGGTCTTCCCAGAAGTGAACCACACCCAGAGCTCCGGCCTATTTATTCATACTCTTACGCGGGAGTGGCGTATGTTGGAGCAGCCCACTCCGCTTCTGCATCCAGGGGGGGACAACACAGCTACATGACCGAGATCTTCTCCACTGCCTGAGGTAACATGGTTGCGTCCACTGTGCACAACACTACAATTACCAGCAGTATATGTACATATGGAGAGGTTTGTGCTCTGCATAGTGAGGTCTGTCCAGCACATCACCGCTACATTTGGTATTGTGTGCATTATTATTGATGGGTGACTTGCTTCCTTCACACATACTTGGTTGCCACATCTGCCAACATTCAAGTATTGTGTGGCTGAGGGACCATGCCATTTTTGGAAGGTCCGCGGTCCTGTTCTGTGCTGTCTCAGTGGTGGTAGGGTGGGGGGTGGTCCGGGGGGGATGTCCTGAGGCTGGTGGCAGTGGGTGTTGTGGCCTTCTTGGGTGTCGGAGCTGCATGATCACTAACTTTATGACATGTGTTGTTCTTCAGATGTGATTCTGGGCTGGGCTTCCTTTCACACTGTAGGCAGTGGTTTACACCAGTAAAAAGCAAATGTTAGATTCCTACTACTAACGAGGCTTATTGCCTGTTTTTGGATTGCACCCCAGATTTGGCTGCTCGTTGAAAATATCGGGAAGTGGTGTTTTTGTGTTATTTTTGCACGGGAACGCCTACTCTGCATATTATTACCGTTAGTTGTTGCTGTCATTTGTGGCGATTTCTTTTTGCGGAAGCTATTGCTGGAAAACTGGGGATATCGGCTGTTTTCACTAGGTTGAGAAAGGAATGATAATTTAAAATCACTGAAAAAACTATAGGTTTAAGGAACATTATATAATTAGAAATTAGCATTTTAAAAAAAACTTTGAAATTCACTAAAAAAAACATAGGTTTCAGGGACGTTATAGCTACAAATTAGCATTTAAAAAACCTTTGAAATTCACTGAAAAAAAACAAAGGTTTCAGGGACGTTATAGTTACTTGCACATTTCACTCATACAAAACCATAGAAATTCGGCCGTTATAGTTAGTGGAGCTAACTATAACTCACGCCCCCGCAATGCACTGCTGATGACGTCACATATTACATCATTCATGACATGGTCAGTGACATCACTGATGACATCACTGATGACATCTCAAATGACATCACTGATGACATCACGGATGACATCATCCACATGAAAATCTGATGCACCTCCTCATACCTTAATAAAACATTTGATACACCCACTCTAAAATACTGACTACCATTTTTTAAACAATAGAGACACCAATACCACTTACTATATACGCACGCACTGATTCCTAGGTCTACACACACATTCACTCATTCACCCATACAGTCACTCATACATGCAGTGACTCATCAATACAACACTATTATAGACACTCATACACCTATACAAACACTCACACACCACCACTCATCCAGAGTTACTCACACGTCTAGTCAGTCATGCAAAGAATCAATAACACTTCTATTTACTCAGCTATATAGTTATACACACACAACCTCACTTATTCATAGTGATACTAACATATACTTACTGTCTTATATAATCACTGATACAAGTACACACTCATCCATACAGCACTCTCACAATCACTGACTCTCATGTATAGTCATTTATATACTCCAACTCTCTCATGCACTGTGTTTTACATATGCAGTTACTTGGACATGTAGCACTGAGATATCCATTCACTCACCAACACACCTATACACACACTCACCCAACCAGACAGCTGTTTCCACATGCAGTCTTGAACCCATACACCCAGTGAATAAAGAACTCACACATCTATGAACAAAGTCACACACCTCCCACCCACCCACCCACACACTTAGGCACCCATTCAAATACTCAGGCAACCAATCAATAACCCATATAGACACTCATGTAGCTACTCATCAACCAATGCAGCTGCTCACACAGCAATAGACAGACTGATACAGACATTCACACAGTTTAGTCACTAACCCATGAATTCAGTAAGACACATTTAATCACTCACTTATACAGTCAGTCACGTACCTACTAAATCCTCCATCCACACACTTATACACCCACTCATTCTTCAATATACCTTGGCCAATATATTTATAAAACATATTTAAAATTTATAGAAACACACAGTCACTGGATGATGTCATCAGCGATGTCATTTGAGGTGTCATCTGTTATGTCATCAGTGATGTCACTGACCATGTCATGAATGATGCAATATGTGACATCATCAGCAGTGCATTGTAACTATAACGTCCCTTAAACCTATGGTTTTTTCAGTGATAGGGTGGCAAGTGTATTTGTAAGGGTTTAGGGTGGGTATGATTTTTTGGGTGGCAAGGGTAATTTTAGTACTTAGGGTGGTTATGGGTTATTGGGATCGCAAGGGTATTTTAGGGTTTAGGGTGGGTATGAGTCTTTGGGTGGAAAAGCAATTTTTAGGGTTTAGGGTGGTTATAGATGTTTGGGTGGAAAGGGGATTTTTAATGTTTGGGGTGGGTGTAGGTTTTTGGGTGGAAAAGGAATTTATAACATTAATAGTGTATAGGTGTGTGTGTGTGTGTGTATATATATATAATATATATATATATATTCACTGAAAAAACCATAGGTTTCACACACGTTATAGTTAGGAATTAGCATTTAAAAAACCTTGCAAATTCACTGAAAAAACCATAGGTTTCACACACGTTATAGTTAGCTGGGCATTTCACTCGAAAAAAACCATTGAAATTCCCCCGTTATAGTTAGTTCAGCTAACTATAACTCGCGCGCCCGCAATCCACTGATGTTGACGTCACATATTACATCACTCATGACATGGTCAGTGACATCCCTGATGACATCACTGATGACATCTCAAATGACATCACTGATGACATCACTGATGACATCATCCAGTGACTGTGTGTTTCTGTAAAATTGAAATATGTTTTATATATTTATAGTGAAAGGCCTGTGGAAGAATGAGTGGCTGTACAAGTGTGTGAATGGATGATTTTCTACGTGCGTAATTGACTGGAAAAGTGAGTCATTAAATGTATCTTACTGCAGACTAGTGACTAAACTGTGTGAATGTCTTCATGTTTCTGTCTGTTGGTGTATAAGTGGCTGCATGGTTTTGTGAATAGCTATATGAGTGTCTATATGGATTATCGATTGGTTGTCTGAGTATCTGTATGGGTGCTTGAGTGTTTGTGTGGGTAGGCTGTGTGTGACTCTGTGCATAGATGTGTGAGTGGGTGATTCCATGGGTGCATGGTTTTAACAGTGCATCTGTGATGGACTGTATGGTCGAGTGAGTGTATGTATGGGTGTGTTAGGGATTGAATGTATATCTAAGTTGTACATTTGTGACTAACTACATATGTGAAAGGTAGTATATATGCGTGTAAGAGTATATAAGTGGGTATATGTGAGAGTGTGTGATTGTGAGAGTGGCTGTATGGATGAGTGTGTGCTTGTATCAATGATTGTATAAGAGCGTAAGAATGTGGTACTATTTTTATGAGTAAGTGAACTTGTGTGTGTATAACTGCATAGGTGAGTAAATGGGAGTGTGATTAATTATTTGCATGACTGACTAGGTGTGACAGTACCTCTATGGATGATTGGTGGTGTATGAGTGTCTATGTAGGTGCATAAATGCATCTGATAGTCTTGTACGGAGTGACTGTAAGTATGAGTGACTGTACATATGAATGAGTGGAGGTGTATGTAAACCTAAGAGTTAATAAGTGGGTATGTAGTTATTGGTATTGGAGTATCTATGGTTTTGATAATGGACGTCTGAAATTTTGAGTTCGTGTATCATCGGTTAAATTAGGGTGTGAGAAGATGCAGTAATTTATCACATTGATGATGTCATCAGTGATGTCATCAGTGATGTCATTTGAGATGTCATCAGTGATGTCATCAGTGATGTCACTGACCATGTCATGAGTGATGTAATATGTGACATCATCAGCAGTGGATTGCGGGCACGCGAGTTATAGTTAGCTGAACTAACTATAACGGGGGAATTTCAATGTTTTTTTTCGAGTGAAATGTCCAGCTAACTATAACGTGTGTGAAACCTATGGTTTTTTCAGTGAATTAGCAAGGTTTTTTAAATGCTAATTCCTAACTATAACGTGTGTGAAACCTATGGTTTTTTCAGTGAATTTCAAAGGTTTTTTAAATGCTAATTCCTAACTTTAATGTGTGTGAAACCTATGGTTTTTTAAGTGAATTTGCAAGGTTTTTTAAATGCTAATTTATGAATGTTTTATTATATTTTTTAATTATTTATTTTACAATAAGCTACCTATGTATATAATTATAGATTTACTGTATCCTGCAATATGGAATTGCTCAGCTTTTTTTTTTTTTGGGATATAGTTGAACAGCATAGTTAATATCTTCTATAAACCTCTAAGCACATGTATATATATTTTTTTAAGGGTTTTTGACCGTGTGTGCACCGTACGCGTACGGTGCGCGCACGGTGCTTGCATGCGTACGTGCTCCGTGTGCGCATGCGTACGTGCTCCACGTGCGCATGCGTACTTCATGTGTGATGCGTACGCGCGTGCTCCGTACGCGCATGCGTGCGTGCTCCTTTCGCGCATGCGCGCGTGCTCCTTACGCGCGTGCTCTGTACGCGCATGCACGCGTGCTTCGTACGTGCTCCGTACGCACGTGCTCCGTACGCGCATGCGTGTGTGCTCCGTATGCGCATGCATTCTTGTACCGTGCGTGCTCCGTGCGCGCACCGTACGCGCTCGGTGCACGCAGGGCAAGTCATGTGATTAAGAAACAACACTTTTCATTGGTTTATAGTAGTTTCAGGTCATGTGATTAAGAAACAACACTTTTCATTGGTTTATAGTAGTTTCAGTTCCAGAAACTTCCAACACCACACCCACTCCCCTCATTATTACTTCTGATTCCCTGGGAGAAGGAGCTGAGCAGCTTTTCTAGTACTTCAGTATTTCAGAATGGCAGAGCAGCAGTCATCTTCTGGGAGTGAGCAGGAGACCCTTGTGAGACAGAGACAGAGGAAACAGAAAGACTCTTTTATATGGCAATTTTTTACATTTCCACTGGGGCAGAAGAAAGTGAATGCTCCCAAAGTCACCTGCACTCTTTGTGATCGTGTCTTATCAAGAGGAGATCCTAAAAAGAAATACTCTTTTAGTATCTTCACTATGATCAGGCACGTTAGAGATGTACATCCTGTGGCTTATGCTCGAGCTGCTAGAGAAAACCCTCCAGCAGCTCAGCCGAGCACATCCGCAGCAGCTCAGCCGAGCACATCATCGGCAGCTCAGCAGAGCACTTCATCTGCGGCGGCAGCTTCACCTTCTTTGGTTCCTCTGGATATACACCCTCTGTTTGAGAGGGTGCATATACGGTGCAATTTGTGTAATGCTCTTCTCTCTTATGCGGACACCAGCATTCCGCTAATAGAGAGGAAGATACAGCAGCACACGTGCGGCACCCTATAATTTTTGCCATGTCTTTTCTTTCCTCTGTCCCTCAATTAACACAACGGCTCTTTTTAGAGCCACCTAACATCTAAACACTTAAATTTGTTTTTTAATTCTATTTTTTTAATGTTTTTTTTCCCGCCGTGCGCGCACATACGGTACGCACACCCCGAGATTTTTAAAAAAAATTTAAAATGTTTTTTCACCCTTCATGGTCCTTCAGGGACCCCCTGACAAAAGCTAGGGGGTCAGGAACTCTGTACCCTGCCCCCTTTTCACGTTCTCCACCTTTCTTTTAAATGAAAACACACATTTCTTTTTTTTGCATATTTCAACCCTTTCCAAATGATTTCTACCCCCAACATGACTTCTGCCTGCTAGCATAGCATTAGATCATGGAACACTGGTGTGAGCAGAGACGTCAGAAGTTCAGCACATAATGTTTCTAATCCAAAGAGCAAGATTGCTTAACTTTTCAAACCTAACAGCAAATCCAAAGTAATGTTCTGTGGGAACACATTTTTCTGGACCAATACAAAACATGCTTTTAAAAATTTAAACATACAGCCTAGTTTTTATTGTAAAATGGTCTGAAACAGCCAATGAGTTCTTCTTTTTTTTTTTTTAAAGTATATAAGCCTCCATTTTACAACTACCTTTCTTTTCATTTTGTCATTCTACTGAAAGGCACCTTCAGAGTGCATCCAGGTCTCCTCCTCACTCCCTGAAATACACTGCTGTTCTACCATTTTCAATTAAAATTGATTGCTGCTCAGCTCCTTGTCCCAGGTAATAAGAAGAAATAGTGAGGGGAGTGGCTATGGTGTATGAAGATTCTGGAAGAGAAACTACTATGAACCAATGCTTCTGAGTGCATCCAGATGCCCTCCTCACTCCCTGAAGTAGAGTGCTCTTCTGCCATTTACAACTAAAATTGATACCTGTTCTGCTCCTTGTCCCACGAAATAAGAAGAAATAGTGAGGGGATTGGCAAGGCATTTATAGAGTAGACGGTGTACATTTCACAGATGAAGGGAACAGAGTCTTCCTCTTGATCTTTTGACTCTGCATCGATACTTACTTATAGGTACCAAAAAACACTCAATTAACACAATGGCTCTTTTTGGAGCCAACCAACATCCAAACACTTAAACTTTATTTTTAATTCTATTTTTTATATGATTTTTTTGTCGCATCTCTATGCTTCCCCTGCGAAGGCTCCCTTGACCATGGTTCAAGGATGCCTGCGTGGTGGGGAGATTGTTCTTGTGCAGGAAGGGACACCTTCCTGCACAAAAACAATCAAAAGAGGCTTTTTCCTCTTTCAATGCGTGCTGTAGAATGGAGGACGCACTAAAAGAGGAAAAAACGAGGAGAAATAAAAACATTTATCCTCGTTGTGCCTCGCAACACCACCTCTAGGGTGGCGTAGCATTCACACGCATCTCCAAAGTTACGATTTCTCGTAAACCTGGAGATGTGTCTAGTTCTTTGTGTGTTGCGTGGGAACACCCACAACAACACCCATGGAACGCCCCTTCAACGCACAGTGCTGCGTGTGAAGTGGCTGTATTTATGTGGAGAGGAAAAGTCACGCAGGGTGGCTTTTCCTCTCCTTGTAAATATGGAGGAGCTCCCTGCGCCACCAGTACGTTATGAAAAGTGACGTAGTGGTGGCGCAGGGGCCTTGTTAATCTTCTCCAGAGATGTTAAGGAAATTAAGGGTAAGACAGACAAAGGGAGAGAGACAGAAACAGAGACAGAGAGCAAGGAACTGAGAAGGAGTAAGGCAGTTAGAATGACTGAGACACATGGAGACAGGGAGAGATACATGGTTGAAAAAGTAGTGATGGAGGCAGTAAACCTAGGGGAGTAGTATAGAAGGTGTGAGGGAGTTACAAAAGAGCAGTAAAGGAAGAAGAGAGAGATAAGGGGAATGAGAAAAGCAGAGTGAGGAGAAGTGAAGAAAAGGGAGCATGAAAGTGAAGGGGTGAGAAATACAGATATTTCAAACTTCCCTGACCAACAAAATAACTTAATTATAAATAAATGTTTTTTTTAATTGCTAGAAAAAAGGATTACATTTCCTAAATTTTCTTTCTCGATCTGAAAAAAAAGAAAAAAAGTAGTAATATTTAACAATACATTTTAGAATACAGTACACATATTTTCATGTTTAACAAAGTAATTTTTTGCCCTTTTTTTGCTGTTTTCAGATTATATTGAATTTCACTGCAAATTGTGAAATCAATTGCATTCATCACTTAACAGCGGGCAAAAAAATTAAAAATCTGAAAGATTGTTTAAAAAAAGCCCTGAATCTCTCCTCAGTAAAACATACCTTGATAGAAATGTAACATATATATTAAAAATATGCAATAAATAACGTCTATAAATCTTGTTGCTTAAGCTCATACATCAAAATAATATCTGTCAAAGAAGTCCACAATAGAAACAGTTACTTTTCCATGAGGCCAAATGGTAATTTTTAAATCCTTTTTAGGTGAAATATCCAATGGTAATCCTATAAAATTGAAATAATGGTTTCTTCAGATGCTGCAATTTGTATCTAAAATTTTGGTTTTAGAAAAATTAAGTAGGAATTTGGTAATTCTGCAGGCAAACGTTGCTTGAAAATCAATTGTGAATCATTACACAGTGTCCAGCCTTTTTCACATTTTAGATAAACTGTGTAATGACCAGAAGTTATAGAAGGTCCATCATGGAAAATTATTGCAACTGCAACAAAAGTTTTTCCTGATATTGATAATTTATTTCCTGTAAACTTCTTTATTAAAGTGTCCAATTTTGTTCCATCAGCTCTACAACCTTGCATCATTAAAATTACATACTGTCCATATTTCTTTAAAAATAACGTTGATAACATTTCTGATTTACATTGAGAACATTCCATGTTGTGATTTGCATCTTTAACTAATTTACTAAAAGTAACTGATTTACTCTCTGGTAATGTTAAATGTATGAACCTTTCAGAATCAACATTAGAGCTGCATGTGTTCAAACAGTTTTTACAACTATGTTCCCATTTATAAGAGAGACCAAACATATTTTCTATTTCTACCCCTTCATCTTCCAGTACCATAAGCATATACATTAAGAATTCCTGTGCATCTTGCTGGACATTTTGAATAAACTGTGTACATCCAGAACATACATCTAAAAGATTTTTAACATCAGAAGCACTTTCTATTTTAGTTTTATCGTTACTCAGCTTCTCATAAAGGAAACTCAGCAGAGAACAGAATCGTTTTTCATGATTTAGTATTATCTGCTCTTGCAAACTTTCACGATAAAATACAACATTCAGCACTACATTAGTGTAGCAGTTGACACCAGAGCTATTTTCAAAATGACAACCAACAACCTCTTCAGCATTGTCCTTTTTCTTTTTGCTTGCAATCACATCAGTCTCTATTTGTTTACTCTTCTGTACATCCTCATTACAGATATTCTCAATTCTACTTTTCCGACAAACAACACATTTTTCAAACACAGGATACTGACCTAAATGAGGAGCATAGCTTCTCCTTAATCTATTATATTCCTTTACACAGTTTGCATCAGCACTAACTTTTGACTCATCAAAGTCTATCATGAATAAACCAGATATTTTTTTCACGCGTGACAAAGCAACATATGCCATACCTTCTTTAAACACACTAGATCCAATGTTTACAAAAGCACTATCTACAGTTAATCCTTGAGATTTGTGAAGAGTTACAGCATATGCTAGAGAAAACGGAAACTGCTTCCTACGTACATATAAGTCTTTCACAAACAAGAAACGAACTGAACAACGACTAATGTCTCTAACCTCTTCAATCTGATCAAATATTATTTTTAAAAATTCAATTCCATCTTTTTTCTTGTAATTAACAAAACCCACAACTTTACCCATAGCTCCATTCACTAAACCTTTATCTACATCCAAATTACGTCTTAAAATTACTCGACAGTTCATACATACATAAAGATTCTTTTCTAAACCAGCTGTTTTTGATATGTTTTTCTCTAGAGAATCCAATTTAGTTGTCAATTTGCTTGTCAATATAATAGTTATTCCTTCATGCTGTATTTTATCCACAGCTTCCAGTTTTATAATCTCTTCATTTTCCAATTTCAAAAGTTCTTGATTGAATATAGAGCATTCATGTAGTGTTGGCTTTAAGCAGATTACAGTATTTTTTCCAGCAATTTTCTTGTATATTTTCTCTGGAACTATTTGTTCTGTTGGAAACAAATTACATAGCAATCGACTCTGTAAAGCTTTTCTGCCATGTTCTGTGAGTAGTCCAATTCTGATATCTTTGAGAATACTTGCATAATCATCATCATTTGCTTGCCGCATATTGGTAATGAGTTCTTTGTACTCAAAGTATGTCCAAATATTCACATTACCTATACTTCCTAACGACTTTTTCGTGTCTTCATGTGTAAGAGTATGAAATACTGGTTGTCCTTTAACTGGAGTGAGCTGCAGTAGATCCCCAAAAACTATAACATGTTTTCCTCCAAATAGCACGTCATAGTTTGTCTTTAGAATTTGCTGCATTCTTAAATGCACAAAGGCAAGCATTAAGTTTGATACCATGCTTACCTCATCAATAATGAGAACTTTCATTTTTTTCAATACTCTTGAAACTTCAAAACATGCTTCTCCTGTTAGTTTGTGGTATTGTATTTTGTTCTCATGCTCTACTGGTAACATTAGCAAACAATGGAGGGTAATTCCTTTTATGTTATATGCTGCTAACCCAGTTGGAGCAGTAACAACACAAGACAAAGTTGTAGGTAGCTTCTAATTACTTTAATTAAGAAACTTTTTCCAGTTCCAGCTTGTCCACTCACATACATTCTGATTGTTTCAAATGATGTGCATGAGCACTCTTTATTTTCATGTAGTAATCCATGATCAATTTGTGTTGTGACTTCCTCATAAATTTGTTGTTGTTCATCATTCAGTTGTTGTTCCAAATTTGGTAAGTTTATTAAATCTTCCTGAGCTTGATTCATAGCTGTTTCCACTTCAGTCATGGCTATTGCAGCTTCATTTTCTACGATTGGTTGTCCTAGAGGATCTTGACTGAGCGTCCCAGAACTTTGACTGTCTTGAGAACTGTCTCTAGCTACTTCAGCTGCAATTGTTGCTTCTTGTTCAATTTCTTCATTTAACATTTGTACATAAGTTGTGAAAGTACTGCATTCTATGTTATCTTTGCATGCATTAAAGGAATCTTCATAGCTTTGAAAATGTCCAAGTAATTCATCCTCTGAACGCCATGGTTTAAACAACTGTAAAAGTGCTAAGTGGTAAAATTCCTTCTTGTCAGTAGTGTCGCAACTCAGCTTTCTGTGATTAATCAAACTTCCTTTTGTTTGTTTTACCAAACATCCTTCCTCACCAATGACTTTATATTTTCCATTGTTGATGTCTTCTGTGGTATTCCGTTTAAAAATATAGTTCTGCAGCACTTCATAGAGACACATGTTCTCAAGATGATGACTTCTCTTTGGGTAATATGTGTCCAACATGTTTGTTCTTAAAATGTCTGTACTTTCTGGTTCGTACTCTGCTAAATATTCAATTTCTCGAATAGATTTCAATACCCGATTTCGCATTCCTGCAAGGTCTAAACTTACCCAAATTATTCTTCTGGATTTGGAGTACAGACTTGCAGATGATAACCTATCTGAGCATTCGTATGACCCAATTTCTCGATGCAATAACATCTTTAAACTGAAACTGTATAGCTTTTTACTGACAGTCTTCACGTGAGAAATCTCTTCCCACATTTCTTTCAATTCCGTTTTCTCAGATTTAGTGATGTAAGATGTGACATACCGAGCAACAGCAATAGAATTGTCAGCTACATACTGAATATCCATGTTAGCATTCCACATGGATAAAATGACTGGGTTGTAGTCATTTATATATTTTGACTCTTCTTTTCTTCTTAGGTTGTAGGTATTTTTAGGCGATTTTCTTGTAATAGTATGTCGCACAGCTGACATAAAACAGTTTACTCTTCCTTTTGAAAGAACAGGTCGTGGAAATCCAAATCGACATTTTGTGTAGAATTTATCTTTACTCTTGTACTTTCGTCGACAGTATTTTCCACACCGATGACTTTGGAAACGTAAAACTTGCTCTTTTAAGGTTTTAATTCTGTGCTTTTAGGTATAGCACATGTTGCATATCCTTCAATGAAAGATAAAACTGCATCATCAGAATCTGTTCCAAATTTTGGGGCATCCTTGATCCACAACAGCATATGAATATGAGGAGCACCTCTTGCTTGGTACTCTTTTCTCCAAAAGAAATCCACAACTTCTCCAAGAGAATTTTAGCCTCAAATCTATGATTGAAATATCTGCAAACATTCACAGGATCCAATGAGCACAATTCTCCTGCTGTCTTGTATTGGATGTTTTCAATATTTGAATTTGCCTCTCGAAGAAAATCCAGTAAATCATCCCAAGCGTACTCAGCACAGCTTAGGGTAAGGAACCATGTAGGAGTTCCTAAATTCCGTAACATACATTTCAATTCTCCATGGCGTCGGTACCAATATTCATTAGTCCCACACTGACAAGCCATCAGATTAATCAATTGAGATTCCAAATGATCATCTCGCTGTTGCACTTTGGTCAGAAAATCCTTTGCAGACACATTATGTAGATGTACTCCAGTTTTTAAAATGTGATTTACTGCATAAGATAGTGCAGATAAGTCACTTTCAAATAAAAGATGGAACAAATAAGGAATAGTTTGATGAAATCTTGGATCTTCTGCATATAATCTTGTAGTCCGATACTCAGAAGCAGGAATCTGTACTGGACGTTCATCATATCGTCCACCTTTTCCTGTAGGAAACAGCTGGGGAAAACAACGAGCTTCCAAGCTCTCCTCCCATACACTCATGGGAGTTCCTTTTGCTTTTTTCATCTGAAATAGATCAATAGTGTTTCCCATAACTTCTTTAGAATGAAGAGGATGTATGCTGAAATGTTCATAAATTTCTTCTTCTTTTGACTTATCCACTTTTTCAATTTGCCCAGTTGGTATTCCTGTGTCTGCTACTAAAACTTCTTTATCTTCACCCATATAAATTGATTCATACTATTTATTATTTCATTTCAAATATAAATTTGCTCTTTGTACTTTTCGCACATCTACCAGCTCCTGCCAAATTTTCTTATTCTTTGTAGGTACACCATTAACCAGAATAACTAATGGTTCAGTTTCCAAACTATCTGCATCAATTGTTTCAATATTTTTTTTCAAATCTAATGGCAAATAGACAACTCTTCCTTTTAAACCTCTTTGTAAATCTGAAGGAGGTAATTTACCTGTTTTGGGCTCCATACGAACTATAGTCTGAAACGGATGGACACATTGAATGAGTATAGACTCATACGTATTTAAATCACTAAGTTCTGCAGGAATATCAACCAATTCTAAATTATTATGTACAGCTCTAGCTGGCATTTTATTTTCTTCTAACTTGTTATAACAGTATTTACAAATACACTGATCTTCACCCAAATCAAAACAATTTTCCAGAAACAAATATGTAGCAAAATCCTTCCACTTAGAATTATTTTCTTTTTCACTTTTTTTATAGAGATCAACATTCCTTGTTTGAGTTTTATAATGGCTTCTCCGGCAACAAATACAAGTAATATTTGGTCTTTCATTAGAGATGATAGCAAATGTTGTCATTTGATCTTCAAATGTTTTACTAACAGTGGGTTCTACATTCTCTTCCACATTTTCTTCAATAACTGTGTCATTTCCTGCACTTTCTTGCTCTGGACCAAAGTAACAAAACTCAATATCCTCACAAACCTTCTTCACATCTGATACAGATCCACGGAACAGAGCACTATTCAACTCATGTAACTTTAGTGCTGGACATTTGGCAAAATACAATCTTCTGACAAACTTTCTCATTTCAGTATGATGAACTGCCAGCATCCTAAAATGTTGAAAAACACTTTGACAAACTTTCCTAGAAAGACAAGCCAGAGAATGTCCTTGCAAACCAGTATTCTCTCTCACTCTGTATGGATCTAGTCTTTGAAGCACCTTAATCTTCTGTTTAACACTTTTTTTACTATATTCTCTTAGAAAGTCACGAAATTTATCAATAGATTCCTGTCGTACAGTACAAATACTACTACAATTCCAAGTGTACACTGGGGCTTTAGGACGTCTCCCCATAACCTCATCAGCTAACACTTCTTCCTCATTTCTTGGAACCATTTTCTCCTTTTCCATTACACAACCATCTTTAACTTCATATGCTCGACCACTGGTGTCAACTGCATGCAGCAAACTATTACTTTGAAGATAACTCTCTTCATTAAAAAATGGTTCAGTACTTGAACTATGCTTCCATTCTCCTAAGAACCCTTTACAAAAGTTTTTTTTTTCACTTCTCTTTTTCTTTTGCTTTTTGACTTCATTACATTCACTAATTTATCTAATGTACGGATCCTGTTCAAAATTAAAATGAATAGTTTTCTTTTTAATTCCAAAGCCTTTGCAACAATTGATTCAATTTCTTTCTTTTTCTTATAAAATTTGTCTTTCTTCCTATATTTTTTCACATCCTTTAGCAATTTGAACATCACTCTTCTCTGAAACATTTTTCTACGAATGTTTTTAAAATCAATTTTTCTTTTTAAGCCATTCTGTCGATTGTCTTGTTGTTTTCTACTTGAAACACTATTTCCAGTGGATATATTTTTTACATTTTTTCTTTGCTTGAGGATATTTTTTATAAAATCCTTAGTCTGCTTACCAGAAGGCTTTTTCTTTTTTCCAACATGAGGTTCTTCAACTAATTTTTGTTGTCCAGTTGTCTTTAAATATAGATGTTGTTGCTGTTCTTTTCTCTTTCTTGATTTAATAGGCATCTTTAATTTATTTCAGTGTTGTTCAGCAATACCTGAAAGAAACTAAAAAAAATACCTTTATGTAATTTAAATATATTACTATATTTTTTATGAGCTTTTCAAAACCTATCATATAAGCTGTCCCTTTCCTACGACTGCAAGTCTTACACAATAAAAGCTACACAAATTAAATCTCTGACAACAATTCCTGTGTGCACACAGACTCATGGTGTGATTCTAGGCAGAAAACGATATTTGATTGGCAATTTCAAAGCACATTTACTACTGTGGTTTTGCAAGTGATAATTACTGTAAAAGCCTGACACATTTTCCTTATAGTTTAGAGAGGCAGAAAAGAACACATGTCCTAACAGCTACTTGAGAGCATGAGCATGTGGAACCTGGGTGAGTGATTAGACTAGAGCAAAGGAAATGAGCCTTGGTGATGTTGAATGTGGTAGCGTTACACACTACTATCTAAAATACCACACAGTGCTGAATAGCATGGGAGTACAGGAGAAGCAGCTGCCTGTGTGCTAAGAGTGTGTTTCTGGAGACTGTGTATTGTGAGGTGCAAGAGAGATCTGCATGGACGCTTGCACAACTGCATGAAGACTGCAGAGATGAATGTAAGAGTACATGTATGGTAAGGGTTAATTGGAGTTTGGAACATGTAGGAACTACCTCACCCATGGCAGGAGTGGAAGGAAAATCTACCCTGTTGTTTTCAAATGTGTTTGCATTTGCCGTTCATCTGTGAGATAGTGATGTGTGCTGAATGCTAACCATCACAGTTCAAGAAAACAAGCTGCCCCTTTCCTACGAGTGCTAGTCTTACAGAAGCACAGCAACACAAATTAAATCTCTGACAACAATTCCTGTGTGCACACAGACTCATGGTGTGATTCTAGGCAGAAAACGATATTTGATTGGCAATTTCAAAGCACATTTACTACTGTGGTAGAGCAAGTGATAATTACTGTAACAGCCTGACACATTTTCCTTATAGTTTAGAGAAGCAGAAAAGAACACATGTCCTACCAGCTACTTGAGACTATGAGCATGTGTAACCTGGGTGAGTGATTAGACTACAGCAAAGTAAGCATGAGAGTGCAGGAGAAGCAGCTGGCTGTGTGCTAAGAGCGTGCTTCTGGAGACTGTGTATTGTCAGGTGCAAGAGAGATCTGCATGGATGCTTGCACAACTGCATGAAGACTGCACAGATGTATGTAAGAGTACATGTGTGGTAAGGGTTAATTGGAGTTTTGAACATATAGGATCTACCTCACCCATGGCAGGAGTGGAAGGAAAATCTACCATGTTGATTTCAAATATGTTAGCATTTGCCTCTCATTCGTGAGATATTGATTTGTGCTGAATGCTAGCCATCACAGTTCAAGAAAACAAGCTGCCCCTTTCCTACGAATGCAAGTCTTACAGAACCAGACCACCACGAATTAAATCTCTGACAACAATACCTTTGTGCACACAGACTCATGGTGTGATTCTAGGCAGAAAACGATATTTGATTGGCAATTTCAAAGCACATTTACTACTGTGATTTTGCAAGTGATAATTACTGTAACAGCCTGACACATTTTCCTTATAGTTTAGAGAGGCAGAAAAGAGCACATGTCCTAACAGCTACTTGAGAGCATGAGCATGTGTAACCTGGGTGAGTAATTAGACTACAGCAAAGGAAATGAGCCTTAGTGATATTGATTGTGTTAGCGTTACTCACTGCTATCGGAAATACCACACAGTGCTGAATACTTAGCATGGGAGTGCAGGAGAAGCAGCTGCCTGTGTGCTAAGAGCGTGCTTCTGGAGACTGTGTATTGTCAGGTGCAAGAGAGATCTGCATGGACACTTGCACAACTGCATGAAGACTGCACAGATGTATGTAAGAGTACATGTGTGGTAAGTTTTAATTGGAGTTTGTAACATGTAGGAACTACCTCACCCATTGCAGGAGTGGAAGGAAAATCTACCATGTTGATTTCAAATGTGTTAGCATTTGCCTCTCATTTGTGAGATATTGATTTGTGCTGAATGCTAGCCGTCACACTTCAAGAAGACAAGCTGCCCCTTTCCTATGAATGTAAGTCTTACAGAACCAGACCACCACAAATTAAATCTCTGACAACAATTCCTTTGTGCACACAGACTCATAGTGTGATTCTAGGCAGAAAACGATATTTGATTGGCAATTTCAAAGCACATTTACTACTGTGGTTTTGCAAGTGATAATTACTGTAACAGCCTGACACATTTTCCTTATAGTTTAGAGAGGCAGAAAAGAGCACATGTCCTAACAGCTACTTGAGAGCATGAGCATGTGGAACCTGGGTGAGTGATTAGACTAGAGAAAGGAAATGAGCCTTGGTGATGTTGAATGTGGTAGCGTTACACAGTACTATCTAAAATACCACACTGTGCTGAATACTTAGCATGGGAGTGCAGGAGAAGCAGCTGCCTGTGTGCTAAGAGCATACTTCTGGAGACTGTGTATTGTCAGGTGCAAGAGAGATCTGTATGGACACTTGCACAACTGCATGAAGACTGCACAGATGTATGTAAGAGTACATGTGTGGTAAGTTTTAATTGGAGTTTGTAACATGTAGGAACTACCTCACCCATTGCAGGAGTGGAAGGAAAATCTACCATGTTGATTTCAAATGTGTTAGCATTTGCCTCTCATTTGTGAGATATTGATTTGTGCTGAATGCTAGCCATCACACTTCAAGAAAACAAGCTGCCCCTTTCCTGCAAATGCAAGTCTTACAGAACCAGACCACCACAAATTAAATCTCTGACAACAATTCCTTTGTGCACACAGACTCATGGTGTGATTCTAGGCAGAAAACAGTATTCCTGGGTGATACCAGTACACCTTAACTTATGGTGAAGACATACTCCATAATATCTTACAAGTTCAAGGCAGTTAAATATCTTCCAAAACATAAAATGTAAAACACAACTTTAAAACAAGAATCACATTTATATTTTTTATATCAAAATGCACCACATACATCCCCTCTCAAATTCATAACTCACCTTTAAAAGTAGTTAGTTGAGAAAGAAATGTGGCACTCACACAGCAGATTATCAGAGCCAGAATCTCTGAACTGTACACCTCTCAGCAGAACCAGTAAATGGCAATCTTTCCCTCTCTTTTTTCACACATATACATGTTAACTTCAAATCACAGTGCTTCCCACATTTTTTCAAATGGAAACACACATTTCTATTGGTTGCAAATTTCAACCCTTTCCAAATGATCCCTACCCCCAACATGACTTCTGCCTGCCACCATAGCAATAGGTCATGGAACACTGGTGTGAGCAGAGAGGTCAGAAGTTCAGCACACAATGTTTCTAATCCAAAGAGCAAGAGTGCTTGACTTTTCAAACCTAACAGCAAATCCAAAGTAATGTTCTGTGGTAACACATTTTTCTGAACCAATACAAAACATGCTTTTAAAAATTTAAACATACAGCCTAGTTTTTAGTGTTGAATGGTCTGAAACAGCCAATGAGTTCTTTTTATTTAAAAAAAAGTATGTAAGCCTCCATTTTACAACTATCTTTCTTTTCATATTGCCATTCTACTGAAAGACACCTTCTGAGTGCATCCAGATCTCCTTGAAAGATGTTCACAGTGTGGATTGTAGGTCATAGCTATGTCTTCTGGAGTGAAAAGTATGCAGAAAAAAGAGGTCTTTTGAAAGACCTTGCTTTGCCAAATGTAGACATTAAATGGATTGGTCAGAGAGGGTTAAAGTGGCACCAATTAATGCCTTTGGTGAAATACTTTCTACATCTCCCACAGCCTGACCTTATAATTGTGCACTGTGGTGGAAATGACCTAGGCACTTTAACTGGGGTAGGTCTGGAAATGCTTGTTAAGGACACCTTTGTGCAAATGATGTCACTTTTTTGCACAAACTACCTTTGTATATTCTAATATATGCCAAAGGCAAAAGTGGAACTGGTCCAACCAATATTGTCCGCAGATTGACAAAGCAAGAAAGCACGTCAAAAAGTCTGTTTCTGCTTTCCTCAGAGACTATGGTATGGGTTCTATATACCACAACAACTTGCGTTACAACATGCAAGGCATTTATAGAGGAGACGGTGTTCATTTCACAGATGAAGGCAACAGAGTCTTCCTCTTTAGACTCTGCATCGGTACTTACTTGTAGGTACAAAAAAACACTCAATGAACACAACGGCTCTTTTTAGAGCCAACCAACATCTAAACACTTAAACTTGATTTTTAATTCTATTTTTTTATGTTTTTTTTGCCGCCGTGCGCGCACCGTACGCGCACCGTATGCGCACCCCGCGATATTTTTAAATGTTTTTTTTTTTTGTGTGACCTAAGGGGTCATTCATGGTCCCCCTGAGAAGGCCTAGGGGGTCAGGGACTCTCTACCCTGCCCCCTTTTCACGTTCTCCACTTGTGTTTTTAGCTCTCTTATGCCTCTAAAACTCAGAATGGCAGCTGGGGAGTGCGCGCACCCTGCGCGCACCCCGCAATTTAAAAAAAAAAAATATATGTTTTTTTCACCCTTCGGGGTCCTTCAGGGACCCCCTAACAAAGGCTAGGGGGTCAGGAGCTCTCTACCCTGCCCCTTTTCACGTTCTCCACCTTTCTTTTTCCCTGTCACACACACAACACACAAAATGGTGGCCGACACTTCCTGATTTCGACCGATTCGTATGTTGACTGTCATGAATCCACCAATCAGAATTACGCTCGCGCACGGCACCGTGCGCGTACCGTGCGCGCGGTGCGCGCACGGTGCGCGGCTATAGATATTTATGTACTTTAACTGCAATTTTCTCAGGAACTACTGAACAGATTGACTCCATATATGCAAAAGGCACATGCCTGACCTGAGGACTACCTCTCTGCCAAATTTCAAGTAATTCTGTTCAGCCGTTCGGGCTGTCCTTCGACTAAAGGTCCTATGGGAAAATGCATGGAGAAAACGCGTTTTGGGACCCCCCTTTTTTCTCGGCCGCCGCTTGCGAATCCCCCCGAGACTTTCAGGGTAGGAGCTGAGCAGAGCGCCCCATTAGTTTGGAAAATTTTGCGAGGATTCATCAACCGGCGCCAAAGTTATTCAAAATAGAATTTTGAGATTTCCTATGGAAACACGGTCCTAACTATAACTATCTACTGGCGGCCGCCAGTAGATAATATATATATATATATATGTATATATATATATATATATATATATATATATATATATATATATATAAATATATATATATATATATATATATGTATGTATATTTATATTTATATATATATATATATATATATATATATATATATATATATATATATATATATATATATATATATATATATATATATATATATATAGTGCTAATACTTTACCAATATTATTTTACAATGCATAAGTCTTTAGCATGCATGAATTTTAAGTATTTAACAGGTACATACAAACCCATTACACACTCACATATATATATGGTTGGTGTCAGCATTGATCCGCTTCCATGCGGTGGGGCTGCTTTCACGGACGGGCTAGCCGTATCATATCCAACACAAGAGAGGTTGCCCACTCGAAAACGCCTCACACAGGTAGGTAACTTTTCCACGTTTAATGGCAGAGAGCTGCAGAACAGGCACAGGGCACTTCAGCACAATATCATAAGCCGACGTGTTTCGTGCTCATATCGCACTTTGTCACAGGCTTTGTTCTTTAACAACCTGAAGCCAACAAAGCACCAATTATATTCAATAATACCCGCCCCAGTGGGCGTGGGCAGTCTCACTGTCTGCTGGTCTTTGTAGTGCTCTTACGTATTGCTCCAGTGAGCTGCTTGAACGTTGCTCAATCCAAAGTTTTTTAAAATACCCCAGTGGGCTGTGAAGATGTCCTGTTCACACTGGGCTGCACCGTAGAACTCTTTCCCTTTGCCTCCTGTTCAAACACTGCTGAACACTGGTTGGTGTCAGCATTGATCCGCTTCCATGCGGCGGGGCTGCTTTCATGGCCGGGCTAGCCGTATCATATCCAACACAAGAGAGGTTGCCCACTCGAAAGCGCCTCACATAGGTAGGTAACTTTTCCACGTTTAATGGCAGAGAGCTGCAGAACAGGCACAGGGCACTTCAGCACAATATCATTAGCCGACGCGTTTCGTGGTCACATCACTCTTTGTCACAGGCTTTGTTCTTTAACAACGTGAAGCCAAATGAGCATCAATTATATTCAATAACACCCGCTCCAGTGGGCGTGGGCAGTCGCACTGTCTGCTGGTCTTTGTAGTGCTCTTACGTATTGCTCCAGTGAGCTGCTTGAACGTTGCTCAACCCAAAGTTTATTAAAATACCCCAGTGGGCTGTGAAGATGTCCTGTTCACACTGGGCTGAACCGTAGAACTCTTTCCCTGTGCCTCCTGTTCAAACACTGCTGAACACTGGTTGGTGTCAGCATTGATCCGCTTCCATGCGGTGGGGCTGCTTTCATGGCCGGGCTAGCCGTATCATATCTAACACAAGAGAGGTTGCCCACTCGAAAGCGCCTCACACAGGTAGGTAACTTTACCACGTTTAATGGCAGAGAGCTGCAGAACAGGCACAGGGCACTTCAGCACAATATCATTAGCCAACGCGTTTCATAGTCACATCACTCTTTGTCACAGGCTTTGTTCTTTAACAACATGAAGCCAAACGAGCACCAATTATATTCAATAACACCCACCCCAGTGGGCGTGGGCAGTCGCACTGTCTGTTGGTCTCTGTAGTGCTCTTACGTATTGCTCCAGTGAGCTGCTTGAATGTTGCTCAATCCAAAGTTTATTAAAATACCCCAGTGGGCTGTGAAGATGTCCCGTTCACACTGGGCTGCACCATAGAACTCTCTCCCCGTGCCTCCTGTTGAAACACTGCTGAACACCGGTTGGAGTCAGCATTGATCCGCTTCCATGCAGCTGGGCTGCTTTCACGGCCGGGCTAGCCGTATCATATCCAACACAAGAGAGGTTGCCCACTCAAAAGTGCCTCACACAGGTAGGTAACTTTTCCACGTTTAATAGCAGAGTGCTACAGAACAGGCACAGGGCACTTCAGCACAATCTCATAAGCCGACGCGTTTCGTGCTCACATCGCACTTTGTCACAGGCTTTGTTTTTTAACAACATGAATTCAAACGAGCACCACTTATATTCAATAACACCCGCCGCAGTGGGCGTGGGCAGTTGCACTGTCTGCTGGTCTTTGTAGTACTCTCACGTATTGCTCCAGTGAGCTGCTCGAACATTGCTCCATTCAAAGTTTATTAAAATACCCCAGTGGGCTGTGAAGATGTCCCGTTCACACTGGGCTGCACCGTAGAACTCTCTCCTCGTGCCTCCTGTTCAAACACTGCTGAACACCAGTTGCTGCCTCACGATCTAATCTTTTCTGTAATCCAAGGCTAAGAGCGGCAAAGACTCTCTCCCAAAATTGTCCTAGCATCAGACAAGTGAAGAAAGCTTCCCTCACCCACTAGCTGACAGCGAAAACATCTATTCTCTATTTCTGAATGCATCTTATGAAGTACTTTGGGAGTATAGTACGCCATCCAGGGTGATAGAAAACACATTCTTTTAAAATTGGCTGCTCTTAAAGCCTTGACACCCAGCTGAGAAATGACTTGCCACTCCAAATCTGAAAAAGTACATTGCGTCTCCTGGGTAACCTTTTCAATAAATGTATTAACAATAAAGGGCTTTTCTTGGCTCCATAGAAGGCTGTACCAGTTTCCCATCCACCTTAATTTTGTTCTGAAGAGAGCAACCGTAACCGGTGAGGGACCTGTACTAGATGGAAAGCAGTAATTATTAAACAGATGCAAAATCTGGAGATATCCAAAAAAGAAAGGCTTGCTCCAATCTCAACAACTAGCTTGGACCTCTTGCCAATTAATACATCTCCCACTGACTCAAAAATGACCCAGCTCTTTAAAACCATTGGCTTCCCAAAAGCGTAAATGGCTGTTCTGGATTTGAAGGCCCAGGCTTTTACATTCTGCAAGCTGCAAGTACTCAAAGCCGTGGAATGATCCTTCATAGAATAAAGTGCCTGAAGTCTGCAGCGACATTCCTGCAATGTCTTGTATCTTGTTTTCTTTAGCAATTTAGCTGTTTTTATAAAGACTGGGATCTGAGACCCGGCTTCCTGAATGATCTTGTCAGGAAAGAAATTATCAACAGACCCCTTGCAGTCAATTATGCGCATTATTAGATCTAAAAAGGTTGCTCCATAGTATGTACGAACCTGTGTTAGAAATCTTGGAATGATCCATCAAGCGGGAGCCGTGAAAAAGGGGGGGGCCCAAAATGTGTTTTCACTATATTAATTTCCATAAGAACTTTAGACATGGTTACTGCAGAACAGAATTACACCAAATTTGGCAGAAAGGTCCTTTTTGGTAGATGGTGTAAGTCCATTCTGTAGTTGCTGAGTTATTTAAAAATTTCCAGTTTTACATATATGGACACGGTGGATCCGCGACCCCTCCAGATCTTGTGCTGAGATCTGATTGGCTGCCAACACTTCAAACCAGGAAGTTTTGGCAGATATCTTGTGACTCGGTTGAACCGAGTCACAGAAAAAAGATTTTAGAAAAAGGAAAGGGGGCAGGGTAGAAACATCCTGACCCCCACGGCCTCTTGGGAGGCTTCCATAGGAACCCCTCAGGACCAAAAAAGCATTTTCTTAAAACTATTTTGGTAGATATCATGCTGGGTCTTTGAATCCTGCCAATTTCTTTTTTTTAAATGTGCTTCATTAATTATGTGCCCCCCTCCAAGAAAAAACAGAAAAAAACAAATGCAGACCACAAGTCGCTGGAGGCCCTGTTCCCTTTCTCCACTACTCTGCAAACACACCTCCTGGAGCGGTGGTGATTGGGGGATTAAGTCCCCTTGGATGTTAAGGGTCCTTGGGGTCCAGGAACCCCTTCAGTGGGAGTGCAGAGAGGACTTGGAGGCCGTGCCCCCTTTCTCCACCACTCTGCAAATGTGCCTCCTGGCACACTGCAGGTTTGGGAATGAATACTACTTTACTTCTTAGGGCCTCAGGACTAAAGTGGACTTCGTCCCCCAACCAGTAATGCACTAGCAGACGTGTTTGTAGAGTGGTGGAGAAAGTGAGCCTATCCTCTGACAACCTCTTAGCAATACAGCTGTGTGGGACTTACTCGAGGTAACAGGAGGGGTAGTTGGCCCGCAAGGACCCTTGAGAGGCAAGGGGACTTCATCCCTAACTAGTAGTGCACCAGGAGGCTCCCTTCCTGTCACCTCCAGTAAGTCCCACACAGCGGGATTGCTAAGAGTTCTTCAGAGGCCATGCCCCTTTTCTCCACTACTCCGCAAATGAGGCTCCTTGTGCACTACTGGTTGGGGGATGAAGTTTACTTTACCCCTGAGGGATCTTGGGGACGAAGAAGCCCTCCTGGTACCTTCTGTAAGTCCTACACAACGGGATTCCTGAGAGCTGGTGGAGGCCCGCCCCCTTTCTTCACCACTCTGCAAATGTGACTGCTTCTTAAAAAAACATGGAAATCACTGAAAGTCCAAAGGTTACAAGGACCTTAAATTAGGGATTAGCATTTAAAAAACATCAGCAATTCACTGAAAAAAACAAAGGTTACATGGACTTTATATTTCGGAAATGGAATAAAAAAACTGTAGAAATTCACTGAAAAAGCAAAGGTTCAGGTTTCATTTGTACAAAACTAGTGAAAATTCAGTAATTCTAGTTAGCTGAGCTAACTATAACTTGCCCTCCCCGCAATGCACTACTTATGACCTCACATATTACATCACTCATGACATGGTCAGTGACATCACTCATGACATCTCAGATGACATCACTGATAACATCATCCACAGAATCTCTGACACACCCATGCACACCCCATAGAACCTTTCATACATCTAGTCCCACTACTACACAATCATTCACAAATCCATTCATAGAGCCATAACTTTACTCACACACCCACTCACTGATTCATGGATCTACACACACACACATTCACTCACTCACACATACAGCTACCCATGCACCCACTCACTCACTAATTCAGCCACTGACATGCACTCATACACCCATACAACCACTCACACACTGAGTCAGTCACCAATAGAGCTAGTCACATACCTAGTCACTCACCCATTCACTAAATTACACAGCCACTTACTCACCCATACAGATACACACACCCACTCACTTACTCAAACAGATACTAAGAAATAATCACTCATCTATACAGTCACTGACACAAGTACACACTCACCCATACAGTACTCTCACATTCACTCACTCACTCACACACCCATACAGTCACTCATATAGCACATAATTCACCTATACAGGCTTTCACATACCCAGTTACTTACCCATAAACCACTGCCACATCCACTTACTCACCCACACAGCCATACACACTCTCAGTCACTGATACAGCCCCTCGTACATGCACTCACTAACCCATACAGCCACTGACTCACCCACTCACTCATCCATACAGGCAGTCACACACACCCTCAGCCACCCACACAGACATTAAAACAACTATACAGGTACTCAGACAACCAATCAGCCATTCATACGGCCAATCACATACCCACTCACACACCCTTATAGCCACTTAGACACTAACTGACAGACTGATACAGACATTCATACAACCAGTCACTCACCCATACATTCACTGAGACACCTAATTACTGACTTATACAGTCAGTCACACACCCACTGAATCACCCATAAACCTTGATATATATATTTAACACTCACAGTCAGTGGATGATGTCATTAGTGATGTAATTTGCGATTTCATCAGTGATGTCATGAGTGATGTCACTGACCATGTCATGAGTGATGTAACATGTGAGGTCATAAGCAGCTCATTGCTGGGGTGCGATTTATAGGTAGCTCAGCTAACTATAACTTCTGAATTTCAGTGGTTTTGTACTAATGGAACATGAGCATAACTATAATGTTCCTGTAACCTTTGGTTTTTCAGTGAATTTTTAAGGTTTTTTTAATGCTTATTCCTAACTATAACGTCCCTGTAACCTATTTTTTTTCAGTGAAAGGATTTAAATTTACAATTTTCACTCCAAACAGGACAACAGTAGGGAAAGCGTTGGATTTTGGAGGGGTAAAAGTTACTATTCCCTCTCCAACCAGTGCAACCGTAGGGAAAGTGTTGAACTTCGGAGGAGTAAATTTTAATATTCCTACTGAATTCTGTGCAACAGCAGGGAACATGTATTTTGGAGGGGTGACATTAACTATTCCAATTCCAAACAGTGCAACAGTAGGGAAAGTGCTAAACTGCAAAGAGGCTAATTTTACTATCTTTTACTGCAGTATAAGCAAGAGTAGAGAAAGTACTACATTACAAAACATTACATATATGAGTACCACATTAATATAGAAAAAATATTAAACTCTTAATATAAAAATTATTAATTAACATGAAAATATATATGTACTAAAAACTAAAAGCAATTAATCAATTTACATAATTACGACCAATACAATAATTATAAATTAATGAATAATTATTACTTAAATATTAATCAATTAACTTCTCACCCTATACCCTTACAAGTCTAGCAGCCCACATCTAAAATATGACATAACTTGTTTATTTGAAATCAATTAAATAATAATAATGTTTTTTTAAATTAATTGAAGAAAGAGGCATGAAGTGGAATCACAACCAGGGAACTTGTAAATTATGCAACTCAAGCATGCAGCAGTGCCAGCGACGGGTTCACAGAAACACTTTGTACCCCTGCACTTACTGTGTTTTTCACAGATTACTTTAGTTTTGATATCAGGGAAATATAGAATGCGCTTTTGTTTGTCTAAATGGCTAGAAAGAGGTATACATTAAATTCACTTTAAGCAGATTCAAGGACTCTGGGAGACACTGCCAAAATGACGTAGCCAAAATATAGGGGTCTATTAGTATGTCGGGTGGATCGCCACTGCCCGCATGGCGGTGGCGATCCACCCGACATTTCCCACCGCCCGCATCCCATTCCCCCTCACCCTATTACGATGGCAGGGGTGACCTTGGCGGACGGAAAGACCGTCTGCCGGTTTTCCGCCAGTCGACGAGTCGATCGGGCGGAAAAGGGGCTGTATATGGTGGTGGTGTCCGCAAGACACCGCCATCCATATTACAATGCAGGCGGGAACATGACTTTCCAAGGCGGCATTGCCACCATGAAAAGGCATGCGGTTCCTGACTGGGGGGGCCCGTTGCGGGCCCCCAGGGTGTTGGGGGTGTGGGGGGTGCATATGGGGGGTATTGATGGTACCCCCCTGCATTTGCAGGCACAACGTGGCAGGCACCGAGCTGTGCCTGCCACTTTGTGCATGCAAATCCACAAGGTGCATCCACAGCATTGTGGCGGGCGGTGCTGTGATTTAAATCCCAGAGAACAATGCTCACTGCCCTTAAAGCGCATTCAGGCTGATAGAAATAAGATAAAAAGGCACGAGGGAGCCGCAGAATGAAAGCAATTCAAGATTCCACAAAGAAGAGGGCGGCTGCTGGTTTATTGTGGGGCTTTGTGAAAGTATTCTTGTTAATCGCAGCACCGTCATGCGCTGCATTTAACATAAATATTTTCACAATGGCCCACAATTAACCCGCAGCCTCACTTCATTAAGAAATGACATGCATCACGTTCTTAAAAGCGCAACATGTAATGCACACGTCGTGCTTTTGGACTTGTTGCATTTCTTTTTTTAATTGAGGGCTGCTGCGGGCTGATTGTGGGGCTTTGTGAAAGTTAATCGCAGCACTGTCATGCGCTGCAATTAACATAAATATTTTCACAATGGCCCACAATCATCCCGCAACTGCACTCCATTAGGAAATGAAATGCAGCAAGTGCAGAAGCCACTTGCTGCTGAATGCGTGCACAGGCCCGTAAAAGGGAACTTTGCCTGACACTCCCGGTTACGGGCAGGCTCTCGAGGGATGTGCTGTGTGCGCGCTTCACACAGGACAGTGCGCGCTCGGGATGCAAGAGGTGCACGGGCGCGCATGCACGCGCCTTCCTGGAAACACTGAACATTAATATAAAAAACTGTATTATAAACTCGTTATAGAAAATTATATACACTCAAAACAGTAATCTTTCAACACATGCAGATATACAACACTTAAACATAAACCTTAATGAGTATCATCCAAATAAGTACTAAACTGTCAAAAAAATTCAAACAAAAAACAAACTAACCAATAAACATTGGGCTGGAACAGAGTATTTACTAGTTCTCTTTAACCATTTAAGCTTATTAAATAATACTATAAAAACAGCTGAACAAGCAGCTAAAACCGGCCATCCACCTCCAAATGTAAGTAATTTAAATCCACTAACTTAAAAGCACCCTAAACTAATTACTTATCCCTTAACTTAAAATGAACAACTAAGCCATACAGGAAAAAGCTGTATGTTAAATGGGCAGCAAATATGTAAGTATGAAATGCAAAACTAATAAGGCATGTTGAAAGAATTAATAAAATAATATTTTTCTTGCAAAGTTAAAAATTAATACCTCCAACATTTTCAGATGAAGTGTCAAAAAAAAATAACCAGAAAAGAAAGCAGCTGTTATCGCACATAGGATACACACACAGACAGAAGAACACAAGCATTGAGAATGTACATTAGAGATGTACAAAAAGCATTCTTATGCTTGAAATAGGTGGACTTCCAATAGAAACTATATTTTAATTAGCATTAGAGAATATCGTCGTCCCCCCATTTAACAGAGACAGAAGTAAGGTATGTTTTGCAATATCTCAGAGAGGCAAGCAGTAGCTCCCAGGAAGCCACAGGAACTATTTTTAAAAATATACTACTTCAAATTCCTGAGCACACTACAGATCAACTACCAGCAATCTCGAAATTAAAACAAAAGTTTGTAACAGAAACCTTTGCAGCTCAATGGTAAGAGCTTCCTCCTGCACCATAATAATATGGACAGGAGGATAGTGTAGTGACCGTGGAGATAAACAGAATGAGATCCAGACTGAAGTAGTAGTCCTGTTGCCTCTTTATTTAAGTTTCAGGAACAAACAGGAACTAAGTAACAGGCCCCACAGCAGATAGATGAGCACAGCGCGAAGTCAGAGACAGAATGGTCAGAGCATGGAAAGGTTCTAGAAGAATAGAATTTCAGAGAAAGAGTAGAAAGAGAAGAAAGGTAAAGGACAATAGATGGGAAGAAGAAAGAAAAGGAAAAGGAGGATATTACAGATAGTAATCTATAAACAGAAATAACTTTGTTAGACTAACCCAAAGCCAAAGGTGGATGATGTATGGCACTTTTAAATCTTACCTATCACAATTCACACAGATATACACCACAGATGGTGAATATCATTACACTGATGTACTCCTAATGTATGCAAAGCTTTCCAATAAGCAAAGTGCTACATACTATAAACTACTAAACCAGATAAAAGTAAAAACGAACTTAAACAAACCACAAAAAATAATTATAGACTTTGAACAGGCAATGATACAAACAAAATCAAACACAGCTGCTAATACCATTGTAATCAAAGCATTTGGGGACACCTCCATAATGCTACATTTAGGGCCCAATTACAACTTTGGCCTCGCTGGTTCTACCCCCACCGCTGCACCATCAAAGCCATGGTCAGACCACCAGCCAGTTTAGGAGTTTCCTCCTGTCTGTATGGCTGTTTTTTGGTGTTCCCATGGCGGTGCCTCAGAAAATGGGCACTGCAATGGGAATGCCAAAAACAGTTCCTGCACAGCATGGACTAGAAAGTTCATGCCGTGCAGGAACTGTGCGGTACAAAAGGGGGTGGTGATGGACGGAGCATCAGAACCAATCAAACACTCACACCCAGTCAACAGATCTGGGTTTGATCCATCACCGTTCTTTAGCCCACTCTGCCACCCCAGTTCAGACATAGCCATATGCAAATCAGTCTGACCCTGTGCCTCATGGGAACAGTCCAGCCCGAACTGCCAAGCCATGCCTTCCCTGGACCGGAAACAAGCTTCCTAGGACCGGTTTCTGGCATTTCAGCCGTCTTCAGCCAGGCTTGCTTGAATCCAGTGGCAAAGTGAGCAAGGGACTCACGTCTGAGCATACCCTGCCAACTTATGGCGAACAAAGCGGTACAAAAGGGGGTGGTGATGGACGGAGCATCAGAACCAATCAAACACTCACACCCAGTCAACAGATCTGGGTTTGATCCATCACCGTTCTTTAGCCCACTCTGCCACCCCAGTTCAGACATAGCCATATGCAAATCAGTCTGACCCTGTGCCTCATGGGAACAGTCCAGCCCGAACTGCCAAGCCATGCCTTCCCTGGACCGGAAACAAGCTTCCTAGGACCGGTTTCTGGCATTTCAGCCGTCTTCAGCCAGGCTTGCTTGAATCCAGTGGCAAAGTGAGCAAGGGACTCACGTCTGAGCATACCCTGCCAACTTATGGCGAACAAAGCGGTACAAAAGGGGGTGGTGATGGACGGAGCATCAGAACCAATCAAACACTCACACCCAGTCAACAGATCTGGGTTTGATCCATCACCGTTCTTTAGCCCACTCTGCCACCCCAGTTCAGACATAGCCATATGCAAATCAGTCTGACCCTGTGCCTCATGGGAACAGTCCAGCCCGAACTGCCAAGCCATGCCTTCCCTGGACCGGAAACAAGCTTCCTAGGACCGGTTTCTGGCATTTCAGCCGTCTTCAGCCAGGCTTGCTTGAATCCAGTGGCAAAGTGAGCAAGGGACTCACGTCTGAGCATACCCTGCCAACTTATGGCGAACAAAGCGGTACAAAAGGGGGTGGTGATGGACGGAGCATCAGAACCAATCAAACACTCACACCCAGTCAACAGATCTGGGTTTGATCCATCACCGTTCTTTAGCCCACTCTGCCACCCCAGTTCAGACATAGCCATATGCAAATCAGTCTGACCCTGTGCCTCATGGGAACAGTCCAGCCCGAACTGCCAAGCCATGCCTTCCCTGGACCGGAAACAAGCTTCCTAGGACCGGTTTCTGGCATTTCAGCCGTCTTCAGCCAGGCTTGCTTGAATCCAGTGGCAAAGTGAGCAAGGGACTCACGTCTGAGCATACCCTGCCAACTTATGGCGAACAAAGCGGTACAAAAGGGGGTGGTGATGGACGGAGCATCAGAACCAATCAAACACTCACACCCAGTCAACAGATCTGGGTTTGATCCATCACCGTTCTTTAGCCCACTCTGCCACCCCAGTTCAGACATAGCCATATGCAAATCAGTCTGACCCTGTGCCTCATGGGAACAGTCCAGCCCGAACTGCCAAGCCATGCCTTCCCTGGACCGGAAACAAGCTTCCTAGGACCGGTTTCTGGCATTTCAGCCGTCTTCAGCCAGGCTTGCTTGAATCCAGTGGCAAAGTGAGCAAGGGACTCACGTCTGAGCATACCCTGCCAACTTATGGCGAACAAAGCGGTACAAAAGGGGGTGGTGATGGACGGAGCATCAGAACCAATCAAACACTCACACCCAGTCAACAGATCTGGGTTTGATCCATCACCGTTCTTTAGCCCACTCTGCCACCCCAGTTCAGACATAGCCATATGCAAATCAGTCTGACCCTGTGCCTCATGGGAACAGTCCAGCCCGAACTGCCAAGCCATGCCTTCCCTGGACCGGAAACAAGCTTCCTAGGACCGGTTTCTGGCATTTCAGCCGTCTTCAGCCAGGCTTGCTTGAATCCAGTGGCAAAGTGAGCAAGGGACTCACGTCTGAGCATACCCTGCCAACTTATGGCGAACAAAGCGGTACAAAAGGGGGTGGTGATGGACGGAGCATCAGAACCAATCAAACACTCACACCCAGTCAACAGATCTGGGTTTGATCCATCACCGTTCTTTAGCCCACTCTGCCACCCCAGTTCAGACATAGCCATATGCAAATCAGTCTGACCCTGTGCCTCATGGGAACAGTCCAGCCCGAACTGCCAAGCCATGCCTTCCCTGGACCGGAAACAAGCTTCCTAGGACCGGTTTCTGGCATTTCAGCCGTCTTCAGCCAGATCTGTTGACTGGGTGTGAGTGTTTGATTGGTTCTGATGCTCCGTCCATCACCGCCCCCTTTTGTACCGCTTTGTTCGCCATAAGTTGGCAGGGTATGCTCAGACGTGAGTCCCTTGCTCACTTTGCCACTGGATTCAAGCAAGCCTGGCTGAAGACGGCTGAAATGCCAGAAACCGGTCCTAGGAAGCTTGTTTCCGGTCCAGGGCAGGCATGGCTTGGCAGTTCGGGCTGGACTGTTCCCATGAGGCACAGGGTCATACTGATTTGCATATGGCCATGTCTGAACTGGGGTGGCAGAGTGGGCTAAAGAACGGTGATGGATCAAACCCAGATCTGTTGACTGGGTGTGAGTGTTTGATTGGTTCTGATGCTCCGTCCATCACCGCCCCCTTTTGTACCGCTTTGTTCGCCATAAGTTGGCAGGGTATGCTCAGACGTGAGTCCCTTGCTCACTTTGCCACTGGATTCAAGCAAGCCTGGCTGAAGACGGCTGAAATGCCAGAAACCGGTCCTAGGAAGCTTGTTTCCGGTCCAGGGCAGGCATGGCTTGGCAGTTCGGGCTGGACTGTTCCCATGAGGCACAGGGTCATACTGATTTGCATATGGCCATGTCTGAACTGGGGTGGCAGAGTGGGCTAAAGAACGGTGATGGATCAAACCCAGATCTGTTGACTGGGTGTGAGTGTTTGATTGGTTCTGATGCTCCGTCCATCACCGCCCCCTTTTGTGCAGGAACTGTGTCAGGGTCAAGATGACGTATCCTGAAGTGCTTGCACAGGAACAGAGATGCTAGTTCCCAACACCCTCTACACGGCAGCCAGAGTTCCAGAAGCGTTCACCTGGACTCCGAAACTACCCCGCAGGGGGGAAGGGGAAGTGGATAAAATAATAAACAAAGAAGAGACTGGTCCTGAAACTCCGGTTCCTCACTATTCTCCTCGGCTTCTTCTTATTTCTGTTGTCAGCTCTGGTTAATGAGAACCTTGAAACAAACACGACACTATTACTTTCTACTCCCTTCGACTTCTAACACTCTCTATGTGTTTAACACCTACCCTGGGTTTCAAGCACTGTGCCCCTCTTCTGTATGTCTGTCTTGTTGTGTGGTGTTTTCTTTTCTTTTCAATTCTTTTCTGTGGGTCTGGTCACTTCTTGCCGACTCTCTTTCCTACAAAACATCTTTCTATTAATTCTTTCTCTTTCCCCTTGCCTTTTCGATTTGTTTCTTTCTTAACTTAAAAAATAATTATTTTTTTTAGGCTTACTTCTGGAGTGGGAATATTCTTGCTTGTCCTCTTCTTCTGTGTTTTGTCAAGCAGAGTTATGCTTTCTCTCTATTCGGTTCTAGTACTAAACTTGTCTTTACCTTACTTTTCCTTATTTCTAGGTATCTTGTACTAGTGAACGGTGTTGAGTGTATTTTGTATTATTTTCTTCATCTCTATTTGACTGCACATAAATCTTTCTACTAAAGGGGGTGAATTTCTGATTACTTGAGTTATCAGATACGTTCTCTATGCAATCTTTCCTGTCAAATACTTTTCTCATTCATCTCTCATGTCTCTCAAATGTACTTAGCTTCGGTCTTCTTTTTTCTGTCACCGGATGGCGCCAAAAGACCTCCGACTATCTGCTCGGGATACTCGAAGATGCATTGAAAGTCTTCTCGAGGGTTGAAGAGAATTTCGTCGTCTTAACTGTCTCTGTAAATCTTCCTGAAAATTCTCTTCAGGGGGTTTCTTGGAGCGTGAAAAGGTTTCTGACTTGGAAATCTATTCTGTAAAACCTGGCGCAAACTAACTAACTCTAATTCTATTCTCTCTGACTTTTTCCTCAGGAACTCTAATGTCAAGATGCTACTCTCTGAATCTCCTCAGTGAAGTGCGTCGTCCTCTAGGAGCGCGCGCCTCTCAAAACCTCGGAACACCTGTGGGGAGAAAGACTAGACTGCCGCTTCTGCTTCCAGAGCGGCCGCCATCTTGGAATTCCTCTTTCTTTGTAGTTCAGTCCATGAATGGTTCTTTGCCCTTCTGTTCAATTCTGGGCAGCAGAAAGACCCCAACGTTGCCCCCATTACCGCCTCTTCGTCCTCTGGTGGCCTGACAGTACCCCCCAACAAAGGAGGTCCTCTCATTCCTGGTTTGGTAGGGAATCTTTGATGGAATGATTTCACCAATCTAGGAGCATGAACATCTGACTGTAGTTCCCAAGATCGTTCCTCGGGCCCATAGCCTTTCCAATCTATCAAGTAATAAAGCCTTCCTTTAACTACTTTGGAATCCAGAACTTCTTTCACTTCGTACTCAACCCCTGATTCTAACTGAATGGGTTTTGGAGTCAATTCCCTGCGTAAGCCTGCTGATGCCTTTTTTAACAGGGAAACATGAAAAACAGGATGAATTTTCAATTTAGGAGGTAATTTTAACTGGTAGTTAACTGGTGAGGTTTTCTCTTCTATCAGATATGGTCCTATGAATCTGGGCTGAAATTTCCTGTTTCCTTTTAGTCTGAGATTCTTTGTGCTTAACCAGACTCTATCTCCTTTTTCTAGGGAAGGACCCTCTCGTCTCTTTTTATCTGCATATTGCTTGTATTTCTGTTTTGCCTGTTCTAAATTTTGTTTAGCAGTTTGATGAACTCTACCCAGATGGGTCACCAGATCTTTCACTGCTGGAACGGAAATATCCGTTTGTCTAATAGTTGCATTTGGGTGTCTCCCATAGTTTAAATAAAATGGGGAATAACCTGTCGAGACATTTTTGGCGTTGTTATGTGCGAATTCTGCCGCCCATAACAACTCTGACCACTCTCCTTCTTGCTTCAGAAGGAACAACCTCAAATACTGCTCTAACTCCTGATTCGCTCTCTCAGTTTGCCCGTCTGTCTCCGGATGATAGCTAGTCGAATACTTGGCTTCAATTCCCAATCCACCCACAAAGGCCTTCCAAAAATGAGATACAAATTGTGTTCCCCTATCAGAAATAATGACCTTGGGGACCCCATGTATCTTTACAATTTGTGTAGTGAAGTGGTGGGCTAACTGTTTGGCTGTTGGAATTTCTTTTAGGGCCATAAAGTGCGCCATCTTAGAAAATGCATCTACGAACACTAGAATTGTATTATAACCTAAACTTGAAGGTAAATCCACTATTAGATCTAGTGTAACTGTATGCCATGGGTATGGTGGAGTGGGTAGAGGTTGCAACAACCCCTTGGGGGCCTGCCGTTCCGATTTTCCCTGTGCGCAGATCTCACAAGTTCTGACGTACTCCTCAATGTCTCTGGTCATATGCGGCCACCAATAATGTCTCTTGATCAGCTCTTCTGTTTTCGTTTCTCCTTTGTGCCCTGCCAAAAGATTGTCGTGACATTCAGCCATCACCTGATTCCGTAACTCCGGGGTTGGCAAGTAGAGAGCTTCCTTAAAGTAAGGCAACTGTTGCTGAATGTTTCTTTCCTTGTCTTCCTCTACCCATTCCTGTATTTCCTCTGGGCTCATTCGTTTGAGGATCTGCTCCTTTAAGTCAGAAGATATTGTAGCTCCAATTATTTTGTCTTCCGGAATTATTGTTTGATCTTTGATTTGATTCTTCTGGTCATTTGTTCCCAATCTGGATAGAGCGTCCGCCTTGCCATTCTGGGCTCCTGGTCTATAGGTAATGACAAAATCATAGCCCGCGAAGTACAATGACCAACGGAGTTGTCTTGGTGTTAGCGTCCGGGCAGACTTCAAAAATTTCAAATTTCTGTGGTCGGTGAAGACTGTCACTTGATGCTGAGCCCCCATGAGATAGTGTCGCCACTCTTTAAATGCGTCCTTAATTGCCAGTAACTCTTTTTCTGTTATGGTGTAATTTATCTCTGCAGGTGTTAGTTTTCGTGATCTATAGGCGACTGGATGTAGTTGGCCGGTTACCTTATGCCGTTGGGATAATACCCCTCCCACTGCCAGATCTGAGGCGTCCGTTTCCACGTAAAAAGGTTCAGTAGGGTCAGCATGCAGGAGTATCGGTGCGGTCGTGAAGTCTCTTTTTAGGAGTTGAAAGGCTCTCTCTGTTTCTTCCGTCCATTCGAAACGCACTCCTTTTCTCAGCAGACGCGTCAAGGGTAATATTTTCCGTGAAAATTCGCTTATGAATCTTCGATAGAAGTTCGCGAACCCGATGAAACTCTGAACCTCCTTTACACACTCTGGGGATTTCCAATCTACCACAGCCTTGACCTTCTGCTCGTCCATTTTCATTCCAGCCGGGGATAAAACAAACCCCAAAAATTCCACTTGGGAGACCCCGAATGCACATTTCTCCAATTTTACAAACAATTTGTTTTCTCTAAGCTTCTGTAGCACTTTCCTTACGTGTTCCTGATGTTGACTTGAGTCAGACGAATAGATTAAGATGTCGTCGATGTACACTATTGCGCATTGGTCTATGTACTCACTGAGAACATCGTTGATGAAATGCTGGAAGGCAGCCGGGGCGTTGCACAGACCGTAAGGCATAACTTGATATTCGAACAGCCTAAATCGAGTCCTGAAGGCTGTCTTCCATTCATCCCCCTCGCGTATCCTCACAAGATGGTAGGCTCCTCTAAGATCTAGTTTTGTATAGATCTGCGCTCCCTTCAACTGATCCAATAAAACAGAAATCAGAGGAAGCGGGTATCTGTTCTTTTTGGTGATCTTATTGATTGCGCGATAGTCTATACAAGTTCTGAGATCTCCCTCCTGCTTTTTGGGCACAAAGAAAAGCGGCGAAGATACGGGTGACTGGGATGGACGAATGAATCCATTCGCTAGATATTTATCCAAGTATTCCTTCAAGTGGTGATGTTCCTTTTCTGTCAACGCGTATACCCGACTGCAGGGGAGATTGCAACCTGGCTCTAGATCTATTTTACAATCATAAACCCGGTGGGGTGGCAATTGTTCCGCTTCTGTTTCGTCAAAAACATCGGCAAAATCTTCATATTCCGACGGAATCTTCTGGGAGTCTATCGCACAGACAGACATCTCCGCTGTGCACAAGGCCTGAGCAGGATTACACTCTCTGGTTCCTTCTTTTGTTTCAAAACAATTTTTTTGACAATATTCTGAATCCATCACTATGGTTCTTGTGCTCCAGTTTATTGTTGGGTTATGCTCCGTGAGCCATGGAAGGCCCAAAATAAGTTGAAACTGTGGTGCGTCAATTAGATTGAATTGAATCCGTTCTTCGTGTCCATCACAGTGAATCAATTGTACCTGTTCTGTATGACTCACTATTGGTCCAGATGAGAGATTCGTCCCATCTACTGCCCGAACCGGTTCACTCTTGGGTTTCAAGATGGCTCGTAACCCCACCTTGGCAGCAAATTTTATATCACAGAAGTTTCCGGTGGCTCCGGAATCTATCATCACTGAAACTTCTGTCAACGTTTCTTGCCGGAACTTGAGTACCATGGATAGAATTAGATGTGGAGCTGACGACTGTAGAGTGTTAGCCACTTGATGTTCTGTTGGAGTTGACTTCTGATTAGCATCCACCGGTCCAACTCCCGCTACTGGTGGTGCTGCGAGTTTTCCTTCGGCTTAAAGGGGGTCTTCGGTTTTCTTGGACAACCCTTTACAAAATGCCCACTGGAGCCACAATACATACAAAGATTTCCTGCCCTTCTTTTCTCTTTCTCTTCTTTGGTTAGAGGACCTCTTATCGTTCCAATTTGCATGGGCTCCGAACCTTGTTGTCCGTCCACAGCCTTACTCCCTTCTGGCCGAACCCGATCAAATCTCGGAGCTACTGGCCTGAATTCTTTGCTTTTTTCTCCTCTCCTCTCTCCTTGACGAAAGTCTATTTCTAAGACCAGGTCCACTAATTCCGAGATCTCTGTGGGTCTATTAGGTATCTGTGCCAACACATCTTTAAGTTCATCTCTTAGACCTCTATAAAAAACTGCAGCTCTCTTGCTTTCTGGCCAGTCCGTTTCTACGACTAATTTATTGAATTGGGCCAAATATGCTACTAGATCTCGGTTTCCCTGTCTCAGGTCCAATAATTCATTGTCTACTGCTTGAGATATTCTCCGCCTGTCGAAAATTCGAAGAAATTCTTGTTTGAAGTCTTCATAGTTTTGTAACAGTGGATCATCCCGGGAAACCAGAGGCATTGACCAGGACGCTGCATCTCCGCTCAAGTACGACAGAACAAAGGCCACCCTAGACTGCGCATCTGGGAAAATGGAAGGGCGACACATAAAGTGCAAGGAACACTGTGTGATGAATAGCTGTGCCTTTTGTGGGTCCCCACTAAAGCGCTCCGGAGGAGCCAACGGAATAACTGGGGACAATGAATGGATCACTTGTGTAGTTATTCTATTTGGGTCTTCAGTGGATGAGTCTAAGGCGTTCCTCCCTGAGCCGAATGGCTGCTTAACCCGTTGAACTAACTCCGCTGTCTCTTTTCTCGAGTTAATCACCTCCTGCCTCAGGTTTTGGTTGTCTTCTCTCACTGCCACCAACTCCTTTTGAATGGTCTCTAGCACTACTCCCAAGGTCTGTAAGTTTATTCCTTCTGCCATCTCTGTCCGGGTGCAAGTTTACCACTTGGGCACTTCACTCTGTCAGGGTCAAGATGACGTATCCTGAAGTGCTTGCACAGGAACAGAGATGCTAGTTCCCAACACCCTCTACACGGCAGCCAGAGTTCCAGAAGCGTTCACCTGGACTCCGAAACTACCCCGCAGGGGGGAAGGGGAAGTGGATAAAATAATAAACAAAGAAGAGACTGGTCCTGAAACTCCGGTTCCTCACTATTCTCCTCGGCTTCTTCTTATTTCTGTTGTCAGCTCTGGTTAATGAGAACCTTGAAACAAACACGACACTATTACTTTCTACTCCCTTCGACTTCTAACACTCTCTATGTGTTTAACACCTACCCTGGGTTTCAAGCACTGTGCCCCTCTTCTGTATGTCTGTCTTGTTGTGTGGTGTTTTCTTTTCTTTTCAATTCTTTTCTGTGGGTCTGGTCACTTCTTGCCGACTCTCTTTCCTACAAAACATCTTTCTATTAATTCTTTCTCTTTCCCCTTGCCTTTTCGATTTGTTTCTTTCTTAACTTAAAAAATAATTATTTTTTTAGGCTTACTTCTGGAGTGGGAATATTCTTGCTTGTCCTCTTCTTCTGTGTTTTGTCAAGCAGAGTTATGCTTTCTCTCTATTCGGTTCTAGTACTAAACTTGTCTTTACCTTACTTTTCCTTATTTCTAGGTATCTTGTACTAGTGAACGGTGTTGAGTGTATTTTGTATTATTTTCTTCATCTCTATTTGACTGCACATAAATCTTTCAACTAAAGGGGGTGAATTTCTGATTACTTGAGTTATCAGATACGTTCTCTATGCAATCTTTCCTGTCAAATACTTTTCTCATTCATCTCTCATGTCTCTCAAATGTACTTAGCTTCGGTCTTCTTTTTTCTGTCACCGGATGGCGCCAAAAGACCTCCGACTATCTGCTCGGGATACTCGAAGATGCATTGAAAGTCTTCTCGAGGGTTGAAGAGAATTTCGTCGTCTTAACTGTCTCTGTAAATCTTCCTGAAAATTCTCTTCAGGGGGTTTCTTGGAGCGTGAAAAGGTTTCTGACTTGGAAATCTATTCTGTAAAACCTGGCGCAAACTAACTAACTCTAATTCTATTCTCTCTGACTTTTTCCTCAGGAACTCTAATGTCAAGATGCTACTCTCTGAATCTCCTCAGTGAAGTGCGTCGTCCTCTAGGAGCGCGCGCCTCTCAAAACCTCGGAACACCTGTGGGGAGAAAGACTAGACTGCCGCTTCTGCTTCCAGAGCGGCCGCCATCTTGGAATTCCTCTTTCTTTGTAGTTCAGTCCATGAATGGTTCTTTGCCCTTCTGTTCAATTCTGGGCAGCAGAAAGACCCCAACGTTGCCCCCATTACCGCCTCTTCGTCCTCTGGTGGCCTGACAAACTGGGGTGCATGCACACAGGGGGGGGGCACATGTTGTGCCCACCTGCATGCATCCCATGCAAAGGTTGTTTCACCTCCGCCACGGTGTTCATGGAGTTGGAACATCCATGACACTGCCGGCAGAGAGGAAACTCGTAATATGCTTAGCAGGAATGCAGCGGTCCCGCCAAACATATTTTGGCCTCCTGACCGCTGCAACACATCCAGGGAATGGCGGTTTCCTGGCTGCAGCGGCGGGGAAATGGTGGTCTAACTGCACTAATCATAATAGGGTGGTCGCGAGACCGCAGCTGCCGCTACCCCACGATTCTGGCGTTCCGTGGACCCCCAGAGTCAGAACCAACCCCTAACTGCAGAATACTAAACAAACAGCCAATTTGCTTTTGATAAAAAACCCTAGCACTTAGAATACGTACCAGTCAGAGAAATAGCTAACCATTCCAACATTCTAATTGAATCCCCGTACTTCCAAGCAAATAAACAGAAACTTAGGGCCACATTATGATGCCAGTCGAACCGGCTTCCGCGTTCCTGTCGGAGACGGTCGGACTGCCGAAGGTCTCACCAAAAGCGGTCGGCACGACCTCCGTATTACAATGCATTCAAATACATAGACTTCTGACCACCGCGGTCCCCCTGACTCAATTATGATAAGCCTTTCCAACGAGCCTTCTGTTGCAGACTAACCATCTCATCAGAGCTAGTGGAAAAGGAGGAATATAAGGCTGAAACTCACTTCTACACAGCTTCTCAAGTCCGGTGCAGACATGGACCCCATCACACACATCCTGCTGCTTCTCTACCTTCTCGATTAACTCAAAAATCAAAACCATTGTGGACACAACCACTGGTAAGTGACACACCTACCTGTGGACATTGAATCAACAGCAAATCGATGGTCCGCCATTGACAATCTGGCCCATAGCATGGTCAGTATGTTGGGGGGGTGAGCAACCTGTTCTAAAGATATACACACGGATATCTTGCCAAGTAATAGATATATCTTGAGAAGCAGGTCATGAGGGGCCAGGAAGGGGCAGTGGAAAGAGCGAGTATTGAAAGTTGTGTAGCAGGCCATGAAGTGGTCTGGGGCCTGCTAGTGGATAGTATTGGCAGGTTGACCAGGCAGTTGCTCAGAAGGGCTCCGTCTGACTCTCCATTTAGGCCCTCACCCTGCGGGCGAGACAGAAAGTTTACCTTGTAGCAATGTAACATGTCCTATTGCAAATCTATATGTTGTGGAATGCCAGAAGGAGTGACATACCGCACATGCAGGACAACATGCCAATCACAGGTATGTGGCTTATGTGTCTGTAAGAGGCACCCTCATGGACATCAGCCATGCCCCTGAGAGAGACCACCCCAGTAAACTTATCCCACTCAAACTCTTGATGTGGTGACCAAGAAAGATACTTTCAAACACAAACGTCACAACACTATCCTTGTCCACCACAACACAGAAGACAGAGAGCGTGTGTGTGTGTGTCAGTGTTGGCAGGTAATACATCCCAGCTGAAAATATAGACACACTCCACATCACCTGACTGAAAACACTCTTAAGCCACTATGTACCACATGATACATCAATCATGGGCTTGTGACACTACATACAAACCCCCCCTCGCCCCAAACCCCCCTCGTGGCAGGAGACCGTGGATATGGTTAGGAGCGACCTATCCCCGGTATAAACACATCTTGTAGGCCCATGTTTTAACATAAAATGTATGTTGCCATCACACCTGCATGATACCCTCTATATTCAGGTCACTGACAATGTACAGGCACACTCTCACAAACTCTAACTGTGAGCACATCTCAGAAACTGCTGTACTGATGTGTGCAATTAAGTGCACAAAACAGCACCTCCACATGATTGACAGAGCAATCATCTCCTGTGACACCCACATATTGCTCACATTCTAGGTGATGTTGTGACAACCAACAAACATCAGTATGGAGGTTTCAGGTGAGAAAACATAACTTCACTGCTAAAGCACTGTAATGGGTCCTCACACATCACCCACATGAAAATGGCAAGTCAGGTAAATGAGATTCCAACAAACCAAGGTGTAAAAGTAGAAGTCGACAATGTGAAGAGTCTCTGCAGGTATGTGATTCCCAAACCAGTGGGACTACTGAAAGAAAGCCTACTAGGCCAGGCTACAGCTCATATTGCACCTGTCTGGTTCCATATGGACAGGGCCTGTGGAATTAGTTATACCAGAGACCAACGGAATTTGTCACAATGTGGTATGTGGCAATTGCAAGTTCATAACAATGAACACAGCAGCAACAGCATTTGTCACACATCTAGTAAAAGTATGTGGAAAAAACAAACTTGAAAAAGGGTACATGTGCATCTTCAGTACTCATTAGATATGAGAACAACACCCATGTGTGCAGAAACAAATACCTACTTTGCCAAATTTAAATACATATCCACCCAATATCTTAGGGAGTACTGCAAGGTGAAAGATGTGGGCATTAGCCTTGGGAAGCTGCAATACTTACTATAGCATAGACAATCCAATGCAATGTCTGCCCCAGTTGGAACTCAACTCACATGTACATCAATTGAACATTGACCCTTGGCCTATGTAACTCTATAACTTGCCCCAATGTTTGACAATACTTACCTACTGAAAAAGGATTCGCTATCATGGTGAAACAAATGCAACTGTAGTTACACATGCCAAATTACACAATAAAAACGATTAGCATCATTAGCAATGGCAGGACAAAGGAGTTTAAAACCAAGCAAGTGCTGTACTATAGAGAACAAATTGGTTTTCCAAAACAAAGGCCAATGGCCAGTCCTAGTATCAGTATGTTGGTCAGCACACTGCTGTGCCATCCAAACATGCCTTCTAAAACACTGCCAGGGATACCTCCCCAGGAAGAGGTATCAAGTGGGCAGGCTAGGCACCTAAATAATGTGACTACAGTGGGCAGGGTTGGTCCTTGGGAGGGCTGGACTTGGGATTGGGAGGGTCAGGTGGGTTGTGTGTGAGGGCTGAGCTTGAGTTTGGGAGGGCTGGGTTTCAACATTTTGAGAATTTTGTAAGCATGAAGCGTAGTGAAGGGTATAGGTAGTGGGGAACTGTTTTACCTTTTAGATTTGTGTCCCCTTAGAAGTGCTGGGGTGGGGTGTGGAAGAGGTCCTTTAGGGTTTAGGAGGGGGTGAGGCGGTGTCAGGACAAGTAGTTTTTCTTTTTTTATGGCTTTTTGGGGTAGGTAGGGCTTTAGTAGAGGAAGGGCTGCTTTTTTGGGGGTGGAAAGGTAGGGTAGGGGTAGGAAAGTAGTCCTTTTGGGTTTGGGAGGGGATAGGCCAGGTGGGTTTGGGAAGAGGTCAAGGCCAGGGCAATCTTGCACATTTGGGCAGACTGGGGAGGAGGTGAGACAATGGGTGGGGTTTTGGAGGTAGAGGGATGTGATGTCTATGATGTGTCTGTGGCCGCTGGTGTGATGTCTGTGAGTTTGGTGTCTGTAGCAGCTGTGTCTGCTGGTGTGGTGTCTGCCTGTACATCTGTAGTTGAGGTATGTAGTGCAGTGGGTGTGGTGTCTGCCTATATGTCAATGGATGTGGTAGTGATGGTGTCGAGTGCCACGTAAGTGGGTGTGTGTCTTTTGTCTTATGTTTTTGTGATGTGTGCTGCATGTCGATGTTGAGGTGGATGCGTGCTGATGTTTGCATGTGCTTTGGGTAGGTACGGGGACATGGATAGTGGATAGTGGATGAGGAAGTGGCAGGAGGGGGTGGAAAGCAGGAATTGGTGGACGCCTATTGTGAGTGTGGAACCTAAAGCCTGAAATGATCTCTGTAGGGAAGATATGACAGAGTGAATGACCTTCAGGTACGACACCACAACTGGGGGCTTTGCAGCTGGATGGCATTCAGCACTGCTGTGTGACACACAGAGATCTGCCTCAGGATGTAAATGGCCTTCACACTGAGGGCAGCAGGGGAGACAGAGGCAGGGAGTAAGGTGCCTGGTGCAAAGGAGACTCCTCTCCTCTTAAGAGAGAGGGCCCGTACAACTGGCTGGGGTGCAGCAGGGAGGTTGGAGATGGAATGGGGTGGTGAACTTGGATGTTGTAGACGCAGGTCGAGGGGACTCCACCACCACCTTGGAGTGCTCACTGGAGCTTGACTCAGACAAAGATGACAATCCAGTAGTGTCTGTTTGTTCCTTAATGTCACTCCTTTCACCCTTTGGGCCACTGGGTCCCTCTGTGTCACTGACGGGTCAAGGACCACTGTGACCAGCTGCTTCCCCAATGGTCTTGGCCCTGACTCCTTGGCTGCCCTGGGTTGATGCTGAAAAACATAGTTCGAATAGGGTATTTGTTATTGCATTAACATACTGGCCAAACAGATCATAACACAACACGTTACACAATTGCATAGATCACAATATGTGCTCGGATGACTAGATAGGTTCCAACATTGGCATGAGCACATGCATGAAAGCTACATGGCCTGTGCACAGTCACACATAATGGTGTCATAACCACAATCTGCAACAACTGCATGTGTGACCTTGTTCTAAATCCAGCCTCGTGTGTGTAGCAGGCAATATCATCACTCTGGCAACCTGATGTCATTAAAGTGGATGCCCATATGGAATGCATTACTACCTATCCATGCACGGCCCTGCAATCAGCAAATGGTCAGGTGTCCCACAATATGGAGAACTGCTCTGCACCTGCTGCAGTCTAAGTATGTAACCACCAAGAAAAAGGTGACTTGGAAGTACCCATTCCACACTGTTCACACTTCCCAAATGACTCTTTCACATCTGTCCACTGCCAGATGACGCAGTTTAAAGCTGCACCTGAGTACCTTAGCTAGGTGTCACATGTAGTACAGAAGATCTGAAAGGAGACAGTGTGGCTCCAAGAGGTGTGCAATTTCAGCACAGAAAACCACTTTGCATGAGTCTGCCTAGGAACATCCCCAGTCAAGATTGGTGCATGTGAGCACACCTTGGTCACAATGCCAATACCATTAGAACACTGAAAAGACATGAGGCTTAGAAGATATCCAGTCCATAAACACCCTTTAAACGTGTCCACAAGGGAAGGGGATTTACTGTACCTTACATCTTATACTAACACAAAAGACAATCTAGTACTGAGTGCTGATGCACACATATTACCCCAACATGACAGCATATCACTCCCTGATACATATCAGCAGCCACAGGTTGACACTCCACAGATGCATATATGCATCCCATCTGAATGAATAAACCCTCCTTAATAGCATGCTAATTCACATTCCCAGAAAGCTCAGGAAGTGTTCAAACTGTGTATGTCTTTGCATCAATATGTTGACCTGGCCTATGACACCCATCAATGCCATTGGGTATGTGTGACTCTCCCACCCATGTCTACACACTCCTAGTTCTGGTAACACCTACTTTGTATGTCCATCACAGACATATATTGTCATGTACACATTGGCCAACACATGCAAATATGATGACTTTGTAGACCCTCAGATAATGTATGCAACAGTTGTACAAGTGACAGTACAACACATAAAGGTACACTTGCCAGCATGTAGGCATCGCAACAGATGGCACCAGTGGTGTAAGCCCTTCATTATACTGTATATTCCCCACTTACCAAGAAGATGTATTGCACAGTGTCTGCATCCAGAGTGCAATGTGTGCCATGCCTTAAGCAAGTGGCCCACCATCACATGCGACACAGAAATGAGGGGGTGCCAATCGAGAGACCAGGATGACAAGTGAACTGTTTGGGACCACTGTCACATATGTCATCAAAAGATAATGTAGGTCATCTGAGACATTAGGCAGTCATGTGGCTGTTCAACTATGGAAACTCACATTTGAAAGTACTGTGCTTAGTTCCTGGTCACATGGACAATAGTCAATGGTTATTACATGCACTTACTACCAGACCTACACATGCAACATCTCTCCCATTGTGTGGGACATGAGTCACCTTCAAGCTTGAAGGAGAAATAGCTGCCAGAAACAAAAGATAGATGGTCATGCACAATGTTTAATTCAGGCCTATACCCTTCCCAGTTTGCTGCTGATGGTTTCTCAGCTGCCCATCGAGGTCAGGGTATGCCACCACCAATATGCGGGCCATTAGGGGGTCAGAGTCCGGTGCGTGCCGCTTCTGCCTTGGGAGGACAGCCCCAACTAGACCTCAACAATCTTCCAGTGTCTCAGGTTCTCCCACTTTTTTTGCAGTGGACGAGTGCCCCCCAGGGTCTGCACCTTCCGGGAGATGGTTTTCCATAGAAACACCACCTGTATGGATGCAATAGATAAAGAGACTTAGTGGACATGCAAGATGTAGGTCGTCTGCTAGGGTGACACAGAGGTGGTACACAGCTAGCATAGCCATCTAACAAGATTGCAGACATTGCATGCTTGGAGGCGCACATGCTGAGCAAATCAAAAAGCAGTTCTGCTAAATGTTAAGGTCCTCTGAGTACCACGCTCCATCCTGATCTTGCTTATATTTACTATGCCAGGCCACTGAAATCACGTAGCCTAGCACCACACCACATATGCTCTGTAAGGTGTTACCAGGTAACACAGGACACAATTGTGTCCTTCTGATAGCTGCAGTAGCAGTGCAGCCCTGGAGAGACATCTAATAGTCTGGACAAATTACTTGATCCAAACTGCCCAAGACATCACTGCTACCATTACATTGAGTACTTGCAAAGTTTGGGGTGACAATCAAAGGGCTGCCATGTGTGTAACTGAAAAATCCCACTCTGAAGATTAGAGGACATGTGTTTTTCTAATTTGGACATTTTACTACATCTGCATGTGTTTGTATTTGGAATTCCTGCCATCATGGAACACACCATATGCAGCATTGTGTATGGGACGACATCAACATACCATTGTACATACTGCATGATTGCACATTATTACACAGCAGGTGATGCACTTAGGAACTGCACTGCAGATGTCATTAACTATCTGCTGTTAACATGTTTCACATAATCACTGTTCCTGTACAATGGTAGCATCATGCATATGACAGTAAAACTGCAAACATGTGGGAGTAAGGGTCCTTAGGCAATGACACACATTGACAAAATGGGTCCATGGACAAGACTCTTGGGTATGTGGCTCACATCCTGTACAATACCAAATGCTGCTACATAGGAGCATTGTGGCCAAATCATAGTCCTGTTAAACTTAATAAGACCACACCTGAGAATCAGCAGATCTGCAGGGGGAGTACTCTGTGCATCAGTACCATTGGCAAAATACCTCTGCTACAGCCTGGGTCATGGACCATTGTCAGTGAATGCTCTCTGCGTGGTAAGACCATCCCATGGTCCCATACTTACCTGTACATCTGGTGGCCATCTTATATCTGACATGACCATTGTTGGTCACTGTGAAGGGGTATGTGCTATGTTGGTATATCCCTGACATGCTTGTTTCCGGTCCAGGGAGGACCTGGCTTGGCAGTTCGGGCTGGACTGTCCCCATGAGGCACAGGGTCAAGACTGATTTGCATATGGCCAGGTCTGAACTGGGGTGGCACGGTGAGCAAAAGAATGACGGATTTAACCCAGATCTCTTGACTGGGGGTGAATGTTTTGATTTGTTCTGCATTCCGTCCATCAATTGTGTGTCTTTTGATTTCATCAGATGCAGCAAGACTGGATTGGAATGAACCAGTGCTCAGAAACTGTAGTACTGCTATGTTTTGCTATATTTTGTTCTAATGTTGTGGGATACCTTTTGTGAGGTTGTGGATATGGCTTCAGCTGATGACATTAACCAATTGTCTATTGCCTGTCCAATTTGACATTGTCAGACGTGTCTCCTCCTACCATGTTTTTGAAGTATGCACATGACATTTGTGGTCACTGAAACAGATTTTTTTGGGATGTCTTATTTTGCTCTTTTTTAATATTATGACAGCCTAATGTTTGGAACTATGGACTAATGTTGTCATGAAACTGTACACTTGTATGTCTGTCTTGGGGTGGCATGGTTGAGTGACTGTGTAGCATATTTTTTAACAATACAATTGTACATGCTTACTTCATTTGCTTACACTTTCATCTGAGGGATCACTTTGTAATTAAAACATAACTTGCTGGATGTGAATGATACGACATGAGCGAATGCTGTTGTGAGAAGTGAACTTAATACAGTGTGCATGGTGAGAACAAGAAATTAAACAAAATCAGACATAAAATGAGCACAATGGAGTGCAGTTTGTCAGTGTTGGTGGATGAATCGAGTGATATAAGAGCCACATTGCCTGGAGTCCAAAGTCCAACAAACACCTCCTGTCAGAAGTGGGAAAGTGTACAAGAATAGTAAACAAAGTGAACTGATGGCACACAAAGAAGGAAATCAGGAGCACCATTTCGTACTAGCAGTGGTGGGTGTCTTGCCATCCGACCCTCCTGGATGACCCTCCTGGATGTTTCCTTGGACGTCCCACCCTATGTCGGCTGGGAGGATTCACAACTGCAAAGTCCAGGGTGTCTGAGGTGTTTTACCCTGACAGGACCTCCTCCCATGTGGCTGCCGCAGATGCTGAAGGGACAGATGTAGTTGTGCCATAATGAGGTGTAGGTGTTTGTGCAAAAGCCCTGCAGAGGGTGGTATTAATACCCCTCAGCACCCCAATGACCTGGTCCATTTGGTTGTTATGTCTATTCATTCTGTAGTCTAAGGACCTCTGCAGTTTCTTAATGTCCCCAGGTTCCTCAAGTACCTGGCCCTTTGCTTCCTGGTATCCCTCATATGCGTCCATGACTCGGGCGAGGTTGGCCTGGGCATCAGTGGCACCAGAAGCCTAAGGTTGTGGGCCCACAGTTGCCCTCCCACCACCCCTTCCTCCACAGGCATGTCCTGCCAGCCCCTTCTACTGGCTCCCCCATCTTCAGTGAGTGTGTTGTCGCTCCTCTCCTCCAGATTTGGGAGGAGTGGGCAGGAGATGTTTCTGCCTGTGCTCAATTCTCTGGTTGTTGGGGTAGGGATCAGCTGTGATGTTGAAGCTGGGTTGGGAGATGTAGCTGTGGAACCAGTTGGACTCACTGGTGTCATCTGGCCAGGATGACCAGAAAGGCCAGGTTACTCCTCCATGTCTATGTTTCTAGGAGAGTCTGCATCGCTGTAGGCTTGATTCCGGGGTGGAGTCTGAGCCTGGGGGGGGTGTCTTCACTCTGGCTGGATGTGGTACCAGGTGGACCTGTTGGGACAGAGATTACATTATAATTATTGTAAGTGTGGTATCTACAGGCACATCATTTGGGTCACAGTGAGATCATGCCTGCATAAGAAAAAGGTGTTGAGGTAAACATTGGCAAGTATCACCCTCATGTTTGACTCAGTTTAATGACATTAGTATACTTCCATTACATAAAGTGATTTGGGCCTGCTCATTGGCTATGCTGATATGGTTCATTTTGCAATGAGGGATGGAAATGCCAAGTCCCAGTGACTAGCAACAGACACAATGTAAAATGTACCTGTGGATTAGTACATTCCAAGTCTGATCTGCGTCCAATAGAGGCATACATACAACTTGGTAGTAGTTTTGTCACTGCTATTTATGTGTGCTATGCAGTGCCAATATATCACCAGGCAAATTGAACTAGCGGCGTTACCTATATGCGTTAGCGAATACTTCATGTACACACTTGGCATAGTGTCACTAATGGACTCATTCCTTCCTACTCTGGAGAACAGAGGAATTTCATGCTAAGTAGGTAGACATGTGTCAGAGCAGAGCATTGTGTGTACAGTGATCAGTCCATATGACCTAACCCTCTGTAGTGACATAGCTCACAAGTGAGTATGGAGTAACAGCACAGGTGTCTCTTGTTCAGATTTAGAAGTAGAGTGCCTGATGGTAGCTGTAGTCATTTCAAACAACCCCCCACTAGACCAATGTTGAACTGTCTGTGAAATGAACCTCAATAGTGAGATGGCTGACAAGTGAGTATGGAGAAACAACCCTGTGGCCTCCTGTTCATAGGTCAAAGTAGAGGGCCTGATGGTAGTTGCAGTCATTTCAACCCCCCGCCACAAGAGCAATGGTTCCCATGATATAAGGTGAATCCAATAGTGACATGGCTGACAAGTGGGAATAGAGAAACAACACAGGCGCTTCCAGTTATGAGTTAAAAGTAGAGTGCCTGATGGTAGTTGTAGTCATTGCAAACACTGCCTCCAGACTTGACCAACAGTTAACTGCCTGTGTGAGGTGAACCTCAATAGTGACACTCCTGACAAGTATGTATGGAGAAACAACACAGGTGCCTCCTGTTTCGGGTTAGAGTGCCTGATGGTAGTTATAGTAATTTCACACATTCCCCTCCACTTGACCGTGCTTAACTGCCTGTGAGGTGAACCTCAATATTGTCATGCCTGACAAGTTGGAGAAACAACACTGTGGCCGAGGTCGAGGTAGAAGCCCTGATGGTAGTTGTAGTCATTTCAAACACTCCCCACCCACAGGACCAATGGCTCCCTTGGTATGAGGTGAACGTCAATAGTGACATGGCTGACAAGGGAGTATGGAGAAACAACACAGGTGCCTCTTGCTCAGAGTTGGAAGTACAGGGCCTGATGGCAGCTGTAGTCCTTTCAATTTACCAATTCTGAACACTTGAAAACTGGTTGGTGGAACATACCTGTTACCTAAATGCTGTTGTGATGGGCCAGTCTAATGGATAATAGCACATATTATTGTTTCTGGAATGATGATTGCATGGTAATGGACTTACAACCAGCATTTCCACATGTGAAATGTAATTGCTATTTCTACTTGTGATCTTATGTGCAGGGCTACTGATTGTCATTATCAACAGTCCTGGGTGGAGTTCGTGGAGCTCTGCTAAACGGACCTCCGCGAAGTGACCCAAAAACTCCACCATGCAACGCGGAGTTCCACAAATGGCGGAGTGCATCAGGCCACGCCATTCACACTGATTTTTAGTGCTGGGTGTTTGTCCCACGCTGGAAAATCAGCTTGAATGACACCATGCGCAGTTGCCGAGCGTGAGGAGGAAAACATTTCGCAGAGCGTAGATTTTTCGAACTCTGTTTGCTCCATGGATCGCAGCGTGCCAAATACTCTGCAAACTCTGTGAATGGAGTTCACAGCCCAGGCCTAATTATCAATACCACCTCATATACTTTGCCTACAACATATTGGACCAATAGATGTACAACACTTTGGCAAGAATTTTGATGTGTGCTATATTGTGACATCTGTTGAGGTGTTACTTGCCAGAATCCACTCCCCCAGGTATTCCTATCAAGCCCTCGGAATTTAGGAGGGTGTTCACCTTCTCTTCCCAGGCTGTGAGTTGTAATGGTGGGCCGATAGGACTACTGCCAGTATTCTGGAAGGCCAGGTGGTGCCTGTTGGCCAGGAACTTGACAGTGGCCTTCAGGTCGTGCCACCTGATGTCCTTCATTGTGCTCAGGGAGGTACCTACAGCGTTAACTTTGTTGACTATCCTGTCCCACATCTGATTCTTCACAATGACAGGAGTTTGTTGGACTTGGGCTTCAAAACTCTATGGCTCTACTCTAATGATGTCATCCACCATCACTGACAACTTGAGAGATGATTACGATGTCGGGCAGAAAGCCTTCTCCCGACATTCAGAATCTCCTTGACCGCCTCACAGCCCTTCCGACCAACTCAGTCAGTTTACATTCTGACTGCCCGATTACGATGTTTGCAGTCAGAACGTGAACCGCATGGTCCTTCCGAACCGGTTCTGAGTGACTCGCGTAGTATCCGTATCGGTCGGAACCACATCGTTCACCCCTATGGACAGCGTTTCTGCGCACGTTATTACAATGTCGTTTTCCATCAACCTTTCCACGTCGGCCTGTCCGACATGGAAAGGCTGTCGGAAAGTGAATTTTGGGGCCCCTGGCAGGGGCCACTAACCCCTGTGGCCTATGGTTGATGGTCGAGGGGGTACCTAAGGGCCCTCCCCTGTAAACCCCTGCACTGTGTGGCAGGCACCATGAGGTGCCTGCGACAGGGTGCACAGTTTTCTGCACACACCCCATTTTCCCATGGGAGCCTGTGTTATGGCCAGTTGTCGGATGTAACACGAGCTCCCATATGGAATAATGGGACTCAGACCAAACAGTGTTTGGTCGCATCATAATCGGACGGTCGGAACCACTGACCGCTAGTCGGTCGGTCCCATTTTTGAGTCGGGCAGAAGCTTTCCGCCTGACATCGTAATGAGCCCATTGTGGTCCGAAGAACACGGATTCTTTTTTTTCTGTGATATTGTGTGAAATACAGTGAGTGAGAGTGACAGAGGAAGAAAAAGGGTTTACAGAATTTTTTTTACTAAAATATATGCAGTGAATGCTGCAATGAAAGTATGTGTAGTGTGAATGGGTGGAAATGGCTGGCTGCTTTGACACAAAAGAAATGGTGAGTCCTGCTGTGCAGAAGGGTGGTGGCAAATGATTATGGTCTAGAACGGAATGTGTTTTGCTCAAAGAAGCAACATGGAACCACCAAGGTATCGGATATATCGTAATCTGCTTGGCAGTGGAACCACAGCCATGGCAGCGTCGGAATCCCTATCGGCATCCTTTCCGACTGCCGCGATCCATGCGGAATCAACTCCGACTGCTGCGGTTGGTAATTCGGTTTGCATACAGCATAATACGGGAGGGGAGAAACCACGGCCTCGGCAGTCAGAATCGAGCCTCGGAGTTCGCACGTTAGAAGCGACTGGCATCATAGTAAACTCCTTAATCCCCTATTAGACTATTTTGAAGATACTTGGTTTAGCAAGCTGCACCGTTCTGGCAACAGATGCCAACTCAAGTTCCAAAGACCTGTGCTTAATTTGAGCCAGGTAGTTGTCGGTGGGGTCCACCAACACTCGATTTTCTGCATTTGACAATTACCAAGATTAAGAGAGCGAAAAGCACTCACAGTATAAAGATTGACAAAGAGAAAGACAGACAAAATGTAATAAAGAGAAAAAGCTGGACCCTTCAGGAGTGAGCTAGAGGGGCAGGGAGTGTCTGGTAGTGGATTAAAGAAGCTCAAGGTGGATTCAAGACTACACAGCCTCGGTATTCAGCATGTGGACATTTAACTGCATCAGCCACAGGTTTCTGAGCAGAGGTTTGGGTACAGGCACTCATTCATTTACAAATTAGGCACTGTCAAAATCAACAACACAGTGGAAAGATGGCACAACACTTCAAAGCCATGGTAGGCTGAAGCATCGATACACTATTTCAATTATTAGAAATCCTCACAAAAGAGAAAAGCTATCAAGAACTTAGAAAAGCACAATGTGTACCCTAAATTAAACTTAAAATTTCTGAAAAGATTAGAGAAATTTACAAAGTGCTACAATGCAAATTAAATATCTTTATAAATACTAAAGGACTACCGTACCTAGACAGCATAGTAAAACATTAAAATAAACCACCTAGCTATCCAACTAACACTAAAATTAAACAGGAACCGACATACAAAAAAATACATATTTATTTATAAAAATCACTTAAATTGCCTTTATTGTTCAGTCTATATTAAAAATAAAAATAATACAACATACAATAAGACTGATAAATACAAATAATTTCATAAAGATAGTAATACAAAATGTAAAAAATGCGAAACCAACAAGCACTAAAATAACCAAATAAATAAATACAACATTTCACATAAAATCACCTGATTAGAAATAATTTAAGGATTATTAAACATTACCAACCCACATTTAAAAAATAAGCACAGCTTATGGTTTTGTAGCTGATGTCCACAAAAAACAAATCCACAAAAACTGGCAAAAAGTAACCCAAAAAATGCAAAAAAGGAAACATAAAAAATAGAAGTAATCTATAGTCCATGGCAACCATGAAATCCCCTAAAATATAAATTACAAAAACCCTCCTGAAAAAACATATAATTAAAAGGAATTAAACACATAATCTAGGTAAAAAAATTACTAACATATTTTTGTTTAAAAAAACACAAAAAATAAAAGACATTTTCCACTCAGATCAAAAAATAAACACAGTATACCCACCCTCACATAATAAACACGCAAATACAGTATAAACAAGATCATAATACCTTACAAACATCAGCCACATAATAATACTAAATAATAAACTAACTAAGCTCCATACATTACACTAAGAGCTACTACATTACACTAAGTAACACCCAAACACTACCTAACAGTAGACCACACAACCATTACAAACGAATACACTACACCAATCCTCATCCTCCCTACCCCCAAAACCCTAAATAATAACTCAAACATGGTCTTACCTTATTCCTAGAGCAGCAACAGCAAACTTAGCTTACAATGATATAAATAAACTAAAAGATACACTCAGCAGTAAACAAAATGGCATCTAAAGTAAAATAAAAAAACACTTTTTTCCGATACAAATTAATATGTATGGAAAAATTATTATTAAAAATATTAAACGTATGTTAACAAATTTACAAAAGTATTTGTAAATTAACAAAAATATAGTATACAAATACAACATTATTTGTAGAATCAAATCTATTTTTGGAAGGGTGTTGGACATTAAATGGGCCTTATTTACTATTCCCACTCTAATTTAAGCCATTTTGTGGAATGTGTCAAACATTAAAGGGGCCATTTACTATCCCTACTCCAATCTAAACCATTTTGGGGAAGGAGTTGGACATTAATGGGGACATATTTACTATTTCCACTGAAATACAAGCAATTTTCGAGAAGGTGTTGGAGATTCAAGGGGCCTGATTTACGTTTCCCACTCCAATCTATGCCATTTGATGAAGGTGTTGGACATTAAAGGGGTCTATTCACAATTACCAGTCAACTCTAAGCCATTTCGGTGAAGATATTGGGCAAACTGGTTACATTTGATATTCCCACTCCTATGTGAACTATTTTGGAGAATGTGTTGGCCATTAAAGGGGACGCATTTACTATTCCCTCTCCAATATAGTACACTTTGGAGAAGATGTGGGACATTAAAAGATTAAGATTTACCACGCCCTCTCCAATCCAAGCCATTTTTTTGGTAAGGTGTTGGAAACAAAAGGGGCCAAATTTACTATTTCACACCAGTCTAAAACAATTTTAGGAAATTTAATAAAAAGCTACATATACTACAACCACCCACAACTACAGTGGATTAAGCTTGGTATTACATATAAATTATATTTAAATAAAAATAAAAATAAAAATAGCAAACACAAAATGGTCTGTAACATAGCATTTTTCTAAAACTTTGGTTTTAAATGTAATTAAAATAAAATGTATTTACTATAAATAAATATGTACAACTATACCTAAATCAAAAAAATTTAAAAACTTAAGCATTGATATATAAATAAAAATTATAAAATATATATATTCTAATTAACTACATACAAAATATAAAAGCATATGAATGTATCATAAAAATAATAAATATTTATATATGCTATTTAAAGTCAAAAACATTTAAAAATGTCATATTATCTTCGCAAAGTCATTAACATACCAACACTACACATAGAAATAAATACAACATATTACATCAATGAAATGAAAAACACTTTTTTTAAATACAGCTCTAAATATTTTAAATATCAAATTAATTTTATTTTTAAAAGCATTCATTCATTCAAAGTAGTTTATTTCAGATTTAAAATCGTTAAAGAACAGCATACATCATGGTACAAACAATTAACTAAAATCATTGAAACTGAGATAAAATAAAAAATAATAAAATGGCGCATAGTTATACATAGTACATGTCCAAGCTAAAAACATGAGCCACCAATACACTGGGGATCATCGCAATGGAATAGGAATATGTAAATAATCGTGTAAGAACAACACTTAAATGTCATAAAGGGCAAATGCAAGGAAGCAGACTGTCAATAAACATAAACAATCAAAAAAGACTGCATGTACATGTCTTAAAGTGCAAAGACTACAATGAGTGTAAAACAAGCATTACATTACAAAAATTCATGTATTAGAAGATAATCACGATAGGTTATTGGTCAACCTTGGCACAGAAGCTTTCTTATAAATAATTAATGCAGAGGATAAGAATTTAGCGACACTGACATAGATAATTTCGATCATATCAGATCTCATTATACTCCGCCTATGTTCTGTTCTCCTAATACCTAGTGAAAGACATGTTGGTTTAATCCACTCTTACTGGGGATTGCATAGGCTTTGCAAAAGAAAAGAAAATGGTGTAGAGTTTCATGCTCCAGATTGCAAGTAGAGCATAAAGTGCTGTTACAATGATTAGTTCCCCAACGAATGCAAAAACTATTGATTGGTAACGTTCCATATCTGAATCGATTAACAACTGCTTGGCTAAAGGACAAGTCATCTTGTCCAAAAAATGCTCAAAAGATGGAGCCGCTTTAAAACTTAAAAAACTATGGGCCCGATTCACAGAACTAACTTAAGACAAAATCCTAAACTTACTACCATTTTCGTATTCACAGAAGGCACTTAATCATTTTGGTATTCACAGAAGACACTTACTCACTTCGGTATTCACAGAAGTTAGGAGTCCTTCTAAATGCCTTCTGTGAATACCGAAAGTCTTAAAATTAGGATTTTTCTCAGTTTAGGAGTCCTAAAGTTAGGAGTCCTAACTATACTACTACTAAACTGAGAAAAATCCTAATTTTAGGACTTTCGGTATTCAAAGAAGGCATTTAGGAGTCCTAAAGTTAAGACTCCTAACTTCTGTGAATACCGAAATGAGTAAGTGCCTTCTGTGAATACCAAAATGGTAGTAAGTTTAGGATTTTGTCTTAAGTTAGTTCTGTGAATCGGGCCCTATTTGTCCGGCTGCTCATATTACATTTTCTCAATTCCTCTTCCCACAAAGAAACTTTAGTCTGATTTTTACCACAGATCTGGGAATGAAGGCGGCCTCAGCAGGAGAGTTCCAAAGGGCAGATAAATCAAGTTTGAAAATCATATCCTTAATAGACCTCAGCTCAGGCATTTTCAGACAGACATTCAGGTGCATTTATTCGGTAAGGGCAAGCCTGTATGGGGTTAACTCATCATTGGACCACAATCTATGCTGATGCAGCAAAAGCTATTAGTTTGCATACTAATGTTATTGTAAGAGTACCTAAGTCTAAAAACTGCAGTAATCGGGGGGGGGGGGTTGGGTGCTTTGTGGAAGGTTAAAAAAAGCCCTTATAAAAATGTTTTCTGTTACAGTAAGGTTTTTAGCCATGTCATGCCCTCAGAACTGTGCACCATAAAGGGCAGCCCTATTGGCATTTTATATCTTGTCTGTTTGGGAAAATACCTAGTCTTGGTCTTCTTGAGTATCCCTTTGATTCCTGCTGGATCTTAGGTGTACTCTTCTTGATATGCAAAGACCAGGCTAGCCTAACTCCCAGGTAATTAAAATCTTTAGCTTGTTCGAGCAGTTCATTATTTGGCTGGATTCTGCACCTCCTGGATATATAGGGGTTAAAAGACATACATTTTGTCTGTTTAATATTTGATTCCAACCCCCTTTCGACACAGAATAACAAAAAGTGGTCTATTAAAGCCTGCAAGTCAGATGGGGTTTTAGATATAAGCAGTGTATTGTCCACAAACAATAATGTCGGGACTTTGAGTGCCCCGATTTGTGGTGCATTATTTCCAGGAAAGTACAGCTAATTCACGAAGTCATTTCTATATAATGAGAAGGCAGTGGGAGCAAGCACGCAACTCTGGTGCACTCCTTCTGAAAACTGTTCGTCAGCTCACCATTTCGACCACACCTGACCTTCGCAAGATTTAGCTCATGCAATATGATAAAAATTTAGAGAATTCCTTCAGGATCCCCCATGTTATCCAGACCGGCCCAAAGCTTGTGTCTAGAAATGGAGTCAAATGCCAATTTCAGGTCCACAAAGACCACACACAGGTGGCCCTTCTCCACTTATACTATTTTCCAATATGTTGTGCACAAGTGGAAGGTCTGGTCCATGGTACTTATCTTCTGCTGGAAGCCATCTTGTAGGTCAGATAGTATATTGTTCTCACAGACCCCAGAATTTGGTGACAGAAAAATGTTTACATCCCATCTGTCTAATAGGACTATAGTTGCAAGGATCCTCTTGGCTACCTGTTTTAAATATAGAAATGATCTCAGCCTGGTGACATGACTTTAGTAGAGGCACACCCCTCAAGATTGACTTAGAAAGTAGATTTAAATAAGGGCCTCAAACTCAAGGTTCTGCAGCAAATAAGTCACATGGTATACCATCAGGGCGCAGTAAAAACCCCTCAAAATATTCAACCCGTATTTAAGGCTCGAGAAACAAATCCACAAGAGTGACAGCGGATTTACTTCCATGGGCTATAATATTCCATAAGGACTTGCTGTCCCCTAGACTCAATGCCTTAACCAGGTCTTCCCATACGTCTGTTTACCATATGAATCTAGCATACTTGAGCTGATTCTTGTACTCCCTCCTAGCTAGTAAAATGTGGTCTCTATTATTTGGTTTAATGGACTGTGTGAAGGCAGTTCTAGCAGATCTACAGAGTTGATGAAACCATGGTTGTTTGGTTCTTCCTTTATGTGTCCTATTGCAATCCTTGACAAAAAAGGACCATATAGATCAAATAGGTCATGTTGCTATTCAAGATGTTGCACTATACTGTCCCCATCAGGTTCCTTTCTCGCCATCAGCTTAATTGAGCCGGCAACATTTTCATATATCTGAGCCATGAGATAGGGGTCACAAGAAACAGAGGGCCGTTTTAAAGAATGTTTGGTCATAGTTCCAAAGTGAGCAGGATATAATAAATTTTACTAAATTGATTATATCGCTTAAATGTATGCACTCCATCCAAATCCGAGGGGGATCTGCCATTACAGGTTCTAAGAACAAGGATCAGTGTAAGCCCCAGAAGTTGAGTTGCTAGTACCTTTTCAGAGCTGCTAGGTCTAGTTGTGGTATACCCCATGCCTTATCTTCCTCCTCAGAGATACCAAGGTCAGAATTAACAAATGGTTCAGAAGTGACGTTTAAATCCCCAGCGACTATAGCCAACCCCTCAGAGAAAATACCATCAACAAATTCCTTGAGGCTACTAAGTTTATTCGACTTGTGGGCACATGGCCTGTTGTACACATTAAAAATGTAAAGAGACTTTCCATCAACAAATGAAAACAACAGGCCAAGGACGTCAAATGAATTTAGGGAAAGCCTTTTCAGACCACAATTTAGGGTCTTTTTAACTCATATTGTAAGACCACCAGATGCGACCTTTCGCACAGAAGTTGCCTTGCAATAGCAATTTGTGAACTCCTACCTGAAGCCAGGTTCGACACACCATGATTTTTGAAAAATGTAAATGTCTAAAGAATCCACAAAAGACCCCAATCAGGGTCAGCAAGTTTTGAATTTAGCCCAGCGGCATCCCAGGAAAGGATCTTCCATTCATCAAAGGAAATCAGAGAGAAACAAGCCGCTTGTTGATCAACGTGTTGATCACAAATTCCCTCGCTGAGTCACTCACTGTTAGTAGGTGCCCGGGCAGGGTATCAATAAAAGCCATAGGGATAGTGGTAGCTTGTTGATGTGAGGTTGCCCAGATCTTTGGAGGGCTGAACTTTAGTTTCACGTTGGAAGAAACCATACAAGATGATCGAACTTCCCAGGAAATTAAATCTTCTGCCAAACTCTGAGATATTAATGTGATTCAACATAATCAAGATTGTCTCCTGGGACCTCATGAGGGGTCACCCTCTCAATCTCTGAACGGACAACAGAGAAACATTTACACAGACTGCACAACCAGTGTACTACTTTGTTAGTCAGTTAATCACTTCCTTTTGCTGCCCTTCTGGAAAAGTTTAGGCACATTGTGCACACAAACTGCCCTGTCCATGGCCTTTCCCTTAGAGCCTGGTCCATTACATTTTGGAGTTTCAGTTGAGGGCAACATATGAGCATGCTTGCATGTGGACTGTGCATGAGTTGTGACTGCCTGGGGTATTGGATTCACTTTCCCCTCAAAGGGGCTAGAATCCCTCCTTTCCAAGATATAGGGACCCTTGCCATGCCCAAGTGAATTAAATGCAGGAACAGAGGTTGGCAGCCCAGTTTCCACCCCAGGTGTAGTCTTCTTCAAAAGGGGTGGATTAAAAACTTGTGGGCCAAAGCTATGACTTCCTTCCATTGAGGAAAGTAGTAGTTTGAAAAGGGGTCAAATTGTTCCTAAGCCCTTGTTGTATGATGCTTTTGTCCTGGGAAATCAAGAGAGACAGTTGCTGCAGAAGGAGGATAGTTGATGAGACTTGCAATGTGAGTAGACTCATTTGTTCTCTAAGTTCCTTCAATTCTGATTTTAGAGCATTTAGTACCTTTACAATGTCCTGGTTAACTTAATGGGTCGAGGGTGCCTGGGGAGGGTCTTGTTCCTAATCAGCTAGAATACAAAAAATGGTTCTCACAATGCACTAAAATACCACAAAAATCCCTTAGATGTGCAGAATCCCTGGCTGTCTCCATCTGTGGTAACTCCCTCTGAACTTACCCATTGGGAATACTTGTGGGTCGAATAATCTGATGCTCTTGTGGTTTGCCAGCACTTGCATTTTTCTTTTTCTCAAAGATTTTCACCACAGGTTTGCCATTTACTACGGGAATGGAGGGCACAGAAGTTGGTTTAAAAATGGACACCACCTCATTTATTAGGTCATTGATCACTTTCAATGCTTTGTCATCCGAAGGTTGGTTGGTTGGATTCTTAGGTAAGGACATCCCTTGGGGAATTTCTTGGGCCTTACTATTCCCCATTTTGCCAAGCACACCAGTACTAAACAATATGCCTAATCAGTAATCCCATAGTAGAAGTTTTACCATAGAGAGGATCCCTTCTTCCTAATGCAGGGCCAAGAGGAGTAGCCCTGCTCAGCATTGCCTTGGCCTGGACAGGCACAGATGAGCCCGCTCTTGGCCCGGTCTTCGCCCAGGCATGCAATTGGACGTGTCTCACACTGCGGGAAGTCTGTAACGCTTATTGTGCGTTGGTGAGTCCGTGTCCCTCCCCCTTGTGCCTCGTGTTTACTGGGGGATGAAGTCCCACCCCAACTGAGGGCAAATGCAGGCTAATGCAGGAGACAAACACTGAGGGAAGCTGGTAGTGCTTATAGGGCGTTGGTGAGTCTGTGCCCCTCCTCCTTGTGCCTGGTGTTTGCTGGGGGATTAAAAACAATTACTTTAAACAATCCCCCCATTCTTTTCCCCTATGGACCAAATATTCCCCTACTAAAAATAGTTAATTTTCTAAGACAAATATTTTTTTTAATATTCTAAAATAAAACTATTATAAAGCCTTCTACAAAAACATAACAATTAAATTTTAATTTAAAAATATTTACCATTGCAACATAAAACATTAAACAATCAAAAACACCATGACATAAAAAAAATATTTAAAAAATGATATTACATACAATGATAATTTCAACCATGATATATTTGCCAATGATGTTAAAAACAACCCTAAAAAATGATATTCTTACCTGGATTATTCCTGTCAAAATTATTCTGTACATCACAATATTCCTATCATGATATTCTTGTCCAACTGTATTAAAAACTCTGCCCTGATTCACAAAGGTAAACTTACACTTTTGTGTAAGTGTACTACTTTTAGGTACCCAAAATGGTAAATTTAGACCAAAAGTATAAGTTTACGACTTTCGGTATTCACAAAAGGCATTTATGAGTAGTATCTTTACATCCACACTCGGGGCAGAATCTCCACCTTAAGTGCGGAGATTCCACTCCAGATGCGGAGAGTACACTCTTCACCCAGAATTTTCTCTCTGCACCCAGAGAGGAATCTCTGCACTTGGGCGGAGATTCCAGCCTGAGTGAGGAGATTCCAGCCTGAGTACAGACATAAAGATACTACATGCAAATGCCTTTTGTGAATACCAAATGTTATAAATTAGAATTTTAGTCCCTCAATGGTTTGCCCAAACATCTCCCCTTCTTGTCATTTTAGCTGTGGCCCTAAAAGCATCTGGGAAACCTCAGCTGCCAGTACCTGGTCTTTTTTTTCTCAGGTCTGCATCCTTGCCTCATTCTACACTCTGAATCATCCTGACAGTTATACCTGGGAGGTATGCTAACCTCTATGACCCCTGCCTTTACCTCCTGACACTTCCCTTCAGTGACACATTCCACACCTGTTGCACGACCACCCAGGCTATCAGACAGAGGCTGTGAAAGTGCCTTCATCTCACTGCAATCTACTGGCTAGTTGCAAACATGGGCATCATGGGTTAACATGAGATGCTGGGGTACATACTGACATGGTTTGCATTCATTAGCACTTATTATGACAGTTATCATGCTTCTGTACGCACAAGAGTACACAGATGCCTGTTAAGATGCTCCTTGCTTGCCTTTTTATCATTTGCTTCTGAGGCTTCCAATCATTTTTTCTTTTTAACTGAGTTTGAGGGGCAACTTGTCAGCTTCTACTGATACTTCTAGTCAGAGGCTGAAAAGACCCCGCTCCTTCACCAAAAGAACACTCTCTGTGACACATGCATGAAGTATTTTTGCCTTCCCTGTGAATCGGCCAGTTGCAAACGCAAAAAATTGTTCTCAGATGCAGCAAACCCTATTTTGCGACTCGATAACCTGTTACCGAATCGTAAAATGGGTTTGCAATTCGCTATTAAGGGGCATGTTTAGGGCGACCCTTCCTAATACCGAATCGCATCGGTATGTAGGAATTTTTTGTGACCGAAATGCGGTCACAAAAAATTAACTACCTACTTCAAGTAGGTGGTAACCCATTAGGAAATGGGGAGGGGTCCCCAGGGGACCTCTCCCCCTTTGTGAATGTTTGTTACAACGTTTTTTTAAGAGCAGGTAGTGGTCTTGCGGACCACTGCCTAGTCTTAAAAAATGAAAAGAAAACTTTAAATTTTACTTTTTGTAAAGCATCTCGTTTTCTTTGAAAGAAAATGGGCTGCCTTACAAAAAAAAGGTTGCTTTATTTAAAAGCAATCACGGACATGGTGGTCTGCTGACCTCAGCTGGCCTCCATCCCCGTGATTTTTGTCATTCCTACGGGGTCGCAAATTGCAATCTACCTCATTAATATTAATGAGATAGAGCGATTTGCGAACCTCTAGGAATCACTCTCTGAAATTCTTTGAGTTTCATACATTGTAAATTGCGATTACCTAAATGCGATTGTCAGGAATTCGCAATTTACAATTTTGATACATGTAGCCCTGTGTCAATAGTTATAAGCACAAGGTCACCCGAGAGTCCTACTAGGAAAAAGGGGAGGAAATAGGGAAAGGAAAGCGAAGTACTCAATCACTCGTCAGTCACAGCGAGGGCTGAGCAGTCAGTGATGGGAGGACTAGTCGGTACAGTGTAGGTCTGCACCCTGCGGGACGACGTACACATTATGAACGTTCTGGCCAAAGCAAAATATTTAATGAAAATGTTAACAGAAAAATAAACCTTTGAACTTACCAGCGAGCCTCAATGGCTAGCAGATGACGAAAACATTCTGGAAAGAACAAAGCCAAACTAACACCCGGTTGACCTAACTAATAATACCGGACGTGAGGGATGGAGGAACGACGCAGACATTAAGAATCAGAAAGTGGGTGAAAAATTCATGAATGAGGTAGCCCTTCAAATGAAGGAATTTGGTGATGCAAACCCATAAACACACTTGGCCTGATCAAAAATATATTTTTCACTGGTGGAGAAGTGTGGCTCAATGGTTAGAGTGGCAGACCCTGATGCAGATGTCTGGCCCGGGACCAGGGTTCAATTCCCCGCCTCGGCGGGTCTTGGGCTCAAAATTCCACGGACCTGACAATTCTCGCCTCGGTGCCTATTCCAATCATGGAGTCCCACTCTGCAACTCTGGGCAATAGCTTGCTTAATCTCCACAACGGCCCCCACAACGCATAGGATGCCTGGCCTCCACCTTGGGGGTGCCCAGGAGTGGACACCTCACAGGGAAAGCCAGGATGGGTTCCACAGCGGTATTCGTACAAGCGCCTTGAGACCCTTGCGGGTGAGTAGTGCGCTATACAAGTATCCATTTACATTTACATTTACATTACATTTCATGTCTTTGCTGCTAAGTTGAAGTAGTACTTGCTCTAAACACATTTTAGGATTCTTCAAGTTGCAGTTCATAAAAAGGACGATTGTGTGCATTTTATTTTGTAGCGTCTTTTTGTGATGTGTTCTTCTGTGTGTTTTGTGTTGCGATGTTTTGTGCTCTAATATTACAATGTGATGTTGTGTTGAATGGAGTGGGGTTGGTGTGTTGCCTTCTGCTTTGACTGTTTCGTTGTGGTGTGACCTGTTTTAAGTTTTATTTGCGTTATTATGTCACTTTGTGTATGTTATTGTGCTATGTTCTGTTAGATACTTTAGATATGTCAACAAATGCTGGTGTATTTACAGTCAAAAGCAACACATGCAACATTTCTACTGTGTAAGGTTGTAAAATAGTGTTGCACCAGCCTAACTTCTTAAGACATCTGCCATCTCAAAACGGTAGCAGAGACTGAGCCTTAGTTTAGCTCTTGCAGTGCTCACTGAATGTCAAACAGCCAAACTGCTTCTACTTAAAGAGCCCTGGATGAATCTCTCCTCCTATCTCAAGCTCTGACCTGGCTTGGTGCCATCCTGCTACTGCTCAGCCTCCACTGACCAGTAATCTAGTGTCTCAACAACGGATTTGCTGGAAACATTTGCTACTACCCTGAAAGGGCTCTTGATTCATGACACTCCGTGTAACCTAAGATATGAGAGACACACGGTTGGTCTTTCTGTTGTTTAGTGTTGATGGGGTACCCCAAACAATCCCTTTCCTCAGGTCCTGTATGTTGCAGCAGTTAGATTTTTGGGGTGCATTCGCTGCATCCAGGGATGAGGCTGATGAGCCTCGCCATTGAAATGATTTTCAGTGATAAACGGGGCGCTCTTGAATGCATTTTATTTAATCAGTGGAAATGTTTTTTAAGGTAATATGGATTGCATTGGCAATAATGGTCAGCAGCATCAGGACAAACGCATATGGATGAATGATCATGACCACTCTCTGCTTATGTGTTGTTATGGTTACCATTGGATAATTGCTGACATATTTTTAGTATTAACACTGAGTGTAATTTACAGGATGGCTGGTGACCACAGAGAGTCAGCAATGTCATGTCAGATCTACGCCTCTGCCTGTGCTATCTCTTCTGTGTGGAGACATCCACCACTAATGCAGAGATCTGTGCACACTGAGGTCTCCGTTTTAGTAGTAAATCTGGCAGGAGCAATGGGGAGTAGTTTAGAGTGGTTTAGGGGGAACGTAAAGGTGGGTTTAAGGAGGTGTATCTATACAAAGAGGTGGGACCAGGAGCCAGTTAAGGTCCAGTGCCCGTGCTCCTAACGTTAACCGTAGTAATCAACAGGGGGCACTGTTCCAGATGAGGGTTACAGGTAGTAACCCACTCAATACAGAGTAGGAAAAAGATGTAAGTAGTCCTAGGATTTTTGAGGTCCACTTGTGAGAGGAAAGAGTAAGTCTTGTCTCCTAATGCCCTCACACTCCCCGAAGGATGTCATGCTTCATCATTGGGCGTTTTGCTCCTCGTCAGGCCGGTGCTGCAATGCCCTACGGGTCCCCCGAAGGGTCACTTTAGCTGAGATCTTTTAAGACAAAACACCATATGGTGCATGCGGGTGTGTGGTGTGGGTCCTCTAAGAGGGTGAAGTGGTGCGAGCACAGTGAGTCTAAAACTGTCTAAGGGTTACTCAAAGAATTATTTTTAATGAAAAGGGCACGCTTGGCAGACTAAAAACCTATAGGTTAGGCGTTACCTATGTAGGCCTAATGAGCCCTAGGTAACTAGAGAGGTCGACATGTTTCGCGCCTGGGTTTAAGGAGGTACAATCGAATTAAAAAACAAATCCACAAATGAGTAAGATGATTGTAACTCCATGAATGTTACACCAACATCTGCTACAGTAATACTCCTGACTAAACAGGCTCATGACTGCTCAGGCCAAACCTTGGTCTAGGATAATAAAAAACCAAGGACTCAAGTCAATTACCAGAAACAATTAAGGTTACATATAAACCAAGCACCTCTTTGGAAGACCCATTGCTAGCATTCCATTTTCATAAAACCAAATCTGCATGTACGTGTCAAGGAATGGCTTACGCACTCACACGATCCTTAACATAACAGAAATAGCAATAGAGGGAACACCAACTACAATCGCAGTAATCAACCTCTACATCAACCCAAAAAACACAGGACATTAAGATAATCACTGATCTGATCAAAGAATACCTCTACGAGCACCCGAGGCATGAGTGTAATGTGACCGGAGACTTTAATATGAGAGACCTGAGTTGCCACAAGCAAAATCAAAGGGACAGCGGGCGGAACATCATGGAAGCTTGTATTAATGAATTCGGACTGGGGTCTGCGAATCAAACAGGTCTGATGAATAGTAAAACACAGCCCACTTTTAAAAACATCTCCATCTGGATTATATCTTCCTGAGCAAGAAACTACTAAAGAGGTGCATAAAATATAAAGTACAACACACCTTTGCAAGTGACCACCACCCATTATTGATTTTGGTGAAAGTAAGTGCTGCAACGCATGAGGAATATACCCCAGCAGGTCAAATGCTTCCTACAAATGGTGGATCGGCAATAAAAATAATTAAATGGGAGCTTGCTTGCCGGTTTAGATACCAACAGTGGAAACAGGACATACAAACATCTGGTATTGAGAAAAGCTGGCCAAAGAGATAGATTCGCTATTTAAAGCCCTGTGTGTACAAAAGCAATGCAACCACAAAAGCAACCCCACAGAAAAAAGGCTCATCTACCTCCTTGATAACAAAGTATTCAATGAGAACAAAAAGAGGTGCCACCAGGCAGATTTACAGTACAGGAGAGAGAGGTGCACAGGAAGAAATCACTTGGCAGCTGAAACATGCACACAAAGAAGAGAAATGGAAACATATATACTTCATGTTAGCACCCAGCAAGACAAGGGAATTCTGGGGTTATGTCAATGACGTCAATGGTGGAGCCCATATAGAGATTGCTGTACCTGCCAATGAATGGTGGAGCTCTATGGTGAATCAGAAAAAATCTCGGTCGTTAACATGGAGATAGTGGGTAACTACCGGGATGATCAGGAGGATACCATCCCAATCGAAGGAGAAACCCTAATCATTCTGAAGGGTATTCGGAAGGATGGGGCCCCTGGACGCAATGGTCTACAGGGAAGCATCTTCAATGAAGCTTGGGAATTCTGGGCTCCCCACATGCACAGTCTGTTCAAACAATGTTACAATACATCAGCAGTACCAGACTAATGGAAAGGCTCCATCTTGTACTCAATATGTAAAAAGGGAGATGCCTCCAGCCCGGAGTACTACAGGCCGATCGCCCTGCTGGAATATGATGGCAAGGCATTTGTGAAAGAGCTCTTTAAAGAGCTAGAGGCATGGATAAATAAAAATCACATCATACCCCAATATCAGACAGGATTCCAGCCAAACTCATCCACCATGGATAATGCTATTGCATTGTCATATTTGGCAACCAGGGCCAGAGGCTGCATCACCACCACTTTACATGTGTTTCGTTGATTACAGTGCTGCCTTGGACGACATTAACGGTAACATACTTTGGGCAAAACTTGCAAAGTGGGGCATCCAGAGAAAACTCCTGGCATCCATTATGAAGCTTCACACAGGCGCACGGGTCAGTTCCAAGCTCCCCTAGGCACATGCAATGGCTAAGAGCTGTATGAACAAAGGGTTAAAACAGGGCTGCGTGATTGCACTGCGGACTTAGAAGAGGCACCATTGAAAGCTAACATCTTTTGCCCAAACTAGGTACCCTTAGACTCCCCATCATGCAGTATGCGAATGTTCTGGTATTTTTGGACCAAACCAGAATTGGTATGAAGATGGCACTGGAAATGTTACATCTATCTAACTCAGAGAACAACTTCCAAGCTAATGCCACCAAAACAGAGGTTCTAGTATTTGGCCATACACCAAAAAAACAACTGCTGGAATGGCAACTTGGCCCGTTAATGATAGCCACAGCCAACAAATATAACTACCTGGGCATACAATTCTCAGATTCTGGTAGACCAACCCTGCAGGCCACCAAGGCTCTGGAAGTCAAGGCGGCTAAGGTCTCACATGCACTATGCAAGCTACATACACCACAAGCTCCAAAGCCATTCTGCGGAGCATATTCGACGAGTTCTGCGGGCGAAAAGTAATACCAACAATAAGCTATGGGCATCTTGCCTTTCTGGGACTGTTAACTGAAAAAGTGGAGCGCCTGCATATAGCGGCTTTCAGAAAGATATTCACTCTACCAAGTACAACACCGCGCACACTGATTCGGTTGGAATTCAATATCTGAACGATGGAAACTGAATGTTAAAAAGACATAGTCAAATTCCACCAACGTGTGACCAGTGCAGGACCTGGCACAATCAGGGAGGCATTAAAAGCAATATTCCAGGGCAATGAAAGTAGTTGGGCCAGGTACCTGACATGGGTCAATGAGGCACTCGGACAGCCCTTAGACATGATAACGGATACACCTTTAACAATGGCCAGCCTAAAAAGACTGCTAAACATGCAAGGCAAGTGCATTTCAAGGGAGCAGGACCTCACACGGATCAGAAACATCCCCGGTGCAGAGGGCCTTGATTACTCACACAAAGTTACAGCATGCCAACCATATTTAAAGGCAGGTCTGGGAAGACAAGCATTACAGAGCACTCTGAGAACCAGGCTCCTAACGCTTCCAATATGGAATTATATGGGGCACTGGAAAAATACATCACCAGTAAAAAAGAAATGTTGCTTGGGCTAATACCACACAGCACATTGTCTGCTGCTTCCCAGCCTTGCCACACCAGAGGTGATTATACCTCAGAACGCTGTTTTTGCAAAACGGCATGAGAACATGCAAAGTGGCCCTAACATGTATCTACACAACTGCGGTGCCAATGGACCTGGCACGAATCGGCAAGTTTTACACGGAAGCAGGAAGGATTCTACGAATGTCTCATGAATTGAAGACAAAAACAGCAAAGCACACGTTGCCAATCACCCATTGTTGTAGAAACATTTTCCTGGAGGGCACTTTATGTAAATTGACACTGAAGAGCTACACACATGTGCCTCGTACTCTGGGATCTGGAAGCGCACATGCGAACGCATGAAGCTTGCACTTCAAGGGACTTGTGTGTGGGCCTGACTTTACATTCTGTGCCTCATTCACCTCTTGCACATTCCCTCTGGTGGGGTCTCTTGCATGAACGGGCGTCACACAGATTTATGCATTTTTCCTGCACCTTAGGTTTCAGTACAATTTGTAATTCATTTCGGGAGGGGCCCTGCATTTGATCTGGCACCACATGTATTTATGCACTAATACGGCACTTTAGGATCGTGGAAGAGTATGGTCGCATGCATACACTCTGCACTTTACGGCTCCTTGGATGCTTCAGCACTACTCGGCTCTTTGTTTACGCATGTCCGCGTACCTTAGAGCCTCATGTATGCCTGGACATGATGCAAATGTATGATGCATGATGTATATCTGTCTATGGCTCAAAATTGCAGGCCCATGCACCTTACAGCTTTATGCATGTCTGGTTATGCCTTAAAATGCCTGGCCATATAACACAATTTGAGCTATCTGTTGCACCCACAATACTTGGCCCTTGCGCATAGAAGGCATACAAAGCGCACTTGTCCCCCGCCTTACTTGCCCCAGCTTCACCTCACCCTCTCAAGGAGACACCTGAGTCAGATTTGGTCTTCACAGTGTGTACGTTTTATTAAATACACTTCTTGGCCAATCCTACCATTGGTCCGTCTTATTTATTGCATAATCTTTAAACACTTTCTTAAAAACACCACAGCATTCCAATAAATCTTCAAAATCACGCCTTAAGATTATATTTACAACCCGCTCTCCAAGGGGCCTTTGCTTGTCCTTCGGGCTGTGCCAGCAGGCCACAACCAAGATAGCCTGCTCTCCTTAGGTTGACCGCCCTCCGGCCAACCGAGCCGCAGGTAAATAATCTGCCACCACTTGTGACCACCGACGGCTTCCAGGGTAGAGCTAGAGAATCCAGAGCCACCAGCAGGTCAGCCCCAGATCTCTCGCCAGCCCGGAGCCCATGAAATGATTTTTAGACCTGTTCTGGGGTCAAAATGGCACCTTCTAACGGAGTCCCTGTCATTTCTCCTGCTCAGGACCCCGCTTACCCCAAACCTTAGCTTCAGGGATGGGTGGGTGGGCAACTTGACTGCGACCTCCGACCCTGGTAGGTGAAAAGACAAAAGAGGGGGCGTCTCCAATTTTGTAGGCTTTTCAAGCCTCGCGCCACGAGACCACTTCCGGGTCACCTGCCTTAAACTCCCTCACGACGCCCTTCCGCTTTCGGCTCATTGGCCCTGGCCCCTTTCCGGGGATGTGTGACCCGGAAGGGATGTTCCTCCACCGGCGCTTTTGCTGCCTCTAACGGCGCCATGCCCCTTAGGGGGGTGGCGCCCTTCATAGAAGGCATACAAAGCGCACTTGTCCCCCGCCTTACTTGCCCCAGCTTCACCTCACCCTCTCAAGGAGACACCTGAGTCAGATTTGGTCTTCACAGTGTGTACATTTTATTAAATACACTTCTTGGCCAATCCTACCATTGGTCCGTCTTATTTATTGCATAATCTTTAAACACTTTCTTAAAAACACCACAGCATTCCAATAAATCTTCAAAATCACGCCTTAAGATTATATTTACAACCCGCTCTCCAAGGGGCCTTTGCTTGTCCTTCGGGCTGTGCCAGCAGGCCACAACCAAGATAGCCTGCTCTCCTTAGGTTGACCGCCCTCCGGCCAACCGAGCCGCAGGTAAATAATCTGCCACCACTTGTGACCACCGACGGCTTCCAGGGTAGAGCTAGAGAATCCAGAGCCACCAGCAGGTCAGCCCCAGATCTCTCGCCAGCCCGGAGCCCATGAAATGATTTTTAGACCTGTTCTGGGGTCAAAATGGCACCTACTAACGGAGTCCCTGTCATTTCTCCTGCTCAGGACCCCGCCACAGGGAGAGGTGCTTACTGGCCAACTCGACCTCCCCCCCCGCGCTCGAAAGCCTCCGTGATGGCCCCTAGCACTGTTTGCAAGAATAAGTCATTACCGGCCTCAGACAGGTGCACCCCGTCTGTCGCATAGAGTTCTGGCCTTGAGGTTTGTATCAGTTTATGTCTTATGGTCCGGATGCTTGATTTTCTTAAGATCTCCGCCACTGACTGGTTTAGTCTCCTTACGGACTTATTCACTGCCCTCGGAGGAGCCCCTCGCGCCCAAACTTGCCTCGGTATCACTTCAGACCATAACAATAAGGTATTGGGGAGCATGTTCCTGACCGCCGCGAGGGCTGAGAACAAGGACTCTTTTACGCCCCTCCGGCCCTCGGGGATCATATCGTTGCCTCCAGAATGAATCACTAGAAGATCGGGGGTGGGCATACCTCTATTCAAGGCCCTCTGCAAATCGTTTGGCACTTCCGCCAAATGCTGGCCGCCTACCCCAACCCAATGGTGGCTGAAACCAATTAAATCCTGTCTTTTCTCCTCGCGTGAGTTCTTGAAGGCACGTCCCGCCCTGCGAATAAATGAGTGGCCGCACCAACATATTTGGGCCTTCCGAGTCGTAGCACCTAGAGTAGTGGAGATGGCACGTGGTCAAAGCAAGACAATGCGAGGCAAAAGGAGGCAACGCTGGCAACTCAAACTAATTGCGGGAGAACATATCGCTCGTAGCACGTAGACTTCCAACGGCCTACTCTCTTGATTGTCTCTTCCGGTAACCCCAGCCCCGCCGCCGTGGTGGCTGCACCAATGCGGAAAGAATGAGACGTGAAGTCCGTTGCGTCTACCCCCGAACTAATCAGAGCAAGCTTGCATACCCTGCTGAACTGGAATCTAGTGAGAGGGTTGCCGTCAGCATGCAAAAGGAACCTCTTATCCCCTCCCTGAGGCCTGATTTGTAGGAACTCCCTCGTCAGACTTACTGGACAGTACATAGCCCCATTCACAGCCATCAGTTGGGACCAACTACCCCTACCTAAGGGGTCTGTCTTTGATTTTCGGACCCTGATTCTCAAGGTTTCCCCAGACAGGATTAGGTCCTCGCAACATATACCCCCCCACCCTGTCAGCTTTAGAGGAGGGAACCAATTCGGAATTCCTGAATGCCCCAAAAAAGGCTAGCCCATATGCCACTTTAAATAATTGCACCTCGAATGGCGAAAAGCAAATCTTGGGCAGAATCTCCAGGATATTAACCAACCTGCTTATGACTATGGGTCTCCTACTGTCCTTGACCCCCGGGTTTAGGCGTTCCCAGCCCTTCATAGCTCTCCGCACCCTGGGATCTTTTGTTGGGTCTGTGGCCCCCCCTAGCCCGGCAAACAATGCTATTGCCGCTAACTGTCTCCTCATCATTGCTACTGACTTCCCGTTGGCTCTTTGGTGCACTATGAACCCCAACACACTTGGAGGAGAGAATGCTTCCGCTAACCCCTCTCCAATTAGGTACCCTTGATATAACTGCCAAGACTTCTCATACATACATTTGGTCTTGGGGGCCAGGGACGCAGTTATCAATTCAGAGGCAGTGGGGCACCAAGCTTCCATAGCCCCACTGGGAAGATCGTCATCTCTCTGTCTGCTTGCGGCCGTTGGGTGCGGAACTCTGCCAACTTAAAACGGGACAAGGCGTCAGCGGCTATGTTGTCAACACCCGGTACATGTCTAGCAGTGAATAACACATTGTGCCGTAAACATTGCAACACTAGATCTTTTAGAAGTCGCAGCACCCAGGTGCATTTCGCTCTCTGATTATTGATCGCCATCACCACCGACATGCTGTCAGACCAGAACACAATGCGCCTATTAGCCAGAATATCTCCCCACACGTGCAAGGCTACAATGATTGGAAACAGTTCTAGGAAGGTGATATTCCGTGTCAGACCGTGCCTTACCCACTCTTCTGGCCAGTGCTGCATGCACCATTTAGAACCTAACACTGCGCCAAAACCCACGCTGCCTGCCGCATCTGTGAACAATTCAAGCTCAACATTGGAACTACTCGGCAATTGCCAAATTACTGACCCATTGAAGTTTTGCAAGAAATCTTTCCAAATGGCCAAGTCGCTCTTTACCTCCGCTGACAACCTAGTGTGATGGTGTTTGGCGCGAAGCCCAGACATCGCCCTTGCGATACTCCTAGAGAAGGCCCTGCCCATCGGTATGACCCTCAAGGCGAAGTTCAGCTGCCCCACTAAGACTTGCAATTGGTGCAATGTCACTTTCCGGGCCCCCAAGCAAGCGTCTATTGCTGCCTTAAATGCATTCACCTTAGACTGTGGAAGCCTACACACCCCTTCTCTAGTATCAATTTCAATGCCCAGGAATGTCAAACACGTAGTAGGCCCTTCAGTCTTCTCTTCGCAAAGCGGCACGCCCAGAGCTTTGGTCAAGTGCTGGAAAGCCCGCAAGGCCTGTCTGCAAGACTGACACCCTTGAGGGCCCATAAACAAGAAGTCGTCTAAATAATGTATCACACCATAAGAAGTAACTGATGTCAGGAAATGCTGAACTGCCCATTCTAGGAACCTGGCGAAAGTCTCGAATACAGCACAAGCAATAGAGCACCCCATGGGCATGCAAAGGTCAATGAAAAATTCGCCCTTGAACGTGAAACCCAAGAACTTTGTATCCTCAGGATGAACTGGTAATAGTCGAAAAGCTGACTCGATATCTGACTTAGCCATTAAGGCTCCACCACCCAGCGCCTGCAGTTTTTGTATAGCGGTATCGAATGTTGTATAGCGCACCGTACATAGATCTGGGTCAAGCTTGTCATTAACAGATAGACCCGGGGGGCTGGACAAATTGTGAATCAAGCGAAATTTACCTGCCTCTTTTTTGGGCACTAGACCTAGGGGTGAGCATACAAGATCCGGCTTCGGCAACTGTTTGAAGGGTCCCGCCACCCTCCCCAAGGCTACTTCTTTCTTGATTTTTTGCTCCGCTGCCTCCAAGTTCTGCAGTACTGAATTTTGGTTGCGAGGCGGCACACTGGCGGGGGTGGCCGATGAAGGGATGCGGAAACCAGACATAAAACCATCATGCAAAAACTGCGCCTCTATCGTTTTACCATATTTGCTAAGGAGGTGTGTCAGTACATGAGTCCTAATGGGAGTTGGCAGGTTTCTCGGATGGTTGAGGGGGCCGTCCTTTGGTTGCATTGTGGGGTGGTTGCTCTCTTGGTTTCCCTGATTTTTTGAAACATCTAGTTTCTGGGTGGGAGGGACCCCCGCAAAATGAGCAACAGTGCTTGTATCTGCATGAAGCACCCCTGGTACACTCGTTCTTGTTGTACTGCCAGCAGGCCTGTTTCTTATCCCCTGCCCCTCTGTCACTCCGAAAGGACTGATTCTGGCTCGGGTAACTATTCTTATTCCCGGGGACCGTAGAATAAAACACCGCATGCCACACATTAATTTCACGTTGGTCCCAAGCTATCTCAGGGTGCACTGCCTTCATTTGGCGGAACTTAGTGTCATACTGTAACCACCCCGTCCCCGGGAATTCGGAAGCCGCCCCATGAATCAGGGAAATATAACTGAACAACTGGGGTGCCACCGCGGGGTACCTTTCTGCCATGATGGCCGCATAAATGGCAAAACCTGTGATCCAATTCTTTATCGACCATTCCACCCATACCCTCTTTTGCTTGTAATCCCCCTCCTTTCCTCCCCTGGTTTTTCCTGGGACAACCCCGGCATTAATGAGGTCGAATACGTCCACGTACTCTCCTTTGAGTATCTTCTCTTTGGTGTCCAGGGGCACATGCCATGTGTTGCCCGCAGAGGGCGACAGAGCCATGGAGGCTGAACCGTAGATCAAGGGACTGTACGCGAGTGTAGGCTGCCCCATCACACCCGGCACCACCGCCCCTTGCACTGTGTTGCCTGTTGCCCCTGCGACTGTAGGGCCACTGCCGGTCGTTTGCCCTTGCGGCGCTGGCGTCACCCCGCCTGGGAATTGCCCGGTAACCACCGACCCCGAGAAACCTGGGTACGCCGGTGGGAGGGCCATTGCGCTCGCAGGGCAATTGTTAAGGGCCTGTCCGTGCGATGTTGTTGCCATTACACCAGGGGATTGCGCTAAACCCCCCGACTGAACCCACACTTGCGCGATGCCGCTGCCAGGATGCGCGACCACTGGTGGCGGAACTATCTGAGCCCTGGGCGCTCCCGCATTTAAGCAGGGTGTCACGGCCACTGGCGGCGCATTATTCTGAGAGTTGGGACCTCCGCTTGTATCTGTGGGAGCGACAATAGCATCTTGCGCAAAGTTCGTAACCAAGTCTATTGACTCCAAAGCCCCCTTCTCACCTGACGATGCAGCCTGAGAAACCCCAACTCTGGGACGCTTTCCTCCTGATGTCTCTTTGAATCTTTCTGGTGTGCGCCGGGCTCGCTTGCCCCGCCCTGAATCCTCCTGGGCGGCCGTCCCTGCCCCTTCCTTTAATTTCTTCAGCGCCCACTCGACTCCTTTTTCCTTCGTGACCTCCAGCAGCTCCGTCAGCGCCAGATACTCGTCCTTTTTGGCCTGGGCCCCTTTGCCCTTCGTTGACCGTTTTGGCGGCATTCTGCGCTTAATAAGAAATAGAAAAGTTAGTTACACCCCATGATAATGCCCAGTGTGTCCTGGAACCGTCCAGTATAATGTTGAAACCCTCGTGTTTTAATAACTGCCGCGCGCGCGCTTCCTTGGGCCTCGTATTTGGCGTACCCCTAGGACTGCTAAGGCTCTCACTCATGTGATACCCCCAATATAACTGGCCCCAGCCGTGGTGCATCTAGCGTACCCCTTTTGACCACCCCTTTTATCTCCTACCTGTTAAAGTGGCCACTAAAGGCAAGAAATGAAGTATTTTGTGTCACGTAGCACCTCTACCCCCCTCCAATATAAAACAGCTTAATAAACCAATTGCTTATTTAATTATTTTGCCTTGACTTATAGTACATATTTTTTGTATTCGCCCATCAGTAGTACCACGGATGTTCTGGTTCATTTAGTTTTTAGATGTCTTAGTTGAATGTTTATATAGCGCGAACTCGAGCTTTACATAGCATGCGCAATCAGGCACGGAAAAGAAATTCAGTTATTTGCCCAGAATCACAGGATGTGGGCGCGACCTCGAGGCTTCGGCCCTTGTTCCCTGCACCAGGGGCGGCCGCGCCGCCGATGGACCTCATCCTCTCCCCTGCAGGAGAAAGTGTGGAGGAGCATACGCAAAGCAAGACTAATATCGCCAGCCACGCGCGAACAAGGCACTAAGAAAGAGGCAATGGCTATGACGCTCCGCAAATAGAAACGGGGCTCCGCCCCAAACAACACGCGTTCGGCTTCACCGCTCGGCTTTACCGCCGCACAGTGGCACGACAAAGGCATAAAGGGGCACAACCTATGAATCCGAGATAGTCGGAACAACAAGGGCACAAAAGAGAGGCAATTGCTAAAACGCTCCGCTTCTTAAATTGAATGTGCTCAGCCCAAAATGAACGCGCTCGACTCTACCGCTCGGCTTCTCCCGCCGCACCCTGGGAACCTCCTAAGAACTAACAATACATTTAATTCGCATTTTGCGCACCGCTAGCAGCGCACACTGTGAGGCCTTCTCACCTGTCCCAGCAGCCGGTTGGCGCCTCGACGATGAAGCGTCGCTCGTGGGCCCCGTAGTCACCGCAGCAACTTGACTGCGACCTCCGACCCTGGTAGGTGAAAAGACAAAAGAGGGGCGTCTCCAATTTTGTAGGCTTTTCAAGCCTCGCGCCACGAGACCACTTCCGGGTCACCTGCCTTAAACTCCCTCACGACGCCCTTCCGCTTTCGGCTCATTGGCCCTGGCCCCTTTCCGGGGATGTGTGACCCGGAAGGGATGTTCCTCCACCGGCGCTTTTGCTGCCTCTAACGGCGCCATGCCCCTTAGGGGGGTGGCGCCCTTCATTCTAATGCTGCTAATCTTGTTTGGACTTCAAATGTTGTGCTTCTTATATTTATCTATATTGATTTTAGAATCTTCATCTTTGTTTTATGTTGCATACACATAAGCTGACAATTTCGTTTGGGCCCTAAAAACTATGTTTTTAATATAGTTTTAATAAGATTTTATAAATTACTTTCGTTCAGGTTTTAATCACCTAGTTATACATTTGATTTCTGCTTTTATGTCGTAATATAGATCGTTTTTGTTAATGATTTTAGGTAATCATACAAGAAAGATTCACTTATTCGGCATATAAACCAAGCAGTCATTGCTAGGCCTAGCCACTGTATATGTGAAATGTAATTTAATTGCAGACAATAAATAGCATAAGCAGCCATAAAATCAGAAAGTCACTCAAAAAGGGTGCTCTGTGTCCTATGTGATCGCACAAACTGTGTTTGTGTGTATATATAGCCTGAGCAATAGAGTTGAGTCAAGATAATCAGATAGACAAAATTCATAATAATATTCCAATCACCCATCATGATTCAGAAAGTCATATAACTAGGCACAATACACTATAAATCCAGCAAAATGCATGAAAAAACAGGACTATAGTATTCCATAACGTGCAAGACGTCCCTGACTTCCCAACATGATAGGCAATACTGATACAGCTGAAGTGACATGCCAAACTAAAAAGACATCATATAATAACTCAGTCGAGCAAGTCGTGCCATATCTCCCCATATTTCTCAAGAGTACCAACCCTTTTTAGATAAACAAGGGCGTCTGCAGCAAAACGAAAGTGGGCGGTGGGGGCGCGGACAGGGAATTTATGGAAAATAATAATTATAAAAACGTACCTGTCGCTGCTGCCGATGGCCGCCTCGTTGCTTCTCTCCTGGCAGTCACTGTAAAGGTACGAAAGCAGTAAAAGGATTGGTCTGAGCAGCCTGGTCTGCCACTAAGACAGTTCCAGGGATTCTCCATCCCGGCTGTGCAAACCAGCTGTGCTGGAGCAATAGAAGTGCGCATGTCTGTTTTGTCGGCCGAAGACGGTCCGCCCAACTGACATGCGCACTTATAAGTGCACTTCACTTCTCCCAGTCATGGCCAGGCCCCGTCCTACACATGCTTGCTTAAGCCAGAGCTAGTCACAGAAAAATAAAATGATATTATTGTTTTAGTATCATTTTATTTTTCTGTGACTGACTCTGACCAGTGGAGTGACTCTCCTCTGCCATTATGGAGGAGCCGCCCCTGTACATAAAGCTCTTCATAAAGTTTATCCCGCTTCATCTTCACCAGCCATTGATTAAAGGTAGGTACTTGGGACGATGCCAACTTTTAAAATATCAATGATTTAGCAATCAATGTAAAAATAAGAAGTTTCTGCTCCCTTAATGTAAATTGCATTGACATAGGGCTCATGCCAAATAAGACTCCTTACGGGTCTGGATCAATCCTGAGGGAGTAAATAGAGCATCCATTCGAAATAAAAGGCCACCCTTTTAAAATGTGCACCACGGACAACTCTATGGGCCATTTGCTTGTACCTGATCCCTGGCCGCCTATCAATCTTTCTTTCTGTGAGGGCCTGAACAGTGGTCAAGAAAGTGGGGAGCACAGCCTCACGTCACGTTTGATATAATAACCAAAACCAATTCCCTATCCCAGAGAGGCCATTCAGAAAACAAGTTGAAAATAAGCTCAACTGATATTCCCTGGTAGTGAATTGAGAGGTTGTTTGTAGCATGCTAAAAACAAGCCTGATTCGGAAATAAGAAAATATTAGCACAGGGGTAATAGTTGGATTGTTGGTGGTGAGCTGTCCCCAAGATTTCATCGTCTCAGTTAACATAAAGCCTCGGAGCCTGTAGAGCCCCGCCCTTTCCCATGCCCTTATGGCTGGGATCTCTAATTGCAATCCCAGCCAAGAGCGGTCCCTCAAAGGAATGTGGGGATGAAACAGGGGAAATTCATCTTTGAGTTTCGCATATCTAAAAACCTCAATGTGAGGAAGTTTGTATGTTGTGTGTTTAGGTAGTTTAGGATTTTTTTAAATTTGATAAACCTTGAACTTCAAAATGGTAGATAATTGTATAAGTAAGATACGTGTAGGTCAGTGGGAACCGAAGTGTGCATAAATAGAGTAAAAACTAACAATGGTAAGGGAGAGAGAAACCAAGGTTTTGGAGCAGCTTCTTGGCTGAGAAAGAAATCATGCTGAAAATAAGTTAGTAAGAGAACATTAGAGTACATGCAAAGCTGTGGAGCATCGAGTAACAGCTGGGATCCTCTGTTCACTTACTTGACTGCAGAGAGGGCACGTGCTTTGAGCAGCGGCGGCTCCTCTGCTGTGGCGGAGGAATGTCGCCCCTCCCAAAAAACAGCAGGAAAGGAAAAATAAAAAGATAATAAACATGTTTTATTATTGTTTTATTTTTCCTTTCCTGCTGAGTCTTGGGGCGAGGCCGTGGGGGTGACAAGAGGAGTGGTATTGCACTGCTTTAAGGGCACATGACGGATTAGCTATCTGTCTCAGGCGAATATATGTCGTTACTACGCATTCCGTTGCAACGCATGCCTTTACCACGCATGCGTTACAACGGAATGTTTTTTCTTCGCATTGCCCTTACCTCGATTTCGCCTTTACCCCGCTTTTTCTTTTTTGAGGGGGGAGACCCCCCAAGCTCCCTTTCTTCTTTTTTTTTCCTTTTACTTAGGTCTTTGCCGACTCTAAAGAAAGACTGACGCTTTTTTTCCCGACCTGGAAGACGTTTTTCCGTGATGACGTTGCTTGCGTGGTGAAGACGTCGTTGAAGCAATACGCGTTGTGAAGACGTTTACGGGGTAAGTGTACCGTTGTAAACGTAACGCGTAGAAAATGCTTCGTGGTAAAGGCTGTTTCCCGTCTCAGGCCGGTCAAACCGTCATTCGCATTGAAGCCCTCTCCATCCCGGCTGCGTTGGAGAGAGCAGGTACAGGCTCCCAGTCAGTCTGGGAGCGCAAATCAAGGGCACTCAAGTCAATCTTGAAGCTGCTCTCATTCATGAGAGCAGCTTCAGGATTGGCCACAGGGCAGTCTGGGAGCCTGTGCCTGCGTGAAGAGGAGCAGGAGAGCGCAATGCAGCCAGCCGCAGATACGTTTTTTAATTAATATTTTTATTTTCCCATCTTGCGACCCCTATGCCCCACCTATCCGCCTGGCCATTGGTCCACAACGACGGCCGCTACTTGCTTTGAGGTCTCAGCATCCCGTACTGGTGACAGGAAGGGAGAAGGCTCAGTAATTATTGCAAAGGCAGTCCTTAGCATCATGGTTCATCTGTGTGAGGAGAGCACACATCCTGGAAGAGTCTTTCAAAAGTTGCTTCTGGGTGAAGGAGAGGTTTGGTTTGTGTTATGAAAAAGGGCATAAACGGAGATGAATAAAAGATTTAATGAAGACACTGAGGGCCTCATTTATGAGGAAGTCACGCAGTGCAGCACAGCCAGTCACCTAGCTGAGGTGCACTGCATGACAGGAAAAAGTCAGCAATCACCTTATTTAAGGCAGAGTACAGCAGACATAGAAAGAGGAAGAAACAAGGAGAAATAGAGATATTTCTCCTCTTTCCGTCTCCCCTGTAAAGGTGTACGTTTTTGGGGCATCTCCAGGTTTACAAGTTCTTGTAAATCTGGAGCTGCATTAAAATCCATGGGAGTTGCTTGGGAACACCCACACAACAACACCCATTGACCACCTATGCGGCAATTTGTGCTGCATTGCTTCACTCCAGATTTTTAAAGCCACTCAGAGCCAAGCAAAGTGGCTTTGCGTGGCTGAAAAAATCTGACTTAGAGGTTTGCATCATGCATGTACCACGGTGTGTTGTGCAAACGTGACCCAAGTCTCTCTTAAATGAGGCCCTAAATTAACTGTACAATTTGTACAAACTGTATTTTATGTATGGGGATAGTAATAGATAGACAAGATAGACCTAGAAGAAACCCTTATCTAAGTCTAAGGTCCAGAGACACAAGCAGCCTAGTTGCCGCTAGGGGAGCCTAATAAATGCAGCGATCAAAGCACGGTACATTGCTAGGTTACCCTCCTGCTAGGTTACCCTCCTGTGTATATGCATAATTGACAAAAAAAACATTCATGCTAGGAATTCATATATGAGTTATGCATTTACATTTTAACAAGGAAAGGAGTTTATAAAGCATAATATCGCATCAGGTTTCAGTCTAAGGGATAGGTTAATGGAAAGAGTAAATATGGCCTTATCAGTGTCAGTTCATGGACAATTGATTCACTCAGTTGAATCTATTTATTCTCTTGGTGCTGTAGAATCACTGCAAGATTGATTGCCTCCTCAAGGTAGTGTAATCACTGCCTCAATTACTTGCTATTTGATGCTGTCCTCAAAATGACCTTTGGTGAGGTAGTGTGCCACCAGTAAAGCTGTGACAACTTTATATTGTATGCGGCTCCTTTGTTGTTTAGTCATTACTTTAAGTCAAAGTGCTATTTAGCCTTCCCAGATCACGTTACAGGGACACAAGATGCAATTTATAATAGTGGCTGAGTTACATTTTACAAAGGATTTCAAGTCAATCTAGTAGGGTGAAACATTATATCTAAATGTGAACTGACAGACTACGCATTGTGCATTGGCAATGGTCAGCTATATCTGTAAGACCCCATGTTCTTGTGATGTTATTGTATTTTTTGTTACAGTAGAATTGTCACCAGAGTGTATGATGTGGTATGTCCTCTTTGATATAAAAACAAAGGAGGTCCAAGTTAAGGTTCGCTGACTTAAGAATATCCTAATCTTTTTGATAAACATGACCAGCTTATTTGTGTGTGTGCAAAGACTTCTGATGCAAATATGTCTATCTGTATTTTTCTTAGTGTTTGGAGTTCCTGAATGCTCTCTTGAACAAGCCCTCTTCATGGCTGCTCTAGTTATATTACGGGGATAACCTATGCCTAAGAGGTGCTGAGTTATAATTTTGGCTTCCAGAATGTAGCTTATCTTGTGTGCACAATTTTGGCATAGCCTTAAAATGGGCTGTAAAGGAGGGCATCTTTCAGTGATGTGAGAAGAAAATATAAACCTAAAAGGTACTTTTGCCAGTGTTCCACTCTATGGGCTTCTTATAAAGGGTGGTAATACATTTTCCCTCATCACTTTAATGGTTACGTCAAGAAAAGAGGTAGATCAGGTGTCACTATTGTTGTGTCCCCACGTACCCACAGATACACAGGAAACAGGTAGGAGGTATATGTTTCTTTATTACTTCGCTGCGTGGAGCTGCTTGCAGTCACCTCTGCCCACGCTCCCTCATCCCCTCTACTGTCCCCTCCCCACACCCTTGACCGGATGTGGTGTCCAGTTACCTTGGGGTCCCCATGGTCCACTGCAGGGTCCTAGTGCCCTGCCCCAGGTCACTACATCTCCCCCTTTTGTCACAAAGAATGACGAGAAAGTGACAACACACAGATGTGTAGGTAGGTGATAGATGCAGGTCTGCCATGGCAAAGTTCTCTGTACTTCCCATCACTATATTTCTTCTATTAGTCTCTTTGGCCGTCTGCATGTTCTTCGCGGGCCGGCCTCCGTCTGTTGCTCTTCCTCTGTTCTCTCTCCATTGTCTGTTTCTTTCCTGTTGTGTTCCTGCTCTTCTTGTTCTGCTGTCTCCGTGTTATGGCCTTCCTTTTTCTTCTCCTTTAATCCTTTGAAGTGTGAGCTGTTTCTTGTTATCCTCTGATGCTCTGACTCTGCCGTGATCATTGGGCCCTTCACTTTTGTTACTGTTAGCGGGTCTTTGGAGAACATGCTGTCAGATTTCCTTTGTTGTCGTTGACGCACTACCACCATGTCTCCTTCCTTTAGGTCTGACAAGATGGCATGCCGCTTGGCGTCTGCATATCTTTTCATTTTTTCTTTGGCCTCTCTGTCCCTATCTGCAATGCTGCTGTGATCTGTTGGCACGATTGCTTCTATTTGCGGTAGCCTCGTCCGACTCGTTCTTCCCAGTACTAGCTCTGCTGGGCCCCTTCCTGTGGAGTTGTGGGGTGTGTTTCTGTAATCACGTAGTACTTGGCACAGCACTTGGCGCTAGCTTTGCCCTTTGAACTGCCTTTTTGATGTTCCCTATGAACCTCTCCACCATTCCATTCGCTTGAGGCCACAGCGGTGTTATCTTCCTGTGGTTTACCCCTAGATAGGCCATGAATCTGCGGAAATCTTCTCCTGAGAATGGAGGGCCATTGTCTGTGTTTAGAGTTTCTGGTGAACCTCATGCTGCAAAAATGTCATCCAATATCGGTAGTATTGCTGTGGCTGATGTCGATGGGACCTGTCGTACTATCGGAAACCGTGAGTATTCATCGATGACCACAAGCAGGTAGTTGCCTGTGTCCAGGGGCCCAAAGAAATCAGCTGCTAATGTTGTCCACACCGCTCTTGGAAGTTCGGACATTTGTAGTGGCTCATGCCTAGCTGGTGGTCCTGTTACTTGAGGTGGCATGTCGATATGGTTTCCTCTACCATGCGATCTAGGCCGGGGAACCATACTTTCTCTCTTAGTAGTTTCTTAGTAACTACTACGCCTCATTGGGACTCATGAGCCAGAATGACCCGTTGCCTCCGGAGTGAGCTTGGTATCACAATTCTCGTCCCTCTCATCATTATCCCTGTGTCTGTTTCGGACGGTTCCTCATTGATCTTCTTGAGAGCTAGCACTTCTTCCTTGCATACTCCTGTTCCCCAGGTGCAATTATTGTTGACGTGCCTCCATCTCTGCTTTCCCGTTATCTCCATGGCCATTTGCAGCGTGACATCGCCCTTGCTCTCCCTTGCTAGCTCTAGTAGTGTTATCGAAGCTGGGGTGCTTTGTTTCAGTACGAAATTGAGGTATTCTTCTACCATTGATGTCGTCTCGTGGACCTGCGGTAATGGGTGTCTCAACATGTAGTCTGCCGGACTGTGTTCTTTCCCTGGCTTGTGCGCGATCGTGAAATCATAGTCCATTAATCTTATGCCCCAGCGTTCAATCCGGGGTGGCATTTTGGCTGACGGGCTGCCATAGATCGTCACTAGCGCCTGGTGGTCAGTTATAATTGTGAATGACTTCCCGTAGATAAACATGTGGTAGTGTTAACATGCCCACATCACTGCCAAGCTCTCCTTTTCTGGTTGCGAGTATGCTTTTTCAATGTCTGTTAAGCTTTTGCTTGCATACGCAGCAATTTTCCTTTGTGAATCTCTCCCTGGCAGATGCTGCGCTAGAATTGCTCCTAGTCCTACTTGGCTGGCATCAACAGTCAGTTCAGTGCAGAGTAACGGGTCAAAGTAGGCCAGATGTTCCACCGTCACCACTGCTTGTGTTATTTTCCTCGAATGCCTTGTTGCACTCCCGGGACCAGATGAACTTCTGGCATTGTTTGGTCAGTTCTCTTAGTGGTGTGCTCACTGTCGCAAAGTCCTGTATGTACCGTGCACAGTAGCTAGCGAGGCCCAGGAATGATTTTACTTCCACAACATCCGTCGGGGAATTTGCGTTCTTCAGTGTTTCAACCTTGCTAGGATCTGGCCTCATCCCTTGTTTGGAGAAAATGTGCCTGAAGAACACTAGTTCCCCTCTCCCCAGCTCGCATTTCTCTCCATTTAATGTTAGGCCTGCTTGCTGCAGTTGTGTGCACACTTGACGCAACGCTACGTCATGCTCTTTGTCTGTTTTTCCAAATACCAAAATGTCATTACTGTAGTTTAGGCTGTTCCGCACCGGCCTTATCACTTGCCGTATTGTTTCCTGGAATATCTCCGCTGCCGACGAGATTCCGTAGCTTAGTCACTTATATCTGAACAGACCCAGGTCTTGTGGAGAATGTCGTGATGTATCTGGACTGGTGATCCAGTTCTAGCTGATGGTATCCTTTGCACAAGTCCAGCTTCGAGAATCGGCACGCTCCAGTGAGGCAGCTGATCATGTCATTCAGGTGTGGCCCCGGGTGACGTTCCCTTGTGATTGCTGTATTTGGGATCCTCATGTCCACGCAGATGCGGATCTTTGAGGTGTTTTTCTAAGGAACTGCCACAATCGGAGACACCCAAGGCGGTGGTCCTTCAGCAGGTTCAATTATGTTTTGTGCCAGTAAGCTGGTTATTTCCTCTTCAACTTGTGGTTGGAGATGTATTAGTACTCGTCTATGATGCTGAGCTACTGGCTTGATTGCTTAATTGATGTGCAATGTTATTTGTTTCCCTTTCAACTTACCAAGACCTTTCAGTATAGCAGGGTATTCTTGTAGGATGTTTTTCGTTTCCGACATGTTGTATGTCATTGCTAGTAGCCCCATCACCTGTGCCTTCACGTTGCTTAGCAGCATGGTGCTGGGATGTCCCCTTTGAGCACATGTATTTCCTCTTGGTAGGATCTGTCTTTGTATGTTAAAATCTCCGTGAATTTTCCCATATTTTCTACTGGCCTTTTGGAACCCCAAGCGAACACCTCCACTGTTGATGGTGATAGCTGTGGTTTCACTCTCATTTTCTGGTATTCTGACATGCACATGATGTTGGTCGCTCCCTACGCCGATGTCCACAGTCGCTGTCTTCTTTATTAGTTGTTTGTCCACGAGATGAATGTGCTCTGTCTCTTTTCCTTCTCTTGGTGCGTCTGACATGAGATATAGTCTCGCTTCCAACACAGGGGCTGCCGTTTCTTCTGCTTCGTCGGAGGAGCTGCGATTTGCCGTTTCCATGTGTCGTGCGTACCTGTTGCTGGTCATCCTTGGTCTCATTGTTCTGCCTCTTTCACTTCTGAATTGTCTGGTCATGCACGTGCTTGAAAAATGGTTGTCCCTGTTGCACTTCCTGCATTTTTGACCCACAGCTGGGCAGGCACTAACATGTGGGAATTCGAGGCCGCACCGGTAGCATGTTTGTTTGCCCTTCTTTGGTAGGGCCTGCGCCTGGAATTCCTTCTTTTTGAAGTTTCCAATGACACGATGTGCTAACGCTACTCTCTTCTCTTTCCCCAGCTCCATCTGCTTGGCGTGCTCTGTGGCTCTTGCTTCCGTGCAAGCCATCGTCAATCTCTTTTCCAGCGTCGTTGGTTCCTTCAGAATGCGTGCTCTGAATTCCACCGATTGACAACTTTCGATGATGCGCAGTCTTATTGCCTGCTCATTGTCAAATTTGTCAAACTCGCAGTATGTGACCAGTTTTCTCAGTCTCGTTGCAAAGTCACCTAGGCTCTCTTCTCCTTGTTGGCATGCAGTGTTCAATGTGCATCTCTCAAAGTCAACATTTCATTGGGGGTCAAATTTCTGAGTGAAACACTTTATCACTCCCTTGTAATCTGCCGTTTGATCGGCGGTGAATGTTAACAATAGATCCTCTATTTCATCCCCTGCAAGATTCAGAAGCAGGTGCAGTTGCTTGCTATTCGGGATGTCCGTGGCACTCATGTAGTGCTCAAATTTCCTGATCCATCTTTCCCACCGGATGCCCGCTTGCGGCTCCGATAGGCTGAATGGTAGAGGCCCGCGAAATATAGCTTGCGTGCTCTGCTTCTCATCATTGTCGCTCATTTTCCTTCTCTGATCCTTCTACCCTTTTCTTTTTTTTTCTTTAATTCTTTATTTGCCCCTTTGTTTTCACTGTATCCTGCTTTGTTTCGCTGTTTTTCTCTTCTTTTATGCCTTTTTTACTCTCTTTCTGTGTTTTCCTATTGGTATCAATGGCTGCCTGACTTCAAAATGGCTGCCACACTGTTCTTTGCTCCTATTGGCCTGTTTTGCCTGACATAAAAATGGCCGCCAAAGTCTCGTGAGGTTTCTCTCTGCTCCCAGTATGCCTGACCTCTCAAAATGGCCGCCGCACTGTTCTTTGCTCCTATTGGCCTATTTTGCCTGACTTTAAGATGGCCGCCGCTCTCGCGATATTTCCTTTGAACTACGCGTGTTTTCCTCTTTTAATTCTATTTCTGCACGCTCCGGTGCTGGCGCTTCTCTCTCTTCGCCTCACGGGCCGATGCCTAATTTTCTCCTCCTTGCCTCTGTGCTCTTACCGCTTCGCCTTTCCGCAGCCGGGGTGGGCTCCCGCGTCGCTGCTTCCTTTGCTGCTTCCCTCAGACCAGGGTGGGCTCCTGGCTCCTTTCGGATCGGTGATCGGCACGATGATCGCTGATCGGCGCGATTGTTTTCCTGTCGTCCAGCGGACCAGGGTGGGCTCCTGGTTCGTCACTCCTGTTTCGGGGAGGACGACGATTCAACTTTTTTCTGCTTTCTCTGTCGGTGAATCCTGCCTTCGATCGCCAGATGACGTGTCCCCACGTTCCCACAGATACACAGGAAACTGGTAGGAGGTATATGTTTCTTTATTACTTCGCTGCGTGGAGCTGCTTGTAGTCACCTCTGCCCACGCTCCCTCGTCCCCTCTACTGTCCCCTCCCCACACCCTTGACCGGATGTGGTGTCCAGTTACCTTGGGGTCCCCATGGTCCACTGCAGGATCCTAGTGCCCTGCCCCAGGTCACTACAACTACTACAAGTGAATTTAAGATTGGATTGGACAGTGTTAAGGAGGTTAACAAAATGGCTGCAAACTCTCATTTGTGGTCCAAATCATGAAAATAGGATCAATATATGTTTTCCAACAGCAAATGAAACTCAGAAATGAGTTGCTTTTGGAAAAGACATATCAATATTCGAAGGAGTCAATCAAAAAGATTCACCAGACCAGATTGGGAGCAAATATTGCATACATAGATGGGCTGTTATATAGTAGATAGTAGCAGGCATCAAATTAAAAATGATTTTTAGTGAGGGCAACTTCCAGTAGAGATGTTATGAAAGAGGTTGGGACTACTGCTCATCTGGTTTTCAAAATGTGAATAATGTGTTCTGATCAGGGTTCAAATGTAAGATTTTCGAGGAAATCGATTGTGTATGTACAGCCTCTCACAGAGGATTTAGCAAGTGGGACAAAGACCTTGTGTTCTAGAAGCGAGCTGCAGCTAAAGTCCTTGTGTTGTTCTAGAACTGAGCGGCAGTCAGATAATATAGGACAGGTTGGAAGATTGCCATGATCTTTATGCACGTTTGGAAAAGACCCCAGGGAAAAAAAAATATTTTGAAAAAGGAATTTAGGAAAAATCTTTTTTCCCCCACTGTAGTCAAATGCCATATTTTGGTTTGCATCTCTAAGATTTCATTGTAAACGATTGGTTTATAGTGATTTAGGTTACCAAGCAGTCGAAATATCTGTGCTATATATTTTTTGATGCCTCGAACGACAATCCAACCACCCTTATTTGCTGGCTTGATCATGATATCCACATTTTTTGTGATTAATGCTTTTCATTCAATTAAACTTATAGCAAATAAATGTATAGAGGTTCGTGGTGATAGGTAGATCTTTCAAGAAAAAGTGCTTTATTTGGAGTTTGGTTGATGGAATACAGGTCAGAATGTGATTAATATACTGTCCGCTGTACTACAAGTGCCATAGGCCACAATACACTTGTAATACGGAACACAAGACATGTGCCATGTCTGTGGCAGACTATATCATCTATCAAACTCTAAATAAGGCATTAAGTTTTCAAAAGTCAGAACTTTTGAAGTCATTGCATAGTTAGGAGGGTAAAAGGTCTGTTGGGGGTTGTTGGACCTGGCCCTCTCTGCAGGGTCATCCCCAAACGTTTGCCTTTATCCTCCACTTTTTGCTGAAATTCTTTTTGTTGGCTGTAGGACTCACTTTACCACTGCTAATCAGGGCCAAAGTGCTTGTGCTCTCTCCTGTAAACATGGTAAAATTGGCTTATACCTGAGTGGCATATTCAGTTTACTTATAAGTCCCTTGTAGAGTGGTATACCATATATTCAGGGCATGTACATTTAGGGGCTCATTACGATGTATAGGGGAAATGGTGTGTGTGTAGAAAACCCTGCACCCTGTCACAGGCACCCCATGGTGCCTGCCACACAGTGCAGGGTTTTACAGGGATGTCCCTTAGGTACCCCCTCGGTCATCAACCGTAGGCCGCGGGGGGTTAGGCGGCCTTGCCAGGGGCCCCCAAAGTCACTTTCTGAGTCAGAAAGGCCAATCCAGAAAGGTTGTTGGAAAATGACATCGTAATCCTGTGTGTGGAAACGCTGTTCATAGGGGTGTACGATGTGGTTCCGACCGACACAAATACTCTGAGAGTTGCTCGGGACTGATTCGGAATGACCATGCGGCTTTCGTTGCGATCGCGAACATCGTAATCGGGCGGTCGGAATACAAACTGACCAAGTAGGTCAGAAGGGCTCCGACGCGGTCGAGGAGATTTTTAATGTTGGGAGAAGGCTTTTCGCCCAATATTGTAATCATCCACCAGATGTTACTAGTGGTTCTGCCGCACTTATTGTGCAACTCACTAAAGTAGCCCAATAAAACATTCCAGCCTGAATGCAGTTTTAAACTGCCAATCGACTTATCAATAAGACCCCATTACCAAGCCTTAAACTCCCCTTTTATGGCATATAAATCACCCCTAAGTTCGGCCATAGGTATCCTGTAGGCCAGGGTGGATTGTAATTAAAAGACTGGGCATGTACTTTAAAGTTTTACATGTCCTTTTAGTGAAAAACTCCTAAATGCGTCTTTCACTACATGAGGCCTACCTCCTCAATAGGATAACATTGGGTTGCCTTATTACATTCAATAAGTGCTAACATTTGATTGGGAACAGGTGAACATTTCATGTTTGTCGTCTGAGAAATCGTCATAAAAAATCTTCTTTAATGGAAAACTTGGATTTTAAGTTTTTTTATCAGGTAAAGGTGCCTACACCAGAATTTATTTAAAAAATACAAAAACATTGCTTCACATTGGCTTTTAGTAATACCCAAACAGTGGCCTCAAACATATAAGTTCTGGAAATTAACTCATACAATCCAAAAAAGAATAGATCTAAACAAGAAAACAAGTGTATATTTTTTTTGATAAAAATGTATATTCAAATGAATCTAATTCAAGTGTGCAAAAACATTCTCATACACAAGAATACCCATTTCTAAACACTACTTCTCATAAAATATTGTTAAACATTGAAAAGAAAAATTCTTATACAGAAAAGTTATTTCAACAGTGAACATGGGTATGTTGGCCAATGTTTCGGTCTTGTTATGAATCCATCAATAAGACCATCTTCAGGACAAAATGATCTTATGTCGAATAAAGGACAATAAATCATGTCTGGACATTAAATACTGATGGTGTTCCACGAAAATTCAAATATCTTCATAGGACAAATGTATTGTTCTACATTGATTTATTTCTCAAAGGGTCCTTTATTCGACATAAGAACTTTCTGTCCTGAAGATGGTCTTATAGATGGATTCATAACATGTACAAAACGTTGACCAACATACCCATTTTGACTATTGAAATAACAATTCTGTGTAAGAAATTTTTTGTTCAATTTTTAACAAAATATCTTTAGAAGTAGAAATTAGAATTGGGTATGCTACATGAGTGACAAGTAGAATTGTATTAATTAACTTCCAGAATTTATATGTTTAAGGCCACTGTTTGGGTACTCCTAAAAGCAAGTGTCAAGCAATGTTTTTGTATATCTAAATAAATTCCCTGGTAGGCACCTTTACCTGACAAAATATTTAATTGCCAGAGCCCACAAGGGTATATTGGGTTGCTCAACTTCTAGAATTAATTTTAGAAAGTTGGTATTTTCCTGCCTTAGCCATTTGGTACCTACAGTTTGTTCCTGGGTGCCGTGACAGGGTGTAATTGGGATAGAGGACTTGCCACCCTCGCGTTGTTTATGCCTCCATCTTGGAGCCAGGGCAGGGAAGTCATAAAACTTCAAGCACTTCAATGGGAATTCTCTAGAATCTTTTCCTACCAGCAGTAAAAACTGGACTCTCAGACCAACGACCCCCTCTTCAGTTCGCTTTCTGGAACTCCGGTAGGACTCTCTGAGGACTGCCTGTTGCTGTGGCCTGCTATGCACTCTACAAGACTGCTTTGCTACACCTGGAAAGCCTGCTTTGCTGTCTGGAGTCTGCCTTGAACCCTCAGAGGACTGCATTGCTGCTTCAGCCCTGTTTCATCACTTGAACCCAGGTCTACCAGAGTGGCTCCAAGGGCTAGTTGGCTAGCATCCTAATGAAATCGTCAGGGACAGAAAAGGTTCCAACCATCTTGAAACCGGGCCTTGACCCAGCCTGAGTGAATCCTGAACCTCCAAGGGATGCTCCTCCAGTCCTGGACCCTTGGTAGTGGTCTTAAAGGTGCATAAATAGCCAAATTCCAAAACCTGAGAATTAACACTTTTTTGGCTAAAAATTGCTCTGAGAACCGAGGGATAACCGGAACAAATCTGCTCATCTATCCACCCAAGAGGCATCGGCTGTCATCCTGACTTCACAGTCGCTCTCACTACATTCTTCTCCACAGCAGCAAATGCTGTTCAGCAGTCCTTCAGCAAATGGGTATCTGAACTCCTGGAACACTCATCTGCTACAGCCGCCAGCTACGTCCTGTTGGAGATTTTCAACTTCCAAAAAAGTGACTAAGTCCGAACTTAGAAATCTTCACTGTGACTTTTTCCACTGTCACCCCAATGACAACCCGCCCTCCTTGGGCATCACCTGCAACCTTGCCGCGCTGAACTTTACCTTCTTAGAACATTTGTTCAAAATTTCTTCTTAGTCCGGAGGCAAGCACCAATGAGACCAAATCAACATCTTGTATCCACCTCGTGCTACATCCTGGTTGGCCATATTTTTAGAATTTGCCAGGTCTGGGGTCTTATTGGACTAATGCTTCCAATGTAGGGGCCTGTGTTCGATCTCATGGTCACAGGTCCAAATCCCGGTGGGTCTATTCAGCCTTTCATTCTACTGAGGTCGATAAAATGAGTACTATTGAGTCGGGTTACAATAAACATCTGTTATTCAGCACCAAGATACCCTCCGGTGAATGTGCACTTTACAAATACACATACTATGATATGACCCAGCCTTGCGCGACTAGATATCACAATTGGCTCTTTTATACCCCAGTATTTACCTTAAACTTTAATAATTCATAACTCTGGTTCTGCTGATTGGATCTTTGTTGTTTTGGTGTCAAATCATTTATTGGAGTTTACTCAATTTTTCTAAATTTGTGTGGGATTTTTCTTGTGTTGTGTTTTCATTTTATTACTGTTTGTGTGTTGCAAAATGCTTTAGTCAACATTCCCTTTAATTTAAGCTTGACTGCATTTGTGCTACGTACCAGGGGGTTAAACACAGGCTAATCTAGTGACTTTTGTGGTTCACCCTGACAGGGATTGTGGCTGTTGCTTGAACAGGAGTCATACCCCCATCCAACCAACAACTGAATTTCTCACAGGGGTTATGATTGGTAGTATGATTCCAACAGGTTTATTCATTTGATGAAAAAAAGGTTTTTAATCTTATAAATAATTGGAGTATTTCTGTCTGCAGATGAAAGTCATTGGTTTTGCCTACCATCACAAACAGCAGTCCTTTGCTAACTAATGTTATCTTAATCATTGATAGAAAATGTTGAGACAGTTTAAAGATGGGGATTGTGCTGGTATCTGGCATGTTCTTTGACTGACCCCTGATGGTGAGCACAGAAAGCTTGGGGGATGTTACAATGTTCTTTAGTTTTCTGGGCCCCATCTATTGTACGTCCTTCTGGTTTGTCATTCCCTTGTCTGCTGGTGTCTATACTGCCCTTTCCTTCTCTGGTCGATGCCTAAAATAATTCTGATGTTGGCTGATGCCTTTCTAGGGATGTAGCTTGTTAGATTCTGGAGAAGATTCAGAGAAAGTCACTGTTCTCTGATTTTTAAACCTGACGCAAGCTCGATTCTTTATCTGATTCTGGTATTCAACCTGTGTGTGCATTCGTCAAGTAAATAGGGCTATGTTTTATCATTGCAATTGTGTTTTATGCATTTTGTCATTTAGGTTTTTTTTTTTCTTGAGTTCTATTTGATTGAGCTCAGCAATTAACATACTTATGTTTGTTAGGGTGTCATGAGCGCATACGGCGAGCGCACGCTGCGTGACGACACCGTCTCGGAGCGGAGGCAGCGCCGGCACACTGAACTACACTACCCATGAGCACTCGCGTGTCACGTCAAAACGTCGCGAGAAGTCGGCATAAAAGCCAATGGAGACCGGAGAGCAGCGTCGGAAATTGTTCGTCCCTGGTGCTGCTGGTCTCGTTCCTGTTCGTGGTGTATTAGCAGAACGGTAAGGGTGCATTGTACCAACCACTTCACCCTGTTCTTGTCCCACCAACCCTCCGTTGGAGAGCGGCTGCTCATGCAGAGGTTGGTGCACTTCAGGAGGGGTTCCTCGGCTGGCGTTAACACCCAGCAGTGAGGAGCTTATGGTCACTGGATTTGTTTCGGCCTGCATTGTCGGCTGGCGGGGGGTTCATGATGGTCTTCCCCTGAGTTGCTTCACCCACATCCGTTTGGGAGCGGCTGCTCGTGAGGAGGCTGGTGCACTACCTCGATTGCTTCCTCGGCTGGTAATATCGTCCAGCGGCGAGGGGTTTGGTTTACAGTTTTCTACCTTTGGGGGCACTGAGCCTAGGTGTCTGTACTACTCATGACTTTACGTGTAGGGGGCATTACACTAGAGATGTTACTGTGCTATTTACGTTAAAATGCAAAACTCTGTTGTATGAGAGTAAAGCCTAAGGATTATCTTACCACTGCAGTGGTAACAGTTTTGGAGGGCTGTTGGTTTTCATGTATGAAGGTCGGCTTCAAGGTCGGGTTATAAGTAATCCTTCTGGCTCTGTCTTTTAACAGGGGTTGGTAGAAGTGGTAGAAGCCTACACTCTATCCCAGTGAAGTGCGGTGGAGTCTACACAAGGGTAGGTTTATGCTCCATAACATAGTATCAGTTATTACAGTTGCTTCTGGCTACTAGGAGTGTGTATATGTCCATGTAAGGCTAGATGTTCTCTTATTTCTGTTTTCCTGCAGTTATAACCTTCTGGTCCATCAATATAGAATGCCTCTCCTTCTATCCAAGCCACAGCCGTTACAAAGATGTTTTCCTTTTCTTTACAGGTATATGAAGTTTATTCACTCCTGGTAGGGGTTAGTCGTTGAATTTATTTTGTTCTCATATATGTACTAAGAAGGTGTTTTTAAGCTGGTGTTCTTTTCTTCTTTTGTTCCAGATCTCCTTCCCTGCCGTTCCCTCCCTTTCCTTCCCCCACTTGATCCTTCCACTGACCTTTGCCATTACGGCTTGTAGGCTTGGTTAGATCAAGGGGTGGACTATTCCTAGCTACAAACCGATCCTGAGGACAGACCACCGTTACATAGGGTAAATTTGGCTTCTGCTACTGCTTCAGACTCAAACAGGCTTTTTTCAAGTTCTTCAATGTATTCAACCTTTAAGGGGGTCTCAATGCCTAGCACTTATCAGTGTCTACAGCAAGTTGTTTCAATTCTCTGAAGATAGCTGGTGCATTACGCACTTGTAAACCAAGTGTTATCTGTCACCATTTAAGTACTCTGTCAGCATGCGGGTAGTTTGTTCTGTCCTGATATGATGCTCCCGCCACTTCTATAGCTTTTCGAGTTTGGCATATTTAGGATCAGTAGGTGCGATCTTATTAGTCCCTAAAGTGATGGACCATTGACTACTTTGTCAATTTAGTCTGCAGTGAACATTGGAGTTCTCTTATCGGTCATTGGAAAGTTGAAAGGGAGGAAAATAAAAAAAAGTCTTACATCAGGAAAGAAAGTACTTTTAGACTAACTTTGAAGTAAATCAAGCATCACACATGGTCAATTACTGGTACTGCAACACAGTCTCATAGAAATCAATGGAGTTGGGAAACAACACTAACCACCTAGGCCAGTGCTTTCCAAACTGTGCGTTGCGACACAGTAGTGTGTTGCCTCTCATTTGTGGGTGTGTCGCGTGACGATGACGTCCTCCGGGCGTCTCTTGGCAGATTAGGGCGAATGCTCTCTTGGGCCGAATGTATTCAGTGATGCAGACGCAGTACAGCTGAGTACCCAGAGGAGGAAGGTGAAGTGTAAGGCGAGCGTGCGGCCTTGTTCATTTTGCGACGCAGTGACGAGGAACTGCCTCTGCACCCCATCCCAGGCGCTCTGTAAGGGAAATTTTCAAAATTGTCAAACTCTGTTGGCATCCCTCTCTACTTTACTCCTCTTTCGCTTCTCCCGCTCGCTCTCTCCCATCATCTCTTTTTCCCTGTTCTCTCATTCTGCTTATGCCCACGCTGCGCTCGGTAAGGGAAATTTTCAAAATTTTAAAACACTGTTGGTATCCCTGTCTACTTTTCTCCTCTTTCGCTTCTCCCGCTCGCTCTCTCCCATCGTCTCTTTTTCCCTCTTCTCTCATTCTGTTGTCTAAACATCTGACCAAGTTCATGGAGTGATCGCCGCTGGCCCGAGGCAGTCATTACAGAGGGCCATTTGGGCCGCGCGTGGTTCAGGAAGGCCCCGAACACTGGCCCTCAGCGGGGGGCAAGATTCAGTGTGTAAAGCAGGGCATACGGCCATCGAAGGCAGCCCCCCCCTGTGTGCAGCGATAGCTCCACACAGGACAGCAGGCCGGGCTGTGCTGGGGATGAGGGGGACATGCCTTGAAAGTCCAGTGGTATTTTCTACCTCAAGAACCCTCGGGGGGGCTTTTTACCTCACGAAAGGACGGCCCACTGCTAACGATATCCCATTGTCACGTTAAGCGAGTGGGCGGCGGACCCCAAGGGGCCCAAGGCCATCTTGGAAACTGAAATCAAGATAGCAGGATACAGGGAGGCTCGCCCTCTACTTATCCACTCCCAGCTTTGGGCCTGGAAGGGGATGTCAAAGGCGCTATATAAATAACGATAGATGCATTTCAGCTTTTAATGCAAAATGCCCCCCAGGCCCCAGGGGTATTTAGCTGCTAATTGGCCCAATGTCATGTGTGGCATCTTCCAGGCAAATCTGGCTTAGTTACCAAGAGCACTTTGCATGCTGGTACTTTCAAGCCCTTGCCACTGCAATGCATTTACTTTGAGGCTTTTGTAAAGCGCTGCAGATCATAGCTTTGCAGCCTCACAGCGCTAATAGAATGCTAGAAACTAGAAACTCTCGAAAGCAAAGTCCCATGTTAAAAAACTTCAACCCATATTTATGATGGTTTTGCATCGCCCTTGCGTCACGAAAGGTAGCACAAGGGCGACGCAATACCTAAATGACATTTACCAAACAACACATGGCCAACTTGCATGGCCCTGCGTGGCTTTGGAATTGTGGAGTAACCCAAAGCAGCGCAGGTCACTGTGTTGCGTTACCCTGCCCCAGGGAGGTATTCCATGGGTGGATGCGTGGGTGTTCCCACGCATCCACCCATGGATTTTGGCGCTTTTCCAGATTTACCTTTAGTGGTAGACCTGGGAATTTGTCAAAATGCTACACCTCCCAGGGGAGGTGTAACCAGGAGAAATATTTTTATTTCTCCTTTTTTTTAACTCTTTATACGTGGAACCGCCTGCCCTGTATGGAAATAGGGAGATGTAGCTGCTGGAGTACCTTCTGCGACGTTAGAGGATTGACATCAAGTCTTTCATGTCGGGTCATGTCTGCTACCCTCATAATTCCTGATCCATCATTTCAGATTTAAATAGTTTTGGATGCAAAATGTCTGATTTTCTACATCTATTGATCCCTTAATTTCGGGGACATGAGTATAATATGTCTAGATGTGGAGTACGATACAGGGATAATCAAGAAAAACTGAAATATAATAGGTAATGAGAACTCCCTAAATAGCAGGATAAGGTCCACACCCCCTGTCACATCAGTAGAGTACGTTCATTAAGTCATACACAAGTGAGAAACTATTTAGATATCATGCTCTCCAGAGGCGTAACTGAATTTGAGGAGGCCCGCTTGCAAAGTACATGGAGGGGCTCCCCTCCAACCTCCACCAGAAGATATCAGGCCACGGTACTGTGCACTGCAGAGGGCTGCGGGGGCCTTTGTTATGCCACAGACGCTCTCGGGATCAATATGAACACCACTGAGGTGTTTCACATATGCCGCAACAGCAAAGCCTGCGTGTACATATATAACTGCAGGTGGTGTTCTAAACATAAAGAAGTACAGGCATGCCTAGACACTTCTCTTGCCGGTGCAAAACATGAACTCGTGGATCAGTGGTAGCATGGTAGCATGATAGCTATGCACTTCTTGCTCCATGAAAGAAAAATGTGTGACACAGCGCTGGCGCAGGACCAATATATAAAGAATGGACCAGGACTGAACTGTCTGTACACCTAAACTGGAATAACTTGGTAACTTTGTAATGAGATTCCGCAAGACAGGTTCATCCCTAGTTAAAAGAGGCATATTATACTAAATGAGACCCTACATACCCCACTATGATTGGTATTCTAAACTGAGATACAATTAATGGACACAATGAGCACTTAGTTGTAAACTACACCTCCGAGATTGGCGCCATGCTAGTTAACTAACCTAGCACCAGGGGATACAAACTACACCTCCGAGATTGGCACCATATTAATTTTATGCCAACAGCGTTAATGTATTGGCCTCTGTATGTGTGTTTGTTTCTTTAGTATCAGCTGCTATTTGCAATTTAAAGGGCACGTTTAACTACGAATTAAGGAGGATAAAGATGACAGGAGAGGTGTCGCTCTTTGTCTGTCTGTGCATGATGTGCATAATGTGCAAGACGTGCTTGAGTCGATAAACTGGCAAACATTAAAGGCCAGTGTTGGGGTATCCCTCCACTCGTGCCCTGCTTGGCTCGCACAGCAGAGCCTTGACACCCATGTTTTTCTGTGCTATGCCCAAGGTCAGTTTTCATGTCCACCCCTACCAAAGGCCTTTCGTGCTTACATTTGCACTAGCCGCTTCTTGATCCTTTCTTGTGCTTGTTTTTAGAGAGCATATTGAATACCTTTGAGGTGAGTTTGCCCTATAAAATTACAACAGAGCATGTCCAGGCCTGTCTGAACAGACACAGCCAGCAACTACTTATCTAGGTGCACAATGTTCCTGTGTGCCACCAGTGCTCACATGAGGGGCCAAAGAAAAACCTTTTAACAACCCGACCCGTTCAGTCAATTATGAGCTACATGCGCCTTTATTTGCAGAAGGACCAACGAAGTGCTAATGAAATAGTCAACAATTTCTTGGACTGCACAGAACGAAGTCTGTAGTGCGACAGACATATACAAAGTACCATCAAAGCTAATCCCAAACCCTCAGGCTCATCGCCAAAAACCTGTCCAACAAAAATATTGTAAATGATCAATCCTGAGGTAATTGGAAATCTAACCTGGTCTATTCAGAAGATATTTTTTCATTAATGTGGATTATGTAGTCACAGAAGCAAGCTGCCTCAGTTTGGCTTCTCCAACTCTAATCCAGACATTCATTTGTAAAGCTGGACACATGAAACACCATGTTCAAATAACCTGTGTTACATCCTTCCCATCCTATGACTGCTCAGCTACTTGTGCACTAAAGTGAGCCTTACTGTATGCTGGATTGAGATGCTTGTGAATATGACTGTAAAACTAGAGTTGTTCAGTTAGCCATTATGATAGTGTTGCACTCTGGTTGTTTGTACATTCCAAAAGTCACGTTTCAAGCATACAATTGTTTTCTGTTAAGGTAATGCTTTGTTAATATTTCTGGTTTTCAAAACTGGTTGCGATTCCAGCTCTGTGTTTACTGCTTATTCGTCTAGTGTACATTTATTATCATATAGCTGGGTCTGAACTGAGGTGGAGAAGTGAGCTAAAGAATGATGGTGGATTCAACCCAGATCTGTGCCTGGGGGGGGAGTGTCTGTAAATTTTCAGCGCTCCGTCCACCATCTCCTTGTGTTTGCTTTATTGTTTTATAGGCCAATCTTAAATCCTATGATATTATTGACTAGATTAGAACTAGATTCTTGAAAGATGGCAGCCATTATTTTGAAAACAGCTTGGGCAACCGTTGATTTCCCAATCATTTTAGAGGTTTCAGGAACGTGGTCCTCCAACTTAATTAGAATTTCCCATGGGCAATGTTGGCGTGGTGCTTCCACCTTCAATGGCATGTTTTCCGCGTGCTGCACTGCTACCTCATTTAGGTTGCCTGTCTCTGATCCAGTCAAAAAGGCTTCAGTGTCATAGCAGAGCAATATGTGGTTGTTTATGTGATTATCTCTTGATTGTTTCCAGTTCAAATAAGTAGATTAAAAATGAGACATCGATTTGTTTTTTAGGAAAGTAAGCAATCTAGTTTGGTGGGGAAGACCCGGGCCTGGAAATGTAAGGGCCTTTTGATAAAGAATGGAAGATAATTGTGGGGTCTGGACAGCTCACTTGGCATCCTGAGTCTGCCAGAGCCAGCGTCAATGCAGTTATTACTTCTGTCCCACCTTATGCTCAGAGCTCTGATTTCACATGATTATCTACTATTCAAATCCTGAAATGTTACTGGAGAGAATGAAGACTGTAAGCAAGGCGTAAGTTTGTTAAACTTCGTATCTCATGTTCTTCCTATCTCTAGATTTCCACATTTCTTCATTTTCCTGTAAGGCAAACAGAAACTCAAAATGGATACGTTTATAATTCGGAAGAGAAAAGCTGGTGACGATGACGTTTGCGAAGAACAAAATGTAGCAGCTATTGAGCAAAGTACCCAAGAATCAACTGAACGGACTATCTCAGTACGTAAGAAGTGTAAAGGGAAAATCGCCAATCCCCATTTATATAAGAAAGCTTATATGGAACTGGGGTTCACATTTTCTGGTAATGAAAACCATCCTTGTCCCCAGTGTTTAGTTTTGTGGGGAAATACTTGCAAAGGAAAGTATGGTACTAAATAAATTAACACGCCATTTTACCACAAAACACAGCCATTTGTCAGAAAAGCCAGTAGAATACTTTATTGAGCTTTCAAAATCTATAAGGAAGCAGTCTGCATCGTTCACAAAGAGAATGAAGACATCAGCGAAAGCTCAAAAGGCAAGTTACTTGGTTGCTCAAATAATTGCCAAAAACAAGGAACCACACACTGTTGCCGAAACCACCATAAGGCAATCTTGATGTGCTATTGTTCGAACAATGTTTGGGCCAGAATTTGAGACTGAAGTTAATAAAATCCCTTTGGCAGATAACACAATTGGAAGACGGATTCAAGATATGTCTGCTAACGTTAAGGTGCAAATGAAGGATATTTTTCAAGACGACAATATGATCTTTACATTGCAGATAGATGAATCAACAGATGTCAGTGGGTTAGCCCAATTACTGGTTTTTATATGTTTTATTCATACTGACAAAATTATTGAGCAATTCCTGTGTTGCCTAGAACTTCCATTGAGAACTAGAGGTGAGGATATATTTCAAACTTTAGATTGCTTAATTTGCGCTGGTTAAATTGTGTCGGGATATGCACGGATGGTGCACCCTCAATGGTTGGCTCAACAAAAGGTTTTATAGCTTTGCAAAGAAACAAAATGAAAATATCATATTTACTCATTGCTTTTTAAATCGCGAGGCACTAGTCGCACAAACCATTGGGACTGAATTAAGGGAAGTTATGGACAAAGTGATTAAAATGGTCAATTACATTAAAAGTCGACCTCTTAAATGAAGAATATTTGCTCATATTTGTGAACAAATGGGGGCAATGTTTAAAAAGCTCCTACTGCACACAGACGTTCGTTGGCTCTCAAGAGGTCGTGTGCTTTGTCATGCATACGAATTGCGGTAAATGATGCTTAAACTTTTTGAGGACAATAAGCAGCACGAATTCTGCGGTCTAATTCAAAACAAACTTTGGTGCACAAAATTGGCATATCTTGCAGACATATTTGAACATTTGAATAAAATTAACACCAGTATGCAAGGAAAAGGAGAAAATATCTTAACAGCAGTAGATAAAATTTGTGCTTTGAGAGACAAAATAAAAATTTGGGAAAGGAAAGTGAAAGAAGGCAGTTTTGAAATGTTTTCCAAAACAGATGAGTGCCAGCTGAAATGTGATATCAGCCTGCTGATTGCTGACCATGTAACATTGCTCGGAGAGAAAGTTGCTCATTACTTTCCAAATGTTGAAATCCAAGACTATGATTGGATCAGAAATCCATTTCTTTCAACTGCAACTGGGAACTTCTCTCTTACTGAAGAAGAAGAATTAGCTGACATAAAAAATGATCGAAGTATGTTAATGATGCATGAAGGGGGTGATTTAGACAGCTTTTGGGTTTGTGTTACAAAAATGCATCCAAACATAGGTAAAAAAGCGTTAAAAATTCTCTTGCAGTTTTCTACTACATACATATGTGAAGTATCCTTTTCAACGATGACAAACTTAAAGAAACTAAAAGATGGATGCTTGAAAATGCTTGATGATGAAATGCGAGTGTCTTTATCAAATATTCAACCAAATATTGACCAGCTGTGTTCATCCTATCAGCCTCATATATCTCATTAAAATAGTAAGACAAGTGCTGTTGTTTTTATTCACATTTTGTAATTCTTGTGCTATGTTTTGTATAACTCATATTCAGCAAGGCAGCAGGCGGACTTTGTGCATGGTTGAAAGGGTTGGCAGTGTGTGCACCCGCCCTTTTTGTGCCGTAAATCACTGGGGCCTGTGTCAATGTGTGAATGACTATATTCTTGTTTCATGCACGAACCTAACCTTGCTTACACTCAGTTTTGCCAGTCACTGTCTTTGTTAGAACATTTTCACAATTGCTATATTTACCTTCCTGCTTTCTCAAATTTGCTTGAAAATGCACAATTTGCCCACTACTTTTTCAAAAATTTCTTGTGGGTGGAAACCCCTCCGAACCCCCCTTAGGTGGTTCGGGGTCGCTCACTGCGCTCGCTCACATTACCGTGTCCCTGAAAGAAGATTGCCAAAAAGGTGTGTCACCAACATGAAAAGTTTGGAAAGCTGTGACATAGGGATTAAAATAATAAACAATGTATTTAAAAATAGAATTACAACTAATATTGTTTTAATAAATGCAATAGGAAAGCGATTTTAGTAATTGTTCCATATTTCAAATGTAATAAAAAAATACATTTTATTTTTTCATATTTTAAAAGCAAAATCTTTGGTATAATGCATAATAAAATTAAGATTTAATTTATTTTAGTTGGTTAACTTTTTTATTCATTACAAATTGTTATAATGCACAAATAAAATGATACACATTTTCTAACGAAGTTTCAGACATATTCATCACATCTGATACTGCTAGAGGGAGAGGTAACGTTTATATAATGTATACATATAATCTAATACAAATATTTTGTTTATTTAGGTTACAAAATATACATAAATAAAAACAATACTGTTGAAGTAATGAAATGCACATATTGCACCCAGGCTTCACATGCACTCAACACACCTGACATGGCAATGTGGAAGAGTTGTAGCAAGCAGGACTTTCTAATAGACATTGCAAAATATCTACTGCATTGAGATTGTTTGGCAGCAGACCAGGTAGTCTTCTTACTGAGCAAACATAATGGCAACTACAAGGTCTGATTGTTTTCACAGTTAATTTCTATTCCTCTTTTGTGAGGTAGGATGCACCTTAGATCATAGAACTGATGTGTTGTGTCCTGTGTGTGAGAAAATCCCAGGGGAAGAGGAGTTAGGTAAGGGTGTTACCTCTATGTTATGCTTAATGTATGTGAGTTATATGAGTTTTGAGTCAGGGGTTGTTATTTCCAATATCCCTTCCATTCGGAGCTCTCTACCTTGGTGGTAGTCTTCTCTGCCCAAGGGGTGAAGAAATTCCCGAACAGGAGTATTTTGCAGTAACTTTGCGTTTGTAGATCTGATAGCTGCTTAACTCATTTGCTTTTACTGAGGGCTTTGAGGCAGAGGCTTGAATTCCACTCCTTGGGAATGATTCCGGTGCCGAGAGAGCCACTGGTAAATAAAATAAGTTTCTATAACAGTATGAGATTGTTGGGACAGTCTTCTGGGTGACTGTCAAGATGTGTCATAAACAAATTGCCCTCCAAGACATATCCTAATTTCGAGTTCAAAGTGGGCTCTTTCTATCCCATGCCAGTACAATCTAAGATATCCTGCATGCACTAGGGTGTTTCTTTGAACGCCTTTCTCTTTTTGCTACAGTTTCGTGAGCCACAGCATCAGATTCAGTCTGCTATTTATTGGCAAAGGGTGGTGTTTATTTATCTTCACTATTGCTTCAGGTTTGTACACAGCTATATAATAAACAAACATATCATCCATCATGCACACTTCATTTCGTTCCCTCTGAGTATTTATTGACTTTTACTTCACTCGAATGCATTTGTCTTAGAGATACAAGTGGTAATTCATCCAAAGTAAATTGTACCTTCTTCTTTCCTTTCCTTGTAATGTTACTTTTTTAGTATCACCTAAGGTCTCCGAGGCATCCTAATTTACTTGTAGTGGAAGGTACATACCTTTAAAGGTGATATAGATGGACATCAATCACAAGCAGGGCTTAATTTGTGAACAAATGAGTGCTGGTGCCCTAAACTGTGCTCAGATTAAATGTTGGTCTGCCATATACCAACACTGCATAGTCTTGAATCCACCCTTAGGCCTCTTTAATCCGGTGCCATACACCCCTACCCCTTCATCTCACTCTTGTGGGTTCCCAATTTCTCATTTTGTGGCGTTCTTCCCTCTTTCTTTTTCTTCTTCCTTCCACTTTGTGTGTTTTTCCATCTCTTGTTCTCAGGAAATGTCTGAAGCAGAAAAATAAGGGCTGGTGGCACCCAACTGCAACCATTGGCTCAAATTAGGCACTGATGACATGATACAACAACACGATTCCTTCCCAAAAAAGACATGCAAGAAGGGAACACACAAACCACACTCGGCAATTCACAAATAATGCAAGTGCAATCACAAACACGATACTCAACAGAAAATGAACAAGCATTGCCATAGCCAATAGGTCTATCCTTTGGGACCTTATAAGTGTTTAGCCATGCAACAGTTGATGTTGTTGCACGAAGGCTATTGTGCTGGATAACTAAGCACTTATAAGGTCCCAAAGGCTAGACCTATTGGCTATGCCAGGAGCTGTTGCTCAATAGTTGCTACCATACAACAAATTGGATGATAGGTTGATGTTCGACTACTGGTGAGGCTAGTTCTCCATTGACAAAGTGTCCAGTTAGTAGTTCTTCAAAGCAGCCAAAACGCCCTTCACCGAAAGTATTGGTTTTCTTCAGGCTTTTCCACTTTTTTTAAGAATGTGAAGATCCACATGCGGCTTGTTGGAGGAGCGGGTCGTGCTGGATTCTCCGCTCCTCAACGTTCTCTCTGACACGGGTTCTGCCTCCGCCTTCTATCCAGCCGACTGCTGAGAGCTTTAGACGTTTTTGCAGTTACTATCTTGGGGACTTTCCTTCTGGTGCCTTGTTTGTCTAGTCATTGACAAGTCTGTGCAGGATTTGAGGAACAGTCACTGAAAAATGTTGCCTGTTTGTGCTGCACTGAACGTGCATCAATGTTGTGGTTTCTGACGCCCCAAGGGTTAGGGCGTGTTCTGGCAGTAAATGGGGCTGCCTTTTATTCTTAATAAACGTTTGACATCTACTTCAGCTGAGCCCTTTTGTTAAACTATAAGAGCTTGTACTTGAAGAATTTTGCAGATTTGTTGTAGTACATTTCACTACCATACAATATAAGGCATTTGTTTCTTATTTTAACTTTATTAGTAATTCTCCCTTATGTTAAAATTATACTAGAGGTGATCACGATTGAACCAGAGACAAGGGATATGCAAAACTTCATGACATTTTCTTGACAGTTTCTCACAGGGAGGCATACATTGTGTTTGAAAGTCATGGGAAATAGTATGAAACTGTTGGAAGGAGAAAATGTCTTCTGCAAGAATCTTTCTGTGGAAGCATAATTTATGCAAAGTTTCGTCCCCACACAAAACAGCCATGGGCATAGCCAATGGGTCTCACCTTTGGGACCGTTTGGCTTTGCCATTGCCTTTTTGCTTTTCTGTACTGCATCAGCATTGGTAAGAGCAAGTAGTGTTTGCAGGTCGCTCCTTGTATGCCAGACAGTATATAGGTGGTCCTAGGTTATCACGCTACAACTCAGTGCATTTTGGGTGTTATAATCACCTGAACCAAAGCACCATGTAACAGTGACTAGTAAGGTGAAGGCCAAGGACTGAATAGACACTGTTCTGTTTGCACCTAACTGTCTAGCAGCCAGAGGGGTTCATGGATACCTGTAGGCAGGTAAAGCCTCCACCTGTGGCTAATCGTAGCTGTTATCCTGCCATGGCTTTACGTCTAACAAAGTGTATAGAGTGAAATCTGTAAATACCAGTGCAATACAAAAGTACAAATAAATCAAGCCATTTTGATACAGAGTGGCAGGTGCAACACTTCTTTTCAAAGGGGTCCCGTTTATTCGCTACTGGGATATCCACCTTTGTCAGTGTGGTGTCAAGTTATGTGTCCGTAAATACAAGCCTGCTTCACATATTGCTGCAGACAGAAAACTGGTCGTTCCAGATGAAAAGACTGAACCAGCTCTAATGCCCGCTAGAGGGCGCACTATTGCGTCGCTGACTCGAGTCACAGCTGGGAGGGATGCCCAAAGGTGAATTCCAGTGGTGCCACAAGCATTTGAAGTGGGCCCTTGGAGGGAGGGGGGTGCCAAAGGCGCCACAACAGTTAGTGTTAGATTTTTAGATGAACGATTTTGTCAGTTCATATAATCGGGCACTTGTATGACAGCTATGAAACCGAGTTTCATTATTTGTAGTGGCACATTTTGCCCAGGCATGTATTTGCTCCAAGCGGCGGGCACAGACCACATGCCACTTTGTGATGCTGCTTCGTGTTTGCCCAGCTTGCAATGGTCGGTGATTGATTGAATTGTACCCTGGAGGCAAGGAGGGTGGCCTTTCCGGAAGGAATGTTGATGATTTGGAGGAGGCCCGGAAGTGTAGTTCAACCAGGGTGTGGGGAAACATACTAAGGGGTGTCCTGAACTCAGGAATGTAACAGTTCCATGCGTGAGTAGATCATCAATTCCAGGACTTGTAGTCATGGTTTTAGAGTGGCTTTCATAGGACTACAAATCCACCCCCCAGTAAGCGGCAAAAAACAACGGACTGGGTGCTACTCTCTTGTGGAACTGGATAGCTTAAGTTCTGGATCTTTTGCGGACCCCCTGGAAGGCAAGGACCCAAAGTGCAAGAATAATAGAGCCCCAATAAAATATTTGCTAATTTTTGAGGTACTGTGACCCTGTCGCTAAGAATGCAGCGCTCCACTCCTGGTCTTGTGTTCTATTAATCAGTTGTTAAGGTGTGCGAATTTACTTACATCCAATGTCGGTAATTGGAACTACAACTCCCAGAATGCATTATATAGCTTAGCTTAATCCTAGAAGGGAAGCACTGCATCCGAGGTGGCATGGGGTGATCTACACTGATCACCTATTTCATGGTGTTTTAGATCCAAGAATGCCTGTGAACCTGAATGTGATGGGTGGGTTACTAATGCTACAAAAATGTGTGTTGCCATGCCCACGCTGGAAGTGTGTGTCCGGAAGCAGAGGCGTCGTGCTGTGTACTAAAGAGAATTCAGTGACGAGACCGTGAGTAGTCCTGATACTATCTGAGCAGGCCAAACCTGAAGCTGGCACGGGGGAGTTGGTGACGCAGAGCAGCGCGCGGTGCTGAAGGAATGCGTTGCAGCCATGTCCTCTTCTAGCCTGGATTCCCACCGAAATACCTGCAAAAATGGAGAAAGGGGAGCCTTCAATGTTTTATGCGTTTCCTAAACGTGGTTTGAAATCTATAGTCCGTGGCCCTGTAGCAAAACACTTTATAATACACCTTTTAAAGTTTAGGGGATATCTCTTGAACTGCCAGCATCTCTGTGGGACGCACATGGCGCCCACTTTAAGGGTCTTGTCTACTTCCGTGAAACCTGTGAGTCGCTCCATGCCCATCTGACGTACAGTACTGAATGTCTTGAGGCAAGTAAATAAGCATGCACAAATGGATACATGAGAGGGCAGATTCCCCTGGCCCTTGCGTTGTATGAAAGCTTTTCACAGTGGCAGTAAGCAGAGGTCTTCAAACAGGGGTGGGGAGTGGGTCCTTCAGGAGGGACTTTATTTGATCTCGACGGTGGGGTAATTAGGGGGGGCTGGGAAGAGGCCAAGAGGAGCATTATAGTGAAAACTGTGCTTTGTTTTTAGTGAAATAATAACAAGCATTGGCCGCGTGGCCATAAAAGTGAAAGTGATCGTGATCAAAGCGAAAGTGATTGCGATCGCAAGGACGCGCTCTGTGAGTAGTACGTGAGTGGTGCGCACGCAGCAGTGATCATGCTGGAAGGGAGGCAGATGGCTGCTGCGCGTGTGCACGCTCGCGTGAATGCAAGCGTTAGGCCAGCGAGGTCTGAGAGCGCTTTGAAAACCCGTATACTAAATGTCTCGCAGAGCAGCCCATGCGCTGGCTCAGGCGAGACCTAAAATGGGGGCTTGACCAATATGGTGCCACAAATGGTTGCCTTTCTGTGTGGCTCCACTCCGATCCGAGTCCATCGAACATTAACCCTTTATACTTTCTCCCCACTTGACCCCTTAAAACAGGGGCGAGGACATCCCCCATGATTGCTACCCGACATTGGGTGCCAGAGCCGTCCTCTGCCGGAGCTTGTGGACTGTAAATAATTGAAGAGGCGCACTCCATGGTGAGGGCTACCCTGCTAAAATGGAAGACTTTCGCTCTGACTCAGCGCTCGTTCTGAGCCTGCAGCACTCTTCAAAAGGCTGCTGGAGTCTGCCTGGGGGCCTGAAGTGGGCATCGCTCTGCCGCCGTTCGCAGCCCAGAGGACATTGTGAGCGGTGACACTGAGGGGCTACTGAAGTCAAGTCCCTGAGCAGCCATAGCTCTGGGGCGCCCGCGGCTGTGCTGGTGATGGCTGCATGGAAGACCCGGTGTAAGACCTGGGGTCACCGGGCCCTAAGGGGGTAACGTGACTCGAGCGGGTGGGCACCCGAAGGCTTACGTGTAAAGCGACCATACAACACACACATCCCCTGAAGCAGGAAACGCACACAATAATGGACACCACACAGTAGGTTCAATGAAAATCAATCAAGTTTATCTAAGCAGTTAGATGCAAATGCAGTTCATGAGATGGCAATGGGCATTACTTGAATACATTAGCATTAGATTCACCAGCATTTCATTATGGTGCCATAGGCAGTACCTGAATACATTAGCGTCAGATTCACCAGCAATTCGTTATGATGCAATAGGTAGTACCTGAATACATTAGCGTCAGAGTCACCAGCAATTCATCATAGTTCCATTGGCAATACCTGGCGAACCTGGGGGAGCGGTAAACACAGCGGTTAACCAGCGCGCTGCGCCCCTCCCACCACTAGCGTTTCAATCCGCCGTAGGCACCTCGCGCGGTATTTCGTAATTATCAGCGCTTCGACATAGGACTGGGAAATGTAGCGCCCCACCTGGGAAACTAATAGCGTTTCAGGGCACAACTTGCGGGCTTACCGCTACTCATGACACCTTTGGCGCATCAGAGCAAAACTTAAGAACACAGCGCTACTCGTAATAATCAGGCATTAAGCACTTCAGAGCAGAACTTAAGAACACAGCGCTACTCGTAATAATCAAGCATTAAGCACTCCAGAGCAGAACTTGAGTACACAGCGCTACTCGTAATAATCAAGCATCAAGCACTTCAGAGCAGAACTTAAGAACACAGCGCTACTCGTAATAATCAGGCCTTAAGCACATGGTCCCCTGTACGCGGCAGTCAAGAAGCAAGGGGGCAATCCCACGGAGGGGAATCAGGGTCTCCGATGCAAGGGGGGAATCCCACGGGGAGGAATCCGGGTGTCGGGGTGCGGTGCCGCTCCCGGTCTGTAGGGGGCACACCGGGTCCGTCCCAAGCCTCCCGGCATACCTTGATCTCGACGTCTTGAGGTGTCCGACCCAGCTCCGGACTCCGCAGTAGCTCCTTCCGCGACGGGGCAGGCCACGGCCTTACATACCTCGGCATGCAACTGCCACGGCAGCGACAGGGCCCCGGGCTTCTCCGCGGGCCACGCTGGGGTGATGATGCACACTTCAGGCTTCCGGGCCGCAGCGGTTAGCGCGCTCTGGTCCCCGCACACACAGGGGGGGGTCAAATTAAGCGGGAGAGCTCCGCGCTCAACGGGGATGGATGCCGGGGATCCCAGGCCAGGTCAGGGAGCGCAGGGGTCTCAGCGCCAGTACCTGGTTGATCCCCAATCGTTCCGCAATCAGCTTTAGCGTAAAGTTTCAGTGTTCAGGTTTGACATGAAGTCTCAGCATTCAGGTTCAGCATGCAGTTGTGACACGAGGTCTCAGCATTCAGTGTCAGCATTCAGGTTCAGCATGCAGTCGTGACACGAGGTCTCAGCATTCAGTTTCAGCATTCAAGGGTGACCTGAAGACCTGATGGCGCAGATATTTCCGGCGCCCTTGGGGGGTTCTGTTCCTGGGGGGTAGGGATTGAGTTGGCGACTAGGTCCTTCCTAGTCAGGCTGGGCAGAGGCTCCCTTGGTCCTCCTACTGCTGGGCAAGATCAGTGAGCTTTACAGGATCCCTCACTCACTTAAGAGGCAGCACCTAAATCCTGTCACTCTCAGAGGCATAAGTCCCTGGCTAGGCCCTACCGCCTAAAACTCCTGCGTGGATTCTCCAGCTCTGCTTTACCCCACTGGCCAACTGACTAGAAAATGTTCCCTCCCTCTGTTAAGTAGCCCTAGGTCAAGTGACCTCTATCCAAGGCGGCAAAAGTAAAAACACACCTCCCTTTTAGAAGGTTCCAGCACATTCCAGGAGCTTCCCCATTCTACCTATGGGACAAAAAAAGGCGGGCTGGTGTCGCAACATTGTTGTGGGGTTCCAGCCAGCTCCTGGCAGCTAGGGTGCTACTAGAAAGACCACTCTGCAGTAGTAGGGGCCTGTGGCAGCCATCTTGGGAGAAGGGAGCACCTGCACCTTAACACTGGTTATTTGATCTAACATGCATTAAAAAAAACGAAAAAATTCAGGGAAAAAGGGCCAAGTCCAACACAACCCCCTTCCAGCCAAAAGCCAGGGTAGACTGATAAATGCCTTGATGGGCTTCCCTGCTTGGGGCGAGAAAAGGTGGACGCAGGCCCGCAACTGCAGGAGCACCCGCAGGTTCTCCTCCACTCTGGAACCCGATGGTTCCCTCTCAAACCTCCCTGGACCAACAAAGCCACCCCACTGGGGCTTCCTAGCTGGTTGTGGCCAGAACCGGCCCCCAGGCCATCCAGATGTCTCTGGCCCTTGTGGTCTCGCAGAGTGGGGGGCAGTAGCACCAGGCCTGTAGTGCCCGTTGACCACTCCCCTCCTCCTCCTTCTGGGTTCCTCACCCTACTCCCATGCGAGGCACCCTCAGACCACCACTCTCTCCCCAATCCAGGGCCTTGACCCCTCAACTGGTTCCCCAGCCTAGGGTCTAAACCCTTAGGCTGCACCGGTGCCAGGGGCAAGTCCTCCCAGAGTTCCGCACCCTCCCACCTGGAAAAGTACCCCTGGAAGACAATCCTGGGGGGACACTGTTTACAGATGCCCCACCCGCCAGGTCAGGCAACCCCTGAACCTGGCATCCCAGCCCAGGATCTAAACCCTGCAGCTGGGCCGACCCCAGAACCTCAGGAGCTCGGATTACAGTCGCCCCGGGTCCTCCTGACACTAGGGGCTCCCCCTCACTGGGCGGCACATCCGGGCAGCCTAGGTTCCCAACCTGGGGCTCCCTTATGGAACTCTCCAGGCCCTGAGACTGCGGTTGGGGCACCTCGGGACACCTCCCCGTCTCACTCCTTCCTATGGATAGGACGTGAGGCCCTACAACCCTCTCTCTTCCCGGGGACCTAGCTGGGCTATTCGTCACCTCACCCACCTCGCTGGGTTGGAAGATCCCTGCACCACCCCCTTCAGGGTCACTCCCCAATGCCTCCTCAGACACCCTGGCGATATCATCCTTGGGTAAATAGAATTTTGACTCCTGGGGATCTTTTGGTACGCTGCCACCATTGTCCTTATTGGACACTTTTAACTGGATAGCGCGCAGCTCGAACTCCTTCAGCTGAAGCTCGTGTGTCATCTTCTTTTCTTCCATTGCCCATCTCTTGTTTTCTCTCTCTTGTTCCAACTTGGCCAATTCCCTTTCTCTCTCTTGTTCCAACTTGGCCAGCTCCCACTTTAACTGCCTCTCCTCCCTCCTGTCCTCATACTCCTTTGGAGACGCGCTCCTACTAGACCCTGTCCTACTACTGGCCCCAGAACGTCTCCCTGGGGGCACATTTTTGGACATATCCACATTGAGTATGTCTAGTACTTCCTGGGCGCTCTCCTCCTGAGGTGCATCTGGCGCCTCCTGTCCCTCATCCTCTCTCCCTGCTGGGTGGGCCTCTACCCATGCCCTTAAGGCGGTACGGAGTTCCGGTCCTTTGGCCCTCCGCACCCCAGGCCCCCCATCCCCTGCCCGAATTCCCTCAGTTGCCTTACAGTGTACCCCTCGAGGTCGGCTAACCGGAACTCCATCGTGACAGGTGGGGACCTAGATACTAAGGAAGAAAAACTCTAGGATCTGGGTGACAGTTTCAAGCTAACCAGGATTTTACACCCTCAGTCTGGACAGTGGAATGCAATCAGTACAGTAATACCAGTTACAGAGCTTCAATACAATAGGCGTTTAATTGTGGCGCCCTCCGCTTCACGGAAGGGTGCTGTATGGTCACAGGTCCTAATCCCACCGCTGCCACCAATGTAAGACCTGGAGTCACCGGGCCCTAAGGGGGTAACGTGACTCGAGCGGGTGGGCACCCGAAGGCTTAAGTGTAAAGCGACCATACAACACACACATCCCCTGAAGCAGGAAACGCACACAATAATGGACACCACACAGTAGGTTCAATGAAAATCAATCAAGTTTATCTAAGCAGTTAGATGCAAATGCAGTTCATGAGAAGGCAATGGGCATTACTTGAATACATTAGCATTAGATTCACCAGCATTTCATTATGGTGCCATAGGCAGTACCTGAATACATTAGCGTCAGATTCACCAGCAATTCATTATGATGCAATAGGTAGTACCTGAATACATTAGCATCAGAGTCACCAGCAATTCATCATAGTTCCATTGGCAATACCTGGCGAACCTGGGGGAGCGGTAAACACAGCGGTTAACCAGGGCGCTGCGCCCCTCCCACCACTAGCGTTTCAATCCGCCGTAGGCACCTCGCGCGGTATTTCGTAATTATCAGCGCTTCGAGATAGGACTGGGAAATGTAGCGCCCCACCTGGGAAACTAATAGCGTTTCAGGGCACAACTTGCGGGCTTACCGCTACTCATGACACCGTTGGCGCTTCAGAGCAAAACTTAAGAACACAGCGCTACTCGTAATAATCAGGCATTAAGCACTTCAGAGCAGAACTTAAGAACACAGCACTACTCATAATAATCAAGCATTAAGCACTTCAGAGCAGAACTTGAGTACACAGCGCTACTCGTAATAATCAAGCATCAAGCACTTCAGAGCAGAACTTAAGAACACAGCGCTACTCGTAATAATCAGGCCTTAAGCACATGGTCCCCTGTACGCGGCAGTCAAGAAGCAAGGGGGCAATCCCACGGAGGGGTATCAGGGTCTCCGATGCAAGGGGGGAATCCCACGGGGGGAATCTGGGTGTCGGGGTGCGGTGCCGCTCCCGGTCTGTAGGGGGCACACCGGGTCCGTCCCAAGCCTCCCGGCTTACCTTGATCTCAACGTCTTGAGGCGTCCGACCCAGCTCCGGACTCCGCAGTAGCTCCTTCCGCGACGGGGCAGGCCACGGCCTTACACACCTCGGCATGCAACTGCCATGGCAGCAACAGGGCCCCGGGCTTCTCCGCGGGCCACGCTGGGGTGATGATGCACGCTTCAGGCTTCCGGGCCGCAGCGGTGAGCGCGCTCTTGTCCCCGCACACACAGGGGGGGGGTCAAATTAAGCGGGAGAGCTCCGCGCTCAACGGGGATGGATGCCGGGGATCCCAGGCCAGGTCAGGGAGCGCAGGGGTCTCAGCGCCAGTACCTGGTTGATCCCCAACCGTTCTGCAATCAGCTTTAGCGTAAAGTTTCAGTGTTCAGGTTTGACATGAAGTCTCAGCATTCAGGTTCAGTATGCCGTTGTGACACAAGGTCTCAGCATTCAGTGTCAGCATTCAGGTTCAGCATGCAGTCGTGACACGAGGTTTCAGCATTCAGTTTCAGCATTCAGGGGTGACCTGAAGTCCTGATGGCGCAGATATTTCCGGCGCCCTTGGGGGGTTCTGTTCCTGGGGGGTAGGGATTGAGTTGGCGACTAGGTCCTTCCTAGTCAGGCTGGGCAGAGGCTCCCTGGGCCCTCCTACTGCTGGGCAAGATCAGTGGGCTTTACAGGATCCCTCACTCACTTAAGAGGCAGCACCTAAATCCTATCACTCTCAGAGGCATAAGTCCCTGGCTAGGCCCTACCGCCTAAAACTCCTGCGTGGATTCTCCAGCTCTGCTTTACCCCACTGGCCAACTGACTAGAAAAAGTTCCCTCCCTCTGTTAAGTAGCCCTAGGTCAGGTGACCTCTATCCAAGGCGGCAAAAGAAAAAACACACCTCCCTTCTAGAAGGTTCCAGCACATTCCAGGAGCTTCCCCATTCTACCTATGGGACAAAAAAGGCGGGCTGGTGTCGCAACATTGTTGTGGGGTTCCAGCCAGCTCCTGGCAGCTAGGGTGCTACTAGAAAGACCACTCTGCAGTAGCAGGGGCCTGTGGCAGCCATCTTGGGAGAAGCGAGCACCTGCACCTTAACACTGGTTATTTGATCTAACATGCATTAAAAAAAACGAAAAAATTCAGGGAAAAAGGGCCAAGTCCAACACCCGCCATTCTACTGGCGCTATACGCAGAGGGCGAGCCCCCAACCAATGGGGCCCCTGTCTACCAGTACTACTTTCGCGATGAGGCTGCCCGCCTGTGGGACATACAGGTGAGCCAATCTACCCCTCATTGTGGCTCGTGGCTTTTGTTGTCAGTGGCACTGGTGGGCTGCCAGGAGTGGGCCCCGTAGGCATTAAATGCAGTGGAGCGCGGTTGAGCCCGCAGCGGCCATACTAAGGACTCAGAGATCCCCTTTGCAGCGCACAAATAGATGGGTATTGATCTGGTACCTGCACCTGTGCTGGCTGCTGAGGATGATGGCGACAGTCCCATCGGGGGCCACCAGAGTGATTGTCTTGGGCGAGAGTGGGCTGCTGGGGGCCCAAGTGGAGGGTCTTGCTTCGCTGCCCGGTATTCCTAGGGGACATGGCCAGCCAGCTGGGGCTGAGCCCCAGGTCATGGATCTAAACTGCACTGTATGATGATGTAAGAGGGCTGATTCCAGGCCACAGTTATAAAGGATTAAGTAAGGCCGCACTGCTTGAAAGGGGCTAAATATAAAGATATAACCATCCCATGGTGAAGGTCATAACCACGTATCCTGGGTACGAATTCATCTCCTGTCAGAAATATACTCTTCACAGTGCTGTGGGGATGGAATCAGCTGCTGTGAGGCCTGGGTCGACATTGGTGTTGATCTCCCTAGGCCTGCACAGCCTATGCAGCACCTGGCACACCTATCTCTTCTATTGACAGCCGAGGAGACCGCACTAGAGCATGTGGCTCTAGAGCGGTTGAGTGACGCCTTCACCCTAACGGGCATCACCACACCTGTGGTGACCACTTAGACACATCCTACTAGGGATCCTACTCACCCCCAACCTTCCCCACATGTGTTACACCGCTTGTTATGAAGGGCGCCCCGAGGCCGGTGATTAAGGGGACCCTCAATGCACCATCTTGATAACTGCGATGGTGCAGATCACTGAACAGTGGTCCTGTGGACCATGGCGGCCCCCCACATAATCCCCTGGAGACAACTTTAATGCTGGTGCTGCAGTCAGGCGCTGGAACATGTAAGTCTCTATTATATGGGGGTGCTGTACACCATGGAGTGCTCCCCCAACTCACTTGACTACCAGTGAGAATTCCTGGCCCTGGACTTGGAAGCTCGTTGCTCTGGCCCTTCACTTGCCTTGGATGGCAGCCATTGGGGCATGGTCAGACCGAAAACCTCCACATTTATTTATTTGATAAGTTTTATATAGCGCTGGTTAGACCCAGATGTTTCAGAGCGCTTTACATAAAGAAACAGTGAGTTACAGGTTACAAAATTTCACAATAAATTACAAAATGCTTACAAAGTCAAAACAAGAGTTGCTAGTGAATAGCACATATGGTCACATAAGAAAGGCACAAGAAAACAGTAGTAAGCATTGTTAGTGTGTGATGTGAGAGAGAGAGAAGGGAAAAGAAGGTAAGGGAGGAATATAAAGAGGGGGAAGAGGAGCAGATCAAGCAAAGGTCAACAAGATGGGGGATCAAGGTCGAGGGCATAGTCAGAACCAACCCGAAATGGCGGGAACAGAAAAATAAATCAAAGTCCAAAAAACCAAGAGGGCTGGAAGTCAAGAGGGAGGAGACACCAGCGGAGAAAATGACAAGACATATGTCCGAAGTCCGGCTGGGTAGGTGATGGCCGTAGCGGTGAGCCGGAGCCAATCTCCCCTATAGCTGTTGATGCAGCTCCACAGGAGATCGGCCATGTTGCTCGGGCTCTGCCAAGTTAGGATGAAGTTCATGAAGTATCCGAAGGTCTCAAGTTCAGAAACGGGAGAGAATGGGAATGACAAGGATGTCAAGATAGGAAAAGATATGGAATTTTGACTTCCATCTTAAGGTCAGGCAAGTTGAGTTGGTTGATCCCCGTGACTCTGCAGCTGGGCTTGCCTCTAGTTCTGTGGTTCATATTCTGCTATGCCTTTTGTCCAGATAACACGTGGGGACCCCTTCGTCTTATGGGACATCATCCCTCTTCAGTCGAATTACCTTGGCAGGCGCCATTTTTAGGTCAGGCTCAGCGAATCCCGATTTAAAAGTATTGGCAACGTTTTTATTGGGGATTAATTTAGGCGCCAGCATGACATCTAAGCCCCTAATGGGAACACTGGAGGCTATATTCTGCTCCCCTACTCACCGCTTCTGAAGCAGGTCCGCTGTGGATCTCAGGAGACGCTGCAGGCCGGAGTCGAGTGCCCTTCCCTCTCTGTCGCAACCGTACCTTATAGGCAGAGTGGGTAAACCAGATTTCACAATGCGGCGTAATCACCCAAGTGGGGTCCGCAGGCAGTTTGAGGTGAGGGTCGAGGGCATTGATTGCTGGTTAGAACGGAGATCAGTGGCATCACGGTGCACTTCATTCAGCACCAGGCATGTGTTTGTAGCTCCTCGGACACCATCTTAGCATGTTCGAAGGGAGGGACGTCACAGCAGATATTTCAGCGATACTCGACCAGAGAAGGGAAAAATTAGTCTCCAGGTGAGCTGCCTACATTTCGGTTGCAGAATATTAGTTGAGGGTGGAAAAACAAGTCGGTGGAACGCCATTTAGGAGGCTGGAGAGAGGGTTCGCAACAGATCTTCAGCTCCGAGCGGCCATGATGCCGACCATTCACCTCTACCCCCTCAAAAAACGATCATGGCTATACTGGTGGCTTGCCCCACGCCGGTGGACCCGATCCACCAACTGGAAAGCACCCTTGAAAAACAGACTGGAATGTTTGACAGAGTGCTGCAGGTCAACCAGGACTCTAAAATTGCCATGCAGACCCAACTTGGAGTGATCCAGATGGAAACTGGGCTCCTACTAGTAGACCATGCCAAGCTCATGTAAAGAGAGGACAACGTGGAGTCCTCCTTGACCTCTATGTGGCCCTGCCTGGCATGCAAGATCAACTAAAACTCCTGCAAACCCAGGTGTGTGACTTCAATGTGAGAGGATGATGTGGAGGGGAAGTTACGGTGCAATAATGTCTGCTTCCTTGACTTCCCCAAGAGAGCAGAGGACCCCAAAATTGAATTGTTCCTAGAAGACTAGTTATTGCAAATAGTTCTGGCCAACCAAATCCCAAAGTTTTTCTCCATTGAAAGGGCGCAAGGCATACCCGGCTGTCCCCCTGTCCCAGAGGCCCCTCTTCATCTAGTGATTGTACACCTGCTCAATTACAGAGACAGGGATAATTTCTTGCAGTTGTTCTGTGCGAAGGATCCCTGGCTGTACAATGGGAATACCATTACAGCGTACCCGAACTACACAGAGGAGGTCCAAAGGTGTTGCAATACTTTTGGGGCAGCTGGGGTGCAACTGTCCAACCTGGGATTGAGGTATGCCTCACGCTCTTCCCTGTGAAGCGCAGGCTAGTAGACGCCGACATGACTCAATTCTATGCCTCCCCAAATGAGGCATGGACATGGTCCAGCAGGAGGTTCACACACCGGCTGCGCAGACCCCGATCACGCTCATCTGAGAACAGGCTGCAAAAGGTGGTAGCAGAGGGTTTGCTTCATTGTGCTAATGGATATCAAGTGCTGGCACCTGACACTGACCAGGAATCCGTACTTGGTGCTCCCGGTTCGATGACTTCAGATGGGGACTCCACAACTGCTTTGGTAATGCCATCTTGAAGGGAGATTCCAGAACAGTGACTCTTTCCATGATGGTGGGAGACGGGAATTATGATTGTGCTCAGGGGAAGCAGGTGGTGAGGTGGTCACTTGGTGGGCATCTGGAGGTCATGTCTGACTATGGAAGGACTCTGGGGTGTGTATGCTTCATTTGGGGTGCCAGGATGTCCAATGCTACATTGGATCTTATACCAGACGCCTCTTGGCTTGACCCTTAAAGACTTCCACAAGGAGAGTGCAGCCTTAAAGTAAAGTTTTAGTTACAAGATGCTCTGTTGGAGAATTTGTGGCATGATGCCTGTTAGCGTCCAAGCCAAGAGTGTGGGTGTTATTGTTATGTGTTGTTTGCTGCTATTAGTTGGGACTTTGCAGGGCAGCTGAGGAGAGAAAGGGGTGATGGGATTCCAATGCTACATGGGCGCATTGGTGAACCCCGGCTGTGGGGCACATCACACATCTCATGGCACCCACATACAACATACTGACATCGAACATTAGGGCCATGGCAATTCCTATATGCTGCCATAGGATATATGCATACTTTAAGCAGAGACTTCCACACATAGGCTGCCTTCAGGATACACACCTCACTGCCATTGAGCTAGATAAGGTATCCAGGCACTGAAGTAGGCAAGTGTTTGGCACTAGGTATTCTGAATTTGCTAGAAGGGCTATGATTTGGATTGCTCCAAGGGTCCAGCTTATGCAGAGTCGAACGGTAGTGGATTCTGATGGCTGCTTTGTGTTGTTAGAAGGTGCACTGGTGGGGTGCTCCCTATCGGTCATTTAGCTGTATGCACCCAACACACTTCAGGGCAAATTCCTGCGCAAATTGTCACCAGCTCTATTTTTGGATTCCCAGCCTCCTAGTTTTTCGGGAGGGCACATCAGTTGTGTACATTGCACTGCTATGGATAGATCGGTGCCCTCCTCTCCCCGGGACGCAGGGCTTACAGGTAACCAAAAACTTTAGACAATGGACATTTACAACACAGCTTCATGATATTTAGCTTTTGGGTCTTCCAGGGCATGCAGAATACTCTTATTATGCTCCGGGGCACCAGATACACACCAGATTGGATTATATCTTCTCCAATGCGAAGTTCTGGGCTCGTGTGCTGAACTCGGAGTACTTGGGCTGAATAATATCGGCCTACAGCCCTCTTCAGGTAGCATTTCACTGGGGGAAGACAGGCTGTTGATTCCGACTTGGGGAAAGTGAACAAGGCCCTCCTAGATGCATACAGAGACACCATCAGCATTCATCTGCTCCACTATTTTGAAGAGACTGAAGGTTCCGCTGGGTCCAAGGGTGTAGAATGGGATGCCTTGAACATGTCATGAGGGGACATGGCATCAAGATCCCATGAGGGGAACAGGCGTCCCCCTTTGTAGTGTGCTGGTGTTTGAGGCATGTTTACGCTCCACTGAATTAGAGGCAATGAACGTGGTTGACGCTCTCACACAATTGCGGAACCTATGGGTTTAAATATAGGGAAGAGACATGCCGCCTTAACAACATTGTTTATGAGGCATACCTGACTCTTCAACATGCAGAAGGAGGTAAGCCAGGCCGCATGTCAGCGTGGCTACTGAGGTCCTTGGTCCCCAGGACCATTATTGGGGTGAGTCGCACCCCCAACTGGAGATGTGAATTTCCAGGCAGACATATGTGAGGTCCTTGCTCAATACTTTGAGACGCTGTATTCCCCTCACCCCCTGGACCATTCCCCAGACTGCCTCCAGAATAACATTGCTAGGTCTGCCTTTCCACGCCTAAAACCCCCTGCAGTTCCAGGAACTTGAGCAACCCTTACAACTCAAGGAAATACAGGCAGCAATACACCAGATTCCTGGTAGAAAATTATACAATATTTAGAGATACCCACGCCCCTAGGCTACTCATGATCTAGTAGGAAGCACCTCAGCAGGGTAGGTTGCCTAACTCTTTATGTGAGATTCTTATAGTGGTATTGCCCAAGTCTGGCAGAGACCCCCTGGAGGGGAACTCCAATCGTCCTCTGTCAATGTTAAATATTGCCTATAAAATCTTGACCAAAGTGCAGGCAAACCGATTGCTGGTCCACACTGATTATTGTGAGTTAATTCCTCATAGGGCCACCTCTTATAATACAGGCAGACTGTGCTGCATTACGGGTGTGGTTGAAGGGTGCGGGGAATGCCCAGTGGTAGTTTCTTTAGACTTCTAAAAAGCTTTTGACACCCTTGAGTGGTTGTATTCGCTGCTTGTTTTAGAGGCCCTGGGGATGGGTCCCGAGTTCCTGGGATGGGTTAAGTTACTTTACATGGCTCCGCGAGCCAGAGTGCAAATAGGATGCCAAATATCACGTCAGTTAGAAATTGGTAAGGGCACATGGCAGGGTTGCTTCCACTCCCCTGTGATCTGCGCATTGGTCATGGAGCCCCTGGCTGACTTGCTGCGGGCCAGAGGCCAAGACTGGGGTGTGACAGTGGGGCCTCTTTGGCATACAGTCTTGCTAAACTCGTAGAATGTCCTGGTATATTTGCGTAACCCAGGACAAGAAGTCCTGGCCCCCTTTGATCTTTAAGACCTCTGTGGTGATATGGCAGACCTTCAAGTTAATTGGGAGAAGTCCTGCATTTTCCCCCGGAGGAAGGTGGAACATGCGGATATAGAGGAACCAGAAAGGGAGCGTCTGCCTTGGCAGTTTGAGATATTTAGGCATCTTGGTTTAACATGTACCATGCCGACAGGAATCTCCTTGATGAGAACCACATCAGAACCCTAGCATCGTTACGATAGTACCTGTGCTTCTAGATGCGTCTAACTCTGTCACCGATGGGCTGCGCATCCACAGCAAAAATGTTAATACTCTCACAGTTTCTGTACTTCTTTTCAGTGGTGCCTGTGGTCCCCACCAGGGCTTTTTGGGGTGATTGATGGAGTTTAATCTCTCACTTGCGATGGGGCGGAGCGTGTAAGCTCCAGCAACTATCAACGAATGGTGGGCTGAGAGAACCTAACCTTGAGCTCTACTTCGTGGCGGTAACCCTACAGTGGCCAATGTGCTGGCAGTAAGAGATGCAATGGCGAGAGTAGATTGGTCAGAAAGGAACTGGGTGATTTAGGAACACTGACCGGCTATTATCACCTGGCGGCCCAACAATAGGGATGAGCAAACTGGCACGCATCACGAAACATTGTTGGAATAGATACATTCAGCCTTGGTGTGGCTCCCCACCATATTCCCCATAACTACCGCTCTAGAGCATGCCTAGGATGAGGGCTCTGCTGGGAAAGCACGACCCGGTGCCTTGACAGGAGGCGGAGGCATCCTGCATGATGAACCTGTACAATGACAGAGACCTGCGTTCCTTTCAGGATTTGCAAGATGACCATGGAGCTGACCAATTTCTGGATTACAATTCTCTCGTCCTAGAGATAAGGAATACTTGGATGGTTGGTCAAGAGGCCCCTACCCTGCACCAGGGATTGCAGTGTATACTGACACATGGTCTAGGTAGTAAGACTATCAAGGTACTATATGCAGAGCTTCAAGCTACAGACACAAATCTTGCATTGCTTGGCAAGTCCCGCTGGGACGCTTGTCTGGGGACAGCTCTGACAACTAAGCAGTGGGGGATGGCACTCTAGCAGGTAAAGCGTGTGTCCCATAATGCTCATCTGAGATTCACCCAGTCCAAGTATCTACATCCCACTGATCTCACGCTGAACTACTTGCATAGGATGCTTCCCAGAGTGGCCCAAGTGTACCCCTAATGTGGACACCATGATGCACCCTTCTTTCATACAGTGTGGGAATGCCCCTCTTTAATGCTGGTGTGGGTGCAAGTGATAGAATATGTCTCTGTGGAGATTGCTGTGCATTTGCCACCTGACCCCCTCTTCTTTTTGCTGGGTATTAACAAGCACACAAATTGCACTAAGCATTAGTTAAAGGTGGTTGACCTGGCTGTGGCCCTTTTCAAGCAGTTAATAGCCAAGTCCTAAAAGGCAGTGGAGCAACACTCGATTGACCTTTGACTTTGGGTTGCACTTAAATGGGTGACCGCTGAGGCAGATGTCATGCCACACGACTCAAATTTGCGAGAGGAGGGGGTGCTGCCACTCTATGGGATGCTAATATGCTTAAGCTGCAGGACAAATTAGAAGCCCCTATATGGTCACTGACACAGTCTGAGTTGTCAAAGATTTCTTGTATTACATGGATGACTGCTAGTGCTCTAGTGCTGGGGAGCCCCTGGAACACAACCCAACTACCTCCACATGCACGAAGGGCCATGCCTTTGGACGACTTGATGATAGACAGTACAGAGGGTGTTAATTAATACACAATTACGCATAGATGCTTCTGGTGTTTCCCCCATATGTCCTTCCTCTCTACTTACATATGGATCATACTACTGAGTTCCCGTGGCCGCCCTCAGATTCAAAGATTTTTAAAAGATTGTTAATTTTATACATTGTTTATGATAATTTTTTTGCAGCTGACACCACCATGGTACCTCCCTGGTCCGAGAGCTACACAAAAGAAATGTTGGTCTACATACACACCACATGCTTCTCTCTATTTTTTATAATATAATGTTACACTACTATGATTACTGTTGTTTCACATGCCGAAATAAGAACTGTCATTTTGGTTATTGTTGTAATGACATGAAAGCATCAATAAAGAAATATTGGTTTTAAAAAATAACAGAAAATGAAGAACACCAAGCATTACAAACCTTCAGCAAGGGACACGTCATGCTCACACTAGAGAACATTCTCAGAATGAGTTTGACGATAATGACCACCCTTTACAGTTCTTCTCTGTGAGAGAACAGCAAATTGAAGAATGCTATGCACACCAGATGTCAAATCAGACATTGGTAAATGCACACAATTCACATGTTTGGTAAGAATTCACACAAAAGGCCTCTTTGACAAACTCATTTTGTAGTACTGCAATAGTGCTACTTCTACAAATCGCAATTCACAAACCTATGAACAGAGACCTGCATCTGTGTCTTTCTGTACGGAGATCTCAGCCAGGGGGGCTGATATCTCCAGACACATACGTATATTAGTTCTTATGGGAGGGACAGGCAGAGTTGTGGAAACATGGGGAATAATTACTCAAAAATTGGTGGGATAGGGAAATTTATGAAGGATTTGGGGAGGGTCATACTAATACAAAACACACACACACACTTAAGAATAGGACCATTGCAATTCACAAAATATACTTCTAAAGTTGCTAAAGCCTTAAAAGTGTCAATACAGGCTCAAATGTACTGAAGACAAGCCTTTGAGCAAGTCAAGCACCACCCATGACCAACCACTGGTACTGCAATACACTCCCACAGAAAACAGTAGAAATAAAACATGTATATGTATATATTACTTACTGGAGTCACCAGTAGGTAGTTATAGTTAGGACCTAGTTTCCATAGGAAAAGAGTTTTTGACTTGTCTATAACTTTCAAGCCAATTGATGAACCTTCATACCATTTTCCCAAAAAAGTGTCCTCCTAATTCTAGTTATGCATGGAAAGTTTCGGTGCGATCTGTCCAGCTGGTCGAGAAAAAGGAGATGGGATTTTTGAACACTCCTACAGCCCCGAACCCCTGGACGGAATTGCATCAAATTTTGGAGAAAGCTAGCTCTACGTCCAGAAAGAGTGTTTTTTTGTGATTTGGTGTAAATCAGTTCAGTAGTTTTCAAGATATTAAATAAAAACCAATTTGTATATCTAGACGCATGGACCCTTCCCGAAATCACGCGCGGTTGCGGCACGGTTGCGGCCACCCAAACATTGCAGTGTTTGGGTGGGCGCAACCTGTGAAGAAAGTTGTGGCTGCCATTTTTATATAACAGGACACAGTCCTGGGGGGCTGAAAATAAAGCTTTTAACTAATAGAAAGAGTCATGGTAGCGGTGCCCTGATCCTCTCTGTGGCACCCTTTATGGGAATGAAAATGCCCCAACAGTTATTTTTCCCTGTGCGGTAGTCACAAATCTGTCGCTATGCTCAACGCAGCTCCCTGTGTACCATTACAGCAGATTTGCAAATTTTGGCAAAACGTTTTTCTTTTTTTTTAAATTCACACTCACACAGTGATGCACCCACTTATAGACCCTCTCAGACAGTCTCATACCAACTCACAGACCCACTCAGACCTTCATACACCCACTCACACACCCATTCAGACACGTATGTACCACTCACAGATCCACACAGAGACTCAGACACTCACTCAAAGACCCACTCAACACTCATGCACTTATGCACAGACCCACACAGGCACTCATGCACTCACTCATAGATCCACTGAAACACACAGACCTACTCAGGCACTCATATAGCCACTCACAGACCCACACAGAGACTCATGCACTTGCTCAAAGACCCACTCAGACACTCATGTACCCATTCACAGACCCACAAAATCACTAATGCACTCACTCACATATCCACTGAGTTATTATTATTATTATTATATACCCCCACTCATTGACCCACTCAGGCATTCATACACTCACTCACAGATCCACACAAACTCTTGTGTATTTGCTCACACACCCATTCAGACATTTACATATCCATTCACAGACTACTCAGACACTCTCACATCCACTCAGAGATCCACTCAGACACTCATGCACCAAACCAAAACGCGCACCCCATCTCAGACAACAATGCACCCAGTCACAGACACTCTCAGGCACTGATGTACCCACTCACAGACCCACTCAGAGACTCATGCACCCACTCACAGACCCACTCAGACTCATGTGCCTTCTCACAGACCACTCAGACACTCAAGCACCCACTCACAGACCCACTCAGAAACTCACACACCCACTCACAAACCCACAAAGACACTGACACACCCACTCACACACCCACACAGACACTCATGCACCAAAACATACCCATTCAGACACCCATGTGCCCACTCACAGACCCACACAGAGATATATGCACATGCTCACCAACCCACTGAGATACTCACACACCCATTCACAGATCCACACAGGTACTTATGCACTCACTCACAGACCCACACAGATACTCACACACCCACTCACAGACCCACTTTGACAAACACCTACTCACACACTCATTCATACACTCGTGCATCCCCTTACAAAACCACACAGAAACTGATGCCCCTTCTCACAGACCCACTCAGACACTCATGTACCCACTCACATACCTACTCAGTCAGGCACCCATTCACAGACCCTCTTGTACCAATTTACAGACCCACTTAGACATTCACATAACTAGTCACAGAGCTATTGCCAGATGCACACAGTCAAACACAGTCATGAATCCTAAATGTGCTGTTGTAAATTGAATGTGTGCTTTCTCTTTGTGAATTAAAAATTGATCTAAAAAATAAATAAGGTAGTGTTTGGCAAAAGGGTGACTCTTAGAAGAGCCTTTGTGTTTATTGTGTATAGATAATAACTCCACATTAAACACAATGTAGTCCTTCAAGTTATTAATGAGCACCCTGTTGCCTTTCTCTATAAAATGAACTCCGTCACTTCTATAAATACTGTCCATGTGAAAGCATAAATTGTTATTGTAGATGGAGCCCATAATGTGGTCTCTGTGGGATGTAGAAACAGTTTTACTGACATGCTTCCTGGCTTTGTCTATCTGTGGACAGAATTCTTTTGACCACTTCCATTTGTGACTTTGGCAAATGTTAGCGTACACCAAGCCAGTGTGAGAGAAAAGTGGATTTAATTGACCAAACGTTTCCTTTATTGGGATTTCCAGTCCTACCACAGTAAGTGTGCCTAAGTCATTACCACCACAGTGCACAATCATGAGGTCTGGATGTTGGCAATCCGTAATGCTTTCAACCAAAGGCAGCAATTGATACCATTTTAACCCTCTCTGACCAACCCAAGTAATGTCCACATTAGGCAAACCCATATCCATGTCAATGCCACTCTTCCTAGCATACTCTCTGGCCCAAAACACAAATCTATGACCCACAATCCACACTCTAACTATTTTGAAGGCAAGGAGAAGTATCACACAGGAGAAGGCTGGAGCTGACTAACACAGTTTTCAAAATGAAGAGCAGTTAAAATGGAGGACAGGACCTGGTTTAAAAAAAAGGTCATATTTGATTGGATGGTGTAAATTTGGTGGTAGCTAAAATTAAGTAGTGATTTTGAAGGAAAAATAAGTAGATATGTGATTGGCTCTGGATAAATTAAAAATGTTATGCTATTTTGGATATGCGTACATTTCCAAACAGACAACTGCAACAGCAGAGTTTAAAAAATGACCATTCACAAGTGGAATAACAAAATTTAAAATTGAAAGAAACGTTATGATTTATTAAGTACATCATTATCACTGATAAGAGTGGGAAAGATTGCCATTACTGGTTCTGTTCTACTGAGAGTGGTACTTAATCATTTTGCATGATAAGGAATTTGAAGTAAAAGTGCGTTAAAAATTGGACAAAGTGATTCCACGGGTATGTAAATAATGGTGGAAATTGATAACATAACTGAGTTATTAGTGCATGTTGAAAGAAAGTATAAATATTAGTTACATTTTCTGTAACATACCCACATAGGCACTGATATGCTCAATAATATATGAAGCGAAGTGCTGAAAGAAATGAACACCTATTTGAACAGTAACTGATATAGGTCTGTTATATAGCCATTTGGACAATGAAACAGTCATTAACAAAGGTAGTTAACTGAGTTATTCAGTTGGAATTAGGCGAGTGAAAAGTTTATTAGTGGTAGATAGTGGAGAAGTGAATATTTTTGTCTCCATTATATGGTTTCATGAACTTATCCACAATTGGCATGTTTAATGTATTTGTAAGCCTATAGTTCAGCCCTGTAGCTGTGCCCAGAGCCTGTAAATTAAATAGCACTAGATGCATTGTACGTCTGATTATGCAACTCAGGGAAGTAGACCTTTAAATATGTGTGAGGCATGCTAGTTCAGAACCTGTGTCTGCATTCTACACTGCTATATTCAATTGACATTTATAACGCCTCAGAAAGTCTTAACATTTCCTTTTAATATAATTAAATCACCCCTAAGGTAAACTGTATTTAGCCAAAAGGGCAGGAAGATGTGTGTTTAAAAGGTAAAACATGTAGTTTTTAGTGAGTTAGTTACACAATTAAAGACCAATACACCCAGTTGCACATTCACTCATCTATCTATGCACTCACTAAGATAACTAGTTACAAACCCAAACAGCCACTCACACACCCAGTCAGACAGCGACAGTGGCACCTACACATTTAGTGAAAAACCTTCATAGCATTTATGTATCCAGCAGTAACAGAGCCAGTTGTATGCACAGTTATATACTCCAACTCTCACTAACAGATACAGCACGTAATCAATACAGCAACCTATATGCACATTTATGGACCATAGAGTTACTAGGATATCCAATCACACAGCGACAACATTACTTACACATCCAGTGGCACACCCACAGAGGAAATGATACACTTATTGAGATATTTACTGAAGTTATGACACTCCTAGTCACTTATCCGGGCAATTAGCCCTTAAAACATATGTTAGGGCCTGCTAGTGCAGATCCTGTGTGTGCAGTTTTACTGCTAGGTCAAGTTGGCATTAGGGGTGGGCGGAATTTGCGAAGTTCACTTTCGCAAATTATCGCGAAAATGTCACAAATCTCCGCAAACACGCGGAAATATCGCGAAGATGCGGAAGTTTTTTTCCCGCCCGTTCGCGATATTTTCTGCATGGTTGCGGGTCGCCAACTAACCCCTGCGGTTGCTCGCGGGCGCGGCCATCTTGTTTTCAGTTGTCTCGCGGTGCATGATCGCGAGAAGAAAGACGTGATCGCGCAATGCATGACATCACTGCGGACGCGAACTGTCGCGAGACAGCGCAAATGGCTAAAACAATACAACATCTCATGGAGAACGCGACCGGATCGGGAAAACTTGTCGGCGAACGCGGGGATTCAGGTAAGGCGATCGCGCGCGCGCCAGAATGTATTATTTTACAGCGTGAAACAAATTATCGCAAAGCTGCGGAATGCGGAAATTTTGACATTTCCGCACTCTCCGCGGAACGCGAAAATGCCAAATTATCGCAATTTCCGCGAACGGAACGAAATTTTCACCCAGGCCTAGTTGGCATTTAAAATGGCTTGCCAACCTTTAAACGTCCCTTTTACTACATATAAGTCACCCATAAGGTAGGCAGGCCATCGGGCAGAGTGCTATGTGCTTAGAAGGTAAGACATGTACTTTTAAGTTTCAGTGAGTTACAAGTGCACTTACAGACTCATATGCACAGTTATACGTCCAGTCTGCCACCCGTAGTGCGACTCACAAACCTATTGATAACGGCATAGAGTCACTCACACACACAGTCAGGCAGCGGTTGAGGCACTTACACATTCACTTACACATATATACAACACTTATGTAATTCACTAACACAGCCAGGAAGCAATCAATACAGCTACTTACACACAATTTACACAGCAATAGAGTAACTAAGAGAGACAGTCACACAGTGACATAGTCGCCTTTTAAAGATGTCTGGGGCCTGTTACTGCAGAGCCTGTGTGTACAGTTTTAGTGACATGCTGACTTGGAATTTAGAAACTCTCGATGGGACTTAAACTGTAGTTTTGTACATATATACTCAAGTAGTGAACCTGTAAGTGACCTATTGAGACAAGTAGCCCTTTAAACATGTCTCAGGCCTGCTACTGCACCGTCGGTGTGTGCTGTTTTACTGCCAGGTCGAGTAGGCATTTAAAATCCCTTGCCAATCTTTAAAATTCCTTTTTTCTTCATGTAAATTACCCTAGGGTAGACCATAGGTAGACATACACTTATACATGCACTGACACACACATACACATTCGAAAGGATACAGTAGCACACCCAGGCAGCCACTGTTTCATACGCTAACACTGAAGCACCCACTCATGCATGTACAGACACATCCAGGCACACACTGATGCACACATTGACACACCCAGGCACACACTCATGCACACACTAACACACAGGGCACACACTGATGCATACACTAACATACCCAGGCACACACTGATACATATAATGGCATGGCCACAGACACACTGATGCATACACTGACACACCGAGGCACACACTGATGCACACAGTAACATACTCACTCACACACTGATCCATACTCTATAACACCCAGGCAGACTCTGACATACAGTAAAACACCCAGGCACACACTGATTCATACACTGACATACTCAGGCAGACAGTGATGCATACGCTGACACACCCAGATACACTCTGAGGCATACAGTAGCACCCCCAGGCACACACTGATATATACATTAACACTTCCAAGTAGACACTTATAGGTACACTGATATGCCCAGGGACACACTTATGCATACACTGAGACACCCAGCCACACACTGATTCATACACTCACACACCCAGGTACACACTTATGGATACACTGACACACACAGGCACACACTGACACTTATGCTGACACACCCATGCAGACACTAATTTAGAAGTGATAAGTAACAGACTTAGAGTGGCTATAACATGTTATGTTATGTTAAAATAATTTTATAATGCGTACAGCTACCCAAAAAGGGTTTCCCAGCGCAGCGCAACATAGTGACATAACTGTTTATGTAAGTACTTAAATGCTTACATTCTGCAATCTAATAGTATATAATGGAAAGCTTAATGTACTAATTTGTTTTCTCTTTGCAGACTTCTACTAGTATCTAAAAACAGAGAGATATAATGCAGCACAAAACACAAAGGAGAAAGAAACATCGGGAAGGACACTCTCTTCCTACAATAGAGAGAAAGGGACACAATGCAGAGAATGGTTAAAGATAAAAAATCTGCTTGTAAGAAAACTAATAGGTTTCTTACAATAGTATGTGGAATAATGAAAAGTGAGCAAAACCATGGTAAGAAAAACAAGGTTTCAAATCAGGTAAGAAAGGAGAAAAACTGAGTTACATTAAGAGTAATACATCTTATGAGAATACAGATAGTTTAACAAGAAGACAGAAGCAATTTATGGTAATAATAGTCACAATGTTTCATAGTAGGTTAATTCAGAATTTGGTACTAACTATGAGGCAGTTTCAAAGGAGAAGAGAAGCAGTCAAACAAGAAAACAACATATTGAGGCTGTAGTTGAGCAGGCATTTGCCCTGAAGAGGGAGATATTTATTTTGATACTGAGGAGAATTAGTAAACTGAATAAAACAGTGTTGCATACGAAGAGAAGGACCAAAAAAAAGGCTTGTCAATAGAAGTAATTTCTGTAAAGTTTTCATAGATGAATGGAAGCATTGAGCCTTTCTTTAATGAAGAAAGCTACTTCCAAGAGAACACATTAGTGCACATTAGTACATACAGTTGCTACAACTGGACGATGCTGAGAAGTGAAAGATGGTATTTCCAGAAAGATGGTTGGGAAAGGCGTGGTGCAGCGGCCAGGTTGGCTGACTCCGGAGTTCAGGGCTCATGGTTCGATAGCCGGTGGCAGCTAATCATCATGTGCCTCTGGGCAATAGCTCACTTAATCTCCCAGACAGTTTCCAGCACATTGAAACCCTTACTGGGTGATATGTTTGTGCTTTACAAATAGGAATTATTATTTAATATTATTATTGCAAAAGAAGAGAGGGTTCCTATGAGTGTAAAATAGGTGATAGGTGAAGAGGTACAAGGATGGTATAGACAGGCCCCTGTATACAAATGGAACTGTAGCAGTATTTGCAGTGTTCATCAGGAATCAATTGATATATAGAGAATTTTGCTACGCCAGTTTCCATGCAGAAGTCTGAAACAGGAAATTGCTATTTTGCAAGGGTTAGATCCATGAAAATTAAGGAAGCATACTAATTTACAGGGACATTCACTGGCATGTCTATCAAAGAAAGTGGGCACCACGCATGTTTCATCACTTTAGAATGTTAGCTGTTCATCACTCTAATATGCAAAATTTAGTTAGGAGAATTTAGTATGTGAAAAATCCTGCCTTATCTTTAGGAGAAATGAATAGAGCTCCATTGCATGCTACTGTAGCAGAGGTAGAAAAGTTTGTTAAGATGTTCAGTTTCATTTCTTTGGTCATGAAGGGTAAATGAGGAGTTGGTATGTGCAGGTGTAGAAGAACATGACACAAATATTACTATTGATCAGTTTACGCAAGAGATTGCAAAGTTTAACACAGTTTGTTCTGAGAAACCAAACTGTGTTTGTATTTGTTGGTGACGCACTCGCTACAAAAGCCAAACTCGCAATGTAGATAAATTCGCTAAAAATGAACAGGGGAAGAGAGATAAGTGGCAAGAATTTGGTGTATATTTATTTGTAAAGTGACACGTTTATTTGTCAGCACAGCAAATAATATGTAAGTTTTGCTATGATAAGTTAGAGGAAAACGAAATGCCAGCCAGAGTAATACATAACAACTTAGAATTGGTATCAATTCCAAAAGAACTTTGAAAATTAAATATTTATGAATCAATTCTCTTACAATGTTACACCCATTTCAGGCAGTAGTTCGAATGGAGCCAAAAACTGGGATGTTACCACCAACAGAGATACAAAAAGGCCTTAAAGGAAGAGTTGTCTACTTACTTACCTTTAGATTTTGAACGGAATGTTGAAACTGTTGGTGCAGAGAGAGATATTGATGAACCACTTATCATTCTAGTAAATAGTGTCCCTACCAGAAACAAAAAAATCTAGCAAGAGTTAGTGGATGTTAATAAAGTTTAAACAAATCTACATTATACCTGGCACAAGAGAATATGTATTACAAAAATGTTGATGTTCTTGGAGATGTAAGTTGTATGAAGGATGGAATATTACTAAGAAGGAGACTGATTGAAATGTGGATAGAGCCAAATCAGAAGAAATATATAAACAGTATAGCATCCATCCACTGCCTTCCAAAGAAGTTACTGGCAATGCTATTGATCTCTTTGTAATGAAACAAGCAAAAAGTGCCCCAATGAGTGTATGGGAGTAAAGCTTAGTGGGTGGCTGTTTTCCACAACTATTCCACACTGGAGCAGGTGGCCCCTATGAGGACCGCCCGGTACAAATACCAGCAGCTGAGTACTGGTCAACCAGATTACATTTAGAGGATGTTATATTTCGTCAGTGTATTCCATACATGTTCCATTTATTATTTGAGAGTGACTTGTTTGGACTATCATATGCTGTAAACCACATACTGAAGACTGGCAAAGTTCATGGTAAGGATGAAAACGTGGAATACAATTTGATTATTTTGATGGCCTGCCAGAGTGAGAGTAATGAGTATTGGTATCTTCGTCATGGAGAACTGAAATGTATGTTGCGAAAGCTAGGTGCACCTATGTGGTTTGTGACACTCAGTTGTGCAGAGTACGCGTGGGATGACTTACTTGAGTTTTTGAAAGGAGCAAACTCTAACATTAAATACATCAACGGGAAGACAGCAGGAGAACTTTGCTCTTTGGATCCTGCTAATGTTTGTAGATATTTTAACAACAGGCTTCAAGCCATGCTGTCTTTCATCTTCAACAAAACAAATCTTTCTCATGAAGAAGTAACCAAATTCTTTTGGGATAAAGAGTAGCAAGCTACAGATGCTCCTCATATTAACCTGCTGTTATGGATAAAAGATGCACTGAAATTTGAAACAGATAGTGATGCCTCTGTACTCTCTTTCATAGAGTAGTATGTGACATGTGCCATCCCAAAAGACAGTGGTGAAATAGGTCTAAGACAAAGTTCCGAACTTTCAAGCACATAGATGTGGCAAGTGCTGTTATTGAAGATACAGGGCTGAAGGAAAACTTTTACACATGGTGCCATTTTGGATTTCCAAGGCCTGTCATTTCCAAAGGAAGAGTGAGCAGCTTTTGCTCTCCAGTCAGATATACACAGACACAAAAAACACATACAACTTCAGAAGTACAGAGTCCTCCGAGTATGTTAATGACTATAATCCTGTGATTCTGAATATGTGGAATGCAAATATATACATACAATTTTTTGCAGACAACTCCATTGCTGTTTCTTATTATGTCAGTTTGTACATTATAAAGTCAGGGAAGACAGTTATGAAGGAGATTTGGAAAGAGATTTTTGCAAAAAAGTCTCTAACTAAGAAATTGTACACCTTCAGCTTGAAAATGCTTTCACATAGAGTGATAGGCTCCTATGAATGTTATGACCGGTTGAGCTCATCTGGTTTGTACTCAAAGGCAAGGGGAATTGTTTGGGTAAGTCTTGCAAGCACATGAAACTTGAGTCTAGAAATCTTTCACAGAAATTCAATACCTAGCAGAGTTTGACCCAATAAAGTACAGATATTTTGAAAACAAATATGTTGGATACTTACTATCCACGAAGGATTGCACATCTTGAAAATTTTGTCTTTACGAGACACTTCAACATTATAGATATTGAAACAAAAAACCTAGATGAAGGGAAATATGCAGTAGTTGGTTGCAATAATTGTTTAGTTCTACATACAAATGTAAGTTTAATAAACCACAAAAAAGGTAGTTGCCAAACTCCTAATAAAAAGGAGTTATTCTAATTGGCACTTCTGCAACTGTTCAAGCCTTGGCATTCTGAATCAGGGTTACTCAGACACTTTGACTGCTATGAAGATTCTTTCAACATTGTGAAAGATAGCATTCACTCTTTCCCAACCACGTAAACATGTTAAATGATGAGCTTGTACAGAAGGAAACAATTGCTGCTAAGACAGCTAAGAACAGTTCACAAAGCGGTCATAGTTCAGGACCTCTCAGTCAAGATCCTCTTGGGCAACTAGTTATTGAAAATTAAGCTGGCATAGTCATGAATGAGGTGGAGACTGCAATGCAACAACCACGAAAAGACAATGTTATTTTGGAGCAGTTAGTTGGACAACTGAATGGCTAGCAGAAAGAAATATATATGGAGACAAAAGAGAAAATAAAACATGGATTCCACCATGAGAAGAATAAATATAAATACTCATCATTTAAGCCAATAATACTACATGTCAGTGGTCAATCTGGCTCTGGGAAAACGTTTTATATTGAAGTTCTCACTGTGTACCCACAACGGACTACAGAGTCTAATTTGTCATGTGTACATGTGTAGTAACAACACCTGCTGGATTAGCTGCACAGAACTTTAAAGGAATTACTTTACATTGTCTTCTTATGCTGCCTGTGGAACATGACCACAAATTGCAGTACCAAAAGCTATCCAGCGAAGCTTGTCATGAAGTCTCAAGAGTACTGAAGAAATGTAAACTTTTAATCATTGATCAGGTTAGCATGGTCTCAAACTTAATGCTTGTCTTAGTGCAGTTGAGAATGCAACAGATTCTAAAGACAGACTATGATGTACTGTTTCGAGGAAAGCATTGAATCATGTTCGGCGGCCTACTAAAACTTAGCCCCGTCAAAGGACAGCCTGTCTTCAAGACAAAACTCAAAATTCCTTAGGAAGTATTGAAAATGTAAACATTTGGCTAAACGTCCAATGCAAGGAACTACTTAGGAATATGTGTTAAACACCTGACATGGAATACGGAAATATTCTCAAGGATATTAGAGTAGAAGTTGTGTCATCAAAGAGTTAAGACGTCAATTAAAAAGTCAACCTGTTAAGAAATTGTTTCCTCCAACCAAGACAGAAGCAGAGCTACTGTTTAGTTTCATTCAAGAAGAAAAATTGATTGTCTGACTAATGCCTATACTTCATGGGTGCCCTTGTTTTATGAAAGAATTATTAAAATTAGAGAAAGAAGAAATTTTGCAACTTACAGCAATAACCAAAATGGAACACCAGGGTGTGGTAGTACTCCTAAATGAAAAACTACAAGGAAAGCTGGATTGATTGGAAAAGTCTGTATCTAGAACTGTCGGATTAGAGAAATGTTTAAGTGTTTGTAAGAACTGTAGAGTAATTTTGTGTAGAAATTGAAATGTTGAGGAAGGATTAGTAAATGACTCTATTGGTAAAGGGTTTTTCTACAATCTATATGCTTGTTTTTTCCCCACTGTTGAAAGATGAATCCTTATACAGTACATCCTTCATGGTGTACAAGTATGAAAGCTGAGAACAGTAAAATAGGGAAAATGAAATGCTTTAATGTAATGTAAAATACTATTACAGCATAATAAATGTCTACTGTTTTGTTTATACTATGAACGTATGCATTGTATAATAATTGGAATACTAACTCATATTTATGTTCCTTTTCTTTTTATACAGATAAGTGGCACCATCTATTGGAGTAATGTAATTTCCTAACTACTTCTTTCTGTGTTGCTCGACAAACTTACATTATCAAGGTACACACCAAGGGACAGACTGATACAGCCACTGAGACATTCAGGCACACACCGACACAGCCACTCACATACCCAATCAGACAACGTTACATGCACTCTCTCACACACACACACACTCACTCACTCATACACCCAGTGACATGTGGCTCTCTTACCAATACAGGCAATAACACATCCACTCACCCATAGAGATACTCACACATCTTCTCACTTACTCATACAGATATTAACACATGCTCTCAGTCACCTATACAGTCACTGACACAAGCACTCACTCAACCATTCAGCCACTCACACACCCAGTCACTCATTGAACCACCGACATACCCAATTACTCACACATACAGCCGCTTACATACCTACTCACTCACTCACTCACATACCCACTCATACACACACTCACTCCCCCATACAGGCACTCACACAATCACACACCCACCCATACAGCCACTCACTGATCTATACAGCCACTCACACTGTCATGCACTCGCTCATACAACTATTCACACAGTATCTCAGCCACTCATAAAACCACTCACATACCCACTAACTCCCCAATACAGTAACTGACACACCCTCTCACACGCTCATACAGACATTCACATACCAACTCACTCACCAATACAGCTACTCATGCACCCAGTCACTCTCCCATACAGATACTCATGCATCGTCTCACTCTCCCATGGCCCCCACACACCCACTCACCTACACACTACTCACACAGCCACTCACTCAGTCATACAGCTACTAATAGACACACTGACTCACCTATACAGTCACTCACACACCCACATACTCACTTATATAGATAGTGACACACTATAGCTTGTCTTTTTTTAAACTAGAATAGGTGGTCCCAAGAGGAACTCTTTTTTTTTAAAGCTTTAATATTTTGTTTTTTTAAATGTTGTTCTTTTTTGGCTAAACTTTCAACAGTAGGAATTGTCAAAAAAAGCAGGAAAACATCATGCATAACTTGTACAAAAGTTCAAGAGCAAAAAATTTGCATTTGTGGCTTTTGGCAGCATTGATAATGGCCAGGATAGATTGCTAACCAACTGTTAACATTGTATTGCACAAGTTGCACTGGGTTCCAATATTTGTGAACTCAGGAGCACGTGCCATGATGATCATTGGAGTTGCACGAGCCATAGACGGAAAAATGTGTCCTGGTTGTAGTGGAAGCACTGCTCTCGATGTTAAAGCACTGCTTCCATCACACTCCCTTTCTGATCTTGCCGGGTGTTGTCCATGGATGGCTATAAGATGTTTCAACATGCTGGTAGTCCCACATGAGTACTTTTTAGATGTTCCAATGCGAAAGTACCTACCCACATATAGTGCACTTAAGTTTTTTTGCCGTCATCGTTTCTTCACCACTTGGAATGTCAAGGAAGTTCCAAGCAATACTCTGCTTCTTCAATGCTGGCTCTTTATCAGAGGAGGAACTTCCATTGTTCTGCTGTGGGCCAGGAGAAGAATTTGCACCTTTTTAATAAAAAAAATAAAAAATCACCAAATTTATAACAAAGATTTAGAAAAACAAACAGAGGTGTGAACTCTAGCAGCCACAGCTAGAAGATCAAAAGAATGGAAGTGGACTTCCTGTTTAAATGATTGAAAGTTGTTTAAACTAGTAAAATCCATTTGCTTCTGTGTCATATGGGGTTCACGATGCCTTCGCGATGGCGTTGCGACATCTTCATGAAGCACAGAAATGTATTTAAACAAGGTTTTAAACTTTTTTCATTATTACTATATAAGTTCACTATAGTTGATCATCTACCTCAAACATTAATTTTGCATTGTCTACAGCTGTTTTTAAGTGCTGTAAAAAAACACACTCATTTCGCAAAGGTCCTGTGGTATCTGAAAATAGGAATCGGAACAGATCGCAAGCAAGTTGTGAACCTAAAAATTTTTTTTTTAAACTACAAATATCTGCATAATCAATACCATTATATGTGACAATGGTGCAGCACGTGCAGTGACATCAGAGCGGAGAGAAGAGTGCCATTAGCCCACTACAGAAACAGTAGAATTATTTAGAGATAGATGTGAATTCATCACTGCTCTATCAGAGTGATTGCGATGAGTGGGTTTATTCTTGCCCTCTTGTAATGAGACCAAAGTCCAGGGGTATTCCTTTAAACAACTACAAGTATGCAAATGTGGGGATTTATCTGAGAGATTTGCTCATTATGTCCCACACCATCCACATTTATATTATGGAAATATCTTCCCGTGTTTTGCCAGGATAATGGACAGCTTCCAAAAGGTCCCCAGCACATTTCCCTCAGATTTTAGTGATGCATTATTGATGTCAAAGAATATCAAGAGATCTCCACCAAACAAAGAAGCAGTCACTTTAAATGGTTAAGACATAGAGCTCCTGTTTGCTAAACATTCACCTCTTTGTAGGGTAGTTCTCTTCTCTGTACCAATTTTCATATGATCACAAATTTGAGGTTGAAAATCTATGTGGAACAATCAAAATCACAAAATGAAATGCACACAAGGTTGTTAGAGACACTTGCTCATGGTCCATTATATAGCTGTACTGTAGAATAAGCACTAGCATCTCTACAACGAGATAGGGCCTACTAATTAACTAGTGGAATAAACTCTAGTTTGGTCGACATTTTGTGCAAAACTGTGGACTCTTGTTAGATAAAGATTCACATGAGGTTCTGTTCTGGCTCACTCACCTACACAGCTACTGACACACCCATACAGAGAGAGAAAACACCCACTTACACACTCATTCTACCACTGTCACATGCATTCATAGACCTACACAGACACTTACACACACTCACACACTAATAGATCCATGCACACACCCAATCACCACCAATAAAACCACTCACATACTCACTCACACAACTTCAAAACTACTCACATACACACTCACACACCCATACATACACTTACATACACTCACAAACCCATAAAACCACTAACACACCCAGTGATTGACCCTTACAGCTACTGACACACTAACTCACTGACCTATAGAGGCACTGGCAAAGGTTACAGGTTACAGTTAGGAAATTAAATTAAAAACATAGAAATTCAATTAAAAAAACAAAGGCTACAAGGATGTTATAGTTAGGAAATAGAATTGAAAACATTTGAAATTCACTAAAAAAACAAAGGATACAGGGATGGTATAGTTAGGCTCAGATTTCATTCGTACAAAACCAGTGAAATTCAGCAGTTACAGTTACCTATAACAATGCACTGCTTATGACCACACACATTACATGACTCATTACATGGTCAGTAATATCAGATTACATGTTGAATACCGAAGACTCAGCTCAGTCACCTAGACTGATGTACACCCCATCACCTGAGGTGACGAGCTCATTGGTAGGTTGGTTCTGCCAAGTTCCTGAGCACTTTTGACTTGACTTCATGGTAATGGCAGATTTCCCTCACTAAAGGGGCTAAAGAGAGGTCTGCCTTCTCTACACCAAAGGGCCCCTTTCTGTTTAAAGTGATGCCCTTTGAACTCAGGAATGCCCCTGCCACCTTCAAGAGGCTGGCGAAACAGGTCTTGGATGGAATGGAGGCATTCATTACTGCTTATTTTTATGATATAGCTGTCTTCAGCAGCAATTGGCAGAACCACCCATTTCACCAGCAGGAAGTGCTGCAGGCTCTTCAACAGGCAGACCTGACTATCACGCCCAGTAAGTGCTAGATAGTGCAGGGGTTTGTGGGGTACTTTGGACACGTGGTGGGCAGGGTAAGGTGCATCCCCTCCGGGCCAAATTAGAGACTATTCAGCATGCGAACCCCCAAAAACTCAAACAGAAGTGAGGGCCTTCCCGAGCCTCACTGGGTAATACAGGAGGTTGGCAACAGGTATGGCATCATTTTTGCCTCTTGACTGAGCTGACTTCCAAGAAGCAGTCCAAGAAGTTGATCTCGAGAGAGGCCTGTCAGAAAGCCTTTGAATTCCTAAAACAGGCCATTTTCCTATGCTCAAGGCCCCTGACTTTTCACTAGAGTTTATTGTACAAACAGATGCACGCTGGGTCATAAGGTATCTTTTAACAAATCAACGATGAATCAATATATTGACGGCATTGGCACATGAAACCCACACACAGCTGTGCTACCCAGCGTGATCGCTTCAGGCAATTTTTTAAACCTTCTCACATGGGTAGATTTGAGCACAGCGGGGTGATATGAGCACCCATTATGTATAGTGATTTTGAAACCCCAAGACGGTGAAGCTAGTGCACCACAATAAGAGTTTCATAATATAGCGCAGGAGGCGCAGTGCATTCACGTGTGTGTTCAGAGTCTCGTGTGGCTTACTGGTTAAGGTCCTATACGCCAATTCTGATGGTTAAGGGTTCGAGTCTCTGGTTTTTCAAGGGGCATGTGTTTTTTAAAAAAGCGCGAAATACTTGTCAAGCCTCTTTATATCGCCCAGTTAAACCTACGCATGTCCGCGTTTGGCAAAGCAATGTTGAGAAGTTATTTATTGTTTAGAGGGTTTTGCAATAGATTGGAAAGATGTTTCAAAAATTTGAATGTGTGTGCAGTTACTATTCACATCGGACAGTACCTATGCACCCTTTGTGCTCATATACTTATGATGAGTCATGTATTGTATCAAGCAAAATCTCGGCACCCTTGTGCCTGAACGCTGAGGCATTGGGATGTCCGTGTCGCACAGTACCTATACACCCTTTGTGCTTGTGCAATCAAGCTTTACATGCCTGGGGTTCGTCACCCCCTTTGTGCTCGTACACTTATACTATTAATGTATTGTGCCACACAGTGCCTCAGCGCCCTGGTGCCCGAACACTTATGCAATGGATGTCCATGCTTGTGTCACGGTACCTATGCCTGGGCACATTCCGGCATTAGATGCCCAGGTCGTATCACACAATACCTACGCACCCTGTGTTTTTTACACTTTTCGCACTAGATACTATGGGGTAGTCGATGGGCCTGGCATGCAAACTGCATCTTTTACCCAAAGGCGAGGAGCACTAATCATCTGTGTTTTATGTTCCTTTATGTATGGTGGATCCATGAAGGTGACACCTGTGAGGTCACCCACACCGCAATGACGGCGAGCTGTCAGGGCCACTTCTGCTACATGGCGATGGGTCACGCCTCACTATCTTCCAGTTCAAGAGTCATGGGTTTCGCCATCCACGACGCAGGGTTGGATTCGGCTGACTTGCTGTAGCCCATCGGTTCTGTTCATATGAATTGCAAGTTTCTTTATCCAGTGACTCAGGGAGAATTTTGCATCAGTACACTGTTACATAGGTTCATGTGCAGTGGTGTCGGTTTTAGCCTGTCAGTAGGGCAATACACTGACGGATGTTCTATTTTCATGTTTGCATGCAGTTTCACGAGCAACCCTGGGCGTAGTGCGCGTAGTGAGGTTACGTGAAGCATTACGGAGTGGGGGCAAATCTACGCCCACCCGCACACTTCACGTAGCCCCACTACGCGCCGCCCGCCTCCCTCCCGCCCCCATTTTACAATTACTATAATCATTAGATAACGAAAAAATTACTTACCTGAGCTGCCGCGTCCCGGGGCTCCATCTTGATGTTTCCCGGATAGCTTCTTCCTCACGAATGCGCATGCACGGGCGCCCGCGCATGCGCATTCGTGAGGAGGAAGCTATCCAGGAAACATCAGATGGAGCCCCGGGACGCGGCAGCTCAGGTAAGTAATTTTTTCTTTATCTAATGATTATAGTAATTGTAAAATGAGGGCGGGAGGGAGGCGGGTGGTGGGCAACTCTGCTCCGCCGCGGGGTGTGCGTAGTCTGCCGCTACTACGCCTACTTTGTGCAGCGCGAAGTGGGCAGTACTACGCACACTCCGTGCACGGAGCGGAGCAAAGCGCCCACCCTTATTCACGAGTTCATGGTGCGTAAGTTGGGAACAAGAATAGAGTTAGCCCATTGGTTCTGTTTCACGTGAATGGCAAGCTTCTTTACCCTGTGACTCAGGGAGAAGTTTGCATCAGTGCACTGGTACATAGTATCATGCACAGTGGTGTAAGTATTTAGCCTGTCTGTAGGGCAGTACACTGACGGATGTGCTATTTTCATGTTTGCTTGAAGTTCCCCGAGGCAATGGTACGTAATTTGGGAACGAGAGTATAGTTACATGGACATGCACCTAGGGGGTAACGACCCGGCTCGCCTGGGACGAAGGGTTGTAGTTGAGTCCAGGGGCAGGTGAATTACAGGGCATGACCTTCCTAGTGGGCTGAGGGGGAGGACAAATAGTCGGGCAACTATGCTGTCCTGTGGCGGTAAGGTCATGATTGGTAAGCATAGTCTTCGGTCCTTAGCAGTCACAAACATGTTACTCCAGGGGCAGTGACAGCCGGTAGGTAGGCTGTTGTGGTGCGGGGGCCGGGGGAGTCATTCTTTCCAGTGGGCCTGTGGCCACCCCCGCACGCACATGCGCATCAGGGCGTAAGTATGCAGAATTTCTGCAGCCCCCGTTATGGAGTTTAAGGCACAGGGCGTAGGAGGGGCCCGGGGGAAAGTATCCGTCCGATAAGCTGTACCCTCTGCGCATGCCGACTCCGATGAAGTAATTTCTCGTAGTTTGCTGGGATCTGGAGGCTGCCAGTCATTGACCTTGCCGTAGGCTCTAGAGGGGACACGCAGAAAGTGAATATATGCATTGTTAGATTTACGGTAGGAGTGTCATGTGTATTAGAGTTAAGGATAGCCATGTGACATCATCTGTCTAACAATGTATCTGGCCTTTCTGCGTAATTGTACATAATGTTAATAAATAATGTTTTTTAATTTTGCAATAAATACGGCCGGGGGGTTACACCCCCTAATCCAAAAATCGGTGTGGTCTCAATACTTGCCTTGAGGGAGGGAGACCTCTTACGGACAAGGGCTGTGGGTACCAAAGTTAAAGAGGGGACTTGGGGGAGTACCAGGCCATATGTGGCTGCACTTTGTGTTCAAATGTGCAAAATGTGTTTTTTTCATTTTTGGGGGTGAATTTTTGTAAATGCCTGTGCAAACGGATGAAAGTGGAAAAGTTTGGCGTTTTCGAAATACATCAAAGTTTCCTGATTTGAACCAACTATAGAGGCACATACTGGAGCAGGAAATCCCTGTAAGAAAGTTTTGCACTCATTGGTAAGTTGGCGGTAAGAGTGGTAGCAGGCGGACAGGCTGATACACGTCCCATGGTGCTCAGTTTTAATTGGCTCTTTCAGTCCTTTGTGGCAGTAGAAACCGTTTTCTATTACAGCCGAAGCTAAATCTCTTTTTTTAGGTCTTGTCTTCAAACGTTCTGAGCTGTCTGTTGTTGAAGCCCAAATGTGAACAACAATAACATACAAAGAGCAGGTTTTGGGTAAACTCATAGTCATGATGGATGGTTTTCTTGTTTATCTCATTTCCCTGATCCTGGTTCCATGGTTTTCCTAACAGTTACTGAGTCTGCCCTACCCAAGGAGCATCTCTGACTCTCAGTGATTGATTGGATGGCATGTATTCTTCCCCTGATGATTTCAGACCTTGAATTGGAGCGCACATTGGGACTATTTTGTCTCCCTCTTTCTCTTCCTTGCTCCCTATCCTCCCCCTTCAACCCGTCCATTTTTCTTTATTAGCCCCTCCCTTTAATTACCCCACCCAAACAACTGCCGCTGCACCCAAAGCCCACTCATGTTGGAAGCCACGATCATCCTGCAATCAGTGGACAGTCATCCTACAATGCTTTTTTAACCGTCTAACAAATCCCAATCAAAGATGGCTACTGTGGGTGCACGCACATCCACAGCATCAAACTTTGAATGGATTTTCTTATACTTTCTAAAATTTCATTCAAAGATGTGCTCATATCCACTGATCCATAGCGGAGATGTTTAATGTATTTTTTGAAAGTATAAAAAACTCCACTCAAAAATAGCTGTCGCTGATATGCAGGCATTCATCTTGGTTATCAAGGACAAACAAACAAGTACCGGCAAAACCAATAGATGTTATGGGAGAGAAATATTTGCTTTGACATTACTTGTTTTTCTTGGACTCGCACTATGGAAGGTTCAGAAAATTTACAAAAAAAGAATATATGCAAGGATTCAAATCTATGCCACTTCACACACCCCTAGTTTTTAGGTCTCGCTGAGCCCAGCGCATGCGCTGGCTCGGAGAGACATTTTGGAGGTGAGTTTTCAAAGTGCTGCTGGCTGGCCTAGCGCTTGCGTTCACGCGAGCGTGCACACGCAAACCGCTAGCCTTCAGCAGCACTTTGAAAACTCGTGCTTTAGCGCATCATCGCGATCGCGATCACTTTTGCTTTCAGAGCGATCGCGATGACTTTCACTTTTACGGCCGCGCGGCGTTACTTTTACTGCCGCACGGCCAAAGCTTTCGCTTTTCTCTCTCCTCTCTCCTCTGCCTTTCCCTCTACTCCAGTCCCATTTTTAAAGCTGTCTGATTTAAGAAAGGCCTATGGTGGGCATACCAAAACTTAAACAGTGAGCTTAAAGCCTGCCCGTGGCTTACAATTGTTTGCTGGCTTGCCTTGTCCATCGTGTATTTGTTCGTCCTGTGTAACATAGCCCTTTTACCTTTCGTTTCCTTTTCAGACTTCTATTTTTCCACTTCCGCTTCCACTGCTCAGTTTCATGGAACTACTGGTTTCTTTTTTATTAGGCACTCTGTGAGAATGCATGTTTTTTGGTTTTTTTAAACCTCTCTGCTGTGTTTATTTCTCCCCTTGTCAAATACCCAAACGTCGTGTTCCATGTTGCGATATCTCATGTCATACTTCCTGTCCGCCACGATCCAATTTGCATCCCCCCTCATGTGCTACTTTTCCCCGCCTCTCTCCACCCAGCATTTTTTGTCTCCATCCCACTGCCCATTGCTTACCCACCCCTCATGGGCATTGATATATTTTTTCATTTGTTTTAGGCCTCGCAGCTGCAATTGACTGCTACGAGCTCCTCTGCAAAAAATACACACACACACCACACACATTTTTTTGACTTAACAATGTAAGTGGTGCCCGCGATCTTTGAATGGAAAACTAAAAGAAAACTGTGCTTGAATCCTTCTATAGGTGTACATATGTGGTGATGCATGCACTTGCCTGCAGAATAATGTGATCAGCAATAATGGAAACATCATTGAACCTTTTTTTTGTCGACATTGCATCCACAAACCGCATTGGCAGTAGGTCTAAAATGTGAGAACTGCTGGCTTTGCCAATGCTTTTGAGATCTGCCATTAGCCATGCCCTTTTGAATTTACTAAAAGAGTACATATAAAGTACTTACTTACAGGGAATTTTAGCAAGCCCACTACATCTATTGGTCTGTTATTCTGCAAATAACATTTGTTTCCACCCTCTGCACCGCAAGCCATGGGGCACTGGGTCAGACCAAGAAAGTGAGCAGTGGAAGGGCACAAGTAATTCGTCCATGCTCCAGGGGAAGACCAAACAAACAAACTGGGACGAAGCCTATGGAAGCTGACCAATAAGAAGCAAGCAAATGAGAGTGACAAGATGTCTTGCAACAGGCTGCGCATGTGCTGTCTTAGGCAAGCCCTAACACTCAAAAGCCTGTGTGGAGGGAATGCCAGGTCTATTGGCTTTGCCAATGCTTGTTTAGTCTACTGGCAACATACAAAATAACTTGCACATTACACCGTCAGGCCAGAAGATGATTCATTCCCCCTCCCCCTGCAGTAATCAAACCTTAAGAGCTGTAACTCAGGCCCCCAAATGCACCAACTGAACAAGTCATTTTTAGGTCTCGCCTGACTCAGCGCATGGCGAGACTTATTGAGAGGGCTCCAAAAAGTGCTACCAGGCCAGCCTAGAGCTACAGTGCATGAGCGCGGGCGCGCGCGTCGCGCTTTACCGCGATTACTTTCAGTTTCGCGGCCGCAGGGCCGCTTTGATGTTTGATCGCGATCACTTTCGCGGCCGCTTTGATGTGAGGCTTCAATAGATTGCAGCAGTTAAAGCAAGCATTGGCATAGCCAATAGGCCTCGCTTTTGGGACAGTATAAGTGTTTAGTTATGCAACTGTTGCATGGTTAAACACTTATAAGGACCCAAAGGCAAGACCTATTGGCTATGCCAATGCTTGTTTTTCTAGTTTTGCTGCGCTTTCCGCAAGAACTGCATGAACCGAGTCACAATACTGGCGCAGCATAAGGAGGTAACTATGGGATCGGGAACACAGACTAGTCACAGTTGCCGTGTGTAAGGTGCTGGCTCCATCACTTGAAAGATCTCTACAAAATGAACTGTACAAGAAAATGTGGTCTCACTGCCATTGAATGATCGGTAACACCATGGACTGAGGACCACGTATTTGCCCGAATAACAAACATTTGGTCACTTATTCGGCCGAAGGAAAGCACAGAGCTGAAAAGTGTTTTTTTGTGTTTAGAACTAGTTCCTGATAAACAACATTTATAGAGCAGACTCGTGCCTGTTTACATGTTTTACATTCCTCTTCCCGTCTCCAGTGAAATTTGTACAATTAAAGACCGGAATCAACAAATTCTCATGAACAAATATTTGATTTCCTTTTGTAAAATGTATGTCTGAATAAAGTGATTTAAAAAAAAATATTTTATTATTCGGGAATCAGTATTTCACAAACCATTATTTAACATTTGGCTTCGACTTATGTTTTGGGCTAAGTCGAACATTTCAATTTTGGTCTGTTTGAGGCTACACATCTGTAAGATACTGATACCCACACCATCGCTCTCAACGTTATAACCTTGAAATGATGGTCCTGACTCAAGTTCCCCTACAAATACTTACAGAACAATAGATATTTCCCAGGGCAGCTGTACTACCATAATATCGAATTTGGGATATTGTGCTCCCTAAATATGGTAGTCAGATTATCGACTATCAAAATATCGTGAAGGTGGGGAGATATGTGAGTAGAGATTTACTATACTCCACTCCAAGCATACATATATCTTCAGCGTACGTCGATATGGAGTTAAGAATATTTCATTTATACTCGCCTATGTATATTTACTGCCAATATATTTTTGGTAGTAAACACTCTGGGTACATATTGTGGTAGCATGATATTGTCATGTTTCATAGTCTGTCATACAGATGGTTACAGAGCAAAATCACTCAACAATATCCACACAATTCCAAAATGTGTGAGGGTCTTTAGAGGGTCATATGAGAGCCAGGAAGCACCACTGTTCTATGTAGCAACAGTTGTGTGGTGGAGGCACCGAGATAGAGCCCGCTCTGGTGTATGCTGATGGATCCAAGGTTGTGTGTATACATTGAGGTGACTTTGGGTGTTATGTGTATACTTAGGCATAAAGTAACCAAGCTATCTGGGACATAAAACATTTTCCTGCAGTTTTATTTGTATAGCGCTTTACTGTGGATTGCAAGGCTGAAAGCACTTGCTTGTTTGCCCAGTAAGTTGCCACTCAGTTTTTATCATTTATGTATAGTGGTTAAAATCTCTGACGAATTTACCTCAGGATCTTTTATGCCCTTTGGAGTGCATTGTTGTAGTTTGCCCTAGATGGGACACGTCTGGTGAAGGGCCTGAAGTCTGAACAAGTACTGTCAGCATTGGGCACTGAATGCTGATGCACATAAGCATGGGTGTTGCAGAGAGTGAGAGAATCGATGCAGTTGTGCATGTGCTTACCATTGTTAGGGACAGAAAGCATCTTATTTAAAAACTGGAATTGATGTGTTTCATTTGAGTTCATTAGAACATATTAAGCAGCTGTGGTTTCTTCATTAGGGCAGGGAGGCATTAGCCCCACCCACTGTGCCACGCTATAAGTAAAAAATAAAATGGCAACGAATTGATTTGATCACCATTTAATTTCTCACTAGGGAGCTGCAGTCGCCAACCTTCCCGAACCAGGAAAAAAGGGGGCGTGCTCTCTACTGCCGATTGTCAGCAGATGACTGGAGCAGTGACTGACTGGGTGCACCAAAGTGCGCATATTAGTTTGTCCGTCCGTCTTAGGCCGGGCAAACAGACCTGCACACTTTTATTTCTCCAACCCAGCTGTGTTGCATAGCCTGGTTGGAGACAAGCCATAGGCTCCCTTTGCCTGAGCAAGTGTCAGACCAGCCCACTCAGGCCAATCCAGGCACTTTTCTCATGCTAGCATGAGAACAGTGTCTGGATTGGGTGAGGAGCCTGACCTGAGGTCCTTGGACTGTTGGGAGATCAGAGGAGAGACGGAGAGGAGCTGCGAGGCAGCGTTTGTGTAGCTAAGTCTGTTATTATTCATTTATTTGTATTCCTCCCCAACCCACCCCAACCCCAGTACAACCACCGTCCTCCACTTTAGATTGGTGGCGGCCGCCCCTGATATTAAGTCCACACAGGCTCATCAGAAGGCCAAAACTACTGGGGGCATTTGTTAAACAACCAAAGGGGCATCAAATGGCATCAGTTGAGGAGCAATGGAAGTATCGCATAGGAAACAAGCATTGGCATAGCCAATAGGTCTCGCCTTAGGGACCTTATAAGTGTTTCGCCATGCAACACTTGATGTTGTTGCACCAAGGATATTGTGCTGGATAACTAAACACTTTTAAGGTCCCAGAGGCGAGACCTATTGGCTATGTGAATGCTTGTTTTCCCTGTAATCAGCACCATCTAAAATTACTTAGATACTTTCAAAAATATGCATAGTATAGAAATAGCCAACATGCACTCTGTTGCGTGTGGTCATGGCTGCTCCAAGCAGATATTCACCATCAGTTTATGATGAATGCCCTCGTGGGATGAAACAGATTACTATCACGATAGCTGGCGGAACTTGTGCTCACTTAATTGTGCCTCTGCATTCGACATGCTGAAGCGCTGAAGGTAATTTGTGAAAGCAACATTTTTTCAAAAACAGTTTGAAATAAGCCAGATGTATTATTTATTGCAGTATGCTAGTCTCGGGGAGTGCACAATTTCCCCTAACTTTTCTTGGCAGCTCAGTGCATCACTACTGAATCAATAATGTATTTATTTTTCCATAAACATGAAGGTTTGATGGATGCTTTTTCGAGATTTTCTAATGTGTATTCTTATTTCCGTCAACTCTTTGCTTCCTTTCTTTAATAAAACATCCAGCTGAGTCTATTCAATCAAGAGTCCCCGTCGTGCTTTCCAGAGCATTATATTAATATATTGGATTCACATTAGGCCAGAGCGGAAAGGGCCACTTTATATGCATTAAATTGTAAACATGATGAAGAAGCACAGAGTCTACATTCAGACTTAAATGCAAAAGAGTAAATGGCTGCTGAGTAAAACGTGTGCTATACCTACAATGGATTTGTACTCCTATGAAAAGGAGGGACTTACACTACAGAGCACTGAGCGCTTCTTCACTGGACACGTCTTTACTTATTTTTTTAAGTACTCACTTTGTTGCGCGCGAATCACGACCCTTTCGGAATATGGGCGCGTTCAGTGTAAATAACAAAGGCGGAAAGGCAGAACGATTTTAGTGAATGTAAGTTTTTTTAATAGGTTTTCTAAAGTCTAAAACGTAGAAAAATGACCATTTATCCAGTGGTAATTATTTATACAGCTTTCTGTTGGGGAACAGCGAGCAGGGTGCAGACTGGCAGCTGAAGGTCCATGGTGAAGCATTGGGAGACATTTTACCCTGATTGTAGGTAAGACACGTTAAAAGAAGTTAAAGGAAAAGTCAGATTTGTTTTTTTTTAAAGTGACGTGATAATCTGACAAAAAGTGAGGAATCATGGTTTACAAGACAGGCAAAAGGCTGGTGATGTCACCATAGTAGAGCGGTACCTGTGAATGGACGAGATCTTGAATGGTGCTTACAGCTGAAAGATGGCTCAGTGAAGGATTGTATAGTATTATAAAACCTGTATAGCGCTTCACACCTTTCACAAGGTCATGAAGCGCTCCAATTTGTATTGAGCTCCTGGGTGCCCTTTCAGAGAGTATGATTGACATTATAATGGATGTAGTTTGTCTTACACGTGTTCGTTGAGGCACATAAGGTACAGAAACATACTTCAAACATGGCGCTGCGTACAACGCTTATCTACCTATTTTTATATACATGATCATCTGTATTATGGGGCTGTGAGGATGGGGAGAGCCAAGCTTTCTTTGGTCTTTAGCGCTGCTCAGAAATCCTGGTTGATTGATTGATCAGCGTCTTCCAGGGTGAGGCATCTAGTCAGTGGTAGCCAAGGCAAGAATAGGAACAAATGTCTGATCCGCGTCCCAGGCAGCTTGAGGTCTGTGTGGCAGCTGCATCCTTGAATTCTCTGCACCTCGGAGGATAATCCATTGGCATGGTTGGGGGTGGGAAAGCACTCAGGCTCTGAGGGAAAACAAGGTATGGGAAGAACCAGCATTGCAATGTTTGTCACGTAGAGTCTTCATTTGGAAACTTGATTTATTTGAGGCATAAGGGAGAGATCGGAGTCCATAATCACCCCTAGACTCCTCGCTTTGGCTTAATGGGATGGTGGTGGCCGTTCTTCTTGTGGCCAGCAGGATGATCGTTGGTTCATTTGCTTCATGCTGCCAAGCAGAGGCTAAGGGAATATTGAAGAGGTAAGTAAGAGCTAATCAACTTCAGAGCAACTCTCTGAACTGCGATCTTGTTACATTTGTGTAGCAATGTAGGGTGAAGCAACTCACGGGCATGTAGGAGGAGTACTGCTACTCTATTTGGTCTGACTCTAGTTTCATTATCCTCCCATGCAGTGGTCAAGGCTGCTTCAGTGCCACTGCTTTGAAGGAACCCTGGTTGGTGGTTCAAGAAAATATCCCTTACTTTCTATAAATGCTGATATTTGTCTTTCAATACGTTTGGCACAGAATGGGCCATTGTCTATTGGCTTATCATTTTATGGCTCATTAGCATCTACACCTAGATTATTTTTTTTATATTTATATTTGTGAAGGTAAGTTTATGTGGGAAGCTTCCAGGTGCCAAAGAGTGGCTTGGGATGGGTCTTGTCGGGAGGGCAGCAGCGCTATTAGGAAGGATTTCATTGGATTCTTAACCCTCAAATTCAAATTCAAATTTGTTATCAAAGAGCATAGTTAGTTAAAACCATTACACCCAACACCCAACAACATAAGAAAAATAGCTATAAAAACTTCTGCAAAATAGCCATGATAAAGTGGGACATAATTATTTTTTCATTTCAGTTTAAAAACCCTAGAAAAAAAGTGCATTACTTGCACATTAAATGTATATAAAAGTACAGAAATATCTGTGCAGGACTTTAAAATGTATTTTAAAGAATACTTCAGGATGGTCATGGCTTTAGCTGTGCGGGAAAATTCGAAGTGTCCCTATGGTCATGGGCTTAAAGAAGCTTTGTTATATTAGCAAGGTTCAGTGAGGCCTGTGGGCATGAAAGACTTTGGTCATCGATATGGTATTGCACACCTATGCGCTCCTCTGGCACGGTTCCTTTGTTATAGGGCATGCTGGGCTGATCTCTGATGTCATTGGTTGTGTTCCTTATTCTCAACTGCTGCCCTGCCTCAGTCGGTCCCCATTTTAGGTTTGGGCTACTTGCCGATACTGTGTATGTGACCTCTGCTTCTCCCCAGCGGCTTTTGTTCTGGCTTCGAATATTTCCAGAAACTTTACTGCCCAGATGTTAAGCCTTGTAAGTTTTTGGTTCAATTCTGCAATAATGGCTTGCTGGCATTTTCGAACAGCAGCCTGATTAAAAGCACCCTGCAACATCCTTCTGCCTTCTGATAGTATTACCGGGCAGAGACAAAGGATGAGCATTAAGGTTTCTTTTTCCACACCACATAGGGCCCAATTTGGATGTCAGGTGGAAAGCCTTCCGATAGTCTGTCGGAGGCTTTCCAGCCGACATCCAGGGTTTCTCTCCGACCGCCGTATTATGCTGATGGCTGTCAGAGGGAAACCCGCGCGGGATTCCACTCCTCTTCCGAAGATGAGCAGAAGAGGAGCAGAATTGCAACTGTTGCATGACTAAACACTTATAAGGTCCCAAAGGCGAGACTTATTGGCTATGCCAATGCTTGTCTTGAGGATTGTTTCCAGGTTTTTCACTTTTCAATGAACTCAGCTATAAAGTAAAGAAACAAAAAATATACTTGTCCTATTGTTGCACTCCAATGTTTTCTATTCAAAGTATTATTTATCCACGGATTTTCTTACAATTATTTACATGCATACCATGGTGTGTGTTCTGCCTTGAACCCATATGTAACACAAGAAAATTGCTATCCAAATGACTTCTTGTATAAAAAAACAGCAGATTTTCTTAAAAAACTAGAAGCACTTAACATCAATGAACACCAAGACGTTTGGTTATGCACGTTTAACGTCAACTCTATATACACTGTGATACCTCATGTTGAAGGTGTTTATGCAGTGGAATAGGCACTTTTACAGCATGGTGAAATAAGAACAAATAAAGTACTTTTGCTAGTTACATTTAATACTCCAATATTCAGTGAAGTAATCAATTTCACTTGCAACCCAACGGTACATCTGTGAGTTTTACAGGAGCACCCAGCTATGCAAATATATTCATGGCTAAATTGGAACATGATCACATCCTAAACAGGACTACGAAGGATTGCTACTTTATCTTTGTTGAATTGCACATGGTAATATTATATAGATGTGCCTGGTACCCTAATGGTGCACTGGTCAAAGTCAATTGGATGCCAAAAAAATGGATGGGACACTCTCAGCCAATAAATAAGACTAGGGCCTGATTATGAGTGGGTCGGCTAATTCTGACCTGTAGGTAAACCCCTGTGTACAGAAGGGTCAAAATAACGTGTTTGGCTGCATTTAATGCATCCGGTAATTATTAGATGCGTTAAATACCTCAACTGTCATTACTTTTCAGCTGGTCAAAAACCTGCTGAAATTTAACGAGGGAAAGTCACATGGTATTTGCCATACCATGTGGATTTTTGAGCATTAAATACTAAATTCCTGATGTTATTCCCCACAAACCCGTAATAGGAGGTATTTATCACACCCGATAAATGACATACGCCGTGGTCTTGTTATTTACCTGGCCCGATAAATCACACCTAAACTCGTAATCAGCCACTCAGACTCACATATCATAATGCTATCCGTCGGAGGCTGAGACATTAACTCTGATTTTCAAGTAACAAGTGATGCAATGTAGGAGTTCATTGCATTATCAGGCCTGCACTGTAAGCTGCTACTCTCTTGAACAGATTATTTCCCTGTAAATGTATGTCCAGTAGCATTCCATCTCCCCTGAATACCATCAATATATAATATGCTATAGTGCTGCCATCATTTTGATTTCGTCCATTGGCTTTTCTTCCATACCTTCTAAATGTGAATGTTGGTGGGTCTCTTATTTCACCATTCAGTTTCCAAACTTTCCGCATTTCCGAATGATTTATTACCCATTTTCCGTCGCTAATTAGAATATCTTGTAATGAGATTAATTTGTGACTGTATTGGTGTATTTTCGTTTTCATTAGCAGATTATGAGTTGTATTAGCTTTCCTAATAAATAATTTATTGTGATTGATCTGATCTGCTCCAAAACCTTATTAATGAGATGAATCGAGTATTCTCTGGCCAGTAGTTTTTGCATCGTGATCACGCAGTACGTACGGCCTCCTGGGAGTAACTTGACAAATAGCATTCGATACTCGGGAGCTGACCCGGTAACACAGTGGTGCATAATCCCACAGCTGGTATCAGCACATAAGAATAACGTGATGTGGGTTTTACATCCAGGTCACGCTTTGTTTTGCCATCCTGCGTGAATAAGCTCAAGACACGTGCTAGGTATGCTTCTCTAGGTGACTGCAGCCAGTTGACTAAGTGAGTTAGTAGGAAGTCCTGTAATGACATATGTAATTCATTTCTCACTTTTCTTTCAAATGACAACATACAGACAACCCCTCATTTTAAGCGGAAGTGAAATGCTCCCATAGTGCCACTGTCAACAAATTTGCCTTCTGGCTTGGATAGTTCACTCTAGATCATCGATGGAGTAGATATTGCTGAGGTAAGGAAGGGGAGTTACAACATGATCTTACTGACGTAATACACTTTACACTGCCCATAATGATAATGATACTGATATTGAGGCGTGATTGATTGATGTAGTCCACCATTTATCATTAAATTGCTTATTGCAAAGTAAATGCCCAACCATTGCATTTGAAATGCATCGACATAGTCAACATTCAACAGATAACACTGATTATTGGGGTTAAAAATGATCAATGATCCAGTTGCAACTGATTCTTTTTCTATGGAGAACCTGTAATTGGTGTGCACAGGGTCAGCTCGAAAAATCCTAATGGCTGTTCCTACATACCTATGTCATCTTACCTGTGAACGTAATATTAATTTGCGTGTGTCTGTATTACCGTTTTATTAAATTAGTATATGAAACTCAACAGCAAGAACTTCTAAGGTTTGTTAAATATCTAAGAACTATTTACTATTAAGTACATTAGTAGATGAAAGGTGACTTGGCAACGTGATCATGACACCTAAAATCAGTGCTCGATATCTATTTGCCTTTTTCTGATTTCCGAATGTGTGTCAACTGTTTTTAGAACTTCCACCGAGAAAGATGATTCTGTATTTTTGCTCTATCTATTTGGTTTTCTGGGTAATGGGTGAATTCCTAATAAAATCCAAATATAGAGGGTGAGCCTCTACTTCATGTGTGAAAGGCCTTTCAAGTTCATACAAAAGTCTTCAGTTGTAAATAGTGCTATTTTTCATTTTTCTTCATATGTCGGCCCTGGATTTCAAATTTTGGCTAGGTTTCAGGAGCGGCTAATTTAAGAAATTTCACAAACTGAAAATGTAGAGCTTCCCAAAATACCCTGTTTCTGACCCCGTGCACAAAGTAATTCCTAAACCAGTCTCTCCAAGTAAGTCTCAAGAGGATGCGCCTCTACAAATTATTACTCTAGGCCCTGCCATGGGAACGCCAAGGAGACGCCTGCCAGACATGAGAAAACTCCTAGTCTGACGGGCGGTTCAAACATGGGTTTTGGCATTGCGGGAGCGGAGCGGTCCTGCTCCCACACCACCAAGCTCAAAATAAGGCCCTTTGTCTCGTATCTGCAGTCACTCCGTCATCTTTACATAAACAAAGGTAGGTATATTCTTTGAAGAACATAACAAAATCGACCTGAGGTCAAGAAAATATCCGTTATATAGGGCACTTCTTAAGTACTGTAATACATATATTAGCAATCCACAATAGGAATAAATATTGCTAATAACATTGCCTCAACTCAACCTAATTACCTATAAGCAGCAAGAGGAACATGCACAGTTATTCAGACATTTCTAAGTGATTAGAACTTCTGGCAGAAATACAACTATAAATATTATATAACAGCAGTAATGAATTATCCATGCATGGACTGTCAATACATTAAAATGTAACATTTATTATGTAAAGTAAATAGAAATCCTTTAGCGTTGATAAAACCTCTGAAGAATAAATAGCACTCACATAAATAAACTATGGTTTATAGTAACATTCAGTCCTAAATGTTGCTCACTTAACAGCTATAAAAGTAAAATTCAGTTTATTCCACAAGAGTCTCGTTAAAAACACCATGTCTCAAGTTCAGTTTGAAATGGTGCATACTTTCTTTGCTGTCTTCAGCAGTATTTGAATTTATAGTTTAATTATTTTTATAAATAACACAAAAAACACAAATTGTTCCAAATCCCCTTTTCCACTCAGCAGGTGTGATTATCAGAAATTTCTTGCAATATCTACTTAACTTTTATATCCTGATTTTGATGGATATGTTGAAAATGGTTTTATATGGTAAAGCAATCATTGAATTTGTAAGGATTTGAACAGTAATAGTGACTTCCTCACTATGGCTCTAAACCTGCTATGGTGCTAACAAAATAATATAGCTAACTTGAAACAAATGCATCTGAAAAAGTACCAGGTAGACTACTTCTCTGATTTGCTGTCATGCGCCATAGCTTTGAGGCATACAGCAGCTTTTGATGCTAGTTCAGCCTATTCTTTCAGCTCCTACAATCTAGAGTCACTGGAAATAATTTCTAAACAGCTTGAAGCATTACTTTGCGATGAGTAGGCATAACATGGGTAGAAGCATCACCTTCGGAAGCACCACTCTTCCTGCGCAAGGTCCTCGGATCTCCGTTGACAGCAGCCTCGAAGACTACGCCTCACCTCCACATCTCAGCTTGCCATTCATCGGAGCTGATGCATTGCCACAGCCGCACAGATCAGTAAGCCACGTCACCGCTGCGTGGCTTGGCACCGACGCATCGTCTTGACTGTACCAAGCATCCTCGACGTTCACACACCCAGGATTAATGCACTTTTGTTCCCAATGCCTCACTAGATCCCTGTATCCAGCCCGTGCTGCATTGCAGACGGCCTGAACTTTTGACTTTGTCCCGGTACGGGACGACCAGATATCCTGCATATCGCTTTTTTGCTTCTAGGCGCTATTTATACCTAAAACATTACAATTCAGCATCTCCAGTTCTACCTGTTGGATTTTTGTTGCTTTGGTCTTGTTTCATTTATTAAAGTCAGAACTATTTTTTAGGTCGAGCCTACAGCAGCGCATGCGCTGTTGCTCAACTTACCCACAAGCGTTTCCAGGCCTAAAGCTTGCGTGCATGTGCGCGTGAACGCGCGCAGCCATCACCTGCCATGCTTATCTCATTAAGCCTTGCTCTGCTTGCACTACCCCCTCACTCCCCCCTCTTTTCTCCCCCGCCCTTCTCGTCCGGCTGCGTCACTTTTGCAGTTGTGCTGCCAATGCTTGTTCTAACATGAAGCATGAACTTAATTTGCCTGCTTTCCTGTGACGGATGCCTTCCATGCCGACGGTACAGCGCTCTCCCCCTCTTGGAAAACCAAGACTCTCTGTCCGCACAAGACAAGGACAAGTCTGACATTGCCGTCAGCTGATGCAATTTTGCCAAGGACACTCTGTGCTTACAGTTTACTGTGACCATGTCGTCAATGAGACCTGACCCGCCCCTCCACCCCTTTGCTATCACAGCAAGCAACCGTGCCTCATCTTTGCTCCAAACATGGCTCCGAGGCTCCATGGCTTTCGCATCAGTTTCCCCGGAGATCACAGTGCCACAGGACACCTTCATATGTTTCACACACTGGGAGATGCGATGCATACCTGACCTTCGCAGCTTGTTCACTCTCTTTTGACCCGTACAAGCTTCCACTGGCTTGTTCTTTTTGCGTAAACACTCACACAGTGTTCAGGTGTTTTCGGGACAGCACCCTCACATAGGGGCATATCAACAAGGGCTTTATCTCTGCTTTTTTGGCTTTAAAAGCCAAAAAAGCAGAGATAAAACTAGCGCCCTATCAACAACAGGGTGCTAACACGCAAATTTGCATGTTAGCACCCTTTTACTCTACGCTTCCCCTTGCATCTCTAATGAGATGCAAAGGGGGCGTTCCAGAGTAAAATAATAGGAGAAATGTCGCTAAGCGACATTTCTCCTATTATCAAGAATGTCGCTAACCCTGTTAGAGACAAAAAAAGCAGCGCTAACCGCGGTTAACGCTTCTTTTTTACGTCTGGTATTTTTCTGACTTAGCCATGATATCCTATGGAAGGTGGATATCATGGCTAAGTTTGCCTGTCCCTATCAACAAGGTAACGTGTGATTATCGCTGGGTTTCCAGCGATAATCTCACGTTAGCCTGTTAGCGTGTAGATTTTTATCGCTATTGAGATAAGCGTTGCTAATAGCACGCTATCTCAGCGATAAAAATTCACGCTAGCCGGCGATAATTATCCTCACGCTAAGAGCGCTGAGCGATAATTATCGCCGGTTGTTGTTGATATGCCCCATACTACTTCCTCTTTCTCGTGCTGTACTCTATCCTCACAGCTTCTCCCTGAACCGTGTGCTTTTGCATGTTGTAACCGCACCTCACTCTTTACCCTTGTGGCCTCTGTGCACACAGCCCTTCACCATGTTGCTTAAGTGCCCACCCTGCCCTCCCCTTGTTGCTTTTGTGTGTACCCGCCCTGCCCTTGTTGATTCTGTGTGCCCCGCCCTCCCCATCTTGCGTTTACGTCTCTGCCATCCTCCTATTGCCTTGGTGTCCCTCTGACTTTCCGCGTGTTGCTGCTGTGTTCCCCGCCCTCCCCATCTTGCGTTTACGTCTCTGCCATCCTCCTATTGCCTTGGTGTCCCTCTGACTTTCCCCGTGTTGCTGCTGTGTTCCCCGCCCTCCCCATCTTGCGTTTACGTCTCTGCCATCCTCCTATTGCTTTGGTGTCCCTCTAACTTTCCCCGTGTTGCTGCTGTGTTCCCCTGCCCTCCCTATGTTGCTTCACCTCTTGCTGTCCCTGTTGTTTCTATTTCCCTGATTGCTTTAAAAAGTATTACCGATCTTACTTGGATCAGTATCTAAAAACAGAAAGTGTCCATGTCATTTTGTTGATGAACTTGCATGATGCCTACACAATGAGGCTGGCAGCGACGCAACGTTTTTTTACATTTTACTTTAGCTATGCTGCACAGCATTACGGACGCTGAGCAGCGCGGCTACAACCCACACTTTCTTTCAGTCAATGCTTCTCACCGTTTCGGTGCCAAACATTTCCTATGAGCTTAGTGTTTAGTTAAATTAAAGTGGATTAGCACACAGTGGTTTGAGTGGTTATCTTGCCTCTCCTCGACCTTGTCCTGTGACCTTTAGTGATCTTACATGATGAGCCAGTGTTCCGAGGCCACCGGTAATTGTGCTCAAGCGGAGGTTCATTTTAATAACGCCTTTCCTTTGTTCTTTAGTATCTTCCACAACGGGAGACCAGCGCTCACGTATCACAAGCTGCTAAATTTGACCCTTCGACAAAGATCTTTGAGGTGAGTGGGTCAATTTGCATGACAAAGACTTAATGCCCATTGTTAGGTCTCGCCTGAGCTATCGCGTAAGCGATGCTCTGCGAGACTTATTGTTATTGAGTGGGCTCCAAAAAGTGCGGCCAGGCCAGCCTAGCGATACAGTGCATATGCGCGGGCGCGCGCGCGCTTGACACGTTTACTTTCACTTTGGCGGCCGCACGGCCGCTTTGAAGTTTGATCGCGATCGCGATCACTTTCGCGGACGCACGGCCGCGTGTTTTAGTTAGCGCCCCTGTCACTGTGTCCTGCACTCTCTCCTACCACTTTTCCACATGCTTTTCACTCCCCATGGCTGTTACTCTGCTTTGCTTTCAGGGCCGTTTAAGCCGCTCATGTACCGCACACATATGCTACTTACCACGATCCAATCACAGGTAGCGCAGCAAGGCACAGGTCCCTGGAAAGACAACTGACCTGTGACCTGTTGCACATAGGCAGCAAAACTTATCGTTATTTCACATTCAAATGCTTTCATTAAAATATTGAATAGAAGAGCATTACAACTCATTGGATGTAATGTCATTAACTAATAAATTAGGTTTTGCTTATTATGCTCACTAGCCAACACAAAAATCATTACATAAAAAAGTGATTTAAGATTAATCATTTTCGATCACATATGCATGTACTCTTAAAACAATATAGTTTCCATAATATCATATTAGTCTCAGCACCCTTGGCAGTGTCTGCACGTACACCAGTATCAGGCCTCACTCATAGACAGACTACGTGGGTGACGTGTAGACCTCGTACGTGGCAATGCATTACACAGTATCGTGCAATCACACACTGCCCTTGCCATACGTGAAGTCAAAGTAATACAACATTCTGATGCACGTGCACCACTCACCTGGCTCAAGCTGCGAGCACCCAATCAAATTAAACAACGATGCCCCCTGCAGCCAATGCAGGCCCCATTCAGTATAAAGCCTATGGATTTCTGTGGCATATATAGGAGTCTCGAGGGCCCTCGTCCTATTCTGCGGGGGGGCGGGGGGGGAGACAGGGTGAGGCAACACATTTCGTATTACGTAACCATGGTGATGCCTTATCGATATTTGTGCCTTATATGAACCCGTGATAAATTAAGAATGAACTTTTTTTAAACCCGGCCTTCTGGTAATACAGTGCTACATTATAAAACACACAACAGTATTAGGCACACAACATTAAACACACATAACAGTATCAGAGGTTTCGTGGCTGCACGTCTACTCTACATCTGAGAATATGTGTGATGGTTAAAATGTTTCCTAAAATAACACTCAAAATGTACGCATCCCGTTTGTATGAATTTCGGGGCATTCTTTAAAAGAACCTATACTAATGGACTGTGCCATGCCATCTCACACATGTGTAATTGTTTTAAGTTTTATATAGCGCGAACTCGACCCGAAGGTATTGGAGCGCTTTACCTGAGCACCCGTTACATTACACAATGACACATTAATTTTAGGTAGGCATGGAGAGCTTCAGTGATTTGTTCAGAATCACAGGATGCTGAGCCGACGCCAGACTCGAAACCTGGTTACCCAGCTCTAAAGTCGGCAGCTCTGGCCGTTAGGTGGCACCGGACCCAGCGTTCCCATGGGGAACACGGATGCTAATGGCGCAGGGCACAGCGTTCCCATGGATAATGCAGATGCCACTGTTCACATAGACAACTTGCGAACTGCGAGGAGGCAGCAAGCGTTGCATTTTGCATGGGTTTCGTTGACAGCAAGGGATCCGTTTCCATTTATCATTCAGGAAGCACAGAAAAACAAGCATTGGCATAGCCAATAGGTCTCGCTTTTGGGACTTTATAAGTATTTAGTTATGCAACTGTTGCATGGCTAAACACTTATAAGGTCCCAAAAGCGAGACCTATTGGCTATGCCAATGCTTGTGTTTTTAGTTCTCGCCTGACCCAGCGCATGCGCTGGTCTGGCGAGACTTATTGAGAGGGCTCCAAAAAGTGCTACCAGGCCAGCCTAGAGCCACAGTGCATCTGCACGGGCGCGCGCGCCGCGCTTTACCGCGATTACTTTCACTTTCGCGGCCACACGGCCGCTTGATGTTTGATCGTGATCGCGATTGCGATCACTTTCACTTTTGCCGCTTTGCATAGCCAATAGGTCTCGCTTTTGGGACCTTATAAGTATTTAGTTATGCAACTGTTGCATGGCTAAACACTTATAAGGTCCCAAAGGCGAGACCTATTGGCTATGCCAATGCTTGTTTTCAGAGGCGCAACTAGAGCCAAATTTCGGGGGGGGGCTAAGAAAAAATTTCGGGGGGGGCTGAATCTTTTAAGCCATAGGCAGAGTGGAACTGCAGGGGCTCTTAGAAGGGGTGAAACAACAGCAAGGCCTCATTTACATGCAAATGGTCTTTTAAAGACCTGTGAAGTGCTCGGGTGCGGCTGTCTGTGCGCCGGGAAGCTGTCTCATCCCGGGCTGCCACACACGACGGGGGGGCTGAAGCCCTGTGAGTCCAATGGGTGTTGCGCGCCTGCTTGTTTTGTTTGGTGACTTAGCTCTCCTCTGAGTTGTGTGTAGGTGCTGCGCTGTGTCCTTAACTTCTATGTCTGTTTTGCTGTGTCTGTGTGTATTGGGTTTCTGTTGGGGCATGTCATTCAATTAATTAATGGTTCTGTGCCCTGCCACTCCGTTGTCCAATGGTGTTCCATCATATATTGTTTTTTGATGTAGCTCAACCGGTTCTTGCTTTGTATGGTTGTACCTTGATGTGTCCTCATGTGGTGTTCTCTACTATGTCAGTGGTTTACTTGAAGGTATATGGCCTCTACACTGTCATTATTTTTAGTGGGAGCATTTTATTCTTTTCGCATTGCACAGTGTCATGCTGTTGTCTCCTAGCTTTGTATATAGCTGCTTTGATGTATCCATACATTGTGTTACACTGCTGTTTCAGTTCTTTCTGTACCAGCTCCCTCTCCCAATTTGTCAACATATTGTGAAACACATTTTGTATGTGCCTCTGTGTTGGGTGATGGTTCTGCCCTTCACACGTCTACTGTGTAAGAGCTCTCCACTGTTTTGGAGCGTTGTGTAAATGCTCTGCTCTGTCAGTCTGTTCTATGAGCCTGCACAGATGTGTGATTATGTTGACTGATTGCTGTAAACTGTGTAAATGCATGTATAACACCTGTTCGCACATGCTCTGTATGCTGGTTCTTTACTGTGGTGATACTTTGATATGTCAATACATTTCTATGTTAATCTTTCCTGGTAATTGTTGTATTAATGCAGTGCAGAGATACACTCTCACCCAAATTGTCTTTTCCTAGATAAGTCACCGTTGGAAGCTGGTCAGCCAAGCACAACTCAAAAAAGAAGTCTCTGCAAAAGAGGAGGCAAGGAAGAAAGTCAAGCAGCAACAGATGGGTAAGGAGAGCTGTCTGATTTTTTGGGGTGCATTTGGGGGTGGCATTGTAACCCCAGTCACGCAAATGCCCAGTTTAGGTTGCCATGTTAAATGTAGACAGACAGTTGTGAAGTGCAACCAGGGCCGTTTCTACCATTAGGCAAGACTAGGCGGCCGCCTAAGGTGGAAAAAGGGGGAAGGCGGCAAAAAACACGAGTTTGGGAATATCTAATGCATTAATTCTTCTAGCCTGGATGACGGGGAGAGCATGATGGTAGTAAAAGGGAGGGGGTGGCATTTTTCAATTCTCGCCTAGGGTGGCAAAACACCTAGAAACGGCCCTGAGTGCAACCCTTCGACATGTCTTGCATGGGGGAAATTCACCAATAATACTCAAATGATGAAAATCAGCTCAAGATTACTTAGACAGAAAGGTGCATGCAATCTACACTAGTGCGGGCAACAGTTTTCTAAAAGAGACAACTTCCAGCTATGCAGTAATAATCATTGAAAAAAAAAAAACAGAGCTGGTAACTGTGAATAATTGGGGGAAATGTATCAAGCAGAGTCAAACATGATGACACTTTGGGGGTAGCAAAAGCCATAATGGGGTGCTGTACTCATCCACCTTGGTAACATGCAATGCATCAATGTTGTCTGTAGGGGGCATGACATCCACCCAGTGAAAATTATGTAATACCCTCAATATTGAAGCACAGACCTTTACCTCAGTGCAGCCTCTCTGCAGTGCAACCAATTTCCATTCCACTTCTTCCAGTTATCCATCCCACTTAGAAGCGGGTGGCCACAGTCCTCACTTTGCAGTCCCTAGATAGTGTGTCTATTTCAGCATATACCATTTCGTCAGTTCTTGGAGCCACAGTCTAACCATTGGGGGTGTCAAGGTCTTTCAGGTCATGGCAATGCCCCATTTGGCATAAACCTGTTCACATATTTGATTGCATTTGTGCGTGTCAAAAGACATATTAGACAGCGCAGGGGCGTCTTAGGTACCAGCCTCCCTCTCAGTGTCTGTTTAAAAACAAATTAATCCTAGATCTTTCATTTATGAGCATCCATTTTAGTAAGGGGCTTTTAAAATCTGACCACACGCTTGTGCATGTGGTTTTGTTTGTCTCAGGCCTATTGGCTTTTGCGTGCATCTCTCTAAGAAAGACAGCACGCAATTGGGCAAAGGCGGGCGCATGTCCCGCCTTTGCTCCGCCCACGGCCTATTGCTTGCCGTTACCTGCACGGGCGACATCTGTTTGCAATTATCGTGCCCAAACACGTGCACGATAATTGAAAAGAGATATCTCGCTGTGGCACGCACACCACTTGTGGGACGCTGCAGCTGCTTTCACTTTTGCCACCGCGCGTACCACTCATGGGACGCTGCAATAAGGGGCTTTCCCTTTTTAATGAAATATTATTTGCCTTTCACTCTGACCTGTTTTTCTGCCAGATTCTACAATATTTCTTTGCTCCCTGTATTTTTCTCTGGGGTTTCAGCAAGAAAGGAGGGTGTTTACGTCACGCGTCACTAGGGTGAGCTGGCGGCTTCAGAAGGAAACAAGTACATTCTGCCGCCCACGTTTAAGTCAAAGTACGAGGTGACCACCATCTTACAGCAGCCAGTCTGTTTATAACCGCACTCCGCAAACACAGCCAGGCACCCCACCAATTTGTAGAAAACAAAACCACTCTAGTAGCAATAGCAAAGTTTGTAACCAAGTAGGAAAAGCGAGGAAAGCGTATTATACAAATTATTTAAAACTTTAAAATGCAATATTGTAGAAACCTACCTTGATACTCGACAGTACCTTCTCCAGTGTTAATGTCAAACCGGCTCTTAGACTGAGAGCTGTTTCTTAAGTGCAGTCTCATTGACAATGAAAAATTCCTTTTTGAATATGGCCGAAGACGTAAAGTACTCGAGAAGCTAAGTGTACCGGCATTGATATAGAAGAAGGGCTATCCTGGCAGGTATGCTTGGTATGTCTTACCAGGTTATGGAAATGCTTAGCGTCCATTTTGCAATTAACATATTTTAAGAAAATGCCAGCTCTAATCAGTATTCAGGACTATTATACAGTTGATATAAGATCGTGCAGACTTACATTTAATGTGACACATATCTAATACATAAGACATTTTTCCTTATGTTATTATTATTATTATTCATAAACTAAACCGTTATAATGATGTAAGAAACTAACCATATCTTCCTACCTCTTGTTGAATAATGCATACTGATATCCCTGTCATTTTTACCCCAACTTTCCAATAAATGACGGTAATTACTCCATCTAGGTCATGGTCACTTACTAACACGGAAATCCACACATGGTGCTTCCCTGTCTGTTGCCAAGTATTGTGTAACGTCCTTTTTCTTTGTCAGCATCACAGAGTGTGACTGACTGTACAGCAGTTTCGAATATAGGAACCCTGACGGGAACAGGGTGGTGTGCTATGGAGGGCGCACTTCACAGGGGCAGAAGGGGAGCAGGCGGGGTGTTAGCTCTCTGCTAAGATGTTATCTTTATCAATCAAGGACGACGAATACAAGCCTCCCAAGGTTGATCTGCTGCGGAAGTTGTCAGGAGGGTTTAGGTAAGAAGGGGCAGAGGGTGACGATACCAGTATAGAGGTAATGGAGACTCTTGGGGATACTACACACAGCATTGCAGTTAATTTGACTCGTAGCGCTTTGGGGGAGAGCGTGTCCCAAAGCGCTACGAGCTCCATGATGGGTGCTCATGGGCATGCTCCGGTTTATGTGTACACCCTCCCCCCTGCACGTGGGGTCAAGGCCTCGTCAGGGGTAGTAGGCGCTATATAAATGTCTGGAGGGTCGTGGTGTTGGCTTTGCGGCCTACAGCCTAAGCCTGTGAAAAGATGAGGTGTTGGAGTGTTCTCTGCGGGCGTATTGAAGTGTGGATCTTCTGACAAACCAGACCTGGTTCTGGAGGTGTATTCTGTTGTTTGGGGGGGTCTTACCATTAGTACAGTGGTCTGATCTCTTTCATTAGATTTGGGTTTAGGTGGTTTGTCTACCTTGGTGAGTGGACCATAATCATTTCTGATTTCTGAAGAGTATTATCTGTCCCCGTTCCTCAAGTTCCAGAGTTTCTGTGCTCTCATGTAATCCAATGCAGCTGCTCATTCTCTTGTCCCTTTTCAAGTATGATTGGCTGTGTTTAATTTTAAATTAAAAAAATACATATACGTTTCTTCCTTTCACATTTATATTTTATGGCATTTATACAGTGCACAATCACCCCCAGAGGGTTATCTCGGAGATAGACAACAGTCCTGATCTAAGAACCACTTCAATAAACGCCACACTGTAGGGATGCATTGGAAAGTCCTGCAAAGAGATCATAGAAAACCCAAACAGCTCCTGCACACAGTATTGACTTGGTCCTTCATGGAGAGTGAGTCGTCAATCAGAAGGTCTAACTTCTTAGCTGCTCTTTTAGACTTTGGAACTGGGTCCAGAGTAGGCCACCACAAGTCGTTCCAGGCACTATAAGCCTTCCCGAATCGTAAGATCTGTTTTCTCCCTATTAAGTTTTAGACAGTGGGCCTGCATCCAGTCCGCCACTTCATTAAAACAGATCACAAGCATTTGCATAGCTAATAGGTCTCGCCTTTGAGACATTATAAGTGTTTAGCCATGCAACAGTTGATGTTGCTCCAAGGATATTGTGCTGCATAATTAAATACTTATAAGGTCCCAAAGGCGAGACCTATTGGCTATGTAAATGCTTGTCTAACTTGGTGCGGTATCTTTTCGTATGGTGTTTTTACTATTTTGCTGTTTAAAGTGTTGCACATGTACTTTGCACATTGAATCTTAAGTTAAGCCTGACTGCTCTGTGCCAAGCTACATGAGTGTGAGCACAGGTTAATTTAGGGTTTGCTTACCTCTTACTCTGACTAGGATTTGGGTTATTGCTTGACCAGGGCTTGACCCCAGTTAACCAGTAACTCAATTTCTAATGAATGGTAAATGTAAACGGGCAGCTGAGAGAGAACAAATGTCTCTATATGTATTTAAATATATCTTTGTTATTGTTTTAAAATGTAGGTGGTTTGGGATGTTAGTCATATGATAGAGACACTCAGAAAGGTAAAGTATGTCGGTTTATTGAAGTGCAGTTTACCAAACCCCTCAACATTGTTCAGCATACCTCTTGCTCACAGGTACAGGTATGGTGTCAGCAAATTCATTAGATGTGAAAATCTATCATGCAAATAGGGAAAGGGCAGCATAACACAACTACATTCATTGCAAACGTAGGTCACATCCTGGATTGGAGGACAACCCAATACACTTAATAAGTGGTTATAACAAAGTAAAGTCTTGAAAATAGCAAGAAAAGAATAACTTGTTGTTGGACTTGGCCCTCTCTGTAGAGTCACCCCAAATGTTTTGCCCTTGCCCTCCTATTTTTCCTGAAATTTGTTTTTGTTGGCTTTGGACTCAGTACACTTTACCACTGCCAACCAGTGCTAAAATGCCTGTGCTTTCTCCCTTCAACATGGTAAAATTGGTTGGCACCTGATTGGCATATTTAATTTACTTATAAGTCCCTTGTTGTGTGGTATACCATATTCTCAGGGCCTGTAAATATATGCTACTAGTAGGCCTGCAGCACTTATTGTGCCACCCCCTTAAGTAGCTCCTTAAAGCATTCCCCAGGCCTGGCATTGCAGCCTGAATGCAGTTTTAAACTGCCAAATCCAGTTGGCAATATAACCCCATTGCCAAGCCTTAAACTCATTTTTTATGTACATAAGTCACCTCAAAGGTAGGCCCTAGGTAGCCTATAGGGCAGGGTGCATTGTAATTAAGAGGTTGGACACGAACGTTTAAGTTTTACATGTTCTGGTAGTGAAAAATTCCTAAATGTGTTTGTCACTACTGTGAGGTCTACCTCTCCCATAGGATGCCTTAGTTCATTTAATAAGTGCTAACATTTGATTGGGAACAGGTAAACATTTCATATTTGGTGTCTGAGAAATTGTAATAAAAAATCCTCTATAATGGTAAAGTCGGATTTGAAGTTACAACTTTGACGATGTCACTTTTAGAAAGTTGGCGTTTTTGTATCCTAACCAATTGGTACCTGCAGACTTGGTTTATTTGCACAATAGAGGGATTACTTGTGCCTGGATGGACCATTAACTGGCAAAATAACGTGCGGAGCTGGGCACAGCCCCACTTGAAACTAAATAGGCTGTGCCCTACCGTCACACAATGGTCTTGTCACCCTTGCATTTTATGCAGCCAGCTTGGAGTTAGGCAGGGGAGTCAGGAAACCTGAGACACTTTAAAGGGAATTCTCTACAAACTTCTTCCACTTCAAACAAGACACAAGACATACAAATAGGGCCCTTTCTGGACCTGCAGAAGGATTCTCAGAGGACTGCCTGCTGTTGGCACCAGTTTCACAATGTTCTTTGTATGTTTATGTTTCTTGCTGGATGCCACATATATGAAAATGGGCACTGTTTGTGATGATTGCTGTTCTCTTAGAACTCACTGGACAAAGCCGTTTGTTACTTTCCAATGCTCTTCATTCTAGAACTCTTTATTGCATTCATTCTCAATTGTTTTCTGTTGCTTATACAACTAGTTTGTTATAACTTCTGGATAACATTAGGTCAGGAGAGGTGAATTAATTTTTATGTAGTGGAATAGTGTTAAGATGGTAGTGGCATATGAGGTTTCAAAATATTGAAATGTGATTTGCTAGAATAATTACACTTTTGCTCACACCAGGCTGTTTGCAGTTTCTAGCATTTTCTATATGGAAATTGCCTATATAAATTCTCGGCTTTGGGATGGACCCGGAGTCTTTTCTCTATTGATTTGCTTCACCTTTGGGACTTAGTATATTTTTAAGGGTTGGCTGTATTTTACCTAACCTCTGCATGGTAGCATGGGTATAGTGAAAACTCTGGACGCAAGCACACTGTGCATGTTGAATGTAATGTGCTGCACCATTTACAAATCACAAAATGTATTATTTGTCCTTGTTAAACAAGACAAAGGCTCAGAGCTCCTAATGGGGGATGTAGAGCCATGCTCGAAAGTAGGTTGAGGCTTCACGCCAAAGCTTGTTCCAAAAAATCAGTGAGAACGGCCAAGCCTTCTGTTCACAAAATGTAATCCACCAGTGAATATATGGGCATTTGGCAATATTAAATAGTTGTAATGCAGTGCTATAGGCAAAATTTACGTAGCAAAGACATTCATAAAGTGTGGATGTTAATTTCCAGAACTTTAATGGATTTTGATGCATCAACGAATGTAGAGGTGTTCAACTTAGAAGTGCTTTATCTGTCACTGGTGCTGTAAATATGTCTCTAATGTTGTATGCCACTGTGCCCATATCAATAACGTGTGTAGTGTATCTTGCTAAACTGCAGAAGTCTAGTTCATAGGACCCAAAAAAGAATGTCTTTAGAGTGGTATATGTATACCTGTCTACCGCTTCACTTGAAATTCCATATCATATGAAGTATGTAAATGGTTAATGCCATTAAGATGAGTAGAAAATTGTCCACACCTGTAGTGTGTGTAGAATTATTTCAAGGTCAAAACCCTATTGGACGATGTCACAATGATTGCATGATGTCATCAGCATTGACATTAATGATGTCATTCGAGATGTTATCAGAGAAGTAATCAATGATGAAATTTAACATGCCGTGAGTGCTATATTGTGTGAGTTCATAAGCAGTGCATGACGGGGGACCATGTTCTATTTAGCTCAGTAAGCTCAGTGGATTTCAGTGTTCTTTTTGTTTCAAAACTATAGTTTTTCAATTATTAAAATGCCTGACTCTATAATGTCACTAAACATTGTTTTTTCAAGTGAATTACTAGGGCTTTTAAAATGTAAAGCAACATATCATTACCACACCTTACCATTTTTTCAGTGAATTTCTAAGTTTTTTAAAAAGCTTTATGAATGATCTTATTACCATACCTAAATATTATGTCATTTTAACCTTTGTTTGTTTTCAGTGAATTTCTGGGTTATTTTGATAGTATTGGCCCACCTTTCTCACTGAGCATACCTTTTTACTGTGTGCAGGAGATTGTTGACCTGAGGCCGAAAAACGTGTGCGATGTGGGGTTGGGTGCAGGACGGAGTCCATGTGTCCTGTAGCAGCGGCCACAATATTTCTGGTGATTTTGTGCCCAATCAATCAGATTCCTTTGTACAGCAGGGCTGGTAGGTCTCAACAAATCAGATCACTCTATTTTTTAATTAAGGTTGCAGTGGGAATACCGCAATACTCCCACACTGTCCACATATCACTAACATTTCTCAAACATGGCTTAACAAATTTACACCAAATCACAGAAAGCATGCTTTCAGAATAAGGATCTAACTTTCTGCCAATTTTGGGGTAATTCTGTTCAAAATTCCTATGAGAAATTGCATGGGGAAAATGCATTTTCCTTTTTCTTGGCTCTGCTTGACAGTTCACTCTGAAGCTTTATAGGAAGTAGCCGAGGTGGATGAGCTTTTTTTGAAAGGATTTGTGAAGATTTGTCAAACAGCAATCCTCATCCTATGGAAACTCTGACCGGACTATAGCTACACAGTGGCGACTGCCAATATATAAAAAAATACTCTCTCTCTATGTATATATATATTTAGATCTCAGAAACATCCCACTCCCAAAAGAATAGGTAGAGGCCACTCAGGGGATGCGTTCGGGAAACCTTTAATTAGTCAGCTGTTGCATAATGCATTTCTGCCTTTCGGCCTTCCTCAGATGCAGCTGAATACAAGAATAGACTTTCACTCCCACCTTTTTAAAATGTCCACAGTCTCACCCCTAGGCGTAAATCCGCTGACAACAGTCACATGATGGCAACTTCCTGTAGCTTGTGTACAAACTACAGCTCCCAGAATGCTGTAATCCCGGGTGTGTTTTGCTGGGATGGACTGACAATGTTGAACCCCAGTGGGTATCTTATGTCTTGCTGAAAAAGGCGCTGGCTGTCAAATTCAAAGTCCTTGAAACTTTGTGTGACTGATTTCCCTCGGGTCCCCTGGTTAACGCTCCAACCTTGTCGTGCGTGTGTTCGCCGGGTCGTTAAACCAACTGGCAGTGCATCTGTCTGCTCGTTAATTAGGAGCCGCTCTCGCAGCAACCTATGGGAGGGCATGCCTTCCCAGGTGGGCCTGAGTCCTATCAATCCCTCGATCTGAGCAAAACTGCAGCTGCAGCAGCTTCCACTAATGCTCCGGCCTCTTTGCAGAACGGGGCCTCTAAAGCGCCTCTGGCTGGCGCAATATATCAGAAACATCCCACTCCCAAAAGAACAGGTAGAGGCCACTCAGGGGATGCGTTCGGGAAACCTTTAATTAGTCAGCTGTTGCATAATGCATTTCTGCCTTTCGGCCTACCTCAGATGCAGCTGAATACAATAATAGACTTACACTCCCACCTTTTTAAAATGTCCAGAGTCTCCCCCGTAGGCAGAAATCCGCTGACAACAGTCACATGATGGCAACTTCCTGTAGCTCGTGAACAAACTACAGCTCCCAGAATGCTGTAATCCCGGGTGTGTGTTGCTGGGATGGACTGACAATGTTGGACCCCAGTGGGTATCTTTATGTCTTGCTGAAAAAAGCGTGGGGTGTCAAATTCAAAGTCCTTGATACGTTTTATGGCTGATTTCCCTCGGGTCCCCTGTTTAACGCTCCAACCTTGTCGTGCGTGTGTTCGCCGGGTCGTGAAACAGACTGGCAGTGCATCTGTCTCCTCGTTAATAACGAGCCGCTCTTGCAGCAACCCATGTTGATATCTATCTATCTATCTATCTATCTATCTATCTATCTATCTATCTATCTATCTATCTATCTATCTATCTATCTATCTATCTATCTATCTATCTATCTATCTATCTATCTATCTATCTATCTATCTATCTATCTATCTATCTATCTATCTATCTATCTATCTATCTATTTATATATTCTCTCACTTTTTTCCGCCCACAAAACGCCGCTCTCAGCGCAGCGGGTGCCTCAGTGCGTGGTGGTGGTCTTGCGCCACACATCCAAGGAACCGTGGTTATGACAATACCGGGCACTCTCGATCTACTAAATTGAGGAATATTTATTCTTTAAATCAGTGCAACCACAATGAACTGACACACACGTTATGGCCTCCTGGCCTTTGTCAACGTCAGTGTCCCCGAGTGACAAGCAACCTTTCAACATTTCACAGTTTTATTGGTTGCCAATTCATGACATGAAATAAAAAACGGACTGGAGCAGCATTCGCTGTAGGCAGAATCAGTTCATGGTGGCAGCCATCTTAAAACGTTAATCATCCATACTGGCACTCATACACCCACTGATTCATTAGTACACCTTGTTATATATATTTAACACTCATACACTTTTTAAAAACACTCATAGTTACTGGATGATGTCATCAGTGAGGTCATGTGAGATGTCATCAGTGATATCACCAGTGATGTTGCTGACCATGTCATGAGTGATGTAATATGTGAGGTCATAAGCAGTGCATTGCGGGGGCGCGAGTTATAGTTAGCTAAGCTAACATAACTGCTGAATTTCTCTGGTTTTGTACGAGTTAAATATCAGCCTACAACGTCCCTATAACCTTTGATCTTTTTCACTGAATTTCTAAGGTTATTTTAATTCTATTTCCTAACTATAAGGCCTCTGTGACCTTCGTTATTTTCATTGAATTGCAAAGGTTTTTTAAATTGTAAATCCTCACTATAACATCCAGGTAACCTTTGTTTTTTTTCAGTGAATTTCTAAGGCTTTTCCTAATTCTATTTCCCAACTATAACGTCCATTTAACCCATGATTTTTAATTGAATTTCTTGGGTTTTTAAAAAGTATTTTCTATCTAAAATGGCTTTATAAGGGGTATTTTAATAAGCGTGTATTTTCTTCAGTGGATTAATAAGAGTTATTTTTTTCTTTACATTTTTTCTATTTGTGACGATTATGTGATCCCCCGTGGACACGTCGCAAAAATGGAAAACAAAAAAAAATTCAATGACCACCAACACATCCAAAAATAAAATGTAAAAATAATCCATTCTGAACATTGCACTTCACATATTACTATATGCATACTTCTTTCAAAGCATGTTTAAACTCATATTTTTCAATTAAGTTGCTTTAAAACTAGGGGTGGGCGGAATTTGCGTAGTCGCGCTATGCAAATCTCTGCGAAACGGTAAAAAATCTCCACGGAATTGCTTGTTCGCGATGCTTTTCTCCTGTTTGCGAACACTGTTTGCATGCTCGGGGGAAATATCTCGCGAACACGCATTTTGAGACAGCGAACAAGCAAAATATCCTGCGATGCCACGTAACGCAGACTTTTGGGTAATTTGCATTCTCCACGGAACGCGAAATTACCAAAATTCTGCAAATTCCACGAGCGGAATGGAATTTACCGCCCAGGCCTATTTAAAACCATCTTTCAGACCTATATTCCATTATCGCGGTTTTTCGGGACGTCACCATGATGTCGTTAACTGCAATGATTGTGCCTTTTCCATAAAGTGTAAAACCCATATATCCACACATATTACAGTATTTTACACACTAGGTGTTTCTTACATTATTCTCTAAAGTCATGTTTTTCTAGAGATTTTCTATAAAAATCATCTCTAAGACCTATTTCATCTTTTCGCGGTGACTCCAGAGACCGCGATGAAGTCGGTAATCGTGATTCCTGTGAACATGTCATGAAAACGGGAAACAAAAGCAGACATTCAATGACCACCAACACATCCAAAAATAATATGTAAAAAAGTCCATTCTGAATATTGCCCTACACATATTACTATATACATACTTCTTTCAAAGCATGTTTAAACTCATTTTTTTGTGTTAAGTTTCTTTAAAAACCATCTGTCATACCTGTTTTCTGTTTTTGCGATTATTAGGGACGTTGCAACTACGCCGTTAACCGTGACGGCTGCACCTTTTCCATAAAGTGAAAACACATATATGGACACATATAACAGTATTTCACACACTAGGGGTTTATTACTGATCACTTCAAACTCATATTTTTCTATTTAAACAAACAGCACAGGTGCACCACAGATAAACCTAGACAAAGAATTTGTATATAATCCATGTCCATAAGTATTCTTCCAAGTTCTTCTTTTATTTCAATGAAGTTTTAAAACATGAGCGAGATGATCAAAACACAGCCGACGCGTTTCGTCCTTATGAGGAAGAACTTCTTCAGGGCGAAATTAATCTGTTCTATTGTTGGCGTTGTGAAATAGTCCTCATGGCAAACCGAAAAAAAGGTGTAAAATAATTCCGTCATCAGATGTATTATATTTGGGAATTAAACAGCGCCTTATCTAAAGTGAGAGATTGATCCAAGGTCCCAGGTCAGGGAACAAGGTATCAATGGAATGGTTGCACAATTGCAACGGCCGGCCAGAATCAGTCGGAGTGTTCCTCTGTCATCAGTGGAAGACGGGACGGATCAAGATCCGTCTCTCACTTTAGATAAGAAGAAAAATGTAAATATTTTAAATTGCAATTATTTCTAAAATATTTATAATATAACCACTAAATTAAGATGTAATTATGTATTTATTATGTGGTATAACCTACTAAAATTTATGTATAGAATGAATTTAAATTAATTTAATTATTTGTTTTAAATTAAAATTGCATTTTTTTGTTAAAGAATTTTATTACAATATTTTAAATAACATAATAATATAAATCAAAATATATTTTGTAACAGTTAATTAATTGTATGTTTTTAAGACGTTGAAGTAAATAATTCATTTTAAAAATAATTTCCAGGGAATTATTTTAAGTCCCTTCCTATTTTCAATGGGATGGTGTGGCAATACTCGTGATCAGCCCTGCGTGATTCTGGATTTACCCCAGGTTTGAGTGTTTTTTGGCTGGAGTAACTATAGGAGAGCAGCTTGTGGATAGCAGTGGACTTACTCTTTGTGGGTGGGTGCATGTTCCTTACTAAACCCCTCTCTATTCCTCCCTAAATCCCTCCTCATTTCTCCTTAAGCCTCTCTCATTTAGTAGAAAGTATTTGGAGATTTCCAGCAACTCTCCTTTTCCCTCCCATATTTACTGCTAAGACATAGGCGCACATGTATCGAGATCTCTGCAGTTGGTGTGGAGATCTCCACACATAAAAGATAGGAGAGGTCGATTTGTGAATAGCAGTGCCTGCCACATGGTGCAGGGATGTGGGGCCACAACTGGAGGGCCGGGGGGAAGGGGTCCTGCTAGGGGCCGCCAAAAGGCACTTTCCCACAGCAGTTCCATGTCAGAAACGCTCTCCGTTAGGGATTATGAGGCCCTTCCAAATGGCCGGAACCCAGTCGGATTAGCCAGCTGGGTTATGCTCTGACCGTCGACATTGTAATTCGGCTGTCAGAATGTAAACCTTCCATGTGGGTTGGAAAGCCTCCAACCAGCGGTCGAGGCTTTCTGGCCAACATTGCAATATGGCCTATACCATTGAAGAAAGACCTCTGACCTCCTGGTCTAAGACCTGCTCTCTCCCCAGCAGCTCCGCAGTCTGTGCTGCTGCCGCTGACACCATTCACCTCCGCCTGGTAGGTATTCGAGGCCACTGTTGTCTGTTTCTGTGTTTTTCCCTGTTTTTTCATCTGTCTTTGGCAGTGCCCTGTATCTTGTTATTGTGCCTTGTTCTGGTTCTGTTTTCTGTTCTGGTTTTTGTTGTTATTGCACCATGTTCTGTTTTTGGCCTGTTTGTGTCCCTGTGCCCGTTTCCTTTCCCACTGCTGCTACACCCGCGGCCCTGCCTCCCTACTGGTTCCTGATCCTGACCTCCCAACTGCGCTCCCCTCCCCCTTCTCTATTTAATGGCTGCCACGTAGCAGATGCACGCAGCGGGCGTGCCGTTGGCATGCCAAAGGCAAGCCCATCTGCGCCCGTCCGCGACCCGACCGCGTCCAGTGCCTGGGACCCTGGATCTCCGACCACACTCCATCACGACTCGGGTGTCCTCCAAGCACTCAACCCTGGAAAGAACAACAACTGCCAGCTGTCCACACCGAAAACGACCCACGGACAGTTCTCCTGCCATCACTGCCACCAGACCATCACCACTCTCTGCAATCCCAGGGTCTCCACTCCCACGTCAGACGCCAACACCCCCGAAGCCCTGAAGTGCATCCTCTTAATTGTACGCTACCTGCACAGACATTCCATAGAGATCTGGGACCTCCCTGACATCCAGTCGCCTTCTTTCCAGAAACCTGGACCAACGCCTACTCCGCCCGACATCGCCAGTGCCATCCCTGACGGATACAAGATCCAGAGGAAGGATCGCCCCAACCACCCAGGAGGAGGACTCACCATTGCACACAAGAGCTCCCTCCAACTCTCCACCTCCACCACGATCGACGAGCCAAGAAACTGGAGCAAGGTCACCGAGGAGCAGCTAACTCCACTTACAACCGCAATGCTCCCACCACCTCGACCGATGCCAACCTTTGTCCCAAAGAACTCCACAGATGGATCGCCAACTGCGCAGACAAACTCACACCCCTACATAACCCCGACAGACAGAACCCAAGAAAGGCCACGTCGTTCACTACCGACCTCCAAGAAGCAAGATGCACCTGCAGAGGTCTCGAGAAGAACTGGAGAAACAGCAAGACCGAACCACCTACAAAAACGCCATGATGGAATATCACCAACACATCAAATCCACCAAAGGGACCTTCATCCAGAAAAAGATCCTCGCCAACTCCAGCAACCCCTAGGAACTCTTCAGCATCATTAAGGAATTCACAAACCCCCCCAGCAAAACTACAACATCACCCCCTCCCAGGACCTCTGCAACATGCTTGGCTCTTACTTCCATCTGAAAATAAAGGGCCTCTGTGGCAACTTTAACAACCAGTTGCCTGACTCCAAAACCACTCTCTCCTCCAGCAGCCCCTGCCAGCCCACCATCTACTTCTGGACCCCAGTCACCACCTAAGACACCGCAGCGACCATGAAAAGCATCCACTCTGGAGCCTCCACAGACCCCGGTCTCCGCACAACTTCTACAGACCCGCCGCATCTATCGCTCCGGAACTATGACGCACCATCAACACCACCTTCGAAACCGGCATCTTTCCTGATGACTGGAAATGTGCAGAAGTCAGACCCCTACTCAAGAAACCCTCAGCAGACCCACGGACCTCAAGAACTAACAACCCATCTCCCTCCTCCCCTTCACGGCCAAGGTCACTGAGAAGACCGTCAACGTCCAACTAACAAAATTAATCTAAGAAAACTCCATTCTCGACCCATCCCAATCCGGATTCTGCAGCAACCATAGCACTGAGACAGCTCTACTCGCTGCCACAGATGACATCGGCACCCTCCTTGACCAAGAACACACACAGCCCTGATCCTACTGAACCTCTCTGCAGCCTTCAACACCATCTTCCACGACACACTCACCGCCAGACTCCACGACGCCGGCATACAGGGAACCGTCCTCGACTGGCTCTGCTCCTTCCTCAACGGCAGAACTCAAAGAATCAGACTCGCACCCTTCCTCTCCGAACCCACGGCAATCAACTGCTGAGTACCCCAAGGATCTTCACTCAGCGCTACGCTCTTCATCATCTACATGGCCCCCTCACTGCCATTGGCAGACAGCACAGACTCAGCATAGTATCCTACGCCGACGACACCCAACTCATCTTCTCCCTCACCAAGGACCCCATCATCACCTGACTCAACTTCTAGGAAGGAATGAAGGGTGTCACATTCTGGATGAGCAGCAGCTGCCTGAAGCTCAACTCAGAGAAGACAGAGGTCCTCATCCTCAGACCCACCCCCTCTGCAGTGGACAACACATAGTGGCCCAACACCCTTTGCAGTCACCCCACCCCAGGGACCATGCCCGGAACCTTGGCATCATACTCGACCCCTCCCTCTCCATGACCCGACGTTGTCGCCTCCACCTGCTTCAACATCCTCTAAAAGATCTTCAAATGGATCCCCACCGGAATCAAGGACGACCGTCACCCACACACTCATAACCAGCAGACACGACTACGGAAACACCCTCTATGTTGGGATCAAGAAGTCTCTGCTGCGCAAACTCCAGACCATCCAGAACACCGCAGCCAGACTCCTCCTCAACACGAACACATCACCCAAAACCTGCACAACCACCACTGGCTTCCAGTTGAGAAGAGAGTAATTGTAAAGATACACCGATGCCTACAAATGCCTCCACAACGTAGGACCCCAATATCTCAATGACAGAAACTCCTTCCATGTACACAAGAGGAACCTCCGATCACCAACCTCACCCTCGCTGAACCCCCGCGCATCCGCAGAGCAAGAACGGGTGGCAGAACGTTCTCCTACATCGCAGCCAAGACCTGTAACGAACTCCTGATCGACATCAGATGCATCCCCACCCTGCACATCTTCAGGAAGACCCCCAAGACCTGACTCTTCAACTGACTGGAGCTGCTCCCCCCCCCCAGTGCCTTGAGACCCTCACGGGCAAGTAGCGCACTTAAAAGAATTCCCGATTGATTGATTGATAGTTTGGACGTGAATGTCCCCTACATGATGTACAGTCGTCTTCCCCTGTGAGTGTCTGACTTCATGTATCTGACATCCTGGTTTTTGATTCTAGACCACATGTCATGCTAATCTAATGTGTGTGAGAGGCTGAAGCCTGAGTAAGGTTCTGGACCTGTCCTATGATTGCGAGGGTTGCAGCAAGCATGCCCTAATCAACAGACATCAGAAAACTGTCCCTTTCGTGGGTTAAGCAGGTGGTAGAACTTACTGTGTTTTGTGAATCTATAGCTGTAACCAAAGCTTTTTATCTGTGTCGTTAGAGTGGAGGCCTTCTGTCCCACTCATGTAACGTTCTTCTTCTGTCAGCTTTTTAAAATCCAAGTGCTAGCATCTCAAGTGTATGTTGTGTGTGTTTTTGTATTATTTTTCAAAAAGGTGAAATCCCTAGTTTTTGATGTTGAAGTGGCCAGGGAGTTCAGTTCAGCTTTAGAACGAAGTAGAGGGGCCATCAGATTATCTGTGTCTTGTTTGTATTACTTCCTCAATATTCTTAGAATGTTTTATGAGCTTTATGCCCAGGGCACTTTCTGTTAATCAATTAATTTCAGCCATGTATTGATATTTTCTTTGATCTGTTTATTCGTGTTTATTAACATTTCCCAGAGTAGAAACTGCAGCATTGTCCTGCCATGTAGTCAGGTTCAGTTCTAATATGGCAGCCTGCATCAGAGCTGAAGTAGGAAGTGACAACAGATGCTTTAGGTGAAACTCTCTTCTTGATTCCAATCAGTATTTTGAGCTAACATAAGGAGCTCAGCACCATTTAATACTTGTGTATGGATTTTAACATGTTACCCTCGATTACAGGAGGACGAGAATAGTCGCGAAAATCCTTTTTAAACTTTCGGAGGCCATGACTTGTTGATAAAGTAAGAGGTGAAGAGACATCGATATGAGATGCCCATTTCAGGGATTTCTGAAATGTCATCCCTACATATTATTATTTTTTTTTTTTTTTTTTTTTTTTGAAAACCTTTATTTCAAAATTCAGGACACAGCTATTTAGCCGACAGCCCGAAGGTCCGGCAGCATTGAGAGTTAGATACAGTGATGTGTCCCCAATACAGTTCAAAGAGTAATGCAAAGGTCCAATTTTAAATAAACACAGAAAAAACTCACAACAAACCCCAGCAAGGCAGAACATTGAAAGCCCATGGCGAAAGCCCCCAGGGGAGGCCGGACCCCACTCATCTACTAGTTACAAGATTGTGTACGGAGGAAGAAGGGGGACAGCAGAGGCCCAAAACGGTTCCTAAAACCAAACTGTGCTGGAAAGTAGGTCAGGGGGAAAGCTGTTCCTCGGGAGGTTCCAGATCCGGGGCAAGACATATTCCCCCCCTGTATTGGTTCCACCGCCCCCAGATGGCGTGCCACTTCCGGGGGCGACCTCTAGAGCAGTAGACCGTCTTCTCCCTAAACATGCTCCAGTCCATGTTCTCCTTCCACGCGGTCAGTGTAGGGGGTCCCGAGGAGCCCCACAATCGCGCGATATCCCTTTTAGCTACCATGTTACCCAGAGTCACCCATTGGGTCTGCGCCTCATCGAGGTCAGTGGGCCCCCAGACGTTCAGGAGGCAACACCGCGCCTCCGGCTGTACCGCAGTGCCCGTCACCTCCCCCATAACTGCATGGACTCTCCTCCAGAACTCCACAATGACACCACATTCCCAAATGATGTGCAGGAAAGTACCCACCATACCACATCCCCTTCTGCACAGGCCGTCCTCCGAGAATCCCATGTGGACCAGCCTTGGCCCCGTCACATACACCCGGTGCAGTATTTTAAGCTGCACCAGCCTCAGACGCGACGGGATCGCAACCTCCTTAGGAGAAGAAACTGCTGACTGCCAGTCCTCATTATCCAACTCAAGGCCATCCCTAGTCCACTGTTCTCTCAGCCCCAAAAGCATATCTGCCCGGACGTTAATCAACTTCTTATATATGAGCGAGATCGTGCTCTCGGGCATATGACCATCAAGGACTCGGTCCTCAAGGGGAGAGGACTCCGGCACCTTCTCACCCTCCACGAGGACTGATCGGAGGGCGTGACGCAGCTGGATATACCTGAAATACTCTGAGGGCCCTAGCTCATACTCAGTCTGCAACTCCTCGAAGGACTTCACCCTCCCCTTATGCAGCACATCTCCCACCTTGGATATACCTATCAGGTCCCACTTATCAAAGCCCTTCGTATGCCAGAGTCTTCCCAATCTCTCCGATTCAAACAATGGGGTAGCGAGGGTGAGCCTATCCTTCCAGCCCAACGAATCAGTCGCCATCTTCCATACACGCACCGCCACACCTGTGGGCCCCGTGAGGGACGAGTCTAAGGACCGCGAATACAACGCCCTGTAGTAGTTGCCGCCACGAAGCAGCCACCTATCCAGGGCATACCCAGGGCTGAGGGCAGGGCCATAAAACCCATGGTTGATCGCGCTCAGCTGCGTGGCCCAATAGTACCGTCGGATGTCTGGGAGCGCAATGCCCCCATCGTACCATGGGAGCGTCAACTTTGAAATAGCTATTCGCGGCCGCCCATCCCACAGCAACGTCCGTTGGAGGCCTTCGACCTCCCGAAAGTATTTGGCCGGTACCCAGTCCAAGGTGTTCTGGAGGGCATAGAGGAAGCGGGGAAGAGACATCATTTTGAACAGGGCCGCACGCCCAACAAGGGAGAGCGGCAGCCTCCGCCAACCTTCAACATCTCGCCTCAAGCGCGCCAAGGGGGGGAGCAGATTCCTCTCATAGCGCACAGCAGGATCCATGGATATAAAAATCCCCAAATACACGAAACCCTGCTGGGCAACCTGTATCGAACATGTTCTAGGGATCGGTGGGACCTCTCCACTAAGAACGTACAAGTACGATTTGCCCCAATTAATCACAAGCCCCGAGTTCCTACCGAACGATGCGAGTACGTCACAGACCACTATAAGTGACTTCTTAGGTGAGGCAAGATACAGTAGGATATCATCGGCATAAAGCGAAATACGGTCCTCGTGATCAGGCAACCACCGAAGGCCCTGTATATCCGGGTGCCAACGTATCCACGCAGCCAACGGTTCAAGGGCGAGGGCGAACAACAGAGGCGACAGGGGGCAACCCTGCCAAGTACCCCTACCAAGCTGAAACGGAGTAGATGCCCGACCATTCACCACAACATTCGCTAGTGGCCCCTCGTACAGCAACCGAACCCAACTCACAAAACCGCGACCGAAACCAAACTTGGCCAGCACGGCCCATAAGTATGCCCACTCCACCGTGTCAAAGGCCATCCTGGCATCAAGAGATGCCACAATAGCCGGTTCACGCAGCGTGCCCGCCCTGGCGATGACGCCATGAAGACGCCTAAGGTTTAATGCTGTGTTTCGGTGCGGGATGAAGCCAGATTGATCCGGGTGGACCAAGTCGCCAAGCACCCTACTCAAATGGGTAGCCAGGAGTTTGGCCAGAATTTTAGGCTCAGCGTTGAGGAGTGAAATGGGCCGATAGGAGGCGCACCTATCTCGGGGTTTACCCTCTTTATGTATTACCACGATCGACGCGAGCCGCTGATCCAACGGAAGGATCCCATCCCCCCGCGCCTCCAAAAACATGGCGCGCAGGTGAGGGGCGACCCTATCCGGGAACAGTTTATACAGGTCGATCGGCAGTCCATTCGGTCCAGAGGCCTTACCCGAGTTTAACGCGCAAATCTCCCCGCCACCTCGTCAACCGTTATGTCACCATCCAAATCATCCCTATCTATGTCAGAGAGGCAGGGCAACTCGATATCACGGAGGAGCTCAGACGAGTCCTCGGGCGGCCTGTCCGACACAGAGGAATAAACCCTACGAAAATACTCGGCGAAACACTTCACAATCCTCTCAGGTTCCACGATCGCCTCTCCCCACTCTCCCGTCAACTCTGGCACCACTCTATTGACCCGTTCTTTCCTGTCCAACCACGCCAGGAGTTTCCCTGCCTTATCACCAACGTCATACAGGCGGCCCTGTTGTTCCCTACTGAGGGTCTTAGCGGCGTTCGTAACCAGGTCCCTATACTCCGCCTGCTTCAAGCAAAGCTCATGCAGTGAGGACTCTGTAACCTCCTCCTCCATAGCCCCCTCAAGGGCCGCGATCTCCTCCTCCACTTGCCGCACCTCGCCATCCCTCCGATTCTTGGCAGCCACCACCAGGGAGAGGGCTTCCCCCCGAAGCACGGTCTTAAAGGCTTCCCACAGCGACACCGCCGAGTCCACGGTTCCCAGATTGTCCTTAAAGTAATTATCCACTTTCTTTACCAGGGCGCTGCGCGTCTTGGGGTCTCGGAAATACCATGGGTTGATGGGGGCCACCCTCCCTCCTCCCTCCCGACCTAGATCCAGCCGGATCCACACTGGCGAGTGGTCAGAGATACCGCGTGCCATGTGCCTCGCCTCAGATATCAACGAGGCATGTGCGGCCAGAGTGAGCAGGTAATCAATCCTGGAGAGGCTACCATGCGCCCCGGAGTGAAACGTGTAGTGACTCTGCGTGGGGTGCCGGAGCCTCCAGCAGTCTATCAGACCAAACGTATCCAGGAAATCTGGAAGCCATTTCTGAGCCCCCCCTGTGTCCCTGGGCGGGTATCTATCCAACAGTCCGGAGCCCACAGCGTTGAAATCCCCTCCCACTACCAGCATTCCCCCCGGGAGAGTCAGCAAAGCCCTGCCCAGTTCGGCAAGTGTGGAGGCCTGCAGGGCCGGCGGGACATAAACCGAAACCAAAACCAAAATCCTTCCTTCCCACCGCCCCGCCACCGCCACAAACCTCCCCCTATCGTCAACAATGGTGGAGTCCACCTCAAAAGGCAACGATGCTCTAACAAGGATGCCCGCACCCCTGGACCCAGAGGAGAATCCCGAGTGGGCAATGAATTTATACCCCTTCCTATTCAAGGCATAGCACATATTACCTATGAGATGCGTCTCCTGCAGCAGGACAACATCTGGCATTGAGCGTTTCAAGAATTGCAAAACAATCCCCCTCTTGATGCGATCCCCCAAACCATTAACATTCCAGCTTATAACACTTAAGCCCCTACCCCCCATCCTCAAATGGAAAGAGGCCCACCCCACACCCGAGGAGCCACCATGGAACAGCCCTGAGGATAATCATCATGCCTTGCAGAAATAAACCCCCCAACAATAAACTCAAAATCCCCAAAACTCCCCCCACCCTGCACCCCTGCTGCAGCTTACAAAGCCCCCCCAACTTGCAGTGTGCCTGTCGCCCTACAAAAACAAAAAATCTACAAAAAGTACCCTAAGGGAGGAAAAGAGCACCCCTCGTCCTCCCGCAACCCTCCACAGTTACTGCACTCTGTTCGAATCTTCAATTATGGTCAAATCAAGTCAGGCCGGCTCTGAGATCTCAGCCCTGTCCATCCCGGCCACTGTCTCCATGCTCAGCTGTGTCATCCCCCGTCCGTCGCCGGGGCAAAGCGTCCAGCCATTCGTCGGCCATAACAGGAGAGTCAAAAAAGAATGTCCGATCTTCATGCACCACCCGTAGTCTGGCAGGGAAAAGCATGGCATACTTCAGATCCAGTTCCCGAAGTCTCCGCTTCACCCCCAGGAAGCTCTGTCTCTGTCTCTGCACCTGCTGGGTGAAGTCCGGATAAAAATTCACCGACGCATTCTGGAAGGGGACTGGTCCCGTCACCCTCGAAGCTTGCAGGATAGCGTCCCGATCTCAAAAATGAAAGAGCCGGGCGACAATCGGCCGCGGTGGGGCACCCGCCTTAGGCCGCCCGCCCGGCACCCTATGGGCCCTTTCCACCGCAAGAAACTTTCCAAGGCCCTTAGGCTTCAGATGATTGAGGACCAAATCCTCCACAAGCAGGTCCGCCGAAGCCTCATCCGAGGACTCCGGGACCCCGATGACGCGCACATTGTTGCGCCTGGCCCGGCTCTCGAAGTCTTCCAGCCGGCAGGCGGCGAGGTCACTCTCGGCCCTCAGCTTCCGAACCTCGGTCTGCAGATCCGCAACATCATCAGTGAGGCCCGTGGTCTTGTGGTCCAGGTTCTTAACGCGCTCGTTCGTCTTGCCCAGGTCCGAGCGGATCAGATTGACATCTACCAGGATGGCATCCACCTTATGCGCCAGGGCCTCGAACTGTCTCCCCATCGAGGTCTGCATCCCGTCGAGCGCGCCCATGACATCCTGTAGGGAGAGCTCCGGTGTCCCAGGCGAGTCCTCCTTCTGGGCATCCGGCGCCTGGCTCGATCCACTCGGCGATGTTTTCAGGAGGGCGTAGCGGTCCATACTGTTGACTTGGGAATACGTTCCCCGCCTGGTGGACTTAGTCTTCAGCCGATCCCCTTCTGCTTTGCCCGACATAATGGACTCCGGGCCGTCCAGTGCAGTTAGGACTTTCCCCTCTCAGCGAGAGGGATAAGGAGTGAGCAGCCCGCCGAGCGTCCTTGGGGTAATAAAACCACTCAGAGCTCTACAGTGTCCGGGCAGACAAAGGGAACGAAATCGAAAGTGAAAGTGCGATCCCTACATATTATTAAAGTATAAATATTAATAAAGCATTCAGCTACCTCTTCTACTTACTTATAGCTTATATATCAAATAAAATGTGACTACTATACAGCCAAATGCTATGATTTTGATCACATCTAGATTGATTGTTAAGCAGTTTATGTGCAATAACTTAAAAATGTATTCGATTTATGCTATAGGCATGTCTGTGTACAGTACAACCTATACACAAAAGTTTTTGTCATAAAATTGTTCTATCAACTAAATTGAATGCAGCTCTAAAATACGCAAAGCAACATAAGAACTGGTTAATTGTTTTTCATGCCATTACCCTTAAACAAAAACAATAATCTGTCATAGAATGACCTTCTCTAAATATTTCTTGTTCTTTAGACATTAAGTTCTGTTTATCGATCCATTCATTCAGCATTTGTAAAAAATGTTTTTATAAACGTCACTTACATCAATCAAGCACTTTAAGTGGCAGTTTTTTTGGTTGGGGGTAGGATATCTTTTTTGTGTTTGATTACTGATCATTTTCAACTTGCTGGGAAACAGCCTGTCTTTGTTACCAATCGGAAAATCAATGTAAGATTGTGGTCGCACAGTCAGTGTTTACCAAGATCAGGACAGCAGTAAGGTTATCCGGACCACCTGCCCAGAAGAGATGTAAATTGCATGTGTTTTACTTACAGCCCCTAGGAAAAATCTACCTACCAAGGATTAATTTGGAAACAGAAGTACTCTACTGTCAGCACCATAATTTCACCCAGATAAGTACCCAGTTCTCCCCAGGGATTACATGTAGAAGAGGGGTTTGCGATTGGGAGTTCCTAAATAGACTATCTTCCAAAAATGTATATCCAGCATTTCATTTTTGTGTGGAAATGACATTGGACATTTTAATGAAAACCTAATTTCTTTAAGTCACTAATTTTTATTTGCTGTCTTCTCAATAATTTATAGTTGTCTAAGCTTTGTTCATTATTCATCTTTTTTAAGAATGACCACAAATATCTTAGCTTGTGGGAGAAGACCTAGAAACTGAAGTGAAATAGGAGGAGAGAAGGCTCTTTTTGAAATTCAAGTAGGCCTTTTTGAATAAGGAGCTGCTGATTAGCCTCCATGCCATGGACTGCTGTTTGGTGGATGATAGGAGTGAAGGGTGGGAAGACTCTGTGTGCAACGAAAATGGGATCCTTTAGGTGAGGACCAGTCTTTTGTCATTCCTGATTGGCTGCTGACAAAAGGGCAGAAACCTCATACCTCTTTCTACCTTCATTATGGGTGCTCTAGGCTACATCTGTGATGGGTGTTGCCGGATGGAGACAACCATGCTACGAGAAGCATCACTCTACACAAAGGCTGTAACTGAAGAGCAGCCTGGAAAGGACATATGCAAGAAGATTCACTCTAAACCGGTTCTGACAGTACAGACAATAGATACACTTCCAGCCTGCTGGTGCTTTATAAAAGTGGGACCCCACTAGCGCACTCATTGATCCAGTTCTAAATTCTCTATGGACAAGAAAGAGAGTATACCACAGAGTACTCAGAGGTTCTTTTGTACAGCCACAGCTGGTGTCTGTCTGACAACCACCTCCCCAGAGCAGGGGGACATCTCCTGAGTCTGACCAATTGCTAAATACCTGTTCTGGAGTCCAAAGAAGCTAAGCTGCCTGCTTTTATAAGAGAAAACCTGCAAACCCTTCAGGAAGACTTAGTGCCCAAGAGGAGCAAAGGGCATCAGTTTCAAAGTAGTGGAGGAACTTACAGAATAGGAGCTCTGTGAGGAGCAATCTGTATAATGTGTGCCGATGGGCCTTCAGTCTCTCTGGCAGTGGTTCCTGACAGAAGCCGTGATAATTCACCCTTAGCCCAGTGTGAAACAGACTGTATACACCAAAATTGCCACAAAGAAGATTGGCCTTTGCGTGGCTGTATTGGCCACAAGATGATAGTTCTCTGTGGGACTGCATATCCAAATGGAAATGGGCCAGAGCATGGTGGCACCACAGGAAGGATATCAGACTTTTCACACAGGGCCCACTTGTTCTGTGCTGAGATCAAGCCCTTCCTGGTGCTTGCCGTCCCTGCCTGCTTAGCTGCTGACAATAACCAACAGAGATGTGGAGAAACAGCACAGCTGAAGTCATGCCTTGTGCATGGTTGTGAGTAACCACTGAGGTGGCCCCAGGCAGAGCTGCTTGTGAGCAGAAAGGAGTGGGTGTGCTGAGATGGAAGTGGGTGGCTGCCTGAAAGCACTGTTCCATTGCGGGTGATAAGAACTGTTAGAACTGGCATCCTTAGGGTGGTCTTCACCTAATCTTTTTTGCTTTTTACCGCCTCGTTTTGCTGTATATTTTTGTTGGCCTTAGGACTCTGAGCACTTTTCCACTGATAATCAGTGCAAAAGTGCATGTGCTTCTTCCCTAAACATGTGTAATTTGTGTGTACCTGATTGACACATTTAATTTACTTGTGAGTCCCTTGTAAGGTGGTATACCATACACCCGGGGCTTGTAAGTTAAATACTATTAGTGGGATACAGCACCATAGAAGTAGCCTTTTAAACATGTCTCAGGCCTGCCACTGCAGTGCCTGTGTGTGCAGTTAACTGCCACTTCAACTTGGAATTTAAAACTACTTGCCAAGCCTTAAACTCCCCTTTGATTACATATACATCACCCCTAAACGTAGGCCGGCTGTATCCCTAAGGGCAGGGTGCTATGTAAGTAAAAGGTAAGACATGTACAGTGGTGGTTTGCATGTCCTGGTAGTGAGAAACAGCCTATTTCGTGTTTCCCTACACAGGTCACTCAACTCCATCTGAATTCTGATTGTCCTTCCTTGGGGCTCCCACTCCACTTGAATAGGTAGTGTCCTGCCCACACACAAGGTACTGATTATCTCCCACCGATAGCCTGGCAGACAGGACTGGGTTGAAAGGGATCCTTGTGCACCTCCGAGAACTCCGTTGAAGTCACCCCCTACATCAAAGGCATTTTTTGGGTATAAGTACAGCGGCCCTGACCCCCTAAAATCAGACAGTGCATGTGACTTGTAACCAGCAGCTGCTGGCTCTACATCTGCACATAACCAGAAAGACTTCTGTGCTGCCAGGAGGGACTGCCACTTTTCTAACTGCTTTGCTGTGCTAGCCTGCTGCCTGCTGGGCTGCATTAGGGACTGCCACTCTGTGACCTGCTTTTGAGTGCTGGCCTGCCTGCTAATTTTTGTTGTGCTATAAGTGGTATCCAAGGGCTTTTTGGCTTGCCCCTTGCCCCCTTGCTCCTAAAAGTCTTAGGGTGATCACAAATGGTTTTGCTGTGCTGGCGCTGCCGTGAGATTTTGAGTTTGGCAGCTGAAACCTTCTCTGACTCCGCACTTCCCTACTCTGAAGGTCAGCGCACCACCCTGATGCTCCATGCCCCCAAGTCTGTGCCCTGTAAGTGGAGACTCCAGACAAGAGAGGTGGCTTGGGCTAGGTGTGGAGTGGAGTAGCTGCCTTTCTTTTGACACGTTGCCTGGACATGGTGGAGTGCAGCAACAACGTTATCCCTGCCCAGCCGCCTTGGGCCATCCAACGCCGGAGACTCATTTCCCTTGTTCTCAGCGCCCAGAGCAAGTACAGATTCACAGCAGACTTTGGAGGTCCCAGCAGCTTCCTTGCTCCCACTGACAGGTGGCGGAGTCTGCCGCAGTAGCGAGTCCGTGTTGTTGCTTTGTTGTTTGCCCCTGGTAGTTTAAACTGGTCAGAGATACTGTGACTTCCCAATCCCACATGAATGTTCTTTCGGCACTCAAGGGTTTGCTAATTTTGCATGTTTGCCTACTTTAAACAAAATGCTTTAAACACGAGTGTCCCTTCAACACTTAACAACTACTGAACACTGTGATTCTTGGTATTCTTTCATTGTGCATATCTTGAGACATGATATTTTTATTGTTTGGTATAATTTTGCTGATAATATAGAGAACTATTTTTATAAACCTGTGTGGAGTCTTCTTTGTGGTGTATTCATTGTGATACTTAGCACATTGCCTCTTTAGAAAAACCGACTGCTCTGTGTCAATCTACTAGAGGGTGAGCACATGATATCTTTTAGTGTGCACTTAGCTTACCTTGACTAGAATGGTGGTTCCTGCCTGGCTTGGGTGCATACCTCAGCCAACCAGGAATTTCATTTCTAACATTGATGGCAGCGATGGGATAGTACTTGTGTTTGTTCAATATTATACGGTAACTCATTGTGCAGTACTCTTTACTGAGACCATTTCAATTTTGTTGTTCCAGTTTTTTCTGTTTAGCTTTTGTGATTTGTTCCTGCTAGATCATGTCCCAAACTGAAGAAGGAGTACCTGCAGCAACTAATTCTCAGACGGATAGTTAGAGCCCTACAATGGGACCCAGCTAAAGGGGTTCTGTAAGGGATTTCAGACTTCGATTAAGGGACTCACCAGGAAGGTAGAGTTCCAGAAAGCATTGAGAACCGGGCAGGGGCCTAGGTTGCAGGGTCTGACAACCCATGGGAGGAGGAGTAGGAAATCATAGAAAAGTAGGATAACCTGAGTGTAGATTCCAATGTGGGTTTACCACTTCTTGGGGAGGGGGCCAATGACCTGCAGGAAGCAACAGTCCCCCAGCCAGGAGCAGTATCTCCATCAAAAACCTGCCCCAAGAGGGGCTGGCGAACAGGAGGGAAGAAAGGGAACTGAGACTATATCTTGCTAAGTTGGAGCAACAGAAGAAATTGGCTCTGGCTGAGAAAAAGCAGGCCCTAGAAGAGAAGAGAATAGCAATGGAGGAAAGAAAGGTGTCCCATGAGCTAAGTCTCTGACAGCTGGACATAAGAGCCCTACAGGTGGGGTCAAGCAACAGTAATGGCAGCATACCTGCAGTGTTTTCACATAAGTATAGAGCACCCAAGGATTTGGTGTCCAGTTATGTGGTAGGGGATGACGTGTACAAGTGGTTTGCAGCCAATGAGATGGCTATAAAAGTGCACCAGCTCCCAGAGGATTTCTGTGGTGGTAGTTAATGGAGGTACATGCACACCGTCGGGAGGACACTCTTCTTACACTAGAGTTTGGGGGGCCAGACATGCCACACTGAAATGAACACATTTTTGACCAGTAAGTTCGGGCTGACACTTGAAAAGTACAGACAATGGTTCAGGGCCAGTCACAAACTATCCACACAGAGCTGGGTTGATTGCTTAGACTATGCTGGTAAGGCACTGAAGGGCTGCGTGAGTGGCAGCAAAGAAAATGATCATGAAAGGCTGTATAACTTATTTTTGAAGGCGCACATGTTTGATATTCGTTTTACAGAGCTGCACCAACACCTAGTGGATAGTAAGCTTTCTGACCCTAGGAAGCTTGCTAAGAAGGCATACTTCTGGGTCACCACCAGAGTGTCCAAGAAAGCATTTGGGAGGGGGGACTCCCAAAAGGGTGGTCAGTGTTCCAACCAGAAGAAGGAGGGAGGAGATAAAGAGATTGAGTTCTCTAAAGGCCCACAAAACAACTCACACGGGAAAGGGTATGATTCTCATTCCCAATCTGGCCACAGAAGGAAACCTATCCTTACAAAGGTCAGCAGCCCAAGTCTGTTAAGGGCTACAAGTGCTTTGAATATGGATACTACAAGGGGGATTCCAAATGTCCAAAAAGAGCATCACCTCCAACTGGAGGAAAGGTTCCAGGGGTGACTAAGGTAGTGCTGGCGAAAGAGCTTGTCCCAGTTAATGGGGGTGGGGGGGCTAGTGGTGTTACCCTATTGTCCCTGGGTGGCAGTGAAATGGCTCTTAAAATTAACGTGCCCTCAAATACTGCAACATATAGGCAATGGGTCACCATCAATGGGCAAGGTGTGGAGGCTCTGAGGGATCCAGGATCCAGTATGACTATGGTAAGTAGTCAACTGGATTTCCCAGGCCAGGGAATTTGCCATGCATTCCACCAGGTTGTGGTGGCTAACACCAGAGAGGGTCACTATCCTGTGGCCCTTGTTCCATTTGAGTAGGGGGGTCGAGTCTTCTGGAAGTTGCTGTAAGCCTTGCCTGTGGACTGTTTATATGGTAATAACCATGAGCACACTGCTTGGAAGGAAGTGGAGGTCAATGCTCATGTGGAGATGTTAGGATTACCTTACTGGATCCGTGTTACGACATGGTCCATTGCTCCCCAGGATGGGAACAAAAAAGGGCTAGAGCCTGGAACAATGGCCCAGCTAGCTGCTCACAAAGGCAGGGGAGGTGGAAATTCCACCCCTGAATGTACCTCTAGTGAGAAGGAAGGGGCAAATGTGATGGCTGCCCCGGAGGATCGCTGGTTTGGCCCCTATGATGTAATTGAGAAGAAGGGGGAAACCACCAGCGTGCTGGATCTCAAGACCCCTGGGCAACCCCCCAGGGTGCTGCATGTCAATCCCCTCAAACCCCACTTTGAGAAGTCTGAGGTCACTATGCTGCTGGTGACAGATGGCAGGGAGGAAGGGGAGAGTGAACCTCTCCCTGACCTCTTAGCCTGTGAGGAGAAAGATGAGTCTGTGGAAGGAGTAATCCTTTCCCCCACTCTAACTCCTGAACAACAGAGAGATTGCCACCAAATAATGAGACAGTATTCCTCTCTGTTCTCCCTTATCCCTGGGACAACCCATCTGTGTACCCATGATGTGGACACAGGGGACAACCTCCCTGTTATGAATACATATCTTACAGGTTGTCAGATAAGGTGAGGTCCAGCATAAAAGCTGAAGTGCCTAAAATGTTGGAATTGGGAGTGATAGAACCCTTCAATAGCCCTTGGCCCAGTCCGGTGGTCCTGGTACCAAAAGCTGCCCCAGTGGGCACCACACCTGAACTGAGGTTCAGTGTGGATTATAGAGGGCTAAATTCTGTAACCAAGACTGATGTGAATCCCATTCCCAGGGCGGATGAGCTCATTGACAGGTTAGGGGTTACCCACTACTTAAGTACCTTTGATCTTACATCAGGGTTCTGGCAGATCACCCTAACAGAGGGAGCGAAGGAGAGGTCAGCCTTCTCCACACCAAACTGCCACTGCCAGTTTAGAGTGATGCCATTTGGTTTAAAGAACACTCCTGCCACCTACCAGTATTCCATACCAGTAGGCCCCTGCTGATGTGGAGGCCTTCTCTGCTGCTTATCTGAACAGGGGCATCTCCTCCAATAAGGCAGAGAAGTGTCGCCCCACTACTTTAAGAGCAGTGCAGTGAAAACATAAAATGAAAATAACAAAATTATATTATAATTTCATTTTTCCGTTTCTAGGTGCGGGGAGGGGTGGGGCTGGCCAGAGCAGCGGCCAGGGGAGGAATGATGAGCACACTCAAGTGCGCATGAATGTTTGACCGGCTGTCTCGGGCGGCCAACCATTCATGCGCACTTTGAATGTTCCCCACTAGGCTGCATTACACAGCCTGGTGGGGAACATGCACAGGCTCCCTGTCCCCGTCTGAGCGCCGAACCACAGTGCTCTGACCAATCCCAATGCTCCAATGCAGCGTTGTGATTGGCTAAGAGGAACTTAGGGGAACCAATCACAACGCTCCTGAGAGTTTGGGTGCTTGCTGCGACGAGGAGAGGCGGCGGTGCGGCAGTGGCTGGTTTTCTTTATTATTTATTTCTTTTTTATATTTTCCACCTCTTCCACCCCTCTCCCCTCCACCGTTTCCTACTACCCACACTGTATCTGATTGACATAGCTGTCTTCAATAGCAGCTGGAAGGACCACCTTTTTTACCTCCAGGAAGTGCTTCAGGCTCTGCAACAGGCAGGACTGACTATCAAAGTAAGTAAGTGCAAGATAGGGCAGGGGCCTGTGGTGTACTTGGGGCACTTGGTAGGCAGCGGGAAGGAGCGACTCATTCAGGCCAGTATAGAAGCCATAATGGCCTCGCTGCCGTTCCAAAACCCAGACTGAGGTCACAGCATTCTTAGGTCTCACTGGGTACTAAAGGAGATTTGTTAAGGGATATGGCACCATTGTTATCCCCTTGAATGAGCTGACTTCCAAGAAGCAGCCCAGGATTGTGATTTGGACAGAAGCCTGCCAAACTGCATTTGACTCCCTGAAGCAAGCCATGTGAACAGATCCTGTGCTCAAGGCTGCTGACTTTTTCAAGGAGTTTATCGTTCATACAGATGCTTCAGTGCATGGCATAAGGGCAGTACTATCTCAACTCAATGAGGAGGGTCTAAACCAACTCCTAGACTTCATCTCTAGAAGGTTACTACCCAGGGTAACAGAGGTGGAGTGCTATTGAGAGAGAGGCTTTTGCGGATGTTTGGGCACTGAAGAAGCTGATGCCATCCCTGTTTGGCACTCACTTCCTAGTTCAGATTGACCAAAGGCCCTCATCTGGCTCATGCAAATGAGTGGTGAAAATTCAAAACTGTTGAGGTGGTCCATTTCCCTCCAGGGTATGGACTTTAGGGTGGAACACAGACCAGGGGTAGGCCACTCCAGTGCTGATTATCTATCTAGGTTTTTCCACCTTAAGGAAGAGAACTCCCAAGATACTGGATAGATCTTCCCACTTTGAGGTGGGGAGGGACACATTTTAGACCTGGCCTTAGGACTTTGAGCACTTTTCCACTGCTAATCAGCGACAAAGTGCATGCTGCTTACCTACATATGTGTGTAATTGGTGTATGTCTAATTGACATATGTAATTTACTTGTAAGTCCCTTGTAAGGAGGTAGACCATATATCTAGGCCCTGTAAGTTAATCGCTACTGCTGGGCTTCAGCACTGATTGTGCCATCCACATAAGTAACCTTTTAAACCTGTCTCAGGCCTGCCATGCAGTGCCTGTGTGTGAAGTTCACTGCCACTTTGACTGACCATTTAAATATGCCTGCCATGCCTATTATTCTCCTTTTATTACATATATGTCACCCCTAAGGTAGGCCCTAGGTAGCCCTAAGGGCATGGTGCTATATAAGTAAAAAGGTAGGTTATGTACTGTGGTGGTGCATGTCCTGGTAGAGACAACAGCCAATTTCGGTTTTCCATATTGTAAGGCCTACCTCTTTCATATGTTAGCATCCTGCTCAGAGTCCTAAGGCCAACATAAAGATACATCAAAACATGGAGGTAAAAAGCAAAAAGACTGGGGGAAAACCACCCCAAGGATGCCAGTCTAACATAAACTGTGCAACTGAACTATGTTGGCACTAAAACTCTGAACTATGAGAGACTGAGCACAAATACCTCATGGGGGTTCAGCACTGGAGCCACATTCATGCCGTTTCCCTAATCCCAGGGAGAACTTCCTAGACCAAAGTACTGAGGGAACAAAAGAGATAGCAGATAGAGGTGAAAGCAGGGCACTAAATTGTCCTTAGCCTATGGATGTGTATAGTATCAAAGTACTTTTCTTTTTTAAAGATAAGCTCTGGATTGGACATTCAGTTATTGTGCTGCTATGTGATGGTTGAGTTCTGAGTTCGAGCACTTCCACACTGTCTTACTGAGATGCCTGTGACTGCTCGCCATCACTACGATTGAAAGTCAAAGGCTGAAGGGGTTGTACCTGGCGCAGTGTACAGCATCATATTAGGACACACTCCAGGACATAACAATAACATTACTTCAAACCCTCTCAATTGAGACCCAGTAGCACCTGCTTACCTCGTAACTACCCCGAGATGGGTATGACACATCATTAAAGGTGTTCTGATTTGGATGTTTTTGACAACAATCAATTAAATATTTAGGATCCCCTCTAGATCACTGTCCTCATATTCTGACACATTTACAATGTTAGTCTTGATATAAGCTGCCAATCCATATCTCAAAATCAATATGTGACACAGTCAAGATCTCTTTCAAGCATAAACCATTTTAAGTAAATATAAACTAAGCATTTCTCATTTGTCTGCAGCCTAGGTAACTTGCTGCATTCCATGATACTAATTTGAGCCATAACAGAATAATACGTGAATTCATTTTTTAGGTCAAGGGTGTCTGCATTAAAGGCAGGATTGTTTTTGGGTACCACCCTGCCCAAAAACAATCCTCTGAGGCTTGTTCCTCTTTCTACATGTGCTGCAGAATGCAGCACACGTCAAAACAGGAAATACCAAGACAAAATAAAGATAATTATCCTCCTTACGCCTCCCCCGGGAAGGCTTAGCTTTTTGACACATTCTCAGGTCTACCACTAATAGAAAATTCGGAAATGCGCCAAAATCCATGGGTGGATGCATGGAAACAGCCAAGCTCCACCTATGGAACGCCTCCCTGGGGCAGAGTAATGCAAGGCAGCAACTTGTGCTGCCTTGCTTTACTCTAGATTTGTCAAGCACTGCAAGGCCATGCAAGGTCGCTTTGCTTTGCTTGATAAATCTGACTCTAGTTTTGCATTGCCCTTGCGTCACTTTGCATGGCGCAAGGGCAACGCAACACTATGATAAATCTGGCCCTTGCTATTTAACCATCTGTTTATTAGCTGAGTAACTAACCATGTCCTATATACATGTGCTGTGCGCTAAAAAGAAAAGATTTTTTGTAAATTTGTCACAACAGGTAAAGGTTTTGAACAGATGTAGAGAGATAAAGTACACGGTGCAAGAGTAAAGGATTCATCTTCTGAAATTAACTTCATACAAACAGGTTTACAATATTGCACCATAAGCTATAAGAGGACCTCACATTTAGTTTATTTCTGGTCGAGGAGATGTAATTGAATACTAAATTCACCCCTGTTTTGATAATATACGAAATTCTTCACAAAAACTAATGAAAAAACGTCAAATGTTTCAAGAATCAAATGTTTGAATCGTGCTAACACAGCCCTGTAAACTGTCAGTTTCATGTATGACCCACTAGACCTCAGCAATGTTTCTTTTGTACAGTTTATGTTTGAATTGGGGTTACCTTGAACTCGGCTAGTGTGGGTGAAGCCTTTACCTCCTGGACCACTTGTATTCTGATGTAGGCACCTCACGTTTAGTTTGATGATTTGATGAGGCCATTATACTTTCATTTTTCTGTGGTATGTCAGACAATGTTAATGATTATTTTTCCCTGCAAGTACTTCACATTCAGCTTTCCTTTCAGCCTCAGTGGAGGCACTTGTGATCAGGCAGTCGGGTTATGCATCAATGCGTCATGGAGAGACCTGCCTGCCAAATTCTAAATCAGGCCCTTAGTCGCTGGTTATACAGCAATGCAGACCAGTTCCACTGTGTGAAGTGATTGTGTTAGTTGTTCTCAAGTTTCTTCTTTAATAACATGTTTGGTAGCCTCTCTTTTCTGCAGCGGCGCATCTCCTGCAGCTCGAACTTCAGAAGAGCTTTGTTCATGATCAACAAGATTCATGCAACAGTGTGATTTAGTGTGGGGTTAGTATGCATTCTTTAACGCTAGTTCCTATTGTAGTACTCATGAAACATGTTTTTTTACACTTTAAGTCATTTGCTTCCTCTCCATTTGGATTTGTTCTAAATGCTGGAGAGCTATTGGCTCCTGTTTGCTAAAGTAATCTGAACATCTGAGAGACGTGGGTGTCCCTGCGGCACTCCTGAACGCCTCAGCGCACCTGCCCATGAGCAGGACGATGACTCAGCAAATACCACATCATATCAGCTGTATTTTTAATGGCTTTATAAGGAAGCAGCTGTGATGAAACGCTTTGAGTGACACTTTCAGGCCAGCTCCTATTAGGACTCCAGTTAAAGTTCTTAGTTAGCAGTCGGTGGCGTGGGTACAAACTGTAAAGATCTTGGCCGGTATCCGGTAGAGGGATCACTGCGAGCCCTTTAGACATAGGGCATGATTTAGAGTTTGCTGGACTTGTAAGAAGGTGGACCAGATATCCCTCACGTTTGTGACAGAGTACCCACCCGCCAGACTCTAAATCAAGACCTTAGTCTCTGCTAAATCCTCACGGGTGTCTTAAGTAGTTGAAAACCCTGAGCAGCAGGGATATTTAACGACCTTAGAGGAAGGATAATGATTACTCACCAAGGGAACTTTAAAGCAATGTTCCACTTTTCTCTGGAAATGTAGCAGCAGTTGTTTACATATATGAAGTAAACAATAAAACAAAACAATGACATGCACAAAGTAACATAACAACACATTTAAAATATAACAAGGCACAGCACAAAACAGCAGAATCAAAGTACAATAATGCAGCACAAAAACCAAGCAGCGTAAAAAAACAACCACAACAAAATACCACCACACAACAAATCTGCATAAACATTCTTGTCACATATTACCACTTCCAGAATACGGTATTTATATGTAGTGATAAAGGTGTTTGATGGAAGCACTGCCTTAACTTTGTACCAAGGAGATGAAATTGCAGCAGTCAAAAATGTTTTGGGATCAGGTCCTCATAATCTTATTACATAAAATGTATGCAGTGTATGCACCACATGTATGTCAAAAATACACTCAAACAGGTGTCTCTTGAAAAATAGGTTGATGTCCAAACATGATATTTATACATGGCAAACAAGCTAATTGGCATCAGATTGTAAACCAAAAGAGAGACTGGCTTAAAATAAAGGTGAAACAAGATGCTGAATGTGGGAAATTGGGTTGTTGGTTGACTGGGGTGTGAGCCTGGTCAAGCAACAGCAACAGTCCCTGGCAGGGTGAACCACAAAATGTCACTAAATTAACCCGTGCTTAACAAAGCAGCAGCTAGGCTTAACTTAGAGGCAATGTGTAAAGTATTTATGCAGCACACATTATTAACACAAGAAAAATCCCAGAATAATTTAGAAAAGCAGGGGTGATTTTAATAAATTATTTGACATCAAAACGGCAAAGATCCAATCAGTAGAACCAGATTCATGAATTTTTAAAGCTTTTATTAAAAACTAAAAGAAGATCAAAGAGTCAACCGCGGACATCTACTCGCGTGAGACTGGACCAAATCACAAAATATGGCCAACAGCAATGGAGAACGGTTTGGATACAAGAAGTGGATTGAGCCCGATCAATGCTTTCTTTCGGATCTAGAAGAATTTTCTGGAAAAATGTTCTGAGAAGGTAATGTTCAGTGGGTCAAGGCTACAGAAGGTGTCTGAGGAGGGAGTGTTTTGTCATCAGGGAGCCTTGTGTCAAATTCACTGTGAATGCTGCTACTTGCGGTTTAGTCTCATTTTTGAAAGTCGAAAATCTCCAGTGGGAAAAGGCAAGTGGCTACAGTCAAAGACAGTTCCAGGGGCTCGAATACCCCTTTGGCAAAGAGCTGCTGAACAGGATTTTCTGCTGTGGTGAAGAATGTAGTGGGAGTAGCCATAAAATCAGGCCCACCAGTGATGCACCTTGGGCAGATAGACAAGCAGGTTGGCCCTGGTCTTCCCTCTGTTCTCAGAGCAGTTTTTAGCCAAAGTATGTTCTATGTCCTCAGTTTTGGAGTTTGGCACCTTTAGCACCACAACTAAGGGGCCAGGACTGGTGAGACACAACTTAAAGGGTTCAGGGCTTCCTCAGGTTGTGTCCAGGTGCAGGATCAAGATGGTGGGAGCCTTTTATGTCCCTGTGGCTCTGAAAAGAAGGCCGGCACACCAGCCTTGGGAGTCACTATCTGAAAGTCCTGGGTGCAGGAGAAGATGCAGGGCTCAAACAATAGGTCTTGCCTCTGAGGGTTGAAGGTAGGCTCCAGGTAGAAAAGTAGTCCTTCTGAGCACAGCAAAGCAGTCTTGCAGATTGCAAAGCAGGTCACAGCAGTAGGCAGTCCTCTGGGAGTCCTACAGCAGTCCAGAAAGTGAACTAAATAGTAGGCCTGAGGGCCCTATTTTTATGCCCAGTGCCTCCTTTGAAGTTGAAAGACGTTTTTAGAGGTTCCTTCTTTCAACTGTATGGAATTTCCTGACTCCCCTGCCCTGGCTCCAAGCTGGCTGCAGTCACAACGTGGAGGTGATAAGCCCTTTGTGTGAAGTCACAGCACAGCTTATTTAGTTGCAAATTGGCTGTGCTCAGCTCAAAGCCCCCATCCTGCCAGCAGATGGCCCATTCAGGCACACCCAACCCCCCTATTGTATGTCTGTCTGGGAGGAATTCACAAAGTCTATCTGTCAGTTACAGCCAGAGATGCGATCTAAGACAGGCTGCAGCCACCAAAAGGCTAAAGGCAGGAAAATGCCTGCTTTCTAAAAGTGGCATTTTCAAAATTGTAATGTAAAATTTGACTTTACCATTAAAGAGGATTATTCATTACAATTTAATAGATACCAAACATGAAGTATCATCTGGTCCCAATCAAAAGTTAGCACTTATTAAATGTAATAGGCTACCCAATGTTATCCTATGGGACAGGTAGGCCTCACAGTAGTTAAAAATGAATCTAAGAGTTTTTCACTAACAGGACATGTAAAACTTCAAAGTGAATGTCCAATCATTTAATTACAATTCATCCTGCCCAATGGGCTACCTAGGGCCCACCTTAGGGGTAAGTTATATGCAATAAAATGGGAGTTTAAGGCTTGACAAGATGGTTAAATTGCCAAGTTGAATTGGCAGTTTAAAACTGCACTCAGGCTGCAATGGCAGGCTTGGGACATGTTTTGAGGTGCTACTTAAGTGGGTGGCACAATCAGTGATGCAGGCCCACTAGTAGCATTTTATTTACAGGCCATGGGTGTATGGTATACCAGTCACCAAGGGACTTATTAATAAATGAAATATGCCAATCAGGTGTGAGCCAATCAAGCCAAGCGGTTGAGTCCTAGCAAACATAAACTAAGTTCAGCACAAAATCGAAGTAAGTAGGAAAAATGTTTGGGGAAGATCACCTTAAGGCTGACAAGTCTACCACAAAAACATTGTTCAAAAAGCTCATAATGAAATAAGTTCTATCAGGACATAAAGAAGCAGCACATAGGAAAAAATATACCTGCCTAGACATCTCAAAATCTAAAAAAATAACCATGCTTGGAAGCTGTTATGACATTATGGACAAGAACCCACAACTTGAACACTGCCCTCAAGTCTTGCAGAATCACATATTATGCCAGAGAGAGCAAACAGTACACATAACGCCACATGAATCTTGGCCTTAATGAAGAGGAAACCATACAGAGTTGACTTACTACACTAAACACATCTGAAAATACTGCACCACACCCCAGTGACAAAGGTGGATTTGCTAAGACCACTTCTTCACATGGACAGGAGAGGTCACATGACCTAAGGAAGCTGGCAAGGATATAGCTTCCAAAGGGAGAATAGGCGTGCAGAGCCTTATTGGGAAATCTGTGCAAGCCGAAGAATTTCATTGACTGTCATCCTTAAGGTCTTCAGATTTTGCAAATAGTCTATCAAACCACTTGCTTGATAGGACAGAAAACACCATATTAAACATTAACCCAACCTTCATCTACATATCATGGCACCACGGACATTCCATTTCACATCTGATACCTGGTATATGTAAAGAGTCCTCAAGTGTTCCTATTTTAGTCTTTTATGCAGCTGGAAGATAAGCAGCAAAGTGCTTTTTGGCGAGGATCAGGAAAAAGGCAGCAGGATTTAGTATCCAAGTTCATTTGAGAAGTGATCATCTCTTCCCGATTACTCACTCCCCTTAATGTCACAAGAACTCAGTTGAAAACTAATTTGAACAGTTGAAGCCTCAGGAGTCTATTGAAGCAAAGTAAGCGGCAAACCAAAGGTTTAGCCTCAGGGCTTTACCTACTCTGGGGCTTTAAACACGTAAAATGGACAGATGAGGTTTTGGCCCTTTGCAGATTGTCATACTTAAAATGTGTGTACCAAAACACACCATAATGATGTTGAATGATTTCTGTCAATTTCATCAGCCTCCTGACTGACACAAGAAATAAATGTCAGAATAGTAACACAGGGAAATAGTTCCTATGGAGAATTGCCCTGGCTCCTCTTTGTATTTGTAAGGACGTTTTTCACAGAAATGATTGAGATTATTTAGAACTGTCTTCCAGGCATCTTATTGGGAGTAAAAATAAAAACAGAATTCAGAAATAACTGATAAACTAAAGCCAGTGCTCAATATGTCAAGACACATAAGTGCAGGTGCCAACAAGTTTTCTTTGGAGTGGCAGTGCCAGAGATTGCCAAATACCAAGGCTGTCTCGTCTTAATTCAACCTCATGCCTCTTTGTTCCACCACCATACACTTGCAGGTTCTGTTTCATCCCGGATTTCTGGGCAATTTTCCTACCTTTCTCTACATTTGTGATTTTCCCATGTCTGCCTTTCTCTCTCTTACACTGGGTAAAAGTTTGATGATGAAAAATAAATCTTGGCCCACAAAAAGGAGGGCAGGTGCCCCCACTGCTGTCCATTGTAACAAATTAAGCACTTCCTGGGACAGATGGAATCAGGCATCATGACACAAAAAAAGGATAATAATTCTGTAGTGTGATGCTATGGTAAACAGGAAAATGGGCATACTGGATGCCCCTCGTATTCCCAGTGGTGTTGATTGCTTTTGCAAGTGGTGGGTGATTAGGCAGGCACTCCAGTAATGCCCTGAGGCGCAACCCCAAAGTACTCAAAAGTGGTCCATTATAAACAGTGTTTTTAGCGGGCCATGATTAGGATCTTTGGAGTTGAGGCAGAAGGCAGTGCAAATTTCTCACACTGCCTGACATAAACTGATTTGCATATGGCTGGTTCTAACCCGGAATGGCATGGTGTGCAAATAAATGATGGATTCAACCCAGATCTGTGACTGAGGGTGAATGTTTTATGTGTTCAGCATACCGTTCATCATCTGTTCTTTTAGCATTTGTTGCCTTAAGTGGGAAAGGATCGCCGAGATGTGGGTTCCGTGCTCGCTATGCCACCAGATTCAAGCAAGTCTTGCTGCAGAGGGGTGACATGCTGAAACCGGTCCCAGGATGCTTGTTTATGGTCCAGGTAGTACCTGGCCTGGTACTTTGGGCTGGACTGTTCCCATGGAGATCAGGGTCAAGACTGATTTGCATATGGCTGGGACTAAACTGGAAAGGTGTGGCGTGCAAAAAAACAATGGATTCAACCCAGATTTGTGACTGGGGTGAATGTTTGATTTGTTTAGCATTCCATCCATCATCTGTTCTTTTTGTATTTGTTGCCCTAAGTGGGAAGTGTATTCCCAGACGTGGGTCCCGTGCTTGCTACGCCACTACATTCAAGCTACCCTGGCTGATGAGGGGTGATTCCTGACACCAGTCCCAGGATTCTTGTTTCTGGTCCAGGGAGGACATGGCCTGGCAGTTCGGCTGGACTATTTCCATGGGGAGCAGGGTCAAGACTGATTTGCATATGGCTGGGACTAAACTGGAATGGTGTGGCATTTAAAAAAATGATTTTTGCTTCAGTTCTAGCAAGATTTATGTGACGCAGTCCACGTGATAACTTTGGTAAGTCCTAGCTTTTCTGAGAATAAATTAAAATGTGAAAATACAACTCTGTGAGGTGGTGGGCAGGGAGAAGCAGTAAGTCCGTAACATAGCTGCCAGGCCCGTTTCTAGGGTTACTAACTCGTTGTGCCAGTCCTTGCTTTTTAGTGGGAGCACTTTGTATTCAGGAAAGGGCCTAACATTTCAGGAGTATTGCAGCAGTCCTTTTCATTTACATTGGACTGAAGGGGCACATTATGATATTAATCTCATTACTCAGCACTTCCAAAAATGTAACTTAAAGTGTAACAGAAAAGAAATTCAAATGTCACACTTAAGCACACTAAAATTCTGGAAAAGTCACATATAAAAAAGCTGTAAATTTGCCAGCTATGTTTTAAGATCTTCTTAGAATTTGATGTTTTTTCAGATATTTATATGTTTACCTCGTCATTATTGCTTGATTTTCCTCATGAGAAAGTGTCGCTCATAGTCTTTGAATGTCACTCATAATGACACTGAAATGATGACAATGACACACAAAGGCAATCTGAAACCTTGGCAGCTATGCTGAACAACATCTAAGAACTCCTATCAGGTCTGTGTGGAAGGGAAGGTTGTTGGGATGCCGGCAGCATCTCCTAAACTCCGACTGACAATGCAGGTTTGATATTTTTACATTTATTCCATATAGAGAAAAGTGGGAAAAACCCTGTTTGGGGAAATGTTGCTAACTGGAGGGACACCACGCACGTAGAGGCAATTGGTATTGGAAAATAAGCAGTATATTAAAGAAACTGAAAACATACTTACCTACTCCTCTTCGTTCCCGCAGTCCATCAAAAAGGCAGCAAGGGGTCCCTGAACCAATTCCCCTAACCAATCCAGATGTTGTTGTCATGCTGGTAGCCAGCATAAGAGCAGCGCCAGGATTGGTTGGGGCAGGATGGCTCAGCACTCCTACAGGTACTGGAGGCTGGTGCCCGCTCTCCAATTAGCTGTCTAAGACAGATCGGGTAAAGAGGTTTAAAGTGTGCATGTCAGACTGGCCGTCGCAAGACAGCTGGCCAAAGTGACATGCACACTTTAAACTTTAGGTGTGTACCATTCCTCTTCTCCTGCTGCCAGTCAGAGGTGCTGCCCCACCCCAATTCTAGGCTGGGCTATACGGCTGAAAAACCAAACGGCAAAAAAAATTTTTTATTACAGTTTTATTGTTCGTGTTTGCTGCGATGGCAGCAGGGAGGGCGACGCTCCTGCACCCTTAGTGGACGCACCGCCGCTTGGTGTTCCTCAGCAAGCATCACTTTCTGTTTGTATGAGCTTTCGACACCTTTCAAGAGGCCTACTACCCTCTGATACACTACCCCTAAAGTTTGTAAATGAATGAATTAATTAATGTCTCACGTCTTTATAAAATGAAAAACCCTGTTAGTTGTAGCATACATACTGCAGGAGTTGTCTTTGACTTACTCTTCCATGCCTTAATGAATCAAGCCTGAAATGTTCAACTCCCTATTTGTGAGAGTGCAGCGAGGGCACAGTCTTTTCTATTTGCATTAAATGTATATGAATATTTCCTGAATCCCATTTCATTCACATTTTAGATGGGGCCAATTCACAGAGAGTACTACATTGCATACTCCAAAATGCCTTTTGTGTACAGCCCCAGTAATGGCTATGAAGATAAATTAGAAGTATTTTATTACATTGTGATTTTGGTTTTGATTTACAATGCTGTTCGCTCATCTGAAACTTAGGTATACAAATAGCAGCATGTACAAGGGCAAAATGTTGTTCTTGCCTCTGAGGAAGTGTAATCTTGAACCCATCTGAGATAAAAGTAGGACTGCATCATATCTATGAGTAGTCAGCACTCATATGTGTTTTGTGTGGTTAATATACTAAAAAGGTAAAGCTAAAGAATCACATATATAAAGTGCTCCGCGTATAACAGATTCAGCTTATAAAATATGTGTTTAAGTTGTGATTGATAGAGAAATGTAATGTACTGTTTAATTAATGAGTGGGGGAAATCTATAGATGATTTGCCGTGAAACAAATTAAATGAAATGTGCAAACTAACATTTAGCAGATTCAGATGTTACACGATATAATGTTCCTTTGAGAGCATTTTGTTAATAATTCTTAATAGCTTTTACATTATTCATGTGTTATGAGATTTAATTTATGGTGCATTTGCAATTTGTGCACGTAGTTGTAACCTAGTGCACTTACTAAAGTTAGTTATTATTTTGAGGCCTAACATGTATTTTGGTTTAACTTCATGGGCAATTTCATTCTAGCTTAATTCTATGTTTCAGTGCAAGCTCGCCTTGCAATCTCACATTTGTCTGTGTTTAGGCTTCGCTGTGGAATGTTTTGTCTCATTTTGTTTCCACTGATGGTGTGGATAAGCCTCGTTAGTTAGAATAAAGGAGTTATGTCCTCTAAGATAGCAAGGTATGGGAAGAAGGAGTCGCCTGAGGGAACTGCGATAACGAACGAGGAGAGGAGTTCTCATGGGAGAGGAGAGGAATGACCAAGGACAAGAGAAGATTACAACTTATCGATGTGGGAAAGGTGGGAAAGGCATCCAGTCTTGCCAGAGCCACGGAAAACTATCAAAGAAGAAGTCACATGGGAGTGTCAACTCGAATGCGGCTGATATTATGCACTGTACTTAGTGAGGGAGAGGAAGTCCATCTTGGATTTTCATGGAGAACAGACCTATACTTCTGTTTGAGTGGCTTTATGGCATTACACCCATTGTTGGAGTACTTCTTCTGAAGACTCTGAATGCTGACACCTTTGTCTTCTTCTTTACCTACTGCTACTGGATTTCTTTAGAATAAGGATGCCACTTTAGAATAGATTAGGGAAAGACAGATTGACATGCTTCCTAAAGAGAACTGTTTGATGACATTCAGTGGACAATTCCTTTTCCTGATTGTCTGCATTGATATTTTAGAGTTAGTTATTTGCTTTGTATTATATAGGGTACACCTCTTCAGGAGATGTGGACTAGTTCTGACATTTCTGTATTTCTATATGATTATATTGAGATTGATAAACCTTGACCTATTTCTAAATGTATAATAAAACTTTACTAACTCAGATTAAGTTATCAAGTGGATTCCTGTGTGGCTACATTGGTTGCACTGTAATGATACTTTAACCAAAGATAGTTTCTTCCTCTGCCTCTCATGCTTCTAAAAAGGTTGTTGCTCTGGGAGTAACTGATGGTTTGGGCCCACACTCTTGTACCTCACAGAATCAGCAATGGTGAGATTTTGTTTTCATAAATGAGATTACCTCACCATAGTCCTTATAGTATGAGGGACAGACATACCCAGGAGACAGGCAACCAAACCCTGCTAGTCCTCTAAATTCTAAATATTTAGTCTGTGCCATGAAGACATGATCAACTGGCTCTTTGCCAAAATGTCCTGTTACAGCTGTTTATTTCATTAGGTACTTCAATGGAGATTGCACTGTGAGTATTATCATTGGCAGTCTCTTCACTATAGGATATTCTCAATCTAGCTAAATTATGTTTATTTTCTTTGTTTATCTTTTCTGTGTTGGAGATCTGTTTCTGGCATTTTCATTTGTTGGCATTTGGAAACCATTTTGTACTTATGCGTGTACATGGTAATTTAATAACATGAACCTAGCCAAAAGGCAGCGAAGCATTGTACAAGGTCAAAGTCCAGCATAAAAAACAACGAATGATAAGAGAGTTAGCTGGTTTGTGGACTATTAAAGTATTGTGCTGTAGTCACAGAAGAGGTGCATCTTCAACTGTTTTCTAAATTAGGGCAGCGTTGTTGCTAGCCTATTGAATACAAGGACGTTTTTCCAGATCCTGGGTGCATAGATGTAAAAGGCCTGCTGTCTTCTTTTTCTTTGTTACACCTTTTAGTCTGCAGTCTGATGGTGTCCTGGCTGCAGGTGTGCCAAAAACCATCAGAGATACTGAATTTGGTTGTATGATAAGTGGAGGTGCTAGTCGTGATGGCTTTGTAAGTGATTCAGCTGGTTTTGAAGATGGTGAGGGCTGGCAAGGGGAGCCAATGGAGTACCAGCTGGATGGGGATGATCTTACTTCTTCAGAGCCTGTATGAGACATACTGCGGTGTTTATGTGCACTTAAGAGGTTGCGGTGTGGAATCTGGGAGGCCATGAAGCAGGGCAGAGCCTGAGAGACTGATGGAGCGGGTAAAATAACATTTTTAGTATACCCAATCCATTTATATATGTTTATATTAAAACGATTAAAGAACTAATTCTAATGAATAATAAAGTATTGTGATTGAATTAATCAACCTTATTAACCAAGAGAATACACGTGGGAATGCATTTGCATGGCTAAAATAATAAGTGAACTAAGTTTGTACGCATATTAAATTTAGATGTTTAGCTTAAGCAGTGTTAACGTGATTTGCGCTTAAATAAACCAGCATTAACGGCTTTAAATGTTGCATATGGCAGATAAATGCATACACATAAGGGTATTAGTAAGGGAATAACACTGTTTTAGTCACTTCTATGTATTAATTGCGATTTGTGTTTCCTTTACTTAAGTTGACTATTTTGGCCTACTAAAAGATGGCTGCCGACTGAATCCTCACTAAAGTATATGACTTCATGCACTGAGCAATGGAGGAAGGCGCCTGCACTGACTTTGTCGTGGCTTCACCATGAACTATTGAACCGGGTCTATGAAGACTACTCTGGGCGAGATGCCAATGTCCCTGAACATGGAGCAAATGTTGCCATCTGGGAACCAAAAGCCACCTATTCACAATAGACTGATACTTTCCTGACCTGGGAACAGCTTTCCCATGCGCCTAGTTTATTCATGATCCGTATGTGAAATTTTGAAAATGTTTCTTAAAGTATTGGGACGGGGCTGAATTCAGCCAATCAACGGCCTGGAAATAAAGAAAAGATACTTGTATAGGTAAATTTTGGTATAAATATTAGTAGTCTAGAGAGGAAAATTAGGTCACTACCCAAAGAGCTTGAGACGCACCCTGATCGATGCTACTCTATGCGGTACTCCACGCTGACAGCAGAGGACGGGACTTTAGGATTCTGATGAACTTTCTGAGGACCAGTTCTGACTTAGAAAACGACAATTAGCCAGAATAGGTAAATATGACAAAAGATAATATGGCTTTGTTAGGATTTAACCTGCATTTTATTTAGATAAAGAAAATCATTATTTGAAGAACTGTGTCGGGTGATTATTTCTTGAAATGTTTACTGATTAATTTGAGAGTTAAAAGTATCATTAAATCCAATATCAACTAAATGATCCAGTCAACCTCCGGATGGAGGAACTGTTAGGGTAATTAAAAGATGTGGTTTCCTCTATCCAAGTAGAAGAACTGTAGTTCGGGATATTTGAAGATCCCTCTGTAGGCACGGATAGTTTGATGGAAATGAATGTTGGTGTTATGGGCCCCACCAGCGTATGATGTGTGTATGTGTGTGTGACTGTGAAATCATTCCGTCCGTGGAAGCAGGAGGAGATTTTGTGTTCTGAACTGCACCAGTATTTCTGGTAGCAAGAGATGGTTTTTATTGTTTTGGTTTGATGATTTGGCATGTATATAGCTTATCGATTATTGATTGATATTGATTTATGTACTAATACTATATGTTGAAGTCGTATTGAGTTTTATGTTGTCTGTACGGCTTCTGGGAGGTAGGAAGTCGGGAATTGATGACAGTTCCGTAGTAGAGTAGAGTTAAGTGCTGCCCTCGGGAAAGACGGGATTGTAGTTGCCTGTAAGTACGCGGGAAAAACGTGTGACAATTGAAGTTGCGCATCGCATTGTCTGGGTTCGATTCGGTGACATCACTGTGTGTTGCCATTAGAGACAATTTCTGTGTGTGAGAAGTGCGTATGATAGCAAAGAGTTACCTGTGAAATTTTGGTCTTAGGTACCAGGAAACCAATTGGTATGCCGATAACGCTTATCACTGAAAAGGTAGCAGGTGTTCTCTGAGCTTGTTAGAAGGACAAAGTAGAGGTAAGCGCTGCTTTGTTAAACATATGTTATAATTCTGTAGTAGGACAGACTGTTCGCTGTTCTCGGAAAAGGCAGGATTCTGTGTGAATGAACTATATTTTCCTCGTGTGGAAGTGCGTGAATGAAATAGCATTCGGGTTAATTGCGGAACTCTGGTTTTATTTCTCAGGAGCATTACGTTTCCACCTATGTGTTTTAATTCCGGAGAAAACAGTAATTGATGCTTGAAAGAGGGGTGAAGTAGAGGGATGCGCTACTTTGCCAACGGACATAATTATTCTGTAGTAGGGCAGAGGTAAGCGCTGCTCTCGGGAAGACAGAATTCTCGTGGGAAAGATCTTTTGCTATTCTGTGGTTAGCGGAGCAGACAATGGAGATGTTTGTATGTTGTAACTAATAAGTATTGTAGAATCGAAACAAAGTCTACCAAGTAGTCTTGTAAAGGAGGGGTAGACTGTAGACAGGGGACAGGAGCAGGAGCTGCTGCAGCGACTGTTGATGTCAGGTGGACCGCGCTGGCATTGGACAGTTAGTCAGTGACGAAGACGCTCCAGGATTGGTGCGTTAGTGTGAGCCACGCTAGGATTGGAGGTTGTGACAGTGACGTAGACGCTCCAGGATTGGTGCGTTAGTGTGAGTCGCGCAAGGATTGGAAGTTGTGACAGTGACGAAGACGCGCCGGTATTGGTGCAGGAGTAAGAGTCGCGTTGTTATTGGACTAAAGATCGTACAGTTGTAGAAAAGACTAAAGGGTTCCCGAAAGAAAGAAAAATGTATTATCATTCACCCGAAAAGAAGAAGAAATCTTTATTTAGTAAAATGCGGAATTGGTTTGAAAAAGACAAAGAGATTGTGACTAGGGAAGGACAGTTACTTCCCCCAGCGAAAACCCCCACATCCTTTATGGTTGCAAAATATGGGTACCATACTTGCATCTGGTTAGAAAATTGGGCAAAGTATACAAAGGAAGACGGAGTTCTAGCGTTTCCAGAGGATGGGTCCTTTAATTTGGCAATATTGAGGAATTTACGGGAGAGGATGATGAGCTTAGATCCGTGACCTAGGCCTACACAGTTTGAGGCATTAACAGAGTGGGAAGATGAGATGCACGAGCGAGCGAAACAGAGAAATGGCAGTAGGTATCGGTATATGTTTGGACGGCCAAACGATCGTGAAACTCATAGGGACCGAATGAGAAGGTGGCGAGATGCTAGTATGACTGAAGGATTGTTTTCCGTTAGAACAGAAGGAGAAAGTGGAGGAAGGAAATGCCTAGAAAAGAAAAATCATGTAGAAACCCGGAGTTATGGGGCTAACGAAACGGACGAAGATGTCCTAGATGATATGTTTTACAAAAGTCCACCTCCATACAGGCAGGAACCAGAAACGCCAACCGCAGGTACACCAGTGAGGGAAACTCTGAGAATCATTAAAACAGAAGTTGTGACCCCAGAAGTAAGAAGAAAAAATTCTCTTAAGGAAAAAGGAAAGGAAGATAGGGCAGAGAGTGAAAATTCTAGGGAACTAGCAAAAACCACATTAGAACTGACAGAGAAAATAAGGGAATTGACAAAAAATCTAGAAGCAGTTACAGTTCCTGTGACCATAGGTCCTGTTATGCCTATTTTTGAGAAGCAGAAAGACAGTGAGCACGGACTAACGGTCCCGTATGTGAACAATAGACAGGAAGAACAGCCCCTGATGAGAGCAAAGGAGGATTCCTGGGGACATACTATGGGTAAAAGAGAGTTGCATGTGTCAAACAAGCCATTTTACTGTTCTGATACTGCCAAGAGAAGCAGAATGGTAGGAGGATCAATATTAGAACCACAGAGATTGACAGAACCAGGGAATGTAGAGAAATCAGTGAGCATAACAACTGAAGAATTGAATGAATGGCTGAAAGGCTTGCAGGATAAAGAAAAAGAATCTCATACCGTTGATGTGGCAAAATTACGGATGGTATTGGAAGAGTTGATTGTAGGAACCATCCCCACAGAAAAGCTGAAAAATTACCAAGATGAGGAACTGTTGTTCCTCTGTAAAAGTGTCACTTGGAGAGCAAAGAATTTACATGACAGGTTAGCAGAAATAGCGAGTGAATTGGGAATTGACATGGACAAGGTAAAGGCTTTACAGAAGCCATACCGAGTGGATTTCACAGAAGAAGACATAGAGAATCTGAACGCTGCAGGGCAGATAGGGCAGATTAGGGACATAATCACGGTATTGAGGAAATGGGGAGATGTGGACAAATGGAAGAGCAGGTGGTATAGGAAGCGGGATGACACCTCAGACAGAACATTTCCAGCGTTTCCTGTGAGAGAAAAGGAGAAGGTGGTGATGGAGTTCCCTATGAGAGAGATTCCAGGAGGGGGATATGTGCATATCCCATGGACCAGACAGGACATTTTGTCATTCACCAATGACTTCCCTCGATTACGGGAAAAGCCGGTCGAGTGGTACAGACAAGTAGACAGATTTGTAAAATTGTCAAAGGTGTTGTGGATTGATTTGAATAGTCTGTTTGATATAATAGTGCCAGCAGACTTGTGGGCAGAATGTAAGATAGTCATAGATTGGCCCACCAAAGAATACCTGAGGGATCCCAAAACAGGAGCCCCGGACCCAGAGGTTATGAAAAAATACGAACAGGTCATGGCATTCTTGAAAAACAAAGTGCCTCCAAAAGAAACAGACTGGGTTAAAATAGATCGAACACATCAGGAAGCAAAAGAGTCAGTCCACGCATACTATGAGAGGCTAATTTTGGCTTTCAAACAGTTTAGTGGGGATGACAGTCTGGGAGAAAAGGACCTGAGTCATTTTATGTACAGATTTGTGTATGGTCTGTGTCCCGAAGTTGATCAAGCAGCACACCGTGGACTGGCAGAGCAAGAAAATAGATGAGATTCTGAGGCATGCTAAATACTTTAGCGATGAGATTGAGGCAAAGCAGCGAAAACTTAAAGAAAAGGCAATGTGGGCTCAAGTGAAAGTTGCAGAGAGACAGGAAGCTCAGCTGATAGAACAAGCAAATAATCCAGGCAGTAAATCAAAATTTGGTCCAGGAAAGGGAAAGGGTAATATAGAAGAAGCCAAGAAAAAGTTCCCCTGTCACAATTGCGGAAGATTTGGACACTGGAAATCCGAGTGTAAATACCCACCAGGTACTAATGATGAAAATCCGTCATTGAATCCACAGGTGCAGTGTGAGGGGAGTGGCCCACCGCCGCAACAGCAGAAGGCTGTTAATCTACAGAATCAGGTGCCAAAACCGCCCTTACCACAGAGCCGGAGCACACAGAAGTATAGCAAAGAGACGGGATTCTACAATGAAGAACAGGTAAACAAACCGCAACGCGCGAGCGCTGTGTCACAGTATTGGCTGCAAAATGACGAAAGTGAGCCAGAAGAGATTTATTGACGGTGCCGAAAAGAGGAAGCAGGGTGCGTACTTGGCGCATCTCTAGAAATAGATCAGACAGGACCATTTGTGGATGGGAAAGTTAATGATGAAAACATTACTTTTCTAGTAGACACTGGAGTTACACGATCCACTGTCAGATCAGCAGATTTTAAAAATCTTCCTCTTTCGGATGAAACAATCCAAGTAGTTGGTGTGTCTAACACCCAGATTAAAACGTACCTTACTGATCCTGTGAAGGTCAGAATAGGGAAATTTTCAGACATGCATCGATTTGTGGTGTGTGACACCAGTCCTGTGAATATACTAGGAAGGGACTTGTTGTGCAAGATGAATTGCACCATATTCTGTACACCAGACGGAATAGCCTTTGAAACACCAGATGAAGATGTTCTATATAAAATGACCATAGCTAACCGAGAGTGTGAGGTTGCTGGAACCTATGCAGTATTCAATCCAGATGAATTGCCCCCAGAATTGAAACAGACAGTGAAAGCAGCAGTCTGGGATTTTACAGGGGAAGATGTAGGCCTGATGAGAAATGTAGACCCAGTGAGAATTGCTGTAAAGGAAGAAGCCGTTTACCCAAACATTCCACAGTACCGACTGACACCTGAAATAATAGCAGGAGTAACCCCTTTGATTGAGAAGATGATCCAGCAAGGAGTGCTGAGGGAGATAATGAGCAGTCCATGTAATTCGCCTATCATGGGACTGAAAAAGCCAAGTGGGACATTCAGGATTGTGCAAGATTTGAGAAAGATTAACAAGATTGTCGTCTCATGTTGTCCAATTGTTCCAAATCCCTCAGTAATTTTGTATCAGATCCCACATGATGCAGAATGGTACACAGTAATTGATTTGTGTCATGCTTTCTTTTCCATTCCGTTGCATCATGACAGCCAGCCGCTTTTTGCATTTCGGTTTGGAAACCGTATTTTGGCATGGTGCCGAATCCCACAGGGGTACACAGAAAGCCCCTCCTTTTTTGATCAGTTGTTAAAGAAATCCCTGGAAAGTCTTACTATGCCTGAGAATTCAGTTTTAGTCCAGTACATTGACGACCTATTGGTGGCGTCAAAGACACGTGAGGCCTGTGAAACAGACACTATAGCTTTGTTAAATCATTTGGCAGATGGAGGACTGAAGGTATCTCCAGCAAAATTGCAATATTGTAAGAAGGAAGTAACATACTTGGGTCATAATATCGAAAAAGGCCTGAGAAAAGTAACCATAGACAGGATCAGAATCATTAGAGGAATGAGAGCTCCAATGACCCAAAGAGAGGTGAGAATGTTCCTAGGAATGGTTGGTTACTGTCGTCAGTGGATAAGTAATTTTTCCCTGATTGCCAAACCATTGGTGAAATTGACAAAGAGTGAGGTAAAAGACCCCCTTGAACTGAACAAAGAAGAATTGGCAGCATTTAAACAGTTGAAGAACAGTCTTTGTGAAGCCCCTGCGCTGGGTATGCCAGACTATGAAAAGGAGTTCGAGCTATACTGTAGTGAGCGAAATGGATGCGCACTTTCAGTGTTGATACAGAAACATGGAAGGCAAAGGAGACCAGTGGCATATTTCTCGTCAATGTTAGATCCAGTAGCGATAGGTCTGCCAGGATGTCTGAAAGCAGTAGCGGCCACATGCCGAAGCCTAGAGCAGAGTGAGGGAATCGTGATGGGGTATCCAGTAAGAGTGTTTGTACCCCATAGTGTGGCTATCCTTTTAACAAGGAGTCGAACACAGTTCATGTCACATAGTCGGCTGACTAAGTATGAGAAAGTCATTCTAGGTGCAAACAATGTGAGTCTGGAAAGATGTGTGAATGTGAATCCAGCTACACTTTTGCCTGATGTAGAGAGAGTGGAGATAAGAGAAGAGGTTGATCATGATTGTCTGGATGTGCTTGATTACTGCACAAAACCTCGACCTGATATAAGAGATTTGCCATTGCCAGAAAGTGATTATGTGTTTTTTGTGGATGGATCCTGTTTGAGAACGGATGAAGGAGTGTTGAGCGCAGCCTATGCAGTATGCACAGTTTCAGCAGTTATAGCAGCATCACCCTTGAAAGGAGTTAAATCCGCTCAAGTAGCAGAAATAGTGGCATTGACCAAGGCATGCAAAATTGGGAGAAATGCGAGAGTGACTGTAATGACTGATAGCCAGTATGGCTTTGGAGTTGTCCACGACTTCGGCCAATTATGGCTGCAAAGAGGTTTCCTGACCTCAAGTGGAACTCCTATAAGGAATGCAGAAGTGGTTGGAAAATTGCTTGAGGCAATACAAATGCCCAAAGAATTGGCTGTGGTAAAATGGGATTTCTTGTTGCTCCCTGTGATTCCTGGACGCTACGCTGTTGTTGGGGGCTGGCCGCAGATCATCATACCTACGGGACTGCGAGGACCACGGAGCATTGCGCTCCACTAACAGTGCTCACCTGTTCCTCTTCCCACTTGGTTCCTCTTACAAACGCCGCGCCTCGCGGCCCCCACTGCGCGGGAGCCGCTCGCTAGCTCCAGCAGTATAAATTCTTGGCTGGGGCACTCTATGAGCGGGATTTCTTGTTGCTCCCTGTGATTCCTGGATGCTACGCTGTTGTTGGGGGCTGGCCGCAGATCATCATACCTACGGGACTGCGAGGACCACGGAGCATTGTGCTCCACTAACAGTGCTCACCTGTTCCTCTTCCCGCTTGGTTCCTCTTACAAACGCCGCGCCTCGCGGCCCCCGCTGCGCGGGAGACGCTCGCTGGCTCCAGCAGTATAAATTCTTGGCTGGGGCACTCTATGAGCGGGATTTCTTGTTGCTCCCTGTGATTCCTGGACGCTACGCTGTTGTTGGGGGCTGGCCGCAGATCATCATACCTACAGGACTGCGAGGACCACGGAGCATTGCGCTCCACTAACAGTGCTCACCTGTTCCTCTTCCCGCTTGGTCCCTCTTACAAACGCCGCGCCTCGCGGCCCCCGCTGCGCGGGAGCCGCTCGCTGGCTCCAGCAGTATAAATTCTTGGCTGGGGCACTCTATGAGCGGGATTTCTTGTTGCTCCCTGTGATTCCTGGACGCTACGCTGTTGTTGGGGGCTGGCCGCAGATCATCATACCTACGGGACTGCGAGGACCACGGAGCATTGCGCTCCACTAACAGTGCTCACCTGTTCCTCCTCCTAACGCCCCGCCCCCTCCTCACCTTTATATTTCCGCCCACGTAATTCCGCAGCGCGGATCGCAGCGCGGGCGAAGCCCGGGCCAAGGGTGGGCCCGTTTGTGCCCGTTCGTGTCTGAGAGAGTCCGGTCCGGCCTTACCCTTCGACTGTTCCAATCTAGTGAGTACATCTAAAGCTGATTGAAATACAGGGCAACTATGGTAAACAAACGGGGTTTAAAACCAAGCTCCATTGATCATGTTGCTAGCTCGCTGGACAAATTCATTGTAAGAGCATCTTCTATACTTGAGCATGAAATTGCTCTCACTGAGCGCAGGCTGTCTATGGAACCCCTATCCTCAAAACGATCCTCATTGGGCACTATCGCTTCCTGTTGCTCTCCGGTTGCCTCCACTGATACTATGGCGACCATGCTCACTGATAAAGGCCAACCTTGCCCATCAACTTCTAATTCTGCTCCTACTGATTCATTAATGGATATGGCCACCAATGTCCCCGCCCCTGTTTCGGGTCCCTTTAATAAGCCTGCAACTTCAGTTCGGGAAGTTGGCACCATCCCCAAAAGAAAACGAATTGGGATATCACCAAAATGTAGGAGGAATAAAATACAGAAACGAAATCTTGAGATCTTGGACTCTTCCGTGACTGCATCTATAACTACCAACAGTCTAACTCGCTCAGAGTGCTCCCCCCCTGATGCAGTAACACCACCATTTGATTTGGATTTGTTACTAGGAAAAATGTCTTCTGTATTAGAGCTAGTCATTCGACCTCTCGAGCATAGATTGATTGCTATAGATAATAGGCTGACTGCACTGGAGTCTGCTTTAGTTAAACATGACGAAAATATCCAATCTTCTATACTTCGTCCACACCCATGCCAAAATCAGCCTAAAACTCTCGAAAACCCTTCAACTCCGCAAGATCTAACTAATACTCAGTCGACTCAACAATGGGGAGCTGCATGTAATCACCGTCAGAGCTCTAGACAGGGGTCTTTTCCAACTAATCCCCCTGCTAATAACATCCCCGTTAGTATTCCTCCAATAACCAACCATTGTTCTGAAACCCCTGTTAAGGTACCCCACTCGTTGGAACCCCCACGCATTGATCTCCCTCCCGAAAGCGCATCCTATGTGGTCATCTTAACAAATGTTCCTAAACTGTCCTCTAAGAGACTAGAATCTTTCCAGGAACTTAAAAATAAAGTAATGTTCTGGCTAAACACCTATAGACCCCTGCCAACAAATATACGATCTCCTATTCTGTTTGTCAGAAGAGTTGGTTGGGTGGGACACATACGAAAAAATGTGGGAGGTGATTGTGTAATCGTCAACTTTCAAAACCCTGAGGTGGTAGACCACATCTGTAGCCCCGCCTTCAATAATGTATCCTCTAACATCAAAACGCTTCCCCTAGGCTATTTTTATTCTCCGCCCACTAAACCTTCTCTTTTCTGCCCAAGATCTCCCTTTCCGTCCCATAACTTTGCTGATTGGGAGTATCCTAAGGATGGTATGCGGGGTAGGCATCCTATCAACGAAGCCTTAGATATTCCAACTTCTAACAGGTATAGCCTGCTGGATGATGTGGAATGACTAGAGACACAAACTAACTGCACTCCTTCCCATACCCCCACCACTGACATGACTGATGTTAAGAGAGATCTTGGCGAAATGCCGGTGATGATTACTGAGGGTCTAGCATCCTCGGTAGCCGAAGCCACTCCTTTTATTCCCCCAGGTTCTATGTGGGATGCTCGCACTGAATACACAGTTCTGAGGGGCGATCCTGAGATCCAATCAAAAATCCCTTTACCTGTCCACTCTAACCATGTAGAAACTCTTCTAAATATTGAAAGCCAGCTTAAAGTTCTTAGCTGGAACATCGCGGGCCTAGCTACCAATATTGGCAATCCAGAGTGGTGTTCCTTTATAGACCCTTTCGGGATCTGCCTTTTCCAGGAAACCTGGTCAACTGAACCCATACATCGATCGGGCTATATTACATACATGCTCCCCGCTGTAAAAGGACATCGAGGGAGGCCATCGGGGGGTTTGTGCGTCTGAGTGTGCACTCATCTTGGCTTCAATATCAAGAGGGTTGAAACGACTAGTACCGATATAATATGCATTCTTTTGTCACATAAAAAGACTCCAAAGATTGCACTTATCAATATTTACTCGCGTTCTACCCGAGGGGGTGGTCGTTCCCCCACCCTAGACTCCTTGTCAACACTTTTGGAATCACTCCCAGACGAGGTAGTGTTGATGATTGGAGGGGATTTCAATTGTCACTTTGAGCCTTTGTCTGGAGTAATCCCATTCACACTTGAAGAAGACGAGGCTAGGCTTATACCTTCTACCAGTATGTATCCAGTTAATCACTGGACCCCGAAGGTCCTCCAGCTTACCTCCCTCACTTATGCCTTCTCCATGAGGGCATGTAATGGTCGTTTTAATGGAGATATACCGGGACAGCCAACTTATAGGGGAATGGGCCATGAATCTGTGATTGACTATGTTTTGGTGAGCTTAGACTTATGGCCCAATGTCCTGGACTTTAAAATAACCAGACGTACTGAAAGTGATCATGACCCCCTGACAGTTGTTCTAAATTTTTATCTATTGAACACAGGGTTAGTTACAGCTACTCCTCCAGTAGGTAATCTAAGAATTATACAAGGGGGGAAGAGGACTCGCTGGCAAACCATAAAACAGTCTGAAATGGCAATAGCTAGTCTGTACTCTAAAATACTTCCCTTATTTGATAAGGTGTTTAATGGAGAGGCCAACAACAGTGCAGTTGATGAAACTATAGATATGGCTAAAATCCACAAATATCTAGTAAATATTTTGTGTGGTTCCTTTTATATCACAGGCCCACACAATATAAAGAAGCCGGGTAATCCAAACTCCTGGTTCACTAAGAATTGTAGGCTAGCCAAACAGGAATTACTACAGGCCATTAGAGGAGGTAATCCCTTATTTATTAGGGAAGCTAGGCGGGCTTACAAAAAGTTAATCCTTATTGCTAAGTCTGAGTGGGAAGAGGAAAGATGGGTCGCTATGAGATTAGCTCTCGTGGCAAAAGATCCAAGAACATTCTGGAACCTTGTTCACTCAGGGAAATCTGAGGGCAATACCCAGATCGACCCAAACGTTTCTGAAGACGCTTGGGCTTCCCACTTTGAAAACCTGTATTCGATTGACACAAGTAGGTGCATCGATCCCCCAGCTATCGTAATGGCCAAGGACCCGTCCTGGCTTGCTCCCCCCTGGACCCTATCAGAAGTGGATCTGGCATTGGACCAGCTTCAAGCCAATAAAGCCCCGGGGTTAGACCGCATTCCAGGGGACCTTTACAAAGATGAACCAAAGATTTGGGCCCCCTATTTTCAAATTCTCTTCAATGCCATCCTACAAGGCTCACCGGTACCATCAACCTGGATGGGTGCAGAAATCATTCCCATCTTTAAAAAGGGATCCCCCCTCGATCCAGGCAACTATAGGCCCATAAGCCTAATAGACGTGAGTCAAAAAATCTATTCTAGGCTTCTTCTTCAACGCCTACAGAATTGGATAGAAGAGAATAATATACTAACCCCACTTCAAGCGGGTTTCAGGCCCAAAACGTCAACTATGGACCAACTATTTAGGCTCCAGATGCTCCACTGGAAACATGTCATATTGGATGGGGGTAGCCTATACATGACCTTTGTGGATTTGAAATCCGCATTTGATATGGTGGATCGCAACCAGTTATGGCATCTACTGCTGGCCATGGGTGTCCCGCCATACTTATGCCATCAACTGAAGATTCTCCACAACGGGACCTACGCAAGAGTCCGTTATGGAAAACACGGCAATTTGACCGGCCCCTTCCCTGTCGCAAAGGGAGTTCGGCAGGGCTGTGTTCTTGCTCCAACCCTGTTCTCCCTCTTCCTTAATGGCCTTATTGCCGACCTTCTTGATGCCACCGACATAGATGCGCCTAAATTGGCCTCCAGAAAATTCCCTGCCCTTATGTTTGCTGACGACACCCTGCTGCTGTCCAAATCACCAATGGGCATGCAGCGGGTGTTGGATCAGTTCACTACCTTTTGTAAAAAAAGAAATCTGGTGGTCAATATAGGCAAAACCAAGTACATGGCCTTTAATGTAAAATCCTCTAATTATCCATACCCCAAAATGGAAGGAGTCGCCTTGGATCGGGTTTCTGTATTCGAGTACCTAGGCTTGACCCTAAACGACAAAATGGGTTGGTCCCCTCAAATCTGTAAAGCCAATCTAAAACTTAATCAGGCTGTGGGGGGCATCCTTAAAGTCCACAAAAAATGCTGCTCAAAAATCATAAGTGCCCCTCTAGAAATCTACTGTGTCCAATCTAGATCTTCTACATTGTATGGGGCCGAGTTATGGGGCTCCACTAGCGCAAAGGACTTGACTATTACGGAAATTTTTTTTTTGAGGAAACTCCTATCACTTCCAATCAACACTCCGCTTATGCCACTGAGGTTGGATCTTAACATCCGTCCTATATCTGAGGCCATTGCCACTCGTCCGGTGATGTACTGGAAAAGGCTCTGGAGCACACCAGAGTTGGCATGCTACAGAGACGAACTGAAAGTAATCTTGGGCTTACTTGGGGCTGATAAGATCCCTTGGCTCCAGTATGTTAGGCAGACATTAATCAACATTGGTCTTGCCCATCTCTGGATTAATCCAGAGAACTCTAATCTAGGCATCTCCAAAAAAATTCTTGCCCTTACCCTTAAAGACTACTTCCTAACAAAAGCTTATAGTTTAGTCAGGCCTTCTAGCCTGACAGATATCTTTCTAGATGTTAAATGTTACTACGCCTTTGTATCTGACCTCGACGTTATCCAGCCCACTTTAGCAAAGAAGCTGTTTCTACAGTTCAGATATGGGACACTCCCCCTTTATTCTTTTACTGAGAAATGGGTGGGTGCCCTCGAGCACAGCTGCCCGGGGTGCTCATCTGAACAGGAAACTATGATACACGTTGTGCTCTTTTGCCCAGCATACGTCGGTATCCGGAAAAAATGGATTATTCAGTTATGCCTAAATCTAGGTATTAGGAGCTACCTTGATTTTTTCAGGATTTTGCGAAGTGATCTAAATCCACTTGTTGTGGTAGCAGTTTCCAAGTTTCTGCTTGCGATGTGGTTAATTCGTAGGAAACTAATAAGTAATAATTCAGACTGATTGATTGTCTTAAAAAGGGCCTTGTTCGTAGATAATATATTATGTCATCCTGCTTTTATCATGGTTTATTGTATCAACTGAACATGTATCTAAATGAATTGTTTTATATTGTACTTTTATGATTTTAAACAATCGAAATAAAGATTTTTTGATTGATTGAAATGTGCTGCTCATGGGCAAGGTAGTGATTACATCACTACCGGAAACCGTTTTGCTAACGACATGGCTCAGTATTGTGCCCGAAACAAATACTCAATTAATCGGTCAAAAGAAAAGGAAATGTCTTCTTGCTCCATAATGTTTACTAACGTTGTGGGAACATGGGAAGAAGTGAGGCAGTTGCAGGATGAGGCAGTGGATGAAGAAATGAGGCAGTGGGTAAAAGCAGGATGTGCACCCAGGGAAAAGGATCATGTGTGGGTCTATCGGGATGGAAGACCAGTAATGCCTGATAGCATGATGTCAACCATGGCACGGATGTATCATGGCCAAGGACATCTGGGAAGGGATGCCATGATAAGGGCTTTTAAGCAGACCTGGTACAATCCAAAATTCAGGTTGATAGCGGAAAGTCTCTGTCAGAGATGCCTGACATGTCAACAGTACAACCCTGGAAGGAAGACGGTGGTGAGTCTAGGCACCATAGGCCGGAAGGGAGGACCTTTTACCAGAATGCAAGTAGATTTCATTGAAATGCCCCCTTATAACAAACTGAGGTATGTTTTAGTGGTAGTTTGTCTGTTCTCTAGATGGGTGGAGGCATACCCAACCAGAAGAAATGAGGGAATCACAGTGGCTAAACTATTGTTGAGGGAATTCATCCCAAGGTACGGGTTCCCAATAACCATAGAATCAGACAGAGGAGGACATTTCTACAATGAGATCATGAAATTGATTTGTGAAGCATTGGGAGTACAACAAAAACTGCATTGTGCCTACCGACCAGAGGCTTCTGGTGTGGTCGAGCGAATGAATGGAACTATCAAAAACAGAATAGGGAAAATGTGTTTAGCCACAGGTTTGAAATGGCCTGATGTCTTGCCTCTGGTTTTGATGACCATTAGGTCTACTCCAGACAGAACTACAGGTTTGAGTCCACACGAGATCATCATGGGACGCGCCATGAGACACGTGTTTGTACCAGTCAACAAGCTGATGACTATAACTGGTGACATGATTTTGGATTACTGTAAAGGCCTGGCTGACGCAGTTCATTCTGTGTTTCACCAGGTCGGAGCGGATGCCACCACACTTGAAAAGAAACCAGCCCATGATTTGAGCCCAGGGGACTGGGTGAGGATAAAAGTCCACAGAAGAAGAAATTGCCTGGTTCCAAGGTGGAGAAGGCCAAGACAGGTCATCTTGACTACAACAACTGCTGTGTAGTGTGCGGGACTGAAAAACTGGATACATGCAAGCCACACTCTGAGAGTTCCAAATCCAGCAGACGGCATTGGAAAAGAATACTTTGACGAATCAGAATCAAGTGATGAGTCAAGCAATGAGAACATAAAGTCAAAAGAAAATCCTGAAAGGGGGGAAAAAGAGCCAAGTCTAGTTCAGACCCCCAGAGAGGAAATTCTGAGAAAAAGACTGCAGATTTCAGATAGTTCAGATTCTGGAGATGAGCAAAACGCCAATGGTGAACACAGAAAGAGGAAAAGAAAAGAAAAGAATGTCCAGTCAGAAGTAACATTTACACCAAATGAGAGAGTAGAAGAAATTCCACCTGAGAAAATACTGGAAGAAGAAGAAGGGACAGTCACAGAAAGAGAGGGACAGATTGCGGAAAAACCCCGAGGAGGTGTAGGGAACTGCAACACCCAGCTAGGTGAAGGGACAAGTAGTCAGCAGGGAGATTGCGTGCCGGAGACCCGAGGAGGGACAGAAGTAGGGCCAACCCAAGAGGTGGAAAAAGAAATTACAGAAAAAGAAAAGTCAAACGAGACAGAATCTGAGGACAGTGAAACTGAAATACCAGAGGGTCGAGTTCTGAGAAAGAGAACTTGGATTGGGGAAAGAAATGGCAAACCAAGAAGAAATGCTAAAGGTGATCTTTGGCCAAACAAAATTAAGAAGCTGAGATATCGACTGACACGAGCTAAACCCTCAGAGGCGGAACAAGTGAATGAAGTAACCAGTCAGCATCCAGAGAAACAGAAGTGTCAGAAGCAAACAAACGAGCAAGAAAACCAAACCAGAAGTATAAGTCACCTGAATGGACGTACGTGGCACTGCCTGAACAAAGGGAAGAGGCAGATAGTCAAGGAAATCCAGAGGAGACTTTGCTGGGATTGATAAAGGAAGAAGAAACAGGGGAAATCCTGAGAGTTATCTTATCCGACATCGGAGAAGAAGCGGAAGATCAGGAAATCCTGCATGTGGATGACGAGAATGAAGTGAAAAACGACGAAAGGCCAAGCTGAGTAATTTTAAGCGATCCTTGTAGGAATACACGGGATTGAATAAGAAATTGAAGTATTTGGATCACCTGATAAGGTCTTAGCTCTTGTAGGAAAACTACAAGAGGCGGAGTAGAAGAGGCTAAGTCAAAAGACACGGTTAATTCTAACAAAATGTCTAACATAGATGATAACAAGAGTAGATGTACCTTCATGAGAAGATGGTGCAAGATATGTTGCTGTTGTACAGGACTATTAATGCTTCTTTCGAGCGTACTTGCTCTTTTGATCTCTTTCAAAGTAACTTTAGATACACTAGCAGGACATACTGAAATTATGACTAATATAGTGAAAAGCTCACAAAAGAAAATACCGGTTAGAACAAGCACAGAGCATGTGCATCAAGATAGGTCAATAACTGATTTTTCTAGTAATGTGTTTTCAAAATTATTGTATTAATATGTAAAAACAATGGAAGTAAGGGATTGCTACTGCTGGAGCAGAGTTTTCTTTTAGAAAATTCTGGGCTTTTGAAGCTCTGGCATGTCTATGTGTCTTATTAATTTTATTAATAATTAACAATTAATTATGTGTCTTGTGAAGGTATGTTTCAATAATCAACTCGTTTGTTCTAACATAAGAGAAAGTTACATGAGGGTTAGCTTATGTGTGCTGTTCATGTATTTACAATAACGTGCAAGTTTTCATGTTTAAACGTTGCTGTGTGCTATTTATTTTGAGCACAAAACGCTGTCAGAATTAATGCTTTTTATGTCGCAAAGCTAGATAAATGCATACACATAAGGGTATTAGTGGGGTTAACACTGTTTAATCATTATGTTGTATTAACGTTGTTTTTATTTCTTTTAAATTGAGATGGTCTATTGTGGCCTATGGAGGCCTAATTCTTGTCGGCTGATTTGAAAGCCTGGCCTCGAGTGAATATTTCTGTGATGTGGCAAGAGAGACCCCTGCTGGAAATCGGTTGAAGACAACTGACCGTAGTCCTTCTATAAAACTTTCCATGAGGACATCAGCAGTTTGGAGGATCTCCAAAAGAAAAGATTTGTCCTTGGTGCACAAAGGAGCTTCTGAAATGAACAATGTGCTGAAGCCGGGTTGCCGAGGGAAATGAACGAGATGGATACTTTAATAGTTTCTGTTTCTTGGTTCCTGTTCCATGGTTTACGTATTGTGACTTTTCCTGAGCGGAGATTTCAAGATGTTGCAAAGTTACATCTCTTCCTTCTCGTTCTGCTCAGTGATACAGTTTTTCTTGCCAATTTTATGTGAGTTTCCATTGTATTTTTCATTATAAAAACTATTAGCTTAGGGAGGGCTCTCCCCACTCTTTCGTCGCCTTTGCTGCGTGAACCTGCGTTGCTGAGGCCTGATGCTGAGGACTGTCCTGAGAGACTTTACCGAGAGACTGGTCCTGACCCGTTCTGACACTTAGTTAGAATAGGTAACTATGAGAAATGATTTATTCTGATTGATTTACTTTGACTAATCTTAGATAAAGCAATATAACTTTTAAACATGGTGTTGAATATTCTTTCTTGTCAATTATTGGGTACATTTTGATTATTGTTGTTGTATGATTAAGGATAACCACTATAATTAGATCCTATCGTCCTAGATATAGATGCAGGGTTTTTCTTCCCACAGGTCTTATGCTGGTAGAGTATTTGAGCGCATGTTAGTGAAATGGGCCCTAGCGTATGAAGAATGTATGTGCGTGTAACTGTGAGATTACTCTATCTGTGGTAGTGGGCATATTTTTGATACCCTGATCTGTATCAATTTCTCTGGTAGCAGAGGATGGTTGTAGATGGTTGTCTTGATCTGATAAGATAAGATAAGATTGCTTGTAAACTAGCTTATTGATTATTGATTTATTTTTGATGTTGTTGGTATATGTACTAATACTATATGTTGGAATCGTCATGTTGAGTTATATGTAGTGCTTCTGGAATTTGGAAGCTGTGGAAACAGTTCCGTAGTAGGGCAGAGGAAGGTGTATATGCTGCTCTCGGGAAAGACGGGATTGTAAGTAATTACGTGTGACAATTGAAGTTGCGCGTTCACATTGTCTGGGTTCGGAATCAGTGACATTGTCGTATGTTACTATTAGACATTTCTGGTATATAAGGAGTGTGAATCATATGAAGGTTATCTGTGAAACTCTGGTCTTAAGTCCCAGGGATCCGTAAGGATTGCCGTTAAAGCTTATCGCGGGAGGAGTAATAGGTATTCTCTGAGCTTGTTTGAGGAACTGGGCAGAGGTAAGCTGCTTAGTTGTTGAGTTATAATTCTGTATAGAGACAGGTTGTGCTGTTCTCGAGAAACAGGATTCTGTGTGTATGTACTATATTTTCTCGTATGAATGTGCGTGAATGCATATACATTTATTGACTGTAAGACTCTTTGGATAAGTCCTAGAGAAAACGGTTATGCGATGTATGAAAGTTGTTGATTCTTGAAAATAGACTCTCTTTTACTATTCTGTGGTTAGCGAAGCAGACAATGGAGATGTTTTTATGTTGTAACTAATAGATTTTGTAGAAATATTGATACACGAAGTCTACTGAGAGTTTTGTAAAGGAGGGGTAGACGAGTGACAGAGACAGGAGACAGAGACTGCAGCGACCGATGTCAGAAGGTCCGCGCACTGATTGGATAGTGAATCAGAATAGGGTTCGCGCTGGGATTGGTGCGTTAGTGTGAATCGCGCAGGGATTGGAAAAGCTGTCTAGTGACATAGACGCTCCAGGATTGGTGCGTTAGTGTGAGTCGCGCTGCTATTGGTTGAGAAACTCGTATTGTATATTTATAATACGGAGAAAGTAGAGAATTTGATAAGCGCTTGCTAAAATGTATTACCAAGAAGAGAAAAAGAAAAAGACCTTTTTTGGAAAAGTTAAAAAGTGGTTTAGTAAGGATAAAGAGGTTAAAACAAGAGAGGGTGAGTTGTTACCTCCAGCGAAAACGCCTGCATCTTTCATGGCTGTGAAATATGGACTGCATACCTGTATATGGTTGCAGAATTGGGTTAAGTATACTAAAGAAGATGGTGTTCTAGCATTTCCGGAACATGGTTCATTTAATTTGGCCGTGTTAAGAAACTTACGGGAAAAGATGTTATGTCTTGACCCGAAGCCGAGACCTACACAGTTCGAGGCTTTAGTGGAATGGGAAGAAGAAGTTCATGACCGAGAAAAACAAAGGTCTGGAGGGTATTATAGGTACATGTTTGGGAGGAGACATGATCGGGAAACACATCAAGATCGAATGAAAAGATGGAGAGATGCTTGTATGTCAGAGGGATTATATCCAATGAGAACAGTTGAAGCTTCTGCTCCTTCGACAGAAAGAGCTTCTGAGTCAGACATGAGAAGGTATGGAGAATATGAGGATGAGGTCTTAAATGACATGATTTACAAGAGACCACCTCCATATAGAACAGAACCAGATGAGAGTACACCAGTTGTTTCTCCAATAAGAGATACAGTTGAGAAAGAAAAAATGACACCTGAATCAAGAGGTAGTAGTTCTTTCAGGGAGAGAGAGAGTCGAGGTAGTGAGGAAAATGCTAGGAAATTAGCAAAAACGACAACAGAACTAGCTGAGAAGATTAGAGAGTTAACGAAGAATCTGGAAGCTGTTACGGTACCTGTAACTATAGGTCCAGTAATGCCTGTGTTTGACAAACAGAGAGCAGGTGAGAATGGACTGGTAATTCCATATATTGCAAATGAATCGACAAATTCAGTTGGTCCTTCAGGAGATTCAGAAAAAAGGACAGGGAGAAGTGACCTGAGACAAACCAGACATGACACATGTAGTGAATTATTGGATGTCAGTGAACCTAGTTGTTCAGGGATGCCGATTTTAGAACCGCAGAAAAAAGTGGTTCCAGTAAGAAAAACTGCAGAAATAACAGTGGACGATTTAAACGATTGGATGAAAGTTCTTCAGAAAAAGGATAAAGATTCACAAGTTATTGATGTGGTTAAGTTACGTATAGAATTAGAAGAGCTTGTGACAGGAACAGTTCCAACAGAAATCCTGAAGAGTCATCATGATGGTGAATTAATGTTTATGTGCAAGAGCATAACATGGAGAGCAAGAAATACTCATGATAGACTAAGAGCGATAGCAAATGAGCAAGGAGTTGACATTGATAGAGTAAAGGCTTTGCAGAAAACGTACAGGATGGATTTCACTGAGAAAGACATTGAAAATGTGAATACTTCTGGTAGAACAGGACAGATTAAAGAAATGGTGGCATTACTGCATAGATGGGGTGATGTAGAAAAGTGGAAGGATAGGTGGTATAAGAAAAGAGAGGAATCTGAAGATAGAACAACTTATTCAGCATTTCCGGTAAGAGAAAAAGAGAAACCAGTGGAGAATTATCCCATGAGAGAAATACCTGGAGGAGGATATGTACATGTTCCATGGACCAGACAGGATATTTTATCATTTACGAATGATTTCCCTCGATTGAGAGAAAAGCCCGTCGAGTGGTATAGGCAGGTAGATAGGTTTGTGAAATTGTCAAAAGTGCTGTGGGTTGACCTGAATAGTCTGTTTGATATAATTGTTCCAGCAGACTTGTGGACTGAGTGTAAAATAGTTGTGAGTTGGCCTACTGAGGAATATCCAAGAGATTCAAGAACAGGGGCACCAGATCCAGAAGTGATGAGGAAGTATGATCAGGTGATGGTATACCTGAAGAGTAAAGTTCCTCCAAAAGAGACAGACTGGGTTAAGATAGATCGAACACAACAGGAAGCAAAAGAATCAGTTCATGCTTTTTACGAAAGGCTGATACTGGCATTTAAACAATTCAGTGGAGATGAACATCTGGGTGACAAGGATTTGAGTCATTTTGTATACAGGTTTGTATATGGTCTTAGACCTGAAATTGGTGAGAGAATTCGTGAACACACAGTGGATTGGCAGAGTAAAAAAGTAGATGAGATTCTGAGACATGCAAAATATTTCAGTGATGAAATTGAAGCAAAACAGAGAAAGCTGAAAGAAAAAGCAATGTGGGCACAAGTGAAAGTTGCAGAAAGACAGGAAGCACAGTTAGTGGAACAGGCAAATAATCCAGGAAATAATGGAGGAAATAGACCGAGATTTGCAGGAAAAGGAAGGGGAAGTCTTGAAGAGGCCAAAAAGAAGTTCCCTTGTCACAACTGTGGCCAACTGGGACATTGGAGATCTGAATGTCCTAATCCACCATTAGTGAATAATGAGGGTAAATCCTTAAATCAACAGGTGCAGAATGATGGGAATAACCAGCAGCAACAACAGCAGAAAGTGGTGAGACAGCAGCAGAGTCAAGAGCCAAAACCGCCCTTACCGCAGAATAGAGGGGTACAAAAGTACAATCAGGACTCAGGATTCTTCAATGATGAGCAGGTAAACAAACCGAAACGTACTAACAAAGTACAGCAGTACTTGTTAAAAAGTGAAGGGAGTGAGTCTGAGGGTGATTATTGACGGTGCCGAGGAGAGGAAGAAGAGTGCATACTTGGTGCAACTCTAGAAATAGACCAGGCAGGACCATTTGTGGATGGGAAAATAAATGAAGAAGGTGTTACTTTTTTAGTAGACACAGGTGCGACAAGATCAACTGTCAGGTCAACAGATGTTAAAAATCTTCCTCTCTCGGATGAAGCAATCCAAGTAGTTGGTGTAGCCAATACACAGATCAGAACACGTCTTACTGAGCCAGTAAGAGTACAAATAGGGAAATTTTCAGACATGCACAGATTTATTGTCTGTGACACGAGTCCAGTGAACCTGTTAGGTAGGGACCTATTGTGTAAAATGAATTGTACAATTTTTTGTACACCAGATGGAATAGCTTTTGAGACACCGGATGATGATGTTTTCTACCGAATGACTCTAGAGAATAGAGAAAATGAGTTAATTGGTGCATTTCCAGTGTTCAATCCGGAGGATTTGCCTCAAGTGCTGAGAGACACAGTGAAAAGAGCAGTTTGGGATTTTACAGGAGAGGATGTGGGATTGATGAATAATGTAGATCCAGTGAAAATTGCAGTGAAAGAGGGAATTACATATCCTAACATTCCTCAGTACAAAATGACACCAGAAATAATTGAAGGGATAACTCCTATAATTGAGAAAATGATTCAGCAGGTAGTTCTGAGAGAACTACTGAGTAGTCCGTGTAATTCACCGATAATGGGACTAAAAAAGCCCAATGGCAAGTTTAGGATCGTGCAAGATCTGAGAAAAGTTAATCAAATTGTGGTGGCATGTTGTCCCATTGTGCCAAATCCATCAGTGATTCTGTATCAAATTCCACATGATGCTGAGTGGTATACAGTGATTGATTTGTGTCATGCGTTCTTTTCAATTCCATTGCATCATGACAGCCAGCCAATTTTTGCATTTAGGTTTGGCCAGCGTATTTTAGCATGGTGTCGTATCCCACAGGGGTATACAGAGAGTCCTTCGATATTTAATCAGTTATTGAAGAAATCGTTGGAAAGTTTGATCATGCCTGAGAGCTCAGTGCTAGTACAATATATTGATGACCTACTTGTGGCATCAAAGACACGTGAAGCTTGTGAAGTGGATACCATAGCTTTACTGAATCATCTGGCAGATGGAGGGTTAAAGGTATCTCCAGCCAAATTGCAATTCTGCAAGAAAGAGGTGCATTATCTTGGACATAATATCGAAAAAGGTCTGAGAAAAGTGACTACTGACAGGATCAAAATAATCAAAGAAATGAAAGCCCCGAAAACCCAGAGAGAAGTGAGGATGTTCCTGGGTATGGTGGGATATTGTCGTCAGTGGATAATTAATTTTTCTCTGATAGCAAAGCCACTGATTAAGCAGACAAAAAGTGAAATGAACAACTGGCAGCATTTGAAGAGCTCAAAACTAAAATGTGTGAGGCTCCAGCTTTGGGTATGCCAGACTATGAAAAAGAATTCGAACTGTACTGCAGTGAGAGGAATGGATGTGCACTTTCAGTGTTAATCCAGAAACATGGGCAATTGAGAAGGCCTATTGCATACTTTTCATCGACACTTGACACTGTAGCCGTGGGGTTACCAGGTTGTCTGAAGGCTGTAGCTGCGACATGCAGAAGCCTGGAACAGAGTGAGGGAATCATAATGGGGTATCCTGTAAGGGTATTCGTACCTCACAATGTGGCAATTCTTTTGACAAGAAGCAGAACTCAGCATATGTCACATAGTCGGCTGACTAAATATGAAAAAGTGATTCTGGGAGCATCAAATGTGACTCTTGAGAGATGTGTGAATGTGAATCCAGCGACACTCTTGCCGGATATTGAAAATGTGGGTATAAAGATGGAAGATGATCATGACTGTTTGGATGTACTTGAGTACTGTACAAAACCGAGACCAGACATAAAGGATATTCCCTTATATGAGAATGACCATGTGTTGTTTGTGGATGGATCATGCCTGAGAAATGATAATGGTGTGCTATGTGCAGCATATGCAGTGTGCAAAGTTTCAGAGATCATGGAAGCATCACCATTGAAAGGAGTGAAATCTGCGCAAGTTGCTGAATTAGTGGCATTGACAAGAGCTTGTGAGATTGGGAAAGATATGAGAACAACCGTGTTGACTGATAGTCAGTATGGATTTGGAGTGGTGCATGACTTTGGCCAACTGTGGCTACAAAGAGGTTTCTTGACATCGGGTGGAACCCCGATAAAGAATGCTGAATTGATCGGAAAATTGCTTGAGGCGATACAGCTGCCTAAAGAGTTAGCGGTTGTAAAATGTGCCGCACATGTTTCAGGGGATGATTTTATCACTGTTGGTAACAGGTTTGCCAACGATGTGGCGCAGTATTGTGCTAAGACCAACCAATCTATTAACCGGAGTAGGATGGAGGAAATGTCTCTCCTTTCTGTGATGTTTACTAATGTCCTAGAAACGTGGGATGAAGTAAAGCAGTTACAAGATGAGGTAGGAGAGGAAGAGAAACAAGATTGGGTTAAAGCAGGATGTGCTCCAAGAGAAACAGACCATGTTTGGGTCTACAGAGATGGCAGACCAGTAATGCCAAACTCAATTTTGTCGTCAATGGCAAGGATGTATCATGGTCAGGGACATCTGGGGAGGGACGCAATGGTAAGGTCTTTTAAGCAGACCTGGTACAATGCAAAGTTTAGAACAATTGCGGAGAGCATTTGTCAAAGATGTTTGATTTGTCAGCAATTTAACACTGGGAAAAAGACAGTGGTGAGTTTGGGGACAATAGGCAGAGAAGGAGGTCCTTTTACAAGAATGCAGATTGATTTCATTGAGATGCCCCAAGTGAACAGACTGAGATATGTTCTAGTGGTAGTCTGTTTGTTTTCAAGGTGGGTGGAAGCTTACCCGACTAGAAGAAATGATGGATTAACAGTGGCAAAGTTACTGTTAAGGGAGTTGATTCCTAGGTACGGGTTTCCAGTTACAGTTGAGTCTGACAGAGGTAGACACTTTCAAAATGAACTCATTGGTTTGATTTGTGAAGCATTGAAAATACAGCAGAAGTTACATTGTGCATACCGACCAGAGGCTTCTGGTGTGGTTGAGCAAATCAATGGCACAATCAAGAATAGGATTGGAAAAATGTGTCTAGCCACTGGTATGAAATGGCCGGATGTGTTACCTCTTGTCCTGATGACAATGAGATCTACTCCAGATAGAACTACTGGTTTGAGCCCGCATGAAATAATCATGGGACGTGCTATGCGCCATGCATTCGTGCCTGTGAATAAATTGGTGTCAATAACTGATGACATGATTTTGGATTACTGTAAAGGCCTGGCTGACGCAGTTCATTCTGTGTTTCACCAGATTGGAGAAGAAGCTACCACACTTGAGAAGAAGCAAGCCCATGATCTGAGTCCAGGTGACTGGGTAAGGATTAAGGTGCACAGAAGAAGAAATTGCTTGATTCCAAGGTGGGGAAGGCCGAGACAAGTCATTCTGACTACAACGACTGCAGTAAAGTGTGCTGGAGTGAAGCACTGGGTACATGCAAGTCATACTCTGAGAGTTCCAAGCCCGAGAGAGGGAACTGGTGAAGAGTATTATGAAGAGTCAGATTCCAGTGATGGTGAGGATCCTGAAGATACAGAATCAGTGAGAAAAGAAGCGGAGAAAGCTTCAAGAGATTCACTGCGAGTATCAGAAGGAGAATCTAATTCTGTTATAGAGCCTGAAGTTTCAAGTAGCAGTGGGAGTAAAAGAAAAGAAAAGAGGAAACACATTGAGCCTACTTCTGAATCAGAAGAGGAGGAGATTGAAGAACCACTTGAGATTGTCCTTGAAGAAACAGGGTCAGAAGAAGATAGAGAGGGACAGATTGCGGAAGACCCCCGAGGAGGTGTAGGGAACATTGATGAGGAGCTAGGTGAAGGGACAAATAGACAGCAAGAAGATTGTGTGTCGGAGACCCGAGGAGGGACAGAAGTAGGGAAGTCTCAAACAGTGGTGGGAAAATCTGTGGAGAAAAGAAAAGCTACTGGGAAACGGAAACAAGAGGCACTTGAAACAGATGATGAAAATGAACAAACAGAAGGTCGAGTTCTGAGAAAGAGAACTTCGATTGGAGAAAAGAGTGTTAAACAATTGAGGCCGAAAAAGGTTGTGAGAGGAGATCGTTGGCCTAACAACCGAGTGAAAAGGGTGAGATACAGAATAATAAGAGCAAATTCATCAAAAGCTGAACAAGTGAATGAAGTATCAAGTCAAACTTCAAGAGCTGAAGGAAAAGAATCAAAGAAATCAAAAGAACCAGTAGAAATAAGGAGAGTTAAAAGACCCAACCAAAAGTACAGATCACCGGAATGGTCTTATGTGACACTGTCTGAAGAAGGAAAAGAAGAAACAGTGACTCGAGATAATCCGGAAGTGGTCTTGAGAAAAGTGGTTGAGGAAGATACTGGTGAAATTCTGAAAGTACTTTTGACTGACATTGGAGAAGAGTCGAGTACTGAGGATTCCGACGTTGGAGATCTGATACAGTTTGATGTTGAAGAAATTGAAGTGAAAAATGACAAGTATCCAAACTGAGTGAAAAAAGGATTCACTTGGATCAAGTGAATAAGGAAGTCATTTGGATAAACTGAAAGCTGAAGAGTTGCAGAAGAATTGAAGAAGTTCAAACAAGTAGTGGAGTAGTAGAAGCTAAACTAAAATGGCTAACATAGAGGAGAATAGAAATAGATGTGCCTTTTTAAAGAGGTGGTGCAAAATGTGCTGCTGTTGTACTGGATTATTAATGCTTCTATGGGGTGTTTTAATTTTATTAGTTACTTTTAGAGTAGAATTTGGAATGGATATAGCAAATGTGACTAATGAAGAGAAGAATTCACAAAAAGTAGTTCCAATTAGAAGTAGTGGTTACATACACAAGGATAGGTCAATTAATAATTTTTCGAGTAATGTCTTTTCTAAACTGTTATATGAATATGTGAAGACAATGGAAGTGAGGGATTGCTATGTCTGCATGCAGTTACCTGCATCCGTTTCAGAGGGTGTTACTTATCACCATTTACCAGCTACATATGGTATTTCTTGTAGTATTTTAAGTAGTGTTTTTTATTTGTTAGGGAAAATAGATTATAAGATGTCTAACAGAGATAGTATTTTTGGGCACTTGCCAATGAACAAAGAGCTGAATCCAGCTAAAGAAGCTAACACTTTTGGTGAGATTTTTATTGAAGAAAAAGGACTAACATTAGATTACATTTTTAAGAATAATTTAACTTGCAATTTAAAAGGAGAGGAGAAAGCTTTCCTGGATATGGTTGAGGAAAGGAGAATGAACATGCATGAGAAAGGGGGAAAATATGAAGAGAGTGAAACAATTTGGGACATTGAGATGGGAAAGGAGTTAAGGAATGGGGCTAGTCCAACTTTGGCTCTGGATGCACCGCAGAAGGGTAAACTATGCATTACCAGAAGGAAATCCCAATATGATACATATTTTGTGGGAACTAGTGAGTGCCATGATACATACTTCATTGCGACAGGTTGGGGTTTCAGAGGTGGAGAAGATACGATTTTTCCAGGAGTGTACTATGTTTGTGGGAACAAGGCTTATTACAAGTTGCCTGACCATTGGTATGGCACATGTTATGTGGGCCTGGTTTTTCCTAAGATTTTCCATACGGATAAAGTAAAAGATGTAGAAGACATTAATCTATTAACACGTTTTAAGAGAGAAACTTGGTCTGAAATCGTGGGTGATATTTTTGGGGTTTTGATTCCAGCAGTGGGAATTTCTTTAAATGCTTATGGAATTCGGAAACTGTCCACAGTGGTTGATCGCTTATCGACAAATACCGCAGGAGGGTTTCTTTTGGTGAATACGGAATTAAGTGCCGTACGTGCCATGTCAATGCAAAATCGACTTGCCCTTGATATTCTTTTGGCTAAGGAGGGTGGAGTTTGTGGAATTTTGAAAGTTCAACATTGTTGCACTTACATTCCTGATGAAAGTAAAGACCTGAAGGTCTATATCAAAAATATTACTGATTTGCATGAAGAATTAGTACCACTTGAAACTGGGAGTTTATGGACTAAACTAGCTAATAAAATGATAGCTGTTAAGGATTTTATTGCAAAGATAGGTAGTACTATTGTAGGTAGAATATTGTTTCCTTTGTCTTGTATAATTGTCGCGTTACTGATACTAAGATTGGTGTGTGTGTGTTGTAAAAACAGGAGAGGGAAAGAGAAATTGAAAAATGAAAAGAAAAACAAGAATTCGAAAATTTCAAAAAGAGAACCAGAAGAGATTGAACTAGAAGAATTGAGGGAGAGTGTTTATTTAGAGACAAAGAGAGATGATGAAAGAGTGACTGGTGTTTAAATGTTGTCTAAAGGGAAGAGACATTTCTGATTTCCTAAAATGGGACTAAAATTTTCACTATTTTTTTTTTTTTTTTGGGTTTATTTGGTGATAAAATCACCAAAGGGGGGATTGCTGGAGCAGAGTTTTCTTTTAGAAAATTCTGGGCTTTTGAAGCTCTGGCATGTCTATGTGTCTTATTAATTTTATTAATAATTAACAATTAATTATGTGTCTTGTGAAGGTATGTTTCAATAATCAACTCGTTTGTTCTAACATAAGAGAAAGTTACATGAGGGTTAGCTTATGTGTGCTGTTCATGTATTTACAATAACGTGCAAGTTTTCATGTTTAAACGTTGCTGTGTGCTATTTATTTTGAGCACAAAACGCTGTCAGAATTAATGTTTTTTATGTCGCAAAGCTAGATAAATGCATACACATAAGGGTATTAGTGGGGTTAACACTGTTTAATCATTATGTTGTATTAACGTTGTTTTTATTTCTTTTAAATTGAGATGGTCTATTGTGGCCTATGGAGGCCTAATTCTTGTCGGCTGATTTGAAAGCCTGGCCTCGAGTGAATATTTCTGTGATGTGGCAAGAGAGACCCCTGCTGGAAATCGGTTGAAGACAACTGACCGTAGTCCTTCTATAAAACTTTCCATGAGGACATCAGCAGTTTGGAGGATCTCCAAAAGAAAAGATTTGTCCTTGGTGCACAAAGGAGCTTCTGAAATGAACAATGTGCTGAAGCCGGGTTGCCGAGGGAAATGAACGAGATGGATACTTTAATAGTTTCTGTTTCTTGGTTCCTGTTCCGTGGTTTACGTATTGTGACTTTTCCTGAGCGGAGATTTCAAGATGTTGCAAAGTTACATCTCTTCCTTCTCGTTCTGCTCAGTGATACAGTTTTTCTTGCCAATTTTATGTGAGTTTCCATTGTATTTTTCATTATAAAAACTATTAGCTTAGGGAGGGCTCTCCCCACTCTTTCGTCGCCTTTGCCGCGTGAACCTGCGTTGCTGAGGCCTGATGCTGAGGACTGTCCTGAGAGACTTTACCGAGAGACTGGTCCTGACCCGTTCTGACACTTAGTTAGAATAGGTAACTATGAGAAATGATTTATTCTGATTGATTTACTTTGACTAATCTTAGATAAAGCAATATAACTTTTAAACATGGTGTTGAATATTCTTTCTTGTCAATTATTGGGTACATTTTGATTATTGTTGTTGTATGATTAAGGATAACCACTATAATTAGATCCTATCGTCCTAGATATAGATGCAGAGTTTTTCTTCCCACAGGTCTTATGCTGGTAGAGTATTTGAGCGCATGTTAGTGAAATGGGCCCTAGCGTATGAAGAATGTATGTGCGTGTAACTGTGAGATTACTCTATCTGTGGTAGTGGGCATATTTTTGATACCCTGATCTGTATCACTACGTATGTATGCAATTACCTGCATCTGTTTCAGAAGGGGTGACTTATCATCACCTCCCAGCAACTTATGGAATAACAACAGAGATTTTTATAGAAACTAAAGGACTAACTCTAGAATATATTTTTAAGAACAATTTAACTTGTAGTTTGAAAACAGAAGAGAAAACATTTTTGGATATGGTTGAGGAGAGAAGATTGAAAATACACAAGAATGCAGAGGGACATAAGGAAGGGGAAAACATTTGGGAAATAGATGGGAAAAAGGAGTCACCGGGTGAAGTTAAACCGACAATAGCTATAGACTCACCCCAGAAAGGAAAATTATGCATCATGAGGGAAAGGTCCCAATATGATTATATGTATATAGGGACAAGTGAGTGTCATGATACTTATTTCATTGCATCCGGATGGGGATTTAGAGGTGGAGAAGATCCAGTTTTCCCTGGACTGTACTATATTTGTGGGAATAAGGCTTACTACAGGTTGCCTGACCATTGGTATGGCACATGTTATGTTGGCCTGGTCTTTCCAAAGATTTTTCACATGGATAGAGTAGAAAATGGTGGACCAAATAACCTACTAATGCGTAGCAGAAGAGAAACTTGGTTAGAAATTGTAGGTGATATTTTTGGAGCCTTGATACCAGCAGTGGGAATATCTTTGAATGCAAATAATATTCGGAAGTTGTCCACCATAGTGGATCGCTTATCAACAAGCACCGCTGGAGGATTTCTTTTGGTAAACACTGAGCTGGTTGCCATGCGTGCTATGATTATGCAAAATCGACTTGCCCTTGATATTTTATTGGCAAAAGAGGGTGGAGTCTGTGGAATGCTGAAAGTTCAACATTGTTGCACTTACATTCCTGACGAAAGCAGAGATCTAAAAGTCTATATAAAGAATATTACAGAATTGCATGATGAAATAAAACCACTGGAGGTTGAAAGTATCTGGACTAGAATTAGTAATAAAATGGCTGCTATTAAAGCTTTCTTAGGTAAATTAGGTAGTACTATAATAGGGAAAATATTATTTCCATTAACCTGTGTGATTTTTGTATTATTTATACTTTGATTAGGATGTATGTGTTGTAGATATAGAAGAAATAAAAAGAAGGTTAAACAAGAAATTTACAAAAATAGGGAAAAGAAACCAGAAAAAGATCTCAATGAAATAGAAATGGAAGAGTGGAAGGAGAGTATGTATGATAAAACAAAGAGAGAAGACGAAAGAGAAACAGAATTTTAATTAAGCAAAAAGACATTTCAAATTTTCTGAAAAAGGGGAAATAAAATTGAAATTTTGTGGGTTTTGGTGGTGATAAAATCACCAAAGGGGGGATTGATGGAGCGGGTAAAATAACATTTTTAGTATACCCAATCCATTTATATATGTTTATATTAAAACGACTAAAGAACTAATTCTAATGAATAATAAAGTATTGTGATTGAATTAATCAACCTTATTAACCAAGAGAATACACGTGGGAATGCATTTGCATGGCTAAAATAATAAGTGAACTAAGTTTGTACGCATATTAAATTTATATGTTTAGCTTAAGCAGTGTTAACGTGATTTGCGCTTAAATAAACCAGCATTAACGGCTTTAAATGTTGCATATGGCTAGATAACTGCATACACATAAGGGTATTAGTAAGGAAATAACACTGTTTTAGTCACTTCTATGTATTAATTGCGATTTGTGTTTCCTTTACTTAAGTTGACTATTTCGGCCTACTAAAAGATGGCTGCCGACTGAATCCTCACTAAAGTATATGACTTCATGCACTGAGCAATGGAGGAAGGCGCCTGCACTGACTTTGCCGTGGCTTCACCATGAACTATTGAACCGGGTCTATGAAGACTACTCTGGGCGAGATGCCAATGTCCCTGAACATGGAGCAAATGTTGCCATCTGGGAACCAAAAGCCCCCTATTCACAATAGACTGATACTTTCCTGACCTGGGAACAGCTTTCCCATGCGCCTAGTTTATTCATCATCCGTATGTGAAATTTTGAAAATGTTTCTTAAAGTATTGGGACGGGGCTGAATTCAGCCAATCAACGGCCTGGAAATAAAGAAAAGATACTTGTATATGTAAATTTTGGTTTAAATATTAGTAGTCTAGAGAGGAAAATTAGGTCACTACCCAAAGAGCTTGAGACGCACCCTGATCGATGCTACTCTATGCGGCACTGCACGCTGACAGCAGAGGACGGGACTTTAGGATTCTGATGAACTTTCTGAGGACCCGTTCTGACTTAGAAAACGACAATTAGCCAGAATAGGTAAATATGACAAAAGATAATATGGCTTTGTTAGGAATTAACCTGCATTTTAATTAGATAAAGAAAATCATTATTTGAAGAACTGTGTCGGGTGATTATTTCTTGAAACGTTTACTGATTAATTTGAGAGTTAAAAGAATCATTAAATCCAATATCAACTAAATGATCCAGTCAACCTCTGGATGGAGGAACTGTTAGGGTAATTAAAAGATGTGGTTTCCTCTATCCAAGTAGAAGAACTGTAGTTCGGGATATTTGAAGATCCCTCTGTAGGCACGGATAGTTTGATGGAAATGAATGTTGGTGTTATGGGCCCCACCAGCGTATGATGTGTGTATGTGTGTGTGACTGTGAAATGATTCCGTCCGTGGAAGCAGGAGGAGATTTTGTGTTCTGAACTGCACCAAGACCATGGAGCATGTCATTATCACCAACTGAATGAGAGAGTATGAGTGATTGCGCAATAGTTCTGAAGTCACTTGCTGGAGGAAATGGTTTCACTTTCTTTAGAAGAGAGAAGGTACCAGGCTGTCTTTAATTTTTTGGCAATACGTTTCTTGAGGGTGGGGTTGGTGTCCAGGGTGAACCCAAGTTACTTGGCTTTCAGTGGAAGTTGGGATTTTATTTGGTTGGGCTGAGCTTCAGGTAGGTGATGAACATTTAGGTCTGGATGATGTGCAGGCAGTGTTTCAGATGTTGGATACCTGAAGCAAAGGAGACTTTCAGATAGAGTTTTGTATCATCAGCATATTGGGGAATCTTGATGCTGTTATTTGTGAGAAGAGCACCAGGCGACTTAATGTAGATCAAATTTACAATGGCAGTGGCAGAGATCATCTACTGCAAATACCATATTAAAGTGGTCAAATTCAAGGCAAAACAATAATGGTAAATTACACCAATACTGGATAGAGCGCTACACCATACTACACTCAGCTACCAAAAAGTGCATCTATAGTGATGGGGAAAAGGATCACTGTTTACATTGACTTAGTTTGTCTGTTGCACAGAATAAGCACAGGATTAGTATAGTGTCCGTTTTTGATAATTAACCAAAGGATGTCAGATAGTTATACAATTTTATATGTTTATTAATTTAAACACAATTTTGATAATCAAAGCTGATTTTGACAGAACAATCAATTTTGTTCTATTGATGAGGTCAGAAAAACACATATGTACACATTTAGTCACAAGGGAGACAATAATGTTATGTATGTTATGACAGTTGTTCATGCCAAATCGACAACACCTACATCTGCTGGTATATTATTCACTACTAAGGACATTTTCAAGCCTGTGAAGTGCAAGAATTTATTGGGTTTTAAAACACAGGAAATCAAAAGACCAAGAGAAATATGTGACATTACATCAAAATAGCTATCTAATGGTGACTTATGGTAGAAAGTAATATCCAAGTCTTGTGTGTGAATATTTAACCATTGGAGGGATAGGTCATGCAATATGGTAACTATGAGTCAGATGGTGATTAAAGAACAAACAGCACTGTGGGATGAATTGTTATCCACTGTTGTAGCTACCATAATGGATATGTGATAGTGAAAGATTGTATGAAGATTATGTAGATTCCAGTCAGATAAAACTGGCTGAGTGCTCAAAGTTGGTGAGTGGCGCAAGCTGGACCCAGTAGGTGAGAGCCGAGCACACGCAGAGGAGCATTTTCTTCACCCTGGTGTGAGAACCAGTGTGTCTCGCAAGGCTAACTTGCAAAGCCAGCACCTGAGCACTCCTGACCAGCTTGTTGATCACTGACAGCTGGTTGTGTTCTGTACCTTATTCTTAGAGGTGCTGGGAGATGGCAGTATGTGTTAGAAGCTGCAGCCTCCAAGTCGGGGGAAAAAACGAGCTAGGCTGCTTAGCTACTGCCTTTTGAAGCCTGGTGCCTGTCCCTTTCATCAGACTTGTGGAGACCATGTGAGGACGGAGAGTGCTGGTGCATGAGCAGGCTTGTTGAGAATTGTAGTTGTTTTATTTTTGGCACTGCTGGAAGACATCGGTATGTCCTCCCAAGTTGGAGGTGCATCGAAAGTTACGTTTGCAAGCCAAGAGTTTTAGAGCCAGATACTAAATACTACATGATGCTATCTGCCCCGGGAGGCAACAATGATTGGAACCCTGTTGTGCTTTTCTCGCTGCCAAAAGAAAGGACAGTAGTAAGTTGTGTGGGGAAATTGGTGAGCTTGTGCTAAGAATATAGCTCTAAATGCTGGGTTATGTTCCTCACATAATTGCACGCACTGTCACATAATTTTGCTGTCATTTTGCACAATTATGCTGCAGCAAGTTATGAAAATTACGCCCACCCTTAATCTGAGTAGATTGTGGATTAAAATGATCAGTGATGAGAGTGAGCATTGTAACCAAAAAATGTGAGTTGTCAAAAACAAGTAAAACGCACTCTTGGCTAAAAAAGAAAACTGTTTACTAGTCAAATTAGAATAAAATGCAGGAAGTAATATCTCAGAATAATATAAAAATGTCTGGTGCTTGGTAAATAGTGAGGTTATAGTATCACCCTCAGGATTGAAAGGTCAAGTTTCTGAATCGCAATGGGCCAATTTTATCACTGAACTACTAAAAAGCCAGATACCAAAACCTCTACCAGATGTAGTGTGGCCCACCTGAAGGGTGATCATGTAATGCAATTACACTATACCTGTATTATCTCTGAAATAATCAACAAGATAAAATCCTCACAGCCAGGGGGGCCTGATAGTTTGCTGGCTGTTTTTTAAAATCTAATCCTCTCTGGTGGGCTGATGTCCGCAGTTCCTTTTTAAAATGGATCAATTGCTTTGGTGAAATTCCTGATTCACAACAAGGAGCAATAATAGATCCCATTCATAAGAAGGACCCTTGTCATAATACAGCAAATTGATATCCCTGTTGGATATAGCGTCTAAGAACTATATAAAAACCCTGCTGAAACCTCCTGAGGCTTGGGCTTTTGAGATCAATATTGTACCTAAAGAACAGGGGGGTGTTAAATAGGTGAATCGTAAATAATGAAGAGTCCAGCATTGATGAAAAAGTACGTTTTAATCCAGGTTATAGGCTCTCATCCATCCAGCAAGGCTGTGTTACATCAACTGATCACTTTACTCCTAACATTTGTATCACCAGGTTAAATTACTATGGTGCTGCTCAAATGTAAACACAGGGTACTCTGCATAGGAAGATACCAGAGAAAGATACCACAATACCACACTCCTTCACTCCTTATAAACATGAGTAAAGAACACCTGAAAAGAAAGATAAAAAGAATAATGCAAATAAAAGCTAAAACATAAACATAAATATCAAACTACAAGAAATAAATAATGAAATCTTCTCATCTCCTTTTCTGCTCCACGAAGTAGTCCTTGAACCGTGATGGTTGTCTCACATTTCTTTTTTCTCTCTGTGGAGCTGATTTTGTAGGGCAATGTGTAGCCGAGTCTGAAAGGTAAGTATCACACTCATTGTGTCCCAACACATCCTTTTTTACAGCAACAACTCTGTTAGGATTCCAAATGCGCGAATCTTCTGATTTAGTAGCATTGGTCAAAACTTTAATCACTTTATGAGGTTTCTGAAACATACTAGGTGCTTTTCTCCCAATAGGAGCTCTAATCAATACCCAATCTCCTCCTTTCACAGATTTTCTAGAATCAAAGTTTAACTTACGAGCATTAATCCTTTCTGCTTCTTTGATTTTCCACTCCCCAATCGACAACAGTAAATAAACCCTTTCAAGATCCTGCATTATTCACCCAATGAGGTGCAATAAAAGTGTTAAGATACCTTCCCTTAAACAACTCGAAGGGTGTCTTTTCTGTGATGGCATGTGGAGAAACTCTATAAACTTCAACCTTCTTGGTCATCTCTTCTTTCCAATCTAGGTTATTTAGTTTGGCGATGGCAATGTTTTCTTTTAATACTCGGTTAAATCGTTCTACCATACTGTTTGTCTCTGGATGATAAAGAGAACACTTTTTATGTTTGATGGCACCATTTTCCCAAAATTCTTCTATCTCATTAGAGACTAACTGCACTCCATTATCAGTTGGTAAAACATCAGGTAGCCCCTCTCTCCCAAACACTTCCTTCAAAAATGAAATGACGTCTTGTTTCAATGCCTCTAGTGTGCTTAATTTCTGGCCACCTAGAATACATGTCAATGAGGACTAAGACATAGACATCACATCCATTCCCTGGTATGGGACCCATTATATCAAGTGCTACTTCTTTCCATGGCTTCTTTGGACAATCCCCGACCACCATGGGTTGTACTTTGGGTTTCACACTCTTCTCACTCAAAGCACATGGAGCATATTCTCTTACCAAGCGTTCAACTTGTAAATCCATACCAGGCCACCAGTAGTTCAATATAAGTCTTTCTTTAGTTTTTGACATTCCTTGATGTCCTGTAAGAGCCAAATTCAACAACTCTTTACGAAGTGAAACAGGAGGAGTAAGCCTAGTACCTCTAAATACAAGTCCATTGCCTTCAGAGAGCTCATTTCTAATATTCCAATATTTCTCATGATCGCCCTTAATCTTGGTTTCCCAACCCTCTTTTAGTAACACTAAAAGTTCTTGCAATTCTTTGCCCATGGCACACTCCTCACGTATCTGCTGTCTTTGAGACCATCGCACTCAATGTTGCATATCCATTCATCCTGCTCATCTTCATCAAGATCCTCCTTTCCTTCAGTACTTTGCACTAATCTTGAAAGGGTATCAGCTATCTTATTCTTGACTCCAGGTAAATATTTTACTTGAAAGTCATACTCCTGTAACTCCACCACCCATTTAGAGATTCTGCCTGAAATAGCATCAATACCATTTTTTTTAAAGATATCACACAGAGGATTATGATCTGTGCGTATCTCGAACTTTGTGCCCCACAGAAGATTCTTTAGTTTTTTAATAGCCCAATGTCCTGCCAGAGCCTCTCTCTCTAAAACATAGTAACTCTGCTCCTCGGAGACTGGGTGAGATAAACAGTAGGACGTTATCAGAACCTTCATCTTCTTGCTGTAATACTGCACCTAAACCTTTCACGCTAGCATCTGTGATAATAACTGATATCCTGGAGGGATCGAAACTTCTTAATTTAGGAGTTTTTTTGAGCATTTCCTTAATTTCTTTAAATTCAGATTCACACTTTTCAGTCCATGTAAATTCAATACCTTTACACAGTAACGTTCTCATGTTGACATACCTTTCAGCAAAGCCTCTTACAAATTTACTGTAATATTCTGCCATACCAAGAAACTTCATAAGTTCCTCCGAGATTAAATTGATCAAACCTTTGCAACACCTGTCTAAGCCGCATATCATGTTCTTGTCCATCTTTCCAAAAATTAGAACATCGTCTTGATAACTCTTTACTCCCTCCTGACCTTTCAAAACCTTTTCTAGTACTCTTTGAAATACTGAGGCTGCAGACACTAGTCCAAATGGTAACCTTCTAAATCTGTACGTCCCGAAGGGCATTACTAAAGAGGTAAGATCTTTGGATTTGTCATCAAGCATTATCTGGTGATACGCAGATTTATGGTCTACAGTAGAAAAAACGTTGGTCCCCTTTAACAGCATTAGCATGTCAGAAACTTTGGGAAGCGGGCATTTATCAACTATGACTTGTTTATTTAGCTCCCTTAAGTCAACACATAGACGTAGACTTCCTGGCAGCGACAACTGGTGCCAACCACTGAGTTCCTTCTACTTCCTCAATGATACCCTCAGCTTTAAGTTTCTCTAATTCTAACTTAATTTCATCTCTCACAGCAAGAGGCACACCTCGCACCTTACCAGAAACAGCTATTGCCCCACTAACCAGTCGTATGCTGTGAACATAATCACAAGACATCCTAGTTCACTCCTAAATACTCTTGGAAAATCCCTTTTTAACATTAGGGAGTAGCTGTCATCAAATTCTTCTTTAACTTTCACCTCACTTATTTGAAAATTCTCTTTCAAAAGGATTGGGGGGGGGGCATTATTGGGATCAAGTATTACACCTAGATCTCTCTGGTGAAAACAACTCAGGATACTATCACCCTTTTGGGAAACATCAATTTTCCCACAAATATATCTTCCTTTGTATTCTAGCAAACCCCCAAAATATCCTAGAAGTTGTATTGGTTCTCCACCATAAGCACTGGGTTTAATGTCTGGATTTAATATCTTCACCTTGTCTTTAAGATTGCATAAATAAAACTGTTTGGAGACTATAGTGATTTTCCCACACAAATCAAATAATACTTTGGTCCTTCTCCCTTCTACTATTATTTCATCCAAAGGACCTTTCTTATTATCAGACGTTACTTATGAAACAATTTGACCACAGTCAAAATCAGAACATGCATCACTATCACTATTACTTCCATGAGAAATAACATTAACATTTCCCTTGTAAGCTTTGGCTTTGCACACTGCAGTAAAAAAAAGTCCCACTTTTTTACAATTTGAGCATGTGGATTTAAGTGCTGGACATTTCTTGTCATTGGTAAAGTGACCCATATTGCCACATCTATAACACTTGGGAATAAAAGTATTTTTCTTTTCAGGCTTAACATAAATCGTTTTTTTCAAATTCTTTTCTTTAGAGGAATTTCTCACTACATGAACTACATCCCCCTTAGCTTCATGTTTAGTAAAAACTTCCACACATTTCTGAGAATGTTCAAATTGTTTTGCAGTTATAAGAACTTAATCTAAGGGGGGAGCATCCTTTGACCGTAAATCATCTCTCACTTTTTCTACATTGCATCCTTGCATGAATTGATCCCTTATTCTTTCTTCTAACAAAGCCCCAAGCTTGCATGATGAACCCAATTTTCTTCTATCAAGTTTCAACATGCATATTTCAAATTCATTTAAATTGCCATCAACTATCTCCTGCAAATGATCAAACACCTCTTGTCCTTCCAATCCAAGACAATGCAACAGAAGAGCTGTTTTTCTCTCAGCAATGAGATTTGTTCCACAAACCTTTGCATATCTTTCAAACACCTTCTTCCACGTTTGCCATATTATGGGAGGATCACCAGGTGAAAGGAGGTGTTGTAACATTTTGCATGGTGAAGTAAACAAGATAATAAAAAAAAATAACAATTTAGAAAACTAATTGCACAATTAGTACCAATGTATCAGGAAGGAAAATACAATAAGTTACAATGTCAATGTATGATAAATACACAAAAGAAAAGATAAATCTCATACTAAATATTAAAAACATAGTTTCACAAGTGTATGTTTTTTCTAGTTTTGTAAAGTAGTGCAACAAATTTCAAAAGTTATTAATGTATGAATAACACACTTACAAATGTGTGTTATCTAAACTGCAAGTAAATATACAAAGACATGAACTCTAAGAATAATAGAACTTCAAAGTTTGTCACCACAAGTTAGCATGGTCTTGAGTGCATCACTTGAATTCACTGATGTCGTGCCAATGTCAAACATGCTGAAAATCCATAAAAGAACACATGAGAGATAGCTTCAATCTCTCCCAATATGGCCGCCGAGTTGGGCACGTAATGTGAAAAACATAGGGATATGATAATTACTGATGTTGTGGCAATGTCAATCACGCTAAAAAAAAAAAATCATAACAGGAAAATATGGAGAGATGGCTTCATTCTCTCCCAATATGTCAGCCACATTGGGCACGAAAGGTGAGGAGCGTAAGGGCATTATGTCACTCAATTGAGTGGCTGTAGAACTCCAGAGCACACAATAGACACAGCCGGTCTTGAAAATGCCTCAATATGTTTCAATATGCCTCAATATATCGACATTGAAAGAACAAAGAAAGATCAAAGAGCCTGCACCAAGGCCTCCCAACTCCAAATACAGGGTTAGACTACGCGGCAAATTGCTCCCAATTCAATACACAAATAAAAAAGTTGTGCGAGAAAGTCAAACACCAAATGTAAAGATGAATCCTTGTGACATACCATGGGAACTGTTGAGTGCGGATGAGCCCGCGCCGAAGCCTCCCAACCCCAGTGACAGAAATAAAAGGGGTGAGATCCGCGGCGAACGCTCCAAATCTGAAGTAAACCCAGAAAATACCCCAAGGAGTATAGTCACATTAGAGTAGAGGTTAGATGAAAATTCTTAACGTGAGAAAGTAAAAATAAACCTCACATGGCACTTTAAAGTAAGTGAGGTTACATGACTGAGGTGAAGTTTTCCAAGGTAGACGTCTCCAGTTTTCCAACACGAATTTCTAGTATAATGATGTTGAGACCCTGGATCTTCTTCTTTTTTATTTAATTCTTTGGAGTTTGAGATATGCTGGGATTGTTTCCTTCGCTCGTCACCAGTGGAAAATAAGTTAATTTTAAATAATGAAGAGTCCAGCGTTGATGAAGAAGTAAGTTTTAATCCAGGTTAAAGGGTCTCAACCATCCAGCAAGGCTGTGTTACATCAATTTAACACTTTACTCCTAACATTCACATCACCAGGTTCCATTACCATGGTGCTGCTTAAATGTAAACACAGGGTGCTCTGTATAGAAAGATACTATAGAAAGATACCACAATACCAAAGGGGGCTTCAGGCAAAATTATTCTAATATTGACCTTTGCTTTGTACTTTGAAGTGCAGCAAGGAGGGCCACAACAACAATAGGTAAACTCTACAGCTGTTTTGTGGACGTCCAGACAGTTTTTGACCTGGTGGACCAAGAAATTCTTTGGGAGACATTAACAAGATGGAAGATTCCTCATGCCCAATTGTTTATGACATAGCACCTGCATGTTAATTCTTTGGTCCAGGTAGAGCTGAACGCCTCTGGCATCTATCTGATAAAATTCTTGTTGAAATGGGCTATAGCAAGGATGCATGATAGCCTACAACCGATGTTAAATATATTAATTTCTGACATCCTGGCGGCATTGTTAAATACATATTTTTCCCTCCCAAAATAGGGTGTAGTCATTTGCCTTGCCGTATGTACATGGAGGATTTAGTCATATTGGGCTATATGCCAATAGGTCTGCAATGCAAACTTCAAGTCATATGTTCCTATTGAAAATCTAATGGACTTGTTGTAAATGTGGCTAAGATTAAGACCCTGACCTTTTCCGAGTGCCCAAAGAAATTATTAAACAATCCTCCACTGGAAAAGGTTAGTGTCTATAAGTATCTATGCCTTGCTTTTTCTTGTAACTTAAAATGGGATAAACATATGGCAAATGTTAGAACCTCACCTTTTGCTACTGTAAATGCCGTGAAAAAGTTAAATTCTCATTTGGGGGGCATTTTATTGTATCCCTTCAAAGGCTGTAAGAGGTAAATTGATTCAGCAGGCTCTACATGGTGCAGAATTAATTGCGATGGAACTTCATGTAGAATGGGATTCTCTGAAGAGTCTCTGCTTGAAGAATCTCCTGTGTCTTCCTAAAAACTCTATGATCCATGTAATAAGGCAGGAGCTAGGCCTAGATCTGTGAACCCTCTTAGGCCTATCCCAAGTCTTAAGGTTTAATTTATGATCAAACGATGTATCAGTAAAGGTAAACTTTCATTTTTGATGCTGAAGGATACATTGGCTCACTCAGATGAACTGTCTTGACTTATTGCCACTTTAGCAATAAATTTGGCTTTCCACTTTAATAACTATTAGATAGCCATCTTAGTTTTCTGAACATTATAGGTGTTTCTTCCTTAATCTGTAATAGTGAAAGTCAACCCCTATGGGCCTTACCATATGAATGAGTCATACCTTTAGGACTCATTCACTTCCTGGACTGCTTTATTTTATTCTAATTTGTATTTCTTGCTGAGTGTTCTCTTAAATTCTACTCACAGCAATAATATCCTTACATCGTTCATGATTATTATGTCTGGCATTTCAGGCATACATGCTATCATACCACTTCTTTTGAATGGTTCTATGTAAAACTTTCCTAATTCCAGATTTATCTGATTGCATACAATATATTCTTCACACAATTGTTTGCTTTTACATATCAATGTGAGTCTTTACAATACTGGACATCAATCCACCCTACGCTTTAGTGTCATATTTGAAGCTTGCCATTCCTACTCATACTGTATGCCATATCTCTCCCACAGTTGAATATTCACACACAATGCTTCAATATTCCTTTCTACCTTCAAAGTCAGCATTAGGTAGCTATTTTGCTATAACGTGACATTTCTTTCCTGCACTAATACCTGACTGTCTCTCGGTGGTATAATGTCTCTCACGCTGGGCTTCCTACCCTTCAATGTGTATATCACTTATGAATAATTTTCGAACATCTTTTGTCACAATTCTGACTTTCTTCTTAGATTGGGATTCTCAAAATCAGACATATACTTCTATGTACCATAAATAAGACTATTAATCTCTCTTTTTGGAACACTTTCTGGTCTTTGCTTTGAAACACCTTTGGGTCATTTGGTGTTTTGATTTCAAGTGTTTTGAAACCCCACAAATTCTTGCAACTTCTTTTTTTTTTTGAAAATTTTTTTTTATTGTGCAGAGAAAAGGTTACAAGCACGGGCCTACAACCGCCAGGGCCGGCCGCTAGTAGGTAAAGTGGTCAAGCAGATCAAAAAACAATGACTGGCCCACAGGGGCTCCGCTATATTACAGTAGATCAGACTGCACATAAGGGAAGTCAGGATACACACTTTTAATATAAATAACAACAAAAATAAAGAAAAACAAAAAGCAAGGCGAAACGACTTGAAATGGGCGTCGAACCACAGCCGGGGGAGTCCACACCCGACCACCCGAGGGCGGTCAATAAAAGGAGGCCTGAGAGGGAGGGGGGGGCCACGGGAGAACCAAATCTTTACTCCGAAGTACGAGGTAAGCAAGGAACCCTCAAGGATCAGGGGGACGAGGCAACCCCAGACGTATCCACCAGGGGGGGAGCACAGATAGACCCGCGATACAAGTTCCACTGCCCCCAAATTCTACCCCATGCCCCCGGTTTACCACGAGCCACATACACAGTTTTCTCCCTGAACATGCACCAGTCCATGTTCTCCTTCCATACGGACACGGTGGGAGGCCGTTGGGAACCCCAAAGCTGCGCTATATCTCTCTTTGCGATCATGTTCCCCAAGGCTGCCCACCGAGCCTGAGCCGCATTATAGTCATTGGGCTCCCATACATTCAGAACACAGCGACGCACCTCCGGCAGCAGAGCGACCCCGGTGACTCGTCTCATAACATCATGCACCTGGCGCCAATATTCCGCCACCTCACGGCATTCCCATAGAATGTGGAGAAAGGTGGCACTGAGCCCGCAGCCACGCTTACAGAGTCCGTCGTCAGAGAACCCCATCGAGACCAAGCGGGGGCCCGTCACATAAACACGATGGAGAATCTTAAGCTGGACCAGACGGAGACGGGCCGGGATGGCCACCTCCTTAGGGGATGACAGTGCAGTCTGCCAGTCCTCGTCGTCCAACTCCACCCCATCTCCCGTCCATGCCTCCCGAAGACGCACCAAGAGGTCAGCCCGATTATTTATCAGTTTTTTGTAAATCAAGGAGATAGTACTGTCGGGGACGTGACCATCGAGTATGCGGTCCTCCAGAGGCGAAGAAGCAGGGACCGTGGTCCCCTCCCCAAAGACCGAGAGCAGGGCGTGCCGAACCTGTGCATAACGGAAGAACTCTCTTTCACTAAGCTCGTGCTCGCTCTGGAGCGCCGCGAAGGATTTAACCGCACCTTTAACCCATAGGTCCCCCACTCTGCTGATGCCGATCGTGTCCCAGCGCTCGAAGCCTTTCGTTGTCCAGAGGCTTCCCAAGCGTTCTGAGGCGAATAAAGGAGTGGCACACGTTAAACGCTCACTCCAGCCCATCGCTACGTTCGCCGCCTTCCACACACGTACCGCAATCCTAGTAGGGCCCGTAAGGGTCCTACCAGCGGATCGAGAATAAAGCGCTCTGTTATAGTTACCGCCGGGAAGCAGGAATTTATCCATCTCATATGCCGGGTTCAAACCAGGAGCGTACGTAGCATGGTTAATGGCAGACAGCTGGGAGGCCCAATAGTACCGTCTAATATCAGGAAGCGCGATGCCCCCGTCATACCAGGGGAGAGTCAGCTTTGCCAAAGCGATACGCGCTCGCCCATCCCAAACCAGTCTCCTCTACAAACTCTCCACTTCCCTAAAGTAGGCCGCTGGAATGACATCGAAGGAGTTCTGGAGTGCATAAAGAAATCTGGGAAGGGACATCATTTTAAACAGCGCCGCGCGACCAAGTGGAGACAAGGGCAACTTACACCACCGAGCCGTATCCGCCCTCAAACGCCGGAGTGGAGACAGGAGATTCTGCTCATAGCGGACCGCCGGATCCAACGAAACGTACACCCCCAGGTATTTAAAGCCGGACTGAGATATTTGGAGCGGAAGCCGAGGCAGCAAGAGAGGAAGGCCACCAGAGATAGGATACACACAAGATTTGGACCAATTAATTATCAGACCCGAATTTTTCCCGAAGGAAGTAAGGACATCAAAGAGAACATTGAGCGACTTCCGCGGCGAGGTGAGATACAAGAGAATATCATCCGCGTACAATGAGACCCGATCCTCGAAGCCCGGGGCCCACTGGAGCCCCCTGATCGAGGGCTCCCAACAGAGCCAGGCAGCGAGCGGTTCCAAGGCGAGAGCAAAGAGCAGCGGGGACAACGGGCACCCCTGCCTAGTTCCCCTCCCGAGAGCGAAAGGCCGAGAAACCCCGCCCATTGACAACAACCTGAGCCATTGGTCCAGCATAAAGAAGCTTCACCCAGCTAAGAAATCCCTCCTCAAAGCCAAACTTCGCCAAGACGGCCCAAAGGAATGGCCACTCAATGGTGTCAAAGGCCATCGTGGCGTCTAAGGAAACCAATACGGCCGGTTCAGAGAAGTACTCCGCCCTAGCGAGGACGCCGTGCAGACGCCATAAGTTGAGAGCGGTATTACGATGAGGGATGAAGCCGCATTGATCCGGATGTATCAAGTCACATATAACGCTCAGCAAGCGATTAGTGAGGACCTTAGCAAGGATTTTGGGTTCGGCGTTTAGTAGGGAAATAGGCCTATATGAGGCACAGCGGTCTCGTGGCTTACCATCCTTGGGAATCACCACTATAGTAGCCAGACGCTGGTCGTCGGGAAGGGAACCCCTCTCGAGCGACTCCTGAAACATATGACGGAGGAAAGGCGCGATTTTATCCGGGCGTAATTTATACAGTTCAATCGGCAGGCCGTTGGGGCCCATAGCCTTGCCCGAGCGAAGGGAGCGAATCGCAGTAGCAATCTCGTCGACAGACAAAGGGGCATCCATCAGCTCGCGGTCCTCGACGGATAAGCCGGGCAGGGCAATATCCCGCAGCAGAAGACGAGAGTCGTCCTCATCTCTATCAGACACCGGGGAGTACACAGCCCGGAGGTGGTCAGCAAAACATTCCACAATCTCACCAGGTTCAGTCACACACACTCCATCCGAAGCCCGAAGCTCCGGGACCACACGATTCACTCTCTCCTTCTTGTCCAACCAGGCAATCAGCTTACCCGCCTTGTCTCCGGCATCATACAACCTACCCTGCTGCTCCCTATACATGGTCTTGGCAGCGTCAGTAACAAGAGACTTATATTCAAACTGCTTCAGGCTGAGGGCATGCAGCCCATTCAGAGTGACACCCGCCTCCAAGGCTGTCTCCAGCCCCGATATTTCAGTCTCCAGCGTCACCACCGCCTCTCTCTTAACCCTCTTAGCCTCCACTATCTGGGACAGGGCATGCCCGCGGAGCACTGCTTTAAAAGCTTCCCACAGGGACACTGAGGACAACACCGACCCCTCATTCTCAAGAAAATATTGATCAATCGACTTAATCAGGCTATCACGGATCTTGGGGTCTCGCAGGTACCAAGGGTTAATAGGAGCGATCCGCCCAGCGGACCGCGTCCCAGTGTCAAAAAGCAACCACAGTGGGGAATGATCAGAGATACCCCGGGCCAGGTGTTTAACCTCTCGAATCTGGGCAGTCTGGGCCGCGGGCATAAGAAAATAATCCAATCTGGAGAGACTCCCATGGGCCCCAGAGTGAAATGTCTACTGACACTGTGTCGGATGCATTAACCTCCAACAATCCACCAGACCGAAGGTCTCCAGGAGTCCGCCGAGCTACGCCTGGGCAGCAGGGAGGGCCCTGGGCGGGTGGCGATCCAGGTCACCCGAGACAACCGAATTAAAGTCCCCACCCATACGCAAAAGACTGTCAGGAAGCCCAAGCAGCATACGACCCAAGTCTGAGAAGGTGGAGTTCTGGAGGCCCGGGGGAACATAGACCGAGATCAAGGAAAGGGACTGCCCCTCCCACCTCCCAGTCAGAGCCACATAGCGCCCTCTATCGTCTAGGACTACCCTGGTGATCTCTAACGGAAGTGAAGATCGCAGCAGAATGCCTACCCCTCTAGAACCAGTGGTGAAACCAGAATGGGCCACGAGTCGGTATCCCCCCCTGTTCATGGCATGACAAACATTACCAACCAGATGCGTCTCCTGTAAGAACACCACATCAGGAGTCAGACGACGCAAATATTGCAGCACAACACCCCGTTTTATACGGTCCCCCAATCCGTTGACGTTCCAAGACATCAATCTCAACCCGTCCCCCCCATCCCCTCCAGTAGATCAAAGGTCCCCTAGCAAATAGCGCAACACCCGAAACTGAACCATAGCCAATACCTCGCCTTGAAAACAAAAAACACAAATCCAAACAACCCCACCCACCCGCCAACCCCCCCCCGAATCCAACACCCCCCACCCTGCACCCCTGCGGTCCAAAAAACCACTCCAACTTGCAGTGTGCCTGTCGCCCTACAAACCCCATTCTACGAAAAGACCCCGGAGGAGGAAAGGGACCCGTCCCCGCCCGCCCCCCACACAGATCATAATGAAACAAAATGCACAAAAGAAGTAGAACCCAGCCGAACAATACAAAATGGCAAAGTCAAGGACCAAAAGTCACTCCGAAGGAGACCCGCCACCCTCGGTACCGGCAGAGGGCCCAGTCCGGTCACCCCGGTCCGGCAGCGAATCCAGCCAGTCACTCACAGTCGCAGGAGAGTCAAAAAAGGTAGTCCGATCTTCATATTCCACTCGGAGCCTAGCAGGAAAAAGCATAGAGTACTTGAGACCCAGGTCCCGGAGACGACGCTTCACCCCCTGGAAGCCCATCCGCTGTTTCTGGACAAGTTGGGTGAAGTCCGGGAAAAAGTTAATGGACGAGTTCTCATATCGGACCGGGCCATGGACCCGTGAGGCCTGCAGAATCGCATCTCGGTCTCTGTAATGAAAAAGTTTCGCAACAATAGGCCTCGGGGGGGCTCCCGGTCGCGGCCGACCACCTGGAAGTCGGTGGGCCCGCTCCACGGCGAAGAACTTACTCAGGCCAGCGGGGGCAAGCTGTTCGAGGATGAGCTCCTCAACCATGAGATCAACCGGGCGGTTGTCGGAGGTCTCCGGAACGCCTATGACGCGGATGTTATTGCGTCGAGCCCGTCCCTCGAAGTCCTCCAGCCGCCGGGCCATCAGATCGTTGGCCGACTTGAGATCGCCGAGAGTAGTCTGCAGGTCCGACACGTCCGTAACAAGGGAGGACGTCCGCACATCCAGCGATTGAACCCTCTCGTTGGTCTTAGAGAGATCCGCCCGGATTAGCGTAACATCAATGGCCACCGTGTCGATTTTACGGGCCAAGGCCTCGTACTGCGTAGCGATGGTCTCCCTGATGCCATTAATGGCGCCCATGATGTCCTGCAGGGACAGATCCGGAGAAACGGACGGGCCACCACTGGCATCATCCGGGGGGACACTGGCCGTCCCGGGGGACCCTTTACCCTGAGTGTAGCGGTCCATGTTGTTCGCCTGGACCGGTCCCCCACGTAGGGATGTCTTGGTCTTACGCCTCTCGGGGTCTCCCTTGCCTCCCATGAGAACCACGTTCGCCGAAGGGGACCACCGAGGAAGCGTCGAGGGGGCACAGGCCAAGCAGACGCGGGCCGCACCAGAGGCCGCAATGTGGCGGAGCGAAGGGACCACCGTCGATGGGCACACTGATAGCAGGCGAAGACACAGGCATCAAGCGAAGGCAAAGTGAAAGCCCAATCGCACCAAGCAATTCGACTGTCCAGCCCCTCAGAGATCCAAAAGTGAAACCGAAAGTGATGGGACGGCCACTGGCACAGCCCCGCTGCCGTTGTTGTTCAACTACGCCCCGGCTCCACAGATCACCTTCGCATCGGGCACAGCCATCGGTTGGGCCTCAAAAGTTCAAACCACCATAACTCAGGATTGCCAGGTCCGATTTGGTTTCCGAAAGGAGTTATGTGTTCAGCCAACATTCGTCTTCCAGATTCCATCAACCAAGTCAGGATAAAGTCAGGATAAATTCCGAGGAGCAGCGAGGGTCCGGGGAGCCCTGTGCTCACCCGACCATCTTGGATGCGCGCTAGGCTCCTCCTCTTGCAACTTCTTTTATTCCTTATTTCTTGTATCATATCTTCACAGCCCTGAGAAATTCCTTTGTGACAAAACACGTGTCAGCTGTGAAAGGTGTCATTTGTTTGGCTTGAACAAGCATCAGAACATACTTACTTCATATCATTGTTTTTAATGTGACTAAACACAGAGAGTACATATGTGTTTTTTTTACCTCACCATTATAACAAAATTGATTATTCCAACAACATCAACTGTGATTATTTAACTTTTGTTTGAATTATTAAATATCTTAAATTGCATAATTAGCTGACATCCTTTGGTTAGTCATCCAAAACTAATGCTGTACTCATTTTCACTGCTTGGTGTGCCCCTCACAAACTTTGTTCATGTTAAGAGTGATGTTTTTCTCCATCACTATAGATGCACTCTTTTGTAGCAGAGTGTAGTCTGCTGCAGCAATTTATGAAGATCTTTTGGGACATGGAGGTGCCCCCATGTGAACATAATGGTGTCAGTTGGATCCAATTCAATTCTCCAGGGTGCATATGAGGGTGGGATGGTTGACTGTCGAAGGCAGCTGAAAGGTGAAGGACTATCCGGTACACTACCTTGCACTGTGGTCGGTAGGGCATCGTCTACAATTTGCAAAGTAACAGTCTATATGCGGCAACGTGATCTGAAGCCAGACTGGTAGTCGTGCAGGAGTTGGTTAGCATTGCTGTGATCTTGGAATCGAACATAGACAGTTTTTTCAATTATGTTGCCAATCATTGGTAGGTGAATAATGAGCCGGTAGTTGGTGAGGTCATCAATGCCCAGTGTAGGCTTCTTTAGGAATTGGAGGATCTGGCCTGTATTGAGTGCTCTGGGAAGATTAATTGAGTGAGAGAGCATTTAGAATGATGAGCAGGAGTGAAAGATCGTCCTGAGAGAGAGCTTTGTTGAAGGATTAGGATAAGACATCATCTTCATAAGAAGTGGCTTTGAAGGAGTTGGGTTGGTTGTCAAGATCTGGAGATATAGCGCTTTGACTGCTGACCATTGAGGCATTCTACAAGAAAGGGTGGGCCTAAGAGATGAAGCAGGCTGGGTGTGTCCATGTGCTGTTGGATTATCAGCATTTTTTCACTGAAGAAGAGTTTGATGGCATTGCATTTATCAGTGGATTGAGAATTCTGCTTCTGTTGGTGGCATTGATACATTACTTCATTTTAGCTAATCTGATGAGCTGTATGTCTGTTATGTGGAGGGATTTTAGCATCATGGGGTCATTAGGAGTTCTGTTTGCTTCCATTTTCTTACTTGTCTACAAATGCATCATTTGTTGTCTGCAAGGTCTTAAGAGTATTTGACTTGCACTTGCATGGTTTAATTGGGATGTGGATGTTTACATAGATTTCCAAAAAGTGTTTGACTTGTTTAGAAGGTTGTTGACACTAGACATGGAGTAGATAGGGTGCGAGTTGAGTTTAAGCATTAGGTAGTCTATGGAGAAGACTTTGAAGAATTTAAAGGTTTGGTCTTCTCTTTTGGGTTGATCTAATTTGTTGGTAGTATCCTAAGCAGAGAGATAGGGAGTGTGAAGTAGTCTGTTCAGTCCAGGGGTATCAGTGGTTTGCATTGGATTATTGCTGATATTGAGTAGACAAGGTCAAGGATGTGGGCTTTGTAGTGTGCTCTAGCAGGTTGAGTGTATTGATGAGATTGAGGATGGGGTCTCTTTTTTCTGAGATTATGTTGCCTGGAAGGTTGAAGTGACCCAAGACGGTGATGTGAGCATGTCGAATAGGTATAGTGTTGAAAACTGATAATTCATCAATAAAGTCCTTGTTCTAATGGAAAGGCCTCTAGATTAGATGGAAGGCAGTGGCCTGAGATGCGGAGAGTGGGAAATGGCATGTCAGCAGCACCATGGAGTTGAGTGTCACTTGCTTGCCTTGGGTATAGGACCAAGAGGCCTCCTCCCTTCTTATGTGTGCAGTCCAGACGATGGATGTTGTAGCCTGTGGGAAAGAGAACGTCTAGGTTGTGCAGTAATGAGAGAATACATCATGTGTCTGTGATGAAGAGCATGTCAAGCTTGTGAGAGGTGATGACGTCTCCGATGTCTAGTGCACGGATTTCTGCAGAGCAAATGATGATGAGCATGAGTTGGAAAGTATGTGTTGTAGTTTAAGGGTTAGTGGAACATGAATGAGGTTGGCTCCATGCGTGGTGGGATTGCTAAGTGAGTGTTTGGATTGTGCACGACTGGGTGTGATTGTGGGGATTGGAGGTTTTTTGGCCTCTTTATTCTTTGTGCACTGGATGGGTCAAGTCATGCAGTTTGATGTCTTGCAGACTTGGAATTCCATGTAAGTACTCACTGTGCAGCAAGGGGATGTGAATCAGTCACAGATCCTCCCTTTGTGCCCTTTTTGAGTGCCTCTCATAGGCTGTTAGGATGTTGCTGCTCGTGTTACCTTGCTGGTCTGCTTCAGAGAGATGATCCCTTTGTTTGATGTGGTAAGAGAGGTATGGGCATGAGGGATGCCGCTCATGGGACATTGAAATGTCAGTCACCACTTGCTGCATCCATTTAGAGCATACATGATTGGGACAGGATATGTATAAGTTTCGACATGGTGCAGGTATATTTGAGCTGTGGCTCAATGTAAGTTGTGCGACATGGAGGATCTCTGTCACTCAAATATTTGAATTTTAAGAACATTTTTCAAATTGTCTGCAGGCCTAGTTCCACTGAACCAAGCTTACTCTCGGCAAAGGAACCCTCAGCCTTCCTAATTCCTCCCAGGCAGAGTACCACTTTATAGTAAACAGCCTCTTCCCAGCGCTATATAGCTCTATATAGCTCAGGATCCTACAAGAAAGTTCCTCCAGCAGACAGGCACTTCTTAGAACAGAAAATATGTACTTCCAGTTCTAGAACAGTGTTGGAAGCAGACACTCTGGATAGAGCTGAAGAGATCTCTCCTCAATGTCTCTGGCAAGAATTCTTAAGTTAAAGCCAAGAAGTACTTTCTTTTTCATACCCAAGCAGTTTCTGCATTCACAGTGGCTCAATGAGTAAAACTCTCACAATTGTCACACCCATATTTTCAGCACAGTGATGCAGCTCTAGTTTTAGCACTTTGCCTTGTGGCATCAAATGCTTCTAAGAGTTCCAAGCACCTAAAAAGAAATGTGGTGATACCTTCTCTCAGCTGTTTCTCTGACTTCCCCCATGTGCTTTCCAGTTCAGCCCCCTGCCCTACACAGAAGTGCTACTCCCCCAGTTGACACTTATCTGAGCCTTTCATAGCATACGTATTCTTGGACTGTGATGTTTGCCAACATAGTCACACTCAAATGTAACTAACAAAGTCCCTCACAAACATGCCTCTGCCAGGCTAGGAGCATCCCTCGTACCTGTCCGGTGCTTTCGGAAATCTCCTTTGAAGTGGTAACTCGAGAGCAGAGCAATTGGAGCAGAATATTTATCATATCCAGTGCTTAATTTGTAAAAAACATAAGTGCCAGGACTCTCCTTAGGAGGCCACCACAGCTTGCACCACCCAATGACACCATCAGAACTGCCAATGACAGTACCTACACAACTACTAACCATCAAACTGCCACAATTGTGAAAATTCAGACTGTTCAAGCCCCCAAAGGAATAGCAATGGCTTGGCGGAAGGTATTAGTTGTTTTAAATGCATTTTGAAATAATAATCAACTGCTGTTCTGTTCATCTTTAAATTACACAAACAGCGCCACCTTGTGGCAGCTGTCATAAGTGTCAGTGTTCACAAGAAAGTTTCAATGCCAAGCACCGGAAACCGCCGGCTCAAATTTAGCTCTGATGTATCTCATAGTTGCTATAAATGTACACAGTAATTAATTAAACTTTATCTATTTAATTTTACAAACTGGATACCCTTAATGCTGCAAATGCATAATTGATTACATTTTACAGTAAATAATTACCAATTAACTGTAACATTACATTGTACTTAGCAGCGGATGTGTTCTTGTAACATTGATTGCCGGAAAAATGCATAGTCTAAGCTACATTATACTCTTAAAACTGAGTCAATCTGAGCGGTGCTACTGTTTTCCATACCAGTACTCTGGCCAAAAGGGCATGGAAATTGTACACAGACAGACAAATGCCTTAAACAGTGGCAGTCACTGCAAATTAGAAAATAAGAAGCATATTCCTTTAAATAGACCGCATATGGTCAGACTAATCAGTGGGCTGCTCGCTTTGCTGGAAGTCGTGCAGACGGAAACCGTGCCAGTTTTATGGCAAAGTCTGGCTCCACCCTCAACCAGCAAAAGAATACTTTGCTGATTTCCACAGATTAAAAGCGTATAATGTAAAAATGCCACCAGCACACACATTTTAAAAGCCAGTTTCATTAGTTGTTACTATCCTCAAACACCAGCATCCATGGGAATACATACTTTTATGAAACAGAACTATATCACGCACAAGGGTCCACTGTCACACTTGATGAAAGCATCCAAAACTTCATCAATCCAACCGAATTAATCATTTCAAACTAAGCTGTTTAATTTTGAAAATGTTAGGACACCCTGGCAGCGTCAGCTGTACAGACGCACTTGAAATGTTGCAAAATGAAATCAAGCAAGAACAATTAGTCTCTCTTGATTTCCATAACACGAGGAACAAGACAGCAAACAACGCCAAGAACTCCAGCATCATTAGGAGAAACAATCAATAGAAATGAAGCATGAAAAACCATTTCTGAGGTGGGAAATGCTGTACTTGAATGTGCTGCTGCTGAAGAAGCCTTCAGTTTATCTCACTTTAATACAGCTATGCGGGAACGTTTTGATGAGAGCCAGCAAGTTATTATATATGTAGTACAACGAGATCAAAAATAATATACCTGCACCAGCAAGGCTCATCTACTAATGTATAAGAGTGGACAAAATGCAGAGGTAATTGTTTCCTCTTTTAAGTTATTACAGCTTTTATGAAAAGATGAACCGAACTCGCACTTTCAGATCTAGTATCTGCTCCAAATACACAGAAGCTATAAGTTTACTTTGCCTGCTAATTTTGCAAGCAAACTAGGTTACAAAAAACTTAACTGGGGTTGTCAGTTATCAAGTAATTAACGTTGTAAGCAAAAACATTAATATTCATAATTGATGAGGAAAGCATGGTATCAAACTTAATGCTGGCATTCGAATATTTAAGAATTTATTATTATTTAACTTTCACAGTTTTATTCAGCAAGAACCAGACCCCACTGGATATCACGGTGCTTTACATAAGCGTTCTACCATACCGTTTGTCTCGGGATGATAAAGAGAACACTTTTTATGTTTGATGGCACAATTTTCCAAAACCTAGTCCATCTCATTGGAGACTAACTGTACTCCATTATCAGTTGGTAAAACACCAGGTAGCCCCTCTCTCCCACACACTTCCTTCAAAAATGAAATGACATTTCTTGTTTCAATGCCTCTAGTGACCTTAATTTCCGGCCCCCTAGAATACATGTCAATGAGGACTAAGACATGGACATCACATCCATTCCCTTGTATGGGACCCATTATATCAAGTGCTACTTCTTCCCATGGCTTCTTTGAACGATCCCTGACCACCATGGGTTGTACTCTGGGTTTCACACTCGTCTCACTCAAAGCACATGGAACACATTCTCTTACCAAGGGTTCAACTTGTAAATCCATAACAAGCTACCAGTAGTTCAATCTAAGTCTTTCTTTAGTTTTTGACATTCCTTGATGTCCTGTATGAGCCAAATTCAACCACTCTTTACGAAGTGAAACAGGAGGAATAAGCCTAGTACCTCTAAATACATGCTCATTGCCTTCAGAGACCTCATTCCTAATATTCCAATATTTCTCACAATCTTCATTAATTTTTGTGTCCCAACCCTCTTTTTGTAACACTAAAAGTTTGTGCAATTCTTTGTCCATGGCACACTCCTCACGCCATCTGCTTTCTTTGAGACCATCGCACTCAATGTTGCATACCCATTCATCCTGCTCATCTTCATCAAGATCCTCCTTTCCTTCAGTACTTTGCACTAATCTTGAAAGGGTATCAGCTATCTCATTCTTGACTCCAGGTAATTATTTTTCTTGAAAGTCATACTCCTGTAACGCAACCACCCATTTAGACATTCTGCCTGAAATAGCATCAATACCCTTTTTGTCAAAGATCTCACACCGAGGCTTATAATCTGTGCGTATCTCAAACTTTGTGCCCCATAGAAGATTCTTTAGTTTTTTAACAGCCCAATGTACTGCCAGAGCCTCTCTCTCTATAACTGAGTAACGTAACTCTGCTCCTCGGAGACTGGGTGACAGAAACAGTATGACATTTGCAGAACCGTCATCTTCTTGCTGTAATACTGCACCTAAACCTTTCATTCTAGCATCTGTGATAAGAACGGATTTCCTGGAGGGATCGAAACTTCTTAACTTAGAAGTTTTTTTTAACATTTCCTTAATTTCTTTAAATTCAGCTTCACACTTTTCAGTCCACGTAAATTCAACACCTTTACACAGTAGCGTTCTCATGTTGACACACATTTCAGCAAAGCCTCTTACAAATTTACTGTAATATTCTGCCATACCAAGAAACTTCATAAGTTCCTCTTTATTAGTAGGAGAAGCTAACTTTTGTATAGCATCAACCAAGTCACTTTTAGGTGCTACACCCTCACCAGATATGATGTGGCCTAAATAATCATTTGAAGATTTTCTAAATTTGCCCTTGTCTAATCTAACTGTGAGATTAAATTGAGCATATCATGTTCTTGTCCATCTTTTCTCAAAATTAGAACATCATCTTGATAACTCTTTACTCCCTCCTGACCTTTCAAAACCGTTTCTCTCTGAAATACTGAAGCTGCAGACACTAGTCCAAAAGGTAACCTTATACATCTGTATCTCCTGAAGTGCGTTATGAAAGAGGTGAGATCTTTGGATTGTTCATCAAGCATTATCTGGTGATACGCAGATTTATGGTCTACAGTAGAAAAAACTTTGGTCCCCTTTAACAGAATTAGCATGTCAGAAATTTTGGAAAGCTGGAAATTATCAACTATGACTTGTTTATTTAGCTCCCTTAAGTCAACACATAGGCGTAGACTTCCATTTGCCTTCCTGGCAGCTACAACTCTTGCCAACCACTGAGTTCCTTCTATTTCCTCAATGATACCCTCAGTTTTAAGTTTCTCTAATTTCAACTTAATTTCATCTATCACAGCAAGAGGCACACCTTGCACCTTACCCGAAACAGGTATTGCCCCACTAATCAGTTGTATACTGTGAACATAAACACAAAGACATCCTAGTTCACTCCTAAATACTCTAGGAAAGTCCTTTTTCAGCATTAGGGAGTAGCTGTCATCAAAGTCTTCTTTGACTTTCATCTCACTTATTTGAAAATTATCCTTCAAAATGATTGGGGGGCCATTATTGGGATCAAGTATTACACCTAGATCTCTCTGGTGAAACCAACTCAAGATACTATCACCCTTTTGGGAAACATACATTTTCCCAGAAAGATATCTTCCTTTGTATTCTAACAAACACCAAAAACATCCAAGAAGTTTTATTGGTTCTCCACCATAAGCACTGGGTTTAATGTCTGGTTTTAATATCTTCATCTTGTCTTTAAGATTGCATAAATAAAACTGTTTGGAGACTGTAGTGATTTTCGCACCCGAATCAAATGATACTTTGGTCCTTCTCCCTTCTAGTATTATTTCATCCAAAAGACCTTTCTTATTATCAGACGTTACTTGTGAAACAATTTGACCACAGTCAAAATCAGAACATGCATCACTATCACTATTACTTCCTTGAGAAATAACATTAACATTTCCCTTGTACGTTTTGGCTGTGCACACTGCAGTATAATGTCCCACATTCTTAAAATTTGAGCATGTGGATTTAAGTGCTGGACATTTATTGTCATTGGCAAAGTGACCCATATTGCCACATCTATAATACTTGGAAATAAAAGTATTTTTCTTTTCAGGCTTAACATAAATCGTTTTTCCAAATTCTTTTCTTTATTGGGATTTTTCACTACATGAACTACATCCCCCTTAGCTTCATGTTTAGTAAGAACTTCCACACATTTCTGAGAATGTTCAATTTGTTTTGCAGTTATAAGAACTTCATCTAAGGAGGGATCATCCTTTTGCCATAAATCATCTCTCACTTTTTCTACATTGCATCCTTGCATGAATTGATCCCTTATTCTTTCTTCTAACAAAGCCCCAAACTAGCATGATGAACCCAATTTTCTTAGTGCAGTGACATAGTTTTGTACTGACTCGCCATCCTTGTGAGTCCTGCGACCAAAATGATAGTGTTTTAAAATCGTGCTTACTTTGGGTAAGTAATGTCTATCAAGTTTCAACATGCATATTTCAAATTCATTTAAATTGCCATCAAGTATCTCTGGCAAATGATCAAACACCTGTTGTCCTTCCGAACCAAGACAATGCAACAGAAGAGCTGTTTTTCTCTCAGCACTGACATTGGTTCCACAAACCTTTGCATATCTTTCAAGCACTTTCTTCCACTTTTGCCATTTTATGGGAGGATCACCAGGAGAAGTTAAAAAGAAAGGAGGTGTTGTAACATTTTGCATGGTGAAGTAAACAAAATAAAAAAAAAAAACATTTTAGAAAAATAATTGCACGACTAGTACCAATGTATCAGGAAGGAAAATACAAGAAGTTACAATATCAATGTATGATAAATACACAAAAGAAAAGATAAATCTCATACTAAATATTAAAAACATAGTTTCACAAGTGTATGTTTTCACTAGTTTTGTAAAGTAGTGTAACAAATGTCAAAAGTTATTAATCTATGAGTAACACACTTTCAAATGTGGGTTATCTAAACTGCAAGTAAATATGCACAGACATGAAGTCTAAGAATAACTGAACTTCAAAAGTAGTCACCACAAATTAGCATGGTCATGAGTGCATCACTTGAATTCACTGATGTCGTGCCAATGTCAAACATGCTGAAAATCAATAATTGAACACATGGAGAGATCGCTTCAATCTCTCCCAATATGGCCGCCGAGTTGGGCACATAACGTGAAAAACGTAGGGATATGATAATTACTGATCTTGTGGCAATGTCAATCACGCTAAAAAAAAATCATAAAAGGAAAACATGGAGAGAGGGCTTCAATCTCTCCCAATATGGCAGCCACATTGGGCTTGTAACGTGAGGAGCGTATGAGCGTGATTTCACTCAATTCAGTGGCTGTAGAACTCCGGAGCACGCAATAGACACAGCGGGTCTTGAAAATGCCTCAATATGTCGACATTGAAAGAACAAAGAAGGGCACGTAGCAGCGCTAGTTGCTAACGCTCTACTAAGCCCCGCGCTGAAAAATGAAGTAAGTGCTATTTTTTAAATATATTTGCCATGTAGATGAGCCCACGCCGAGGCCTTCCAACTCAAATACAGGGTGAGACTACGCAGCGAATTTCTCCCAATCTAATACACACATAAAAAATTGTCTCCTGAGAGTCGTGCGAGAAAGTCAAACACCAAATGTAAAGATAAATCCGTGTGACATACCAGGGCAACTATTTAGTGCAGATGAGCCCGCACCGAAGCTTTCCAACCCCAGTGACAGAAATAAAAGGGGTGAGATGCGCGGCGAGCGCTCCCCATCTGAAGTAAACCCAGAAAATACCTGAAGGAGTATAGTCACATTAGAGTAGAGGCTGGATGAAAAGTCTTAACGTGAGAGAGAAAGTGAAAAGAAAAACTCATGTGGCACTTTAAAGTAAGTCAGGTTACATGAGTGAGGTGAAGTTTTCCAAGGTAGACTTCTCTGGTTTTCCAACACGAATTTCTTGTATAATGATGCTGAGACCCTGGATCTTCTTCATTTTTTTTTTTTTTTAAATAAGTGAATCTTAAATAATGAAGAGTCCAGCCTTGATGAAGCAGTAAGTATTAATCCAGGTTAAAGGGTCTCATCCATCCAGCAAGGCTGTGTTACATAAACTGATCAAGTTACTTTAAAATTGAGTCAATCTGAGCGGTGCTACTCTTTTCCATACCTGTACTCTGGGCAATAGGGCATGGAAATTGTACACAGACTGACAAATGCCTTAAACAGTGACACTCACTGCAAATTAGAAAATAAGAAGCATATTCCTTTAAATAGACCGCATATGGTCAGACTAATCAGTGGGCTGCTCGCCTTGCTGGGAGTCGTGCATACGGAAACCGTGCCAGTTTTATGGCAAAGTCTGGCTCTACCCTCAACCAGCAAAATAATAATTTGCTGATTTCCACGGATTAAAAGCGTTTAACGTAAAAATGCCACCAGCGCACACATTTTAAAAGCCAGTTCCATTAGTTGTTACTATCCTCAAACACCAGCACCCATGGGGAATACGTACTTTTATGAAACAGAACTATATCACGCCCAAGGGTCCAATGTCACACTTGATGAAAGCATCCAAAACTTCATAAATCCAACCGAATTAATCATTTCAAATTAAGCTGTTTAATTTTGAAAATGTTAGGACACCCTGGCAGCGGCAGCTTTACAAACATACTTGAAATGTCACAAAATGAAATCGAGCAAGAACAATTAGCCGCTGCGGATTTACATAATATGAGGAACAAGGCAGAAAACAACGCCAAGAACTCCAGCATCATTAGGAGAAACAATCATCAGAAACGAAGCATGACAAACCATTTCTGAGGTGGGAAATGCTGTGCTTGGATGTGCGGCTGCTGAACAGGCCTTCAGTTTATCTCACTGTAATACAGCTATGCGAGAACATTTTGGTGAGAGCCAGCAAGTTATTAAATATTTAGTAGAACCAGATCAAAAATAATATACCTGCGCCAGCAGGGCTCATTTACTAATGTATATGACTGGACAAACTGCACAGGTAATTGTTTCCTCTTTTAAGTTGTTACAGCTTTTATGCAAAGATGAACCGAACTGGCACTTTCAGATCTAGTATCTGCTCCAACTGGAATTGCTGCAAATTACACAGAAGGCATAAGTTTACATTGCCTGTTAATTTTGCAAGCAAACTAGGCTACCAAAATTGAACTGAGGTTGTCAGTTAGCGAGTAAGTAACGTTGTCAGCAAAAATAAGAATCCTCATAATTGATGAGGTACGCACGGCATCAAACTTAATGCTTGCATTCAAATATTTAAGAATTTATTTATTATTTAATTTTCGCAGTTTTATTCAACCAGACCCCACTGGATATCACAGTGCTTTACAAAAGTGATAACAAAACAATGATAATAAAACCAACTTCATTTGCATAATAAAGGCGCAACAGACCGTAATACTCGGTTTGCAAGTATGCTAAAAGCAGGACTATTAACAGTCTATCAAGGAACAGCAGAGATTGGAAAATAGTTTCCAAGGGGATGACAGGGTCAAATTCTCACAACTCAATGGTCAAGCATTTCTTATGTTGAGATATGCTGTTGGAAGAGAAGGTGTTTTAGATCATTTTTCGAAGAACCGGTGAGAGAGGCTGGTCCTAATAGGAGGTTAGATTGCATTCCAAACTTTGAATACATTTCTGGAGAATGCTTCTTTCATGGATCTGTTTTGTTTTTTAAGGTTTCAGTTTCCAGTCTCAGAGTGTCTGTACTTTAGAGATATTTGAAGCCTCCTGAGATAAATAGTTTGTGTATCAGGTATTTAGTTAAGTCCTTGTGCAAAGCCTTCTGAATGTGGCCAGACTGGGAACCCAAAGCAACCCTGGCAAATTTTGGCAGACCAGCAACGTATGGTGCATAGCAAGCGCATCGAGGGTGCCTGAAAACTACAAATAGGGCTTTTTGGGGGTTCTTCCCCCATGAAAATTCGGGAAACAATGGTCCATTTTAAGACACATTTGTCATTATGTATGCAATTGTATTAGCTTTTAAAGTATAGGTCACGATGACCTTACTTTGTTCCAGGATATGCTTGTTGGGGATATTCAATGATTCCCTCACTATCACCCTCCAACAGTGCCTCTCATCTCTCCAAAGCCCCTCTCTCACATGTATTTTATTTATTTTATAGCACATCTCATACCAGTGTAGGGTGTTTGAGCACTTTACTTCATACACACATACAGAGGCAATGAATCATACATGTGCGAATCAGTGTGTAGATGTTACATAAGGCAAAGGGGACTACAAGATGAAGGATTCACAAGGCACTTTTTAAGAGTGCTTAGTCGGGAGAAGGACAAACTCAGGATTCAGAACATAAGACCATGGTTTGGGTTGGCTTTAATAATAAGAATGTATTTCTACCCAAACAAACCTTTTTAAGCAACATCAGGATTAACCCCGGGCGGAGTCCGCAAGAAATGAGCTTGCGCGGGCGCGCGCATGCGTAGTTTTCTCAAGGATTACCGATATGGCGAGGAAGAGGAGGAGGTCAGCCTGGGGACGCCGCAGTACAGGGGTAAGTGGTTTTAAATATATTTCTAATTAATGTTTACTTACTTGTCAATAGGGGGGTGGAGGCGGGTGGCGTAGCGTAGCGGAGTTCCACGGAGTTTGTTTGCAACTCCGTGGACCTCCGCGTAGCCCCGCCACACCTTCTATGCCCAGGGTTAATCAGGATAATGAAAGACTGGGAAAAAACAAACATTTCTAACTTGTGCCATGCAGCTTGCATGCAGGTCTTTGATGGTAGTTCATATCTCACTATGCTAAATTACAATTGTAACTTATAAACTGCACAGTAAAAAAGAATCTCTGTGACAAAAGCAGCAACCCACTGAGCTATGCACATAAAATATTGTTCTTTGATGTACATGGTACATGTTCTTTGCAGCAGGCATATTAACCCGCTGCCTACCATACATAAAGCAAAACAGCCATTAGACAAAACTCCCATCTCCCTCCAGCAGGTACATTGATTATCAGAGTTAACTTAACACGTTTATTGTTGCCCAAAAACAACTGACTATCTTAGGAACTTTGCAGTGCTTTTAAAACTGCCCCACTGCTATAAAACACAACTTTCTTCTCTAGCATTCCAGCCTCCCGGGGAAATGCCCAATGACCGCTACAGCCAGCCTTGTCTCTGCTTCTGAATAATGTTTGCAGAATCATGATGGAGCCAGTTAATTGTGTTCAAAATATGACTGATATGCTTAGATCATCTTTCGCCAATGACTAAGCACTCTGCCAAGCAGAGGGATTCCTTCACAGGAGCTGCAAATGCCAGGTAAGAGTGAGATGCCATAGTCTAATTTAAAGAGGACCAGACAATGAACTGCAATTTTGAAGATGTCTGCAGGAATTATCGGTTTCATCCATCATACCTTTATCGAGTCTGATTTGGAGTTGAGCATCTTAGCTACAGTTTTAATGTGGGTGTGTAGGTTGAGGTTTTTATCAAATGTAAAGCACAAGCATTTACTATGCTTAGTATGGATAATTTGAAGTCAAGTAGTATTGAGGAGTCTAAACAGGATTTTACTGAGAAGGTGCAGTGTGGTGGAGGGAGAAGTAGTAACTCTTCGAGTGTTCAGTTTGAGGTGATGGAGTGCCATTCAGGACTGAATATCAGTAAGAGTTTTTGACAGGTTCGCTAAATCCTTTGAGAAGAGACATTCTGATACATATATGTTGCCTGCATAGAGGTGAAAAGTTTTTGTTTAATTTCAATTTTTTATAGGGGTTTCATTTACAAACTGAATAACAAAGGGCAAAGGATGGGGCCTTGTGGTTCTCCTTGATGCAAAGGTTTAGGGGCTGGTGAGAGAGTTAGTATTACCTGTTGTGGGGGTGAGTTGTTCGATATAATTTGAACCATCGCACAACCGTGCCTTTGATTCCCATCCGATCTTCCAGAATTCTTACAAAGGAGGAGTAAATGAGGGTATCAAATGCTAAGGAGCCCTTCAGGAGTATAAGAAAAAAGGATTCCCCATTGTCCATGATATGTGGAGCACCAACCACTACTTGTAGCATTCCTGTCTCAGTGCTGCAGCCAGTTGTAATACGAGGCTGGTGGTGCTCAACGAGGTTGTTTACCTTCATGTATTTGTTTAACTGTCTTGCACCACAGTTTCTAGCTCTTGTGCTAGAAAGGGAAGGTTGGAAACCAGGCAGAGGTTGTTGAGGTTGGTAGGATCAGTGCCCTGGCTTCTCAAAACGAGGGGTGACATGGCCATGTTTGTGACAGTCCGGCACTGCACTTTGGCTGAGGGAGGAGCTGATTACACGGCTGAAGTAGAGAATGAGTGATGAAGCTATGTTCTTGACCACTGTGGCTGTATTGGGTCATTGCGATTAGATGCTGGCCTATTCAAAGAGAAAGTGTTTCTCAGTGTAGATTCATTTAACAATGCAAAGGAGGACCACTCTTCTGCATATCTGAAAGGTAGGATATCCTGTGGGAGAATAGGAATATGCTTCAGGAGAGAGCTCAGTTTAAAAGAAATTGGAGGGATTGTCACAGCTTTCTTTGTTAATTGGGAGATTGGCAGATGGTTGGAAGAGTTCATGATGATGGCAAAGAGCTTCCTGTGTTTATTTTTAGCCATAATGATCTGTCTTCTAAAGAATTACTCTGTTGCCTCGAAAACATGGCATGTACATTCTTTAGACTTGAATTTAAGGTATTTCCAGTTTCCTCTGATGTATTTTGGCACCAAGTGCATTCTATGGCTCTTAGGGTTTTCGTTCCTTTAGAAGTTCTTTAGAGAACCATTGAGAAGACAAGTTTTGTTTGAGTTTTTGAGTTTAAGTTGGGCAAGTTCCTTTGCAGCATCTGCCTTGATAGAGTTGTAGTTCTCTGCAGGTCGTTTTGTGTTGTTCTCGACCTGTGAGAGCGTTAACTTTGAGGTTATTTTGAACTTTATTAAGGATTGACTGACATTCTTGAGGTCCCTAACCTAGGTTTTAGATTTGTTAAACTATTCACAGGTGGACCTTTTGGTGCAGAGCAGGAACAATAAGAAAGTGGTCAGACAAGGCTACTAGTATCAGGGGTTTCACTCAATGAGGTCATTGTTGTTAATGATGCGATTGAGGACAGATCCATTTTCATGGGTAGGATTACAACAGAAGTTTTTTATTAGAAAGGGAGGGAGCTGTGACACTGCTAATCAGATTATTCTCCCCAATGTTAATTGAAGTCTCCTCGGAATATGTTATTAGAGTTGATCATCAACCTTTCAGCTATTTGATCAATTAGATGTTCAACGAAGAGCTGATTTTCTCCAGGAGGATGGTAGATGATGCAGAATATTGTGGGCTTCTAGTCTGATGTCTTCATTTCAACAGTGGTATTTGATTCCATGAACATGAGCTGTCTTGTCACAAATTCAAACAACCCCTGAGCTCCAGTGCAGAGAGATTATGGATGGCTGTGGAATATTTAGCTACTAATCCCTCTGCGACTCCTACCCAATGCTAGACTTGAGTAAAGGAGGCCCCCGGGGAAAAGGGGATTGAAAAGAGATACAGCCACCAGTTGTACACTGCAGCAGTAGACAAAGGTTGGTTACCAAAGAAACAGAAATATACTGATTACTTCAGATAGTGTAAAGGGTGTGAATTCTATTCACAGACAAAAGACTCTTGCCACTAAACTGACTACCTGCACTCTTTTGTAACATATATATAGTCTTTCCAGGATTCTCTCTGTTTTAAAACGAAATATATTTGTTTAGTACAAAAGCAATAAAGCACAGACTGTTGCAACTGCATATTAACTATTTTCCCCTCATGCCACCCTTAACCTTTTTTCATTAAAATCTGTTTATAAGTCCAACACAAAATACAGTTCTGTGACTTGCCAGGCATTCAAAAATAAATATACAGAAAATTAAACTTGTCATAGGGTGTAGTAACTTTCAAACAAATAAATGCCATTTATTTAAATAATCTCCTAAGCAAAATATATGCTCCTGGATTGTTTCCATCCAAAAAGGAGAAACAAGCTTTCAAATGTATTATTCATTTTCACATGACCAGCTCCTAAATAACTGTGGGAAATCATCAAACTAGATCTTTTGAACTCTTCAAGTCAAGCCACAGAAAACTCATAATTCCAAAGGTGACTGTTAAAATGAACTCCTGACACAGGAAGATTAAGAGAAGTTGTTTATTCAGACCAGATCTTCAGTCACCAGCTGGCAACTGAGCCAGCCCAGCATTCTAAGGTGAGCTTCACTCTAACATTCTATGGTAGGGACGTACCATGGGTGAGGGAGAAAGAGGGGAGGTATGGCAGGGGAACAAGGTGACTAGGGAGGCAGGAGAAGATACCAACTATATAAAGAAAGTACAACATGCGGAATACCAGGCATAGATTACAACAGTGACCTTTATGAACACTCTTCTAGTTAAGCAAAAGGAAAGTTGGAAATCTTCTTACTTGACCTTTCTTGCCAAACTAAATCAATGATAGCACAGGTTACAGTGCATGCCCAATCAAACTACACTGCCCTCTTCTCCTGTGGAACTACACTCTCCAGGACAGCAGCAAGAATCAGTGTCCTGTAACAGTCCACGCCATATCCTGAAGGAGATGGCCAAAAATATTCTTCAGCTCCAAGGAAATATGCAATCAATACCAATGGGCAACAATTGGCCAAGAGCTCAGGAGCAATACAACCTTCTTACACAGAAGGTACCTCTTTACTGGGCTCCCTACTTGAATTAGGCCACTCATTCATGGACAGTGACATTCCCCATGATTATGATCTTTCAAGTTCTCCTTTCCACTCCCACGTCCCAAAGTCCTGTTCTGTAAGGAATATTAAAGCCACTATGTGTAGCGCTTGCTCTGACTTAGCCCCCAGATGGTTTCAGACAGCACACTGATGGCCTCCTGCTGTTCGATGGAGGCCATCAATGTAGTACTAAATTGGCAACCAGATAGAGCAGCTGCCCTTTGGATCAGCCGTTCTAACTACCCTTCAATCTGATACAGGGTTTGATTCTGATTTAAGGGATTCGGTTACTCCTCCCTTACAGGAACAACATGCGGATGGCAAGGAGATCCTCTCCAATATAAAGCCTCCTGCAGAGGCTAAGGCTCCAGACAAGGAAATAGAAGAAAAAACAGTGCAAGACCTCAAGGCTCAGTGCTGGAGGACCTTGCTAAGTTCCTTTACAGCCCCAGGAACTAACACAAACGTTTACCCTATTTTTGAAAGCAGTAAAATGGGCCCTACTCTGGTTCCACCAGTACAGTGATCACTTGCTCCTTTCTATTCAAATCTCATATAACCCAATAACAGCTGGATCACAAGCTGTATCGGCCTCACAGCTAAGTTCAGCATTTAAAGATGGCAATATTCAGCTAACAGACATTCAGCAACTGCAGTTGCCGCCTTAAAACCTTCGCAACCTCCTACACTACTACCTTCTGGTGAACAAGCAAATCTTTGTATATTAAAAACCGAGCTCATTCAAGGGGGAATGGCCATTCACGTAAGGAGAATGTAGTCGCTAGAGTATCTCTCACCACACAACCCGAGGGAATCAGGCACCCAGGGATAATGCCAATAGCTCTGCCCCCTCAGAAGTTCCGCTCCTGTTTGGGCGTCCCCATTCACCTTGGAGAATTGTTACTTCTGCTCCCATTGCCCAGCAAGATGCACATTACACCACAGAGGTACATCCCCACATACTTAGAATATAAGACTAGGGGCAACAGGACATACTAAACAGAGGAAACATTTTAAAACTGCTAAACCACTTACCAGAGTTTCACACAGTTATCACAGAGGATATTGTGTTCATTCAATTTGTGCTTGGGGCAGCGGTCCCTGACACAGTTGACCACAAGGGTCACTTGGAGGAGCAAAGATGATCTAGACAAGGTCATGAACCATAAGGATACATTACGATCCTGGGGAATCACCCTATCCTTGACAATTCAAGTTGGGTATCCTAACCGTTTGAGAAGCACCTCTATGGTAAACTTTCATTCAAGTAATTCCACCAGATCAGCTTTAAAAAAAACATATAGGTGCATCAGAACTGCCGCAGGTATTTAATGATAAACTGTTCAATGGTATCAGAGAGACTCATCTCTATTTATCAAAATAAGCTCAGTTTCAGAAGCTGAGGGAGGATTGGGGCTGGCTGGCATCAACTCTTAAATAAGGTCCAGCAATACAGGGATAGCAACAAAATTACATCCGCTCAGAGGTATGCTAAGTTTCTTTTTCTAGCCAGTGTTGCGTCATCTCACACTAACAGCCTAACTCTCTCCCTGTTAACCTGCAATGTCACAGGCCTATCTAAGATATGGTAAGATGCAGACTCTTGCACATTTCGTGCACAGAATAATATTATTTGCATTCAAGAAACTTGGCTCTGTGATCCGCCTGTCTTTCCTGGGTACCATACTTTCTACGTGAATGCTATTAAGGGTAATCGTGAGGTCAGGGCAATGGGGGGGTCTATGTGTCTTTACTCAAACAGATTGGACTGTAATTCTATCGGCACTGAGACTGGTAATGATAATATTTAGATAATGTTAATTACTCTAAAAGTGGGCAGGAGGTCTGGTCCTTAATAATGTATGTTTTCATCCCAATGGTAAGCTTAAAGCTATGACTATTGAACATTTGCTTGCAATCTTAAGTAAACATGCCTCTGAGCACGCCAAAGCATGCATTATACTAACGGGTGACTTTGATTTAAACCTTGCTCATGATTTATCAGAGGATGCAACAGTTAGCCGGATTGATTTAAATTGCAGGGTTGAGGAAGATGTCCCAATAAAATAAAAGCAGGCACCACAGCGTTGCTTCTGATGGCGGTGAATGTTTTTTCATATATGTGTCAATGCATATGTGTATATTTTGACTGCACAAGTATGAAATGTACACATATGCATGACACATGTGAAAAAATACCTGCTACAAGTACTTTCCCATTGGTGGAGTCTGGTCCATATGTGCCCAGTCCAGTCCAGTCAATGGGTATATAGTACAGCACAGACGTACCTGGATTTCGGTGCCAACAGGGTCGTTTATTTCAGGGTCAATATGCTGTTGTGAATGGTGGGCCTGGAGGAGGGCTTCCATGTCAGAGACTGAAGGGAAGAATCAGAAATGGGTGAGTATTCACCCCAAGTCATTCGATTCCGATGACTTGAAGCAGGCGGTCTTCCTGCCACGGTCGACTCGTTTGAAAGCCAACTTCAAATTCAGAAGGCAGTGAACTTCTCTGCAACGCCCTCTGACAGCTGCTTTCTGCCTACCAATACCACGTTGGTCTGCGAGTGGCTGGCAGGGCGGCAGTGCTCCGGCTGTTTTTTTTTCTGAAAACCGACAGCATCATAATATGCGGGCGGACCGCCTGGTCGGCGGTCAGAGAATCCAACGCTACGGCAGTCAAAAGACTGCTGAGCTTCTAATCAGGCACTGATACTGCATCTTTGTCTCTGTATAGTTTCTCTGCTGGTTTTCTTCTTTACATTACCCCTTGACTGGAAAGTAGGCCTGGGTGGTAAATTCCGTTCCGCTCGTGGAATTTGGGTATTTTCGCGTTCCGCGTAGAACGCGGAATTGCCCGAAATTCTGCTTTGCGTTGCTTTGCGGAATATTTTGCTTGTTCGCGTTCTCAAAATGCGTGTTCACAAGATATTTCCCCCCGAGCACGCAAATAGCGTTCGCGAACAGGAAAAAAGCATCGCGAACAAGCAATTCTGTGTGTTCAAAGAATTTCTGCCTGCTCGTGGAGATTTTTTACCGTTTCGCGGAGCTTTGCGTAGTGCGACTACGCAAATTCGGCCCACCCCTACTGGAAAGTGACCATGCCACTCAACAGGCTTGTACTGTTTATTCTCCAATCAGGCACTCAAACTTTCAATCAATCAGGCTCCAATGGGCTCACTGTTCCTTAAGTGATTTGGATGGTCTCCTTCCAGAGGTACACAGATAGAAACTTGGCTTGGTAATGAGAAACGGCTTAGACAACCACAACCGAGAAGTACCAAGCCAGTGTAACCGCCCTTGACGAGTGGAACCTGGAACCCCACCTGACTCATAACATTCTAATATGAGAATACCACAGTAATGAGTGCATTTGGAATCGTACACAGGCCCTTCGTGACCCTAGCAGCACTCAGTAAAATCTGTCTGATATTTGGTCTCATTTGGTAAACACCTTATTACACTCCTATCCGCATAATTTAAGAAGCAGGCCTCAATTATTCCAGGGAGCCAAACCCCTGATCACTTGGTTTAATCAGGAAATTAGAGAATTAAAGGATCATTTAAACAGGGTTGTTAAGCAAGTTATAGCTTTACCTCTCTATTTGACAAACACTAGAGGGTTCCAAACCCTATGCCAGCAGTATAAGCAGAAGATATGGTAGGCAAAGAGAACCCACATGGAAACCCAGTGGGTAAAGACAGTCAAAATTAGCAAACTGAGCTGAATAAAAGATTTATGGCAATTCATAAATAGGGTTTGCACACAGCAACCCGCAAACCTGGGTTACATCATTCCCTAGCCTGTGAAGATCTCTCATATAGAGTAATTATATGTTGTCCAGTCACAGGGGTGGGCCTGCCCAGTCACCCCAGTTTATGTCTCTTCCCTTGTTGAGGTCAACGCGATGTGGTTGATAATTTAGGGTTCCAAATCAGATAGTGCCCCAGGACAACCTTTTTAAATCTAATTTGGCCTACTGGCTGACACTCCTAACAAATTTAGTTTCACACAATTTTGAAACTAATTTGTTTCAACATCATGTCAGGGGTCCATTCTTCAGCCAATTTTTAAGACAGGTGAGCCCGCCATACCTGGGAACTACAAGATGATGGCCTTGCTTTGACGCAGAGACCAAATGTTACGCTAAAGCACTTTAAAAAGAATCAGAAACCTGGGCTGAATCCACTAATTTAATAGCTCCCACACAAACTGGCTTTAGGGGAGCCAGTAGCACATTAGAGAATATTCTCAGGTTCTCTTTAATTATCCAGGAGACGTTAAAAGTCAAGAGGACCAGCCTGTTTGCTTGCTTTATAGACTACAGATTAACCTTTGATGGAGTGGACTGTTCAATTGTTTGGTCCAAACTCCAAAAATGGGGGATTCTGAGAGCCATTCAGTCTTCATACTGGAACAATCAGGTGCAAGTAAAACTGGCATATAACAGGCATGAATCAAAAAAGATAAAATCAAATAGAGGGCTGAAACAGGGATGTGCACTGGCTCCACTGCTTATTAACTTAAAGACCATAGATTTGACAGCTGCCCTTAAGGTTCAAGGCACTAGCCTCTCTAAATTAGCCTCCTTACAACTACAGCCTCTGCAATATGAAGCTGACACTGTAAGTCTTGATCACAATCTCACAGGGCTTCAAAAAGCTCTTAAAGCTCCAAACACACACAATATAACTAATAATTTAAGACTGAACACTAACAAGCGTGGTGCCTTAGTGTTTAGCAATAAGCACTGCAAGCTGACTCAGTGGCTAATTGGGGATGAATGTGCAGCAAGACAAAGAATGTACTGCTGCCTAGGAGTTTGGCTTGATGATAAAGGCTTTCAAAGAGAGCACCTCGATTATTTAAACTCAAAAGCAGCTAGGGTCATGTTTGCAATCAAGCGACTTTACAACAATCTAGAGGCCCCCTCCTTAACCCTCCACTCACAGTCATTCCTTCAAAGTACCTGCCTTTCTTGCTATATCACCCCCCGGCGTTTCCGAGGTTGGCCAGTATGTGGCTTAATAGGTCACTTTCCAAGCTGTTCAAGTATTTTTTTCAGCTCACTAATTTTACTAGCCACTGCCACATCCGGCTAGAATGTAACTACTTCAGTTAAGAAAAAGGGGTTAGTGTTCCAAGGGGTCCCCGTCCTTAGATAATGAGGATAGTCGGTATCTTCAGATGTTCTTGTTAAATGGGAAACTCCTAACCCATTAGGCCAAAGTCAACACATAGAGACAAGGACAGAGCTGAGTTGTTGTGGAAATATATTGCGATTTCCAATAAAATAGATCAGTGGTCTTTGAATTATATTTCAAGTGTCTTCATATTTTGGGGTAGGTCCTGTAATTGAATGTGGTCCTTAAAGTCAGAATCACAGGTTGCGGGAACACAGCCTGATTCAATAGGATTATTACAGTCAGAATCACAATTTCTATGAAGACATACATTGTGTAAGCCAGCACATACAGTCAGATAGGGGAATATTGGTGCACATATCAAGAAGTGGGTAAAAGTGGGAAAAAAGGGAGAGTATACGTATGTGTATCCACGAGTTGAGTACAATTATGCAGGTCCATGTAGTATTCGGGTGATAAAAAAAGGTGTAAAACAGGAAATAACTTGGGTTAAGTACAAAAATCATGAGGTGTGTGGCCTTGATGAGGCTACAGACCTCATGAATTTTTATTCTTATCTAGTTATTTCCTGTTTTCCACCTTTTTTCCACCCAACAGCGCAATGGGCGTGCCCATATTTACAAGTCCATGTAAAGTCACCCTGCGTGACTTTTTATGGGCTTGTAAATATGCGCCCCTTTCGTGCATTACGGTGCGTGAAATGGGGATTCCATGGGGGTTGCTGTGGGTGTTCCCACACAACATCCATGGAACCTGACACATTCCCTAATCTACAACATTTTGTAAAGCTGGGAATGCGTCAGGCAGAGGGTAAAAGTGCACATGAGGGGCACATCACTTCTGAAGGTGTTGACCTTACAGGCTACAGAACTGTTGTTGGGTATATTTATACTGACTTTTATCTTCTGCAGATCATGGCACTACGCGACCGAAGATGCATTATGTTTAATACCTGTCTGACGGCATCACTTGATGCACATGTTATGTTATGAGTGTTTGTAGAGTGCAGGTTTCACCCGGGAGGATATCCTGCCACTGAAAAGCTAGAAAAGTATGGCCCAGCCAGGGACAACATGGCAACATAGCATCCATTGTGTGAGTTGTGCTTATGTGGCCTGCCATGGGTCCTTGCTCTGAATCTGTACTTACTTTCTATGTAAGTATTTGTGTTCCCTCTTAGCCAGGCAGACAATTTCTTCTTCAAGGGCCCACTTTAAAAAATGCTTAAACCTGTTTTTCTTGCAATGTTGTCTGTGTTATCCTGCAACTGATATCAAAATATGCTCTTAAATGCATTACACATATCTGCTTATAGTGACATGCATCTGCAGGTGGCAAAGTCAAGTTCACCTTTGTAGAAGAGCAGGCTGAAATGGATCGTTCTGGACACAATGGTGAATTATAAGGTAAGTTTATTCTTCAATATCAGCCCATGAAGCAGCACATCCTGCCATCTGGGATCCCGACAGCCTAACACTTAACGGGATTCAAGCAACATTCTGACCTGCGAACATGAAATACCATTTAAATTAAAACAATGCTTTATTATATACAAAAAGCGTTGAGCGAGACTGCTCAGCACGTGCATAACATTCTTAACATACTTCATTCCTTTACAGCATCTCACCTCTTTTTACCTGATCAGCAAAGTAAAACCTACTACTAAGAAATCAATTGAATACAAAGTCATACCATTTTTGGGGAATTTTCCTGCCGCAAGAACCCACCAAAATCATGCAAGTGCTACCAGGAACAATACATGTGACCTGGGATGTGATGTCACCCATATAAACCTCTACTTGTGTGTCCAAGCAAGACTGAGGGTTAGGTAGAAGCCACTGTGCCCAATCTGTATTGTGTACCATCTCTGTCCTTTTGCACATAATAGCTACTTGATCAGGATCGAGTTTAACAAGCGGAATCTTATTCCACCAACCCTTGCCCAGAATGAGTGGAGAGCATTTGCTGACCCCTTTCCTAGTCTTAATGGGACTTTTGATCATAACCCAATCACCTGTGGACAAATCAACAACTAGTTTGCTGTGTCCCCCATCAAACCTCACTTTCATGTCAGCCTGCTGCGAGGCAACCCTTGCAGTTATAAAATCCTTGGATGGAATCATTTCAGAATTTCTCTGCGTTTTTTCACTCAACCACATAGGGAACATTCGTGCCTATCAATAATGAAAAAGGGGTCACTCCAGTGGTGCAATAAAGGGAGGTATTATAGCCCCACATCTTCTGATCAATAAATGTTGCTACATCCAGTCCTGAAGCTAAAGCTGTTTGCACCCCCTGTGAGTATAAAGGAAACCTTGAGGTGCTTAACATCCATGAAATGTAAAAACCTCCTCATGTGTTCAGAAATGGGTGCCATTATCTGTAACCAAAAATTTGGGAACATTCTCCAGCACAAAAATGTGTTCTAAAAATGTTATGACTGTTTGTGTATCAGGAGTTTCAACAAATGCATGGTACATCCACTTAGAATGATAATCAATGAGTAGAATAATATACCTCATGGGTGCCAGAAAGGAACCGAGTAGTCCAATCCCAACTTGTCTCATGCCCTGTCAGGGAACAAAGTAGAACATACTGGAATCCGCATACTTCTCCAATGCTTGTCAGACAAGAGACACTCAGGACATCTGTCAATCATAGATTTCACTGAGTATCTAAAGCAGGCCACCAATAATGTTATTTTATTTTCATGCTTGTTTTGGTGCTGCCTAAAAAGCCCTTCATGAGCCCAAGAAATAACAATATTGCATAGCCTGGAAGGTGGTAGAAAGAGGTCCCCCTGAGAATAAATGTATTTTCCACAGACAGCTCATCAGAAATCTGAGCTAATGTCTTTAATTCACCATCCACATTTTATGATTCAGGCCATCCTTTAACAGTGTACTCAATAACTTTGCTCAACACAACATCCTCTTCTGAGGCACTGATCCAGTCCTGATAGCTTACAACAGAGTTGTACTCAGATATTGTATCCACAAATACCACACATTCAACATCATCTAAAATAGATGTCCTCTCCATCATCAAGTGCCATGCATGGCAAACAATCTGCACAAAAACTCTTTCCGGCTAATGATAAAGTTGCACTCCTGCAACTTTGAAACCAGTCTGGTGAGTCTAGACGATATGTGACCACTCCCACACTTGGCGAAGATATGCACTAAAGGCTTGTGGTCGGTAAACAATTGAACCTGGTGCCCAAAATGTATGTCCTAAACATATGGACAGCCCAAACACAGGCTGAAGCGTCACGTTCAATAGTGCTGTATTGATGCCCTTAAGGGACATGGAGGCAAAGGCAACAGTTCTATCAGTTCCACCAATCTTTTCACCAAGCACTGCACCTAAACCATGAGCACTAGCGTTCACAGTAATAATAGACTTATGACCCTCACAAAATGCACTCAGAGCTGGAGCTGTGACAATTAGTTTGATACTCTCAAAAGCTGTATTCTGTGAATCCGAGCATATAAATCTCTGCCCTTTCCTAAGCAAAATTCTAAGTGGCATCACAGACTTGGCATACCCAGGAATAAATGTGCATATTATTCTGCCAAACAAAGAAACGAGTGAAGCCCATCTCTGTCCCCTGGGGCTATGGCATCACTGATGGCTTTACTCAGGGACTCTTTCTTTTTAATACCATCACATGAAACTGTCATTCATTGGTCGCAAATCTGCACTTCTCCAACTCCATTGTCATACCTCTCTACAAGAGGATGGATAATACTTTCCTAAGAATCCTGTTATGTTCCTCTAGATCTTTGGCATATATTAATATGTCATCCTGATTGATATGCCTGCATACCAACTATTTTCCCAAACAAGTTATCTATAAGTTTTTGGAACACGCTGGCAGCAGACGCCAAACCAAATGGAAGCCAAAGGTACTTTCACACACCATAGGGGGTCACAAATGTACTAAATTCCTGTGATTCAGAAGATAGGGCAACCTGGTGATATGCCGACCTTAGGTCGATGGTGGAAAACCACTACACTTCCCCTAGACTAGCCAGTAGATCCTGGATTTTGGGTAGTGGGTGGTAATCCACTAACATATTTTTGTTGAGAGCGGACAAGTCGGCACATAAACTGATGTCACCAGTTCTCTTGTGCACTAAGACAATGGGCGCCACCCACTGTTAAGAATCTGTGGCTTGTATGACCCCCTGAGTCGCTAAATCATTGAGAGTGCTCTTTAAATCCTCTCTGGCGCTTAAAGGAATAGGGCGAACCTTCTGGGCAACAGGCTGAGTGTCAGGAATCAACCTAATTTTATGCTCAAATACTGTAACTTTATCAACATGTTTAGAAAAGAGTGGCTTAAAATTTGACAGAATGCTGTTAACAGACACCTGGGGATTATCAATAAACGAAATTGGCTTCTCCCCCAATACCACTAGATTAGAAGAACCACGAACCTTCAGTAAATCCATCCTGGCCAAATCCTACCAGCCCACAATGTCCTTGCCCTTAACCACAAAATAGACCTTGGTCGGAGTCTCCCTGCCAAGACATGAAACCTTCGCTCTGAAATAACCCAGCATTTCGATATCCTTTTCTGCAAAAGGCTTTGGATTGACATCGGTGGGACGCACCTTATTATCGAGCCCCCAATATTCATAAAATATAGAGTCTCTTAAAATGGCTATGGGTGACCCTGAGTCAGCCATGACGATTAACTTAATGTGATCAATCAGAATCTCGCATAAGGGACCTTTAACAGGTAAATCTTGAGGGACACAATCCAATGTTAAAATGACATTATTAAGCAAATCAGTACAAGTCACCACATCCACACATCCTACTTTTGCTGTATGTGTAACACTTCTGCTGACACTATGGAAATGACCAAACTGTACACTTTATGCCGATTGCTGGACAACATGGAAAGTAACTAAGATGCGTTTTGGATCCGCACCTATAGCAAGACCTAAACATTTTCTTATTCGAAGTTTTAACTTGTTTTCCTTTGGCACTGATGGCACCCACCAATTCAGTGCACTCCTCCGTGGTCAAAACAGCATTTACAATATCAGAATCTGAGTGTAATATTCTGTGGAGGAAATAAAAGACCTCTCAATGTTCTTTGTGAGATCAAGAACTTCAATAAGTGTTGGGTTTCTACAACTCAGAAGTCTTTCCTGTATTTTTCTAGAAGCGAAAGAGAAGACAAATTAGTCAACAATGTAAGTTTCCAACTTAGCACCAAACTCATAAGTGAACGCCAATACTCTAAGAGCTGAGATGTATTTCTCAACATTCTCTTCAATTAATAGCTTGCGTTTGAAAAATGTATGCCGCTCGAGCATTATGTTTGGTTCATCAGCAAATTGATTTCGGAATCTAAAAATTGCCTCAAGATATAAATTCCATTGGCCATCACCAGATGGTGCAGATGTACCAAAAATCTGCTGCAGGACCAAGACAAACAAACAACAAAGCAAATTTGCGCGCAGGATTACAGCCAGTGGTATGAATAGCAACCACATGATTTTCAAATAATCTGAACCAATGTGCCCATTTTTTACAGGTTTGCCAGGTTTACTTAAGAAAGGTGGAGGTTGAGTCATAGTCTGCTGAGAATTAGCCATGGAAGAATTAATATTTGCACTTATACTTGAAGTGTACCCTATAAAAACAAAACAGTTAAAAGTGAAGCAAAAAGAGACTAGCAATAAGAATTGTATTAATATACAAATACCAACAATGGTGTGCTCGTCAATAAGCGTTCAAGCAAGAAAGCTTAAAAATAAACAGTACTTTAACAATGGTGTGCCTATCATCAATTGTGTAGTGTAGTGGTAAGTGTACATCGCACGAGTATCGCGCGATGCCTGATGAATATACTTGTACTTTGTATTGATTTGAAATGTGGCTCACGCATGGAGGGTTCGCCCAGTGGAGGTTCGAACGGTGTTAGTCAGTTGCCATTCGTGCTTCTACCTGGAAGGATGCTTCGTGCGCTGGGTGGAGTGTGTATCAATAAACTCCTTTCTTCAAGACTACTTTGATGTACCAGTCATCTTTCTACATTTGGCAAAGATCGGGAGTCACTCAACCACACACCCATGCTGAAGATTACCTCGATTTACAAATTCACGCCGCTTCTCTTCAACCCTTGTTTCAATCGCCTTGTTTGCCAATCCGGCGAACTTTGATGATCTCTGGTCGGATTCCGGCAGCGACAACACTCGGGGTGAGACCCGACAATGGTATGTGAATTTTGTTATTCACGGAGTTCCTATTGGCCTGCGCCCTGCCTTACGAGAATTTAATTGGCTCGAGTGCATAGACTTCACGCTTCCACGCTTCCACGCTACGCAGCGCCATTTTGGTTAAGTCGTGTTCATATGGGAACAGTGATTGCTTACATTGGAGAAGCACCGCACATGCTGACGTCTTCACGTTACCCAGCACCATCTTTGTCGAAGGCAACCACAGATGGATACATTCTATCACTATTTACTTTACTAGAGAAACGCCAATGTTATTATTACTCGACACAGCGCCGCCTTTGTTCTTTTATCACCGATTGTTTGACAGCGCGTTAAGCTTTTTCTTCAGCGATGCGCACGATAAACAAATTCTTAATTAAAACCAGCACGTATGTCATCAGCGATGCATACGCTATAGTGATATACTCATTTTTTCAGTGCAACGTTCAGCTTCTACCGGCATAATTATACAGAGTTCCTGTTTCATTTTTCACTTTCTACTGGGGGACATTGCATGCCTTAGTATTGAATCTTCAGTGACAAGCACGCTTTTATTTTCAATTTTGGAATTTTTATTTTTATTTTTTTGTCTATTAAATTCTAATGGCTTATATTCAACAGATAACACAACCTCTCCCATTCCTAAGTAAACCAGGAAGTCCTCCTATTATTTGGTCAGAATGGTACAGACTATTTGAAAATAACCTAGTTGCCATTGATCCAGTGAACTATTCACCTGCCCGTAAGTTTGCTTTGTTATTTGGATGTCTGGGCCAAGCTGCTCAGAGGATTTTCGATAGTATTGTGCCTATTCCACCTCCGGCATCTAATTCTGGTGACGGGCAGTGGAATGTCTATTTGGAAGCAGTCGCACGTCTTAAAAAGCAGTTTTCCGAGGAACCTAATATCATGCTGGAGCGGCATAATTTTTATAAAAGAAAACAAAGAGAGGAGGAGAAGGTAGGAGAATATTTATCTGCACTCAGGGTATTGGCAAGTACATGTGGTTTTGGACCCTTAGAAGACAATTACATAAGGGATTAGTTTGTCTTTAATTGTGTATCACATAAGATCATAGAAAGGATCTTAGGTTGCAAAAACCCTTCTTTATCTGAGGTGATTGAACTGGTACTAAGTATTGAGCGTTCTGCTATCACTAGCAAAGCCATGCAGGAAGACCCTAAAACCGGGGTTAATCTCATTTCATCACCGAAGGGTGGACAAGATAATCCTATATGTGCTGTGAATGTTAAGAGCAAAGATTTTAAATTTATTCAAAAGAAACAAACTTTGTTTTGTTACAGGTGTGGGTCCAAAAGCCACATTTGCAATTCCCCTAGTTGTCCCACCATTAACAAACGCTGTGTAATTTGTAAAAAAATTGGACATTTTCAGGGAGTATGCAGAAATGCTAAAAGATCATTTAATGTGAACAGTATCGATTCAGATGTAGACACATGTAGTAACTCTCTTAGTAATATATTCGTAACTCTAGACTGTGAAAGTGAAACAAATTCCATAAAAGGTCCTTTGTGTTTTGCTACGATTGACAATGTTTCTCTCCAGGTGATTTCTGTCACAAACAAGATCCCTTTAGGCTCCTATTTTAAGCATACGGGTACCCACTCTTGTCATACATACATCATACAAGATCAACAGCAATCTAAAAAACCAAAAAAGGATAATATAAAGATGAAATTTTTATTATATAAACATATGTAAATATTTCTGATCTAAAGTTCAAAAGGTGTGTACAATAAATTCATAAAAACACATCCAAAATGTGCATCAGAGATACAATTTTGCTTTAATTAAAAACACCTAATGAAACAGACTATAGTAATCGATGGAAACAAAAGACCCAATGTTATTTCATTAGCACACCAAGTCTTACAACCAAGTAATTCAGAGGTCAACCCAATGCCATGTTGTCCTTATTCTCAGTGACCTCAAATGATGCTTGGGTGCTCAAATACACACAGCGACGCGTTTCGGTGGTACAAATTGATATGCCACCTTCTTCAAGCTAAACGTTAATGAATCAATATTTCTCAATCTAGATCTGAAAACAATAATATATAAAATATACAATTAAAATTCAAGTACATAAATCCATTTAAAAAAAAAACTTTTCATAAAATACAATTGATTATTATATCATTAAATCATGCCAGTGCTAATGATCGAGTATATATACAAGAAACATGAAATAGTTCTTTGTCCGTATGCTCAATTCATTTATATTATCATTTTGGTTTCATGCTTGATGATTCAACACCTGTCCAACCACCATGTACCAAGATTCATATACTATGCATCCATACATTCACATACATTTCCTACAGGTACCCACCTATTGCGAAACGTTCCAATCACCAGTAGGAGAAAACATTTCTTCCTCAAGTGGAGTTATTGTTGCCTCCAAATCACACAATGTGTGAAAAAAGATGTATAACAAAAGAAGTTTCCCCTATAGCGAGTAACAACACAAAAGCAAATATTGTAGTATATTCTAATAATCATAATTCTTGTATTTGCTCGATATGGCCACCAACTTAAAGGGCAATACCTTGATTCGTAGTTTTCCTTTAATATATTCTTTTCTTGGCAAGGGTTCCCCAGGGGGTAGGGGGGGTGCGCGTAGGTCACTGGGATGTAGGGGTAAGGTTAGGGGTGTGGGTTAGCATTAACAGAAAAATTTCCTCGTTTTCAGTCTGGTCCCAGATTCAGTTCTGTAAATTTATATTTCCCTTTGTTTTTTCCTGGTATGAATTCTTACATTTTAACCCATTTAAAGGGTGGAACTTGAGCTATGAGTGATCTCAGGATTCTCTCCTGGAATGTTAATGGTCTGCGAACCAAATCAAGGGCAAACAGAATTCTTCAGTATCTTCGTGATGTTGATGCGCAGATCATTATACTCCAGGAGACACATCTAATTGAAGAGGAGATGTTGGACTTAGTGAAAAGGAACAGGTGGATTGACATATCGGTATCTACCTCCCAGACTTCGATTACGAGGGGTGTTACTGTTTTTTTAAAAAAACCAGTCAATACTAGGATCATAACCTGTAAGGTTGATCCGGGAGGCAGATGGGCAATTACTCAGGTGGTTATTGGAGGGGTAAACCTAACACTTGCAGGTTTTTATGGTCCCAACCAGGACGATCCTGCTCCTCTAGAGTCTCTTTTCTCAAGTTTGTTACACTTTCCGGATCCTATAATCCTTTCAGGAGATTTTAATATAGTACTCGATCCATCTTTGGATAAGATCCCTAGTAGTAGGCAGTTAGCTCCATCTAAAGCCAGAGCTCTTTTGCAGAGTTCCATGAAACAGTACGGGTACGTTGACATCTGGCGGGCAAGAGCAGGTACGAAACCAGGTTTTTCTTTTTACAATCACAAGTATCACCATCGTTCTAGAATTGACTACTTTCTGATAAGCCATATCTTGGTTGATTCCGTTAAAGACATCTCTTACCTTCCTTCGCATCTCTCAGATCACTCTGCTGTTCTTTTGGAACTGGTCGGTGTAACTAAACCTCTCACCTACTCTTGGTCATTTGATAGATCTTTACTTTCCTGTTCCCAAGATGTGTTGTCTATTAGATCAGATACCATTGAATTCATGCGTATAAACATTGGATCCTCAGGCCCTCGGGTCGTTTGGGATGCATTTAAGTGTAGTCTTCGTGGAGTGATTAAAAATAAGGCTGTACATCGTAGGAGGCTCTATGTCCAGGAGGTAACATCAATTGAAGCTGCGCTTCTGGAAGTGCAAGCAGAAATTAATGTTACTAATAAAGATCTTACAGATATTTATTCTCCGCTCCAAGAGAAGTTGGCTTCCCTTAAAGCGGGTTTATCCGACGTATTAAATACACGTATCTTGCAAAAATGGGAAGCGAGTAAACTGTCGCATTTTGAATATGGAGAGGGGGCTGGTAAACTGTTGGCCTGGAAGGCAAAGTCTGATAGAGCGCGTAACATTATTAGCGAGGTAACAACCACCCAGGGTACTGCTTCCTATGATATAGAGATTAGAACCGCCTTTAAAAAAAATTTTCAGAACATCTATTTGGAGGACAAGAATATTGACTTAGCAGATATAGAGAGTTGGCTAAGGGGTATCTCTCTCCCAAGACTCTCGGATCTGCAACGTGATATGTTGGAAAAGGAGGTAACCAAGGAAGAGGTAGAAGCGGCAATCCGTGCTAGTAAGAGGGGAAAAGCCGCTGGTCCGGATGGCCTACCAGCAGAACTATATAAGATCCTGGTAGAAGAAATTTCTCCCTTTCTTACAATATTATTTAACCATATCATAGTAGGAGGGGCCATACCACCAGCAACTTGGAATGAAGCATCTATTACTCTTATATTAAAACCCGGTAAGCCTCCTGATGACTGTGGTTCTTATCGCCCCATATCCATTTTAAACGCAGACTACAAAATCTTTGCCTCCTTATTGGCTAGAAGACTGGGTCAAGTCATACCCGCTTTAGTTCATCCTAACCAAAAGGGATTTATCAGAGGCCGCCAGCTCTTCGAGTTAACATATGATCTAACTGGGGCCATAGATATGGCCACCTTGAATGCAGCCCCGTTGGCCATTCTCACGCTCGACGCCACCAAGGCCTTCGATAGGGTCAATTGGTTGTACCTGTCGGGGGTCTTGGCTGAGTTTGGCGTGGGGGGAAACTTTCAAAGGGCTGTACGGTCGTTATACAATTGTCCAACAGCTCGGGTACTTGTTAATGGCGGTCTCTCTGAATCATTTTCCATCTCTAGAGGGACCCGTCAGGGCTGTCCTCTTTCCCCTCTTTTATTTGACCTCTATATCGAACCTTTGGCTCAAAAAATTCGTGAGGAACCCCGTATCAAACCTTTTATATATAGGGAATGGGAGAAGAAAGTTGCGTTGTACGCGGATGACCTCATGGTTATGACATCAGACATCGATACTGCTTTCCCGGCAGTTATCAGTTTGGCAGTCGAATTTGGAAATGTTTCCGGTTACGAAGTAAATGCTGCCAAAACTGAAACGTTGGTATGGAATGACGTCGGGAGCAGTTTTAGCAGCGGCTCAAATAATTGCCTTCGATATTTGGGGTTAAATATTATTAAAGACATCACTTTGATCGCGTCCAATAACTTTGCCAGGATCGCAAAAGAATGTCGGAAATTGATGAGAGCTTGGGTGCATCTTCCTCTTACTCTAATTGGCAGAGTTAATTTAGTCAAAATGTCTATCCTTCCCAAAATCTCTTTTTTGTTTAATACAATCCCTCTTTATTTTGAACCTGCTTTGTTGTCTAAACTTCAGGGTGAGATCAGTTCTTTCATCTGGTGCAATAAAAATCCAAGGATAGCTTGGAAAAAGATAAGGCGTCGAAGGGAGAAGGGGGGCTTGGCAGGGCCCGATCTACAAATTTATGCCTGGGCTTTTCAGCTTTCCCATTCACGTATGCTCTTAAAAACTCCTGCAGGTGATGGGATTGGCAACTTGTTCTCTACCTTGTTGAAGATCGAAGGAGCTGGGCAGTCAGGTTTTTTGTTTAAGTTTGGAGACCCCAAATTTTTCAAAAAGGTGAAGTTAAAGATTTTACAGGGCCTGGCAAGAACTTGGGCAAAAATAAAATTTTCTACAAAACTAGGGTATTATTCTAGCAGAGCTCCCCTTTGGGATCTTCCAGAGCCCCCAAACTGGCTAAGTGATGCACTTGCAGTACCACTCAGGGAATCAGGGATAGCTGTTTGGGGAGATCTTTTTGTGGAAGGGATCTTGATCCCCTGGGAGGATTTAGTTCGTAAAGTTGGGCCCAATTTCTCAAGATTTAAGTATTTACAAATAGCAAGTTGGTCCCAAGCAGTAATATCACGACCCACACGGCTTGATAAGTTTGTTCTAGGGGGAGGAAATCACTTGGAAACTCTTTTGGTTGATCAGACTCCTGTAAAAAAAGAGGTTTCACTATGGTATTCTTTAATATTGGATGAAATGGACGGCGATTTTGATCTCCCAAAACAGCTCTGGAGCTCTTCACTGCCAGCCTCCAATGTTGTAGATCTCTGGTTGATGTCCTGTAAACTGTTGTGGGAATTAGTCAAACCAGCTTGGCTTCGCAGGAATCACCTGTTCACTTTACATAGAGCTTATTATTCTCCACAAAGACTTTCGAAATTTGCTGCAGGAGGCCCGGTGGTTTGCCCGAGATGTGGACTTATGGAGGCGGCAGATACACATATGTTCTTTGAGTGTCCCCATTTAACTCCATTTTGGGATGCAATTAGCAATAAACTCTCGGCCAGCCTGGGTCGTCCAATATTAATAGATCTGAAACTTGTCATTTTTGGAACAGCAGACAATTTACGTTCTATGGCTGGTAACCTACTATTCTACGCAATGTTAGCAGCTCGAAGAGAAATTTGTAAACGTTGGAAAGAACCTACGCCACCATCTTTTTTTGAGTGGCGTAGTTCTCTGCTTCAGCTCTCTAAACTAGATATAGCTAGGGCCGGTAATCGTGATAGGAGAAACTATTGGAAGATGCTGGATGGGACTGCTTGAACTTGCTGGGGTTTTTTTTTTTTTTCCCCCCGGCTCCGATGATTATTCTGCCATAGTGCCATCTTGCTGTCTCATTGATGGTCTCCCTCTTTCTCTTGCCCAGGCGCACATATCCTTTCCAGCATGAATAACCACAAAGATGGTTAACTTCTGTCAGCTGGCAGCAAGGGTTGAGCTGTTAGGGCGGCCGTGGTGGCTGTAGGGCTTTTATATTTGATCTCTTACTGCTCGCCCTCCCAGCAATTGCTGTGCCAGCACAACGGTGCGCCCGTAGCTCCTGTTACCCAAGCAGCAGGCTTTCAGTAGTCTGGAACCATGGCAGTAAATGAGGAATAAAAAAAATATATATATATATATATTCTTTTCTTGAATTTATAAACGGACAGACTGTACACCAAATTCCATCAGACTTCAATCTTTTGATACAATCACCAATAGTGGAGTCCTAAAATAAAAGAGCCGTTTTGTAATGATGTGTTATAATCAACATTCACTACCACCCGTCCCTGTGCGGCTCATCTTATTATATCAGGAAGGATTTACTACCTTGGTAGAATTCCATCTATGTTCCGCCCCTGGAGCTGTGGCAAGAAAACTTCTATCAACTTAGACTGCCTCTTGGTGGATTAACGAAATTACTCCTTCAATATCCCCGGTGGTCTGAGAACAAATAATAAATAATGACCATCCTAATCATGATTAACACAAGCCAACATATGAAAACAATCCTATTTCATCGTCTGCAGGATATGCAATACGTATAGTGTGGTAGGTTCAACCCTCACTCATAGCCCGAAGAAACTGCCAACCCATATACACGATGTCCTGTCATAGACTATCAAAGGGCACCGATGTTACCCAGCCCTGAGGCGCTGGTCCATATGTAAACGATTTTTAAACATAAACATTAATCCCCCTTCCACATGGCTACAGAAATATGCAATAGCAATATTCCACAAATAAATGACGGCAACAAAATTTTTGAAAAAATATATAATTATTTCATATCCGTCCTACCCCGACCAACAGGTGGTATTTACCTAACTACCACAAAGTATCTATGAAAGCGTAGCCCAACGGCACTGAAGATACGTGTTGTAACTCGCCGGGACCTTAAAAAGTCTCCGAGCCTGCTCCAAAGCGTCTCAGCATCCGACCGATCGTCCCGGAATACCAAATGCCGCGCCCATATATAGTCCTACCACATTCTCTACTAATGGGACTCCTCATAGACATGAAAAGTGGACTAATGTTAGTAAAATACATGCCATCTTAGCCTAGATTGGCAAATACTAAGATGAATTAAAACTAACAAAATAATTATTTACTAATACTTGTTCCCTTATTACTTGCCGTAATTCAAATATTGCAATAAACAAAACCCCTTTACATTGTATCGCTAAGAGCTACCTAAAAAGGGCTCTACTCAAAGTGGCGATCTCGGCGGAACCCGCATACGGTACATCGAGAGCATCAATCTTGCTAGAATCGTATAAGATCTCACTCGAGTTAAATGAGTATGAATTTAGCCTAATTCTAGACGCCAAGGTTTTGTTAGCAAATAGAACAACGAAGGCTGCAATAAAACGGTAGAGATCAAATCTACACTACCCGTCAATATAATGAACTTTGCAAATGGTAATGTACCCGAGCCTCATGGTGCCTACAATATATCAAAGATGCTTCTAAAAATAATTAATAAGTTTATTGGGTAAACCCTCCTAGTAAATCATCTTAGGAAATTTTTATCACATCAAGTCTAATCATGATGTTTCTCACACTATCTAGGCGGAAGACACATGTAAACTTTATCATGAGTAAATACTCAATCTCAACTAATGCCAAAACATTGCTTAATATGCTAACGTCAGGCAAATCTTATTTGATAAGTCTTTCCCATTCTTCTCGAGAGTTCAATCCTTACCTAATGGTGTTAAGAATTGATATATACCATTGTTCCCTGCACTTCCTTTTTTCTTCCATGTTACCACCTCTTCTGTTCATAATGACTTTTTCCAGTATGTACCAACCAAAATCCGTTTCCTTGTGTCCCATTTCTAAGAAATGGGCTACCAGGGGTGCATTAAGCTTTTTTGTTTTGATAGCCGATCTATGTTCCAACAGGCGTATTCTCAACTCCCGGCCAGTTTCCCCTACATATGCATATCCACAGGGGCATCTAATCAAATAGATGATATTCTTGCTGCGACAGTTGTTTAAAGTGTGCGCAACAATAGTTCTGCCATTTTGTTTCAATTCCTTTGCTGTTATACATTGAGGACACAATGAGCAGCTACCACATCTAGTGTTACCTTTGGCCGTTGAGTTATCAATAGTCCTCTGTCTTTGAACAGGTTCCTCCCTGTAAGTGTAGTTCATTGTGTAAATTAATATTTCTTTTGTACGCAAATAAAGGTCTCTCAAGTTTGGTGTTTTCCTCATCATTAAGGATGTTCCAATGCCTATTTATCACGTTCTTAATCTTGTTACTAATTTCGTAAAATTGACTAACAAATACTATTTTGGTCATTTTGTTCTCAATTTTAGGGCCATCAAACATAGCCTCCCTGTTATAAAATCTCGCTCTTTTAAAAAAGTGTGATATTAATTTCTTAGGGTATCCCCTGTCTTTAAGTTTGCTCTTCAAAATTTCTGAATGTTTGTAAAAATTATTCAGCTCAGTACAATTCCTTCTAAGACGAAGAAATTGGCTGAACGGTATATTGTCCTTCTGGGATTTTGGGTGAAAGCTGGAATAATGAAGAAGTGTATTTTTATCCATGGGCTTGGTATAAAGTTCAACTGCCAACCTGCCACCCACAGGACCAATAGAAACATCCAGATAATCAACCCTGTCTCTGCTGTAATGGGCCGTGAATCGGAGGTTCTCATCACCCATATTAAGCCAACTCAAGAATTCTTTTAACTGTTCTATGGGGCCATTCCAGATAAAGAAGACATCATCGATAAATCGATGCCATCCCTCAATATTCTCATAGAATGGTGCCAGTATATATGTTGTCTTTCGAATTCACCTACGTACAAACATGCTAGACTAGGAGCACATGTACCGCCCATACTGGTCCCTTTCTTCTGGCGAAAGAGTTGATTCTTGAATAAGAAAATATTATTTTTCAAAACCAAGTCTGTACAATCAACAATAAACTCTTTACTAACGCCATCCATTTCTATATTTTCTAATATTGACTGTATGACATCAACGGTGGTTTGTTGGGTAATGTTCGTATACAAAGCCTCAATGTCTAGGGTTACCAGACACTGAGTATTTGCACAAAAGGGTTTGTTCTCCACTAAACTGATAATATGAGTAGAATCCCTCACATAGGACTTAAGTTGGCTTACCAAGGGTTTAAGGATAAAATCAATATATTTGCTGAAAGGTTCTAATAATGAACCTAAACAGCTAACTATGGGTCGCATGGGAGGATCCGCATGATCCTTATGTACCTTGGGTAGCCATATATAGCTGGAATCTTAGGGTTACTATTGTGAAGAAATCTAAACTCCTCCAGGTAATGGCAGACTCTGGTTTGCCTATAACAATTCTGAGGGATACTACCTTTGATGATTTGTGGAACAATAGAGTAAAACTGTTACGTTCTGACGTAAATCCAAAGGCATTTGGTGAAAAAGATATAAATATGATTGGATATTTTACTGGTTTAGTACAATGCCTTGGTAGAGAAACGATGACAAAGATTTACGTAGCAGATAAAGGAAAGAATATCATCGGGTGGAAAGACCTTGCTCGTATGGGCTCATACTTAGTGGCTGGTGATGAGAATCCAATTAAAGTTGGAGAATTACCAGTGTGTAACATTGAATGCAACATGTCAGAATCAGATACTAATGTGTTAAAAGAAATAATCTCTGAATTTAAACCTGTGTTCAGTGAAACAGTGGGTTTTGTTAAAGGTATTAAACATCACATCAGATTAGTACCTGGGGCCCAGCCAGTTTCGCACAAAGTACGTTCAGTACCGTTGAGTGTGAGAAGCGAATTGGAAAACACTTTAAAAAATGTATGTGATCAAGGCATTATAAAGACTACTGATTCTTCACAGTGGGTGGCACCCATCGTCGTCGCCCGCAAAAAGTCTGGCGAAATTTGGCTTTGTGCAGGCTTGCGCGCCTTGAACAAAAATATAATTGTGGATTGCCACCCACTGCCTAAGATTTATGAGTTATTGGCGAATCTGGGAGGGGCCAAGTGGTTCTCTCTTATCGACTTAAGGTCAGCTTGCCATCAGGTTGCTTTAACGACAGATTCACAGGAATTAACTACATTGGTGACCCCCTTCGGGGCATACAAGTTTTTACGGCTTCAATTCGGCCTAGCTTCGGCCGGAAGCGTATTCCAGAAACTGATGGATACACTGTTTCACGAGGTTAAAGGCGTTCAATCATATTTGGAGGATATTTTAATATACGCTAAATCATTAGAGGAACATAATGAGATATTGAAACAAGTACTTTCAATTTTGAAGTCTAGGGAAATTACTGTATAGGCCGACAAATGTACGTTTGCAGTCCAAGAACTAGAATATTTAGGGCACACGGTATCTAAACATGGGATTAAACCAAAGTTTTCTGTCATTAGGGCAATTGAAGATGCTAAACCACCTACGGATAAGGACGCTTTACGGTAATTCCTAGGATTGGCCGAGTATTATGCTAGGTTTGTTCCTTCCTACGCTCATGTGGTTGAGCCATTACGCATGCTTCTTAGGAAAGGTCAAAGATTTAACTGGACTGTGAATATCGACAAAGTATTTGAGGCCGTTAAGAAGATGATCGTGTCTGCACAAGCTTTACATGTTTTTAGGGATGACTGCACATCTATCATAACAGTAGATGCAAGTGTTTCAGGATTCGGTGCTGTACTTAGTCAAAGAGTCAAAGGTTACGAACAAACCGTGGCTTTCGCCTCGAGATCACTCAAATCATTTGAGCGACAGTATAGTACAATAGAAAGAGAGGCTTTGGCATGTGTGTGGGCTGTGCATAAATGTAAAATGTATATTTGGGGACGAAAGTTTGAGCTGGTGACCGATCACAAACCTTTGGTTTATATTTTCGATAGAGTAAACTCTTCCAATATGTCAGCCAGGTTGATGAGGTTAGTATCCAAGCTAGAAAAGTTCAATTTTGATGTAAAACACATTCAGGGCGGAAAGAATTTCCACGCGGACTGCCTTTCAAGGTTATCAATGCACAAAGACGATGATGAGGATATTTCTACAGAAGACATTGAATGTGTGGCGGTTGTGGATGCAGTTAATGAATATGATGTGGTATAGTCTGAAAGGGATTGGAAATCAGCTTGTGAGGGTGATGTAGTTCTGCAAAAAGTAATGGATTACACCACTCGTTGTTGGCCTGAGACAAGGTGTTTAAATGGTGATTTACGTGTGTTTGCTCAAGTTTCTGATGAACTCTTGGTGGAGAACAATATCGTCTGCAAGGGGGACAAATTTGTTCCTCCATTAAGTTTGCGTCCTTTAATTGTTGACAAAGCACATCAGGGACATTTGAGAGTCACGAAAACTATTATGAAAATAGAACAACATTACTGGTGGCCTTCTTTAGACGTTCAGGTAAGGAAGAAAATTGATAATTGTCCAGAATACCTTTTATGAGATAAGCATTGGCATACAGTGAAGGTTCCATTACACCCCACCGAGTTTCCACGTGCTCCATGGGAGAAAATTGGTCTCGATTTTTCGGGCCCTTATTCCATACTGGATCAGGATAGAAAATATGTAATCTTAGTTGTTGACTACTTCTTCAAATGGATGTACCATGGTTTTATGGAGTCTCCCAATACTGAGTCAACGATATCGTTTTTAAGTAAAATATTCTATTTAGAAGGTTCACCTAAAGTCATTGTTACGGATAACGGTACCCATTTTGTGTCAGAGAAGATGTGTACATTTTTAAAAGAGTTAGACATTAAGCAACTCAAAGTTGCTTTGTATTCCCCATCATCGAATGGTTTGGTGGAAAGAGGAAATAAAGTGATCAAAGAAGGGATAGAAACAGCTTTGGCTTCCAATCTCAAGGTAGAAGAGTTTATCAAACAAAAAGTTTGGAGTTATAACACTTCACCACACTGTACCACAGGGGTTTCACCTTTTACTTTGTTGAGAGGCAGAGAGGCACATACTGTTTTATTTCCAACATGGCTACGAGATATATCTGGTGTAAATAGGATCAACTTTAAGGAAGTATCTGAAAGAGTGAATGCGAAACAGGTTCAAATGAAGATTAACTTTGATAAAAAATTCAGTTGTCCTAGTGAGGATGTCCTGGTGGGGGACTAAGCTTTGATTAAAAAGCCAATCAAAGTAAAGAAAGGGGAATCAAAGTTTTTGTATCTAGTTTAAGTACTCAAGGTCAGTAAGGGAGCTGCTTTTATTGAAAAGAAAGGTTGGTGGAACAAGAGACAGCTCGTCAAGGTGTCTCCACAACAAGTGGAAATTATGCAGAATAGACGAGGACAGATCGAGGAAGATCTTGATTGGGGTCATTGGTTAGATTCAGTAAGGAAAGATGCGGAATCACCCCTGTCACCATCTACTTCTTCTACATATTCTGTCTCAGGTGACCATGTTTGTTCATATGCAAATCCTAGTTCCCGCAATGTAAATGCAAGTTCTTCTTGGGGTCGTGCCATTAAAACTCCAAGGAAATTTGATGGTTTTATTAGATATTCAGTTTTTTTTAAGACTATGTATTATAATAATTTGATGTTCTGTGATTTCTTGTTTTTCATTTTTGTGTAAGGGGGAAGGTGGTGTAGTGGTAAGTGTACATCACACGAGTATCGCGCAATGCCTGAAGAATATACTAGTACTTTGTATTGGTTTGAAATGTGGCTCACGCATGGAGGGTTCGCCCAGTGGAGGTTCGAACGGTGTTAGTCAGTTGCCGTTCGTGCTTCTACCTGGAAGGATGCTCCGTGCGCTGGTTGGAGTTGTGTATCAATAAACTCCTTTCTTCAAGACTACTTTGATGTACCAGTCATCTTTCTACATGTAGACAGCACAACACAATACCTGACCGTGCGATCTCCACTACGCCTGATGCCTGCCACCAATGTGCAGGCAAACTGCTTTGTCGTGCAGGAATGCTGAGAGGAGGCTTGACATTGGCGTTCAAACAGCTGTGAGTGTGCTTGTCACTGAGTGTAGCAGTTAAGGATCCCAACAAAAGATGGACGCTCTCAGCGTTGAACTTGATTACGTGATGTAATGTGACATGTCATTTGAGCAGCATGTCACCGAAATGAAGCAGTGGACCAACCAGGAATTGCCAATAAATATCTTGGAGCCAGGCCAGCACTGGTGAACACGCCGATGGACGCAGCAATGATGTTCCACATTGAATCAGAAAATAGCATTTTCTCAGGCGCGTGACCAAACGGCCCATATTGGAGGAAAACAAATCTTCTTCTCAAAAACAGTGTCAGTGGGCTACTGAAGACCAGCAACTCATCGCCAAGATGAAATGGACCAGTCTGGACACAATGGTGAATTATAAGGTAAGTTTATTCTTCAATATAAGCCCACGACGGAACATTTCCTGCCAGCTCGTATCCCAACAGCCTAACACTTAACGGGATCCCAGTAAACATTCCGAGCCAGGAACATAGAATACCATTTAAAAGACCACAATGCTTTATTGCATACAAAACGTGCCGAGCGAGACTGCTCAGCACGTGCATAACATTCTTATCAAGCTTCATTCCATTACACAGGCCTATGTAACTGTTTAAAAAAAGCTCTTCAGTCCCGTCATGTTTGTTCTTTGGTCCCTCAGATCTCCCAGTCCCCAAGTTGTAATTTATTATAAACCATTAAAAGAATGTACTAGGGTCGGATAATGTATTTAGTTCGCCACCAAATCTAATGTAGCAAGCAGTGAATTTTGTAACGTATGGCTGCCTTCAAATATTTATTCAAAATTAGCGACCTTGACTGTCAGTGCAGTGAGGGCGGCCGCGGGTTCCATGTTGGCTGGCATCTAACGATCAGACTAGCATATAAACACAGTCTTTTTTTAAATGTGCCATGAATTTGGTTTTACTTGAGGCAGTGATGAGCCATGGATTTGGTTTTACTTGAGGGAGTATTTAGTAATCGTGAATATGTGGAGCTTTACACTGGTATATTTCAATATTTAATAATAGCCATAGGTGCCAGAGATTCTCTAATACCTGTGTTTTGACCTTATCAGAGGGAATTTATTATGTTGATGGAGTTACCCCATCAAGGAAACCGGAAACAAAAAAAAATGAAATATTTGTTTATGGAATAACTTTTCAGGAATGGCATAGAGAAAGCTTTAGCTGTCTAGACAGTTTTATGTCATTAAGAAAATATTAAAAAAATTATATTTACTCACATAGATGGCCATTGGGTGAGCCCACTTCATTATTTGGTTTCCTCTGTTGTCATTCACATTTTGGTTTTGCTCACTACATCCTTAAGCATTGGGCAGTGGGTCATCCCGTTTTCGTATTTTGTTTTTGTTTCAATTCTATATTCGTTTATGTGGGAAGTAAAAAACAAACGGCAGTGGGGGGAAGATGCACTGTCACAGTGTCCATATTCAAGGTCATATCAAAATTGCAACCCAGGGGTACATTCTCCAACTAGCCCTTCTCAGGTGCGGGGTTGAGAGCGGAATGTATCATCCGGTGGAGAGGGTCCGCAGATGTCTTGAAATGTCCGGAAGGTGCCATGCTCATGGAACCATGTGCAGTAGAGCCATCTCATTTTAACCATTGTCTCTCTTGCACTGTGAGTAACAACATTTTCCCTGATAAAATGTGCATAGTCCATCTAAAAAGAAGTGCACATCAGTGTCAGAGATGGTGAACCAATGCATTACTTTGTCAATGCTTTTTTCTTTCCATTTGTTATTTTGTAGTCATCGTGTTTAAATTATGTCTTCAGGTAACAAGTGGCATCACACTTGCATATTATTGTATTTTTCCTTTTTTGTGCCATATGCTTGCAATACAACATAACAAATAATTATCACATTAGCTTTCCAAGGCTAGACCAATCAGCCAGTGCTTAATTTGAGCGGGTGGTTTCTTGTGCTCAGCTCCAGCATTTAACTCTCAACATGAACACTCACTACAGCCCACCACATGGCGGCTCTGTCTGTCTAATTTTGACATGAGTACGACAACAGTGTTTAACATTTCAAATTCGATTACAAATGAATATCTTTTGCCCATGCTATTCTTGTAACTTTGGGATCCCTAGGACAGTCTTAACTGTCACGCTTGCAGGAGCCTGATGGTTAATAGTCATATTGGTACTGACATTGGCAGCGCTGGCAGGGGCAATGGGTGGTGCAAGCTGCAATTGCTCCTGAGAGGGGCCCAAAATTAAGCACTGCTCTCTGATTTGCCAATGCGTGTTTCACGTTTCATTTATCTAGTCAGTATGATGGTAAAAAGGTGAAGGTTTGTGTTGGGGTTGGTGTTTAAGTTTGTGATACAACTCTCATGGGAGATGTTGTTGGAGCACAAACTAAGAGAACAGCTGTAGAATAAGACTATTCTATTGCTGTTAAACGTTCAATGAACCGGGAACCCTGCCTATTCTATCCATCAATGTTATCTGCTTTGGATGCACTAAAATAAGTAAAAGAACAATCACAAAATACTGTGTATTTGAAGTTCATGCGAGGCAACCGAACATAAGAAACCGACAACTTTCAGAACATCAGACCTGTTCATGCTGAGTGATTGCACAGCAGTTGAAGCTTCTTGACATCTGCACTGGCATCATGCCCTGTACTAGGCAGCAGGGAGGAAACATCAAGAAAGAGAGACAGAAAGAGTTGTGAGAATGCTCCAGTTATGCTACATTATTATACGTTAATTATTATTATTATAATATATTAGATATACTACAGTTATGCTCTGGTTATTATGCTCGTACTCTTCCATCCCTGTCCCAGGCATTACATGATCTGTAAGAGCCCCACCCTAGTGTGTGTTTTCAGTTTTACAAACCAGTAAAGCAAACTCTATTCCACATTTTGCACTGCTTTCCTCCATATTAAACAGAAAGTGCACCCTTCTGCATTGATTACTACATTTCACATTTATTTTAAAGTTTATAGATTTTTTGAAAAATGGCTTTTTTTCAGATTCTTTGTTTATTTATTTTTATTGTCTACATTAGTTGTTATATTTTTTCTTATTGAAGTGTGTGTATTTTGTTATGGTTTTATAGCACATAATTCTTTGTGCTGCATTTGGATTTATATATATATATATATTCACTGAAAAAACCATAGGTTTCACACATGTTATAGTTAGCTAGACATTTCTCTCATACAAAACCAATGAAATTCCCCCGTTATAGTTAGTTCAGCTAACTATAACTCGCGCGCCCGCAATGCACTGCTGATGACGTCACATATTACATCACTCATGACATGGTCAGTGACATCACTCATGACATCACTGATGACATCTCAAATGACATCACTGATGACATCACTGATGACATCATCCAGTGAATGTGTGTTTTTCTGAAAATTAAATATGTTTTATATATGTATATCTCAAGGTCGATAGAAGAATAAATGGGTATATAAGTGTCTAAATGGATGATTTGTTTTTGAAAAATTGATTGTGTAACTGACTGATTAAGTGTATCTTAGTGAATACATGACTTAGTGAGTAATGTTTAAATATGTAAATATCTGTATCAGTCTCTCACTTTGTGTATAAGTGGCTGCATGGGTTGGTGAGTACCTACATGGGTGTCTATATAGGTTATTAGTTGGTTTTTTGAGTATCAGTCTGAGTGTCTGCATGGTTCGGTGGGGGGTATTACGTAGTGCATAGGTGCATGAATGAGTGACTCACTGTTTGTATGTGTTGAAGACAGCATGTGTGCAGGACTGTATGGGTGGATGAGTGTGTGTATGGGTGTGTTAGTGAGTGAATGACTGTTTCAATAGTGTCTTTATGAGTAACTACATATGTTTTAAACTAGTATATGTGACTATCGGTGTATATAAGTGAGTATATGTGAGAGTGAGAGATTGAAAGAGTTCCTGTATGAATAAGTATGTGTTTCTATAAGTGATTGTTTAAAAGACTAAGTATGTGTAAGTTTCCATAGAAGTAAGTGTGGTGGTGTGTGTATAACTGTATATGCAAGTAAATGTATGTTTGATTCTTTATTAGCATGAGTGACTATGTGTGTGAGTAACTCTATGGATGAGTGGCATTGTGTAACAGGATGTATAGGTGTATGAGTACATATGATGAGTGAGTACATGTATGAGTGACTGTATAGGACTGTTGGTGAATGAGTGGATGTGTATGTTGATCTTAGAATTACTGAAGAGGTTGTTGTAACTGGTATTGGTATGTCGATTGTTTTGAAAATTTTAGTCTCTATTTTTGAATGTGTGTATCAAAGGTTATATTAGAGTGAGAGGAGGTCTGCCACTCTATCACAAGGATGATGTCATCAGTGATGTCATGAGTGATGTCATTTGAGATGTCATCAGTGATGTCATGAGTGATGTCACTGACCATGTCATGAGTGATGTAATATGTGACGTCATCAGCAGTGCATTGCGGGCGCGCGAGTTATAGTTAGCTGAACTAACTATAACGGGGGAATTTCATTGGTTTTGTATGAGAGAAATGTCCAGCTAACTATAACATGTGTGAAACCTCTGGTTTTTTCAGTGAATTTGTAAGGTTTTTTAAATGCTAATTCCTAACTATAACGTGTGTGAAACCTTTGGTTTTTTCAGTGAATTTGTACGGTTTTTTAAATAATTTTTGATTTATTAAATTAAATATGTTTTTTTATAATAAAAATTAAATTCCTATGTATTCATTTATATATTGTCTGTATCCTTTTATTTGTTTTTGCTCTTTTTTTTAAAATTTCAATTAGGATAAAGTTGAACAGTTTATTTAATTTTTGCAATTAATTTTTCTCCATTTTTTATTTTTTATATAAATACTTGGGGTGCGCGCTCTGAGCGCGCTCCTAGTACGTTTTTGTAAGTTTTTTATGAATACCGTCGTACGTTATTTACGTACGCATACATACGTTATAGTGCGCGCCGGGAGCGCGTACCCAGTACGTATGCGTACGTACGTATGCATGCGTGCGTGCGTCGCACGCGCTCCACGCGGTTCACTTCCGCATACGCTTAAATTACGCGCAATAACGTTCGCGTATACGCGTGTTCAACGTATGCGCGTTACGTACGCGCATATGACGTATGCACATGCGCTCCTACGCGTTCGCGCATGCGTAATCACAAGGTGCGCGCTCGGAGCTTGCGCAGTGCGCGCACCTCGGGTTATATGCTTAATAAAACAACACTTCTTATTGGTTATCATTACTTTCAGTTTCTGATTGTTTCAACACCACACCCAATCCCCTCATGGCAAGTCATGTGATCATGAATCATCACTTTTGATTGGTTTGAAGTACTTTCAGTTCCAGATTCTTCCCAAACCACACCTACTCCCCTCATTATTAGTTCTGATTCCTTTGGAGAAGGAGCTATTCTGTTGTTGAGAGACAATGGCTGAACAGCAACCATCTTCAGACAGTGACCAGGACACTCTTGAGAGGCAAAGGAACAGGAAGCAGAAAGACAGCTTTATATGGCAGTTTTTCACTTTTCCAGAGGGACAAAAAAAGGTAAATGCACCTAAAGTTACTTGTGTACTTTGTCAAAAAGTCTTGTCACGTGGGAATCCTAACAAGAAGTATTCTTTTAGCATTCACACTATGTTGAGGCATGTTGACAAAATGCATCCAGTGACTTTTTGTCGAGCTTCTGGAGCAAACCCTCCACCTGCTCAACCGACGACATCTGCAGCAGCTCAGCCGAGCACATCTTCGGCAGCTCAGGCGAGCACTTCTTCTGCAGTGGTGCCTTTGCCTTCTTCCACACCTCTTTTTGGACCACCTTGTTTTGCGAGGTTGTCCACACGCTGCACTGATTGCGGTCGACTTATTTCTGTGGGTGAGACCAGTCTTGATCTCATTCAGAGAAAATTTGATGCGCATCAGTGCAGTAGGCCATAGATGTTTTTTCTTTTTTTTTCGTTTTTCTCTTCCTGTTTCCCTCCATTAACTCAAGGGCTCTTTTAAGAGCCACTTACAAAACTAAACCCCCCAAAAAATTTGGGGTATTTTTTTTTTTTTTTTGTGGGATGTTTTTTAAAAATTAAAAAAAAAAAAAAAAATTAATGTACAAAAAGAGGTGAAGAAATGGAAGCATGAAAAGGGAGGATTAAGAAATACAAATATTTTTCACTTATTTTTTAAAAAAAATAAATTATTTTGAAAAAAAATTTTTTTAGTATTTTGCAAGGGAACAGAATTTCTTTTTTTATTTTTTCTTTCTAGTTCTGCAAAAAAAGAAAAAAAGTATTAATATTCAATCATACATTACAAAAAGCATTACATGTTCTTACATATTTTACAAAGCAATTTTTTGCCCTTTTTTTGCTGTTTTCAGAATTTTTTAATTTTCACTTAAAATAGTGAAAACAATTGTATTCCTCATTTAACAGCGGGCAAAAAAAAAACAATCTGAAAGATTGTTTAAAAAAAGCCCAAAAACTATCCTCACTAAAATATACCTTGTTAGAAATATTACATATATATTACAAGTACTTTTCTAGATGAATAAAAATTTTCTAGATAAACCGTCTTTAAACCTTGTCGCAAAAGCACACATGCCAAAATAATTTCTGTCAAAGGAGTCCACAATTGTTTTTATTACTTTTCCTTTAGGCCAAATAGTAATTTCAAAATCCTTTTTAAGTGATATCTTCAATTATAATCCTTTAAAATTACAAAAAATGCTTTCTTCAGGTGCAGTTTTTAGTTTTCAAAATTTAGGTTTCAGAAAAATTAAGTAAGAATTGGGTAAATCATAAGGCAAACGTCGCTTGAAAATCAATTGGGAATCATTACACAGTGTCCAGCCTTTTTCACATTTAAGATAAACTGTGTAATGTCCAGAACTTACAGTAGGTCCTTCATGAAAAATTATTGCAACTGTAACAAAACATTTTCCAGAAATTGATAATTGTTGTCCTGTAAACTTCTTTATTAAAGTATCCAATTTTGAACCATCAGCTCTACAACGTTGCATCATTAAAATTACATACTGACCATATTTCTGTAAAAATAACGTGGAAAACATGTCAGATTTACATTCAGAACATTCCATGTTGTGATTGGCATCTTTAACTAATTTACTAAAACTCACTGATTTACTTTGTGGTAATGGTAAAAATATGAACCTTTCTGAATCAACATTACTACTACATGTGTTCATACAGTTTTCACAGCAATGTTCCCATTTGTAAGAGACACCAAATAAGTTTTCTACTTCTACTCCTTCATCTTCAAGTACACTCAAAATATATATTAAGAATTCCTAGCATCTTGCTGGACATTTTCTTTAAACTGTGTAGAACCACAACATACATCTAAAAGATTTCTAACATCAGTAGCACTTTCTATTTCAGGTTTATCAGTACTCAGCTTCTCATAAAGGAGACTCAGCAGAGAACACAATCTTTTTCCATGATTTACTATTATCTGTTCTAGCAACTTTTCAAGATAAAATACAACATTCAGCACTACATTTGCATAGCAGTTGACACCAGAGCTATTTTCAAAATGGCAATCAACAACCTCTTCAACACTGTCCTTTTTCTTTTTCCTTGCTATCACATCACTGTCCTTTTTTTTTTGTTCTGTTCATCCACATTACAGATATTTTCAAATCTCCTTTTCTGAGAAACAACATGTTTTTCAATCACAGGATACTGTCCTAAATGAGGAGCATAGGTTCTTCTTAATCTATTATACTCCTTTACACAGTTTGTATCAGCACTAACTTTTGAGTCATCAAAGTCTATCATAAATAAACCAGATAATGTTTTTACTCGTGACAGAGCAACATATGCCATACCTTCTTTGAACACAGTAGAACCAATGTTTACAAAAGCACTATCTACAGTCAATCCTTGAGACTTGTGAATAGTTACAGCATATGCTAGAGAAAATGGAAACTGATTTCTACGCACATATAAGTCTTTCACAAGCATGAAACGAACTGAACAACGACAAATGTCTTTAACTTCTTCTATCTGATCAAATTTTATTTTTAAACATTCAATTCCTTCTTTTTTCTAATAATTAATAAAACCCACAACTCTTCCCATAGCTCCATTCACTAAACTTTTTTCTACATCCAAATTTCTCCTTAAAATCACTCGACAATTCATGCAAACATATAGATTTTTTTCTAATCCAGCTGTTTTGGAAATGTTCTTCTCTAGTGAATCCAATTTATTTTTCAGTTTGCCTGTTAATGTAAAAGTAATTCTTTCATGCTGAATTTTGTCCTCTGCTTCCATTTTCTTAATCTCTTCCTTTTCCAATTTCAAAAGTTCCTCATTGAATATTGAGCACTCACGTAGTGTTGGCATTAAGCAGATTACAGTATTTTTTTCAGCAATGTTCTTGTATATTTTCTCTGCAACTATTTCTTCATTTGGAAATAAATTATGTAGCATCCTACTCTGTAATGCTTTTTTGCCAACTTCTGTGAGTAGTCCAATTCTGATATCTTTCAGAATACTTGCATAATCTTCGTCGTTTGCTTGTCTCATATTGGTAGTGAGTTCTTTGTACTCAAAGAACGACCAAATATTCGCATTACCAATGCTTCCTAATGACTTCTTCGTGTCTTCATGTGTCACAGTATTAAACACTGGTTGTCCTTTAACTGGAGTGAGCTGTAAAAGATCTCCAAAAACTATGACGTGTTTACCTCCAAATAACACGTCATAGTCTCTCTTAAGAATTTGTTGCATTCTTAAATGCACAAAGGCAAGCATTAAGTTTGAAACCATGCTCACCTCATCAATAATGAGAACTTGCATCTTCTTCAACACTCTTGAAACTTCGAAGCATGCTTCTCCAGTTAGCTTGTGGTATTCTATTTTGTTCTCATGCTCCACTGGTAACATTAGCAAGCGATGTAAGGTAATTCCTTTTATGTTATAGGCTGCTAACCCAGTTGGAGCAGTTACTACACAAGACAAATTTGAAGCTGTTTTTTGCTGTAGGTAGCTTCTGATGACTTTTATTAAGAAACTTTTACCAGTTCCAGCTTGTCCACTCACATACATCCTGATTGGTTCAAATGATGTGCATGAGCACTGTTTTTTTTCATGTAGTAATCCATGATCAATTTTTTTGGTGACTTCTTCATAAATTTGTTTTTGTTCTTCATTCAGTTGTTGTTCCAGATTTAGTAAGTCGATTGAATCTTCCTGTGCTTGATTCATAGCCGTTTCTACTTCAGTCATGGCTACTGCAGCTTCATTTTCTACGATTGGTTGTCCTAGGGGATCTTGACTAAGTGTTCCTGAACTTTGGCTGTCTTGAGAACTGTCTCTAGCTACTTCAGCTTCAATTTTTGCTTCCTGTTCATTTTCTTCATTTAACATTTGGACATAAGTTGTGAAAGTACTGCATTCAATGCTGTCTTTGCTAGCACTGAAGGAATCTTCATAACTATGGAATTCTCCAAGTAGTTCGTCCTCTGAACGACATGGTTTAAACAGCTGCAAAAGTGCCAAGTAGTAAAATTCCTTTTTGTCAGTAGTGTCGCAACTCAGCTTCCTGTGATTTATCAAACTTCCTTTTGTTTGCTTCACCAAACATCCTTCCTCACCAATGACTTTATATTTTCCATTGTTGATGTCTTCTGTGGCTTTCCGTGAAAAAATGTAGTTCTGCAGCACTTCATAGAGACACATGTTCTCAAGATGATGACTTCTTTTTGGGTAATATGTGTCCAACATGTTTGTTTTCAAAATATCTGTACTTTCTGGGTCATTCTCGGCCAAATATTCAATTTCTCCAACAGATTTCAGTACCCGATTTCTCATTCCTGCAAGGCCTAAGCTTACCCAAATTATTCTTCTGGATTTCGAGTAAAGACTTGCAGATGATAACCTATCTGAGCATTCGTAGGATCCAATTTCTCGATGCGATAACATCTTTAAACTGAAACTGTACAGCTTCTTACTGACAGTCTTCTCGTGAGAAATCTCTTCCCACATTCCCTTGAATTCTGTTTTCTCAGATTTAGTGATGTAAGATGTGACATACCGAGCAACAGCAATAGAATTGTCTGCCACATACTGAATATCCATGTTAGCATTCCACATGGATAAAATTACTGGGTTGAAGTCATTTATAAATTTTGACTCTTCTTTTCTTCTTAGGTTGTATGTATTTTTGGGAGATTTTCTGGTTATAGTATGTCGCACAGCTGACATAAAACTGTTGACTCTTCCTTTTGAAAGAACAGGTCTAGGAAATCCAAATCGACACTTTGTGTAGAATTTATCTTTGGTCTTGTACTTCCGTCGACAGTATTTTCCACACCGATGACTTTGGAAACGTAAAACTTGTTCTTTTAACTTTTTCTCTTCTGTGCTATTAGGTATAGCACATGTTGCATTTTCTTCAATGAAAGATAACACTGCTTCATCAGCATCTGTTCCAAATTTTGGGGCATCCTTGATCCACAACAGCATATGAATATGAGGAGCACCTCTTGCCTGGTACTCTTTTCTCCAAAAGAAATCCACTACTTCTCCAAGAGGTGGATTTTTTTTATTGCAGATGAAGGACATCATAGCCTCAAATCTATGATTGAAATATCTGCAAACATTAACCGGATCCAATGAGCACAGTTCTCCTGCTGTCTTGTATTCAATGTTTTTAATGTTTGAATTTGCCTCTCGTAGAAAATCCAATAAATCATCCCAAGCATACTCGGCACAGCTTAGGGTTACAAACCATGTAGGAGTTCCTAAATTCCGTAACATGCATTTTAATTCACCATGGCGTCGGTACCAATATTCATTTGTCCCACGGTGACAAGCCATCAGATTGATCAGTTGTGTTTTCAAATGATCATCTCGGTGCTGCACTTTCTCCATAAAATCCTTAGCAGACACATTATGTAGATGTACTCCACTTTTTAAAATGTGATTTACTGCATAAGATAATGCAGACAAGTCGCTTTCAAATAAAAGATGAAACAAATAAGGAATACTTTGACGAAATCTTGAATCTTCAGCATATAGTCTTGTAGTCCGATACTCAGAAGCTGGAATCTGTTCTGGGCGTTCATCGTATCGTCCACCTTTTCCTGTAGGAAACAGCTGAGGAAAACATCGAGCTTCCAAGCTCTTCTCCCATACACTCACGGGAGTTCCTTTTGCTTTCTTCATCTGAAACAGATCAATAGTGTCTCCCATAACTTCTTTTGAATGAAGAGGATGTATGCTAAAATGTTCATAAATTTCTTCTTCCTTTGACTTGTCCACTTTTTCAATTTGTCCAGTTGGTGTTTCTGTGTCTTCTTGTAAATCTTCTTCTTCTTCATCTATGTAAATTGATTCATACCATTTATTATTCCTTTTCAAATATAAATTTGCTCTTTGTGCTTTCCGTACATCTACCAGCTCCTGCCAAATCATCTTATTCTTTGTAGGTACACCATTAACCAGAATAACTAATGGTTCAGTTTCCAAAGTATCTGCATCAATAGTTTCCACATTTTTTTTCAAATCCAAGGGCAAATACACCACTCTTCCTTTTAAACCTCTCAGTAAATCTGAAGGAGGTAATTTACCAGTTTTGGGCTCCATACGTACTATGGTCTGGAATGGATGAACACATTGAATGAGTATAGACTCATATGTATTTAAATCAGAAAGTTCGGCAGGAATAGCATCCAATTCTAAATTATTACGTACAGCTCTGGTCGGCATTCTATTTTCTTCTAACTTGTTATAACAGTATTTACAAATACGCTGATCTTCACCCAATTCAAAACAATTTTCCAGAAATATATATGTTGCAAAATCCTTCCACTTATAATTATCTTCATTTTCACTTTTTTTATACAGATCAACATTCCTTGTTTGAATTTTATAATGGCTTCTGCGGCAACAAATACAAGTAATATTTGGTCTTTTATCAGAGATGATAGTAAATTTTGTCATTTCTTCCTCAAAATTTTTAGTAATAATGAGTTCTACATTCTGTTCCTCATTTTCCTCATTAACTGTGTCCTTTTCTGCACTTTCTTGTTCTGGACCAAAGTAACAAAATTGAATCTCATCAGTAACCTTCACTACATCTGATAAAGATCCACTGAACAGAGCATTATTCAACTCATTCAACTTTACTGCTGGACTTTTAGCAAAATACAATGTTCTCACAAACTTTCTCATTTCAGTATGATGAACAGCCAGCATCCTAAAATGATGAAAAACACTTTTACACACTTTTCTAGATAGACAAGCCAGAGAATGTCCTTGCAAACCTGTATTCTCTCTCACTCTGCATGGATCTAGTGTTTGAAGCACCTTCATCTTCTGTTTTACACTCTTTTTACTATATTCTCTTAGAAAGTCATGTAATTTATCAATAGATTCCTGACGCACAGTACAAATACTACTACAGTTCCAAGTGTACACTGGGGCTTTTGGACGTCTCCCCATAGCCTCAGCAGCCATTATTTCTTCCTCATTTCTTGGGACCATTTTCTCTTTTTCCATCACACAACCATCCTTAACTTCATATGCTCTACCATTGGTGTCAACTGCATGCAACAAACTATTACTTTGAAGATAACTCTCTTCATTAAAAAATGGTTCAGTACTTGAACTGTGTTTCCATTCTCCCAAGAACACTTTACAAAAGTTACTTTTTTTCACTTCTCTTTTCCTTTTGCTTTGTGACTTCATTGCATTGACTAATTCATCTAATCTACGCATCCTATTCAAAATTAGAATTAAAAGTTTTCTTTTTATTTCCAAAGCCTTACTTACAATATTTTCTATAAAAAAAATTTCTTAATAAATTTTGATTTTTTCTTATATTTTTTCACATCCTTTAGCAAATTTAACATCACTCTTCTCTGAAACATTTTTCGACGAATGTTTTTAAAATCTAATTTTCGTGTTAAATCAGCTTTACATACTTCTGATTGTACATTAGCTTTTGTTTTTTGCTGTTGACTCTGTTGTTGCTTTGTACATAAAACACTGTTTGTTTTACATTTATTTTTGCCATTTTTTTGTTTTTTGAAGATCTTTTTTAAGAAATCTCTACTCTGCTTACCAGTAGACTTTTTCTTTTTGCCATCACCAGCTTCTCCTCCTATTTTTTTTTCCCAGTTTTGTCCAGATATACTTGTTGTTGCTTTTCTTTCCTCTTTCTTGTCCTTAAAGGCATTTATTTGTTTTTTCACTGTTTCTCAGCAATACCTGCAAGAAACTTAAAAAAAATCTTTTTTGTAATTATAATTCATTAAAATATTTTTTAAGCTTTTCATTAATTTCAAATGTTTTACCATTTGCCTCTCATTTGTGATTTACTAATTTGTGCAGAGTGCTAACCACCACAGTTGAAAAAAACCAAGCTGCCCCTTTCCTGCAAGTGCATGTTTTACAGAACAACTGCAACACAAATTATATCTCTGGCCACAATTCCTGTGCGCACACAGCCTCATGGTGTGCTTCTAAGCAGAAAACAGAATTTGATTTGCAAATTCAAAGCACATTTACTACTGTGGTAGAGCAAGTGATAATTACTGTTACAGCCTGACACATTTTCCTTGTAGATCACAGAGGCAGAAAAGAGCACGTGTCCTATCAGCTACTTCATACCATGAGCATCTGCAACCTGGGTGAGTGATTAGACTAGAGCAAAGAAAATGAGGCCTTGATGATGTTTTTATGTGTTTGCGTTACACACTGCTATCTGAAACATCACACAGAACTGAGTACTACACATGGGAATGTTGGAGAAGCTGCTGCGTGTGTGTCAAGAGTGTGTTTCTTGAGACTGTGTATTCTCTGGTGCAAGACAGATGAGCAAGGAGACTTCCAGAACTGCATGAAGACTGCAGGGATGTATGTAACAGTGCATGTGTGCGAAGGGATAATTTGTGTAAAGACAACAGACTGCCCCTTTCCTGGGACTGCAATTCTTACTGAACAACAACTTCACAAATTTAATCTCTGCCCACAATTCCTGTGCGCACACAGACTCATGCCATCATTTTAGGAACATAACACAGGCTGCCCCTTTCCTGGGACTGCAATTCTTACTGAACAACAACTTCACAAATTAAATCTCTGCCCACAATTCCTGTGCGCACACAGACTCATGCCATCATTTTAGGAACATAACACAGGCTGCCCCTTTCCTGGGACTGCAATTCTTACTGAACAACAACTTCATAAATTAAATCTCTGCCCACAATTCCTGTGTGCACACAGACTCATATCTTCATTTTAGGCACATAACACAGGCTGCCCCTTTCCTGGGACTGCATTTCTTTCAGAACAACAACTTCACAAATTAAATCTCTGCACACAATTCCTGTATACACACAGACTCATGCTATGTTTTTTGGAACAAAACAGTGTTCCTGAATAGTACCAAATTACTGTTACAGCCTGACACATTTTCCTTATCATTTACAGAGGCAGAAAACAGCACATGTCCTAACAGCTCCTTGAGACCATGACCATGTGTTACAGGGTGAGTGATTAGACTAGATCAATGAAAATGAGGCCTTGGTGACGTTGAATGTGTTTGCATTACACAGTGCTATCTGAAACATCACACAGAGCTGAGTACTACACATGAGAGTGTTGGAGAAGGTGCTGCGTGTGTGCCAAGAGTGTGTTTCTGGAGACTGTGTATTGTCTGGTGCAAGACAGATGAGCAAAGAGACTTCAAAACTGCATGAAGACTGCTGGGATGTATGTAACAGTGCATGTGTGCGAAAGGTTAGTTTCAGTTTTGTACATATGGCAACTACCTGTGCCTTTGCTATTTAGAAAGAGAAATCTACCCTGTTGGTTTCATTTTTTTTAGTTTTTGCCTCTCATTTGCGATTAAGTGATTTCTGCTGAGTGCTAACCACCACATTTGAAGAAAACAAGCTGTCCCTTTCCTGCAAGTGCATCTTTTACAGAACAACTGCAACACAAATTACATCTCTGGCCACAATTCCTATATGCACACAGCCTCATAGTGTGCTTCTAAGCAGAAAACAGAATTTGATTTGCAATTTCAAAGCACATTTACTACTATGGTAGAGCAAGTGATAATTAGTGTTACAGCCTGACACATTTTCCTTGTAGATCACAGAGGCAGAAAAGAGCACATGTCCTAACAGCTCCTTGAGACCATGAGCATGTGCATTCTGGGTGAGTGACTACACTAGAGCAAAGGAAATGAGCCTTGTTGACGTTGAATGTGTTTGCGTTACACAGTGCTATCTGAAACACCACACAGACCTGAGTACTACACATGGGAGTGTGGGAGAAGCTGCTGCGTGTGTGCCAAGAGTGTGTTTCTGGAGACTGTGTATTGTCTGGTGCAAGACAGATGAGCAAAGAGACTTCCAAAACTGCATGAAGACTGCTGGGATGTATGTAACAGTGCATGTGTGCTAAGGGTTATTTTCAATTTTGAACATATGGCAACTACCTGTGCCTTTGATATTTTGAAAGGAAAATATACCCTGTTGGTTTCAAATGTTTTAGCTTTTGCCTCTCATTTGCGATTAAGTGCTTTCTGCTGACTGCTAACCACCACATTTGAAGAAAACATGCTGTCCCTTTCCTGCAAGTGCATGTTTTACAAAACAACTGCAACACAAAATACATCTCTGGCCACAATTCCTATATTCACACAGACTCATGCTGTGTTGGTAGGCACAAAACACAGGCTGCCCCTTTCCTGGGTCTGCAATCCTTACAGAACAACAACTTCACAAATTAAATCTCAGACAACAATTCCTATATGCACACAGACTCATGCTGTGTTGGTAGGCACAAAACACAGGCTGCCCCTTTCCTGGTTCACCAAATCTTACAGAACTAATGCTAATTTCAAATGTGCTGCCATTTTCCTCTCTTTTCTTTCAAAGTGATTTCTGCTAAATCCTAACCATCACAATTAAAAACAAGCTGTCCTTTCCTTTCAACTGCAAGTCTTACTTTTCAACAGCAACGCAAATTAAATCTCTGTCAACAATTCTTCTCTGCACACAGACTCATGGTTTGATGGTAGGCACAAAACAGTATTCCTCATTCTTACCAGTACACCTAAACTTATTGTGAAAACATACTCCATAATATCTTACAAGTTCAAAACAGTTAAATATCTCGCAAACCTCAAAATGCAAAACATAACTTTTGATGAAGATTCACAATTCTAATTTTTATCTCAAAAATCACCACATACATCCCCTCTCAAACTCATAACTCACCTTTTAAAATAGTTAGTTGAGAAAGAAATGTGCCACTCAAACAGCAGACTATCAGAGTCAGAATATCAGAGCTCCACACCTCTCTCCAGAACCAGTAAATGGCAATGTTTCCCTCTCTTTTTTCACACATATACATGTTAATTTCAAATCTCAGTGCTTCCCACTTTTTTTCAAATGAAATCACACTTTTCTATTGGTTGAAAACTTCAACCCCTTTCCAAATGTACCCTTCCCCCAACTTGTCTCCTGCCTGCTACCATAGCAACAGGTCATGGAACACTGCTGTGAGGAGAGAGGTCAGAAGTTCAGCAGACAATGTTTCATATCCAAAGAGCAAGAGTGCTTGACTTTTCAAACCTAACAGCAAATCCATAGTAATGTTCTTTGGTAACACATTTTTCTGAACCAATACAAAACATGCTTTTTAAAATTTAAACATACAGCCTAGTTTTTAGTGTAGAATGGTTTGAAACAGCCAATGAGTTCTTTTTATAAAAAAAACTATGTGTGCCTCCATTTTTCAACTGTCTTTCATTTCATATTGCCTTTCTACTGAAAGACACCTCCTGAGTGCATCCAGATCTCCTTGGAAGATGTTCACAGTGTGGATTGTAGGTCACAGCTATGTCTTCTGGAGTGAAAAATTTGCAGAAAAAAGAGGTATGGTGAGAGACCTTGCTTTGCCAAATGTAGACATTAAATGGATTGGTCAGAGAGGGTTAAAGTGGCACCAATTAATGCCTTTGGTGAAAACCTTTCTACATCTCCCACAGCCTAACCTTATTATTGTGCACTGTGGTGGAAATGACCTAGGCACTTTAACTGGGGTAGGTCTGGAAATGCTTATTAAGGACACCTTTGTGCAATTGATGTCGCTTTTTCCACAAACTGCCTTTGTATATTCTAACATATGCCAAAGGCAAAAGTGGAACTGGTCCAACCAATTTTGTCCGCAGATTGACAAAGCAAGGAAGCACGTCAACAAATCTATTTCTGCTTTCCTCAGAGACTATGGTATGGGTTCTATATACCACAACAACTTGCGTTACAACATGCAAGACATTTATAGAGGAGATGGTGTACACTTCACTGATGAAGGCAACAGAGTCTTCCTCTTGAACTTTAGACTCTGCATCGGTATTTACTTGTAGGTACCAAAAAACACACAATAAACACAAGGGCTCTTTTTAGAGCCACCTTATATCTTTTCACTTAATTGCGAATTTTTATTATTTTTTTGTTTTGAAAAATCTTTCGGGTGCGCGCTGGGTGCGCGCACTCGGCGATATTTTTTTTCAAAATATAAATCTTTTTTTTTGCCCTACAAGGTCCTACTGTGACCCCCCTACAATGCCTAGTGGGTCAATATCTCCCCACTCTGCCCCCTTTTCACGTTCTCCCCCTTTGTTTATCACCCCCTCTTTATGCGAGAGACAAAATGGCGGCCGCCGATTCCTGATTTCCACCGATTCGAATGTTTACTGACATCTAACAACCAATCAGAAGTGCGCTCGCGCTCGCCAGGGTGCGCGCACAGGACTTGCTCAGTGCGCGCACGCTGCGCGCGTACAGATATATATATTGATTTAAATGCTAATTTCTCAGGAAATACTGAACAGATTTACACCAAACCTGCAAAAGGCACTTCATGGACCTTATGGCTACCTCTCTGCCAAATTTCACATAATTCTGTTCAGCCGTTCGGGCTGTAGCTGCGACTAAAGTCCCTATGGAAAAATGCATGGGGAAAACGTGTTTTGGGACCCCCCTTTTTTCTCAGCCCCCACTTGACGAATCACCCCGAGACTTTCAGGGTAGGAGCTGAGCGGAGCGCCCCATTAGTTTTGAAAACTTCGCGAGGATTCGTCAACCGGCGCCAAAGTTATTCAAAATAGAATTTTCAGATTTCCTATGGAAACACGGTCCTAACTATAACTACCTACTGGCGACCGCCAGTAGGTAATATATATATATATATTATCTACTGGCAGTCGCCAGTAGATATTTATAGTTAGGACCGTGTTTCCATAGGAAATCCGCAACATTCTATTTTGAATAACTTTGGCGCCGGTTGACGAATCCTCGCAAAAATTTCAAAATAGGTGGGGCGCTCCGCTCTGCTCCTACCCTGAAAGTTTCGGGGGGATTCGTCAAGCGGGGGCTGATAAAAAAGGGGGGTCCCAAAACACATTTTCCCCATGCAATTTTCCATAGGGACCTTTAGTCCAAGGTACAGCCCGAACGGCTGAACAGAATTACTTGAAATTTGGCAGAGAGGTAGTCCTCAGCTCAGGGACGTGCCTTTTGCAGGTCTGGTGTCAATCTGTTCAGTAGTTCCTGAGAAAATCAAAAGTAAAATCATATATATATGTGGGCGGAGCCTAACCACACATCTCATCCTGAGATCTGATTGGCTGTCAGCACTTCATCCAAGAAGTGTTGGCAGCCATCTTGGGACCAATATACACAATAGCACCTCATTAAAAAGCATGCAGTTAATAGAAGGTTTTAAGACTTTAGTTACATTATAAATCATTTGTTGATGGTACCATACTCATTTTAGGAATTGTGGTATGTTCTAAGGTGATTTCACCATGTGAAAAAGCCTGCTGGGATATCATGATTGAGAGAAAAATATTTTCTCATGCTTTTCCCACAGAGGTTTGGAAGGTGATCTATAAGCTAAACTGAGAGCTTATTTTCTGTAAATTCACATTATCTTTCTCAGTCATGTGAGAATGAAGTCTGACATTCTCAGTAAAACATGTACATACAACAAGGGCAGAGACTGTCAGCTGATTCCTTTGTGTTCTACTGCAGCTTCCCAGAGTGTTCCAAAGAACAACTAGAGCGCTAACAGTCCTACTTATGATAAACGTATGGCACACCTGAAGCCATCTTGTTTGGATTAAAGTGGTAACTCTTAAAACATTTAATTTAAAAAGGAACAAAATGAGGGGTTTCATTTTTCCATAAAAAGTATGATTAGTGCTGCAGAAAGAAAAATTAGGGCACATTTTGAGTGACTTCTCAAATCCTCTTCTATTTTATTAAAAAATTCTGACATGCAGACTGAAACATGCACTTTCAATACCAGCAGCAGTTTTCCCTGGTGAGCAGTAGCTTTACTACAGTGATCTAATGAGCAAAAAGAGTGCTAACATTCTGAATTTATGGCAAATGTGTGACACATCTGAATGCCTTCTTGATGGAATCAAAGTAAAAAACTGAAAGTATTTCCTACTGAGGAGACTGCAGTAAATGAGGAAATTAGGAAACTTCATAACAAATAAGTCTCCCAAGATGGCCACCAGAGACAAAAGAGCCCAAATGTAGCCCAAATATCACCCAGATGTAGCCCAAGTGTAGCCCAATGACAGAATGTCCCACAGTGTTCTTAAAAACAACTAGAGCGCTTACTGTCTTCATTATGACAAAAGTATGGCACACCTGAAGCCATCTTGATTGGAATAAACTGGTAACACTTAAAACATGTAATTTAAAAAGGAACACAATGAGGGGGTTCATTTTGCCATAGAAATTATGATTAATGCTGAAGATAGAAAATGAGGGCACATTTTGAGTGACTTCTCAAATCCTCTTCTATTTCATTAAAAAATTCTGACATGCAGACTGAAACATGCACTTTTAATACCAGGAGCAGACTTCCATGGTGAACAGTAGTTTTACTACAGTGATCTAATGAGCAACTAGAGTGCTAACATTCAGAATTTATGGCAAATGTGTGACATATCTGAATACCTTCATAATGGAATCAAAGTAAAAAACTGAAAGCATTTCCTACTGAGGAGACTGCAGTACATGAGGAAATTAGGAAACTTCATAACAAATAAATCTTCCAAGCTGGCCACCGGAGACAAAAGAGCCCAAATGTAGCCCAAATCACCCAGATGTACCCCAAATATAGCCCAATGACAGAAGTGTGCAAAACACTTATTATTTTGTGTTTTTGCAGTGTTATATAGTGCAGACTTGTCAGGTATTGGAGTGCTTTACGTGAGCATTGGTTATATCACACAAGAACAAATTCATTTTGGTTGTAGACATGGGGAGACTAAGTGATTTGACCAGAATCACAGAATGTCGAGCTGAAGCAGAAACTCCAACCTGGTTCCCCAGTTGCAAAGTCTGCAGTTCTGGAAGTAACACCACATCCTCTTCCCTAAGTGCAACATTTAATCAAGTGGTCAACTGGATAAAAAAACATAAAAATAACAAATAATTTAAAAGTGCTTTGTCGCTATTTGAAAACTCAGAAAATATGTCCTTATTTTAGTCTTTTAGAGCACTAACCATAATTCTGATGCCAATAAGACCCTCTCATATATGTAATTTCTAAAGGAAATGCTCTAGGTATTACAGGTTTGATTACATCAAGATGACGTCAGGCGTTCCACACTTTTGTAATAAATATAGAATGTTAGCAATCTAGTTGTTCATTAGGATACTGTTGAGAGGCAGAGGCCAGGGGCACAGACTCTGAAAATTGAAGGCAGGTAGGAGGGTGCAAAGGCAACAATTTAACCACACTGAGCAGGCAGGAAGGGCCGTGGCAGCACAACAGACTATGGAGGGCAGTGGAAAGGGGGGCAGGGGCAACAAACCAACAATACAGGACTTGCAAGAGAGGCTGTGGCAATGTAATAGACCATTGTGGGCAGAAGGAAGAGGCAATGGTAGTACAACCATACATGCCAACAGACCCGATTCAGCCAGGAAACGTCCAATGTTTTTAAGCTCAAATGGGCTTTATTTGATCTGTCTCCTGTCTACAATCTCCTCTTTTTCAATGTAACTCAAAGGGTAAAATCAATACCCCCGTTTTTTTTCAAAATCTCCCTCTTACCAAGTTCAAAATGTTCGCAAGTATGGTACATTGGATCATGGAAGGAAATGGGGTAGGGACATGGACTTGGATAACAGAGGACAGGAGGGACATGGAGAGGTGCACCAAACTGACCCTGCAGGGCAGGCATCAGGGTTTGCAGCAGCACAATACACCACACAGGGCATGCGGGACGGGAGTGCAGCACAACAATCCATAGAAAGCAAGAGGGAGGGGACAGGACCATGCACATGGACAACAGAGAACAGAGGGGCAAGAGGCAATGGTAGCTAGCTGACCATAATGGACAGCCAGGAGAGAAAGCTGCAGCATAACAGACCATAAAGGGCAGGAGGGACGGATCAGAGGCATTACAATGGAACAGACAAGCCAGGAGGGAGGGAGTAGGGGTCTGCACATGTAAACAGAGGGCTGGGGGCAAGGGGGCAGGGCAGGAGCAGCAAGATAGCCATGGAGGTCAGGCAGGATGGGCACTAGAAGCAAGACACACCATGAAGAGCAACAGTGAGACTGTGATGGCATACACACAGACCATGGAGGGAAGGTGGGAGGGGGTCAGGGGCAGCTAACTGACCACACAGGGAAGGTGGGAGGGGCCATGGCAGCACAGAAGACCATGCATGGCAAGTGGGAGGGTTAGTGGCAGCACAATGGCTATGATGGGCAAGAAGGAGGGTGCAGGGTCATGCACAAAGGACCATGGAGGATAGAAGGGAGGGTCAGGACCTGTGCACAGACAGGAAAGTTCAGGGGAAGGGGCCTCACAACAGACTGCACGGGGCAGGCAGGAGGAGCAGTTGCAGCACAACAGACCAGGGAGGGCAGAAGGGTGTGGCAGTACAATGGACCATGTAGGACAGGAGGAAGAGGATAGGGGCATGGCATGTGGACAGGCAGGGTGGAGGTGGCAGGGACAGGTTACAGTCATCTGACAATGCTAGGCAGGTGGGAGGGGAGTGGCAGCTCAAAAGAACACTCAGAGTAGATAGGAGTGGCAGGTCCATGGAACATGGTGGGCAAAAATGATGGAGCAGGGGCATGCACAAAGACATCGGAGGGCAGGGGGAAGGAGAAAAGGGCAGTAAGCTAAGCACAGAGTTTAAGCAGGAGGTCAATGATGGGGCATAGAATTGGGCAATGGAGGGCAGGAGGAGTGGACTGGTACATCATACTAAATTGAGGGCAGTGGCAGCACATCAGACCATGCATGGCAGGAGGGAGGAGGCTAGTCCATGGATTCACACAACAGAGGATAGGGAGGAGGGGGATGGGGCAGCAAGCTAACTGTTCAGAGAAGGCAGGTATTAGGAACTTTATTGTTTTTAAAACGTGTGTCTGTGTGAACTACTTAAAATATGAACAAGTATGCAGCATAATCTCACTTTTATTCAGGAAGAAGAGGACGTTTGTGACTGTGACTCCGGGCTCACTTGGCAGAAACACCCTCTGACCCTCCACCCCCTATCGCAAAATGTAATGCCCGTGAAAAGGGTAGGTGAACACAGTGTTATATAGAACATAGTCCTGAGAGCACGATTGAAAATGAAAACTAGATATAGTGTATGGTATAAACTATGCACCAAAAAGTGTGATATAAGATGAACCGGGCGTGAAAAATAATATGCAATACATTGTGCGCAATGACAGATTCATTGGAGAGCGCGAGATAGCACAGGCACTAGCGCGTGCTATGCGATATGCGCCTTGGAGTGTAATATGCACAGGGCAGTGTTGTGTAACCTAGCTAGTCTCTAAAGTTGTAATATAAAATATGTGCTGGGGAGTGTAACGTTGCATATGCACTGTGACAAAGATATGGATCCCAGATTGTAATATGTATGGCATAGCACTGTGCGTTATAACATAGGCATCGAGGAAGGCACGTTAGATGGGGCAATATAAACCGTGCGAAGACAAGTGTGGCATGACATATTCACGGGGTGGTGTTACAGTGCACATGGGCTAGAGAGTGTCATAGCATATGCACTAGCTAGTGGAATACAACACAGAGGTGTGTGGCACTCAGCAGGCAATGGTGGGTGTAACACAGCATTGGGCTCTGCCAGGAGCGCGCTATGACTCTCAAGTGATGTTCGTCCCCTTTCCAGATAGTAAAATAAAAAGTATTACACATCCGGCAGTGGATGTGTGTTTTATTAACCGTGAGGGGGGTTTCTTGCATAGTTTTGGTCGAATTTTTGTCGAATCCCCTTTAAATGGCTTGGTGTGCATGTGTATTAAATGTGCCCATCAATATCTACCCATGTTTGTATAAATAAACGACAAGGGTGTCTACCGGGATTAGGCACGGTAGGGCATCAGACATGTCAGAGCTTCACTAGTGGTGTAAATACATTCCACGTGGATTCATTGTATACATAGTCGCCTTTTAATGAATATCACGCAAATCGTCATGGTGATAGGTACGTACGGTTTGTCCAGCATGTCCTAGGTGTGTCTATAAATATATATTTATTCAAAATAATAAAGAACAGTGGCCGGCCCTGGGGATTGGAGTCAAAAAAATATAATTAGGAGACAGGCCCTGGGGGATGGGGTCATCAGGGCCAATAAATTAGAATAAGAAGGGGAACCACACAGCCCCCCTTCTTAAAAAATTAAAATAAATAAAAGACTGGCATCGTGCCGGAGGCAACGCCCCGTCCTTGCAGCACTCTGCAAACGCGCCCCCTGGCGAGTTGTAAGTTGGGGAATAAATTCCTCTTCAATACTGAGGGTCCCTGAGGGCCAACTAGCCCAACAGGCCTCTCCAGTATGCGCCAGGGAGCTGCGCTGCAGACAGGTGTTCTAAAGCCAAGCCCCTTTTTACACCTCTCTGCAACGCAGCTCTGTGGCGCTTACTGGAGGTACCTAGTGGTCTAGTTTGACCCTAGGGACCCTTAGGATTCAAGGGGACTTAATCTCTCAACTTAGAACAGCCACAGGGCGCGTTTACACAGTGGTGAAAGGAGGGGACGGGGCCTGAGGTGACGTGTGCAAACACGCACTATGGCACGTTTTAAATTGGGTATATAACTTCCCTTCAATACTGAGGGCCCCTGGGGGCTAACTAGCCCACCAAGTGCTTTCAGTAAGCGCCACTGAGCTGCATTGCAGAGAGGTGGTCCAGGCCGTGCCACTTTTTACACCTCTCTGCAACGCAGCTCTGTGGCACTTACTGGAGGTACCTAGTGGGCTAGTTGGACCCTAGGGACCCTCAGGATTCAAATGAACTTAATCTCCCAACTAAAAACGGACACAGGGCGTGTTTACACAGTGGTGAAGGGAGGGGATGGGCCTGAGTAAACGTGTGCAAAAACGCCCTGTGGCCTGTTTTAAGAGGTAGTTTTAATCCCCCTGCCCTATTATATACTAGGGGCTTACAGAGGAGGTCATGCTAATCACAGGGGGACCCCAACGCATAGTGTTCCCTAGTGTATGTAAGTGTTTTCACTGTATTCTAAGTGTCTTTTAACATAGCACTGGCTCTAGGACTGGTTAGTCAGACTCAGTTACCACCAGTATCCGTCTGAAAAAGTTGAGGGTACAGGATGATTTTGCAACAAGGCTTCTTTCTGCTCTTCTTTTTGTTCTTTCTGCACGTTATACTTCTTCCTGCACTTTTCTTCGTCTTTGAGGACTTCTGTTGCTTCTTTCTGCACTTCTTTTTTTTCTTTCTGTGCATTTTTTCTTCTTTCTTCACATGTCCTATCTCTGTAGGCATAGTTAGAAATTAGCATTTAAAAAACCTTTGAAATTCACAGAAAAAAACCATAGGTTTCAGGCACGTTATAGTTAGGAATTAGCATTTAAAAAACCTCAGAAATTCACTGAAAAAACCATAGGTTTCAGGGGTGTTATAGTTAGCTGGACTTTTCACTTGTACAAAACCATTGAAATTCCCCAGTTATAGTTAGTTCAGCTAACTATAACTCGCGTGACCGCAATGCACTGCTGATGACGTCACATATTACATCACTCATGACATGGTCAGTGACATCACTCATGACATCACTGATGACATCTCAAATGACATCACTGATGACATCCCTAATGACATCATCCTTGTGATAGAGTGGCAGACCTCCTCTCACCCTAATATCACCTTTGATACACACATTCAAAAATAGAGACTAAAATTTTCAAAACAATGGACATACCAATACCAGTTACAACAACCTCTTCAGTAATTCTAAGATCCACATGCACATCCACTCATTCACCAACAGTCCTATACAGTCACTCATACATGTACTCACTCATCATATGTGCTCATACACCTATACATCCTGTTACACAATGCCACTCATCCATAGAGTTACTCACACACATAGTCACTCTTGCTAATAAAGAATCAAACATACATTTACTTGCATATACAGTTATACACACACCACCACACTTACTTCTACGGAAACTTACACATACTTAGTCTTTTAAACAATCACTTATAGAAACACATACTTATTCATGCAGGAACTCTTTCAATCTCTCACTCTCACATATACTCACTTATATACACCAATAGTCACATATACTAGTTTAAAACATATGTAGTTACTCATAAAGACACTATTGAGACAGTCATTCACTCACTAACACACCCATACACACACTCATCCACCCTTACAGTCCTGCACACATGCTGTCTTCAACACATACAAACAGTGAGTCACTCATTTATGCACCTATGCAGTACGTAATACCCCCCACCGAACCATGCAGACACTCAGACTGATACTCAAAAAACCAACTAATAACCTATATAGACACCCATGTAGCTACTCACCAACCCATGCAGCCACTTATACACAAAGTGAGAGACTGATACAGATATTTGCATATATAAACATTACTCACTAAGCCATGTATTCACTATGATACACTTAATCAGTCAGTTACACAATCAATTTTTCAAAAACAAATCATCCATTTAGACACTTATATACCCATTTATTCTTCCATCGACCTTGAGATATACATATATAAAACATATTTAATTTTCAGAAAAACACACATTCACTGGATGATGTCATCAGTGATGTCATCAGTGATGTCATTTGAGATGTCATGAGTGATGTCATGAGTGATGTCACTGACCATGTCATGAGTGATGTAATATGTGACGTCATCAGCAGTGCATTGCGGTCGCGCGAGTTATAGTTAGCTGAACTAACTATAACGGGGGAATTTCAATGGTTTTGTACAAGTGAAAAGTCCAGCTAACTATAACACCCCTGAAACCTATGGTTTTTTCAGTGAATTTCTGAGGTTTTTTAAATGCTAATTCCTAACTATAACGTGCCTGAAACCTATGTTTTTTTCTGTGAATATAGATATATATATATATATATATATATATATATAGATAGATAGATAGATAGATAGATAGATAGATAGATAGATAGATAGATATATCCATGAATCTTGTGAGGATTTTAATAAAATATGCGGCAATCGATCGCCAGACTCTTATGGAAAAAAATTGATAAAATCAATGAGGAACTTAATAAATCAGATCTTAAAGAATTCCTAATAAAATCCAGCAATGAAATGACTGAAAGACTACAGAAACATGAAGAAAGAATAAAAATATGAAAAGCGCATAAATTTGCTTCTTGTGACCAAGCAGACTACGAGCAGGGGCAAATATATACTTTCTTGGGTAAGTTTGAGCACGTGAAGAAATTAAAATTTGAGGACAAAAAAACAAGCAAAACCACCAGTGGGATACAACAACAAAGCAATGTTGTGGAAATATCTGATGTGGACACAGAATCACTTACAAGCACATCACGCTCTGAATGCAGCAGCACGAGAGGGCAAAATGACAAAATCGTATTGAGCTTGGGTGAAGAGATCGATTTTTAGTGGAGGACCGGCGACAAACTCTCCGTCCGAGAAATCGGAACAAACAAACAAAAGAAAAAAGAGAAATGCAAGGAGAAGAGCAAGGCGCAAACAACAAAAATTTACAATCTAAGAAAAAACAGCAATGGTAGAAAAAACAGCGCTAAATGATCAAACCATCATCAATCTAACTGATATCGCACTCACTCAAGCAGAGAAACAGCTTTTATCATTGGGGCTCAACTATTGTCCTGAAAGTACATTTAACTACGCCAGTACTAGAATCGATATATTTTGCTTCATTAGGAAACTGAAATTAAAAAAGTTTTTCACCATCAAAGCAGGGAATGAAAGTTCCAAAACAGCACCTGAAACCATTAACCATGAGCCACAATTAGTTCAAGCATCGGATGTTTCAGCTTTATTGACTTTACACGAACTGAGTACAGAAACAAATGAAATGCAACAATTGAATGAGACAGCAGAGCTGAGTACTCAAGCCAAGTTACAGAAAATTAACATCACACAAAAGGGTGCGGGTAAAAGTCCATTCAAACCCAAGAGCACCTTTATTCCTATCATGCCTAAGGATGCCATAGACATTTTTCATGAGCGTGTAATAGAGGATCTTAAACAACTGTGTCATAAAACAAAGAGAAAAAACATAAAAAAACACTACAATGACATGCAATATGCGAAACTGATCAAAAAAATAGGAGAAAACCAGGAAATAATGAACAATAAGTCAGACAAGGGAGGAAATATCGTTTTATGGCCTAAAAAAGAGTACACTGGGGAAGCCATGAGACAATTGAATGATGAGAATTGTTACATGAGGTCAAACATGAAGGAATACATCAAAGCGAAAGAGGGCTTGAAAAAACAGCTTCTACAATATAAAAGAGAAGGATTAATTTCATCTATTGAATTACATTTTTTACATGTTGAATGCCCAGTTATTCCGATCATGTATTTAATTCCAAAAGTGCACAAAAAGGTCTCTCCAGTACCAGGCAGACCCATTATTTCAGCAATTAACAGTGTCAGTGAACACATTTCACTATGCGTAGATTTCTACCTGCAGGACTTTGTTAAAAAATTACCTAGTTACGTTAAGGATACGGGGGATTTTTAAAATAAAATCAATGACATTGTGTGGGTAGAAGGCCTAATTTTAATCACATTGGACATTAAGTCGCTTTATACAAGCATAAACCATGAAACCGGACTCAATGCAGTTAAATACTTTTTAGAGAGGAGACTATGTGAATATTATGGGCGCAACAAAATGTTACTGGATTTGATCCCGTGGTGTTTACACAACTATTTTTTCTTGTTTGGTAAAGAAACCCTGAAACAAGTCAGAGGTGTGGCTATGGGATCCTGTTTCTCCCCCAGCTATGCTTGCATGCATGTTGGCTGGTGGGAGGAACAGGTCCTCAAAAAAAGTTCATAATGTGCATCGTGTGCTACATTGGCCACAATACATAGATGATGTATTCATTGTATGGAAGGGGGATGAGGATAGTGCTAGGAAGTTTATTATGACTTTAAATGACAATTCTAGCAACCTCAATTTTATCTCAAACATCAGTAGCACCAAGCTAGATTTCTTAGATGTACAGCTTTTAGTCAACAACATCAAACTAGAGACAACTTTATTTAGAAAAGCCACAGCAGAAAACAGCACATTGCATGCCAGTAGTGGACACCCAAAACACCTCATTGAGAGTATACCATATGGAGAGATACTCGGACTTAAACGCATCTGTAGTACATCAAAAGAATTTGAAAGATGCACACAGAACACGATGAAAAGGCTGAGACTGAGAGGCTATAGGGAAAAGGTGCTTACTAAGGCTGTCACGAAAGCACAAGAAAGACCTAGAGAGACTTTACTACTTTCTAAGGATGCGGTGAGTGGTGACACTAATGAGGAGAACCCCCGCCTCATCACCACTTACAGTAGACAAGAAAGAAAGATTAAATCTATTGTCAGAAAAAACTGGCCTATTGTCCTCACGGATGGAGTGTTAGGAACTAGACTCCCAGAGTTACCAGTCATTACATATAGGAAATCAAAATCTATGAGAAGCCAACGAGTTAAAATGAGCTAAGAATTAAGCAGATCAGGCACTTGGCTCAAACCAAGGCGAGGTTTTTATAAATGTTCTTCTTGCCATGCCTGCAAGTTTGGCATCAATACTACAAATTACACTACTCCATTTTCAGATGAAAGTGTGGCCATCAAAGGCAGCTACAGCTGCAGAACTGAGTATGCTGTGTATGTCCTGATATGCACCTGCGGCTTGTGCTATGTTGGCAGTACCAAACTGCAGGTGCATGTCAAGATTTTGCAGCATCTCAGAGCAATTGTTAACAATGACAATTCATATCCTGTCGCTAGACATTTTTAAGCCGCACATGACAATGAGTTGGGTTGCCTCTCATACTACGTGATCAATGCTATTGCACCACTTAGAAGAGGTGGCAATAGGGAAAAATTATTACGACAGCTAGAAACACGTATTATTTTAGATTTAGATAGCAAGGCACCCAATGGATTAAATACCACTGAGGATATGTACAATTTTCTATGAGTAGTTTTAACGAGTAAGAATTTTCCTGTTGTAATCGCACATAAGAAAGAATAATAATTATATGTGTTTCGGTTCGAGTAAGTCATGAAGTGTTTTAGATCTGATGATGTTGTGTATATAGGATTTGTATATACAGATTTTTTACCTTTTTGTCATAGACATTTTAATGCACTCTTTTTAATAGTGTCTAATTATACTGCTTTTTAGTCGCTATCACTTTAGAAATGGGGTGTCAATCAGATTTTAGATTAGGGTTTTTAAGTCCACGGGTTTTAACATATGCACTTAGCACGATTTTTTAGATATTGCAGGAGCACTAAGCACTTTATTTAATATCACATGTTTACATATGATAACAAGCTACTAGACATGGAAGCACTTTAAAGCAAGTTTTAGGCACTAGTCACATTACAATAAGAATTCTGGAGATGATGCTATACAAACCAACTACAAACTACAAACTAATACATAATGACACTTTTGATACATGCATTCATGCAGACAATTCTTTCTTAAGAGTGGCAATGTGAGGCGCAGATTGTGACATCTAGGACAACATCATCCTGAATCTAATCACCATCAGAGTACACAATGTTACACAATGAATTTCATGTTGACATCTATGTTATTAGTTAATGCACAAACGGTTTTTAATATTCTTTTAAATTCCAAGTATGTGTTGCACTAACAATAATATGTCCGTATTTGCTCATTTGCACAATTGTGAACTTTTGCATAGAGGTCGTCACTGTATATCATTGCTGCTCAGTTATATCAAGAATTTAAAATTTATATTTTTCATTTATTGTCATTCAGTAATTTGCCATGATTATTATTGCTGATAAAGCATGTTTGAATAAGTTATTCTCTGATGTGGCAGCATATTGCAACTTACACAAATGTGTGCCTGTAAGAACAGTATTTTTTTCATCTCTATGATCATGTGACACACAGGGAGGTGGACATCTAGCATTTAAAATTGTAATGGCGGACGCTAGTTTACATGTGTGATCAAGGGCACAGGGTGCTCGAAACGCATCGCAGAGGGAGAAAATAAAAACATCTTACCTGCCTTATTTATCCGGGTCCGTCTCTCTCTGTTCGCCAAGGAGGAAGTTTGGAGAGTGTGCAGAGGACGTTTGCAGAGGGGGAATGAATTCCCCTTCAATACTGGGGGTCCCTGGGGACCAACTAGCCCACCAGGAACCTCCAGTATGCGCCAGGGGGCTGTGTTGCAGAGAGGTGTAATGAGGCCACGCCCCTTTTTACACCTCTCTGCAACGCAGCTCCCTGGCGCTGACTGGAGGTACCTGGTGGGCTAGTTGGCCGCCAGGGGACCTCAGGATTCAAGGGGACTTAATCTCCCAACTTAAAACACCCCACGGGGTGCGTTTGCACAGTGGTGAAGGTAGGGGGCGGGGCCTGAGGTGAGATCTGTGCAAACACGCACTGTGGCGCTTTTTAAGTTGGTGAATTAATTCCTCTTCAATCCTGAGGGTCCCTGGGGACCAACTAGCCCACCAGGTACCTCCAAAGCGCCACGGGGCTCTGTTGCAGAGTGTTGTAAAAAGAGGCGTGGCCTCTGAATACCTCTCTGCAATGCAGCTCCCTGGCGCATACTGGAGGTACCTGGTGGGCTAGTTGGCCCCCAGGGGACCTCAGGATTGAAGAGGAATTAATTCCCCAACTTAAAACGCGCCACAGGGCGTGTTTGCACACGTCACTTCAGGCCCCTCCCCCTTCCTTACCATTGTACAAATATTCCTCTAAAATTAGCCGAACTACGAATTCCGATTTACTCACCTGTTATCAGGAGAGAACCCAGGGCTGCATCATTTAGCCCAGCACTGACCCTGAAAAGTAATTCTAAGCGTACTTACCAGTAACTTGTATTACCTTCCATAGGAATCCATTGTGTGGTTTTCACCAGAACATTTTCAGTGTCCATTTTTGAAACGTACAAATATTCCTCTAAAATCAGCCGAACTACGAATTCCGATTTACTCACCTGTAATCAGGAGAGAACCCAGGGCTGCATCTTTTAGCCCAGCACTGACTATGAAAAGTAATTCTAAGCGTACTTACCAGTAACTTGTATTTCCTTCCATAGGAATCCATTGTGTGGTCTTCACCAGAAAATTTTCAAAGTGTCCATTTTTGAAACGTACAAATATTCCTCTAAAATCAGCCGAATTACGAATTCCGATTTACTCACCTGTTATCAGGAGAGAACCCAGGGCTGTATCATTTAGCTCAGCACTGACTCTGAAAAGTAATTCTAAGCGTACTTACCAGTAACTTGTATTTCCTTCCATAGGAATCCATTGTGTGGTTTTCACCAGAAAATTTTCAAAGTGTCCATTTTTGAAACGTACAAATATTCCTCTAAAATCAGCCGAACTACGAATTCCGATTTACTCACCTGTTATCAGGAGAGAACCCAGGGCTGCATCTTTTAGCCCAGCACTGACCCTGAAAAGTAATTCTAAGTGTACTTACCAGTAACTTGTATTACCTTCCATAGGAATCCATTGTGTGATTTTCACCAGAACATTTTCAGTGTCCATTTTTGAAACGTACAAATATTCCTCGAAAATCAGCCGAACTACGAATTCCGATTTACTCACCTGTAATCAGGAGAGAACCCAGGGCTGCATCTTTTAGCCCAGCACTGACTCTGAAAAGTAATTCTAAGCGTACTTACCAGTAACTTGTATTTCCTTCCATAGGAATCCATTGTGTGGTTTTCACCAGAAAATTTTCAAAGTGTCCATTTTTGAAACGTACAAATATTCCTCTAAAATCAGCCGAACTACGAATTCCGATTTACTCACCTGTTATCAGGAGAGAACCCAGGGCTGCATCTTTTAGCCCAGCACTGACCCTGAAAAGTAATTCTAAGTGTACGTACCAGTAACTTGTATTTCCTTCCATAGGAATCCATTGTGTGGTTTTCACCAGAAATTTTTCAGTGTCCATTTTTGAAACGTACAAATATTCCTCTAAAATCAGCAGAACTACGAATTCCGATTTACTCACCTGTTATCAGGAGAGAACCCAGGGCTGCATCATTTAGCTCAGCACTGACCCTGAAAAGTAATTCTAAGCGTACTTACCAGTAACTTGTATTTCCTTTCTTAGGAATTCATTGTGTGTTTTTCACCAGAAAATTTTCTAAGTGTCTATTTTCACAAACTAAAAATATTCCTAAAAAATCGTCTATATGACTTAAACACATTCTTTCAACTGTTTACAAGAGGTTGGCCAGTGCTGGATCCAGGATCCACCACTGAGTAAGAAAAAGTAACGATAACACTACTTACCTGCTAAGTGCATTTTCTGCCATAGGATAACATTGGTGATTCTATGGGAAAAAGTTTGTAAGTGTCAACTTTTAAAATACAATAATATTCCTTAAAAATCACTGCTGTAACCAAAGCGCTTTTACTCAACTGTTTACAGGAGATGTCCAAGGACTGAATCTAGGATCCAGTCTTGTGGTTAGAAAAGTAATCCATAAAGTAACTAATTGCATTTAACTAGAAATTCACATTGAGCTCAATGTTGCTTTGTGTTGCCCATTGCAACAACTGTAACTACTGTACTTAAAAGTCTGTTGCCTATTTACCAAGTATTTAAACTAAAGTAATTCATTCTGAGAAAGTATATTTTGTATTGTAATGTATAATGTAATTATAATGTAATTAAAAAAAATATATCTAAAAATAAATAGTTTAAAAAATGTAGTAAATCAGTATCAAAAAAATCAGTATAACAATTAATACATTCAAAATTGTCATTTAGAAAACCTTTGAAATTCACTGAAAAAACCATAGGTTTCAGGGGCGTTATAGTTAGGAATTGGCATTTAAAAAACCTTAGAAATTCACTGAAAAAACCATAGGTTTCAGGGGCGTTATAGTTAGCTGGACATTTCCCTCGTACAAAACCCTAGAAATTCCCCTTTTATAGTTAGTTCAGCTAACTATAACTCGCGCCCCCGCAATGCACTGCTGATGACGTCACATAATACATCACTCATGACATGGTCAGTGACATCACTGATGACATCTGAAATGACATCACTGATGACATCATTGATGGCGTCATCCATGTGATAAATTAGTGCATCTTCTCACACCCTTTGATATACTCAATCAAAATTTCAGACGTCCATTCTCAAAACCATAGATACTCCAATACCAATAACTACATACCCACTCATTGACTCTTAGATCTACACACACATCCACTCACTCACCTGTACAGTCACTCATACTTACAGTCACTCAGTACAGGACTATCATATGCATTTATATGCCTACATAGACACTCACACAGCACCAATCATCCATAGAGGTACTCTCACACCTAGTCAGTCATGCAAATAATTAATCACACTCCCATTTACTCACCTATGCAGTTATACACACACAAGTTCACTTACTCATAAAAATAGTACCACATTCTTACGCTCTTATACAATCACTGATACAAGCACACACTCATCCATACAGCCACTCTCACAATCACACACTCTCACATATACCCACTTATATACTGTTACACACATATATACTGCCTTTCACATATGTAGTTACTCACACATGTATCACTGAGATATACTTTCAATCACTAACACACCCATACATACACTCACCCAACCATACAGTCCATCACAGATGCACTCTTAAAACCATGCACCCATAGAATCACCCACTCACACATGTATGCACAGAGTCACACATACCCCACCCAAACAAACACTCAGGCACCCAAACAGATACTCAGACAACCAATCAATAACCCTTAGAGACACTCATATAGCTATTCACAAAACCATGCAGCCGCTTATACACCAACAGACAGACGGATACAAACATTCACACAGTTTAGTCACTAGTCTGCAGTAAGATACGTTTAATGACTCACTTATACAGTCAGTCACGCACCTACTAAATCATCCATTCACACACTTATACACCCACTCATTCTTCCATAAGTTTTTCCCTATATATATATTAAACGTATTTAAAATTTACAGAAACACACACTCACTGGATGACGTCATCAGTGATGTCATCAGTGATGTCATTTCAGATGTCATCAGTGATGTCATCAGTGATGTCACTGACCATGTCATGAGTGATGTAATATGTGACGTTATCAGCAGTGCATTGCGGGGGCGCGAGTTATAGTTAGCTGAACTAACTATAACAGGGGAATTTCTAGGGTTTTGTACGAGGGAAATGTCCAGCTAACTATAACGCCCCTGAAACCTATGGTTTTTTCAGTGAATTTCTAAGGTTTTTTAAATGCCAATTCCTAACTATAACTCCCCTGAAACCTATGGTTTTTTCAGTGAATATATATATATGTATATATATATATTTTTTTTCACTAAAAAAAACAGAGGTTTCAGGGACGTTATAGTTAGTTGGACATTTCACTCATACAAAACCAGAGAAATTCCACTGTTATAGTTAGTTCAGCTAACTATAACTCGCGTCCCTGCAATGCGCTGCTGATGACGTCACATATTACATCATTCATGACATGGTCAGTGACATCACTGATGACATCTCAAATGACATCACTGATGACATCATCCAGTTACTGAATGTTTCTGTAAAGTTTAAATTTGTTTTATATATATGCCAAGCTGCATTGAAGAATGAGTGGTTGTATAAGTGTCTGTATGAGTGAATTTACAAGGGACGTGAGTGACTGTATAAGTGAGTGATTAATCGTGTCTTACTGAATGCATGGGTTAATGACTAAACTGTGTGAAAGTCTGTATCAGTATGTCTGTTGTTGTGTAAGCTGCTGCATGGGTTGGTGAGTAGCTGCATGAGTATCTATATGAGTTAATGATTGCTTGCTGAGTATTTGTATGGCTGCCTGCGTATGTGTGTGTGTTAGGCCTGGGCTAAAATCCCATTCCGCTCGTGGAAAATGCGATAATTTGAAATTTTCGCGTTCCGCGGAGAGCGCGAAAATGTCAAAATTTCCGCAATGCGCATTTTACCTGAAATTTTTTGCTTGCTCGCGCTGTAAAATAATACATTCTCGCGTGCGCGCGATCGCCTTACCTGAATCCCCGCGTTCGCCAAAAAGTTTTCCCGATCCGGTCACGTTCTCCACGAGATGTTGGATTGTTGGTAGCCATTTGCGCTGTCCCGCGACAGTTCACGCCCGCAGTAATGTCATTCATCGCACGATCACGTCTTTCTTCTCGCGATCATGCACCGCGACACAAGTGAAAACAAGATGGCCGCGCCCGTGAGCAACCGCATTGGTAAGTTGGTGAGCCGCGACCACGCAGAAAATACCGCGAACGGGCGGGAAAAAAACTTCCGCATCTTCGCGATATTTCCGCGTGTTTGTGGAGATTTTTAACATTTTCGCGATAATTTGCGAAAGTAAATTTCGCAAATTCTGCCCACCCCTAATGTGTGTGGGTGGGAGGTGTGTGACTCTGTGCATAGATGTGTGAGTGGTTGATTCACTAGGTGTATGGGCTAAAGAGTGCATGTGGAAACAGCTGTACAGGTGGGTGAGTGTGTGTATGGGTGTGTTGGTGAGTGAATGGATCTTTCAGTGGTACATGTGCAAGTAACTACAGATGTAAAAGGCAGTATATGTGAGTGATGGTGTATATAAGTAACTATATGTGAGAGTCAGTAATTATGAGAGTGGCTGCATGGATGAGTGTGTATTTGTATCAGTGATTCTTTAACAGAGTAATTATGTGTTAGTATCTTTATGAATAAGTGAGCTGGTTTCTGTATAACTGTATAGGCGAGTAAATGGAAGTATGATTGATTCTTTGCATGACTGACTAGCTGTGTGAGTAACTCGGGATATATGGCAGTGTGTGAGTGTCTGTATAAGTATATGAGTGCATATGATAGTGTTGCATTGATGAGTGACTGCATGTATGAGTGATTGTATGGGTGAATGAGTGGATGTGTGTGTCCACATACTAACCAGTCAGTGTGTATTTAGTAACTGGTATTGATGTGTCTATTTTAAAAAAAATGGTAGTCTGTATTCTAGAGTGGGTGTATCAAAGGTTATATTCAGGGGTTTGTAGGTGTTTGAGATTTTTACATGGATGATGTCATCAGTGATGTCATTTGAGATGTCATCAGTGATGTCATCAGTGATGTCACTGACTATAAAGAGTCCTCTAGCTGACCTAGACAGATTGGTCCACAGCAGACCTAAAAAGAAGGGCATTGTCAAACAAACCACTCTGGGAGGCCTCCCAGCACTTGTAGGCAACTATAGGTGTGGCAATTGCCATGCTTGCCCAGCTGCCATCATCACAAAAAACTGGACCTATGGAGAAAAGACAGGCAAACTTGTGCAGATGACGAACTGCAGAAGAAGCATGAATATTGTCTACCTTATCCTGTGCTCCTGTGGCTTGGGCTACATAGGGGAAACAGGCCGCAAATTTCGCAGCAGATTCTCTGAACACAAGTCGGCCATCCGAGCCCAAAAGACTCAAGTCCCAATGGTGAAACACTGTGTTGAACATGGTCACTCTAAAGACCATCTCACTTGGTTGATACTGGAACATGTGTACACAGCACCGGGTAAAGATGTGGAAAAAAATGAAAAAAACCAGAGAAACTTTCTGGATTTTTTCCCTTGATACAGTACGTAAAGGACTGAATGAGGAAATAGTGTGGCTGGTTACATGAAGTCAACTGTGTCAGAACATGTTTGTCTCTTTTCATGATACCAATTTTGGCTATATCATATTTGTAAGTCAAAAATTTTTTTGCCTTGCTCAGTAGACTCAGATCTTATCAGAGGTAAATAGACAATCTCTACCTCTTCACAGCCAAGGATATTTTCCTTATTATTTTAGTCCTTCAACAATGCACATCAAGTGTTTTCCTAGGCGCAACATGTTTACAGTATTTAGCTTAAGGATATGTTTTCCAAGATGGTGTGCCCTCCTATAGACTGTCTTCACCATTAGTATTGAATGGAATAGCGCAGCATACATCCATATTTCACCAACAGTAAAACATCACACATTATTCGACCAGTTGACGGACTGCTAGGTGAACATATAAATAGCTTAAATTCATGCTTCCTTTCTTAGGAGGAGGCATCTCATTACAAGGTGCCGTTTTTCCGTTCCGATATGGTATGGGCAGCAATTTGATAGGCTGTCACCACTTGATCGGGCGCGTTGCAGTTTGTGAACTTTAAATTAAGAAAATACAATAGTATAGTGCATGTTTAATGATAGAATGACACACTATAACATGGCGCTCATATATATTTTCGAGTGTAAACATGGACTCTCTCTACTCCCAACGTAACATAGGAACAAACTGCGAATGTCTGTAAACACGCTTTTTGCAACGCACGTATTTAAAACAGTTAAAGCATAAACATTCCCTCGCATTACAAGGGTGGTGTGGACACTCCGCCGGGATTTGATACGAGCCACAAGCTTCTGCATCTAGGTAAGTACGTCATGCTCGTTAGAGGATTTCAGTTCTTAGAACGCACAGGTAGAAGTTGGAATGTGCAATTTTTGTAATCTCTTAACCCCATGAGAAAGGCAGCAGGAATCGCTATTCTAAATGGCGGTAGCAATTACCATGGCAAACGATAGAGACTCCCAGACGTATCTCGTGGTGGTTGACTAATCTCATGTATAGTGCAGTACAATGTGCACCAACTCACTGAAGGATGTCATGCTTTTAATAGTTAGTCAGCAACCGTTTTTACGATTTATGAGCAATTTCATCTGTGCGTCTATTTTTGTCCCACACATGGCAGCCTCTTGTACTGTGTTTTGCCAGTATTTAGATCATTTTTAGTTTTTCTAGTTCAACATATACAGTAACTAGCATCCAGCAACGGAATTGTTTTAACGCTTAGAATAGATTTCATACGGGCAACATTATTGTGCAGCTTTTATTAGGCTAGTAATCTGGCACCCTCATACTTTGCAGGAAAATTATGGTATTTGGACACTCATGAAGCTTTGGAGTTTAGATGTTGCATGAAGGACTGACACTTGGCGCTCCACGTTTATTGACTTAAAGAGTGAAGTCTCCTTGGACCGATGGTAAGAACCATTAAAAGAGCCCTCGCTTAGCCATTATACGTTGCAAAGGTCTGGCATTTTTTTTAACTCGCACAGCCCATTATGTTTCTGATGTTTCTATAGAACTGACTGGTCCCGCCTGTTTCCTTTTGGATTCGATTTGAATAAAGAGAAGAAGTGTCCCCAGCTCCTATTTAGAGGCACTTGATGATAACAGCTACAGATAGGATTGAACAATTGTCCTTTCAGGTGTATGAATCCTCTAAAGACATTCCTCCCCTTCTTTCTAGCTACATTTCCATTATCCACATATTTTGGTGATTGGTAGCACTCGAAGCTTGGTCTTTTGTTTCCTGATTTTCTTAGAACTTTCAACCCTTAGACTCTTTGGTAGGCACCCAAAAGAGGTATAGGAACCACCTTCTACTTTTTCTATTTTTTCTATTATAGCATGTAAAGGAATTTTCCTTTCGCACATATCCATGACTTCCTCTTTAGTGGATATCCTAGAGCTATAAGACAATCCTTATATCTTGAATAGCATTGCAGCACTAATTTCCAGTAGAGACACGGGTCGTATAAAAACTCTTATTGTTTGAGGTTTTACTTTGGCCATATATCCATGTGGTGACATGACTTCAGCATGCATTTAGTCCCCGTTTGCCAAACAAACTCATCAAGATACATATATATTTTTCTGGTGTTCACAGATACCCCTGCTTCTATTAATATTTTTTATTTTTGTACAATTTAAACACTGGTCCTGATGAAGGTGGTGAAAAGAATTTGCGTACCACCGAAACGTACATCGGCCAATCTTCCTTGGGAATCTGCCTAGAGAGATATACAGGAAAAGCAAAAGTTATGACGGCTGCAAATAATAATGAAATGACTCAGTGATCCTTAGACACTGTTGTAATTTAGGAAATGTTTTGATGTTGTAGATGAAATGATTTCCTAATACGTTTTTTCTCCCTCCTGTCCCTGTCGGATCCCCATTGGTTTGCATAAATTGTAATTTTATCTTGCACTTTGAATGTCAGGTGAATGAGAGGTATGGTATTGAGTGAGCTTGTTGTGGTATTGTATGAATGTGCTGGGGTATGTCAAGTTTACATAGATTTGATGTGTATTAGATTCCAATTTTGTATACCTATGGTAAAAGTAATTGTGTGACCTATGAATTTAGCTTGTTACTAATTGAATTTTTTGTGTGATTTTTGAAAATGAAAAATAATAAATATACATAAAAAATACAAAAATAAGGAAAAATGTCTGTTTAAACGGATGTATGATGCGACATCGCAAACGTTTACATCGCATCCCTTTACATCGGGGTCTTCACATAGCATGCACACGTACAACGCAGTCTTTCACCACCCAAACCATTACTTAGCGTACGCATTCAAAGACATGCAAAAAACATTTACAACGCACACAAACACCCTGCATGGTTTAGCATCGCGATTTTTCCCCAAATACCCCCCAGCATAACACACACTCGCCTAAAGCCTAAAAAAGTACCCCACACTTCCCTAAACCCTAAGGCCTAACCCCTAATACATTACGCTAAACACACTGCCCTAAACCCTAAACACTACACTGTCAGCACAATCCCCAGCCACTGCCCTAAACCCTAAACACTGCTTTAAACCCTAATGTCCAGACACTGCCCTAAACCCTAATCTCCACACACTGCCCTAAACCCTAAACTTTAAGCCCCCTTACCTTTTTCTCCTCGCGTCGACCCAGTGCTCTTCCGCCTCTTCCCTGGTGCTTGTCCGTGCCGCCCACCTCGCGTCCATTACACCACATACGATCTAAAAGTGTATGCGTGGTGAATGCGCATGCGGTGTAATGGTGCGCGGCATAATGGTCTGCGTCCTAACGCAGCTTGCGTTGTAGCGCTTGCGACGTAAATGCATGCGACCTAACGCAATGGATGTCTAAACACTATTGTCATATCTATATGATTTCACTATAGACAGGACACACTTTCCTCTTGCTGGGCATTTGTAAGCCATAGGCTACTTTAGAAAGAAATATAGGTCAGCTAGAGGACTCTTTATAGTCTTTGCCTACTTTCTCCCCCTCCCTCTAGGACCTGAAATTAATACTAGGGGTTACCTTCTTTATCCTTATTGATTAGTGATGTCACTGACCATGTCATGAATGATGTAATATGTGACGTCATCAGCAGTACATTGCGGGGGGTGAGTTATAGTTAACTGAACTAACTATAACGGCGGAATTTCTCTGGTTTTGTATGAGTAAAATGTCCAACTAACTATAACGTCCCTGAAACCTATGGTTTTTTCAGTGAATTTCAAAGTATTTTTAAATGCTAATTTCTAACTATAACATCTGTAAAACCTATGTTTTTTTTCAGTGAATTTCAAAGGTTTTTAAAATGCCAATTTCTAACTATAACGTCCCTGAATCCTATGGTTTCTTCAGTGAGTTTCAAAGGTTTTTTAAATGCTAATTTATAACTATAACATCTGTAAAATTCTATGGTTTTTTCAGTGAATTTCCAAAGTTTTTTTAATGCTAATTTCTAACTGTAACGTCCCTGAATCCTATGGGTTTTCAAGTGAATTTCAAAGGTTTTTTAAATATTAAACTACTATTCTGCTATTTGTCATTAGTACTGTTTTTTCTAACTTGCGGGACAGTGATGTGGGGAGAGGGAGTGAGAAGGAGGTATCTCACAGAGAGAGAGCTGCGGTATATTTCCAGTCTTGGCTTCAGAGATACAACTGTGGGCCCGAGAACTCGCACACGAAGAGCTGTGGTTCACAGAGGGAGAGTTGCGGGCCCGAGAAGGTTGTTGAGGGCTATGCTTCAGAGAGCTGTGGTCTAACTCGCACAGAGAGAGCAACGTGCCGATGGGCCTGTTAGCAGACACACAGCTACGAGCTAATGGGCTGGCTTGCAGAGGTAGAGCTGTGGACCCGACGGCTCGCAGACGCAGAGCTGCAAGCCGACAGACTAGCTTCTAAAGGCATAGCTGCTAGCTGGTGATGAGGGGGCAGGGAGCGTGAAAGGGGTATCTCGCACAGACAGAGCTCCGGTATGTTTTCAGAGTTGCCTCGCAGAGGTAGAACTTCGGACTCGATGTCTTGTAGATGGAGAGATGCGAGCTGACATGGACTGAATCACGAAATGGCTGCAAACAGTTCCTAGTTTCAACAGTTCGCACCTAGCCTCACAGAGGGAGAGCTGCGGCCCATGGGCTTGACTCGCAGAGGGAGAGCTATGGGCCGTCTACTCGCAAAGGCACAGCAGCATACTGGCTCACAGAGGTAGAGAACAGAGGGCCGACAGACTGGCTTCTAAAGGCATAGCTGCGAGCTGGTGATGTGGGGAGAGGGAGCGTGAAAGGGGTATCTCGCACAGACAGAGCTCCGGTATATTAAATTGCCCCCGGGGCCTTTGTTTTATTTTCACTCGATACGAGGCACAAGATGGATGCTAACACTTCCTGGTTTGAAGTGTTAGCAGCCATTCAGAGGCACGTTCGTGCTCGGGAGTTAGGTTCCGCCCAGATATATATATTTTTCCTTTAATATCTCAAAAACTACTAAACGGATTTACACCATTTCAGCTAAAGCGTGCTTTCTGGACCAAGGCCTTTCTCCCTGCCAAATTTGGCGTAATTCCGTTCAGTAGTTTGACCTGTAGCCTTGTCTAAAGTTTCCTATGGAAATTGCATGGAGAAAACATGTTTTGGGACCCTCCTTTTTTCTCAGCCCCCCCTTGACGAATCACCCCCAAACTTTCAAGATAGGGGCTGATCTGAAAAGAGGAACTTTTTGGAATTTTTTTTATAGATTCGTCAAACGACGCTAAAGTTATAAGCACATCAAAAAATGCTTTTCCTATGGAAATTAGGTTCTAACTATAACTATCTACTGGCGACCGCCAGTAGATAATGTATATATATATATCTCCTGTGGTTCTAACGAAACCTGAGCAACAATTATTAATGCTCGGACTGAATTATTGCCCAGGCCAAAGCTTCAATTATGCCTCCACTCGCATTGACGTATTTTGCTTTATCAGAAAATGAAAGCTAAAAAAAATTTTTGCCATAAAAATAAAAATGATTTTGAAAGCAATATCACGGTCAATGACGATACTACATTAACTGTCTCTGACATTCCAACTTTACTAACGCTGCACGATCTCAACGAGGCCACTGGATCGCAACCTTCGGGCCCCGATACCGACATGAACACACAAACTAGGTTGCGCAAAATCAATGTGACACAGAAGGGTGCAGGAATTTCCCAAAGACGCGGTGGATGTTTTTCACGATTGTGTTATAGAGGATATCAAGAAATTATATCTTCAAGTACAAGGTAAAAAAAGGAGAAAAGTCCAGTACAAAAAACAAGAATATGCAAACCTCATGACAAAATTGGGAGAGAACAATGAGATTATAATAAAAAAATTGGACAAAGGAGGCAACCTGGTTATATGGCCAAAAACCGACTATGTCAGTGAAGCAAACAAACAATTGAATAACTCAAGTTGCTATGAAAGATCCACACATAAGGAATATATCAAGGCCAATGAGAATCTACACAAGTTATTAGCACAGTGGAGAAGGGAAGGACTAATCTCTTTTGATGAGTACAAATTTATGAACCATGAGTTTCCTGTCCTTCCAGTATTATATCTGATTCCTAAAATCCACAAAGGTATTTCACCGGTACCAGGAAGACCAATTATATCAGCCATTAAAAGCATTTCCGAACAAGTGGGACAATACATTGATTATTTTTTACAGGATATGGTTAAAGCATTACCCAGTTATGTAAAAGATACTGGTGATTTCCTGTTAAAAACCAAAGATTTAATGTGGACTGATGACATGTTGCTAATCACTCTCGATATAGAGTCTCTTTATACGAGCATAGACCATAAGACAGGATTGTCAGCAGTCAAATACTTTTTGGAAAAAAGATCATGTGAATTTCATGAACACAACAAGGTTCTTCTTAATCTCATTGATTGGTGCCTGAATAACAATTTCTTTCTTTTTGGAAAGGAACTATTCAAACAACTCCACGGAGAAGCAATGGGAGCCTGTTTCTCCCCCAGCTACGCGTGTTTACACGTTGGCTGGTGGGAGGACCAGGTTCTCAAGCATATACACAGGGTATATTTCAAAAATAATGTATCTTGTGATCTCAGATACATAGATGACATCCTTATTTTGTGGCAAGGAGAGGAAAAGGAAGCTTTAGATTTTATAGATGCAATTAATAATAATTCTATGAATCTCCATTTCGCATCCCACATCAATAGATTAAGCATTGAATTTTTAGATGTAAAAATCTATATTCAAAATAATCAGTTTGAAACTACCCTGTTTAGAAAACCTACCGCAGGAAATATTACACTCCATGCCACCAGCGCACATCCCAAGCATCTCATCGCTAGTATTCCCTACTGTGAGATTCTAAGACTTAAAAGAATTTGCAGCATGGAATCAGATTTTGACATGTGCGTGAAGGAAACCATGACTAGATTGAAGGCGAGGGGTTACTCTGACACCATACTTGATGAAGCCATGGCTAAAGCCAATGCACGACCCAGAATGAGTTTGTTTAAGGCCATCCAAAGTCCTGTTCCACTGGTAGAGCCAGCCATTTGCAATCAAGTAGTAATCAAAGAAGGACCCAGATTGATTACTACTTTTTGCAGTGAAGAAAGAAAAATCAGGTCCATAGTTAAAAAGAATTGGCCTATTATTCTCACTGATGCTGTGCTCCGCACAAGATTACCGGCTACTCCCTCCTATGATCCCTTTCAGGAGAGCTAAATGTATTGGAACATGTCTGGATAAAAGCAGCCCTGAAATAAGACATAATGATATGTGGCTAAAACCTGCTCATGGTTTTCGCAAATGTTCTTCTTGCAGGGCCTGCAAATTTGGCATAAATAAGACTCACTATCTCACTCCCTTTAACACAAAAGAAGTGGCCATCATAGGGAGTTTTACTTGCAGGACAGATTTTGCTGTATATGTCCCGACGTGCACCTGTGGCCTTAACTACATCGGTAGCACTAAGCTGCAGGTGCATGTTAGGATTTTGCAGCATCTCCGTGCCATTTTACATAATGACCCTGCTTACCCAGTGGCACGCCATTTCAAACAGGCTCACAATAATGATGTCACCTGCCTTAAATATTTCGTAATAGCATATATTCCCAAACCTCGGCGAGGTGGTAATAGAGAACTTCAATTAAAGCAACTAGAGACTAGAAAGATTCTTGAGTTCGACAGTAAATGGCCGAATGGATTGAATAACACTGAAGATATGCACAACTTTCTCTAGTGAGCCTTTTTCTGTTCTTTGTTCTCTGTTTTTTGTTCTTTGTTTTCCTCCTTATTATCATTATTATTTTTTGGAAGTCTGACTAGATGACATAAGACTATGGAAAATACAATCTTAAGTGTAGGGCTAAATGTATTCACTGTATATTTACATATAGGTTCTTCTCTTTTGCGCACTTGAGTAGGTTACTTATTATTTGTAACCAGTGCATTAATATAAAATGATCTATATACCTCTAATGCCATAATATTGAAAACATATGTTTATGACACATTTGCACTTTTTGTAATATGATGAAACTATAGAAATGAATTTATATGATTTCAGCAATAATTATCAGGATTGAATTTTTATTGTTATTAATATTTATTCATTTTCTTTTAATCATACAGTTGCACATTATTTGTATATCTTTTAAGAATTTGCACATTTGCACAGTTTTGCACAATCATTGAAAATGCTGCTATGCACTCTTTACACTTTAACAGGTCTTCCACTACAAAAATTCATTGCCAATATATATGAAACTTTTCTGTTAGTTAATGTTCAACCTTCCATGTCGTCTGGTTTGTTACCAAGGATTTATCCTGTTATAATTGATTGATGAGATACTTTACATAATAATATGCATTTAAATAGGCTTTGTCACAGGGAGCCATCTTTCTGTCACATTGTGGGAATTTGAAATATTTAGAATAACAAATGATCATTTGGTTATGTTTCTTAAATGTTATATTCTTTCCCCACATGCTAGCGCATTGACGTATTGTTTTGTATCTCCTTACTTCTGTATTCATACAATAAGATTGGTTTTTAGTTTCTCTTAAATAGAAATTTTCCAAAGGTTGGAATTTAAAAATGAAATACTTATTAGCTTTCAGGTATTTATATTTATCTATATGGTTTGATTTTATACCTCAAGGTAAAGTGATATATATAAAGTCTGTTTTCCTGGTCTATTATCATGTGACCAGGAAGTGGGTGTACACTTAGCAGCACTTAAAAACATTCAGTGCAACCACATTCCGCATGTGAACAAGGGCTCTCGAGCCCGAAACGCGTCAATTTGTTGAGAAAAGATGGTCGAATAAAACATTCTGCCTGAAGATTTGCGTGGTCTGTCTCTCCTTCTTCGCCGTCAGGAGGTTGTGGGAGTTCTAGCGTACTCAATATATATATATATATATATATATATATATATATATATATGCACTGATATGGCTCCGTGATGTTGGACCCCTGGCGCTTCTGTAAATTCGACGCCTCAGTAGAGCCACACTGAAGAATTATTCACCATCACATTTCTTCCAAGAAATAATTGGCGCGCACTCACAAAGCTCTGTATTCTTGATCCCCAAAATCTTTTATTCAGCTTATTTTCGTTTCAAAGTTGAGGGACAAACCAACGCGTTTCGCTATCCACTGATAGCTTGGTCACGGTTAGTGTTGCTCCTTCAAACCCACCAATAAGAAAGGTGATGCGAAGTCATGTGATTCTTACATTGTCAATCAACATTGAATGTTTTTACCCTGAAGGATTCTGGTACTCGTAGTCAAAATAACCCAAAACCAACCATGAATTAATGCGTATAAGTTATAAACATTATCTTTTTCTCCTGTCTATATTTATATACAACTGTGAATGTCCTCTGTTGAAATCCTTTAAACAATAACTGTGCCAGATTGCCACGACAGAAAATATTTGGTGTATGTTCCACCTAACGATCTTTTTAAGCAATAGGCATTTATATTCATGTAAAATTTGAATAAAGTTACAACCTCATTGAATAACGCTTAAAGCCCTCCAGTGGGCTATTATTGTGATTCATGGTTGTTTCATACTAGGGACACCGGGTTTATACATCATTTGAGTAACTGTATTTATAACTTGAAATTTTTAGCCTATCTCCTTCCCCTATCCAGGTCACATTATAGCTAGGAAACAAACAACAAGGAAAACAAAATTTCTTACAGGTGCACGTACAGTTCCTCACTCTGGTTTAACCCCCAGGGGGTGTACGTTCTGAAGTTCAATATTTGCCGTGATTCACGGCGTCTCAAATTCTTTTCTCTGTCTCCCCCTCTTTCATTTGCAGGGATTGTCTCCAGACCATAAAAACAGAGTATTTTCCAGTTGCTGTCATGGTGCGTCTCCATGTGTTTGGCAACGGCGTTACTTCTGTCTTTGTTTACCGTTGCTCTCACATGTTCGAGTATCCTTTTTTTTAATTCAAACTTCGTACTGCCAATGTATTTGAGTGAACAGGGGCACTCGATCACATACACCACGAATTGGCTTTTGCAGGTAATCAATTCTTTTATTACCCATTTTTTGATGTTTTTGCCATCGTGCATTGGAACTTCTGTTATGTTTTTAGCAATTTGACACACTTTGCACGAATGGCATTTTTTGAAACCCTTCGTTGTCAGCCATTGAGTTCCTTTCTTTTTGGTGTGATCTTGATGATGACTATGTACTAGTTTGTCGCGTAAGTTCCTAGCACGACGGAACGTGATGCTAGGATGCTTACCCATAATTTCCCTGACTGTTGGGTCTAACTGTAAGAGTTTCCAATTCCTGCGTAAGATATCACCTATTTGTTTGGCTTCATTGGAATGATCCAAAATGAGTCTTATTGGTGTCGGTTGATGCACATCAATGCTTGTATCTTGTTTCTGGGTGTTCAAAAGGATTGATCTCTTTTTTTCATTAGCACGCCTCCAGCAACTCTGAATGGTACTTGTTTGGTATCCGCGATGTTTGAATCTGATGGCTGAATTTTGACTGTGTTGTAACCACTCCTGTTGTTCTGAACAGATTCGGCGTAGCCTCAAGAATTCCCCATATGGAATATTGTTTTTTACTACTGGTTGGTGGAAACTATTGGCATGTAGAATTGAGTTGGTAGATGTTGCTTTCCTGTGTAGTGTGGTTTCTAATTTATTGTTGGCAACATAAATCTCTGTGTCTAAAAAGATGATTTTCTCATTACTGATGTTATGCGTAAATTTGATATTGGCATCTGTGGAGTTTAGAATTTGAAAGTATTCCTCAAATTCTTGTGCCGTGCCGTCCCACACTATTAAAAGGTCATCGATATATCGTAACCATTTCATGATTTTTTCCACAAATTTGTCATTGTTGGGATGCCATGCTATCTGTTGCTCCCACCAACCCATGGTCAGGCATGCGTATGCCGGGCTAAAAGAGAACCCCATCGCGCATCCTTTCGTTTGCAAGTAAATTTCATCACCAAAAAGAAATACATTTTGAGTTAGGCACATCTGGATCATATCCATCAACATCTGATTGTGATGTTTGAATTTGATGTCTCTTTCTTTCAAAAAGAAACTGCATGCAGTTAGTCCAATGTTATTGTCAATGTTAGTGTATAAAGATATCACGTCCATCGTGATTAACAGATATGACGCATGCCATGGTAGTTCCTGTAGGGGTTTTAACAGATCAGTTGTGTCACGTACATATGAATTTAAATTGAGCACGAAGGGCATCAAGAAATGGTCAATGTAACTGGCTACAGGTTCCATCAAAGATCCTTTTGCTGACACAATTGGCCGGCCTGGTGGTCTCTGGGGATTTTTATGGACCTTAGGTAGGAAATATATGGTTGCCATGATTGGATGTTCCGTCATTAGAAATTTTTGCTCATCTTCATCAATTAGATTTTGTTTTCGCCATTTGATTAGGTTTTTATCCAACTTTTCTTTAAAGATTTTTGTTGGGTTCCTGTCTAATTTGGAATAATATTCCCTATTATCCAGTTGTCTATGTGCTTCCATTACATAATCTTCTGTATTTTGAATGACGATGTTTCCTCCTTTATCCGCCATTTTTATGGTGATGGTTTTGTCCTCTGTCAGAGTTTTAAGAGCCAATATTTCTTCTTTTTTCAAGTTGTCTTTGAATTTTGAAAATCTAATGTTGTAGATTTCCTGTACTACTGCCTCTTGGAAGATATCAATCTTATTCCCTGGTGGTAATTGCGGGTAGAAGCGTGAGGCTGGCTTTTTACCACTTAGACCAGCACCCAGTTGCGGACATGCTATGGATTCATCGATCATTTCTGGTTCATTCATGACGTCCAAATTGATTAAAGTTAAAAGTGCCGGCATATCTGTGGTTTGTAAAGATGATTTTGTACTTGGTTCCATAATTTTGCGTTTCTCCATGCTCTTTGTCATCTCTTGATTGTCTTTGAACATTTTGGCCAATTTAATCTTCCTGACATATTTGTATATGTCAATTCTGGTTTGTGCCAAGTCCATTGGTTGTATCGGGCAAAAATTGATGCCGTGTTTAAGTAGAGAAATGGTATCCTTTGTGAGTATGTGGTTAGATAAATTCATTATAACTAATTCTTCTTTATCCTCCGGGACAGCCGTGCAGTCTATTTTGAGGTCTTCTGTCGCATACTTCTGGTTTTGGTACCTGTCTCCTCTAACCCACTTATTTCTTTGTCCACGTCTTGTTGCTTTTTTGTTGCTGATGTTGGGGTACGTTGTACCCATTTTCGCCCTCTGCCTCTTCCTCTTGCGTTTTGAAATTGATATTGATTCTGTTCCCAGAGTCTCTGTTGTAAGACCAGTCTCATGTCCCCTAAAAAATTCCTGGTTGTATGTTCCTCGCTTGATTCGCCTTCAATGTCACTCCCTCCTGTTGATGCTAATGATGTTAGACTTGCGGAGCTGTCTGTCCCTCTGTCCCCTTGTCGCTGCTCCTTGAATATATCGAATTTTCTGGCATATGTGAAAATGCGTCCCTGCGCATAATCTTCTTTGTCGCGCTGAAATTTAGCCTGTTTCCTTGATTTAACCACCTCTTCATGTTTATCCACATATTTATCAAGGTCTGCTTTTAGTTTAGTCATTTCAGAATTCATTTTCATATTTGATCATTCTTTTTCCAATGTTGATAATTCCTCCTTGATTTTAATGAGTGCTATTTCGATATGTTTGACTAGAATGGCGATCGGGCCCAGTGATGAATTTAGTACATAATCACCCCATTCTTGTAAAAGTTCATTGCTGGCATCTGTTTGACTAGGCATCAATGATATGCGAAGTCCTCTTGTGACACGTCGGACCTGTAAATATTTTTTCAAGGTAGTCAGCTCCCACCACTTGTTGATTTCCTTTTTGCTCAATTTTTCCCACAATTTTAATTTACTCCGGACATCTGTCTTTGCAGGTTCTGCATTCCGTTCCCTGCGATTCGGTTCCCTTAACGATGCATCCTGGTCAAAAAAGGAGGCTAATTGTTCATTACGTTGTGCATCACGTTTATCCATTGTTCTTTTTTTACTCTTTTTTGCCCTCCAAAAGAAACGAAACTCCTTCGTATTTGCTGTTGCTGCCGTCTTACAATGTTATCAATAGCGGAAGCACTGTTAACAAGGGGATTCACAGAGCTGTCCGTCAGAAAGATATGACTGCTGATACATTTGAAAAAACACCGCTACATATCCTTCAATGAATATAATTGCGGTAGTGTTGCTAAAGCAATCTGCTTTCCTTTGACGGGGATAGTCAGTTACATGCACATGGTGATTCACTGAAAACTAACGCCCACACACAGCACGGGAGGCTTACCTACACCCTCCGATGTCGATTCCCCGTCCCCAGCTGTCGCGGGTACTGCAGCTTTCATCCGTAAATCTGCCAAATGAAATCCAAAACTGACGGTCACCGGGTCCAAATGTTAATTGTGCACTGATATGGCTCCGTGATGTTGGACCCCTGGCGCTTCTGTAAATCCGGTGCGACGCCTCAGTAGAGCCACACTGAAGAATTATTCACCATCACATTTCTTCCAAGAAATAATTGGCGCGCACTCACAAAGCTCTGTATTCTTGATCCCCAAAATCTTTTATTCAGCTTATTTTCGTTTCAAAGTTGAGGGACAAACCAACGCGTTTCGCTATCCACTGATAGCTTGGTCACGGTTAGTGTTGCTCCTTCAAACCCACCAATAAGAAAGGTGATGCGAAGTCATGTGATTCTTACATTGTCAATCAACATTGAATGTTTTTACCCTGAAGGAGTCTGGTACACGTAGTCAAAATAACCCAAAACCAACCATGAATTAATGCGTATAAGTTATAAACATTATCTTTTTCTCCTGTCTATATTTATATACAACTGTGAATGTCCTCTGTTGAAATCCTTTAAACAATAACTGTGCCAGATTGCCACAACAGAAAATATTTGGTGTATGTTCCACCTAACGATCTTTTTAAGCAATAGGCATTTATATTCATGTAAAATTTGCATAAAGTTACAACCTCATTGAATAACGCTTAAAGCCCTCCAGTGGGCTATTATTGTGATTCATGGTTGTTTCATACTAGGGACACCGGGTTTATACATCATTTGAGTAACTGTATTTATAACTTGAAATTTTTAGCCTATCTCCTTCCCCTATCCAGGTCACATTATAACTAGGAAACAAACAACAAGGAAAACAAAATTTCTTACAGGTGCACGTACAGTTCCTCACTCTGGTTTAACCCCCAGGGGGTGTACGTTCTGAAGTTCAATATTTGCCGTGATTCACGGCGTCTCAAATTCTTTTCTCTGTCTCCCCCTCTTTCATTTGCAGGGATTGTCTCCAGACCATAAAAACAGAGTAATTTCCAGTTGCTGTCATGGTGCGTCTCCATGTGTTTGGCAATGGCGTTACTTCTGTCTTTGTTTACCGTTGCTCTCACATGTTCGAGTATCATACACCAAATATTTTCTGTAGTGGCAATCTGGCACAGTTATTGTTTAAAGGATTTCAACAGAGGACATTCACAGTTGTATATAAATATAGACAGGAGAAAAAGATAATGTTTATAACTTATACGCATTAATTCATGGTTGGTTTTGGGTTATTTTGACTACGAGTACCAGAATCCTTCAGGGTAAAAACATTCAATGTTGATTGACAATGTAAGAATCACATGACTTCGCATCACCTTTCTTATTGGTGGGTTTGAAGGAGCAACACTAACCGTGACCAAGCTATCAGTGCATAGCGAAACGCGTTGGTTTGTCCCTCAACTTTGAAACGAAAATAAGCTGAATAAAAGATTTTGGGGATCAAGAATACAGAGCTTTGTGAGTGCGCGCCAATTATTTCTTGGAAGAAATGTGATGGTGAATATATATATATATATATATTACCTACTGGCGGTCGCCAGTAGGTAGTTATAGTTAGGAGCCTGTTTCCTTAGGAAATCCGCAACATTCTATTTGGAATAACTTTGGCGCCGGTCGACGAATCCTCGCGAATTTCTCAAAATAGGTGGGGCGCTATGCTCCGCTCCTACCCTGAAAGTCTCGGGGGGATTCGTCAAGCGGGGGCTGAGATAAAAGGGGGGTCCCAAAACGCATTTTTCCCATGCATTTTTCCATAGGACCTTTAGACAGGGCTACAGCCCGAACGGCTGAACAGAATTACTAGAAATTTGGCAGAGAGGTAGTCCTCAGGTCAAGGAAGTGCCTTTTGTAGGTTTGGTGTAAATCTGTTCAGTAGATTCTGAGAAAATAGCCTTTAAATCAATATATATATCTGAGCCAGCTTACGGTACACTTACCGTAAGCTTACCGTACGCGTACGGTGGCGTGCGCGAGCGCGATTCTGATTGGCTGTTAGATCTTAGTAAACATTCGAATCGGCCGAAACCAGGAAGCGGCGGCCGCCATTTTGTGTATTTCACTCCGGTAAAAAAGAGTGATATCTTGAAAAGGGAGCAAGGGAGAGAGTTACAGACCCCCTAACATTTGTAAGGGGGTCAAAGAAGGACAGAAAAGTATAAAGGAAACATTTATTGATTTTAAAGCTTACGGTAAGCGTACGGTAAAAAAAAATACAAAAAAGAAATGAAATTCAGATTTAAGTGTTTAGATATTAGGGGGCTCTAAAAAGAGCCGTTGTGTTTATTAAGTGATTTTTTTGTGGTACCTACAAGTAAGTACCGATGCAGAGTCTAAGGTTCAAGAGGAAGACTCTGTTCCCTTCATTATTGAAGTGCACACCATCTCCTCTATAAATGTCTTGCATGTCGTAACGCAAGTTGTTGTGGTAAATGGAACCCATACCATAGTCACGGAGGAAAGCAGAAACAGATTTGTTGACGTGCTTTCTTGCTTTGTCAATCTGCGGACAGAAATGATTGGACCAGTTCCATTTTTGCCTTTGGCATATGTTAGAAAACACAAAGGCAGTTTTAGGGAAAAGTGAAAACAGTTGTGCAAAGGTGTCCTTCATAAGCATTTCCAGACCTACCCCAGTCAAAGTGCCTAGGTCATTGCCACCACAGTGCACTATTATGAGGTCAGGGTGTTGGATTTGCATGAAGGATTTCACCAATGGCATCAATTGGTGCCACTTTAACCCTCTCTGACCAATCCATTTAATGTCTACATTTGGCAAAGCAAGGTCTCTCACCATACCTGTTTTCTCTGCAAACTTTTCACTCCAGAAGACATAGCTGTGCCCTACAATCCACACTGTGAACATCTTCAAAGGAGAACTGGATGCACTCAGGAGGTGTCTTTCAGTAGAATGGCAATATGAAAAGAAAGACAGTTTGGAAATGGAGGCATACATATTTTTTTCAAAACAAAAAGAACTGATTGGTTGTTTCATACCATTCTAGAATAAAAACTAGGCTGTATGTGTAAATTAATAGAAGCATGTTTTGTATTGGTACAGAAAAATGTGTTACCAAAGAACAGTACTATGGATTTGCTGTTAGGTTTGAAAAGTCAAGCACTCTTGCTCTGTGGAATTGAAACATTGTGTGGCGAACTTCTGACCTAACTCCACACAGCAGTGTTCCATGAGCTGTTGCTATGGTAGCAGGCAGAAGTCAAGTTGGGGGAAGAGTACTAGGCAGAAGTCAAGTTGGGGGCAGGGTACTTTTGGAAAAGGGTTGGTTTTCAACCAATAGAAATGTGTGATTACATTTGAAAAAAAGGGGGAAGCACTGAGATTTGAAACTTACATGTATATGTGTGGAAAAATAGAGGGAAACTTTGCCATTATCTGGTTCTGCTGAGAGGAGAGAGGTGTAGAGAACAGAGATCCTGGCTCTGATAATCTGCTGTTTGAGTGCCACATTTCTTTCACAACTAACTAATTTTAAAGGTGAGGTTAGAGTTTGAGAGGGGATGTATATGGTAAATTAAGAAATGAATAATAGAAATGTAATTCTTTTTGTTGAAGTTGTGTTTATTATTTTCTGTTTTGGGAGAAATTTAAATGTGAGGAACATGTAAAATAATATGGACTATGTTTTCACGATAAATTAAGGTGTATTGGTATAAAAAATGAATAGTTTAAGGGTTTGAGGTTGGACTCAGTAATGCAAATACATTCAGCATCACTAAGGCTGGTTGCCCTTGGTGGAATGTAGGCAGTCACCCAGGTTACACATGTTGGGAAATATAGGCAGAGATTTATTGTGTACAACTCTGGTAATTTTATATTTGCATTAGTAGGAAAAAGGGGGAGCGATTTTTTGGTGCAGAAGCAGACTCTTAGCACACACCCAGCTCCTTTCCATGTATAATCATGCACAGTATTCACAAGCGAGTGGGGTTTGAGGTTTCAGTCTGTAATGCAAAGACATTCAGCATCACTAAGGCTGGTTGCCCTTGCTGGAGTGTAGGCAGTCACCCAGGATACACATGGTGGTGGTCTGAAAAAGCAGTCTGGACATGGGCATTTAAAAAAATCTGAAAAGTGGATTCATAATGTGTCAGTCTGTAAAGGTGTTTATCACTTGCCAAAAAAAAGAGCAGTAAGTGTGCATTCAAATTGGCAAAGAAATTTCGTTTTGTGACTAATGTGAAAACATGACTCTGTGTGCAAATAGGAATTACAGGCAGAGATTTATTGCGTTTTGCTCTGGTGATTTCACAGTTGCATTAGTAGGAAAAAGGGGGAGCGATTTTTTGGTGCAGAAGCAGACTCTTAGCACACACCCAGCTCCTTTCCATGTATAATCATGCACAGTATTCACAAGCGAGTGGGGTTTGAGGTTTCAGTCTGTAATGCAAAGACATTCAGCATCACTAAGGCTGGTTGCCCTTGCTGGAGTGTAGGCAGTCACCCAGGATACACATGGTGGTGGTCTGAAAAAGCAGTCTGGACATGGGCATTTAAAAAAATCTGAAAAGTGGATTCATAATGTGTCAGTCTGTAAAAGTGATTATCACTTGCCAAAAAAAAAGAGCAGTAAGTGTGCATTCAAATTGGCAAAGAAATTTCGTTTTGTGACTAATGTGAAAACATTTTTTTTTTTTAAATTTATTTTTTTATTGAGAGTTCAAATATGGCAATACAATATTAATAAACACAAATAGAATTCAATTAATACAGTATGAGAATGAATATATTAAGAACCGTATAAATTGTCATTGTAGTAATAAAATTATAATTATAAAGTGCAAGGTCATATAAGAACTAAGAGACAGTAAAAAATCATTAAAATGCAGCGAAATTGAATATTTGTCATTTAAATACAATAAGCGTCTTCACAATTTATGAAGTGCAACGTGCGAGATCCGGACAGTTATAGTGGACTAATAAACAACAGTATAAATCTGATTAAATTAAAAATCAAACACACTCCAATATTTATCATATTTTTTGAGAGCCCCTAATCTAAGAGCATATTTTCTTTCCCTACCCTGGATTAAAAGTAGCTTTGACTTCCATGCCTGAAAGGAAGGAGCAAGATCTGTTTTCCAGGACTGTAGAATGAGGGATTTAGCTATTAAAGAAGCTATAAAGAGGGACTCATCATGTGGAGTGTGGATAGAAGAACAACCTAGAAGGGGAATTAAATCATCAAATACAATATTAGTTTTGAGAACAATTGAGAGATATTTTTCTATTTCCTTCCATAAAGCCTGGATTTTTGGACACTCCCAAACAATGTGTTTCCAAGAACCTTTTCCATCACAACGGAAGCATTTATCTGCTACTTGCGGGAAGATTTTGTGTAAAAAGGACGGAGTTCTATATAGTAACCATTTGTTATAAAATTGCATTTGTTTAAAGTTCGCACCACGAAAGATGGTTTTATTGAATTTATTTATTTTGTCCCATACCGGTCGATTAAATATAATATCTTCACTTTTCTCCCATCTTTCAATAATCTTGCTATAAATATCATGGTCCTTATTTTCTTTTAATATTTTTATCCAGATACTCACTTCCTTTTGTATTTTATTATTAAGAATAGTCGAAATATTTTCTTTATTGAATAAGTTTCCTATATTGAGTTCTCTGAGTTTTGGATTTATTCTTATAAAGGACCAGTTAAGTATTAAGTGCGAATGGATTAACTGACTATGAATTTCGTTCCAAGATTTCCATCTGTTTCCCAGCAGGAAGTCTTCAATTTTCTCGAAACCATTCTCCTTCCAGAGAGTTAATATATTTTGTTCCATACAACTAGCATCTCTCACACTGAAGTTTTTTAGATTCGTCCTATTACTCAAAACCGATAATTCATAAAATTTAAAAAACTGAGTTTTCACCTTAAAAATCCACTGGATGGTTTTATATCGAACTTTTTTTGGATCTTTCGTGATTCTGACCGGATCATAGATTTTCAATTCCAGCAACATTTTTTTCATGAAGAAATTATCTGTCTCTTGGGAGTCTAGGAGCAGAAACCTGTGACTATAATGTGCAAAAGACGCAAAATAATACTCTTTGATATTTGGGAGGGACAACCCTCCTTGGGTAGATGATAAATATAAAGTGCTCAGTGCTAGTCTGGGTGATTTTTTTGCCCATAAGAAAGAAGAGATCAAGGTTTCTATTTTCTTAAAATAAGAGGCCTGGATTGCACAGGGAATTGCGCTAAAAAGGAAATTGAAAAGGGGTAGGACCGACATTCGAATTAGCGATGCTCGCCCCATAAGAGACAGGGGTAATAAATTCCATCGATCTAAAAGAGAGCCCACTTTTTTTAATAGAGGTAAAAAATTGAGAGAGAAAAAATCATCTGGGTTATCTGATATAAATAATCCGAGATATCTCTTTGGATCCGTATTATATATCTGTCTAAATTCTGGAGCTAAAGTGTCTATAGTGCAGTTGAGTAGAATAATTTCCGTTTTGTTTACATTAATTTGACTAATGTGAAAACATGACTCTGTCTGCAAATAGGAATTACAGGCAGAGATTTATTGCGTTTTGCTCTGGTGATTTCACAGTTGCATTAGTAGGAAAAAGGGGGAGCGATATTTTGGTGCAGAAGCAGACTCTTAGCACACACCCAGCTCCTTTCCATGTATAATCATGCACAGTATTCACAAGCGAGTGGGGTTTGAGGTTTCAGTCTGTAATGCAAAGACATTCAGCATCACTAAGGCTGGTTGCCCTTGCTGGAGTGTAGGCAGTCACCCAGGATACACATGGTGGTGGTCTGAAAAAGCAGTCTGGACATGTGCATTTAAAAAAATCTGAAAAGTGGATTCATAATGTGTCAGTCTGTAAAAGTGATTATCACTTGCCAAAAAAAAATAGCAGTAAGTGTGCATTCAAATTGGCAAAGAAATTTCGTTTTGTGACTAATGTGAAAACATGACTCTGTGTGCAAATAGGAATTACAGGCAGAGATTTATTGCGTTTTGCTCTGGTGATTTCACAGTTGCATTAGTAGGAAAAAGGGGGAGCGATTTTTTGGTGCAGAAGCAGACTCTTAGCACACACCCAGCTCCTTTCCATGTATAATCATGCACAGTATTCACAAGCGAGTGGGGTTTGAGGTTTCAGTCTGTAATGCAAATACATTCAGCATCACTAAGGCTGGTTGCCCTTGCTGGAGTGTAGGCAGTCACCCAGGATACACATGGTGGTGGTCTGAAAAAGCAGTCTGGACATGGGCATTTAAAAAAATCTGAAAAGTGGATTCATGATGTGTCAGTCTGTAAAAGTGTTTATCACTTGCCAAAAAAAAGAGCAGCAAGTGTGCATTCAAATTGGCAAAGAAATTTCGTTTTGTGACTAATGTGAAAACATGACTCTGTGTGCAAATAGGAATTACAGGCAGAGATTTATTGCGTTTTGCTCTGGTGATTTCACAGTTGCATTAGTAGGAAAAAGGGGGAGCGATTTTTTGGTGCAGAAGCAGACTCTTAGCACACACCCAGCTCCTTTCCATGTATAATCATGCACAGTATTTACAAGCGAGTGGGGTTTGAGGTTTCAGTCTGTAATGCAAAGACATTCAGCATCACTAAGGCTGGTTGCCCTTGCTGGAGTGTAGGCAGTCACCCAGGATACACATGGTGGTGGTCTGAAAAAGCAGTCTGGACATGGGCATTTAAAAAAATCTGAAAAGTGGATTCATAATGTGTCAGTCTGTAAAAGTGATTATCACTTGCCAAAAAAAAAGAGCAGTAAGTGTGCATTCAAATTGGCAAAGAAATTTCGTTTTGTGACTAATGTGAAAACATGACTCTGTGTGCAAATAGGAATTACAGGCAGAGATTTATTGCGTTTTGCTCTGGTGATTTCACAGTTGCATTAGTAGGAAAAAGGGGGAGCGATTTTTTGGTGCAGAAGCAGACTCTTAGCACACACCCAGCTCCTTTCCATGTATAATCATGCACAGTATTCACAAGCGAGTGGGGTTTGAGGTTTCAGTCTGTAATGCAAAGACATTCAGCATCACTAAGGCTGGTTGCCCTTGCTGGAGTGTAGGCAGTCACCCAGGATACACATGGTGGTGGTCTGAAAAAGCAGTCTGGACATGGGCATTTAAAAAAATCTGAAAAGTGGATTCATAATGTGTCAGTCTGTAAAAGTGATTATCACTTGCCAAAAAAAAAGAGCAGTAAGTGTGCATTCAAATTGGCAAAGAAATTTCGTTTTGTGACTAATGTGAAAACATGACTCTGTGTGCAAATAGGAATTACAGGCAGAGATTTATTGTGTTTTGCTCTGGTGATTTCACAGTTGCATTAGTAGGAAAAAGGGGGAGCGATTTTTTGGTGCAGAAGCAGACTCTTAGCACACACCCAGCTCCTTTCCATGTATAATCATGCACAGTATTCACAAGCGAGTGGGGTTTGAGGTTTCAGTCTGTAATGCAAAGACATTCAGCATCACTAAGGCTGGTTGCCCTTGCTGGAGTGTAGGCAGTCACCCAGGATACACATGGTGGTGGTCTGAAAAAGCAGTCTGGACATGGGCATTTAAAAAAATCTGAAAAGTGGATTCATAATGTGTCAGTCTGTAAAAGTGATTATCACTTGCCAAAAAAAAAGAGCAGTAAGTCTGCATTCAAATTGGCAAAGAAATTTCGTTTTGTGACTATTGTGAAAAGAAATGTAGTAATATATTTAAATAAAATAAAGGAATTTTTTTTTAGTTTTTTTCAGGTATTGCTGAAGAGCAGTGAACAAAATTTAAGATGCCTACAAAATCCAGAGTTCAAAAAACTCACAAAAAAAACCTATATTTGAAGACAACTGGAGGACCAAAGTTAGTAGAAGATGCTCATGTTGGGAAAAAGAAAAAATCTTCTGGTAAGCAGAAAAAACAATTTCTAAAAAATATATTCAAAAGAATGAAAAATGTACAAAATGTCTGTACTGGAAAGAATGTTTTGAAAAGAAAAGGACAGGAAAAAATTGAGAATTTAGTTAATGCAAATATACCTTCTGCAACTGAAAAGATTTACATAAATAGAAAAACAGCGTTTAAAGAGATACGTAGAAAAATGTTTCAGAGAAGAGTTATGTCCAATTTGATAAAGGATGTGAAGAAATATAAGCAAAAGAGTAAGTTTTATAAAAGAAAAAAAGAAATTGAAGCCATTGCAGCAAAGGCTTTAGAATTAAAAAGGAAACTATTCATTTTAATTTTGAATAGGATGCGTACATTAGACAAAATGGTTAATGTACTGAAATCACATAGCAAAAGGAAAAGAGTAGTGAACAGAACAAACTTTTGTAAAGTGTTTTTAGGAAAGTGGATGCATAGTTCAAGTAGTGAACCTTTTTTTAATGAAGAGAGCTATTTTCAAAGTAATAGTTTGCTGCATGCAGTTGACACCAGAGGTCGTGCTTACGAAGTAAAAAATGGTTGCATAATGGAGAAGGAGATAATGGTTCCAAGAGATGAGGTACAAGTGATGGCAGATGAGGCTATGGGGAGACGTCCTAAAGCCCCAGTGTACACTTGGAATTGTAGTAGTATTTGCACTGTGCGTCAGGAATCTATTGACAAATTTCGTGAGTTTCTAAGAGAATTTAGTAAAAAAAGTATAAAACAGAAGATTAAGGTGCTTCAAAGTCTAGATCCATGCAGAGTGAGAGAGAATACTGGTTTGCAGGGTCATTCTCTGGCTTGTCTATCTAGAAAAGTGTGTAATAGTGTTTTCCATCATTTTAGGATGCTGGCTGTTCATCATACTGAAATGAGAAAGTTTGTGAGACGGTTGTATTTTGCTAAAAGTCCAGCAATAAAGTTAGATGAATTGAATAGGGCTCTGTTCCGTGGAACGGTATCAGATGTAGAGAAGGTTGTTGATGAAATTCAGTTTTGTTACTTTGGTCCTGAACAAAACAGTGCAGAGAAGGACACAGTAAATGAGGAAGAAGTGGAAGAGAATGTAGAACCCTCTGTAAGTAAGACATTTAATGATCACATAACAAAATTTGCAATAATCTCTAATGAAAGACCAAATATTACTTGTATTTGTTGCCGCAGAACTCATCATAGAAAACAAACCAGGTATGTTGATCTCTACAGAAAGAGTGAAAATGAAGATAATTATAAGTGGAAGGATTTTGCCACATATATCTTTCTTGAAAATTGTTTTGAATTGGGTGAAGTACAGCGTATTTGTAAATACTGTTACAACTAGTTAGAGGAAAATAGAATGCCGACCAGAGCTGTACATAATAATTTAGAATTGGATGCTATTCCTGCTGAACTTTCTGAATTAAATACATATGAGTCTATACTCATTCAATGTGTTCATCCGTTCCAGACCATAGTACGTATGGAGCCCAAAACTGGTAAATTACCTCCTTCTGATTTACTGAGAGGTGTAAAAGGTAGAGTGGTGTATTTGCCCTTGGATTTGAAAAAAAATATGGAAACTATTGATGCGGATACTTTGGAAACTGAACCATTAATTATCTGGTTAATGGTGTACCTACAAAGAATAAGAAGATTTGGCAGGAGCTGGTAGATGTACGGAAAGTACAAAGAGCAAATTTGTATTTGAAAAGGAATAACAAATGGTATGAATCAATTTATATAGAAGAAGAAGAAGAAGAAGATTTACAAGAAGACACAGAAACACCAACTGGACAAATTGAAAAAGTGGACAAGTCAAAGGAAGAAGAAATTTATGAACATTTTAGCATACATCCTCTTCATTCAAAAGAAGTTATGGGAGACAATATTGATCTCTTTCAGATGAAGAAAGCAAAAGGAAGTCCCGTGAGTGTATGGGAGGAGAGCTTGGAAGCTCGATGTTTTCCCCAGCTGTTTCCTAAAGGAAAAGGAGGACGATACGATGAATGTCCAGAACAGATTCCAGCTTCTGAGTATCGGACTACAAGACTATATGCTGAAGATCCCAGATTTCGACAAAGTATTCCTTATTTGTTCCATCTTTTATTTGAAAGCGACTTGTCTGCACTGTCTTATGCAGTAAATCACATTTTAAAAAGTGGAGTACATTTACAAAATGTGTCTGCTAAGGATTTTATGGAGAAAGTGCAGCACCGAGATGATCATTTGGAAACACAACTGATCAATCTGATGGCTTGTCAGCGTGGGACAAATGAATATTGGTACCGACGCCATGGTGAATTAAAATGCATGTTACGGAATTTAGGAACACCAACATGGTTCGTTACCCTAAGCTGTGCGGAGTACGCTTGGGATGATTTACTGGATTTTCTACGAGAGGCAAATTCAAACATTAAAAACATCGAATACAAGACAGCAGGAGAACTGTGCTCATTGGATCCGGTTAATGTTTGCAGATATTTCAATCATAGATTTGAGGCTATGATGTCCTTCATCTGCAATAAAAAAAATCCACCTCTTGGAGAAGTAGTAGATTTCTTTTGGAGAAAAGAGTACCAGGCAAGAGGTGCTCCTCATATTCATATGCTGTTGTGGATCAAGGATGCCCCAAAGTTTGGAACAGATACTGATGAAGCAGTGTTATCTTACATTGAAGAATATGCAACATGTGCTATACCAAAAAGCACAGAAGAGAAAAAGTTAAAGGAGCAAGTTTTACGTTTCCAAAGTCATCGGTGTGGAAAATACTGTCGACGGAAATACAAGAGCAAAGATAAATACTACACTAAATGTCGATTTGGATTTCCTAGACCTGTTCTTTCAAATGGAAGAGTAAACAGTTTTATGTCAGCTGTGAGACATACTATCACAAGAAAATCACCTAAGAATACCTACAACCTTAAAAGAAAAGAAGAATCAAAAAATATAAATGACTACAACCCAGTCATTTTATCCATGTGGAACGCTAACATGGATATACAGTATGTAGCTGACAATTCCATTGCTGTTGCTCGATATGTAACGTCTTACATTACAAAATCAGAAAAAACAGAATTGAAGGAAATGTGGGAAGAGATTTCTCACGAGAAGACTGTCAGTAAGAAGCTGTACAGTTTCAGTTTGAAGATGTTATCGCATCGAGAAATTGGATCCTACGAATGTTCAGATAGGTTATCTTCTGCAAGTCTCTACTCGAAGTCAAGAAGAATAATTTGGGCAAGTTTAGGCCTTGCAGCAATGAGAAATCGGGTACTAAAATCTGTTGGAGAAATTGAATATTTGGCCGAGAATGACCCAGAAAGTACAGATATTTTGAAATCAAACATGTTGGACACATATTATCCCAAGAGAAGTCAACATCTGGTGAACATGTGTCTCTATGAAGTGCTGCAGAACTACATTTATTCACGGAAAGCCGCAGAAGACATCAACAATGTAAATATAAAGTCATTGGTGAGGGAGGATGTTTGGTGAAGCAAACAAAAGGAAGTTTGATAAATCACAGGAAGCTGAGTTGCGACACTACTGACAAGAAGGAATTTTACTACTTGGCTCTTTTACAGTTGTTTAAACCATGGCGTACAGAGGATGAACTACTGGGAGAATTTCAAAGCTGTGAAGATTCTTTTAATGCTTGGAAAGACAGCATACAATGCAGTACATTCTCAAGTTATCTGCAAATGTTAAATGAAGAAATTGAACAGGAAACTACAATTGCAGCAGAAATAGCTAGAGACAGTTCTCAGGACAGCCAAAGTTCAGAAACACTCAGTCAAGATCCCCTAGGACAACCAATCGTTGAAAATGAAGCATCAATAGCCATGAATGAAGTGGAAACGGCTATGAATCAAGCTCAAGAAGAATTTATAGACTTACAAAATTTGGAAAGACAACTGAACGAAGAGCAGCAACAAATTTATGGAGAGATCAGAAACAAAATTGATCACGGATTTCTACATGAAAAAAAAGAGTGCTCATGCACATCATTTCATCCAATCAGGATGTATGTAAGCGGACAAGCTGGAACTGGAAAAAGCTTCCTAATTAAAGTCATCAGAAGCTACCTACAGCAAAAAACGGATTCTACTTTGTCTTGTGTGGTTACTGCTCCAACTGGGTTAGCAGCATATAACATAAAAGGAATCACTTTACATCGTTTGCTAATGTTACCAGTGGAGCATGAGAACAAAATACAATACAACAAGCTAACTGGAGAAGCATCCTTGGAAGTTTCAAGAGTCTTGAAGAAGATGCAAGTTCTCATTATTGATGAGGTGAGCATGGTTTCAAACTTAATGCTTGCGTTTGTGCATTTAAGAATGCAGCAAATTCTGAAGACAGACTATGACATGTTATTTGGTGGAAAACACGTCATAGTTTTTGGAGATCTTTTGCAACTTACTCCAGTTAAAGGACAACCAGTGTTTAATACTGTGACACATGAAGACACAAAGAAGTCATTGGGAAGCATCGGAAATACAAATATTTGGTCCTTCTTTGAGTACAAGGAACTTACTACTAATATGAGGCAAGCAAGCGATGAAGAATATGGAACTATTCTGAAAGATATCAGAATTGGACTACTCACAGAAGTTGGCAAAAAAGCATTACAGAGTCGGCTGCTACATAATTTATTTCCAAAGGAAGAAATAGTTGCAGAGAAGATATACAAGAACATTGCAGAAAAGAAAAGTATCATCTGCTTAATGCCAACTCTACGTGAATGCTCAATATTCAATGAGGAGCTTTTGAAATTGGAAAAGGAAGAGATCAGGAAATTAGAAGCAGTGGACAAAATTGAGGATGGAAGAATTACTGTCACAGTAACAGGCACACTGAAAAATAAATTGGATTCACTAGAGAAGAACATTTCCAAAACAGCTGGATTAGAAAAAAATCTATATGTTTGCATGAACTGTAGAGTATTTTTAAGGAGAAATTTGGATGTTGAAAAAGGTTTAGTTAATGGAGCTATGGGAAGAGTTGTGGGTTTTATTAATTATCAGAAAAAAGATGGAATTGAATGTTTAAAAATAACATTTGATCAGATAGAAGAAGTTAAAGACATTTGTCGTTGTTCAGTTCGTTTCATGCTTGTGAAAGACTTATATGTACGTAGGAAGCAGTTTCCGTTTTCGCTAGCATATGCTGTAACTATTCACAAGTCTCAAGGATTGACTGTAGATTGTGCATTTGTGAACATTGGTTCAAGTGTGTTCAAAGAAGGTATGGCATATGTTGCTTTGTCACGAGTGAAAACATTATCAGGTTTATTCATGATAGACTTTGATGACTCAAAAGTTAGTGCTGATACAAATTGTGTAAAGGAGTATAATAGATTAAGAAGAAGCTATGCTCCTCATTTAGGTCAGTATCCTGTGTTGGAGAAACGTGTAGTTTCTCGTAAAAGGAGAAATGAGAATATCTGTAATGAAGATGTACAGAGGAGGAAAAAAAAGAGGAGTGATGTAATTGCAAGCAAAAAGAGTAAGGAAAAAGAAGAACAGGTTGTAGGATGTCATTTTGAAAATAGCTCTGGTGTCAACTGCTACGCAAATATAGTGCTGAATGTTGCATTTTATCTGGAAAGTTTGCAAGAGCAGATAATAGTAAATCAGGGAAAAAGATTCTGTTCAGAGCTGAGTCTCCTTTTTCAAAAGCTGAGTAATGATAAAACTCAAATAGAAAGTGCTACTGAAATTAGAAAACTTTTAGATGTATGTTCAGGACGAACACAGTTTTCTCAAAATGAACAGCAAGATGCACACGAATTTTTGATGTTTTTTCTTCAGGTACTGGAAGAAGAAGAAGTTGCAATTGATAATTTATTTGGTCTCTCTTATAAATGGGAACATAGTTGTGAAAACTGTTATAATATATGTGGCTCTAATGTTGATAATGAAAGGTTTATTTTTTGACATTGCCAGAGACTAAAACAGTCACTTTTGCTAAATTAGTTAAAGATGCTAATCATAGCATGCAATGCGGTGAGTGTCAATCTGACATGTTTTCAACATTAATTTTAAAGGAATACGGACAGTATGTAATTTTAATGATGCAACGATGTAGAGCTGATGGTTCAAAATTGGATACTTTAATAAAGAAGTTTACAGGACAGCAATTATCAATTTCAGGAAAAACTTTTGTAACTGTTGCAATAATTTTCCATGAAGGACCTACTGTTACTTCTGGACATTACACAGTTTATCTTAAATGTGAAAAAGGCTGGACACTGTGTAATGATTCCCAATTGGTTTTTAAGCAACGTTTGCCTTTTGATTTAGCAAATTCCTATCTAATCTTCCTGAAACCTAAATTTTAGAGAGACTTGGCAAGATCTGGACAAAACAATTTTACCATTTGATTGGATTACCATTGGAATTTTCAAAAATAAAGATTTTTTAAATTATCATTTGGCCTAATGGAAAGATAACCAATTGTAATGTGGACTTTTTTAATTTTTAATGAAACTTTCGAAAACCAAAAATTTAGAGAAAATCGGTAACATCTGCACAATTTAAATTTTGGAATGTTATTGGAGTGCCATTGGAAATTTTTTCAAAAAAGATTTTTTAAAGTACTATTTGGCCATGTGGAAAGGTAACCAATTCTATTGTGGACTTAATAAATTATTAATAAATCTTTCGGGAACCAATATGTTACAGAGAATCGGTGAGATCTGTACAAATAAAACTTTAGAATTTTATTGGATTACCATTGGAAATTTAATCAAAAAAGAATTTTAAAATTACTATTTGGCCTAAAGGAAATGGAACCAGATGTAATGTGGAGTTATTTGAGATATAATATTGTGATTATACTTCTGAAACAAACATATCAGACGGTATTTTAAAGAAATAAGTATTGATATTAGATGATATTTTTTTAGAATATTATGCATTTCTATAATGTTAAGTTTAAGTAAAAAGAGATTCTGGGCTTTTTTAATACAATCTTTGAGATTGTTATTTTTTTTTGCCCGCTGTAAAATGATGAATGCAATTGCTTTCACAATTTATAGTGAAATGCAATATATTCTGAAAACAGCAAAAATAAGGCAAAAATATTTTTTGATAAATATGTAAATATGTGTACTGTATTATAAAATGTTTTAAAAATATTAATACTTTTTTCTTTTTTTTCAGATTGATATAGAAAATTTTCGAAAACTAGAACCATTTTTAAAGCAATTTTTTTTAAAAACAAATGAATAAATATTTTTTTGAGTGGGTATGGTAAGTCAATAATAATAATTGTAGTCTCTCAAGGACCTTGTAATATGATAATTGATTTTTAGTGTTTTTAAAAAAAAAAAAAAAAAATTACGCGCACCGTACGCGTACGGTAAAAAAAAAAAAAAAAGTTTTTAAAAACATATATAAAAAAAAGATGAAAGATAAGGTTGGCTCTTAAAAGAGCCGTTGTGTTCATGCAGGGACAGAGGAAAGAAAGATTGGGAAAATTAGTCTCTGCGACAAGTGTGCTGATCTATTTTGTTGTTCACTAGGGAAACACTGGTCTCCCTATGACAAATTAGATCATGACAAGAGGCGCATCGAATATCAACCCTCAGAAATCGAGGGTTAATTTCCAGAGGGCCAGCAAAAGGAGATGCTCCCCCCACAGATGAAGGGCTCACCTGACCTGCAGAAGAAGGACTCAGCCCTGCAGATGATGGTCCAGGCTGAGCTGCTGTGGATGTGCTTGGTTGACTTACTGAAGGGTTACGTTCAGTAAGTCGAGCATGTGTCCTTCTGTGTACATCCTTAAGGTGTCTCATCATGGTATGATTCCCAAAGGAATACTTCCTGTCAGGATTACCTCTTGAAAGTACACGCTGACACAGCTTGCAAGTCACTAAGGGTGCATTTACCTTTAGCTGGCCTTCAGGAAAAGTAAAATAATCCCATACATAAGAGGTCTTTTGTTTCCTCGCTCTCTGCCTCAAGGTAGTGCTGCTAGTGCTAGCCTCACTCTCAGAAGGGCTCTGCTGTTCTGCCATCGTATCACAAAGACAACCCAGCTCCTTCTCCTAAGGGATCACAAGCAGAAATGAGGGGAATGGGTGTGGTGTAGGAGAGTTCTAGAACTGAAAGTAGTTTCATCCAATCAAAAGTTGTGTTTCATGATCACATGACCTACCGTACGCTTACGGTACGCTTACGGCAAAAGTCCGCATGCGCGTAAAAAAGACACGCGCTTGCGCGCATGTGCATAACAGTCACTACCCAACACTTCCGCGTAACGTGCGCGTGTAGCGTACACGCGTACGCGTCCCACGCGGAGTACGCGCGGCTACGCAAATTGCGTAACTATACGCAAACAGCGTAGAAAAATTACAGACGTTGCGTAAACCGTACGCTTACCGTAAGCTTACGGTACGCGTACTAAAAAAAAAAAAAAAAAAAAAGAAAAAATGTATTGCTAATAAATTTTACATGTTTATTTTATAAAATATATTAAAAAAAACATATTATAGAATTTTAAAAATTTAACCATAGTCTTTAAAAAAGGATAGAAAATTAAAATAAAAATATGTAAAAAAAAAAAAAAGAAAGAAAAAAAAATTAGCATTTAAAAAACCTTGCAAATTCACTGAAAAAACCATGGGTTTCACACACGTTATAGTTAGGAATTAGCATTTAAAAAACCTTGCAAATTCACTGAAAAAACCATGGGTTTCACACACGTTATAGTTAGGAATTAGCATTTAAAAAACCTTAGAAATTCAATGAAAAAACCAAAGGTTTCACACATGTTATAGTTAGCTGGACATTTCACTCGTAAAAAACTAATGAAATTCCCCCGTTATAGTTAGTTCAGCTAACTATAACTCGCGCGCCCGCAATGCACTACTGATGACGTCACATATTACATCACTCATGACATGGTCAGTGACATCACTCATGACATCACTGATGACATCTCAAATGACATCACTGATGACATCATCCTTGTGACAGAGTGGTAGACCTCCTCTCACCCTAATATAACCTTTGATACAAACATTCAAAAAAAGACACTAAAATTTTCAAAACAATGGACATACCAATAACAGTTACAACAACCTATTCAGTAATTCTAAGATCCACATACACATCCACTCATCCACCAACAATCCTATACAGTCACTCATACATGTACTCACACATCATATGTACTCATACATCTAAACATCCTGTAACACAATTCCACTCATCCATAGAGTTACTCACACACATAGTCACTCATGCTAATAAAGAAACAAACATCCATTTACTTGCATATACAGTTATACACACACCAGCACACTTACTTTAACAGAAACTTACACATACTAAGGTGCCGATCACGATCCTGCAAAAACCGGGTACGAACCGTCGGACGGAGCACAATCTCCGCCCGACGCGTACCCGGTCGTCAATTTTCACAAACAAGGAATTACGATTCGCACGGGTACACCATTACCGTACGAATCGTAAAAAAGCCCGACCGAACAAAAAAACACCTACCAATGCGATCCGGGAAAGCGCCGACCTGACGTCGGGACGCTCGCAGCCAGCCATTCACGACCCAGGAATCACGATTCGCACCGACGTCACCCCGCACGGTGAATATTTTGCGGCAGCCAAAAACTGCCGGGAAATCAGGACGACGCGAACAAGGACCACCAGTACGCGACGGACAGACGACGACGCGAACAAGGAGGACCAGTACGTGACGGACACACAGGACGAAGCCACCAAGGAGGACCCGTACGCGACAGGACGACGCGATCAAGGAGGACCCGTACGCGAGAGGACGACGCGAGCAAGGAGTACCAGTACGCGACGGACAGACATGGACCCGAACCTACGAGTCATCCCTGCCCTCATAGCAGTACACCTCCTCTACAGGTTACGACGCAGATGCCGCAGAAGGTCAGAATAACTAAGGGAGGGGGGAAAGTGGGGTGGGGTGGGGGTGGCACGACCAGGGCAGGCCACAAAACAACCACATAAGTCACACACCACACATGGCCTGGACATACCTGACTCCCATGCCCTGGTCACCACGAGGGGGTGGGGGCGTGTCCTGATAAGCCAGCGACCGCCACAACGGAAGTCCGTCACCACGCGAACCGGCAACACAACCAGACAGGTACGTCCCGTACCCACGCCTGAAGAGCGTGGGTACGAGTCGGACCACGCCCACACACGTCACCCCAACAATGGCGGGACGGATCGCACCCACGTGGCAAAGGCCTGGGTACGGGCCGCACAAACATCACATAGCGTGGGGACGGATATGTACGGACCCTACCCCCACCCCGTATGCAAGGAGCGTACCCCCCACCCCAACAGTGCAAGTACGACCCGTACCCCCACCCGCGTATGCATGGAGCGTACCCCCCATGCCAACAGTGCAAGTACGATGCGAACCCTCACCCGCGTATGCAAGGAGCGTACCCCCCAGCCCAACAGTGTAAGTACGACCCGTACCCCCACCCGCGTATGCAAGGAGCGTAACCCCATGCCAACAGTGTTAGTACGACCCGTACCCCCACCCGCGGACGTACGGAGCGTACCCCCACCCCAACAGTGTAAGTTCGACCCGTACCCTCACCCGCGTATGCATGGAGCGTACCCCCCATGCCAACAGTGTAAGTACGACTCGAACCACCACCCGCGGACTCACGGACCGTACCCCCACCCCAACAGTGTAAGTTCGACCCGTACCCTCACCCGCGTATGCATGGAGCGTACCCCCCAGCCCAACAGCGTAAGTACGACCCGTACTCCCACCCGCGAATGCAAGGAGCGTACCCCCCAGCCCAACAGTGTAAGTACGACCCGTACCCCCACCCGCGAATGCAAGGAGCGTACCCCCCAGCCCAACAGCGTAAGTACGACCCGTACCCCTGTGGAAATATGGATTTTTATGATCAGTTATGTCCCCTATCTTGGACCCCAACGGTTTCATGTATAAATCACAAGTACATGTATGTTCCCTCCAGTTCCAGTTATGAAGACGCAAATACATGTGCGTCCACCGTTAACATGTCCTCTTTCAGATCCGCCATGAATGGGCCGGATATTCCATTCCTAAGTACGAAAGGCCACCGGCTTTATATGGTTCACTTATGCTATTTTTCAGTCCAGGCGAGTAGGCCCTGATTCTGCCATCAAGCTTTTCCTGCCTTCTGCCTCTGAGAGCTCCAGTCTGAGCCTGCATCTGTATCCATGAACTTTGTCCTCATTCTCTGCGCAGCTAACAGTGCCTGACATCAGCTTGTTGCCTGCCAAAAACTGTATTTCACCTTCGAAATTATCTGCTCCGCTCCCTGCCCAATGCATTCCTGTCTAGTAGTTTAAGTAAACATCCTGCCAGCTACCGAGCAAAGGCCCGGCTTCTCTGTCTTTATGCAAGTAATTCATAGCCCTGTTACTATGGACGATTTCTGCCCCCGCATATTGTGTAGACACTTAGACGCTTGTACACGCACTCACAGTCAATATAGTCAGTATAGAATAAGGTTCTACTCCGAGAGACCTTTCTTTTTGGATAACATAGTTCTTTAAACATAGGATGTTAGATATGATTTGGGATTAGGTTGACATAACCCCAGACTTTTGTCTCCACATGTAGAGCTAAATGTCAAGTCCCTTTCTCCCTCTAGCCCCACGTCAGTTACACGTCATGCTCGAGTTGAGCACAAGTAAGGCAAAGTTCCAGTACAATTCCAGCAGATCACGCAACCCCCTCTAGGTATCCACCCACACATGACAAATTACCCATTATCATCAAGTGGACGCCCACATGGACGCCCACCTTCACGCCTACTTACACGCCCACATGCTCTTATCTCATTCTCTCTTGCTCTTTTGCTTACGTACAATTGAGAAATGTATATATACTGTACTCTGTGAATAATGTTTTGAGAATATATTGAGAATACTTTTGAGCCCCTTTCCAGATCCAATTTTGGTGATGGAAATATTCTCCCTTTGACTCGAGTTATTGGAATAAATCCCTTTATGAACCTGATACCACAGACTCAGCCTCTTGCTTTATGCATGATCTTATTTATATTTTAAAAGGCTGAGAGCGTAATATTTTATTTACCACATAATGGCGCCCGAATAGTTTAATCTCTTTCCCCACACGCCGGAGATGAAGGTCCAGTTTTGCCCCCTTCCACAGCCGTGATGGACTTCAAGCGCGCACGTCGCGGGTCTTCCCGCCAACTCCCTCAGGCCAACGAAGGGGACAGACTGCGACCAGGCATCCATACGAGGCGGTGAGGAACGCAGATTGTCCTACCCAGAGCCCACCTGCGAGAGAGCTGTGTCCGAGGTATACAGAGGCCCACCAGATTCCGAAGTTCCGAAGTATCCAAGTCACGAGTCGAGTCCAGTCCAGTCCAGTTTGGTCTAGTCCAGTTCAGTTCCGAGGCCTTCCGTTCCGAGCTACCCGGTGAGTACCATTGCCGGGGAGGCGTTCTGACGTGCACATAGGTTGTGCCGGTCAAGACGGGTTTGGGTACACAAATCCGGTCTGCACTGTTTCAGCAGTGTATCTGTACTGTTTAGCAGTATATCTAGTATGTCTAGTATATAATTCAGAATCATCTAGTTAGTGTCGAGTATTATGCTAAGTGATTAGTTCCCTAATGATCATTGTTGTTCGTTAAATGTTAAATGTTAAATGTTTTCAATACGTTCTACATATTGTGGTGTGAATGACTGTTCATTATTGTGTTTATTGTATTAAGTGTGTTCAAGTAATAAGGTCTAAAAATGCCGCTATTTTCAAAATTAAGACAGATCAAAACTAGAAAAGGGGTACTCGAAGAAGCTGTTCCCATTCCACCTAGGGACACTCCAGGGTACTTTATGTATCATAAGCATGGCCTAGATGCCGTATTATTTCTTGATTTATGGGTGGACTGCACCAGGGATTTACCAGAAAGTCAGAGGTGGCCCGCAGTTGGGACATGGGATGCAGATTGCATCATGAGAGTGGAAGAAGAATTATGGAAAAAGATAGCCAGACAGTAACAGACAGATGCCATTGAATTATGGCGTAAAGAATAGCATAGACGCACAGAGTAAGCGCTCAGAAAAGAAGAGAAAAGTAGGGAGGATTCAGACAAAGCCCGAGAAAACGTGTTAGTTGAGGAAGGTATACGAGTAAAAGCAGAACAAGTAGATGGACAACGAAACACTCTTATGAAAGAGAAAATGTAGACCAGCTTGGAAGGATGCCATTGAGTTTTGGCGCAAGGAGTCACATAGTAGGTCAGAGTAAGTGTTTCACGAAGCAGAGAGGAGTAGACTGGAGTCTGGAAAAGCCAAGGAACAGATGTTACAGGAGTAATTGGAGTAGGTAAAATGAGCGCAGGCTGACAGAGAAAGAAATACTGACGTTGCTGGTATTTATCCCGTCCTTTCAGAGGACCTAGCAAGAGTGGCCCCAGTAGAAAGACCAGTTAGAGTGCCACCGCAAGTACCACGATACATATAATAATGATATAGTAGCCCAAAGGTTCTTGAGCCACCCACCAAATGAACAGCGCATAGCTGGTGTTTACATGGTCCAACATTTGACTACGTTGTCAATAGGAAATTGAGAGGGGTGTAGCTAGAGAAGGAGCAACACCTGTGATTTGATGACACCCCTAATGTACAAAGTGTTAATGAAAAATAATTAGTGAAAAGTTTAGCTTGAGAAAATTGTGGGTATTTCGAATTTACAAAATTGTTCCAGAATCCAGGTTTGTGTTCTTGGTGGTCCAGTGAGCCAATGTGCTGGGTCAAGTCGGTAAGATTATGACCCCCTGAGTGCAAATTGTATGTAAAAATAATTTTTCAATTGAGCGAATTATTGCAGTTTTTATGGAATTGAGTAGTCTTTTTGTCTTTGACAGCTTCAGAGTGAGGAGAAGGTGGGGGCTGTGTAGAGCAGTATGTGATACAGAAATCGGAGACAGATTCTGACCTTGTAGCCAGTGTAGGTGGGGGCCGGTGAGAGGAGCAGAACAGAGGCACTGCTTAGAAAGCTTCTCTGACATCGCATCTGTGTAATGCCTGCAGCCGGAACAACGAAAAAAGTTGGCTGGCAGCCCAGGCTCAGGCCGCGCTGAGGGGCTATTTTTAACTTCTCTGATAAGACAGGGCAGCTGAGAAATGTAAGTCGAGAAAGATTCCCTTGTTCTATTCTGTGCAAAACAAGTGCCCCGAGGAAATGTCTATGGAGAAGATTTGTTTTATTTTTTAGCAAATGTTATATTGCATCTGGCCAGAAAGTAAAATGTTGCTCTTGCTTGGAATTTTAAGGGCTATGTGCCTAAATAAAAACGATTTTCAAATTCAGACATTTTTGAATTGTGGCCACAAGCTGCCACCAGTTGCATTGGATAAATGATCCAGTGGTTAAAAGTCTGTGAGGAGAGATGAGAGGTGCGTCTTCGTCTGGGACATTAGGGTACATTGTGTTGACGAAGATGCATAGCTCATTTTTATAAAAGAAAACAAACAGGTTCGTGTGTTCTTCGTTTTTGATTATTATTGCTGATTCTGTTTTTATAAAAGAAAACAAACAGGTTCGTGTGTTCTTCGTTTTTGATTATTATTGCTGATTCTGTGTGTCAGACTTGACACGGTGATTTCAGATGGGGGTGTATAGGGCAGGTAAATGAATTATTGATTATAAGCCTGACAAATTAAGCAGGCCAGAATGTTCGCCTCTGAGCTGTAGGTACTGTAATTGCGCATCGCTGCTCATTTATATATGTTAGTGCAATTGTCTATGCTTTCTGTGCTTGGTATACTGATGGCTTGGCATATGTATTTTATATATGTTTTGTTTTTGTGTTGTATTGACCAGTCTGTTTAGCGTTTAATACCAAGTTCTCCTGTGCAAGTACAGAGATAGTCGTGACGACGGCGATCTTTGCACAGCGCTTGGCTGGAACTTGTTCACAATTACTAAATTTCACAGACGTGATATTACCTTTATCATGCTGTCAAAATAGCAGACAACACGTTATCAGTGTATGTCTAATTGGTGTTGGAGATGAATGAAATAAAAGGAAAAATTATGCAAGACTAAAATATTTTTCACATGACTGCCTTTCTCTTATAGACAGGCAGCCTCGGTCATATGTTTCCAGATTGGACATTAAGGAACAATTATGATCTGTACACTCGCATCTTAACTCTTGAAAGGCCTGTTTTAAATAAGGACTGCCACCACAGAGTGACAAATGAGGCTCGGTATTTAGGGTAATGAGAAAATATCTGACAGGATTTCCTTTTTAAAGTTTGCTTTAGTAAGCTCATTCTTGTAAGTGGTGGCCCCAAAAGTTGACTTGTTTTTAAATTAGGCTGTTTATTGTATAGGTGGAAATTATTGCAGAATTACTGATTTTTTTTTTAGCAGATGAATTATTAATTATCAACATTAACAACTGTTCTTAAACTTGGTTTTCCGAATATTTAGGTAATTTAGCATTCCTATTAGGGCCTACTAGCATTAATATTGACTTCAGGTTGGTGTAGGTTCATGTAATAGGGACATTTGCATATGAGATGTCATTTGGCCAGCTTATGAGCTAACACAATGAGGTTTGTACATTAATTTGAAGGATTTCTCGCCGTTTCAAATACGCTGTGTATCTCCTATAATTTTGCTTACGCCCAGTAGCTACACACAGGGATTAATAGTGTTGACAAGACACAGGGTTTGATAGTGTTTGACAGCAGTGAAATCTGTTTCAGATTTCCTCCTGTCAAAAAGGGGGGGAAGGAGGAGAATATTGGCTTTCTGCTGGCCCCTGAGGAGGTTCGCTTCCCGCTAGCCCCTTAAGAAATTAAGCCCCTTAGAAATTAGCCCCCTTAGAAATTAAGCCAAGGAAATAGGTATGGTGTTTTCCTCTTTTTCTCATGTTTTATTGTGATCTTTCAGGGGAATTAGTCCAAGCCCCTAATACAGCTTCTACTAAAGTCCTCCCTTGGACACAAGAACACACTGTGGCATTTGAAGAATTAAAGAGAGCTTTATGTCAAGCACCAGTTTTAGCAAACCCTGATTACAACAAATCGTTTATGCTTTTTGTGACAGAGCGGGATGGAACAGCACTATCTGTCCTAACACAAGATCATGCAGGAAAACACGAGCCCTGTGCTTATTTTTCTAGTACATTAGACCCAGTAGCACAGGCTTTGCCTGCGTGCCTAAAATCAGTTGCAGCAACGGCCTTAGCCATAAGACAAAGTGACTTGATAGTGCTGGGCCACCCTCTGACAGTACAAGTACCACGCGCAGTAGAGGTTCTCTTGAACCGGACACAAACACAACACCTGACTGTAGCTAGACTGACAGGCTATGAGCCAACGTTATTTCAACCACACATAGAGATCAGACGATGCAACATACTGAATCCTGCTACCCTTTTGCCCTCCAGTACAGAAAGCGTTTCACCACACGACTGTGTTGAAGTAATACATACCGTGACTAAACCAAGACAAGACTTGACAGACGTTGCACTCCCAGACCCCGACCTAACACTATAAGTTGACGGCTCATGCATGAGGACAGGGGCGGGAGAATTAGTGGCAGCATATGCAGTGACTACTGATACTGTAATAATAGAGACTAAAAGAATAGACATATTGTCAGCACAAGCAGCAGAGCTCATCGCCCTGACACAAGCGTGCATAAGAGCTAAGCCCCTGAGAGTAAACATTTACACCGATTCTCTGGCGAGAAAGAGGTTTCTTGACCTCTCATGGGGCCAAGATACAGCATGGCCCCCATATTCAAGCCCTACTGGAAGCAATACATTTACCAACAGCCATAGCTATCCTAAAATGTAAAGCACATACTAGAGCCACAGATACCATTTCCCAAGGCAATGATCTGGCAGACCGAACTGCTAAACAGACAGCTCAGACCCCACTAGACATGACAAAGTTACAGGTTCAATAAGTGTCCAAAGCCATGACAGTTAGGGATCCTTCCAAGGATGTACAAGACATACAGACACATGCTACTGTAGATGAATTAAAGAAATGATCGGAACAAGGAGGGGTACTGACTGATCAGGGTTGGATGACAAAGGGCAAATCCACATGGTTTCTTTCTGATTCAATGGTACAAATAATCATAAATACCGCACATAGTCCTGCACACTTAGGAGAGAAAGCAATGATAGATAGCTTACAGAATATATGGTTCAACAAGCACCTGCGTGCAGCAGCGAAACAAAAGGTCAGAACATGTATGATCTGTTGCCAATTCAATGCAGGTAAAGGCATTCCGATGGAACAAGGTGGATTCCATCCACCTGACCACCCTTTTGAAGTGCTCCAAATGGATTATATCCAAATAAACAGATGTAGAGGTTACAAATATGTCCTGGTACTAATGAAGCAGGTGTCCCTTCTGTTAGGGTATACCTGGAAATTCCATTGTGTGCGACATCCTGAAGCAGCAGGCCTTGTAGAAAGACATAAACAGACATTAAAAATTTGCGCAGACAAAGGTGTAGATTGGATGGTAGCCCTGCCGGCTGCCCTCTTTTACATGCGAATGGTAGCTCATTCTAGAACAGGCTTATCTCCCTATGAAGTGGTCTTTGGTAGACCACCAAATATGTGGGGCACTCCAATGCCTAAAAGATAATAACATGCTGACAGATTACCTGGCTTCCTTGATGTCTGCACTACTCTCTTGTTGTTCGCAGGTTGCTGCCGCCTTCCCTGACAACACCCAGGTCAAAGAATACTCCATCGCTCCTGGATGGAAGGCGCCAAAGTCAGTGCTCTGGACCACGGGGACGGCCGTTAAAGTCAAAGTGCACCTTCACCACTCTTTTACAAAGGAAAAAGACTTTAAACTTGGATTTTGGATTTTGAACACCATTTTCTAGAGGAGACTCCCCAGAAGTTTCCACAAAGCTAAACTTTGATCTAAGAAGTCAGAACCCGTTTGATCAATTAAGTCCACTAGGTGGTGAAGCGGTTGAACATGTATTCTGGCTTGCATAAGATCTTGGACAATAACATTGATATAAAAAAAAAAAAAAGAGCAAGATGTGCATCACGATAATATGTATCAGCTTAATACTACATGCTATTTTTCCTCCTATTGCCTCACTTTTACACTCCTCCACTAATGATACCATAAAGCACACATTTAGTGATCTGCCATCCTATGAGCTATCATATCGACTTGCCTTACGCAACAATACCTTTATTCAGATGCTGCACCATTCACATCAGACTAGCAATGCTACAGACTGCTGGGTCTGTGGCCGACTCCCCCCCTATCAGAACTATAAGGGAGTTTTGCCCCTCTTTCTCTATCCGTTCACACACAATGGCTCCTGTGGAGCATGGTTTAGTTTGATTAATTCCCTAGATTCGAATTCCGCAGTTTATCAAGACAACTGGGTATGGGGAAACCTGAACTTAGTTTTGCTTAAAGTCTGCTACCCTAACAAGGAGGGACTTCCCAAAAGAACAGGAACTGATCTAAGAAATGAAGTATATGGATTAGGTAATTTTACACTTAACCTCATGATCCTGAACGTTGAATCTGAAGCTACACCAATCTTGCCCGCCATGTCCGTATTCCCAGTAAAAGGGGAATTATGTATAAGAAAGAATGGCTCCATACACATGGGCCATAGTAAATGCACCACTGTAATAAAATTCAGTGATCAAGGCAAGTCTACATTTAGAGCTTCTCGTCATTCCTACTTTATATGTGGCCAGACCGCATATGTACGCCTACCTCTAGATTGGGATGGTACCTGCTACATCGGATTCCTTTTGCCACCTGTTTTCCTAGCTCCTCCTGATTATCATAGAAATACTCATTTAGTACACAATAGACAGCAGAGAGATCTCCCAATTGTCGATTACACTGAAACAGCATGGGAAAAATACACAGATTTCAATAAAGGTTTCTTTCCCTATATAGGTACAGTTACCAATAGTAAGCTGATACGTAGATTAACCAGAACCCTTGAAGCAGTAGTGAACGAAACTATTTCCGCCTTAGGCAATTTAACAGAAGAGCAGTCTGCTATGCGGATTGTTCTGCTTCAAAATAGTCTTGTCCTTGACGTTATCCTGGCCGATAGGGGCGGAGCTTGTAGGGTCATCAAATCAAGCTGTTGCATTTTTCATACCAGAAAATTCGCCATCTGTATATAAAGCCATAACTCGCCTTCATAAGATTGTAAGCCAGATACACCAGAATCCAGGCACCTGGACTTGGTCCGGTTGGTTTTGGAGTGTATTATCTACCTTTGGATGGAGGGTCCTATCCTTCCTAGGTATTGGCTTTCTCATACTATTCAGTTGCTGCTTATGCCTACAATGTGGACCAGCGATTTGTGGTCTGTGTGCCACATCGTGTATTCCACCACCAAGATTTCGTTCGTCCCAGAAGAAAAAAGAAGAACAAATGATGCTATATGAACAGATCAATGGATTGATGAAGATTGATATCTCTTGACGGGCAAATAGGGGACAAGGAGGGAATGTGGAAATATGGATTTTTATGATCAGTTATGTCCCCTATCTTGGACCCCAACGGTTTCATGTATAAATCACAAGTACATGTATGTTCCCTCCAGTTCCAGTTATGAAGACGCAAATACATGTGCGTCCACCGTTAACATGTCCTCTTTCAGATCCGCCATGAATGGGCCGGATATTCCATTCCTAAGTACGAAAGGCCACCGGCTTTATATGGTTCACTTATGCTATTTTTCAGTCCAGGCGAGTAGGCCCTGATTCTGCCATCAAGCTTTTCCTGCCTTCTGCCTCTGAGAGCTCCAGTCTGAGCCTGCATCTGTATCCATGAACTTTGTCCTCATTCTCTGCGCAGCTAACAGTGCCTGACATCAGCTTGTTGCCTGCCAAAAACTGGATTTCACCTTCGAAATTATCTGCTCCGCTCCCTGCCCAATGCATTCCTGTCTAGTAGTTTAAGTAAACATCCTGCCAGCTACCGAGCAAAGGCCCGGCTTCTCTGTCTTTATGCAAGTAATTCATAGCCCTGTTACTATGGACGATTTCTGCCCCCGCATATTGTGTAGACACTTAGACGCTTGTACACGCACTCACAGTCAATATAGTCAGTATAGAATAAGGTTCTACTCCGAGAGACCTTTCTTTTTGGATAACATAGTTCTTTAAACATAGGATGTTAGATATGATTTGGGATTAGGTTGACATAACCCCAGACTTTTGTCTCCACATGTAGAGCTAAATGTCAAGTCCCTTTCTCCCTCTAGCCCCACGTCAGTTACACGTCATGCTCGAGTTGAGCACAAGTAAGGCAAAGTTCCAGTACAATTCCAGCAGATCACGCAACCCCCTCTAGGTATCCACCCACACATGACAAATTACCCATTATCATCAAGTGGACGCCCACATGGACGCCCACCTTCACGCCTACTTACACGCCCACATGCTCTTATCTCATTCTCTCTTGCTCTTTTGCTTACGTACAATTGAGAAATGTATATATACTGTACTCTGTGAATAATGTTTTGAGAATATATTGAGAATACTTTTGAGCCCCTTTCCAGATCCAATTTTGGTGATGGAAATATTCTCCCTTTGACTCGAGTTATTGGAATAAATCCCTTTATGAACCTGATACCACAGACTCAGCCTCTTGCTTTATGCATGATCTTATTTATATTTTAAAAGTCTGAGAGCGTAATATTTTATTTACCACACCCCCACCCGCGAATGCAAGGAGCGTACCCCCCAGCCCAACAGTGTAAGTACGACCTGTACCCCCACCCGCGAATGCAAGGAGCGTACCCCCCAGCCCAACAGTGTAAGTACGACCCGTACCCCCACCCGCGTATGCAAGGAGCGTACCCCCCATGCCAACAGTGTAAGTACGACCCGTACCCCCACCCGCGGACGTACGGAGCGTACCCCCACCCCAACAGTGTAAGTTCGACCCGTACCCTCACCCGCGTATGCATGGAGCGTACCCCCACCACACCAGTGTAAGTAGACTCGTACCCTCACCTCGAATGCATTGAGCGTACCCCCACCGTGTATGTGCCAAGCGTACATATCCTGAAATCGGAGGTGTGTGTGCAGAGTCCACCCAGCAGTGCCCTGAGACAGGAGGGGTGGTTGCCTATCACTCCCAGCAGTGCCCTGAGACAGGAGGGGTGGGTGCCTATCACTCCCAGCAGTGCCCTGAGACAGGAGGGGTGGGTGTGGAGTCCTCCCAGCTGTGCCCAGAGACAGGAGGGGTGGGTGTGGAGTCCTCCCAGCAGTGCCCTGCGACAGGAGGGGTGTGTGCAGAGTCCTCCCAGCAGTGCCCTGAGACAGGAGGGGTGGGTGCCTATCACTCCCAGCAGTGCCCTGAGACAGGAGGGGTGTGTGCAGAGTCCTCCCAGCAGTGCCCTGAGACAGGAGGGGTGGGGGCCTATCACTCCCAGCAGTGCCCTGAGACAGGAGGGGTGTGTGCAGAGTCCTCCCAGCAGTGCCCTGAGACAGGAGGGGTGGGTGCCTATCACTCCCAGCAGTGCCCTGAGACAGGGGGGGTGGGTGCCTATCACTCCCAGCAGTGCCCTGAGACAGGAGGGGTGGGTGTGGAGTCCTCCCAGCTGTGCCCAGAGACAGGAGGGGTGGGTGTGGAGTCCTCCCAGCAGTGCCCTGCGACAGGAGGGGTGTGTGCAGAGTCCTCCCAGCAGTGCCCTGAGACAGGAGGGGTGGGTGCCTATCACTCCCAGCAGTGCCCTGAGACAGGAGGGGTGTGTGCAGAGTCCTCCCAGCAGTGCCCTGAGACAGGAGGGGTGGGTGCCTATCACTCCCAGCAGTGCCCTGAGACAGGAGGGGTGGGTGTGGAGTCCTCCCAGCTGTGCCCAGAGACAGGAGGGGTGGGTGTGGAGTCCTCCCAGCAGTGCCCTGCGACAGGAGGGGTGTGTGCAGAGTCCTCCCAGCAGTGCCCTGAGACAGGAGGGGTGAGTGCCTATCACTCCCAGCAGTGCCCTGAGACAGGAGGGGTGTGTGCAGAGTCCTCCCAGCAGTGCCCTGAGACAGGAGGGGTGGGGGCCTATCACTCCCAGCAGTGCCCTGAGACAGGAGGGGTGTGTGCAGAGTCCTCCCAGCAGTGCCCTGAGACAGGAGGGGTGGGTGCCTATCACTCCCAGCAGTGCCCTGAGACAGGAGGGGTGGGTGTGGAGTCCTCCCACCAGTGCCCTGAGACAGGAGGGGTGTAACACATGTGTGTGAGGCCAGAATTATCCACATGCATACTGGCTACAAGGGAACATGTCCCCATGAACTCATGTCAACAGACTCCACACACAAGTACAGTGATCATCAAGGATGCCACGATTGTTGCAGGTGGAGACATGGCCCTGCATGCATGGCCAAAGTAGAAGGGCTCCGTCACACACAGCTCATGTAGACACAGCTCTGCGCTAAACATTGGGAACACCCTGCAGGGAAGAAAGCTGGGTACACAGAGGAAGGAATACACCCTGGGACAAGTGCACCATGCAGTAACTGCTTACATGAACAAAGAAAGTTAGCCAACACCTTGTGATGGCACACAGATCCCAGGGTCCCACCAATGAGCAGTACACTACTACATATCCCACACACCCAAACCCTTACACACCACCAAAAACCATGTAGCAGCCCCACCAACACCAATACCAGCATAGCAGTAGTGTGATAATGAAAACAAAATTAAGCTTTATTCAGCATGAGCACAATGTCCGTGGATCGCAGGCAGTTCAATCTTCACAAAGCCCATAGGGCAGTCAATGATTCTCAGCTGGATGGGGGACACAGTGGGATGCGTGTCCCCTACCTTGCCTGCACAGTCAAATGGCATCGTCTTCCACACTGGTGAGGGCATCAGGGGGAGGGGAAGCAACAGGCACCGCAGGGACATCAGGGCAAAGGGGCGGCGTTGTGGGTGCAGGGATGGAGGACTCCACCACAGGGGGTGGGTCAGTGCCAAAGGCGGAGGCCAGGATGGCACTACACACCTTTGCAAGGTCCTCCAGGGAGTCCCCTGCACCCGAAGGGACCTCAGGCCCCAAGGAGGGGGGGGGGTCAGAGGGATGGGTCGCAGCGCCACCGGGGGAGGGTGGAGACGGGGGGGAGACTCAACCACCCTGACCGGGGACCTCCTTGACCGCTTGCGTGGTGGTGTAACTGTGGGGCTCAGGGACAGAGCGGCCATGAAGGTGTCCTTGGGGGAGATGTGGCCAGGAGAGCTGAGGGGAGGGGATTTGGAGGGAGTGGACTGGGTGGAATGCAGACTCCCACTATGGCTGCGTGTCACACGTTTGCCCCCCGACCCAGTGGGTGTGCCTACCTCACCCTGTGTGTGCGTGTCAGGAGGAGTGCGGTGGACCTTCCCTGCTGGTGTGGTGCCCGTGTCCGTTGATGTGGGTGCATGCCGACGTCTGGGTGTACGTGGGACAGGCATGGGAGTGGGAAGTGTGGATGGGGAAGGGGTAGGTGGGGGGAGGTCGCGCTGCAGGAGACCCACTGCTGCAGTCAGTGTGGAGTCGATGGACCTCAGCAAGTTGCGTTGGTCAGCCTGCAATGAATGAATGCCCTCCAAGAAAGCCTCGATGTTGGTGAGGGTTTTGCCGTGGGCATGGAGGACATTAAGGATCGCAGCCTGACCAACCTGCAGTTGCCGCTGGATGTCCACAGACTCTGCATTGACGGCAGCAGTGGAGACAGGGGCAGGGGGTGCGGTGCCTGGCAGGAAGGAGACATGCTGTGACCGGGCACGCTGGGAAGGGACACGAGCAAGTGGGAGGCGGCTGATGGAAACTGAGGGGGCGGTGCGAGGTGTTGTTCCGCTGTCAGCTGCTGGTGCAGCCTCCGCCCACTCGGAGACATCCTCCTCGGACCTGTCAGCTTCGTAGTCTGATGTGCCAGTCGACAGGTCCTCGGCCACACTCTCCTCCGCCTCTGTCCCACTCGATGTGCCAGACCCGATGTCACGGCTGGCACTGGTGCTCGGTCCCTCCGCCTGGTCTGTGTCCATGTCTCCCTCTGTGTCCCCCGACGATGCTGTGGGCAGGGTGGAGAGACAGAAATTAATCAGACACCTGTACACATCTGTCACATGAGTCCAATCTACATAGGTAACATTGCATAGCCTGAAAAGGAAGATCCCTAACATCTACTGAACAGGGTACCGATGTAGGGCATGAAACACACAGTTGGTTGAGCCACCATGCCACTGAAATACCATGGAGAGCATGAGACAATAGCTAAAGACAGGAAACGGAGTCTGACATAGCACCCAGGCCCTGGGGACAATCCAGCACTGCATCTGCACCACACAGCGTTGGCGAAAATACCGATGACCAGGGACCATATCCATGAACTTGAGACACATGCTGCATAGGTAATGCTGAAAACATGCCCAACATGACTCGGTCACTGCACATTGCGTGTGTGTCCAGACACATCACACACTGCCCAGACCCAGCAAGTGGAAATCAGGATTTGACACATAGGCATTGCCCGCCCCAACAAGACCCTACACGAGGCAAATTGTTGAGACACAGGTGGCACCAACATCTCATAGTCTGGGTGATACACACAGGGGCAGGCAAAAAGCAAGATTGGACGCCAAACAGCCAAGGTGCGCCTGTACAAATAATGAGGTACCAGTGCCCATCCTCAGATGAGTATAACAAGACACACAGGCACTGGCAACTGTGAGTATGAAGAAGGACAATCAGGTCAGGCTGCACAGTGGACACCTGTACAAAATAGCACGTCAATATACATGGTGACAGGGGACAATGGCACAGAGCACAACCTACGCTGTAGACACTGAGATTGGCCACGTGTATGATGACACATACACCACTGAGGAAGAGCTGCCCCAGGGGACAGTAGTGGGCACACAACTACATGCTACTGAATGGTAATGACTGCAACACACGTCACCATCCCTGCAATATGTGTATCGCACACTCATGCACATCATGTCACAGGCCACTACATAGGACATGCGCGCTGTAAGGCATGACACATGAGAGACCAACTCCCATGTCTGGAGTCAGCATCAGTGCCAACTGACATGGAACCCACATGCAGTGAACTTGACAGTGCACAGGCAAGGTCCCACAACCTGTTACACACCACCCCCACACATGATGCTACAGTCATTGTTCTCGTGGACAAAGCGCCAGCCTACATTACCTTGTGAAGGAGTGACTACACACAGACCAGGGAACACATTGCAAGGAGGGGAAGGGTGGCAGGGGCACAGCGCTATACTGGGGCAAACAGGATCTGCACAGCACCTTTAAACCCTGCAAGTGAATTCATGCTACTGTGCCCTTACAAATGCCGGTGACACACAACAAACACACATGTACCTACCCCCTTCCGGCTGCTGCATCACCTGTAAGCGCCTCTCCAGGTCTGGAAAGACCACCGGCAGCACACGCCTGTGGAGGTGGCTCAGACGGCGGCGGCCGCGGTTCTTGTGGCTCTCAGGTGAGTCCCCCAGCAGGAGCCGTGCAATCCTCCGCGTCCAGCACCGGATATCCTGCCAGCGTTTCCTCACCTGGGGCAGGCTCCGCCTCCGACCATCCACACCCCTCACGGCACTGACGGCGGTCAGCCAGATCTGCTCCTTGGCAGTGGCGCCTACCTGTGAGGAGGAACAAGTGACACCACATCAATACACCAGCCACATGTCACAGAGAGACATATGGGTACAAATTAGCTGGTTACAACAAGGCATGTCATGCAGCCAACGCATTGCACCTTTGTCATAGGGACATCATCCCCTGGTGAGGGAAAAAGCAGTACGTGCCACAGTGGGTACACAGGTGGAATGATGGCAATGTCACAATCAATGATCAAGGCTCACACTGTGCATCACACCCACCCCTCCTGTCTCAGGGCACTGCTGTGAGTGATAGGCCCCCACCCCTCCTGTCTCAGGGCACTGCTGTGAGTGATAGGCCCCCACCCCTCCTGTCTCAGGGCACTGCTGGGAGGACTCTGCACACACCCCTCCTGGCTCAGGGCACTGCTGTGAGTGATAGGCCCCCACCCCTCCTGTCTCAGGGCACTGCTGTGAGTGATAGGCCCCCACCCCTCCTGTCTCAGGGCACTGCTGTGAGTGATAGGCGCCCACCCCTCCTGTCTCAGGGCACTGCTGGGAGGACTCTGCACACACCCCTCCTGTCTCAGGGCACTGCTGTGAGTGATAGGCCCCCACCCCTCCTGTCTCAGGGCACTGCTGTGAGTGATAGGCCCCCACCCCTCCTGTCTCAGGGCACTGCTGGGAGACATCAGGCACCCCCCCCTGGGACCCCTCCGACAGTACATGGCATGTGTGTTACACCTGGACGCAATGGCAGAAGTCACAGTCACAACATAGGGACAGTCTGTGGCAGTGGCCTATGCACTCACCTGATACCCTGGTCGCCCATACAGCATGGAGTACTGTGGGAGGATCACATCCAGCAGAGCCATGTTCTCCTCCAGGGTGAATGGCTGTGTCCTCTCCACAGCCCTTGACATGGTTCCAGGGAATCAGTAGCAGCAGCTGGGTCGACGAATGCAAAGATGTGCAGGCAAGTGCTCCCTCATGGGACCTGGCTGCCTTATATGTGCCCTTCTGCCCAGTCTCATGCACAGGAGTACAGAGTGATTGGTCACTCACATTTGCATCCTATGTTTCCACCAATCCCTTCAAACCTAGCAGTCTGTGGGTTCTCTATCGGTTTCATTCTCCTGCATGATGTCAGCCCCACAAACACATTGCAACAAAGTAGAAGAATTCCAACTGACTTCTGCTGTGCACCTTCCAGAACAATTTCGAATTTTGAACTTGGTCTCCATGACAACCAGCATGCATGTAGGCCTTAATACTTGTCCCCTATGTAATTTGGAGCATCACACACAGGTACGGTGCGTTTCGGGGCCCTAGGGCACCCCAAATGCATGGCAACGGCCCGTACATGCATGCCTACGCTCTCCATCACTATGGGTCTGCACGCGTATGCGTACCCGTAGTGTTACGGACCGTACACACGCATGTACGCTCTCTATCACTATGGGTCTGCACGCGTATGCGTACCCGTAGTGTTACGGACCGTACACACGCATGTACGCTCTCTATCACTATGGGTCTGCACGCGTATGCGTACCCGTAGTGTTACAGACCGTACACACGCATGTACGCTCTATATCACTATGGGTCTGCACGCGTATGCGTACTCGTAGTGATAGTGAGCGTACATGCGTGTGTACGGTCCGTACCACTACGGGTACGCATACGCGTGCAGAACCATAGTGATAGTGAGCGTACATGCGTGTGTACGGTCCGTAACACTACGGGTACGCATACGCGTGCAGACCCATAGTGATAGTGAGCGTAGATGCGAGTGTACGGTCCGTACCACTACGGGTACGCATACGCGTGCAGACCCATAGTGATAGTGAGCGTACATGCGTGTGTACGGTCCGTAACACTACGGGTACGCATACGCGTGCAGACCCATAGTGATAGTGTGCGTAGATGCGAGTGTACGGTCCGTACCACTACGGGTACGCATACGCGTGCAGACCCATAGTGATAGGGCCGTACACACGCATCTACGCTCACTATCACTATGGGTCTGCACGCGTATGCGTACCCGTAGTGGTACGGAATGTACACACGCATCTACGCTCACTATCACTATGGGTCTGCACGCGTATGCGTACCCGTAGTGCTACGGACCGTACAAATGCCTGTACGCTCGCCATCACGATGGGTACACATACGGCAGCACTCCCACAGTGATTTGGGAACATGCACAGGCCCTCTCAGCAGCAGTACGGCGGTTTTTACACATCACTGTGGTGATAGGCGACACACATGTAGGAATAGGGCGGACATACTTGTCCATGGATGGACATACTTGTCCAGGAATGGACATCAAGGCATCGTCTGTGCATTACTACATGTGTGGGGCACAGGTGTCACAGGCTGTGATGTGGAACATGCCTCCTGAGTGGAGAAGGCACCAGATGTATGATGAGATGTGTACATGTGTACTGTGTGAGGGTGCAATGTGTGCCAGGCATGCCCTTGACTCCTTTGACATGTGTGCATGTGGGACTGCGCACTTGGGGTGAGCGTCACTGGCATGGCACGGACACCAACACATGGAAGTGTCCCATGATGCCCGGTACAGGGGTCATGACACATGACTTGTCACTACCCACAGTGCACAATGTGACTATGTCATATATGTGTCCGGGATTTACATCAGGTTGATGTTGTAGCACCCTCAAAAGCTGCAGCCGTTGCAGCAACCAACATGTGGCTGTGTGTAGATTGTCATTGCACACTGTTCCCAACACCATGCCACATGTGTTATCGGATGTGAGGTGCACATGTATGCATGGGACACGGAGTAGCGTGACAAGGCCATGTCAGCAAACTCACAAGGAATGTGTGGTGAGTCATGACATGTGCACCTTCATGGCAAGGTGTGTGGGCTGGACTAGTGTAATGTCATGTGACCTGTGGCTCCAGTGTTCCGCTACCAGTCTCTGCAATCGGCATCACACTTCTGCTGATGTGTGGGTGTATGTCACTCCTGTCTTGCGTCGGGCAGTGCACTTGCACTGGGACACAGCTATTTCCATGGCGTGGCATGGGGAGGTTCTCAATCACCGTGTGTAGCTGGGTCTTGGAAGGAGTGTCACCTTGCATCCATACGTGTCCTGGGCATGTAGCACATGCCTGACTCCCTATGTGGCATGTGTGTATTGCCAGATTTACATGTGCTCAGTAGACATGAGTTGTTCTCGTAGTGCACTCACTCTTCCTTGTCACTTCCAAATTACTGCAGAGCGCCTCCTGTTGCCCGAAGAATTCCAAACTTGGCTACCATGCAGGAGAATGACAGGATCCGGCTCTACCGCTTCACCCAACCGTTGATTCTGGAGCTGACGGCGAGACTGGCACCACACCTGCAACCGCAGCACAGGTATCCTACGGCACTGACACCCCAGCTGAAGGTAATGGCTGCCCTACATTTTCTTGCCACGGGTACCTTCCAAAATACCATAGCTCATGTTGGTGGCATGTCCCAGAGCATGTTCAGCGGTGTGCTGCATGATTTCTTGGAGGCCATGTTGATTCACCTGGATGACTTCATCAAGTTCCCAACCCCTGAACAGATGACTGAGGTCAAGCGTGGATTCTATGCCCTGGGAGGGATGCCCCATGTCATTGGGTCCATAGATGGGACACATGTAGGTTTGGTACCACCACACGCACGGGAGGTGGCGTACCGCAATCGGAAGCACTACCACTCCATCAATGCCCTTGTGGTGTGTCTGTCCAATATGGTGATTTCACATGTCTGTGCTCGTTTCCCAGGATCAGCACACGATGCCTACATCATGAGGCGTAGCGGGATGCCTGATATGATGATGCAGCTGCGCAACGAACGGGCATGTGTTGTTGGTGGGTACAGTCTGTCTGTCCTGTATTCTGCATAGCCGACCAGCACGACCGCTACACCAGTTCTAACGATGTCCATGTGCTTCCCATGTAGGGGACGCTGGCTATCCCAACATGCCTTGGCTGCTGACACCTCTCCGCAACCCCATCACGCCGGCCCAGCTCCGCTATAACACCGCCCATGGCCGGACAAGGCGAGTGATAGAGAGGACGTTTGGCATGCTGAAGAGCCGATTCCGGTGCCTCCATAAGACCGGCGGTGCACTCCCTTATGCCCCGGCGAAGGTCTGCAAGATCTTCATGGTCTGCTGCATGCTGCACAACATGGCAGTTGAAAGAGCTGTGCCACTCATCCTGAATCAACATGACGAGGACCATCCACCCGTGGAGGACGAAGGGCTTGGCAATGGGGCTAGTGATGTGGAGGATGTGGAGCCGCAAGAGGACATCCGGACTCGGCTCATACGCGACTTCTTTGCTTAGTGGTGAGTACCAGGGTCTGAGTGTGCACGCATTGGTCCCCGTGTGGCATGCGTTGTGATGTGTGTCTCCACCTGCATGTATGGCACGTGGGTCAGAGGTGTGTGTGGGTGTGTCACTGGAGTGATGGTGGCAGTGATGGTAGTATTTCCCCAGTCATAATTGTGACCTAGCATGTTGTCATCCATACATGTGTCGAGTAACTGCACATGCAAGTGGCTGTGCTTTTTGTGGCTGACTTCTTGTGTGTCTCTCTTCCCCAGGTACCTGCGCATGCCGTTTGCTGGTTGCATTGTTGTGGCACTGCTATTCCTCATGGACATGACATCGTGGGCTGACTCAGCGTTACAGGCACGGACACGTTTGGAAGTCTCCATGGGGTAAGGGATGCATCTGGGGTGTATTGGGTGTGGCAGTTGTTCACGATGTGTGCACACTGCCCCGGTCGGGGTTTGGTTCCTCTGCAGACATGTGGCATCCCCATGGGACACGACATGCAGCTGGGTACACCTGAATAGATGGGCTGCCTGGTTGTCAGTCATCAGTGATGGGATAGTGGATTGTGATGATGGCATCAATGTGTGTGACACTGCCCTCGGACACATACGGTTAACATTGTCTTGACATGGCGTGGGACTTCCACATCAGCGGATGTATGGTGTATGGCAGGCTCTCCGTGAGCAGCTGTGGGTGTTTAGCTGTTAGCCGACGCTTGTGTGCCAGTTCCATGGCTATCACGCATGTGTGCTGCAGAAGGGGGGTGCCAGTGTTGGAGCCACATGTTACTCCACATGATGTGTTCATGTGTACTTCAAGTTGCCTCTGCAATCCCAAAATCATGACTAATAAAGGTGTCCCTATGCCTCCAAGGTGCCTCTTCTCAGTCAATGCTGGTGTGTTGGCACGGTGCATCCTGCATGTCTGGCATGGTATTCCCTGATTGTGGCTATGTGTCAATGTGTCGAGTGGCAAGATGCAAGCTGTGTGTGTGTGCTGAGACTGTGTATTGGGCATGATGTCCATGACTGTGTGGGTATTGTGACATGTGCCATCCCCATGCATCCAACGTTGTCCATGACCCCATTCTCTGCATCCACCGGACTCAAGCTTGCAGGACATGGTTCTGCCACCTGTCTACACATACCTGGGTGCCCCCCAGGACACGGGCCAGGATCCCTGACCTCTGCGCATGACTGTTGCTGTACTCAATGTGTCTGTCAGCACGGTTGTTCGGCCACCCCCTCAGCTGGTTCTGACCATCACGGGTGTGTATGGTGCTCCATGTCTGTCTTGCCTAATAAACTGTGACCCATGTGTCCTGTGCCAGACTCAGGCCCCAGGGTGTGGATGGTTGAAGTGCACAGATGACTCAGGCATGTTTAGACTGTACAAGACACATGTTAGGTAATAATGCTACCAGCAGGCATCTACTCTTAATAGTGTGATTTATTATTGGGGGGGGGGGGGACAAAGTGAGGGGCTTTCCGGGATTAGGGAATCCAAAGTTCAGTAGGGGAGTTGGTGTCCTTGCCATTGGAAATCCTCAGAGTCCATGCCACAGTCTTTGTCAACATTGGTCAGCCAGTGACCAGCAGGGCCATGTGGCAGAGAATGTCTCTTGATGCTGTGATGCTGTTGCTCCAGTGGGCCAGGTGCCAGGCCAGGTGTCCTGGGAGATGGTGATGTAGCAGCCACCCTCACGGTCCTTTCCGTGGACGACCTGGCTTCCTGCGGGGAACCTCAGCAGCAGGCCGTGACGACGTCTGGGATGCTCCGTCGGATGTTTCCTCCTCCTCCTCATGATCCCTCCCTGTGGGTGGTGATGTTCTCCGCCTTCTGGCACAGGGAGGGTCGGCCATGGTGTCGGCCATCCGACGGAGTGCAGCGTGAATCCCCTGGGACACCGTCACTTGCTCAGCCTGTCTGTCCTCCATCCTCCGTTGGTGTACCTGTAGACAGGCTATTAGCTCCGCATGTTGCTGGGCCTGCTGGACCTTGATCCCCTCGAGGACGGACACAACCTGGGCCATGCCCGTGGTGTCCTGCCGGTATGAGTCCAGGATGTTACGGACATGGGAAAATACCGGATCCCCAGCCAACTGGTCAGGCTCGCGCCTCCGCCGTCCTCCACTCCCACCACCCCTGCCCACTTGCGTCTGGCCTGCACTTGTGGGAACATCGGGTCTCCGGGACCCCTGAGGGGTGGCATTGGCGTTGTCGCCTGCCTCCTCCTGGGTGCCCGGGACACCGTGTCCCTCCTGGCGAGCCTGGCTGCATTGTGGTGTTGGGGCAGGGATCCTGGGTGTCTCCTGGGATGTGGCAGGAGTGGGGGTGGTGGTTGGCACGGTTGTACCTGACGCAGGTGCTGCAGGTGGTTGGACACCAGAGGGGCCAGGTCGGTCGGGGTCGTCTGCAGAGTGGTGAGAGTGGTCGCTGCCGGTGGGATCGGTCTCCTGCAGATCCGGGTCCTGTGAGTGTTCCCCCCCAGTGTTGGGGGGTGCAGCACGACGTTGACCTGTGTGTGAGAGAGAAAATGTTAATTTTGATCCATGCAACATCCATGTTTCATCCGTTTCAAAGTTGGCACATTTCCTCTTGGAATTAGGATCTGTCTTGCATTCCACTCACAGTGCACTTGTGCATGGGTGTGTCCCTTGGGCACCAATTTGGCCCCTTTAACTATGTGTGGCACAGTCTTACTTGCTGCGTCAAGTGTGACTGCAGTCAGCAGTGGAGTGTGCAGGTGTGGCGAGCCATGCATTTGCGCCTTCCTTGTAGCACTGTACATGTGCACATGGAGTGGATCCACACACTTATATGATGCAGGTGGCTGTCCTTGTGCTCGTGTACAGGTTGTGACATGGCCCTGCGTTTTGCCATGATGAAGAGGGGGGGTTCTGGCACTGGCCACCCTTGTCTACATGCACGCAGTCCACCTGCTGACGAGCAGACATTCCCACACACCAAAGGACTGATTTGCTCTCCCTGTGTCTCCCTCCTTCTCTGTCCCCCTCTCCCTCCCTCTCTGTCCCCCTCTCCCTCCCTCTGTGTGTCAGCCTCCTCCCTCTGTCCATCTTCCTGTGTCTCCCTCCCTCTCTGTCCCCCTCTCCCTCCCTCTCTGTCCCCATCTCCCTCCCTCTGTGTGTCAGCCTCCTCCCTCTGTCCATCTTCCTGTGTCTCCCTCCCTCTCTGTCCCCCTCTCCCTCCCTCTCTGTCCCCCTCTCCCTCCCTCTGTGTGTCAGCCTCCTCCCTCTGTCCATCTTCCTGTGTCTCCCTCCCTCTCTGTCCCCCTCTCCCTCCCTCTGTGTCCCCCTCTCCCTCCCTCCGTGTGTCACCCTCTGTCACCTTGGCCCAGCTTCCTGGGCACACACTGTTAGCAGATCTTTGAGTGGCCCTTGGCCTGTTGATGTGAGTTTGTTTCTGATCTCCAGGCACCCATTTTGTCTGCTGTGTGTCTGTGCGCTGCTGCTGTGGTGGTGTGTGCTGCCACTCTTTCACAATGTTGGCTGTTCATTAGCTGCTGTCATGTGCAAAACAGTTATGATAAATTATCTCTAAAAGAGTGGGGGTCCAAGGGATGTAGTTTAACGACTCAAACAGTTCACAATCCCCAATTCAACACATGTATACAAAAAGGAGAACTGAGAGTCAAAGGAAAGTTTAGTAACTGTAACGTAACCACTCTACAAATATTGATCAAGGTGTTGCTAGTGTCAACTAAGTGCACAGTGTGTCCATAAGTGTGTGTATGCATGAGCAAGATTCCCATCACCCACAACAAGTGGCTCGCTTCATCATTTGGGAACCTGGGAACTTGACCAAGGAACCATCTTCTACCAGATTGATGTAGATATTGGTTCAGTGGATGTCCCAAATGTGTCAATTGATATCTTTCCGAGTCGAGGGAGCCACAATAGTGATAATAGTGGGTGATGTATGCAGTGCAAGTGATAGAAAAGTGGTGATTTAAAATTGGTTGCCAAGGTACAAATATGTGTTTATTCTGGTGCTACCTTGATACCAAGTTAAAACTAAACAGTGCTATACAGTTCAAACAAATAACTGTGTTCGTAAAAACTGGTCTACATGTTTCAGCTCTTGGATATATTCTATCCCAGCTTTCGTCAGGACCAGAAAGCTACTGCATATTAACGGTGTAGTGAATACAAGATACTTAAAAACATACAACCTGGACCATGATCTTGGTACAGGTGGATACCCGAATAAAACTGGGTATGTGCCTCACCCCACCCGGCAACTGCTCAGGTATAGGAGGCACCGCTCTCTCCGTCGGTACCTCTCGCGGTGTGTGAGCGAGAAGGGGACCCTTCTCGCTCACACACCGCGAGAGGTACCGACTGGTGTATTCTTGTGTTGTTTTGTTTTGTCCTTGTTGTGTACGTGCGTTTTGAGCGTGTGTACGGTGTGTACATGGGCCATTTGGTGTATTCTTGTGTTGTTTTGTTTTGTCCTTGTTGTGTACGTGCGTTTTGAGCGTGTGTACGGTGTGTACATGGGCCATTTGGTTGTACGATTATGTCCTTGTGTGTGGCTTTGTACGACTCGTACATGCGGTTGTGATGTTGGGGCATGGGGTGCGCTCCGTACTTAGGAGGTTGTGTTGGGGGTGCGCCAGGAACGTACTGGGGTGTACATGGACGGTGGTACGACACGTACAGGGGTGGGGGGGTGTACATTGATGTTCGTACGACACGTACAGGGGTGGGGGGGTGTACATTGACGGTGGTACGACACGTACTGGGGTGGGGGTGGGGCTCGAACGTACTGGGGTGTAGGTTCACGGTGGTACGACACGTACTGGGGTGGGGGTACGACTGGAACGTACTGGGGTGTACATGGACGGTGGTACGACACGTACTGGGGTGGGGGGTGTACATTGACGGTGGTACGACACATACTGGGGTGGGGGTACGACTGGAACGTACTGGGGTGTACATGGACGGTGGTACGACACGTACTGGGGTGGGGGGGTGTACATTGACGGTGGTACGACACGTACTGGGGTGGGGGTACGACTGGAACATACTGGGGTGTACATGGACGGTGGTACGACACGTACAGGGGTGGGGGGGTGTACATTGACGGTGGTACGACACGTACTGGGGTGTGGGTGGGGCTCGAACGTACTGGGGTGTAGGTTCACGGTGGTACGACACGTACTGGGGTGGGGGTACGACTGGAACGTACTGGGGTGTACATGGACGGTGATACGACACGTACAGGGGTGGGGGGGTGTACATTGACGGTGGTACGACACGTACAGGGGTGGGGGGGTATACATTGACGGTGGTACGACACGTACTGGGGTAGGGGTGGGGCTCGAACGTACTGGGGTGTAGGTTCACGGTGGTACGACACGTACTGGGGTGGGGGTACGACTGGAACGTACTGGGGTGTACATGGATGGTGGTACGACACGTACTGGGGTGGGGGGGTGTACATTGACGGTGGTACGACACGTACTGGGGTAGGGGTACGACTGGAACGTACTGGGGTGTACATGGACGGTGGTACGACACGTACAGGGGTGGGGGGGTGTACATTGACGGTGGTACGACACGTACTGGGGTGGGGGTGGGGCTCGAACGTACTGGGGTGTAGGTTCACGGTGGTACGACACGTACTGGGGTGGGGGTACGACTGGAACGTACTGGGGTGTACATGGACGGTGGTACGACACGTACTGGGGTGGGGGGGTGTACATTGACGGTGGTACGACACGTACTGGGGTGGGGGTACGACTGGAACGTACTGGGGTGTACATGGACGGTGGTATGACACGTACAGGGGTGGGGGGGTGTACATTGACGGTGGTACGACACGTACTGGGGTGGGGGTGGGGCTCGAACGTGTGGGGGTGGGGCTCGAACGTACTGGGGTGTAGGTTCACGGTGGTACGACACGTACTGGGGTGGGGGTACGACTGGAACGTACTGGGGTGTACATGGACGGTGGTACGACACGTACAGGGGTGGGGGGGTGTACATTGACGGTGGTACGACACGTACAGGGGTGGGGGGGTGTACATTGACGGTGGTACGACACGTACTGGGGTGGGGGTGGGGCTCGAACGTACTGGGGTGTAGGTTCACGGTGGTACGACACGTACTGGGGTGGGGGTACAACTGGAACGTACTGGGGTGTACATGGACGGTGGTACGACACGTACTGGGGTGGGGGGGTGTACATTGACGGTGGTACGACATGTACTGGGGTGGGGGTACGACTGGAACGTACTGGGGTGTACATGGACGGTGGTACGACACGTACTGGGGTGGGGGGGTGTACATTGACGGTGGTACGACACGTACTGGGGTGGGGGTTCGACTGGAACGTACTGGGGTGTACCTTGACGGGTGGGGGTATACATAGACGGGGGGTACGTGTCGGACGTACGGGGGCTGGGGGGAGTGTTGGGCGCGTATGCGGGCACATGTCTCCATGGTTGCTGTAGGAGTTCGGTGCGGACGGTGTTTTTTCCATACGGTTGTAACCTCGGACGCACGGGATGGATCGTGATTCCTCGGTCGGACTTGGCTTTTCACGTTTGTAAGGTAAATCGTCCGAGGACGTGTCGGACAAATTTTCCGACCCGAGGACGTGTGGGGAATGATTCCCAGTGCGGTTCGTATGGACTTTTTACCATGCGAATCGTGATTGCCAGTTCGTACGGCACTTGTACGATTCATACGGTAAAAAGACCCGATACGAGTCGCACGGGGGAATTTTTTACCGGATCGTGATCGGCACCTAAGTCTTTTTAACAATCACTTATAGAAGCACATACTTATTCATACAGGAACTCTTTCAATCTCTCACTCTCACATATACTCACTTATATACACCAATAGTCACATATACTAGTTTAAAACATATGTAGTTACTCATAAAGACACTATTGAGACAGTCATTCACTCACTAACACATCCATGCATACAGTCATCCACCCATACAGTCCTGCACACATGCTGTCTTCAACACATACAAAGAGTGAGTCACTCATTCATGCACCTATGCACTACATAATACCCCCCACCGAACCATACAGACACTCAGACACTCATAGTGATACTCAAAAAACCAACTAATAACCTCTATAGACACTCATGTAGCTACTCACCAACCCATGCAGCCACTTATACACAAAGTGAGAGACTGATACAGATATTTACATATTTAAACATTACTCAGTAAGCCATGTATTCAATAAGATACACTTAATCAGTCAGTAATACAATCAATTTTTCAAAAACAAATCATCCACTTAGACACTTATATACCCATTGATTCTTCCATCGACCTTGAGATATACATGTATAAAACATATGTAATTTTCAGAAAAAGACACATTCACTGGATGATGTCATCAGTGATGTCATTTGAGATGTCATCAGTGATGTCATGAGTGATGTCACTAACCATGTCATGAGTGATGTAATATGTGACGTCATCAGTAGTGCATTGCGGGCGCGCGAGTTATAGTTAGCTGAACTAACTATAACGGGGGAATTTCATTGGTTTTTTACGAGTGAAATGTCCAGCTAACTATAACATGTGTGAAACCTTTGGTTTTTTCATTGAATATATATATATATATATACATATATATATATATATTATCTACTGGCGGTCTCCAGTAGATAGTTATAGTTAGGACCGTGTTTCCATAGGAAATCTGCAACATTCTATTTGGAATAACTTTGGCGCTGGTTGACGAATCCTCGTGAAATTTTCAAAATAGGTGGGGCGCTCCGCTCCTACCCTGAAAGTCTCGAGGGGATTTGTCAAGCGGGGGCTGAGAAAAAAGGGGGGTCCCAAAACGCGTTTTCCCCATGCAATTTTCCGTAGGGACCTTTAGTCCAAGGTACAGCCCGAACGGCTGAACAGAATTACTTGAAATTTGGCAGAGAGGTAGTCCTCAGCTCAGGGAAGTGCCTTTTGCAGGTCTGGTGTCAATCTGTTCAGTAGTTCCTGAGAAAATCAAAAGTAAAATCATATATATATGTGGGCGGAGCCTAACCACACATCTCATCCTGAGATCTGATTGGCTGTCAGCACTTCATCCAAGAAGTGTTGGCAGCCATCTTGGGACCAATATACATGATAGCACCTCATTAAAAAGCATTGCAGTTAATAGAAGGTTTTAAGACTTTAGTTACATTATAAATCATTTGTTGATGGTACCATACTCATTTTAGGAATTGTGGTATGTTCTAAGGTGATTTCACCATGTGAAAAAGCCTTCTGCTGGGATATCATGAATGAGAGAAAAATATTTTCTCATGCTTTTCCCACACAGGAAGGTGATCTATAAGCTAAACTGAGAGCTTATTTTCTGTAAATTCACATTATCTTTCTCAGTCATGTGAGAATGAAGTCTGACATTCTCAGTAAAACATGTACATCCAACAAGGGAAGAGACTGCCAGTTGATTCCTTTGTGTTCTACTGCAGCTTCCCAGAGTGTTCCAAAGAACAACTAGAGCGCTAACAGTCCTACTTATGATAAACGTATGGCACACCTGAAGCCATCTTGCTTGGATTAAAGTGGTAACTCTTAAAACATTTAATTTAAAAAGGAACAAAATGAGGGGGTTCATTTTTCCATAACAAGTATGATTAGTGCTGCAGAAAGAAAAACTAGGGCACATTTTGACTTCTGAAATCCTCTTTTATTTCATTAAAAAATTCTGACATGCAGACTGAAACATGCACTTTCGATACCAGCAGCAGTTTTCCCTGGTGAGCAGTAGCAAATGTGTGACACATCTGAATGCCTTCTTGATGGAATCAAAGTAAAACACTGAAAGTATTTCCTACTGAGGAGACTGCAGTAAATGAGGAAATTGGGAAACTTCATAACAAATAAGTCTCCCAAGATGGCCACCAGAGACAAAAGAGCCCAAATGCAGCCCAAATGTAGCCCAAATATCACCCAGATGTAGCCCAAGTGTAGCCCAATGACAGAATGTCCCAGAGTGTACTTAAAAACAACTAGAGCGCTTACTGTCTTCATTATGACAAAAGTATGGCACACCTGAAGCCATCTTGATTGGAATAAACTGGTAACACTTAAAACATTTAATTTAAAAAGGAACACAATGAGGAGGTTCATTTTGCCATAGAAATTATGATTAATGCTGAAGAAAGAAAATGAGGGCACATTTTGAGTGACTTCTCAAATCCTCTTCTATTTCATTAAAAAATTCTGACATGCAGACTGAAACATGCACTTTTAATACCAGGAGCAGACTACCATGGTAAACAGTAGTTTTACTACAGTGATCTAATGAGCAACTAGAGTGCTAACTTTCAGAATTTATGGCAAATGTGTGACATATCTGAATACCTTCATGATGGAATCAAAGTAAAAAACTGAAAGCATTTCCTACTGAGGAGACTGCAGTACATGAGGAAATTAGGAAACTTCATAACAAATAAATCTCCCAAGATGGCCACCGGAGACAAAAGAGCCCAAATGTAGCCCAAAATCACCCAGATGTAGCCCAAATATAGCCCAATGACAGAAGTGTGCAAAACACTTATTATTTTGTGTTTTTGCAGTGTTATATAGTGCAGACTTGTCAGGTATTGGAGTGCTTTACATGAGCATTGGTTACATCACACAAGAACAAATTCATTTTGGTTGTAGACATGGGGCGACTATGTGATTTGACCAAAATCACAGATTGTCGAGCTGAAGCAGAAACTCCAACCTGGTTCCCCAGTTGCAAAGTCTGCAGTTCTGGAAGTAACACCACATCTTCTCCCCTAAGTGCAACATTTAATCAAGTGGTCAACTGGATAAAAAAACATAAAGATAACAAATAATTTAAAAGTGCTTTGTCACTATTTGAAAACTCAGAAAATATGTCCTTATTTTAGTCTTTTAGAGCACTAACCATAATTTTGATGCCAATAAGACCTTCTCATATATGTAATTTCTAAAGGAAATGCTCTAGGTATTACAGTTTTGATTACACCAAGATGACGTCAGGCGTTCCACACTTTTGTAATAAATATAGAATGTTAGCAATCTAGTTGTTCATTAGGATACTGTTGAGAGGCAGAGGCCAGGGGCACGGACTCTGAAAATTGAAGGCAGGTAGGAGGGTGCAAAGATAACAATTTAACCACACTGAGCAGGCAGGAAGGGCCGTGGCAGCACAATAGACTATGGAGACTATGGAGGGCAGTGGAAAGGGGGGTAGGGGCAATAAACCAACAATACAGGACTTGCAAGAGAGGCTGTGGCAATGTAATAGACCATTGTGGGCTGAAGGAAGAGGCAATGGTAGTACAACCATACATGCCAACAGACCCGATTCAGCCAGGAAACGTCCAATGTTTTTAAGGTCAAATGGGCTTTATTTGATCTGTCTCCTGTCTACAATCTCCTCTTTTTCAATGTAACTCAAAGGGGAAAATCAATACCACAGTTTTTTTTCAAAATCTCCCTCTTACCAAGTTCAAAATGTTCGCAAGTATGGTACATTGGATCATGGAAGGAAATGGGGTAGGGACATGGACTTGGATAACAGAGGACAGGAGGGACATGGAGAGGTGCACCAAACTGACCCTGCAGGGCAGGCATCAGGGTTTGCAGCAGCACAATACACCACACAGGGCATGCGGGACGGGAGTGCAGCACAACAATCCATAGAAAGCAAGAGGGAGGGGACAGGACCATGCACATGGACAACAGAGAACAGAGGGGCAAGAGGCAATGGTAGCTAGCTGACCATAATGGACAGACAGGAGAGAAAGCTGCAGCATAACAGACCATAAAGGGCAGGAGGGACGGATCAGGGGCATTACAATGGAACAGACAAGCCAGGAGGGAGGGAGTAGGGGTCTGCACATGTAAACAGAGGGCTGGGGGCAAGGGGGCAGGGCAGGAGCAGCAAGATAGCCATGGAGGTCAGGCAGGATGGGCACTAGAAGCAAGACACACCATGAAGAGCAACAGTGAGACTGTGATGGCATACACACAGACCATGGAGGGAAGGTGGGAGGGGGTCAGGGGCAGCTAACTGACCACACAGAGAAGGTGGGAGGGGCCATGGCAGCACAGAAGACCATGCATGGCAAGTGGGAGGGTTAGTGGCAGCACAATGGCTATGATGGGCAAGAAGGAGGGTGCAGGGGCATGCACAAAGGACGATGGAGGATAGAAGGGAGGGTCAGGACCTGTGCACAGACAAGAAAGTTCAGGGGAAGGAGCCTCACAACAGACCGCACGGGGCAGGCAGGAGGAGCAGTTGCAGCACAACAGACCAGGGAGGGCAGAAGGGTGTGGCAGTACAATGGACCATGTAGGACAGGAGGAAGAGGATAGGGGCATGGCATGTGGACAGGCAGGGTGGAGGTGGCAGGGACAGGTTACAGTCATCTGACAATGCTAGGCAGGTGGGAGGGGAGTGGCATCTCAACGGAACACTCAGAGTAGATAGGAGTGGCAGGTCCATGGAACATGGTGGGCAAAAAGGATGGAGCAGGGGCATGCACAAAGACATCGGAGGGCAGGGGGAAGGAGAATAGGGGCAGCAAGCTAAGCACAGAGTTTACGCAGGAGGTCAATGATGGGGCATAGAATTGGGCAATGGAGGGCAGGAGGAGGGGACTGGTACATCATACTAAATTGAGGGCAGTGGCTGCACATCAGACCATGCATGGCAGGAGGGAGGAGGCTAGTCCATGGATTCACACAACAGAGGATAGGGAGGAGGGGGATGGGGCAGCAAGCTAACTGTTCAGAGAAGGCGGGTATTAGGAACTTTATTGTTTTTAAAACGTGTGTCTGTGCGAACTACTTAAAATATGAACAAGTATGCAGCATAATCTCACTTTTATTCAGGAAGAAGAGGACGTTTGTGACTGTGACTCCGGGCTCACTTGGCAGAAACACCCCCTGACCCTCCACCCCCTATCGCAAAATGTAATGCCCGTGAAAAGGGTAGGTGAACACAGTGTTATATAGAACATAGTCCTGAGAGCACGATTGAAAATGAAAACTAGATATAGTGTATGGTATAAACTATGCACCAAAAAGTGTGATATAAGATGAACCGGGCGTGAAATATAATATGCAATACATTGTGCGCAATGACAGATTCATTGGAGAGCGCGAGATAGCACAGGCACTAGCGCGTGCTATGCGATGTGCGCCTTGGAGTGTAATATACACAGGGCAGTGTTGTGTAACCTAACTAGTCTCTAAAGTTGTAATATAAAATATGTGCTGGGGAGTGTAACGTTGCATATGCACTGTGACAAAGATATGGATCCCAGATTGTAATATGTATGGCATAGCACTGTGCGTTATAACATAGGCATCGAGGAAGGCACGTTAGATGGGGCAATATAACCCGTGCGAAGACAAGTGTGGCATGACATATTCACGGGGTGGTGTTACAGTGCACATGGGCTAGAGAGTGTCATAGCATATGCACTAGCTGGTGGAATACAACACAGAGGTGTGTGTCACTCGGCAGCCAATGGTGGGTGTAACACAGCATTGGGCTCTGCCAGGAGCACGCTGTGACTCTCAAGTGATGTTCGTCCCCTTTCCAGAGAGTAAAATAAAACGTATTACACATCCGGCAGTGGATGTGTGTTTTATTAACCGTGAGGGGGGTTTCTTACATAGTTTTGGTCGAATTTTTGTCAAATCCCCTTTGAATGCGCCCGTCAATAGCTACCCATGTTTGTATAAATAAACAACAAGGGTGTCTACCGGGATTAGGCACGGTAGGGCATCAGACATGTCAGAGCTTCACTAGTGGTGTAAATACATTCCACGTGGATTCATTGTATGCATAGTCGCCTTTTAATGAACATCACTCAAATCGTCATGGTGATAGGTACGTACGGTTTGTCCAGCATATCCTAGGTGTGTCTATAAATATATATTTTTTAAAAATAATAAAAAACAGTGGCCGGCCCTGGGGATTGGGGTCAAAAAAATATAATTAGGAGACAGGCCCTGGGGGATGGGGTCATCAGGGCCAATAAATTAGAATAAGAAGGGGAACCACACAGCCCCCCTTCTTAAAAAATTAAAATAAATAAAAGACTGGCATCGTGCCGGAGGCCACGCCCCCTCCTTGCAGCACTCTGCAAACGCGCCCCCTGGCGAGTTGTAAGTTGGGGAATTAATTCCTCTTCAATACTGAGGGTCCCTGAGGGCCAACTAGCCCAACAGGCATCTCCAGTATGCGCCAGGGAGCTGCGCTGCAGACAGGTGTTCTGAGGCCAAGCCCCTTTTTACACCTCTCTGCAAAGCAGCTCTGTGGCGCTTACTGGAGGTACCTAGTGGTCTAGTTTGACCCTAGGGACCCTTAGGATTCAAGGGGACTTAATCTCTCAACTTAGAACGGCCACAGGGCGCGTTTACACAGTGGTGAAGGGAGGGGACGGGGCCTGAGGTGACGTGTGCAAACACGTACTATGGCACGTTTTAAATTGGGGATATAATTTCCCTTCAATACTTAGGGCCCCTGGGGGCTAACTAGCCCACCAAGTGCTTCCAGTAAGCTTAACTGAGCTGCATTGGAGAGAGGTGGTCCAGGCTGTGCCACTTTTTACACATCTCTGCAACGCAGCTCTGTGGCACTTACTGGAGGTACCTAGTGGGCTAGTTGGACCCTAGGGACCCTCAGGATTCAAATGAACTTAATCTCCCAACTAAAAACGGACACAGGGCGTGTTTACACAGTGGTGAAGGGAGGGGACGGGGCCTGAGTTAACGTGTGCAAAAACGCCCTGTGGCCTGTTTTAAGAGGTAGTTTTAATCCCCCTGCCCTATTATATACTAGGGGCTTACAGAGGAGGTCATGCTAATCACAGGGGGACCCCAACGCATAATGTTCCCTAGTGTATGTAGGTGTTTTCACTGTATTCTGAGTGTCTTTTAACATAGCACTGGCTCTAGGACTGGTTAGTCAGACTCAGTTACCACCAGTATCCGTCTGAAAAAGTTGAGGGTACAGGATGATTTTGCAACAAGGATTGTTTCTGCTCTTCTTTTTGTTCTTTCTGCACGTTATCCTTCTTCCTGCACTTTTCTTCGTCTTTGAGGACTTCTGTTGCTTCTTTCTGCACTTCTTTTTTTTCTTTCTGTGCATTTTTTCTTCTTTCTTCACATGTCCTATCTCTGTAGGCATAGTTAGAAATTAGCATTTAAAAAACCTTTGAAATTCACAGAAAAAACCATAGGTTTCAGGCACGTTATAGTTAGGAATTAGCATTTAAAAAACCTCAGAAATTCACTGAAAAAACCATAGGTTTCAGGGGTGTTATAGTTAGCTGGACTTTTCACTTGTACAAAACCATTGAAATTCCCCCGTTATAGTTAGTTCAGCTAACTATAACTCGCGCGCCCGCAATGCACTGCTGATGACGTCACATATTACATCACTCATGACATTGTCAGTGACATCACTCATGACATCACTGATGACATCTCAAATGACATCACTGATGATATCACGGATGACATCATCCTTGTGATAGAGTGGCAGACCTCCTCTCACCCTAATATAACCTTTGATACACACATTCAAAAATAGAGACTAAAATTTTCAAAACAATGGACATACCAATACCAGTTACAACAACCTCTTCCGTAATTCTAAGATCCACATACACATCCACTCATTCACCAACAGTCCTATACAGTCACTCATACATGTACTCACTCATCATATGTACTCATACACCTATACATCCTGTTACACAATGCCACTCATCCATAGAGTTACTCACACACATAGTCACTCATGCTAATAAAGAATCAAACATACATTTACTTGCATATACAGTTATACACACACCACCACACTTACTTCTACGGAAACATACACATACTTAGTCGTTTAAACAATCACTTATAGAAACACATACTTATTCATACAGGAACTCTTTCAATCTCTCACTCTCACATATACTCACTTATATACACCAATAGTCACATATACTAGTTTAAAACATATGTAGTTACTCATAAAGACACTATTGAGGCAGTCATTCACTCACTAACACACCCATACACACACTCATCCACCCATACAGTCCTGCACACATGCTGTCTTCAACACATACAAACAGTGAGTCACTCATTCATGCACCCATGCACTACATAATACCCCCCACCGAACCATGCAGACACTCAGACTGATACTCAAAAAACCAACTAATAACCTATATAGACACCCATGTAGCTACTCACCAACCCATGCAGCCACGTATACACAAAGTGAGAGACTGATACAGATATTTACATATTTAAACATAAATCACTAAGCCATGTATTCACTATGATACACTTAATCAGTCAGTTACACAATCAATTTTTCAAAAACAAATCATTCATTTAGACACTTATATAACCATTTATTCTTCCATCGACCTTGAGATATACATATATAAAACATATTTAATTTTCAGAAAAACAGACATTCACTGGATGATGTCATCAGTGATGTCATCAGTGATGTCATTTGAGATGTCATCAGTGATGTCATGAGTGATGTCACTGACCATGTCATGAGTGATGTAATATGTGACGTCATCAGCAGTGCATTGCGGGCGCGCGAGTTATAGTTAGCTGAACTAACTATAACAGGGGAATTTCAATGGTTTTGTACAAGTGAAAAGTCCAGCTAACTATAACACCCCTGAAACCTATGGTTTTTTCAGTGAATATATATATATATATATATATATATTCAATGAAAAAACCAAAGGTTTCACACATGTTATAGTTAGCTGGACATTTCACTCGTAAAAAACCAATGAAATTCCCCCGTTATAGTTAGTTCAGCTAACTATAACTCGCGCGCCCGCAATGCACTACTGATGACGTCACATATTACATCACTCATGACATGGTCAGTGACATCACTCATGACATCACTGATGACATCTCAAATGACATCACTGATGACATCATCCAGTGAATGTGTGTTTTTCTGAAAATTAAATATGTTTTATATATGTATATCTCAAGGTCGATGGAAGAATAAATGAGTATATAAGTGTCTAAATTGATGATTTGTTTCTGAAAAATTGATTGTATAACACTGATTAAGTGAATCTTTTTGAATACATGGCTTAGTGAGTAATGTTTAAATGTGTAAATACCTGTATCAGTCTCTCACTTTGTATATAAGTGGCTGCATGGGTTGGTGAGTAGCTACATGAGTGTCTATATAGATTAATAGTTGGTTTTTTGAGTATCAGTATAAGTGTCTGAGTGTCTTCATGGTGCGGTGGGGGGTATTACGTAGTGCATAGATGCATGAATGAGTGACTCACTGTTTGTATGTGTTGAAGACAGCATGTGTGCAGGACTGTATGGGTGGATGAGTGTGTGCATGGGTGTGTTAGTGAGTGAATGACTGTCTGAATAGTGTCTTCATAAGTAACTACATATGTTTTAATCTAGTATATGTGACTATTGGTGTTTATAAGTGAGTATATGTGAGAGTGAGAGATTGGAAGAGTTCCTGTCTGAATAAGTATGTGTTTCTATAAGTGATTGTTAAAAAGACTAAGTATGTGTAAGTTTCTGTAAAAGTAAGTGTGCTGGTGTGTGTATAACTGTATATGCAAGTAAATGGATGTTTGATTCTTTATTAGCATGAGTGACTATGTGTGTGAGTAACTCTATGGATGAGTGGGATTGTGGGGTGCAGGATGTTTAGGTGTATGAGTACATATGATGTGTGAGTACATGTATGAGTGACTGTATAGGATTATTGGTGGATGAGTGGATGTGTATGTGGATCTTAGAATTACTGAATAGGTTGTTGTAACTGTTATTGGTATGTCCATTGTCTTGAAAATTTTAGTCTCTATTTTTGAATGTTTGTATCAAAGGTTATATTAGGGTGAGAGGAGGTCTACCACTCTGTCACAAGGATGATGTCATCAGTGATGTCATTTGAGATGTCATCAGTGATGTCATGAGTGATGTCACTGTCCATGTCATGAGTGATGTAATATGTGACGTCATCAGTAGTGCATTGCGGGCGCGCGAGTTATAGTTAGCTGAACTAACTATAACGGGGGAATTTCATTAGTTTTTTACGAGTGAAATGTCCAGCTAACTATAACATGTGTGAAACCTTTGGTTTTTTCATTGAATTTCTAAGGTTTTTTAAATGCTAATTCCTAACTATAACGTGTGTGAAACCCATGGTTTTTTCAGTGAATTTCAAAGGTTTTTTAAATGCTAATTCCTAACTATAACGTGTGTGAAACCCATGGTTTTTTCCGTGAATTTGCAAGGTTTTTTAAATGCTAATTTTTTTTTTTCTTCTTTTTTTTTTACATATTTTTATTTTAATTTTCTATCCTTTTTTAAAGACTATGGTTAAATTTTTAAAATTCTACAATATGTTTTTTTTAACATATTTTATAAAATAAACAGGTAAAATTTATTAGCAATACATTTTTTCCTTTTTTTTAATTTTTTTTTAGTACGCGTACCGTAAGCTTACGGTAAGCGTACGGTTTACGCAATGTCCGTAATTTATCTACGCTGTTTGCGTATAGTTACGCAATTTGCGTAGCCGCGCGTACTCCGCGTGGGGCGCGTACGTGTGTACGCTACACGAGCACATTACGCGGAAGTGTCGGGGAGTGACTGTTATGCGCATGCGCGCAAGCGCGTGTCTTTTTTACGCGCATGCGTACTTTTGCCGTAAGCGTACCGTAAGCGTACGGTAGGTCATGTGATCATGAAACACAAGTTTTGATTGGTTGAAACTACTTTCAGTTCTAGAACTCTCCTACACCACACCCATTCCTCTCATTTCTGCTTGTGATCCCTTAGGAGAAAGAGCTGGGTTGTCTTTGTGATACGATGGCAGAACAGCAGAGCTCTTCTGAGAGTGAGGCTAGCAGCACTACCTTGAGGCAGAGAGCGAGGAAACAAAAGACCTCTTACGTATGGGAGTATTTTACTTTTCCAGAAGGCCAGCAAAAGGTAAATGCACCCTTAGTGACTTGCAAGCTGTGTAAGCGTGTACTTTCAAGAGGTAATCCTGACAGGAAGTATTCCTTTGGGAATCACACCATGATGAGACACCTTAAGGATGTACACAGAAGGACACATGCTCGACTTACTGAACGTAACCCTTCAGTAAGTCAACCAAGCACATCCACAGCAGCTCAGCCTGGACCATCATCTGCAGAGCCGAGTCCTTCTTCTGCAGGTCAGGTGAGCCCTTCATCTGTGGGGGGAGCATCTCCTTTTTCTGATCCTCTGGAAACTAACCCTCGGTTTCTGAGGGTTGATATACGGTGCGCCACTTGTCATGATCTAATTTGTCATAGGGAGAGCAGTATTTCCCTAGTGAACAATAAAATAGATCAGCACACTTGTCGTACCGACTAATATTCCCACTCTTTCTTTCCTCTGTCCCTGCATGAACACAACGGCTCTTTTAAGAGCCAACCTTACCTTTCATCTATTTTTTATATATTTTTTTAAAAACTTTTTTTTTTTTTTTTTTTACCGTACGGTACGCGTAATTTTTTTTTTTTTTTTTAAAAAACACTAAAAATCAATTATCACATTACAAGGTCCTTGAGAGACTACAATTAAAAACTGCAGATGTGATTGTAGAGAAGTGGAAAAAAGGGACCATGACATTATTGACTTACCATACCCACTCAAAAAAAGATTTATTCATTTAATTTTTTTTTTAATTGCTTTAAAAATGGTTCTAGTTTTCGAAAATTTTCTATCTCAATCTGAAAAAAAAGAAAAAAGTATTAATATTTAATAAAACATTTTATAATACAGTACACATATTTCCATATTTTTCAAAAAATATTTTTGCCTTTTTTTTGCTGTTTTCAGAAAATATTGCATTTCACTATAAATTGTGAAAGCAATTGCATTCATCATTTAACAGCAGGCAAAAAAAAATTAACAATCACAAAGATTGTTTTTAAAAAAGCCCACAATCTCTTTTTACATAAACATAACTTTATAGAAATGCATAATATTCTTAAAAAATATCATCTAATATCAATACTTATTTCTTTAAAATACCGTCTGATATTTTTGTTTCAGAAGTATAATCACAATAATATATGTCAAATAACTCCACAGTACATCTGGTTCCATTTCCTTTAGGCCAAATAGTAATTTTAAAATTCTTTTTTTGTTTAATTTCCAATGGTAATCCAATAAAAAACAAAAGTTTAAATTGTACAGATGTCACCGATTCTCTGTAACATTTTGGTTTCCGAAAGATTAATTAATAATTAAATAAGTCCACAATAGAATTGTTTACTTTTCCGCATGGCCAAATAGTAATTTTAAAAATCTTTTTTGAAAAAATTTCCAATGGCAATCCAATAACATTCCAAAATTTAAATTGTGCAGATGTTACCGATTTTTTCTAAATTTTTGGTTTTCCAAAGTTTCCTTAAAAAATGGAAAAATTCCACATTACAATTGGTTACCTTTCCATTAGGCCAAATGATAATTTGTTAAATCTTTTTATTTGTAAATTCCAAATGGTAATCCAATAAAATGGTAAAATTGTTTTGTCCAGATGTTGTCAAATCTCTCTAAAATTTAGGTTTCAGGAAGATTAGATAGGAATTTGCTAAATCAAAAGGCAAACGTTGCTTAAAAATCAATTGGGAATCATTACACAGTGTCCAGCCTTTTTCACATTTAAGATAAATTGTGTAATGACCAGAAGTTACAGTAGGTCCATCATGGAAAATTATTGCAACTGTTACAAAAGTTTTTCCTGAAATTGATAATTGCTGTCCTGTAAACTTCTTTATTAAAGTATCCAATTTTGAACCATCTACTCTACATCGTTGCATCATTAAAATTACATACTGTCTGTATTCCTTTAAAATTAATGTTGAAAACATGTCAGATTTACACTCACCGCATTGCATGCTATGATTAGCATCTTTAACTAATTTAGCAAAAGTGACTGTTTTACTCTCTGGCAATGTTAAATAAATAAACCTTTCAGAATCAACATTAGAGCCACATATATTATAACAGTTTTCACAACTATGTTCCCATTTATAAGAGAGACCAAATACATTTTCAATGTTAACCCCTTCTTCTTCCAGTACCTGAAGAAAATAAATCAAGAATTCCTGTGCGTCTTGCTGTACATTTTGAGAAAACTGTGTTCGTCCTGAACATACATCTAAAACTTTTCTAATTTCAGTAGCACTTTCTATTTGAGTTTTATCATTACTCAGCTTTTCAAAAAGGAGACTCAGCACAGTACAGAATCTTTTTCCCTGATTTACTATTATCTGCTCTTGCAAACTTTCCAGATAAAATGCAACATTCAGCACTACATTAGCGTAGCAGTTGACACCAGAGCTATTTTCAAAATAACATCCTACAACCTGTTCTTCATTTTCCTTATTCTTTTTGCTTGCAATTACATCACTCCTCTTTTTTTTCCTCCTCTCTACATCTTCATTACAGATATTCTCATTTCTCCTTTTACGAGAAACTACACGTTTCTCCAACACAGGATACTGACCTAAATGAGGAGCATAGCTTCTTCTTAATCTATTATACTCCTTTACACAATTTGTATCAGCACTAACTTTTGAATCATCAAAGTCTATCATGAATAAACCTGATAATGTTTTCACTCGTGACAAAGCAACATATGCCATACCTTCTTTGAACACAGTTGAACCAATGTTCACAAATGCACAATCTACAGTCAATCCTTGAGACTTGTGAATAGTTACAGCATATGCTAGCGAAAACGGAAACTGCTTCCTACGTACATATAAGTCTTTCACAAGCATGAAACGAACTGTACAACGACAAATGTCTTTAACTTCTTCTATCTGATCAAATTTTATTTTTAAACATTCAATTCCATCTTTTTTCTGATAAATAATAAAACCCACAACTCTTCCCATAGCTCCATTAACTAAACCTTTTTCAACATCCAAATTTCTCCTTAAAAATACTCTACAGTTCATGCAAACATATAGATTTTTTTCTAATCCAGCTGTTTTGGAAATCTTCTTCTCTAGTGAATCCAATTTATTTTTCAGTGTGCCTGTTAATGTGACAGTAATTCTTCCATCCTCAATTTTGTCCACTGCTTCCAATTTCCTGATATCTTCCTTTTCCAATTTCAAAAGCTCCTCATTGAATATTGAGCATTCACGTAGAGTTGGCATTAAGCAGATGACACTTTTGTTTTCTGCAATGTTCTTGTATATCTTCTCTGCAACTATTTCTTCCTTTGGAAATAAATTATGTAGCAGCCGAGTCTGTAATGCTTTTTTGCCAGCTTCTGTGAGTAGTCCAATCCTGATATCTTTCAGAATACTTCCATATTCTTCATCGTTTGCTTGCCTCATATTAGTTGTAAGTTCCTTGTACTCAAAGAAGGACCAAATATTTGTATTACCGATGCTTCCCAATGACTTCTTCGTGTCTTCATGTGTCACAGTATTAAACACTGGTTGTCCTTTAACTGGAGTAAGTTGCAAAAGATCTCCAAAAACTATGACGTGTTTTCCTCCAAATAACACGTCATAGTCTGACTTCAGAATTTGCTGCATTCTTAAATGCACAAAGGCAAGCATTAAGTTCGATACCATGCTCACCTCATCAATAATGAGAACTTGCATCTTCTTCAATACTCTTGAAACTTCCAAGCATGCTTCTCCAGTTAGCTTGTTGTATTGTATTTTGTTCTCATGCTCCACTGGTAACATTAGCAAACGATGTAAAGTGATTCCTTTTATGTTATATGCTGCTAACCCAGTTGGAGCAGTAACCACACAAGACAAAGTAGAATCCGTTTTTTGCTGTAGGTAGCTTCTGATGACTTTTATTAGGAAACTTTTTCCAGTTCCAGCTTGTCCGCTTACATACATCCTGATTGGATGAAATGATGTGCATGAGCACTCTTTTTTTTCATGTAGAAATCCGTGATCAATTTTGTTTCTGATCTCTTCATAAATTTGTTGCTGCTCTTCGTTCAGTTGTCTTTCCAAATTTTGTAAGTCTATAAATTCTCCTTGAGCTTGATTCATAGCCGTTTCCACTTCATTCATGGCTATTGATGCTTCATTTTCAACGATTGGTTGTCCTAGGGGATCTTGACTGAGTGTTCCTGAACTTTGGCTGTCCTGAGAACTGTCTCTAGCTATTTCTGCTGCAATTGTAGTTTCCTGTTCAATTTCTTCATTTAACATTTGCAGATAAGTTGTGAATGTATTGCATTGTATGCTGTCTTTGCAAGCATTAAAAGAATCTTCATAGCTTTGAAATTCTCCCAGTAGTTCATCCTCTGTACGCCATGGTTTAAACAGCTGTAAAAGAGCCAAGTAGTAAAATTCCTTTTTGTCAGTAGTGTCGCAACTCAGCTTCCGGTGATTTATCAAACTTCCTTTTGTTTGCTTCACCAAACATCCTTCCTCACCAATGACTTTATATTTTCCATTGTTGATGTCTTCTGCGGCTTTCCGTGAATAAATGTAGTTCTGCAGCACTTCATAGAGACACATGTTCTCCAGATGATGACTTCTCTTTGGGTAATATGTGTCCAACATGTTTGATTTCAAAATATCTGTACTTTCTGGGTCATTCTCGGCCAAATATTCAATTTCTCCAACAGATTTCAGTACCCGATTTCTCATTGCTGCAAGGCCTAAACTTGCCCAAATTATTCTTCTTGATTTCGAGTAGAGACTTGCAGAAGATAACCTATCTGAACATTCGTAGGATCCAATTTCTCGATGCGATAACATCTTCAAACTGAAACTGTACAGCTTCTTACTGACAGTTTTCTCGTGAGAAATCTCTTCCCACATTTCCTCCAATTCTGTTTTTTCTGATTTCGTAATGTAAGACGTTACATATCGAGCAACAGCAATGGAATTGTCAGCTACATACTGTATATCCATGTTAGCGTTCCACATGGATAAAATCACTGGGTTGTAGTCATTTATATTTTTTATTCTTCTTTTCTTTTAAGGTTGTAGGTATTCTTAGGTGATTTTCTTGTGATAGTATGTCTCACAGATGACATAAAACTGTTAACTCTTCCATTTGAAAGAACAGGTCTAGGAAATCCAAATCGACATTTAGTGTAGTATTTATCTTTGCTCTTGTATTTCCGTCGACAGTATTTTCCACACCGATGACTTTGGAAACGTAAAACTTGCTCCTTTTACTTTTTCTCTTCTGTGCTTTTTGGTATAGCACATGTTGCATATTCTTCAATGTAAGATAACACTGCTTCATCAGTATCTGTTCCAAACTTTGGGGCATCCTTGATCCACAACAGCATATGAATATGAGGAGCACCTCTTGCCTGGTACTCTTTTCTCCAAAAGAAATCCACTACTTCTCCTAGAGGTGGATTTTTTTTATTGCAGATGAAGGACATCATAGCCTCAAATCTATGATTGAAATATCTGCAAACATTAACCGGATCCAATGAGCACAGTTCTCCTGCTGTCTTGTATTCGATGTTTTTAATGTTTGAATTTGCCTCTCGTAGAAAATCCAGTAAACCATCCCAAGCGTACTCGGCACAGCTTAGGGTAAGGAACCATGTTGGAGTTCCTAAATTCCGTAACATGCATTTTAATTCACCATGGCGTCGGTACCAATATTCATTTGTCCCACGCTGACAAGCCATCAGATTGATCAGTTGTGTTTCCAAATGATCATCTCGGTGCTGCACTTTCTCCATAAAATCCTTAGCAGACACATTTTGTAAATGTACTCCACTTTTTAAAATGTGATTTACTGCATAAGACAGTGCAGACAAGTCGCTTTCAAATAAAAGATGGAACAAATAAGGAATACTTTGTCGAAATCTGGGATCTTCAGCATATAGTCTTGTAGTCCGATACTCAGAAGCTGGAATCTGTTCCGGACGTTCATCGTATCGTACTCCTTTTCCTTTAGGAAACAGCTGGGGAAAACATCGAGCTTCCAAGCTCTCCTCCCATACACTCACGGGAGTTCCTTTTGCTTTCTTCATCTGAAATAGATCAATATTGTCTCCCATAACTTCTTTTGAATGAAGAGGATGTATGCTAAAATGTTCATAAATTTCTTCTTCCTTTGACTTGTCCACTTTTTCAATTTGTCCAGTTGGTGTTTCTGTGTCTTCTTGTAAATCTTCTTCTTCTTCTTCTTCTATATAAATTGATTCATACCATTTGTTATTCATTTTCAAATACAAATTTGCTCTTTGTACTTTCCGTACATCTACCAGCTCCTGCCAAATCTTCTTATTCTTTGTAGGTACACCATTAACCAGAATAATTAATGGTTCAGTTTCCAAAGTATCCGCATCAATAGTTTCCATATTTTTTTTCAAATCCAAGGGCAAATACACCACTCTACCTTTTAAACCTCTCAGTAAATCTGAAGGAGGTAATTTACCAGTTTTGGGCTCCATACGTACTATGGTCTGGAACGGATGAACACATTGAATGAGTATAGACTCATATGTATTTAATTCAGAAAGTTCCGCAGGAATAGCATCCAATTCTAAATTATTATGTACAGCTCTGGTCGGCATTCTATTTTCCTCTAACTTGTTGTAACAGTATTTACAAATACGCTGAACTTCACCCAATTCAAAACAATTTTCAAGAAATATATAGGTGGCAAAATCCTTCCACTTATAATTATCTTCATTTTCACTCTTTCTGTAGAGATCAACATACCTGGTTTGTTTTCTATAATGAGTTCTGCGGCAACAAATACAAGTAATATTTGGTCTTTCATTAGAGATTATTGCAAATTTTGTTATGTGATCATTAAATGTCTTACTTACAGAGGGTTCTACATTTTCTTCCACTTCTTCCTCATTTACTGTGTCCTTCTCTGCACTGTTTTGTTCAGGACCAAAGTAACAAAACTGAATTTCATCAACAACCTTCTCTACATCTGATACCGTTCCACGGAACAGAGCCCTTTTCAATTCATCTAACTTTATTGCTGGACTTTTAGCAAAATACAACCGTCTCACAAACTTTCTCATTTCAGTATGATGAACAGCCAGCATCCTAAAATGATGGAAAACACTATTACACACTTTTCTAGATAGACAAGCCAGAGAATGACCCTGCAAACCAGTATTCTCTCTCACTCTGCATGGATCTAGACTTTGAAGCACCTTAATCTTCTGTTTCACACTTTTTTTGCTATATTCTCTTAGAAACTCACGAAATTTATCAATAGATTCCTGACGCACAGTGCAAATAGTACTACAATTCCAAGTGTACACTGGGGCTTTAGGACGTCTCCCCATAGCCTCATCTGCCATCACTTGTACCTCATCTCTTGGAACCATTATCTCCTTCTCAATTATGCAACCATTTTTCACTTCATAAGCACGACCTCTGGTGTCAACTGCATGCAGCAAACTATTACTTTGAAAATAACTCTCTTCATTAAAAAAAGGTTCACTACTTGAACTATGCATCCATTTTCCTAAAAACACTTTACAAAAGTTTGTTCTGTTCACTACTCTTTTCCTTTTGCTATGTGATTTCAGTACATTAACCATTTTGTCTAATGTACGCATCCTATTCAAAATTAAAATGAATAGTTTCCTTTTTAATTCTAATGCCTTTGCTGCAATGGCTTCAATTTCTTTTTTTCTCTTATAAAACTTTGCCTTTTGCTTATATTTCTTCACATCCTTTATCAAATTGGACATAACTCTCCTCTGAAACATTTTTCTACGTATCTCTTTAAACGCTGTTTTTCTGTTTAAGTTTATCTTTTTAGTTGCAGAAGGTATATTTGCATTAACTAAATTCTCAATTTTTTCCTGTCCTTTTCGATTGAAATCATTCTTTCCAGTACAGACATTTTGTACATTTTTCCTTTTTTTGAATATGTTCCTTAGAAAATCTTTTGTTTGCTTACCAGAAGATTTTTTCTTCTTCCCAACATGAGCATCTTCAACTAACTTAGGTCCTCCAGTTGTCTTCAAATATAGGTTTTTTTTGTGCTCTTTTTTTACTCTGGATTTTGTAGGCATCTTAAATTTTGTTCACTGCTCTTCAGCAATACCTGAAAAAAACTAAAAAAAAATTCCTTTATTTTATTTAAATATATTACTACATTAATTTTCACATTAGTAACAAAACAAAATTTCTTTGCCAATTTGAAAGCACACTTACTGCTCTTTTTTTTGGCAAGTGATAAACACTTTTACAGACTGACACATTATGAATCCACTTTTCAGATTTTTTAAAAAGCACATGTCCAAACTGCTTTTTCAGACCATCACCATTTGTAACCTGGGTGACTGCCTACACTCCAGCAAGGGCAACCAGCCTTAGTGATGCTGAATGTATTTGCATTACTGACTGAAACCTCAAACCCCACTCGCTTGTGAATACTGTGCATGATTCCACATGGTAAGTAGCTGGCTGTGTGCTAAGAGTCTGCTTCTGCACCAAAAAAAGGCTCCCCCTTTCCTTCTAATCCAACTGTGAAATCACCAGAGCAATACGCAATAAATCTATGCCTGTAATTCCTATTTACACACAGAGTCATGTTTTCACATTAGTCACAAAACGAAATTTATTTGCCAATTTGAAAGCACACTTACTACTCTTTTTTTGGCATGTGATGAATACTTTTACAGACTGACACATTATGAATTCACTTTTCAGATTCTGAAAACAGCACATGTCCAAACAGCTTTTTGAGACCAGCAACATGTGTAACCTGGGTGACTGACTACACTCCAGCAAGGGCAACCAGCCTTAGTGATGCTGAATGTATTTGCATTACTGACTGAAACCTCAAACCCCACTCGCTTGTGAATACTGTGCATGATTCCACATGGTAAGTAGCTGGCTGTGTGCTAAGAGTCTGCTTCTGCACCAAAAAAAGGCTCCCCCTTTCCTTCTAATGCAACTGTGAAATCACCAGAGCAATACGCAATAAATCTCTGCCTGTAATTCCTATTTGCACACAGAGTCATGTTTTCACATTAGTCACAAAACGAAATTTCTTTGCCAATTTGAAAGCACACTTACTGCTCTTTTTTTTGGCAACTGATAAACACTTTTACAGACTGACACATTATGAATCCACTTTTCAGATTTTTTAAAAAGCACATGTCCAAACTGCTTTTTCAGACCAGCACCATTTGTAACCTGGGTGTCTGCCTACACTCCAGCAAGGGCAACCAGCCTTAGTGATGCTGAATGTGTTTGCATTACTGACTGAAACCTCAAACCCCACTCGCTTGTGAATACTGTGCATGATTCCACATGGTAAGTAGCTGGCTGTGTGCTAAGAGTCTGCTTCTGCACCAAAAAATGGCTCCCCCTTTCCATCTAATGCAACTGTGAAATCACCAGAGCAATACGGAATAAATCTCTGCCTGTAATTCCTATTTGCACACAGAGTCATGTTTTCACATTAGTCACAAAACGAAATTTCTTTGCCAATTTGAAAGCACACTTACTGCTCTTTTTTTTGGCAAGTGATAAACACTTTTACAGACTGACACATTATGAATCCACTTTTCAGATTTTTTAAAAAGCACATGTCCAAACTGCTTTTACAGACCAGCACCATTTGTAACCTGGGTGTCTGCCTACACTCCAGCAAGGGCAACCAGCCTTAGTGATGCTGAATGTATTTGCATTACTGACTGAAACCTCAAACCCCACTCGCTTGTGAATACTGTGCATGATTCCACATGGTAAGTAGCTGGCTGTGTGCTAAGAGTCAGCTTCTGCACCAAAAAAAGGCTCCCCCTTTCCTTCTAATGCAACTGTGAAATCACCAGAGCAATACGCAATAAATCTCTGCCTGTAATTCCTATTTGCACACAGAGTCATGTTTTCACATTAGTCACAAAACGAAATTTCTTTGCCAATTTGAAAGCACACTTACTGCTCTTTTTTTTGGCAAGTGATAAACACTTTTACAGACTGACACATTATAAATCCACTTTTCAGATTTTTTAAAAAGCACATGTCCAAACTGCTTTTTCAGACCAGCATCATTTGTAACCTGGGTGTCTGCCTACACTCCAGCAAGGGCAACCAGCCTTAGTGATGCTGAATGTATTTGCATTACTGACTGAAACCTCAAACCCCACTCGCTTGTGAATACTGTGCATGATTCCACATGGTAAGCAGCTACCTGTGTGCTAAGAGTCTGCTTCTGCACCAAAAAATGGCTCCCCTTTCCATCTAATGCAACTGTGAAATCACCAGAGCAATACGCAATAAATCTCTGCCTGTAGTTCATATTTGCACACAGAGTCATGTTTTCATATTAGTCACAAAACGAAATTTCTTTGCCAATTTGAAAGCACACTTACTGCTCTTTTTTTTGGCAAGTAATAAACACTTTTACAGACTGACACATTATGAATCCACTTTTCAGATTTTTTAAAAAGCACATGTCCAAACTGCTTTTTCAGACCATCACCATTTGTAACCTGGGTGACTGCCTACCCTCCAGCAAGGGCAACCAGCCTTAGTGATGCTGAATGTATTTGCATTACTGACTGAATCCTCAAACCCCACTCGCTTGTGAATACTGTGCATGATTCCACATGGTAAGCAGCTACCTGTGTGCTAAGAGTCTGCTTCTGCACCAAAAAATGGCTCCCCCTTTCCATCTAATGCAACTGTGAAATCACCAGAGCAATACGCAATACATCTCTGCCTGTAATTCCTCTTTGCACACAGAGTCATGTTTTCACATTAGTCACAAAACGAAATTTCTTTGCCAATTTGAAAGCACACTTACTGCTCTTTTTTTTGGCAAGTAATAAACACTTTTACAGCCTGACACATTATGAATCCACTTTTCAGATTTTTTAAAAAGCACATGTCCAAACTGCTTTTTCAGACCAGCATCATTTGTAACCTGGGTGTCTGCCTACACTCCAGCAAGGGCAACCAGCCTTAGTGATGCTGAATGTATTTGCATTACTGACTGAAACCTCAAACCCCACTCGCTTGTGAATACTGTGCATTATTCCACATGGTAAGCAGCTACCTGTGTGCTAAGAGTCAGCTTCTGCACCAAAAAAAGGCTCCCCCTTTCCTTCTAATGCAACTGTGAAATCACCAGAGCAATACGCAATAAATCTCTGCCTGTAATTCCTATTTGCACACAGAGTCATGTTTTCACATTAGTCACAAAACGAAATTTCTTTGCCAATTTGAAAGCACACTTACTGCTCTTTTTTTTGGCAAGTAATAAACACTTTTACAGACTGACACATTATGAATCCACTTTTCAGATTTTTTAAAAAGCACATGTCCAAACTGCTTTTTCAGACCAGCGTCATTTGTAACCTGGGTGTCTGCCTACACTCCAGCAAGGGCAACCAGCCTTAGTGATGCTGAATGTATTTGCATTACTGACTGAAACCTCAAACCCCACTCGCTGGTGAATACTGTGCATGATTCCACATGGTAAGCAGCTACCTGTGTGCTAAGAGTCTGCTTCTGCACCAAAAAATGGCTCCCCCTTTCCATCTAATGCAACTGTGAAATCACCAGAGCAATACGCAATAAATCTCTGCCTGTAATTCCTATTTGCACACAGAGTCATGTTTTCACATTAGTCACAAAACGAAATTTCTTTGCCAATTTGAAAGCACACTTACTGCTCTTTTTTTTGGCAAGTAATAAACACTTTTACAGACTGACGCATTATGAATCCACTTTTCAGATTTTTTAAAAAGCACATGTCCAAACTGCTTTTTCAGACCAGCATCATTTGTAACCTGGGTGTCTGCCTACACTCCAGCTAGGGCAACCAGCCTTAGTGATGCTGAATGTATTTGCATTACTGACTGAAACCTCAAACCCCACTCGCTTGTGAATACTGTGCATGATTCCACATGGTAAGCAGCTACCTGTGTGCTAAGAGTCTGCTTCTGCACCAAAAAATGGCTCCCCCTTTCCATCTAATGCAACTGTGAAATCACCAGAGCAATACGCAATAAATCTCTGCCTGTAATTCCTATTTGCACACAGAGTCATGTTTTCACATTAGTCACAAAACGAAATTTCTTTGCCAATTTGAAAGCACACTTACTGCTCTTTTTTTGGCAAGTGATAAACACTTTTACAGACTGACACATTATGAATCTACTTTTCAGATTTTTTAAAAAGCACATGTCCAAACTGCTTTTTCAGACCAGCATCATTTTTAACCTGGGTGTCTGCCTACACTCCAGCAAGGGCAACCAGCCTTAGTGATGCTGAATGTATTTGCATTACTGAGTCCAACCTCAAACCCTTAAACTATTCTTTTATTATACCAGTACACCTTAATTTATTGTGAAAACATAGTCCATATTATTTTACTTGTTCCTCACATTTAAATTTCTCCCAAAACAGAAAATAATAAACACAACTTCAACAAAAAGAATTGCATTTCTATTATTCATTTCTTAATTTACCATAAACATCCCCTCTCAAACTCTAAACTCACCTTTAAAATTAGTTAGTTGTGAAAGAAATGTGGCACTCAAACAGCAGATTATCAGAGCCAGGATCTCTGTTCTTTACACCTCTCTCCTCTCAGCAGAACCAGATAATGGCAAACTTTCCCTCTCTTTTTCCACACATGTACATGTTAGTTTCAAATCTCAGTGCTTGCCCCTTTTTTTCAAATGTAATCACACATTTCTATTGGTTGAAAACCAACCCTTTTCCAAAAGTACCCTTCCCCCAACTTGACTTCTGCCTTGTACCCTTCCCCCAACTTGACTTCTGCCTGCTACCATAGCAACAGCTCATGGAACACTGCTGTGTGGAGTCAGGTCAGAAGTTCGCCAAACAATGTTTCAATTCCACAGAGCAAGAGTGCTTGACTTTTCAAACCTAACAGCAAATCCATAGTACTGTTCTTTGGTAACACATTTTTCTGTACCAATACAAAACATGCTTCTATTAATTTACACATACAGCCTAGTTTTTATTCTAGAATGGTATGAAACAGCCAATCAGTTCTTTTTTTAATGAAAAAAATATGTATGCCTCCATTTCCAAACTGTCTTTCTTTTCATATTGCCATTCTACTGAATTACACCTCCTGAGTGCATCCAGTTCTCCTTTGAAGATGTTCACAGTGTGGATTGTAGGGCACAGCTATGTCTTCTGGAGTGAAAAGTTTGCAGAGAAAACAGGTATGGTGAGAGACCTTGCTTTGCCAAATGTAGACATTAAATGGATTGGTCAGAGAGGGTTAAAGTGGCACCAATTGATGCCATTGGTGAAATCCTTCATGCACATCCAACACCCTGACCTCATAATAGTGCACTGTGGTGGCAATGACCTAGGCACTTTGACTGGGGTAGGTCTGGAAATGCTTATGAAGGACACCTTTGCACAACTGTTTTCACTTTTCCCTAAAACTGCCTTTGTGTTTTCTAACATATGCCAAAGGCAAAAATGGAACTGGTCCAATCATTTCTGTCCGCAGATTGACAAAGCAAGAAAGCACGTCAACAAATCTGTTTCTGCTTTCCTCCGTGACTATGGTATGGGTTCCATTTACCACAACAACTTGCGTTATGACATGCAAGACATTTATAGAGGAGATGGTGTACACTTCAATGATGAAGGGAACAGAGTCTTCCTCTTGAACCTTAGACTCTGCATCGGTACTTACTTGTAGGTACCACTAAAAAATCACTTCATAAACACAACGGCTCTTTTTAGAGCCCCCTAATATCTAAACACTTAAATCTGATTTTCATTTCTTTTTTTATTTATTTTTTTACCGTACGCTTACCGTACGCGTACCCCGTGATTTTTTTTAAAATCAATAAATGTTTTCTTTGTACTTTTCTGTCCTTTTTTGACCCCCTTACAAATGTTAGGGGGTCTGTAACTCTCCTCCTTGCCCCCTTTTCTTGTTATCACTCTTTTTTTTCTGAGTGAAACACACGAAATGGCGGCCGCCGCTTCCTGGTTTCGACCGATTCGAATGTTTACTAAGATCTAAGAGCCAATCAGAGTCGCGCTCGCGCACGCCACCGTACGCGTACGGTAAGCGTACCGTAAGCGCACCGTAAGCTGGCTCAGATATATATATTGATTTAAAGGCTATTTTCTCAGAATCTACTGAACAGATTTACACCAAACCTACAAAAGGCACTTCCTTGACCTGAGGACTACCTCTCTGCCAAATTTCTAGTAATTCTGTTCAGCCGTTCGGGCTGTAGCCCTGTCTAAAGGTCCTATGGAAAAATGCAAGGAAAAAACGCGTTTTGGGACCCCCCTTTTATCTCAGCCCCCGCTTGACGAATCCCCCCGAGACTTTGAGGGAAGGAGCGGAGCGTAGCGCCCCACCTATTTTGAAAAATTCGCGAGGATTCGTCGACCGGCGCCAAAGTTATTCAAAATAGAATGTTGCGGATTTCCTATGGAAACATGGTCCTAACTATAACTACCTACTGGCGACCGCCAGTAGGTAATATATATATATACATATCTGTATATATATATATATATATATATATATATATATATCAAATAATCGCCACATTGTAGTAAACTGCACAGCACGCACTCCTTCCAGAAAAAGAGATTGCAAACTTCAAATGAGTTCCAGAGTGAGTTTATTCCATGGCCAAACTAGCCAGTTTACATCACGGTTGTGCACAGTTCCCGAGCGCCGATGCGACAGCAACCTGCAAAGCAGTAAGGAACCAACCTCACACCTGCCTATGTGATGCCTCACCTCCTCGGTGTCTTGCACCATCTTTGGTTCTCAACGTTTACAAGATACTGTACTGGGGTCAGTGTGACTCCATAGCCGGCCTGCACTCCATCGCAGTTGGCCCAAATATGTGGATTTGACTTTGTCAAGCACTTCGAGAATAGCTTTAGCTGGAGCTATTGTTTTCTAGGCACTATAACTGCATTTACTATTGAAAAATTCAGACCTTGACTTGTGTATGTTTGATTTTTGTTGTTTTGGTCTTGTCTAAACTCAGATGAGTATTGGTTATTTTTCTAAATTGGTGTGGAATATTTTTGTGGTGCTTTCATGTGTTACTGTGTGTACAAATACTTTACAAATTGCCTCTTTAGTTCAGCCTGACTGCTCTGTGCCAAGCTACCCAAGGTGGTGAGCACAGTTTATCTTTAGTGTGTAACTTACGTACCATGACTAGGATTGTGGGTCCCTAATTGAACAGGGTGCATACCTCTGCCAACTAGAGACCCCATTTCTAACAGTGAGGAGTTGTCCTGGTAGGAAGTTGTAGTCCATCTGGAGTTGTTCAAAGGAAAGGACTTCAGGAAGCATCTCAAGACCTGCCTCTTTGACCGAGGCTCGCACAGCTCACCAGCGCCTTGAGGACCCCCGGGGTGACAAGCTGCGCTATATGAGACCTTCTGATTTGAATTGAAAGTAGGTGTCTGTCAATGGAAAGTGCGACCAGCGATCCGTACTGCAAGCTCTGCAATTTTGCACCTGAATATATGCCTGGAAAGCGCTGTAGACCCTGTAGTGGGAGCCCCGGTGCATACGGTTGGATGTGATGCATGAGGAGTTGTAGTCTAGGAATTTATTTACTGGCCACCTGTACCAGTAATCACTGTGGGGAATTAGGTAAGACTTTGAAGAGCAGAACGCCACAGATCGTGGTCACCGTTAGGGGATGTGGTCCATGGCAGATCTCCTCTAGGATGCAACCTATCAGCCAGTGGGCAAGCCATTGTAGCTGCACCATCAAGTAGTAGGTCTCGAATGACGGGCACCCTACCCTTCCTCTCCCGCTGAAGGTTTTTCAGTGCTATTTGGTGGCATTAGTTTCCTCAAATAAGCTCTCCCAACAGCGTATCTAGTTCACGAACAAAATTCCAGGGAGGCACCACAGGTAGATTAGTGAAGTAGTAGAGGAGCCTAGGAAAGATCACCGTCTTTGACAGGACAATCTTATCCATATTTGCCAGTGGCAATTTCCTCCAGAATTGCACTTGCGATTATAGTGCTGTCAGTGCGGGTGGCAAGTTGCCCCTTGAAGAGGCCTGTTGGGTAGTGATAAAGGTGAACCCCTGGGTAATGGATGGCGGAGCCCACCAGTTAAGTGGGGCCCCCAGGCATATCTCCCACAGGGTCAAGTCGGGGTGAAGCGGGAAGGCAGAGGATTTCTCCCAATTCACTTGAGACCAGTGTCTCATTCGAAGACTTGAAGCGCTTCGCGGATAGGGGATAGGTCCGAACAGATGTCTCAATGTTTTAGGAGTAAATCATCAGCATAAAGTGACAACTTGTGCGTCCTATCTGTGAGGAAGATACCCCAGATCTGACCTTCCCTCTGCAACCTGATAGCGAGAGGCTCCATTGCTATCGCAAAGAGCAAAGGGGATAGGGAACATCCCTGCTAAGTGCCACGTCCAACCAGGAATGTGGGTGAAATGAACCGGCCCAAGCAGATTCAGGAGTGAGGCTTGGTATATAGCAGCCATGTGTATGCCAGAAGGCTCTTGCCCACTCCCATCTGCATCAGGACCTGGAAGAGGTAGTCCCAGGTTAGAGAGCCAAATGTCTTCTCCAGGTTCAGCACCAGGCAGACTGTGAGGGAATTGCCCTTGTGCCTGATCCTGGACATGAAATAGGCACCTGATGTTTTGAGAGGTATTGCGCCCTGGGACGAATCTGATTTGATCAGGATGTATGAGCTCTGGAAGGATCTGAGCGTAGTTACTAGATAAAATTTTGCCCAGGATTTTGTGATCCACTCCTAGTCCTAGTATGGAAATGGGTCAGTATGAGGACATGCAAGCCAGATCCCTATCCGATTTGGGAATGGAAACCAACAGGGATTCATGGTGGGAGGGTGGTAACTCCACAGATTTTAGGGCATCATTGTACATCTCTGCCAATCGGGGTTCAAGGCTGCCAGCAAAAGTGCTATAATACCCTATAACCAATCCATTCAGGCCTGGAGTTTTATTTCTGGCAAGATTTCGAATCGCTTGATTGATGTATGCAGCTGTGATCACAGCGGCTAGTGAGTCAGTTTGAGCATCAGTGATCCAAGGAAGGGTAAGATTCAAATGGAAAGGCTCCCAGATCCTGGCAGGGAGCTTTGGATATGCTGAAATAGTATTGGTAGAGCGCATGGAGGATGTCCTGTTGTCCATGTAGTGTGGCCCCAGAATGGGAAGGGAATCCCAGAATGGCACTCTGGAGCTGATCCTGGTGAATCAGCCAAGCGAGAAGGGGGCCAGATTTGTCTCCTTCTCTGTGTTTCTTGGCAACATAAGCACCAATGTTGAAGCACCGTAGGCGCTCCAAAAGGGCGGCATGATGGTCTTAGGTCTTAGCAAGTTTGATCCTTTGGATGGTGTTTTGCTCCGCCGCTCTTTCCCATAATGGTAAGCATCTCTCTGCTTCTGTTATTCCCTTGTCAAGGGTCCTATGGACCCCCATTATTTCCTGTATGCAGATTCCCCTTGTACCCATGTTGAAGGTGTCCCACTCTATTGCTCTGGTTGAGGCTGAGTTGTTATTTACAGCAAAGTAATTTTGTTTGTGGGATTCCTGTGTATCCTGGAAAACTGGGTCTTCCAGGAAGTCTCTGGGAAGCTTCCATGTGGTTGTTGGTGGGTGTGGGGCATTCCACTGCAAGTCAACTACATGAGCGTCGTGATCAGAGACAACATGGCTAAGGTAGTCCGCAATTCGGACTGAGGCCAGGAGGAGGGAGCATAAGATACGGCCCAACCTTACGTACATATTGTGTGGTGCAGAGTGAAACGATTAGACTCAGGAGCTCTCCATATGCTCCATATGCTAACTAGTCCCCCGTGTTGCACCTACCCTGCAAAGCGTTCTGCCTGTGTAAAAGGGGAGGTGTGTGGAAGCAGTGGGTGGGAGTAGTCCAGGTGTAAATCAAGTACATATGTTTAATTGTCTACGGTAGTGTCGAGCACCTGAAAGGGAACCCCTGGATGGATCCAGACCATGGGTCCTCCCGCATATGCAGAGAATGTGGTGGTGTGTACCATCCCTCGCCAACGCTTTCAGAGTCGCAACAGTTCCCCAGCCGTGGGGTGTGTTTCTTGAAGAAACACTATTTGTGCCCTGTGTCTCTTCTTGTATGGGTATAATGAGTAGCGTTTTCTCGCTGTGTGTATTCCCCTTATGTTAAGGGTGAGGACCCTAGTGGTAGTGGGCGGAGTCATAAAGTGAACAGTGATGGTGCCTTGACCCCGAAGTTGTGGGATCTCTAGGGAGTCCGTCCATGTGCCAGTGTCCACCTACCTCAGCTTCACAGTGCGTTTCATGCCTATCTACCACAGTTCTTCGCATGGAAGGGAATCTTGAACGGGTATTAACAGGGATAAACAAGAACTGGTGGTATTCCCAAACTGCTTATAATAAGTAACCATCATGTTATGTAGGGTGGTGACCTAGTGATATGTTAGAAGGGTCAAAGGGTGGTTGCATCCTGCGTATCGTTATCTAAGTTGTTCTGGGCCCGGTCATAAGAGTATTCAATAGTGGGAGGTCATGCTCCCAGTGGAGCTGCCCAGAAGGGTATAATTGTAATATTTTAGTCAGTTGTATCTAGGTAAAAGAGTCAGCACAGTGTAGTAGATTCCACAGGTGAGAGTCAGTTTGCTCAGTTTGTGGTTGTGAGTAGTCTGTTCATATGATGTTGTCAGCTGTCAGGGGAGTATCTGCGGTGGGTATTGGGAATCCCAGTTGAAGGCTGGTCACAAGTCAGATTTCCCATCCGAGGAAAAGATGTGTGGTCCACTATCCCCATCCGAGTGGCCATCTTCGGCTTCCAGGCTGGCTGCGGTCTTGACTGCTTGTCTGCAGTCCTCAACTATTTGCTCAAGGGCAGGAGACTTTGGAGGTGGAGACCTTGGGGAAGGACCTTATCATGGATGTTCCTGCTGCTTTCGGCCTGGACGGGGGTAGGGGGAGTTGGCGTTCTACCTGTATCTCTAGGTGGGGGCGGGCATTAGGATGTCTATCAGTCCCAGGCTTCTTTAGGGTCTGTAAAAAACAGAGACTTGGTGAGGATCTTGAGGCGGACTTTTTTTACCTCTTGAATACTTTGCCTTTCCCACAAAGGTGTAATCCAGACTACCGAAACTGAGAAAGAGTCATGCCACAAACAACCCTTCTGTCTGACAGGATAATCTACACTGAAGCTTTTTTCTCTCTCGCTTACTTTTTTCTCTCTTTAAGTCTCTGGTGGTAACTGCATTGCTGAGATTACAGATATGGGATTGAAGTTGAGGGTACATCATTTCTTGAAATCCTAACAGACACAAACAGGGGCAAGTCTATAATAATAATAATAATTCTAAAAAATAATGTAAAATGATAGCACAAAACACTTGGTTGAGGCAAGTAAACACATTATGCTCACCTGCTATCAAGCGCAGTTAATGGTTATTTATAATCTGATTTGAAATGCCTGACCCAGAGATCCTAGTAAAAAATGCCATGCCTCCCAAACACAATGCCAAGACCTCCTGGATATTTTCAAAAAGGACAATATGGAAATATGCGAAGCTAGGGGGATAGGCCCAAACATTTTCTTTTTATATCCATATGTTTTCGGTCTATGTACATTTTAGATGAACATTGCAAAACATCATAACAATGGGGCTCATTACGATAGAGGAAGGCCTGCCACCCTATAGTGCGGGGAATCATTGGGTATGCGTGGTGGACGTAAAGACCGTCTGCCATGGTTCTGACAGGCAGTCCTTTTCTGACCGCCTGTTGGAACAGAAACATAGCCCAACATTGCAACGGTGCCTTGCAGGCACCGCCTTAGGGATTATGATATCCCTTTCCTCCATTCGTTTTGCGGCGGACAAACCACAGCAAAACAAATGGCGGAAGTGGATTTGGGGGCCCGTAGTGGGCCCCCCTTAATCTCTGGGTCTGGGTCAAGGGCACTGTGGGGACCTATGGTGCCCCCCTACATATCTCTGCACCATGTGGCAGGCACCGCAGTGCCACGTAGTGCAGGGATATGCAAGTGTCTTTATTTTTACTTTGCAGCGGAGGCCGTTGAACGCATCACCGCCACAATGCAAAATATAGGTGATGAGACCGCCATGGTGGCAGTCACATCGTAATTCGGACTGTGGGGAGGCCGCCTCATGGGCGGCCGGTCCTAAATCCGAAACAATCAATTTGCCATGGTAATGAGCCCCTATGTTTTCTATCTTTAATTTTTAATACATGACTGTGTTTATATATATATATATTCACTGAAAAAACCATAGGTTTCAGGGGTGTTATAGTTAGCTGGACTTTTCACTTGTACAAAACCATTGAAATTCCCCCGTTATAGTTAGTTCAGCTAACTATAACTCGCGCGCCCGCAATGCACTGCTGATGACGTCACATATTACATCACTCATGACATGGTCAGTGACATCACTCATGACATTACTGATGACATCTCAAATGACATCACTGATGACATCAGTTTTTTACTTTGATTCCATCATGAAGGTATTCAGATATGTCACACATTTGCCATAAATTCTGAATGTTAGCACTCTAGTTGCTCATTAGATCACTGTAGTAAAACTACTGTTCACCATGGAAGTCTGCTCCTGGTATTAAAAGTGCATGTTTCAGTCTGCATGTCCGAATTTTTTAATGAAATAGAAGAGGATTTGAGAAGTCACTCAAAATGTGCCCTCATTTTCTTTCTTCAGCATTAATCATAATTTCTATCGCAAAATGAACCCCCTCATTGTGTTCCTTTTTAAATTAAATGTTTTAAGTGTTACCAGTTCATTCCAATCAAGATGGCTTTAGGTGTGCCATACTTTTGTCATAATGAAGACAGTAAGCGCTCTAGTTGTTTTTAAGAACACTCTGGGACATTCTGTCATTGGGCTATACTTGGGCTACATCTGGGTGATATTTGGGCTACATTTGGGCTCTTTTGTCTCTGGTGGCCATCTTGGGAGACTTATTTGTTATGAAGTTTCCTAATTTCCTCATTTACTGCAGTCTCCTCAGTAGGAAATACTTTCAGTTGTTTACTTTGATTCCATCAAGAAGGCATTCAGATGTGTCACACATTTGCCATAAATTCTGCGGGCCCGATTCACAGAACAAACTTAAGACAAAATCCTAAACTTAGTACCATTTTGGTATTCACAGAATGCACTTACTGCTTCTGGTATTCACAGAATGAACTTACTACTTTTGCGATTCACAGAATAAACTTACTACTTTTGCTATTCACAGAATGGATTTAAGACTACTAACTTTACGTCCGCACTCGGGCCCGAAATTCCGGCCCGGAGGCGGAGCTTCCGGCCCGGAGGCGGAGCTTCCGGTCCGTAGGCGGGGTTTCCAGGCCGGAGGCAGGGCTTCCAGGCCGGAGGCGGAGCTTCCGGCCCAGAGGTGGAGATTTTAAATCTCCGCCACTGGCTGGAATCCCCACCTCCGGGCCGGAAGCTCCGCCTCCGGCCCGGAAGGCCCACCTCCGGGCCGGAAGCTCCGCCTCCGGGCCAGAAGCTCCGCCTCCGGGCCGGAAGCTCCGCCTCCGGGCCGGAATTTCCGGCCTGAGTGCTGACGTAAAGTTAGTAGTCTTAAATCCATTCTGTGAATAGCAAAAGTAGTAAGTTTATTCTGTGAATCGCAAAAGTAGTAAGTTCATTCTGTGAATACCAGAAGTAGTAGGGGCATTCTGTGAATACCAAAATGGTACTAAGTTTAGGATTTTGTCTTAAGTTTGTTCTGTGAATCGGGCCCAGAATGTTTTTTTTTTTTTTTTTTTTTTTTTTTTTTGAAACCGTTTATTGCAATCTCAAATAGTTACAGGTATGGGCCTACAACCATCTGGCCGGCCGCTAGAGTGGCAGAAGCATATGACATACATACAGAAAAATCTCTTGGTGGGGCAAAAAGGTTAAATCAGGAGATGTCAGCAGTGCAGGCCACATAACTCCAAACCCACAATACGGTTTCCTTTTATTGAAACACAACAACACAAAAAACCACACCCGCAAGGCAACCCGCAATCCCAAGTGACAGCACGCGCTCCTTAAGTGGGGGACCCCAACCAATCGCCAAACTCTGAAGAGGGGAATGAGAACAGATCAGGGACTGGGGAACCACGTGCCCATGGCTGGGGGAGGGGGTCGGCTAGGGGGACGGAGCTGGTGAGGCAGCCGGCAGCTGTGGCGGCTCGCAGATGTCCCCGCGATAGGCGTTCCAGGGGCCCCAGATTTTCACCCACGCCCCAGGCTTACCCCTCGCAACATACACCACCTTTTCACGAAACATACACCAATCCATGTGTTCTTTCCAGGCCGACACCGCCGGGGGCCTCTGGGATCCCCACAATTGAGCAATGTCACGCTTAGCTATCATGTATCCCAGAGTCACCCACCGCGTCTGCGGAACCGAGTAGTCGGTTGGCTCCCACACATTCAGCAAGCATCTCCTCGCTTCAGGCAACAGCGCGACACGCGTAACCACTCGCAGGACCTCGTGCACACCACGCCAGAATCGCTCCACCTTGGGGCATTCCCACAGAATATGCAGGAAAGTTGCCAAAGCACCACAGCCACGCTTACACAGTCCATCCTCAGTAAAGCCCATACGTAAAAGCCTTGGCCCCGTCACGTAAACCCGGTGGAGGATCTTAAGCTGGACGAAGCGAAGGCGAGCCGGGATGGCCACCTCCTTCGGAGAGGCCACCGCGGAAATCCAGTCCTCGTCATCCAATTCCAGCCCATCGGCAACCCAGGCCTCGCGGAGGCCAGTCAGCAGGCCCGATCGGTCGTTGATCAGTTTTTTATATATAAGGGAGATCGTGCTGTCTGGGACATGGCCATCCAGCACTCTGTCCTCTAGGGGGGAAGACTCCGGAATGGACGCGACATCCGGGAAGACGGAGCCCAGCGCGTGGCGGACTTGTAAGTACCGAAAGTACTCACTGCCTTGCAACTGAAACTCCGTCTGCAGCGTCTCGAAAGTTTTGAATCCCCCCCTCGTCCAGAGATCTCCCACGGTGCTGATACCGATCGTGTCCCACTTCTCGAAGCCCTTCGAGGTCCACAGGGAGCCCAACCTCGCAGACGCATAGAGCGGTGACGCCCGGGTCAAACGGTCCTTCCACCCCATAGCTGCGTTAGCCGCGTGCCATACACGCACCATGACACGCGTCGGTCCCGTCAGGCGAGGGTCCGGCGCGCCAGAATAGAGCGCTCGATTGTAGTCGCCACCGGGCAGGAGCATCTTGTCCATTTCAAATGCCGGGTTCAGGGCGGGCCCGTAAAGGCCATGATTAATCGCAGCTAGCTGGGAGGCCCAGTAATACCGTTTAATATCCGGGAGGGCGACCCCCCCATCGTACCACGGAAGCGTCAATTTAGCCAAGGCAATACGTGGCCTCCCATCCCAGAACAGGCGACGCTGCAAACTCTCCACCTCTCGGAAGTAACGCGCCGGGACCAAGTCCATAGTGTTCTGGAGAGCGTACAGAAAGCGCGGCAACGACATCATCTTAAACAAGGCCGCTCGGCCGAGCGGCGAAAGCGGCAGACGCCGCCAACGCACCACGTCCTCCCTCAAGCGCTGGAGGGGGGGTAGCAAATTCCGCTCGTATCGGGCCTCCGGGTCCAGAGTAATATATATACCCAGGTACCGAAACCCCTGGGAAGCAATCTGGATCGGACAGTCCCGTGGTAGGACCGGAGCCTCCCCGGCAAGCACATATACACAGGATTTCCCCCAGTTGATGACGAGGCCTGAGTTGCGACCGAATGAGCGCAAAACATCAACTAGGACGATCAGTGATTTACGCGGGGAGGCGAGATATAGAAGGATATCATCAGCGTAGAGAGACACACGGTCCTCATGCTCGGGGGTCCAGCGGAGACCACGGATGGAAGGGTGCCACCGCAGCCACTCCGCCAGGGGCTCCAGGGCCAGTGCAAACAGGAGAGGCGACAGGGGGCAACCCTGTCGCGTGCCCCGTCCCAGTGCGAATGGAGCCGAGACTCGTCCATTCACCACCACCTGCGCCAGTGGGCCGGAATACAACAACTTGACCCAGCCGATGAAGCCCGGTCCGAAGCCAAACTTCGCCAGCATCGCCCAGATGTATGGCCACTCGAGCGTATCAAACGCCATGGTGGCGTCCAAGGACGCCAAGATGGCCGGCTCCCGCATGAACGGGACACGCGCGAGCACCCCGTGCAAGCGTCGCAGATTAAGGGCCGTGTTACGATGGGGTATGAAGCCGGACTGGTCTTGGTGGACCAAATCGCCCACCACGCCGACCAGCCGGTTGGCCAGCACCTTGGCGAGGATTTTGGGCTCCGCGTTCAAGAGCGAGATGGGCCTATAGGATGTGACCCGCTCACGGGGTCTCCCCTCCTTGTGGATCACCACGATCGTGGCCAGACGCTGGTCCGGCGGAAGGGAACCCCGCGAGCGGGCAGCCAGGAACATCGCGCGCAGGTGGGGCGCCAGTACATCCGGTCGCAGCTTATACAGCTCGATAGGGATGCCATTGGGGCCCATGGCCTTGCCAGATGCGACCGAGCGGATAGCAAGGGCAATTTCGTCCGAGGTGGGAGGAGCGTCCAGCGAATCCCTGTCCTCCACCGAAAGGGAGGGCAGCGCGATGTCCCGAAGCAGGGCATGGGAATCCTCCTCCGAGCAGGGAGAAACCGGGGAATACACCTCGCGGAAATAATCCGCGAAGCAGGAGACAATGGCGTCCGGCTCGGTGACACACACACCATCCATCCTCTCGATCAACGGAACCACACGACTCGCTCTCTCCTTTTTGTCCAACCACGCAATCAATTTACCAGCCTTATCACCCACATCATACAGTCGCCCCTGTTGCTCCCTACTGAGGCCCCTGGCCGCCTCCGTGACGAGGGCCCTATAGGCCGCCTGCTTGAGGTGTAGAACATGCAATGTGGCATCCGTCACCCCGCTCCCCAGGTCACCCTCTAGTTCAGTAATTTCGGCCTCCACCCGGGTTACCTCCTCCCGCTCGCGCCTCCGGGCATGGGAGATAAGGGAGAGGGCCTCCCCCCTGAGAACTATCTTAAAAGCCTCCCAAAGGGAGATAGCCGAAGGGACAGACCCCACATTCTCCTCAAAGTACCGCTGCAAGGATTTGATCAATTCTGCTCGAATAGTGGGGTCGCGCAGGTACCAGGCATTGATTGGGGCTACCCTGCCCTCCCCCCTCGGGAAGACATCAAAGTGCAACAGTAATGGGGAGTGATCTGAAATACCCCGCGCCAAATGGCGCACCTCTCCCACTCTCCCAGCATAGGCCGCAGGGACAAGGACATAATCAAGCCGCGAGAGGCTACCATGGGCACCCGAGTGGAAGGTGTATTGCAGCTGCGCGGGATGCTTTAGTCGCCAGCAATCCACCAATCCTAGTGTATCTAAAAGGCCGGACAGCCACGCCTGTGCCCGGGGGAGGTCCCTGGGGGGATGACGATCCATAGACCCAGAAGCCACCGCATTGAAGTCTCCCCCAACTACCAGAAGCCCACCCGGGAGGTCAAGGAGGAGGCGCCCCAGGTCCGCAAACGTGGTAGATTGCAACCCCGGCGGAACGTACACTGATACAAAAACGATCACTTTGCCCTCCATTCTACCCACCAAGACAGTGTAACGTCCCCTCTCATCATGGCGCACCTCCTCAATCTCCAATGGGAGCGAGTTCTTAATCATGATGCCCACCCCCCGCGAGCCCGAGGTGAAGCCTGAATGGGCCGCCAAGCAATAGCCTCGCCGATTCATGGCATGAAAGGAATTACCTATAAGGTGTGTCTCCTGCAGGAAGACCACATCTGGTGAAATCCGTTTCAGATACTGCAGGACCACACCACGCTTAATCCTATCCCCCAGTCCGTTAACGTTCCATGATAACACAGTCAAATCCCTACCCCCCATCATACATGGAAGCCATCAGTCGTCCCCCAAAGAGCATCTCCAAAACAACAATACAGTAAAGGGTTCGCCTTGCGGTGCAAACAAACAACACTCCACCCCCGCCCACCCATCCCAACAGAACTCCCCCCTCCCTGCACCCCTGCATGAGCCCAGACAGCCCCCCCAAAGTGCAGTGTGCCTGTCGCCCCATAGATGAAAAACTAACTAGTCCCCTAGAGGAGGAGGGAAAGCCCCCAATGGACCCCGCACGACCTCCATGGGAGGGGAACATACACGGTCAGCGAATGATAACAGGAATGTTGTCCAGAGCAAGGCCTACTATGCACCCCTCAGTTCTGGTCCGGCGAGCCCTCCCCGCCAACCGCACCCCCCCACCCCCCCGGCCCCGATCCCCAGGCAGAGTATCCAACCAGTCCCCAGCCGCCTCGGGACGGTCAAAAAAGTGCGTGCGACCATCCACCTCCACCCTCAGCTTAGCTGGAAAAAGCATTGAGTACTTAAGGTTCAGGTCCCGTAGGCGACGTTTAACTCCGAGAAAACTCAGTCTCTGCTTTTGGACTGTCGGAGTAAAGTCAGGGTAGAAATTCACGTCCATATTATCGAGCTTGACCGGTCCCTGTAGCCTGGAAGTCTGCAGGATAGCGTCTCTGTCCCGAAAGTTAAAAATCCGGGCAATGAGAGGCCGCGGCGGGGCTCCGGCCTTAGGTCTTCCTCCGGGGACCCTGTGAGCACGTTCCACCGCAAAAAGTTTACTCAGCCCCCGGGGCTGGAGACGGGTGAGGATCAGGTCTTCCACAAACAAATCTGCCGCCTCCTCCTCCCGTCCCTCCGGCACCCCGACAATGCGAACGTTGTTCCTCCGGGCCCGACCCTCGGCGTCCTCCAATCGACGGTCCATCAGGGCGCTCGCCTGGCCAAGCCGGTGCACCTCCTTTTGAAGGGCCGCCACGTCTGTAGTGAGACTCGAGGTGGTGTGGGCCAGGGAATCGACCCGGTCATTCGTTTTAGACAAGTCGGCTCTCACCAGGCCCACATCCACCAGGGCCGAGTCTATCTTCTGCGCCAGAGTATCAAAGCGCTGGTCCACCGAGGCCTTCATCTCGGCAATGGCGCCCATGACGTCCCGGAGGGTCAGATCCGCGGGCTGAGCAGACGCCTCAGCCGGGCCCGCGGGGGATGTACGCTGTGCCTCTGGGGATCCCTTCTGGAGGGTGTAGCGGTCCATACTGTTTGACTGAAGTGCCGGGCCACGGCGGGTCGATTTCACCTTTGCCCGGTCGCCATCTTGCTTTGTGGACATGTCGCACTCCCAAAGTCGTGCCAATCTCCTCGAAAGGGCCGATAAACCAGTTCACGGGTTCCGGGGGGGGTGACCACTGGACCGCAGGACAACTCACAGCCGGCGGGTCAGCCAGGCACCGGGACAAGGCCACACCACCGCACCCCGCTCCGCAACCCTACCTCGCTTGAGGGCAAGGAGGGCGCAAAAGCGAAAGTGAAAGCGCGGGGTACGCGAGTCGCCCAGCCCTGCCCGCCGCTGTTGTTCGCTTTGTCCCCGGATCGCCCCACAACTCCAATCCGGGGGGCCGGCGCGGAGAAGGCCGCAATCTTCGAGCGGTGCTCCCACCAGTGTCCGGGGTCCGATTCGAAAACGGAAAACGGGTGCCGCCTCAGCTCGGGTACACAGACACAGTCCCCTCGTCAAAGAAAGGATATAATCAGGATTAATTCAGGAGGTCGCGGAGGTCCTCGGGAGCTTCGCACCTACGCGGCCATCTTGGTTGCGCGCTAGGCTCCTCCCCCGGGCCCAGAATGTTAGCACTCTTTTTGCTCATTAGATCACTGTAGTAAAGCTACTGCTCACCAGAAAAAACTGCTGCTGGTATTGAAAGTGCATGTTTCAGTCTGCATGTCAGAATTTTTTAATGAAATAGAAGAGGATTTGAGAAGTCACTCAAAATGTGCCCTAATTTTCCTTTCTGCAGCACTAATCATACTTTTTATTGAAAAATGAACCCCCTCATTTTGTTCCTTTTTAAATTAAATGTTTTAAGAGTTACCACTTTAATCCGAGCAAGATGGCTTCAGGTGTGCCATACGTTTATCATAAGTAGGACTGTTAGCGCTCTAGTTGTTCTTTGGAACACTCTGGGAAGCTGCAGTAGAACACAAAGGAATCAACTGCCAGTCTCTGCCCTTGTTGGATGTACATGTTTTACTGAGAATGTCAGACTTCATTCTCACATGACTGAGAAAGATAATGTGAATTTACAGAAAATAAGCTCTCAGTTTAGCTTATAGATCACCTTCCAAACCTCTGTGGGAAAAGCATGAGAAAATATTTTTCTCTCAATCATGATATCCCAGCAGAAGGCTTTTTCACATGGTGAAATCACCTTAGAACATACCACAATTCCTAAAATGAGTATGGTACCATCAACAAATGATTTATAATGTAACTAAAGTCTTAAAACCTTCTATTAACTGCATTGCTTTTTAATGAGGTGCTATCATGTATATTGGTCCCAAGATGGCTGCCAACACTTCTTGGATGAAGTGCTGACAGCCAATCAGATCTCAGGATGAGATGTGTGGTTAGGCTCCGCCCACATATATATATGATTTTACTTTTGATTTTCTCAGGAACTACTGAACAGATTGACACCAGACCTGCAAAAGGCACATCCCTGACCTGAGGACTACCTCTCTGCCAAATTTCAAGTAATTCTGTTCAGCCGTTCGGGCTGTACCTTGGACTAAAGGTCCCTATGGAAAATTGCATGGGGAAAACGCGTTTTGGGACCCCCCTTTTTTCTCAGCCCCCGCTTGACGAATCCCCCTGAGACTTTCAGGGTAGGAGCGGAGCGCCCCACCTATTTTGAAAATTTCACGAGGATTCGTCAACCGGCGCCAAAGTTATTCCAAATAGAATGTTGCGGATTTCCTATGGAAACACGGTCCTAACTATAACTATCTACTGGCGACCGCCAGTAGATAATATATATATATATATATATATATATATATATATATATATATATATATTCCAACCACTCCCGACTTGATTACAAATCGGACACCGACACAGGAGTAAGCTTTGCCATCCAGCTTATAGGTTTATTGGTCCTTTAGCTTGACGCGTTTCGGCACACCTGCCTTGTTCACATCGGCAATCGCATAAAATCAAACTTTTTTAAACAGAGGTTTTTTAGTCACATGATCGTTTAGCAATCGATAAGGACAAAAGACTGTCAATTCTATATATGTTGAAACAACTTAAAAGAGACCAAAAAGCATCGAAACATTTTGTTATATCCATAACTATACATTGTCTTAACATTCCTTCTTTTTTTCTTTTAACGTTGTGGGCGTGTTTAACATTTGATTAATATCTCAAATCACTAACTTAATATCAACCAAAAAATTAACATTGTTTTATCTTTGATACTTTGATGCATTACTAATCATGCAAAGGTAAAAGACATTTTAAAATCCCAATTCTTCTCCTTTGATAACATCTCATTGGAACATATTCAAATTTACATTCCTTTGGTTGTGTCTTCACACCCAGTGCATTAATTTGTTATTACAGTTGTTGTGGTCTCACAATCTTGATTTAATGTGTTGTATTCTTCATACAAAAATAAAACAGTAAAAAGTTACAAAGAAGAATTTTCTGGGCCAGTGCCCTTGCCTGGAGCACAATATCTTGTCATTCAATCCACATTGATATCAAGTAATTTCCTTCACATAATAACTCGGTTTATCTGCCAATAAATCTGTTTAAGAAAAATTAGTAAAGGAAAATTTTATAAAACAGTTTCTATAAAATTAAATAGTAGTTTAAGGTGCAAATATCGCATAAAATACAATGTGCAACATATTGCTAATCAAGTGCAAATGCTTTACACTACTCACATTTTCATGTGCAAATATCGCAATCATGAAGTAAAGAAAATGTGCAAGTGCTTCACAGTACTATTGATATGATGTGCAACATATTATAAATAAAGTGCAAATGCTCTACAGTACTCTTATTCACCAAATCTACTTATTGTAAATATTTAGGTCCTTTACTTTCCTAACTTGATCTCAATGGCATATTGGACATATAGCTTCATTTGACACAGACTCCAAAACTTAAATATAAAAAACGCAGTCTTCTTCCTTCCTCTGATAATTAAAATCAAAAATCATTAAAAATCATTTATAATGGAATACCAGTCTATACCAATTGTACATTTAAATCTTCCTCAGCGTTTAGTCCATATGGATTCTTGGTGTTGAACATAAGTATATATTTGGACTCTAGCTTGCACAATTTCTTTTCTCTATCCCCTCCTCTGATTTTTAGGGACCTGATCAATCACAAAGTAAACCAGCTCATTGGTATTACCTTTGTGCACTTCATTAATGTGGCGTGCTACCACATAGTTTTTGTTGTTATTTTTAATTGCCCTTAAATGCTGTAAAATACGTACATGGACCATATGAATTGTACTGCCAATGTACATTTTAGGACATGAACATCTTAAAATATAAACAACAAATTCACTTTTACAATTAAGTGGATTTCTTATTTTCCACGGGTTACTAGGTAAGGGAGAGATAACCTGTTGTTCATTCTAACCATACCTACATGCCTTGCACTTGAAACATTTATGGAAGCCAGGGCTGACTTTCAGCCAACCTCCTCCTTTCTTGGCTTCCGGGTTAGTCTTAAATAAGTCATCCCTCATTGATTTGGCTTTATTAAAAGTCAACATTGGTATCGTGACACTTTCCCTTGTAATGTCGGATCCTGTTTAACTAGGTACCAGTGCCTACACAGGGCTATCTCTCACCTTAGCCTGGTAGGCACTGTACCCAGTAATCATCCGAATTTGGTCCTGAGTATGTTTTTTCTTTTCTTTAACCTTCTCTACTTCAGATCTCAACAATGCATCTCTCTTTATAAAATCTACCTTAGTTTTAGCCTGTTTCAGTGTTTCATAACTGTATCCTCTTTGTAAGAATCTGTCAGTTAGAGCATTTTGAGCTTGATTCAAAGCATCTGCTTTGCTGCAATTTCTCTTCATTCTCAAATTTTCTGCATACGGGATGCTCATTTTTAATCTTGGTGGATGGAAGCTTGCCGCATGCAAAATTGTATTGGCTGCGGTCGGCTTCCTATATGTGCGTGTTTGAATAGCTCCTTTTGCAATGTATACTTCCAGATCTAAGTATGTCACACTTGTCGCACTAATGTGTTCAGTGAATTTTAAATTAAGATTATTTACATTAATGCTATCTATAAACGATTGCGCTGACTCTTTGGACCCATTTCATAAAATTAAAAGATCATCAATAAATCTGATCCACTTTATGCCCATATGCAAATTAGCTTAGCTGGGGGCGAAGCAGGTGCCCATCGCTGTACCTTGCAATTGCTTGTAGGTGTCCCCTCTGAACAAAAAATTATTATTATTAAGACACAATCTACACATCTCAATCAACATGTTGGTGGGTTGATATTAAGCCTGGGCAAAGCACTACGCTACGCTCGCGTAGTTTGCGAAGTTCGCGCTACTTTGCACTATGCGAATTGCACGTAGCACAGTGCAAACATGCGTAGCGTAGTGTTGCGTAGTGCTGCGGTAATGTTTTGCTTGCTCGCGGTCCTCAACGTCAAGTTGGCGACCGCGAGCAAGCAAAATGACATCCCGGCGAGACTTTTTCCTTGTTCGCGATCAGCAACATCAAGTTGGCGATCGCGAGCATGGAAAATAAACCTCCCGGCGAGATTCCCAATGTGAGGAGGTCAGGTTTCTCATTGCGAGTGGTCGCGTATGCTCGCGATGAGAAACTACCAGTTCGCGTTGAGAAAGCTGCCGCTCGAGTAAAAATCTACTCGAGCAGCAGAAAACTACAGCTCGCACTGTGCAAGATGCCATTTTCAATGATTGCACAGTGCCGGTTGCTTGTCCGCACTGTGCAATCATTGAAAACGACATCTGGCACAGTGCGAACTAGTTACTACACAGTTCACGAAGTGCTACGCGTAGCTCGCATAGTGCGAAGTGCACTTGAGGAAATTCGCGAAGTGCTATTTCGCGAACTACGCCCAGGGTTAGTTGATATAAATTAATTGGTCTCAAGTTCAGAAAGTGCCTAATTGCCCGTAGACCATCTTAAGGGCAATGCTTGTATATAGACTTACAACATCTAGTGTTATTAAAAGATAAGAATCTTCCCATTTTACATTAGGAATTTGGTTCAAAAGGTCTCTTGAGTCCTGAATAAAGGCAGATAACGCTCTTACCTATGTTTGTAAAAATGAGTCAAGGTACCTGGAGGTTGGTTCAAATAAACTACCTATGGCAGAAATAATAGCCCGCCCGGAGGCTTCTCTTTGTGCTTGTGAATCTTAGGTATTAAGTATGATGTCGGCAATACTGGATTTTCTACCTTTAAAAAGGAGTGCTCTAGTTGACTAATTAAAACAAGACCTCGCCATCTCGCCAGATCCTTTTCATATTTGTGTTTTATTTCAGACAGGTTGCTCTGTGGAACCTTCAAATAGCAGTCTTTATCTCGAAGCTGTGTCATTGCCTCACAATTATATGCTTCTGAGGGCCAGAGGACAAGGTTCCCACCCTTATCGGCCTGCCTTACCACTATTTCCTGTCTATTCTGTATTTTAGCTCTTACAGCCTGATTTTTCCTCTCAAACACTGTTTCATTCTTTAAAAATTCCGAAACAATCCATTTGCCATGGTAATGAGCCCCTAAGTTTTCTATTTTTAATTTTTAATACATTACTGTGTATATATATATATATATATATATATATATATATATATATATATATATATCTCCAACAAGCAATCAATCTTTCATAGTTCAAAGATTACTAACATTAGATGTAAATAGTCTATATACCTGCATACCTCATGATTTGGGGTTAGAAGCATGCAGGTATTATCTTAAAGATCGACCCATTTGCTATCTCATGCACACAGAGATGCTATTAAAAATGATGTCAACTTGTTTAAAGAATAACTTTTTTATTTTTGATCATGTGATATATCGTCAAGCCCAGGGGACGGTGATGGGTACCTGCTTCGCTCCCAGTTATGCAGGATTGTATCTGGGCTGGTGGGAGGAGCAGGTGGAGAAAAACATCAGTGCCTTCAATCATTGTGTCATCCTCTGGGCAAGATATATTGACGATATATTCTGCATTTGGAAAGGGGCTGAGATAGAGGCAGCAGAATTTGTAAATTCCCTGAATGAAAATAATCTTAATCTCACGTTCACTTGTACAATTAATAAGAACACAATTGAGTTCTTAGATGTAGAAGTAAAGTCTATTGGAAATCGTCTGGAGATCAAATTGTTTCGCAAAATTACTGCTGGGAATAGCATGCTTCATGCTGCAAGCTGCCACCCGATTAATCTGATCAATAGTATCCCCTACGGGGAACTATTAAGGGCTAGAAGAAACTGTAGCTCAGATATTACTTTCGCACAAGAGATGAATACGATGAGAGAAAGATTTGAAGAAAGAGGCTATTCTAGTAAAGTTATCAGAAAGGCCTGCGAGAAAGTTGCAAAAATAAAAAGAGACAAAATGTTTGAAACTAAGACAAATATAGAAGAGGAGGACAAAACAATAAGATTCATTACCACTTTTAGCAATCAAGCAAATGATGTAAGAAAGTGCTTAAATACATTTTGGAAGGTGTTACGGATTGATGAAACCTTCATAAAATGCATTGATGAGTTTCCTAAAATTACATTTCGCAGATGTCCTGCCTTGAAAGATGTACTTTGTAAAAATAGTCTACCGGAGAATGAATTGAGATCCACTATTCAGGGATTTTTTACATGTACCTCTTGTAAAGCATGCAGAAATAGTTTCAATTGTAAACAGATAGTTCTATCTAAAACTATGAAACCATTTATTATAAGAAAACACTTGAATTGCAAATCGGATTTCTGTGTGTATGCACTAATATGCCCTTGCCAGTTGGTTTACATTGGCAGTACCATTAACCAGGTGAAATTGCGCATTCTAGAACACATGCGTGCTATAACCAATGAAGACAGGCAATATCCTATTGCTCGACATTTCAAGGAATGTCACAATAAGGATATCAGTTTACTAAGATTCTGTGCCCTTGACAGAATTGTTAAATCTGAAAGAGGGGGAAACAGAACGCAAGAATTACGCAGATTAGAATCCCGGCTGATAATCAAATATGAAACTATGTTCCCAGGGGGCATAAATAAAGATGAAGAATTATCAGTCCACCTTGGTTAAAATTAGAGTGAGATTGTAAATATTACCTGACCGTCTAATATTAATGTTTTTAATACTATGAATCTCGAAATGTTGCCTTGTATGTAAGATGTTTCTGTAGTTTTTAATAGTTCAAAAAAAGTAACCATTATAATGATAGGTGCATTTGGTTTATTTTTTATAGGAGACAGAGTGTATACCTGATTGTGAAGAATTGCAGTATTAAACCCCATGAAGTGGTATCACTATATATATCAGACTCAAGTTGAGATTAGCCCACTGGGGCATTCGAGCATCATTATTATAGTTAATATTGTGACCAATTATGTTTATAACATTCTGATCATGTGTTTGCGATATGGAAATCATCATCGCAGATTAACTTTTGTGAAAATACCCACTCGGGTATTAAGACATATGAATTACAGACGTATCATGTCCTAAGTGGTAAAAATACGAATATCCCCTGTTAAATAATTTTGATCAGATTATGTTGGAATTATATTTCATATTTTGATTATATGCCGACTATTTTTTACAAAAATGTACGGGTGTAATACAATGTTTTGTAAATGAAATTTGTTGCATTCAATGTGATACCATGAAACCATTCCAATATGGCGGTATATACAATTTCTACATCAGGGTAAAACCGTAGTCCTTTGTTTGTATTGTTTATTGGTTGCACTATATCACATGATGCACGTAAACGTCTGACGACCCGTGACCAAGGAACTACGGTTCTGAAACGCGTTGGGACAGTGTTTATCTTTGCTTGAAATAAAGCACGCGATTTGAAAAAGAATTGGGGCTCGGCGCAGTCTTTGAACTACGAAAGATTGATTGCTTGTTGGATATGGAGGGGTCGCGACCCTGCCGGTAGCCCGCCACCTTTTAAGAGGCAGAGATCAACGCGAACTGAGGTTTGAATATATATAGATATATAGATATATATATATCTATATATATATATATATATATATATATATTCACTTAAAAAACCATAGGTTTCACACATGTTATAGTTAGCTGTACATTTCACTCGTAAAAAACCAATGAAATTCCACGTTATAGTTAGATCAGGTAACTATAACTTGCGCGCCCACAATAAACTGCTGATGACGTCACATATTACATCACTCATGACATGGTCAGTGACATCACTCTTCACATCAATGATGACATCTGAAATGACACATTGTGGATTGCGGTCGCGCAAGTTATAGTTACCTGATCTAACTATAACGTGAAATTTCATTGGTTTTTTACGAGTGAAATGTACAGCTAACTATAACATGTGTGAAACCTATGGTTTTTTAAGTGAATTTGCAAGGTTTTTTAAATGCTAATTCCTAACTATAACGTGTGTGAAACCTATGGTTTTTTTCAGTGAATTTGTACGGTTTTTTAAATGCTAAGTTATGTATTTATTTTGTATTTTTTTTTCTGGTTTTTCACCGTGCGCTCACCCTGCGCGCAACGGTGCGCTTCGCGCACCGTGCGCGCGCTGTGGGCACTCAGTGCGCTTCGCGCACCGAGCACCCACATTGCGCAGTCCATACCGTGCGCGCCTCGCCTTTTTTTACACAGTAACAATTTTTTTTTCTCCCTTGCGGGTCCTTCAATTTATTTAATAAATGAGATTGTTATTTCTTTTTTTTTTTTTATTTATTTTTTTTGCCGTGCGCGTACGGTAAGCTTACCGTACGCGCACTCGGCGATTTTTTTTTTAAATTAATAAATGTATTTTTCGTACTTTTGTGTCCTTCTTTGACCCCCTTTCAAATGTTATGGGGTCTATAACTCTCTTCCTTGCCCCCTTTTCACGTTATCTCCTTTTTTTTCCTGTGTGAAACACACAAAATGGCGGCCGACACTTCCTGATTTCGTCCGATTCGAATGTTTACAGTCATGTGACAACCAATCAGATTTGAGCTCGCGCACAGCACCGTACGCGTACGGTAAGCTTACCGTAAGCGCACGGAGCGCGCTTACAGATATATATATTGCTTTAAATGCTTTTTTCTCAGGAACTACTGAACAAATTTACACCAGACCTACAAAAGGCACTTCCTTGACCTTATGGCTACCTCTCTGCCAAATTTCAAGTAATTCTGTTCAGCCGTTCGGGCTGTAGCTGTGTCTAAAGGTCCTATGGAAAAATGCATGGGGAAAACGCGTTTTAGGACCCCCCTTTTTTCTCGGCCCCCGCTTGACGAATCACCCCGAGACTTTCAGGGTAGGAGCTGAACGGAGCGCCCCATTAGTTTTGAAAATTTCGCGAGGATTCGTCAACCGGCGCCAAAGTTATTCAAAATAGAATTTTGAGATTTCCTATGGAAACACGGTCCTAACTATAACTATCTACTGGCGACCGCCAGTAGATAATATAGATATATATATATATATACTTATACAGTTACGTATTATGATGGCTGTGTTGTCCTATAGTGTTGCTTGTGTTAATGTCTGGTGGAGGTGTTGGTATATCATATTGGTTGCATGGATGTATGATAGTGTGTGTTGGCCTATGACACTAAGGGCCTTATTGCGATGTCGGTCGGTCAGACCACCGAACACCATCGCTTCGGGCAGGATTCAGCGGTCCCGCCTGCCCTGTTAGTGTATGACTGCTGTGCAGGTGGTCGTAAAATGCCTTTTCTACTGCTGCTTGTGCAGCAGCCCAGGAAAAGCTGCAGTAGAAAAAGGTACTTTGTGCACATCCAAGTACCGTGTGCCAGGCACGATGAGGTGCCTGGCACATGGTGCATCAATGTGTGGGTGGGGGCACTGGCCCACAGGAGATGTGGTCCCGGCTTGGGGCCCCCAAGGTCTGTTTCTGTCTGACTTTTCATGGCAGTGGGATCGCCATCATGAAAAGGTAGTTGCAAAGGGACATCCTAATCCCTATGGTGGTGCCTGCGCGGGCACCACCTCCATTGTAGGGATACGAGTCCGACCGTCGCCCCGACGGGATCTTGGATTCTGTCGGAGGCGGCAGTGTTTCCCCTGACATTTTTGCACTGACCACCTGCATCATAACGGCCTGTCAGTGGCGGTCCGCCCGACATCATAACGAGGGCCTTTGTGTGTTGCTGTATGACAATGGGTTTTATTGGCGTAAGACAATGGGTATGCTGGAATATGATGGTGGCTTTGTTTGCATCTAATGTAGGTTAGAGTGTTGGCGTATGATGTTGCTTGCGTGGATGCAAGGTAGTAGGGCGATTGCAGTTTTGTAGATTATAAAACAAAATCTCTGAACTAGATTATATGTTGCCATAATCAACTGTAAAAGAGTCAGTTCTGAGCAATCCACTTTATTAATTACATCTTCCTGATGCTTGTGGCAGAGCCCAGGAGGTTTAAAAATGCTTCAACTGGACAGATAAGCACAGGGCCGGCACTAGGGCGGTGCGACCGGTGCCACTGCACCGGGTGCTGACTTCGCATGGGGGCGCCTGTTTGCTAATTTATGTCGTGCTTAAAAGCACCTGTTGCCACAATCCTGGCCTCCGGAAACTTTCAAGCAACAATTAAAATGTCAAGAAAACTATGGTGATTAATATTCTTCCTGGCGAGATTGGAATTTTGTCTAATAGAAGTTTTGACTCGTGGACATTTCGATTCATGGTAAGGTAGCGCAGAGGGTTAATATCCCTGCTGTAAATAACCATACAGATCATCAAAGTGAATGTAATGTAAACAGGTCAGAGAGTTACTGCTTTTGTCAGAGGCTTCCTTTTGTTACTTGCAGTTTACAGTGAGCTATTGACTGTCATCAAAGAACTGGGTGCAGACTTCAAAGTATAGATCAGAGGTATGGATTTTTCCCAAGACTTTCTTTATTCTAATGTTGCAAAAAGGGTTCATTTGGGTACAAATCAGTTCTTGTTATTAAAGAGAGCCCCAATCCATTGTGTTACATTTTAAATTCAGAGTTTGTGCTTCTCCAGACCAAGTACTCTTCAACTATACTACCTACCTGTATGGATCACATGTGAATCCACCCCTTGCTGTCATCTGTCTTATGTAACATTTCCTATACACTGATTTACACACCTATCATTGATAGTCTCTGTGTAATGTGTGTGTTATGTAAGGTGCTCTGACACCGTTCACTTTTATGAGTGACGCTATAAAATTAATTAAATGCATCTGAGAGAGAGTGGTTATGGAGACTGTTAAAGGGTGGTAGGGAGGGAATCCGTGGTGGAGGTGGTCATTGGGGGGGGGGGCGCCAAAAAACATATTCACACTGGGTGCCACCAGTGCTAAAGCCAGCCTGGATAAGCAGCTATTAAGTAGCTTTGCAAACTTATTTGTGTGCCCATAGCCAACAACATAAACATATAAAAGAGCTGTTGCTGAAAGAAAACATTAAGTATACTCAAATGATAATATTTTAATAGTGATTTTTAACATATTATTTTATCTAATGCAGTACACAATGGTGCATGTTTAACGTGATATGCAATGGTTTTTATTAACTATGCAACAAAGATTTTATTTGGTTTTGTGGATATATGAGGAGGGTGAATGGGTATATCATATTGCATGCGTGGGCATAGGATGATGGATATAGTCCTACCTTCTTGCTGCCTCTCAGGGTGCCTGAAACATTGCCTCTGCAACCCATGTATGTGGCCCAACACCTCGTTCAGTGCTTCTGTGTGCTCTCTGTCTCCTCCACATCCTCTCTATATGCGCCCTGCCTCTCTGTAGCCTTCTGTATACTCCAGCTCAGCTGCATCTCCTGCATCCTGCCTCTCCAGCCTCTGGGGTGTGCAGTGTCACACAGCCTCACTTCTTGCAATCTAATGATGGTTTTACCTATGCTTGTTGGCAAATGTATACATGAACAATGATGTCTTTGGATGTTAGCTGCTAGTTGTGTTGGTGTGTAATTATGGCTGTGTGGGTATAGCATTATGGCTGGTTCACTGGTAGAATATCGATGTTAAAAATACCGATGTTCAAAATATCCCCAAAAATATATAGACTTCAAAAATATTGACTCCCATACCTACAAAAATATTGAATCAAAAATAACGATGTAAAAATTATAGATGTAAAAGATATAGATTTAAATATATATAAAATACAATTATATATATTAAATATTAATTTTAACAAAATTAATTACATTTAGGTGCCGATTCCGACCCTGTAAAACCCGGGTACAAATGGTCGTACGGAGCGTTTTCTCCGTACGACTCCCGGGAACTCCACCGTACAAACCAGCAAGTACGATTCGTACAGAAATACCATTTCCATACGAATCGTAAAAAACACCGTATGGCTAAAAAATACATACAATTCCAATCCTGGACAGGGCGTACGCGACGTCCGCACGGAGTCAGGCAGCGTTTTACGGACCAGCAAGTACGATTCGTACCCACAGCACTCCGCACGGCTATATTTTTACAGGAGCCAAAAAGTGCTGGAAAAGCTAAGTACGCCATGATGCACGAGGAAAAGGGGGCCCGCTACGCGACGTATACGCCATCACCCACATCATACATGTCATCATGTACGGTGCGTACCCCAACATTGCATATGTACGGAGCGTATCCCCAACCCCCCGTATGTACGGACCGTACCCCAGGCATACCCCCCACCCGCGTATGTACACACAGTACCCCAGGTGTACCCCAATCCTCGCGTATGTACGGTCCGTACATACGCGAGGATTGGGGTATGCCTGGGGTACGGTGCGTACATACACGGGTGGGGGGTACGCCTGGGGTACGGTGCATACATACGCGGGTGGGGGATACGCCTGGGGTATAGTCCCTACATACGGGGGGGTGGAGGGTATGGTCCATACATACGGGGGTGGGGGGTACAGTGCGGACGTACGCAGGAGGGTTGGGAGGCTGGGGGGGCTGTACAACTCATACCCCAGGCACAAGTGTACTCGGGGTAGGGCTCGTACAAAGTTGGCTCCGTCCGGAGCCTTTTCCATGCACTTGTGTTTTCGGACGCTTGGTATGGATCGTACTTGCTCGCTCGGACTTCAGTTTTACGATTTGTATGTAAAACTGTCCGGGGACATCTCGTAGACTTTTCCCGAGGCGATTCGTATGTATTTTTCACGTACGAATCGTACTTCGCCGTTTGTACGGGACTTGTACAATTCGTACGTAAAAAAATACGGATACGAGTCGTACGGGAAAAAAAAATCCAGGATCGGAATCGACCCCTTAATATACATTTTTACAAACTATTACAAATAAACTTCATTTAAAAAAATAAACACACAAACATCATAATTTATACATATATATTTACTTTAAAATAATTAATAAACTATTATCTTTCATTATTTTAAAACTTGAAAATTATATAAAAATAAAAGATATATATAAATAATTTAAAATATAAAAAAATTCTAGAATAAATTAAAACTATGAAAAAACATTTAAACTCAAATTGACCAATACATTCAGTGCAACAGTAGGAAAAGTGTTGGATAGCAAACATAATTAAATTTACTATTCCAACTCCAGTGAGTGCAACAGTAGGGAAACTGTTGGGTAGCAGAGGGGTAAAAATTACTATTCCCATTACAGTGAGAGCAACAGTAAGGAAAGTGTTGGATAGCGGAGGGGAATAATTACTCTTCCCACTCCAGTGAGTGCAACAGTAGGGAACGTGTTGGATAGCGGAGGGGTAAAAATTACTATTCCCACTTCACCGAGTGCAACAGTAGGATAAGTGTAGAATAGCGGAGAGGTAAAAATTACTATTCCCACTCCAGTGAGTGCAACAGTAGGGAAAGTGCTGGATAGCGGAGGGGTAAAAATTGCAATTCCAAGTCCAGTGAGGGCAATAGTAGGGAAAGTGTTGGATAGCACAGGGGTAAAATTTACTATTCCCACTCCAGTGAGAGCAACAGTAGGGAAAGTGTTTGAAAGCAGAGGGGCAACAATTACTGCTCCCACTCCAATGAGTGCAACAGTAGGGAAAATGTTGGATAGTGGAGGGGTAAAAATGACTATTCCCACTCCAGTGAGAGCAACAGTAGGGAACGTGTTGGATAGCGGAGGGGTAAAAATTATTATTCTTACTCCGGTGAGTGCAACAGTAGGGAAAGAGCTGGATAGCGGAGGGATTGAAAATTACTATTTTTTGCAAACGATTTTAAACACTTCGATAATTTTAAAATCGATATTGCTTACCTTCAGTCAATATTCTTGACGTCGATATTTCTGACCCATGTAATAATGACTCGATATTTGTGCAACTTGATATTTTGTACTCAATATTCTGTTTCTGCACCATTGTGGCTATATCAACTCTGTTATGTGAGGTCTGTGAACTAATCATTTATTATGTTTGCAAGTGTGTTCAGTCACAGTGTATATAATTGGTAGATGTTTGCTACATACATGCATAACAGTTGTTGTGTTGGTGTATGTGATGGTGTGTGTTTTCATTAGGGGTGGGCGGAATTTGCATAATCGCGTTACGCAAATCTCCGCGAAACGGTAAAAAATCTCCGCGAACACGCAGAAATTCCGCGAACACGCGGAATTGCTTGTTCGCGATACTTTTTTCCTGTTCGCGATCGCTGTTTGCGTGCTCGGGGTGAAATATCTCGCGAACACGCATATTGAGAACGCGAACAAGCAAAAAATTTCGCGAAGTCGCGGAACGCAGATTTTTGGCCAATTTCGCGTTCTCCGCGGAACGCGAAATTACCCAAATTCCGCAAATTCCGCGAATGGGACGGAATTTACCGCCCAGGCCTAGTTTTTATGATGGTTGAGGTAATACATAATGCTCTCTGTTATGGCATATGTTGGTGGGAGTAGGAGTGTACTTTATGTATGCCTATACGATGATAGCTTTTTGGCGTATAATGGTAGGGATGTTGGTGTGTGATGGTGGCTGTGTGTGTATGATGGTGGCTGTATGGGAATTTGCTGTAGAGTGTATGTACATATAATGGTGGTTGTGGACATATGCATGTGGCTGTTTGGTTGTTTGATGGGGATGTGGGCATGTCCTGTTGCTTGTGGGTACATATAATGGTCTGTGTGTGCGTTTGTTGTGCTCGGTATGGACGTTTGATAGTGGTTGCATGAAAGTATGTTACTGAGTCTGAGTGTATAAATGTGGCTGTGTGAGTGATAGTCTGTGAGTGCATATTGTTGGTGGGCGAGATGTGTAATGGTGGAGGTGCGGTCCTATGTGATGTTGGTTAGCTGTCTGTATGTCAAGATATGGTTCTTTTTAAAAGCCACCCTTGTTGAATTTACTATCAAACTGTATGGTTTATAATCTATATGCATTGACTGACCTGTATTAACTGTCCCAGTGGGCGCGATGCATAAAGATTTGCCTCCGATTCCCAATTCCGCCATCGAGAGCGGGAGGATTCACGCACATGCTTTAGGATGATGTCGAAGGGAAGGGGTGGAGAGAGAAGAAGACGGAGCAGACAGCTATGTTCCTTTCAATCCCCTTCCCTTATGCCTCACAATGTGGGTTGATACAGAGAGGTGTTTGTGTTGCTGCAAGGAAAGTTAAATGCACATTTAGCTCTTCTTACATCTTAATACTCTCATAATCTATTTACTAACTATCTCTTCTACTTCCCACCTTATGCACCCTCCTTAAGGTTCTTTAGTTTATTGTTAGAATCCTGGTTCTCTGGTTGGCACAGGTAGGTACTTGTGACAAGCAGGGAACCTTTCCTCTAGTCAGGGTAAGGGGTTACACTCCTAAAATAACCCCTGCTCACCCTCTAGGTAGCTCGGCGCGAGCAGACAAGGCTTATCTCAGAGCGTTATAGGTTAAGCATTTGTGAACACATACAGTAACCAAGTGACAACACTACAAATGGACACCACACAGGTTTTTATATTAACAATAAGGATTCTTTATATAGGATTATCACAAGACCATTAAACGATTAAAAATACACAATACGGTTGCTTAGTTGGTAGAAGATTGCTTAGTTTCTCTTAAATTCTTAAATGCGACAGTTTAAGTCAATGTACCTTAGATGCAAAACGTAGGGCAACTAAAGTGATGCAGCGATGCAGATGCGTTGCAAGTTCTTGGTGCAAAAGAAATAAAGACGGGATCTTCCAGACGCGTTACGCTTCTCCGATGTTGCGAGATGACTCGACTCGATGCGTCAGCTACAGCGGCGCCACCTTCGGTAAGATGCAACGACAGCGGCCTTGGCAGCGGCACTCTTCTACGACGTTGCGAGACGCTTCCGCTCGATGCGATGCTGCAGCGGCAACACCCCTTCTGCGAGATGCGACGACAGCGGCTCCGACGGCGGCACGCTTCTCCGTGGATGCGAGGTGCTTTTCTGGATGCGGTGCAATGCGGCAACTATGATGGCTGCGATGGCGACTCGCTTCCTCCTCGATGCGAGACTCTTCTCTCGATGCGGTGCAATGTGACAGCTACGATGGCTGCGATGGCGACACGCTTCTTCGGCGTTGTGAGATACTTACGGATGATGCGAGATGCTTCCACTCGATGCGATGCTGCAGCGGCGACACTCTCTGCGAGATGCGACGGCAACAGCTCCCACGGCGGCACGGTTCTCCTCCTTGCATCACGCTCCCAGCTCCTTGCGAAACGCAGTCCCTTAGAAGGCCCAACAACTGCAGCAGGTACTTCCAAAAGACTCTGGGGAGCTGGGGGTGAAGTCCACTGGTCCTGGGACTTCGTTCAGGGGGCAAGCTCAGTTCAAGCCCTTGGAGATCTTTTTAAAGCACAAGTTGAAGCAAAGTCTTTAGTAGTCTTTCTCCTCTCCTTCAGCAGCAAGGCAACCACTGCAGGCCAATCCCCCAGGTCAGGGACAGTACTCCTCCTACAGCTTTTCCCAGTCCCTTCTCCATTGGCAGAGGTTCTTCTTGTTTCAGCAGGATCTAATTTCTTGGGAGCAGGGTCCCGATACTTATACCCCTAATTCCTTTGTTCCTCTGGGGCAGAGGGGCCTTTGCCCAGTCCAAACCAGTTCTTCAGCACTCTGTTGACATGACTCTCCCTTTCTATTCAGGGTGCAGGGCAGAGACATCAGTCGCTCCGCAGGAGGTGGAGCCAGCATTGTGGTAGCAGAGCACAACCCTATTCAGAGCCCAGGTGTACTCCTCCCACCCATCTGGCTGCCAATCTTCCTATTCACCACCAGGCTACCTAGCCCTGCCCCTCTGGGCAGCCCTGTTACTCACACAACCAGACAGGCAGATACACATCATAGCAGAGGCGGGCTGAAATGGTCAGGCAAGCAAATACCAACTTTCTAAAAGTGGTATTTGCAAACACAGAATATTAAAATAAACTTTACTAAAAGATGTATTTTATTATTCTGAGTTCAGGCATACTAAACTCGAATTTCTACCATGTTCCCTGGGTCTGTTAGGATCATAGAATGTAACAATTCTAGCAGCCCATTCTGGCCTATGGAGAACAGGTAGCCTTACAATATTGAAAAACGAAAATGGCTGTAATTCACTATTAGGACATGCCACACACATCAGGGCTTGTCCTACCTTATGCTTACAATGCACCCTGCCCTTGGGCCTACCATAGGGGTGACTAATATGAAGTTAAGGGAAGGTTTAGGGACTGGGAAGTGGGTACACTTGCCCAGTCAGCATGACAGTACCAGACTGCACGCAAGTTCTGCAATGGCAGACCTTAGAGACATTTTACCAGGCCGCTTCTGTGGGTGGCACAACCAGTGCTGCAAGCCCACCAGCAGCATTTGTATTTACAAGCCCTGGGCACTCCTGGTGCACTTTACTGGGGTCTGACAGTAAACCAAATAAGCCAATCATGGAATCCAACCAACATATACATTTTAAATAGGGAGAGCATATGCACTTTAGCACTGAACAGCAGTGGTAAAGTGCCCAGAGTCATAAAACAGCCAACAACAGGTCAGAAAAAATGCAGGAGGAGGGCAAAAAGTTTAGGGATGACCCTGCAAAAAGGGCCGAGTCCAACACTACCCCCTTCCAGCCAAAACGCAGGGCAGACCAATCACTACCGTGATGGTCTTCCCTGCTTGGGGCGATAGAACAAGGACCTGGCCCGCAACTGCAGGGGCAGACTCCAGTTCTACGCCAATCTGAACCTATTGGAATCCCTCTGTCCATACTCTCAGGGCCCACCAAGCCAATCCCTGGGGAACCCTTCTCCTCACCTGTGGACACCACCTGTGCAGCCCCTAACCTTAACTGGCTCACAGGTGTGTCCCAACAGACGAACAGCAAAATGCTACAGTGGCCACTGACAGTAGTCAGGGATGACACCCAGGCCGTATGCCTCTCAGGGCTCTCAAACCCCTGTGGCGCCAGGGAGCGGGGGGCAGTAGCCCCAGGTGCTTGGCACCCTTTGTCCATTCTCCCTCCTGTCAGGTCAGGTATGACATCCTGGCACTGACCCACCAGCCCCAGACCTGTACTCGGCGGCTGGACCAAAGACTGGGGTGGCCTCTCCCACACCCGGTCCTCCTCCTTGGGGCTCTGTACCCTCCCACTTGGAGTGGTACCCCCTTCCAGAATTTCCAGGGCACCTGTGGCAGGTGTCCTGCGCAATTCGCCCACCAGTTCAGGGGTTCTATCCTGCAACTGGGCATCCAGGTCAGGGGGGACACCCTGAACCTGGCCCTTCAACCTAGAGTCTAAACCCTTCAGTTGAGCGGGGGTCAGAGACGAGGACTCCCTCCCTCTGCATCCCCTTCCAGATGGCTGTACCCTCCCACCTGGAGTGGTACACCAAGAAGACAGACTGATAGGGACACTGATTACAGATGTCCCTCCCTCTAGGTCAGACAACACCTGAACCTGGCTCTCCAACCTAGGGTCTAAACCCTCAGGCTGCCCCGGGGACAGAGGCGAGGACTCCCTGCCTCTGCACCCCCTTCCAGAGTACTGCACCCTCCCAACTGGAGTGGTGCCCCTAGAAGCAACATGGGTCAGGACACTGATTACAGTTGTCCCACCCTCCAGGTCAGATAACACCTGAACCTGGCTTCCCAACCCTGGGACCAACCCATGCGGTTCAACGCTCGCCTGGCGCACCAGGACTTCCTGGGGAGCACGCATGCCTCTCCTGAGGGTGACACATAACTCATGTGTCGTGTGACGTCTGCCTGGCGCAGATCTCCCGGCCGCTGTCCATCGGACAGTGTGCGAAGATCCCACAGGACAGAAGTGGTGTCACCATGGTCATTCACTGGGGACGCAGCCCTTCTGGCTGGCCCCTGACCCACTGGTTCTTCCACTGGGGACTACTTCCCCCTCTCACCCCTCACTCTGGACTTCTGCACCCTCCCAACTAGAGCGGTACTGCCAGACACCAGAACTGATGGAGACCTGCTTACAGACACTCCCCGTTCACCCGAAACTCAGGAGTCTTGCACAACGGGTAGCCCCTCAGGACAGACTAGGCTCCCCACCTGGTGTTCCCCTAAAGAACCATCCAGGCTCTGAGACTGAGGTTGGGCACTACCAGGACATAACCCATTCTCACTCCTTCCCCTTAAAGACAGGATGTGAGGCCCTACACCCCTCTCACTACTACAGGACCTAGTTGGGCTACTCTGAGCCACTTCCACCACACTGGGTTTGAAGATACCGGAACCACTCCTCTGGTGATCACTCCCCAATGCCTTTCCAGACCCTCTGGACCTCACCAAAAGGTCTGCCTCCAATGTGAGCTCCCTGCGGTCAGAGAACTCACTCTCCCACAGGTGCTGGCATAGCTCTGGAAAACAGGGACTTACAATATGCTCTCCCACAATTGGATCACACAGCCCCCTAACAGGGTTAACCAAACTATCCTTCACCTCACCATCCAGTGCCTCACACACGTACTGCACACCCCTCTCCTGAGACTGGCAAGACAGTATCTGACTGTCTCTGTCACACAGCCCACACTCTTCAGGGTGGTCTTCACACTCACCTACCAGGACTTCAATTTTGGGGGAACCCCTCTCCCTGCACCTCTCATCTAGAGTCGGTAGAGTGTCCCTCCCACCACTAGGACCATGAACCCCTGCGCCAGTTACCCTATTCCTCTCAGGGACACTGCGCACTACTGTAGCTACCTCATGTCCTTGAACCTCCTGGTGTATGTTAACCCCCCTCCTTCAAGTCAGGCGCCACATCTCTGGGTGTGTGTACTACTCTCTCAGCACTAGAAAATTCAATATTGCTTCCACCATCTGAGCTGGATTCCTCCTCCCACTCAGCAAAGCTCAATCTCTGAGCTACACACATTTCTTGTTGCTGGGCCGAGACACTCATGGTCTCAAGCCTCTCGATCTCTAAGTTAAGCTTCCTCATCATCAAGGCATGCTCCATTTGCATTTTCTTTTCTTCCAGAGCCAGCTTTTTGCTTTCTAGCTCCAGCTGCCCATTTAACTTGAGCTTTGCCATCTCCATTTCGTGCATCCTACCCTCTCTTCTATCTGCCAGCTCCTCTGGAGATATACTTTTCCTAGAAACACTGCTACTAGCAGGGGAAGGGCTTCTCCTTCCTCTTGAGCCCACTGGCCCATCCAGCTGCTCATCTGCATTATCATCATCAGTGGCCTTCCTTGCTTCTACCCAGGCCGTCAGCGCCTTGTAGAGCTGTGTCTTGTTTTTACATCCAGTAGTAGAAACATTAAATTTCCTGCAGAAGAACTTTAGCTGCCTGGCAGTGTAATTATCCATTTCCTCTTCTTCCCATTCGAATTCAGTATCAACAGAGACTTTGGATGCTGCTTTCTCCACCATGGTAAAGCTTGGCAGTGCTCAAAAATAGACAGTCCCAAAAAGAAATCTACCAACAAGTATTGGTTGCGTTAAGGCCTGCACTCACTAAGTAGTGTTCACCAATCACTGTACATGAGTCACAAATGCAAGTCCAGAATCGTCACCGCTGACCACCAATGTTAGAATCCGGGTTCTCTGGTTGGCACAGGTAGGTACTTGTGACAAGCAGGGAACCTTTCCCCTAGTCAGGGTAAGGGGTTACACTTCTAAAATAACCCCTGCTCACCCTCTAGGTAGCTTGGCGCGAGCAGACAAGGCTTATCTCAGAGCGTTATAGGTTAAGCATTTGTGAACACATACAGTAACCAAGTGACAACACTACAAATGGACACCACATAGGTTTTTATATTAAAAATAACTATTCTTTATATAGGATTATCACAAGACCATTAAACGATTAAAAATACACAATACGGTTGCTTAGTTGGTAGAAGATTGCTTAGTTTCTCTTAAATTCTTAAATGCGACACTTTAAGTCAATGTACCTTAGATGCGACACGCAGGGCAACGAAAGTGTTGCAGCGATGCAGATGCGTTGAAGTTCTTGGTGCAAAAGAAATAAAGACGGGATCTTCCAGATGCGTTACGCTTCTCCGATGTTGCGAGATGACTCGACTCGATGCGTCAGCTACAGCGGCGTCACCTTCGGCGAGATGCGACGACAGCGGCCTTGGCAGCGGCACTCTTCTCTGACATTGCGAGACGCTTCCGCTTGATGCAATGCTGCAGCGGCGACACCCCTTCTGCGAGATGCGACGACAGCGGCTCCGACGGCGGCACACTTCTCCGTGGATGCGAGGCTCTTTTCTGGATGCGGTGCAATGCGACAACTACGATGGCTGCGATGGCGACACGCTTCCTCCTCGATGCGAGACTCTTCTCTCGATGCGGTGCAATGCGACAACTACGATGGCTGCGATGGCGACATGCTTCTTCGGAGTTGCGAGACACTTCCGGATGATGCGAGACGCTTCCGCTCGATGCGATGCTGCAGCGGCGACACTCTCTGCGAGATGCGACGGCAACAGCTCCGACGGCGGCACGCTTCTCCTCCTTGCGTCGCGCTCCCAGCTCCTTGCGACACGCAGTCCCTCAGAAGGCCCAACAACAGCAGCAGGCACTTCCAAAAGACTCTGGGGAGCTGGGGGTGAAGTCCACTGGTCCTGGGACTTTGTTCAGGGGGCAAGCTCAGTTCAAGCCCTTGGAGATCTTTTTAAAGCACAAGTTGAAGCAAAGTCTTTAGTAGTCTTTCTCCTCTCCTTCAGCAGCAAGGCAACCACTGCAGGCCAATCCCCCAGGTCAGGGACAGTACTCCTCCTACAGCTTTTCCCAGTTCCTTCTCCTCTGGCAGAGGTTCTTCTTGCTTCAGCAGGATCTAATTTCTTGGGAGCAGGGTCCCAATACTTATACCCCTAATCCCTTTGTTCCTCTGGGGTAGAGGGGCATTTGCCCAGTCCAAACTAGTTCTTGAGCACTCTGTTGACATGACTCTGCCTTTCTATTCAGGGTGCAGGGCAGAGACATCAGCCGCTCCGCAGGAGGTGGAGCCAGCATTGTGGTAGCAGAGCACAACCCTATTCAGAGCCCAGGTGTACTCCTCCCACCCATCTGGCTGCCAATCTTCCTCTTCACCACCAGGCTACCTAGCCCTGCCCCTCTGGGTTTCCCCAGCCCTGTCACTCACACAACCAGACAGGCAGATACACATCATAGCAGAGGCGGGCTGAAATGGTCAGGCAAGCAAATACCAACTTTCTAAAAGTGGTATTTGCAAACACAGAATATTAAAATAAACTTTACTAAAAGATGTATTTTATTATTCTGAGTTCAGGCATACTAAACTCGAATTTCTACCATGTTCCCTGGGTCTGTTAGGATCATAGAATGTAACAATTCTAGCAGCCCATTCTGGCCTATGGAGAACAGGTAGCCTTACAATCTTGAAAAACGAAAATGGCTGTAATTCACTATTAGGACATGCCACACACATCAGGGCTTGTCCTACCTCATGCTTACAATGCACCCTGCCCTTGGGCCTACCATAGGGGTGACTAATATGAAGTTAAGGGAAGGTTTAGGGACTGGGAAGTGGGTGCACTTGCCCAGTCAGCATGACAGTACCAGACTGCACGCAGGTTCTGCAATGGCAGACCTTAGAGACATTTTACCAGGCCGCTTCTGTGGGTGGCACAACCAGTGCTGCAAGCCCACCAGCAGCATTTGTATTTACAAGCCCTGGGCACTCCTGGTGCACTTTACTGGGGTCTGACAGTAAACCAAATAAGCCAATCATGGAATCCAACCAACATATACATTTTAAATAGGGAGAGCATGTGCACTTTAGCACTGAACAGCAGTGGTAAAGTGCCCAGAGTCATAAAACAGCCAACAACAGGTCAGAAAAAATGCAGGAGGAAGGCAAAAAGTTTAGGGATGACCCTGCAAAAAGGGCCACGTCCAACATTTATTCTTCTGAAAGTCTGTCATTGGCGTCAGACACTATCTGCTGCCTGTTCACACAAGCCCTAAAGTTCTGTTGTTGTCGCAGAACTCCACTTGAGCCTTCCTGTTATTTATTCTCCAATTGTGAAATGATTTGCAGTGATGGCCCTTGTGCCTTTCACGGTGTTTTTTTCAGTTCTTATCTCAAGACTGCCAATGATGTGCCTGTGTTGTAACCCCATAAAAAAAACTAAAGGTCAGTACTTATCTTTCCTTTTTCTTTTCTTTCAGTTCTCATGTGAGGTGACCAGGTGCGATGTTGCGGGGATTCTGCTAATGCACAGCAGTTTTACTTATAATAACAGCTACCTGTAGTGTAGTGTGCAAAAGCAGCAAAGTGGCAAGATGGCGTTTAGCTTCTAAAACGCTTATGCTAACCTAGCAATGTGTACACATATAACCCCGTCCTCACTACAGGGATTGATTCTAGGGCCAACCTTAAGGGTCCAGATAATCCCCAGATAAGTACAGGATACTTTCTGGATGCTTCCTCTGGGCTGTACTCTATGCCTAACAAGAGTGTGACTGTTGAGGCATGGTTTTATACTATTTTGTTCCAGAATAACCGCTGAGGTTTTGAAATCTCGTGTGAGCCATTCCAGAATGTTCTGAGCATTGGAAGCAAGGGTAGACATGCAGGTTTATTTACTGACGCTCTAGCTGGATTTACACAATGCTCCTGGTGGCGTGCTCTACTCGGTGATCTGTATTACATCAACACCCACTAATCTTTATATTTAATGGTTGAGTAAACATTTCCTTTTACGCATCATATTTAAAGGCTTGCCAAACTTTTCCTTTTAGACATTGGATCCTCTACAACCCCTCAAGTATTGGAAACATGGTTGTTGGCAACGACTTTTTTTTCAATGCCCCTACTCTATTTGTCCAGTGGAGGGGGCCTAAATTGAAGATTATGAGAGTTTTTCATGGATGAGGGATTCTACCAATTCGTGAGCAATCTAGGTGATCATGACACTTTATAATGGTGGGTCTGTTGTATGATTGTGAAGGTGAGTATGTTGGAATATGATAGTGGGTTTGTTGGTTTATGATGTTGGCTGTGTGGATGTTTAATCTTGGGTGTGTTAGTATATGATAGTGGGTGTGTGGATTTATGATGATGGTTGTGTGGCCGTATGATGTGTTGGCATAGGATTTTAGGTGTTTCAACCTATTACGATGGATGTATTAGCATGTGATGATAGGTACTTTGACTTAAAATATGTTCTATGGGGCTATGATGTTGATGGCTTTGGTGTTTGATGGTGTATGTGTTGGTGTATGGTGATGGATGTGTTGGAGTAAGATGGTAGCTATGTTAGCATGTGATATTGGTTATGTAGAGCTATGATTATAGATATATCAGTGTAATGTAGAGTATATTTTGCATAAATATGTTGGTTGCGTGAATGTTTGATGGCGTGGTTGTTGACATCTGATGGTGGGTCTATGGATGCATGATCTGGGCATGTGGACCTATATTTTGCTTGTGTTGACATCTAATGGTGGCTGTTAGTGTATAATTTTGGTTGTGTGGATGCTGAAAGTGAGTGCGCTGGCATGTGATGTAGTTTGCATCTACACATAATGGTTGGTATCTTGGCATATGATGTTGTTTGTATGGTTTTATGGTGGTGAGAAAATTAGCCTGTGTTGAAAGCTGTACCATGGTATAAGGTCATTATTTACGGAAAACTGTGATATGCTTAGGTGTGGATCAATGTGCACAGATATTGATTACTAGTTGTGCAGGGTCGATTGGGATATTTACCCTCCCCGGTATATACTGTTACTCCAAAATCAGGTATTTACCACGGGTGATAAATACCTCCTCTTCTAATTTTAAATTTTAAAAAGAGGCATAACATGTGGGATTGGTGTTTCACACAAATGTTGTGCATGTTTTGCCTCTTTTTCTAGGTCTTGTCCCCTTCATTAATTTCAGCAGGTTTGGCTGCCAGAATATATCAAGGGAAAATTCTGAGGGTGTGATAATGATCACACAATTCATAAATCTGATGATTACGCAAATTCTTGTTTGAACAGGGATTAGAATTTAGTCCTTAACTTGTAATGAGGGCCTTAGTATCATGTATTACCACCAGTGGGAATACAGAAGGCCATGAGGAGTCACATGTCCTATAGTTAGTCCACACATGCCACATCCGCACAAATATTCATTACCTGGTTGTGATAGTTTTTGATCCCAGGTCTTATATACTACATATAACAGAGGTGCTTGTGTATTTCCTGGCCTTGTATATAATTAATTATACGAGTATACCTCTTGGCTATGTGCCAAACCTTTCACCCCACTTGCCATGGATGTATAACGATTCAACGCAAACAAACACAACGCACACCACTACATCGCATTCCTCACATCGCACGTACCGTTACATCACATGCATTCACCATGCAAACCAGTACATCGCACTCCGCCTTCACACGCATGCAAAAGACATTTACAACGCACACAAATACCACGCATTCTATCACACTGCAAAATTCTCCCTGACGGCTCCCCCCAAACACAGTACAATGCCCTGACACTTCCCTCAACCCTAAGGCGTAAACAGTTAAGGCAAAACAGTACCATACACTAACATTAACCCTAAGCCCTAACCCTAAAGCCTAAAACACACCATATACGACCCCTAACCCTAAGCCCTAACCCTAAAGCCTAAAACACTACCATATACGACTCCTAACCCTAAGCCCTAACCCTAAAGCCTAAAACACAACCATATACGACTCGTAACCTAAGCCCTAACCCTAAAGCCCAAAACACTACCATATACGACTGTTAACACTAAGCCCTAACCCTAAAGCCTAAAACACTACCATATACAACTATTAACCCTAAGTCCTAAAGCCTAAAACCCTCCCCTCCACTACACTCCCCATAAGCTACCCTAAACCCTAAAACAGTCCCCTCCACAACGAGTACAGCGTTGACCTTACCTGTCTCTCGTTGTGGTTCCAGCGTTGTCTCCCCGCCGTCCGTGTCCCGGCGCCTGCGTTCTAAAAGCGCCCACGATGTAATGGTGCCTGTGAGGTAACATCGTTCGTAGTGAACGCACGCGTCGTAATATCGCGTGCGTTGTGACGGCACACGACGTAAACGCATGCGATGTGACGCAAGCCTTGCGATGATCGTTCACCCTTGACACAGTTCTATGCTACGGTTGACCACGGCGTCCTGTTTGCTAGCCAAAATCATTAGTGAGCATCAGTGGCATCTCGAAGCTGGGGAACCGGGTTCGAGTCTCGGCAGAGACGCTCAGCATTCTGTGATTCTGGGCAAATCACTTATTCTATCTGTGCACATCAAAAAAGGAAGATGTCCGTCTGTCACTCAACTGGTGCTCATGTAAAGCGCTCTGATACCTTTGGGCCAAGTTTGTGCAATATAAAACTCCATAAAAAAATGGGTTGTGTCTTTCCTGCCCAGACACAGCCACAAGTGGAAACTGTAAATCTTCATGTCGTTGTCCACTAATTTCGTAAACAGATTTCCCATTGACTCTTCATTCATTGATTCACTACACTTAAAAATAGTCATGCGACACTTGGGGTGCAAATCATGAACAGAAATTAGATTTATATCCACATGTGCCTTGATAGTAATTAGCTACTTCTCAAATGGGGGACGGATGCCTGTGTTTTCCAAAGGTTGCAGAATGTCTAAGGAGAGTAAGTGAATCTCATTCGTCTCTGCTTTGCCTTTCCGTTGATGCAGCAGTTTCAGAGGGCCTGATGTTGGAACCGCAGGTTTGACTCCCTATCATTCAAATCTCTCCAACAGTTTCACTCTTGCCCCGAGCACAAAGTCTGCAGCCTGAGACAAGATGTCAGCACTGACGAGAATTTCTTGATGCAGATGAAGACTTCCACCAAGTCAGCCTTTTTACAAGCTAACACTACTGCGTTGGATCCAGCTTCTGTGATTGATTTTCATGAGTTGTGTTAATCCTTGTAGTCAGCTGTAGAATACTATAGAACAGTGGTTCCCAAACTTTTGACTTCTGGGGACCCTCACTTAATCATTACTGGAACCCGAGGACCCCAACTGAATCATTATTCGAATCCAGGGACACCCCATGAGTCATTACTGGAAGTAGGGGACCCTGGCCTAAGCAATGTTGATGATTTGAACCACAAAACAACACACAAAAATACAGAAAAAGCATTCATCAAACAAATACACAAATAACACATTTTAATTAGAAAACATATAATTAAAGTACAAATCAAAATGTAATTTTAATAGAATTGTTGGAGTTTTTCTAAATTAAATTGAGGCCGCTCATCATCCATACTATATTCAGTTTGATGCACTTGCACTGCCCCGCAAATCAATCTGAGGATACCAATTTAATTTTTAGCCTCCAGTTTCAAATTCCTTCACATTTACAGTATGATTAAAATGTTCAATTGTACATTTAGCTTCTTTATATATCTACACTTTATTGATATGTTATTATTATTCGATTTTCAAAGTAGTCGTGGACCCCTTGAGGAGGCTCCGGGGACCCGAGGGGTCCCTGGACCCCACTTTGGGAACCACTGCTATAGAACAATCTTCCTCTAAGTTGAAAGCTCCAACTTAGTAAATGTTTATATACCTATGGCATTAAGAAACTTAGGTTATGCAAATCACTTGAGAGCTCTTTGGCAACTGTCACAAAATAATATCGTTTTTCCTAAAAGAGCAAAATAATACATCTTTTTGACTCACCTTGTAATAAAGAAAAGTATACTGTGCATTGAAAATTATGTTGAATTGCTTGAAGGAATTTATTTGTGAGTACCACAGGGCTATGCACTCCTACATATATGAAACATAATCCTCTGATACAATATTGAACCACGCATGGTTCTGACTTCCAAGCTATCTTAAAGGCATCTCCTTCTTCTAACACTGAATCAAGTCACAACAGAAAATGTTCACAGCCACATTACAATATAGAACTCACAATTTGAAGGTAAGAAATACTAAAGTACTATAAATTGCTATTTACAAACCTACAAGTGTAAATTATCACCTCTCCTATCTTTTCTATGGAGAGATCTTCACATGTAAGTTGACTACTTAGGGCCCGATTACAATATCATCCGGAAAGCAGTCCAACCAAATCGGTTCCGGAATGCTTTCTGAATGAACTGGGTTGTGCGAGTCCGAACAGCCGATCACGATGCTTCCCAACATCGTTCGGCCGGACTCGCATTGACTTAAAAGTGAGCCTGTGTTCAGAACGAGAACACAGGCTCCCATAGAAAAAAGGGGAGGTTGGCAAAAACCTTACACCCTGGTGCCTGCTACATTGTCCATGACTAGGAAGAGGAATCCCTTGGGTACCCCCACGTGCCCCAATCAGATGCCTCCGGGTGAAGGGGGGCCTGCAACAGGCGCCCAAAAACAGATTCCAACAGCTGTTACATGTTGGGCAGACCGAATCGCAACAGCTGTTCAAATCGGTCATCATGCTTGCTATTTCGGAAACCGTGTCCATAGAGCTATACTAATCGGTTCCGAAAGACAAGGGCTGTCAAAATGCCATTCGGAACCGATTCGGACTGCACAAACGGTTTCCGGGTATCGTTATCGGTCTTTGGGAAATGTGTACGATTCGTTCGGAAACAAGGGTTCTGAATCAGATTCTGCAATCCCGTCCGGAGCCCTTCTGGACAACATCGTAATTGGACCCTTAGTAGTAAATGTGGGGGAGACTTGGGCAGTGCTTTAAATGGGCCAATACTCACCAGTGCTGAGTACCAGCACTTCTTTTTTTCCCCCCAAAGAGTACCGGCACTTTTCCGTTGCCAAAGAGAGTACCGGGACTCACTGCATTAGGTCGGCATTTCAGATCACAAATAGTCAACATGTGAGCATGCATCACATATCTTCTCTACGGCGCATGCTTACATGATGACAATTTTACTCTGGTAGTGATTTAACCCAGCAGAGTAACAAGTGACGTCACCCGCCAGGAAGCTGTGTGGCGGGAAGGAAGGTAAGCCCTATATAATGCACAATTTTCTCTGGCCTTCCCTTTCTTCTTTACCAGCACAGGCAGCAGGACGTAAAATGAGCCATGATATTCCAACAGGGAGGCAGAGAAGAGCACCTGCAAGAAGCAGGTTTGTCACCAGCACCAGTCAGATTGAGGACCCAGTAAGGAACCTTCTGCAATTCTGACATAAGGGAGTGCCCTGCTCGCCGCCCCCGCTCCAAGCACCACTGAATGGGGAAAGGTGTGGCATAATGGCCAGAGCTGCCAACTTTGTGTAATGTAACTTGTGCTCATGTAAAGCTCTACAATAACTCCCAGGTCAGTTTGCGTTTAAATAAAACTGCAAAAAAGTACAGCACCGCACAGCACCCACCCTGACACCTCTACTTAATTTGTATTGATACCTTACCAAACTGTATTTATAACTGTCAGTCGAATGCCAAATCGTTATACAAGAGCCCAGCCAAAGCCAATTATAGACTCCCTAGTTCTTTGTAGCTACAGCTACCAGGGTTGTTAAGCATGTTATAGAAGAATTTGACCAGTGTGCATTCCTGGGCTTTGAAACACACCCTGCACATGCACAGCGGGTCATTCAAGCAGCCCTCTGGCCAAAGTTTGTAAAGTGGCAGTTTGTCAAATCTTCCTAGAACCATGTGGGTGATGTCACTGCAATGTGCTGATGGTACATACACGGATTAACCAGAGGGTAGAGATGCAGTGCACTGAGGGCACAGAAGCAGGGATGTCAGAGGGTAGAGATGCAGTGCAATGAGGGCGCCGAAGCAGAGATGTCAGAGGGTACAGACGCAGTGTACTGAGGGCATAGAAGCAGAGATGTCAGAGGGTATAGACGCAGTGCACTAAAGCAGCATAAGTATTTAAATGTGATTCAGGTGCCACTTGTGCAGAGGCAATCTTAATTTTTGCAACATTTGAAAGAGAATGTTAAAATTATCCTTAATGCATGCAACGACATCAACAGCACATTAAAGATTGAAGCAATTTGTCATCATTAAGACAAAAGTCTTGAGCCCTTTAACTGTTTGTCATTAGCCTCACTCTTTGTCCTGCCTCTAGCCCCGTCTCCTTGCCACTCCCTCCAGGCCCCAGCTCAATTTGATGAGTAACTGCATGTTTTTTTCTCCATTTAAAGTACCTAACTGGGCATTCTTTCTTCTAACTACGAAAGGTGCAGTAAGGAGTAAGGAGGTGTTAAGGGATGGTTAGAGAAAGGTTTAGGAGCCCAACCAAAAGAGAGTAAGTCCATTGTGATTCACAAACTGCACTTTTAAATTTACTACAGGCATAAATGGACAGAAACAGTTGTAAATTACTTCAACTCAGAGCTGGAGAATGTCCAGCACAACACATGGCCAGCCACGAGAAACAACATCCCATAAAAAATAATGGAGATAAGGACTTAAAATAAAACCCCATAGGAAACAATGATAGATAAATTACATTATTTGAAAGAGTTTGAAATATAAACCAATATAGTTGAATACAAAATAAAATCTAAAATAAATATATATATAATTTTAAAATAAAATATTTTAACATCTGTTTTTGAATGTATAAAGTATTGTAATATTATTTTTTTATTAAAATATAATTAAATTAATTATAAATAATTCTATGATTCACTTTAATCACTTTTAATAATTATTAATGCACAATTTATTTATTTACGTGAGTTTTATATAGCGCTGGCTAGACCCAGAGGTATCAGAGCGCTTTACATGAGGAGAGTTACATAGATTACAAATTACACATTGTTACAGAATGTACAACAGTTACAAGTTACATCCATTGGTTCTTGGTGTGTAGAGGGGAAAGGGGGTAATGGTAAAGGGGGAGGGGAGGGAGATTAAGCGGAGCATAGGCATAAGGCTAGACAAAGCAGGCAGGTGGAGAGGAATTCAGGGGAGAGAGGAAAGGAAAATGGGAAGTAGCCAAAGAATGAAGGGGGGAAGTGGAGGTGGAGGGGGTAGGGGACACAGCATGGAGACGAGGAAGTAACTGTGTCTGATGTCCGGCTGGGTGGGAGACGGCTCCCCGCGGGACAGGGATCATTCTCAGTCATCAGTTATGTGTGATTCCCTTGTCACGGTGGACTATCTCAGCAGGGTTGCTGAGACTCCAGGGCATAGATGCTGGATCCCTCCCCAACAAGGGGAGAGTAGTGCTGTGGTCACGGGCTCACTCTGGAGAATGAAGGAGGGAAGAGGTGAGGGAAAGGGTTAGGAAACCCAGCGGGAGCATAGTGTCTGACGTCCGGCAGGGTAGGAGACGGTTCCCAGTGGTAAGGGGATCCATCCCAGTCCTCCACTATGTGTGACATCCTTGTCACTGAGGACTGTTATTTACTTTAGGTGAGAATTTCATTTTTCATTTAAACTTCTGAAAAATAATTTTAAGATCATTTAAATTAATTATAGGTGTATTTCAAAATTAAGTTAATAGTACAGTAGCATTTGTTTTATTTTGTTCCTCTTTTAAAACAATTGTAAATGAATTTACATGAATTTTTAACATAAAAATATTTTTTCTAATTGTTTTAAGTTACATACACTTTTTTACTATTCCCTATACTTTAACATGGAGAGACACCACAGTTGGGATAGAGATCACTCTATAGTACAGTATAAAGAAAATGTAAAAAGCTCATTAAACTTTGTAATAAATACAAAAAAACATTGCATGTAAGAAAGATTTACCGTTGTATGGTCTGGCCACACCATCTCTGCTATGATTCATAGTCTCCTGTACATTTTACCTGCTACTTAAAGCCAACTATATTTCCTCTTCACCATTCTGTTGGCTCATTCAACTAAGCCATTGACTTGGGGGATTACACAAAGCCAACCTGCAGATCGTGTCACTATTGTCCAAAAACTATAACGTTCATTGAGTACCATTATCAGTGACCAAATGTGAACTATTTCCTCAAGACCCCAATAGTATACTCAAAGTTGTTTTTTCATTAAAGCCATCTCTAGCAATTTCGAAAGTACATTTGCCACCACAGTTGTGAACTATGCAAAACCATTACATCGCCAATAAAATATAAATCTAAAACATCTTCCTGCCGGGAGTCCCTGGATTGACTAAGAGCCCTATTATGATGCCGGGCGGACGCCATATCGGTATGTGACCGCCCAATCATCGGTCGGCGGTTCTGCATACCTAATTACAATGCGACTACACATGGTGTGGTCGCAAACTCCCATTTCCCTATGAGAGCTTGTGCTGCAGCCGTAAACCGGCCGTACCATAAGCTCCCATAGAGAAATGGGAGTTTGTGTGAATCCCTAAACCGTGAGGCAGGCACCTGATGGTGCTTGCCACACGGTTCAGGAATTCACAAGGGGTCACCTATTGTTACCACTCAGCCCCCAACCGGAGGCTGTAAGGAGAAAGAGGCCCTGCTAGGGGCCCCCAAAATCACTTTACGACAGGCTTTCTATGTCGGAAATCCTGGCATGGAAAGCCTGTTGGAAATCGACATTGTAATCCCGAAGGCAGAGACACCGTCCTCAGGGATTATATTGTGGTCTCTGACTAGCCGACGGTCTCCTGAAGCCTGTCGGAATCCAGCTGCAATGAATGGATGGTTTCACTTTCAACTGCAGTAATTGTAATACGGCAGTCGAAAGTGAATCCGACAATGAGACTCGGAAAGCCTCCGAGCTGAGGTTGGAGGCTTTCCGAGCCTCGTCATAATCAGGCCCTATGTGTTAATCGAGACGTCCCCTCAGATTTTAGTAAGGTTTCTGCTGCACTACAGTCACTGAAATATTCCACTCATCCTTGTAAGTCGATCATCCTGTCCTTAGTACCAAAAAGGCATTTTTAGTCTTTTCTTTGTCAGTGTCTATTCTAGATGTGGCTCATGCATCTCTAATGATGTCTCCACACACTCCCTCCAGAGGTGCAAACTGACTGGCACAAGTCCATTGTGTTTCTGCTGTCAAGGGGGATGGGGCAAGGCCAGGCACACCCTCTGGCATGGCAACCAAGATGGGTTTAAATATTTGGGGATAATTGGTAGGAAAGATCAGGACCTGTTTCCAACAGAAAACCTGGGCAAAATCCTGGAATTGTATAAAACAGGTGGAACGGTGGAAAAAGTGGCCATTATCCCCGACGGCCAAAGCGACCCTCTATAAAGTAATTTATCTCCCAAAATGTCTTTATGTCCTACAAAACACTCAATTTGAGGTCCTGATGAATTATTTCCAGCGGTGTTGGACATCATGAGAAGCTTGCTGTCAGTTGGCGGGACATCGAGGATAGCCTGAATGTCCCTCACTAGGAAACTGCTGGATGGTGGCATAGCCCTCCCTGACCTATAAGTGTATTATTGGGCAACCCAACTGCAGATAGTCAATGACTGGGCCTTTTCCTCACAGCAGGAACCCTTGGTGATGGGCGAGAGCCATTCAATGAAACTGGAGGGCTACATCTGATGATTATCTGATGGAAAGGGGATGAATCGGTTGTTGACTCCCACAGCAGTGGTGGTCGAGATCTGGCACACAGCTACCAGAGCCCTGGGGTGGAGGAGTTGACTAACGTTAGAAACACCACAATGGACCTCTAACTTGTTGAGGGGATTGCGGGATGATGAAGGCCATGCTAAATGGGACCTGATAGGAATATTTTACGGTGGGGGGTTTTCTGGAGGGGCCAAGAGATGGTAAGACTGAAGGGGCTTTGAGAATTCCAAGCACAGAACGCCTGGGAATCCAATGTAGATTCATGTATGCAATACAAAAAAATGGTGTCTCGGGCATGAGGATGCCCCACGAAATATGATAAAATATGGGGATCCTGTCAGCACATGGAGGAAGACAATCTTTGAGGGATGGGCTCTGGGCGGGGACCCGGCTCGGTTCTGGAACCAGGACCACTAATGAGCAAGCAGGAACCTCGCAGCCAGGTCTATATGGGGTCTGATCCTACATATAGTTCCTGCAGTGATTTGGCCGGTGCCTCGGTCGACAGATTCTGATGTATTGTATTCATCATGCCTCAGGTTTATTTTTTTATTTTTTTTAAAGAGCGTCACATACTGGTGGAACAGATCCTTTAATGCCTCATGTAACAGCCATCAGTTTGTCTAATTGTCTGTACCACCCAGTCTCGCACTTATATGTTATTCTCCGCTGGGACAATGGCTCATACCATTGAAATCGAACTCCCAAAAGGTGGAGTGGAATCAGACGACGTAATCATGTTCATGACGGCCGTCACTACATATGTGTCTTATACAACCCTGATTGCCACACAACCAGAATATCCCCAGGCCAATGTGAATACTTCCAATTCAGCTAACACCCACTTATGGAGATCTTTTATCCAGTTATCAATAGCCGGGTTACAAGTAGATTTCCAAAACATTGCAATATGGCTTCATAAGTGACAAGTCTACAGATTTACACAGGTATTTAGTATTTTTCGATTATGTCATTATGCTCAGTAAGCAGATAACAGGCGTGGGTGACAATTTCCTTCCTGTAAGTTCAGAGACATTGTCCATTATCTCACACTATGCCCATTTTATCACCGGACAGTTCTACATCCTCTGATATAAGCCAGCATCCCATTGTCGGCATGTTGGGCAGGCAGAGGATGCATCATCCTACATATGATGTATGGCCCTTCGGGTAAATAGGTCATTAGATGGAGATATCTAAATTGAGTGTAATTAAATCTTTGGTTTATTGAAACTCTTTTGACATGGTCTCCGGCATTCGCCCACTTTTTTGTCAGACAATTTTTCCTCATAAACTTGGCTACTTACTTCTGACTTCTAAACCCCAGGCATTATGTTGTGTGAGCAGTGCATTGCATATTGTGGTAATTGCCCATTTATCATGCCCCTTGGTCAATAGACATTGTTGTGGTCTAGAGATAATAGAGTAAGTTTGAATAAATAAAACATGACAAAAATCTAATTAGAAAAACTGGAGATTTTGAATGTTAAAGTTAATAGTGAGAAATAGTGACGAAAAGTACAAAGTGCTATTGGAGGTATCTGGTTACACACGACATTGTCTAGCTCCCATTAGATTGATTGTCACTACCAGTGCCTCAGCAAAGGACCTGGAGACACACATCCCTTTCACCATTTAACAACTCCCTATGGGGGGATAGCAATACCCCACCACAACACGCTCTGAAAGTGGTGATCTGTTGTAGTGTACAAGAAAGACTACCCTACACATATACATCAACCTGGTTGTGGAGGTTGCTGGGCAGATTAGTTGTTTTTCTTTTTCTCACAATATTTCAAACCCACTCTATTGTCTCCTACCTGGCACAGCCCACAATCTGTTTGGGAATGTGTTCCTATTTACATACCCCCTGGAGGAGCACTGTGTGAAGAACCCTGTGTTCATTTGAGCTTTCAGAAAAACATGACTCATGATCACAGCTCACCGCTCTGTTATATGGCTCATGTTATATATACACATCCAGCTGCAGATGTTATCATAACTGGAACAAGTGTGTGAGACCATTCCCATTCCCTGCCGCATACGGAGACTCCAATTCCCATGATTCCATGGGGCATCATTCGGCACATCTCGTGGTCGGGATACACGTCACTGAACGTTCTTTCTTTTTAAACATAGACATGGAAGGTGGTTGAGCTCAACTCTTGCTGGGATGTCTACAGACAGTGCCCTGACGAAGGAGGTAAGCTTTGCCACCTCACCCCCTATGGCCTCCCTGTCTGTGTTTCCCCACCCCCATCTGGGCTGCTGAACTACCACGCTAGCCCGCGGCTCCCTCCAACTTGCCTGAGCACCCCGAGCCTTCTCTTCTTAACCGTTCTGCAAGTAGACCACTGAATGAAATTGACTCAGCCCTCTGGAGATAGTTTTATCCTCCACTTTGTTCGCACTCTACCCCTCACCCGCCCTATAACATTGCTCATCCTCAAAACACCTTAGTTCCTGGTGTAAGAAGGGAACCAATGATGAAGCATGTCACCCTCAGGCGAGTGAGGGTTCTTGTCCTGAAAGGAGTTCTCCCTTAGCATCTCTCACACATACATACACTCATAAACAGGACATTACATGGGTATATGGTTTTTGGATTTCTTTCTCCTTGTTTGTGTTTTATGACCAGTCATGTGTTTTGTGAGTTTCAAGATATCTGGTCGCGCCAGGTCCGGACAAAGTAACAAGTTCAGGGTGGCGGCGATGGAGAGTGGGCCCTACATGGACCCAGTTAGGCCAGCTGAACAAAGTATCAGAAGTCCTGGTTGCGGAGCACTGCGTGAATCCGGATCGAAGAAGTACCGCTCAGCCAAAGCGATGCGTTGGTTCCAAGATGCTGCGAGGCTGCGATGGGAGGTCCCGTTGCATTGACGTCAAGGATCCCATTGTTGGAGCTTGGAATGCAAAGTCTTGACATCGGGGATGTTTCTCGCAGCTGGTGATGTGTTTGCTCCGAGGAGCTACGAGGCTGCAATGCGGAGTCTGGCATTGTCTAGACTGCCGTCAACGAGAGATACGAGGACCTGGGCTGGAGATGCGCACGCCGTCTTCAAAGTGTCAGTCCTGATAACTACGAGGATGATGCAGGTCTTCTCCGATTGGTCCAATCTACACAGCAGCAGTGATGTGTCGGTTGTGCCGCTCAGCTGAGAAAATGCATCAAGTCTGCTCGGGAATGTGTCTCCCAGCAGAGAAGATGTGTTGGTTCCACTGGCAAGCACCTTAGGCCCACTTCCAGGGATCCAGGACTGTGGTGGCAGCACTTGGCAATGTAGTTAGATGGTTCAAAGATGGCAGAGTCCAGGTGCAGGGTTGCCGGAATCCTGTTATGTCCCTGAGCCTTCAGATCAGGAGGCCAGCAAACTAGCACTTGGAGTCACTCTGGGCTATGGGTTTAAGAGATACAGGTCCAGTCCTTCTCACCCAGGGAGGAGGACAGCAGGCAGCAAGTCAGCGCAGCAAAGCAGAAGTCCAGCAGAGGGGCAATAAGTCAGATTGGTAGTCCTTCAGCAGCTCAGGAGTCCTTTTTCCTGGCAGATGAATCACTAAGTGTACTGAAGTTGTAGTTTCTGAAGTACACTACGTATACCCAGTTGTGGTGCCTTGGAAGTGGGGGAGACTTCAAAAGACTTGTCTTTGAGGTGCACAGATGTCCTGCCTTTCCTGCCCTGGCTCTAGACTAACTACAGGGTGTATGCAGCCCTTTGTCTGGGGACAAGACACAGCCTATTCAAGTGTAATTGAGGCTGTGGCTGTGCCCAGCGCCTTCCTCCCATCCTGTCAGTGATGACCCTTTGAGACATACCTAAGCTCTCATTGTGTGTGGCTGTCTAGGAGGAATAAACAAAGCCCAACTGCCAACTAAACCCAGTGATGTGACCAGAGACAGGCTACAGGCACCAATTGGCCAAGGTAAGAAAATGCCAACTTTATAAATGTGGCATTTTCAGAACTGTAATTTAAAATCCGACTTCAACATAAATTAGGATTTTAAATTAGGATTCCATCAAACTTGAAGCAGTTATTTCTTCCCATTTGGAAATCACACTTATAAAATGTAATAAGGTACTCCCAATGTTATCACTTGCAGTAGTGAGAAACAAATTTAGGAGCTTTTCACTACCAGGACATGTGAAACGTAAAAGTGCATGTCCCGCTTTTTAAATATGTTGCACTCTGCCCTAAAGGCTGCGGCGGACCTGCCCTAGGGGTGACTTATATGTAGACCACCCTAACACTGACAGGTCTAAAAGTACCCATTCTAAAATTGGGGTTCTTTCCTAAGACACATACATTTTCTCTGTGATCGCCCTTCCTTTGAAAACTATGGTGGAATACATATATCCAATTGTGCCTATTTCACACCTTGGCATTGTAATGGACACACGTTTTTGGGGCTCTAGTGACACATTAGGCCAAGCATTAACAAATAAACCCTTGGGGATGAATGTGTATATTGACTCTGAGTCAACAATCAAGTCAACACTTTTAGAGTTGACTAGGAAATATGCTCCACATCTGCACTTTCGCCCTACAGCTTAATTAGGAATGTGAATGCATAATAAACACAGAAACCACTGCTACTGTAACTTTATTCACTTCTTTAAACATTTGTGCAAATTATCCTTTTTCCTGAACTTCCTACAATGTCAAACACAGGCAAATAAACAATGCTTCTATCTGAGACAGCATAGGAAGGGATTGTTGGCCTGCCTCTTACATTGTTGCTACACTCAACCAGTGGTGGTGATGAGCATAGAACCAGATGCCTCTACAGCAGCTCCATGGTGTGTGGGCCTGATGCTGGTGCCCCTGCATATCATCCGTCTTGCCCATTGACCTGAGTAAAACTTGCAAGACTATAAATGCCAAATAAGATCACTGTATCACTGGATGTCTTTGTGATTATCTGAGGTAGGTGGGTGCTTCTGGGTGTATTCTTGTGCCAGTTTGTGCATTCTGTACACTGATCTGAAGCTAGCATGTTGAGTAGGCCTGGGCTAAATTTCCGTTCCGCTCGCAGAAATTGCGATAATTTGACATTTTCGCGTTCCGCGGAGAGCGCGAAAATGTCAAAATTTCCGCATTCCGCAGCTTAGCGATAATTTGTTTCTTGCTCGCACTGTAAAATAATACATTCTCGCGCGCGCGCGATCGCCTTACCTGAATCCCCGCGTTCGCCGACAAGTTTTCCCGATCCGGTCGCGTTCTCCACGAGATGTTGGATTGTTGGTAGCCATTTGCGCTGTCTCGCGACAGTTCGCGCCCGCAGTAATGTCATTGCTCACGCGATCACGTCTTTCTTCTCGCGATCATGCAGCGCGAGAAGAGTGAAAACAAGATGGCCGCGCCCGCGAGCAACCGCATGGGTAAGTTGGCGAGCCGCGACCATGCAGAAAATACCGCGAACGGGCGGGAAAAAAACTTCCGCATCTTTGCGATATTTCCGCGTGTTTGCGGAGTTTTTTAACATTTTCGCGATAATTTGCGAAAGTCACTTTCGCAAATTCCGCCCACCCCTAATGTTGAGGCCTGGGCGAAATTATAATTATGCTGGAATAATTGGTGTAATTTTAGTAATTTCTTGTAACAAAATGTATGTGAAATTACTGAGATTATGGCATTATGCAACACTGCATACATTCAGGGAGAAATTTTAATGTGAGATGTACCATTCGGTAATTTTTTTAACATGACTGTCATTTCAGGCAGATTATTTACCCAAGTGGATCGTTTGGGTAATTTGTGAGAACCAAACTACAAACCTAACATGAGCAGCAGTGTTTTGAACATGATCAACCAGAAATAAACTCCTCATTACATTTTGAAAATATTTTTTTATCATTTGGGCAACCTTTTGAATGTGAGATGCATTTCACGGAATTATGTGAGTTTCACACTCCCCTAGTCAGAAACCTTATTTCACATGCCATAGTCATGCTATATGAGCCTGTGCTAAGTGCACAGTGCAGATTATTTTCCAATTCCTCACAGTGGTGGTGCTAGAGAATATATATGGCATAATGGAGTACTCTGTATGTCTTATGGAACAGCACCCATGCAATCTGTTATGTTCCATGATGTAGGTTGTACCTTCGAAAGATATTGGCTTCTATTTGTTGTCAAAACGTAATGAAGGAGACAGAGGCCATAGTGAGGAAGGGAAGTATTTTGTTTATATGGCCATAGCCTGCCTGCTTGCCCGAGTGACATAAGTAGAGCTCTCAATCTGGACTTGAAACAGGCGGCAGTTTTTAAATCACTGCTCTAACATAACAGATATGGAGTAAACATTAATATGTGAAAAAAAGTGAAAACATGTGTGTAGATTATGTGAAAAGGAAGCAAGCAGCCCCGCAGCACTTTCCCCACTACCAGGGCCTCTTACAAAAAAAAAATGTGAAGGGAAGGAGAGAGCAATGGAACAAATGAACGGAGTGCTGAATCTAAAATAAAAGTCACTTCAAGAATGCAGTGGAAGGATACAGCTCCTCCAATTAGAACACTAGGAGACTAAAATTTTCCTGGTGGGTCAAGCATAAGAATAAGGAGGAAGACCATTGAAACATGAGCAGATAATGTAGTGTGTATCTATCTATCTATCTATCTATCTATCTATCTATCTATCTATCTATCTATCTATCTATCTATCTATCTATCTATCTATCTATCTATCTGTCTGTCTGTCTGTCTGTCTGTCTGTCTGTCTGCCTGCCTGCCTGCCTGCCTGCCTGCCTGCCTGCCTGTCTCTCTCTCTCTCTCTCTATCTATCTATCTATCTATCTATCTATCTATCTATCTATCTATCTATCTATCTATCTATCTATCTATCTATCTATATGTCTATCTATCTATATACATATCTATCTATCTATCTATCTATCTATCTATCTATCTATCTCTCTCTCTCTCTCTCTCTCTCTCTCTCTCTCTCTCTCTCTCTCTCTTCTCTCTCTCTCTCTCTATATATATATATATATATATATATATATATATTTATATGCAGTTCATCAATTTCCCAACAGCAGCTGGCTGAAAAGCGGGACACGGACACCGATTAAGTGCGAGTATTATCGTCTTTAAATTGCTGACACGGATCGACATGGAAGATGACGCGTTTCACCCAACAAGTGGGCTTGATCACATGACCAGATTACACTCTTTTTTCATTTTTAAAGCACCCTCACCATGCAAGTGTCATGTGACTTAGTGTAAATGGAAAACACACTTCGCTAAAAAGCATGTTTGAAACGAACTAGTTGATAATTTACATACATATAGGGCCATATGCATCAACACATTTTCCCATAGACACAGAATGGACAAAACCCTTTGATGCATCTGGCCCATACTGAATAAATAAATATAACAGCATGGGGCGAACAATTCATAAATAATAGTTGAATAATTTTAGCATAAAAAACCGTTAAAAGGTACAAGCAAAAAATTGCTGGTTAATTCCATTGGTAACGTTTCAATGACATGAATAGCAAATGACAGTATGCATGTAACATATATAAAATCATTCAATTGAAATGTTAATTGGGCATACTTTTCATTTAGTCTAAGCGGTTGATCATCTTTAGAATTAATTAAGTCATCCCCTACAAGAATTGCTGTTTCCTAATCTAGTTCTAAGCGGAGCATAAAACAAGTAAAACAAGTGCATTAAAGTGACTATGCCATAAAAAACAAATTTTTCGAAAAAATCATAAATGATTCGAAAACGGGCAGTAGTGATATTATGATTTTGTCCTTTTTTCCTTTTTTCTTTTTTCTTTTTCCTTCTTTTCTTATCTCTTTGTTTTATTAATCAATACATAATCAGGATTGCTTACATTGGACCACATATATTTAGTTGAAATTACTATTCATCTATGATGTCAGGTAAAAAGTATGTCAATTTATATATGACCACTCAAAAACTAAAACTGGAGTCCGCTTGAATTATGATAAAACTAGTTAAATAGTAAAAACCAGTTAATAGTAATTTATTATAAAAATAATTTCATGTTTACAATGAATAAAGACTAAAAAACCCTAATAAATAGAAAACCTTAAATAATCATTAATATCCATATATAATTATAAAAAGTTATATAAGTCCTCCCCATTATTCAATCCATTTGGGGTGCGGGTATCTAATTCAAGTATGAACCTGGCCTCCAATTGTCTCAAAACCCTTTCCCTGTTTCCTCCCCTTCTCATTGGTGGTACTGCGGCTATAAAAAAATATCTCAGATCCTCTCGTTTGTTGTGATGGATAGCCTTAAAATGTCTAGCCACCGGATAAGTCATGTCCGAATTGACTATGGCTCTGAGATTTTGCAGAATACGTACGTGCATATATCACCTACTGGTGGTCGCCAGTAGGTAGTTATAGTTAGGACATATTATCCATAGGCAATTCGTAACATTCTTTTCCCAATAACTTTGGCGCCGGATGACGAATCTTCACGAAAACTGGTGGGGCGCTCCGGTCAGCTCCTATTCTGAAAGTTTGGGGGTGACTCGTCAAGCGGGGGCCGAGAAAAAAGGGGGTCCCAAAACGTGTTTTCTCCATATTATTTCCCATAGGAAATTTTGGAACAGGCTACAGCCCGAACTGCTGAACAGAATTACACCAAATATTGCAAAAATATAGCCCTTGGCTCAGAAAGAGACCTTTTTTTAAATGATGCAAATCCGTTCAGTAGTTCCTGAGAAAATAAAAAAATAGAGGTTAAAAAATCAATTTCCCATAGGAAAGTTTAGACACAGTTATAGCAAAAACTGCTAAACGGAATTACACCAAATTTGGCAAAAAGGTACTGCTTGGCTCAGAAAGTTTCCTTTTTAAAAATGGTGTAAATCCGTTAAGTAGTTTTTGAGAAATTAAGAAATAAAGATAGTGATATCTATGGCCGCGGTGGATCCGCGCACCCTCCCGATCACGAGCTTCATGTTAATTGGCTGTCAATACTTCAAACCAGGAAGTGTTGGCAGCCATCTTGTGCCTCGGTAGAATGGAGGCACAAGAAAACAGAAAAAGAAACGCGAAAAACAAGAAAAGGGGGCAGGGTAGAAACACCCTGACCCCCCTAGGCCTGCCCAGGGCCAAGAAAAGCATTTTTTTAAAAAAAATCAGCGAGATTCGCGCACCCAGTGTGAATTTCGGCCGAAAAATTTAAAAAACGAAGCGCGGACTCCCGCGCTTTGTTTAATTAAGCCCCCAGGTGGGCCAGGTCCCGGGGGTTGTTAAAAAATGTGTGGGGGACCCCAATCCTCCCCACACTGCCCCGGGGACCGCCACCTCCCCGGGGCTTGATCAAAGAGGTGCGGGGGCATGCAGCCCCCCCAGCCCCGGGGACCGCTACCCCAGGGGCTAATTTTTTAATGTGTGGGGGGCCTCTAAGGCCCCCCCAAGCCATGGGGACTGCCATCCCCGGGGTTTTCATTAATTGTTTGTGGGGGGCATGCAGCCCCCCCAGCCCCGGGGACCGCCACCCCAAGGGCAAATTTTTTAATGTGTCGGGGCCTCCAAGGCCCCACCGCAGCCCCGGGGGCCACCACCCCAGGGCCTTTTTTAAAAATAAAATAAACCTGTGTGGGGGGCTCGAGCCCCCCCACACACCCCGGGGACCGCCACCTCCCCAGAGCACTAATTATTCAAATTAGGGGGTCCGTTACGGACCCCCAAGCCACGGGGACCACCACACCCCGGGGCTTTGCATTAAGTGGGAGGGGGGCCAGTGATGGCCCTGGGGACTGCCACCCCCCTAGGGCCAGCTCCTGCAGTGTCCCGGGGTGCCCACGGAGGTACCTGGTAGGCTAGTTGGCCCCCAGGGACCCTCAGTGTTCAAGGGGACTTTATCCCTAATTCAAAACGCGCCACGCGGTGCGTTTTTGCTCAGTAGTGAAGGGAGGGGGTGGGACCTGAGGTGACATGTGTGCAAACACACCCTGTGGCACGTTTTAAATTGGGGAATTAATTCCTCTTCAATCCTGAGGGTCCTTGGGGGCCAACTAGCCCAACACTTACCTCCAGTAAGCGCCACTGCACTGCGTTGCAGAGAGGTGGCCCAGGACATGCCCCTTTTTACACCACTCTGCAACGTAGCTCCTACTGCAGGTAAGTGGTGGGCTAGTTGGCCCCCAGGGACCCTCAGGACTCAAGGGGACTTAATCCCCCAATTTACAACGCACCAGGGGGTGCGTTTGCGCAGTGGTGCAGGGAGGGGGCGTGGCCTGATGTCACAAGTGTGCAAACGCGCCCTGTGGCGCGTTTTAAGTTGGGGAATTAAGTCCTCTTGAATTCTGAGGGTCCCTGGGGGCCAACTAGGCCACCAGGTACCTCCAGTAAACGCCACAGGCCTGCGTTGCAGAGAGGGGGTCCAGGCCATGCCCCATTTTACACCTCTGTGCAACGCAGCTCTGTGGCGCTTACTGGAGGTACTTAGTGGGCTAGTTGGACCCCAGGGACCCTCAGGATTCAAGGGGACTTAATCTCCCAACTTAAAACGGCCACAAGGCGTGTTTGCACACATGTCACCTCAGGCCCCCCTCCCTTCACCACTGTGCAAACGCACCCCGTGGCGCGTTTTAAGAGGTAGTTTTAATCCCCCTGCCCTATTATGTACTAGGAATTTACAGAGGAGGTCATGCTAATCACAGGGGTACCCCAACGCATAGTGTTCCCTAGTGTATGTAGGTGTTTTCACTGTATTCTAAGTGTCTTATAGCATTGCACTGGCTCTAGGCCTGGTTAGTCAGAGTCAGTTACCACCAGTACCCGTCTGAAAAAGTTGTGAGCACAGGATGATTTTGCAACAAGGCCTCTTTCTGCTCCTCTGTTGGTTCTTTCTGCACATGTCTTGCTTCTTCCTGCATTTTTCTTTGTCTTTGTGGACTTCTGTTGTGTCTTTCTACATTTCTTTTTCTTCTTTCTGTGCGTTTTTTCTTCTTCACATGTCATACTACTGTAGGCATTGTTAGAAACTAGCATTTAAAAACATTAGAAATTCACTGAAAAAAACATAGGTTTCAGGCACGTTATAGTTAGAAATGAGCATTTAAAAAACCTTTGAAATTCACTGAAAAACCATAGGTTTAAGGCACGTTATAGTTAGAAATTAGCATTTAAAAAACCTTAGAAATGACGTCACATATTGCATCACTCATGACATGGTCAGTGACATCACTGATGACATCTCAAATGACAGTTCACTCTACCCCCTGTGGGCCAATATCCAAAACAGACGTATTTCCAGTTCATTAAATAATACCAATCATGTGGTTTAGTTCTGCAATTCTTCACAACAAGGCATACGCTCCGTCTCCTACAGAAATAAAATCAAGTGCACCCATCAATATAATGGTCTCTTCCAACCTATTAAAAACAACACAAACATAATTTACAAGAGGCAATACTTCAAGATTCATTATATAAAAAACATTACATTTTGATGGTCAGGTTAGAGCTACATCTCAGCCGAGATGCACTGATAATTCTTCGTCTTTGTTAATGCCCCCCGGAGACATGGTTTCATACTTTATTATCAACCGTGATTCTAATCTACGTAACTCTTGTATCCTATTTCCTCCTCTCTCAGAAATAGCAATTCTATCGAGGGCACAGTATCTCAGCAAACTAGTATCTTTGTTGTGGCATTCTTTAAAATGTCGAGCAATGGGGTATTGCCTGTCTTCATTCATTATGGCACGCATGTGTTCCAAAATGCGCAATTTAACTTGATTGATCGTACTGCCAATATACACCAACTGGCAAGGGCATATAAGTGCATATACACAAAAATCAGATTTACAATTTAAATGCTTTCTTATGATGAACAGTTTTATGGTTTTAGATATGACTATCTGTTTGCAGTTAGAACTGTTCCTACATGCTTTCCAAGATGAACATGTATAAAATCCCTGAATGTTGGATCTAGTTTCCTTTTCAGGCATTACAATGTTTCTACACAATACATCTTTTAGAGCTGGACATCTTCGGAATGTAACTTTCAGGTAATTGTCAGTGTATTTCATGAAGGTGTCATCCATACGTAACACCTTCCAAAATTTGTTTAAACACTTTCTGACATCTTCTGCCTGATTACTGAACCCACAGGGGCTAGAGTGAACTGAACAGCCAACATTGCGATAGTAGTCATGAATATTCACCCACTTGGGTAAAATTGTTAAACATAAAATAAGAAGTTCGGGCACTATCGCGATTTATAAGTGGCATTGATTGCTCATTGAAATATGATTTGGATTGAATCATGTGTGAAATCATATTTTTATTTCTGTTATTTTGGAAATGATTTTAGCTGTGGCTTATACGCTTTGACTTGAAATAGTAACACAAACTGGTATTATCCAATATGAAATAACCATTTCAATATGGTGGTGAAAGTAGTCACACAGCCATGGCAGCAATGTTGATCTTTGTTTGTATTGCTAACACTTTTTTGCACTATATCACATGATGTACGTAAACGTCTGTTGACCCGTGACCAAGGAACTAAGGTTCCGAAACGCGTCGGGCAGTGTTTGCCATTGCTTTAAAATGAAATACAGCACGCTAATGGAACAAATTGAGGCTCTGCGCAATCTTTGAACAACTAAGGATTGAGTGTTTTGCTGGATTTAAGGGTCGCGACCTTGCCGGCAGCCCGCCACCGCTAAGAGGCAGAGGTCAACTGCGAAGGAAGGATTGATTAATATATATATATATTAATATTAAAATAAAGATTCAAGTCCTGTAATGCATCACACGCCAACAAGAGAAGCAGGTACGGACTCCATTGAGGTGCGAATATCAATTACTCTATTTGTTTTCCATCAGCATCACAGGCTAATGCCTTCGTCCATGACGCGTTTTGACCCATAATTCCAGACATCCTTGCATATGCATACTCCCCAAAATACATAAAGGGGGAGTCTTTCCACCAGGTAGGCCGATCATTTCTAGAAATGGCAGTCCTACTGAACGACTTTCAGAGTATGTTGATGGCTTTCTACAGCCCTTTGTGAAAAATTTGCCCTCCTACCTCAAAGACAGCAGGGACGTACTATGCAAACAAGAAGACTTTGAATGGGATAGCCATGGCCTTATGGCCTTATGTTCGTTACTATGGATGTCGAAAGTTTATATACACGCATCCATATGGAACGGGGTTTGGAAGCTTTAAAACATTTCTTATATGCGCAACATCTGGAGCACTCGATCATGCTTTTGGAAATGTCACGTATGATTTTAACAATGAATGTCTTTCTGCTTAATGGGATCTGGTTCTTGCAAAAGCAGGGCACGGCCATGGGATCCAGGTTTGCTCAATCTTATGCAAACCTTTTTATGGGTTTCTATGAGACGGAGCATGCCTGGGGACCGGGCTCACAGAAATGGATCAACAGTGTCATATTTATGGCAAGTATATTGACGACATTGTGATGATATGGAATGGTTGTGAAAAAGAACTACTAGACTATCAAAACTACTTAAACACGAACAGATTCAATGTCAAATTGACCATGAATTACTCGAGTGAAAGAATTGAATTCCTGCATCTCAGAGTGTACATACGTGACAACAAGATACAAAGTGAGATGTTAAAAAAACCCACTACATGTAACAGCGTGCTCCACGCTGAAAGTGCGCATCCGAGTGCAACAATAGACGCGATACCCAACGGTGAAATGGTTCGCACATGGACAAACTGTAGTGAGGAACACTCCTTTAACGCTAATCTGGGAATTGTAAAAAACAACTTCCTAAGTAGAGGATATTCTAAAAAATGCCTTACACAAGCAGAAACAAAAATCAGAGAGCTTGACAGAAAAAACACTCTTGTACGGAGGCAAAAACAGGAGAACAAAATGGAAAAGGAAAATGTAATTTTCATAACTGAATATAATGCCTTTAGTAATCATATATATAATATATTACGCAAAAACTGGCATTTATTGGCCAAGGCACAGCTCCCCGCAGGCACAGTTCCAACAAAACCTAGGGTAGACTACAGGAGGGGTAAGACAATTAAGAACATACTATGCCTCAGTTATGTTAGAGAGCAGAAAGAATGTACTGGTTCATGGTTACCCAAAAAGCCTATGGGTTTCTTTGTATGTGGCTCATGCAATGTTTGTTCACTTGGATTACACAAAAAATCAAAATTCAGATACAATACCGATAGGGAATTTAAGACCTTTATAAATTGCAACACCACATACACTGTATACGTAATTGGATGTTCTTGTGGCAAAATTTATGTGGGCAGCAGTGTTCGCTGCCTTAAAACTAGAGTACAAGAACATGTGAGAGCCATTAAAAATAGGGATGACAGATATCTGATTGCCACACACATTCTTGAGTCACATCCAGATGAAACGACAATCTGGTTTCATGCAATTGATCACATAAAGGTCCCTGAAAGGGGTGGTGACAGAGAAAGAATGTTAAGACAGGCTGTAGCTAGTTGGATTTGCCGCCTTAGAACTATCAACATGGGTCTGAACATCAATAATGAATTGTATCATTTTTTGGATATAAGCGTGACTGGAGCACTATTTGGTGTCACTAGCTGCTCTAGAATGTCCACGCAATATCTTTGCAGTAGTGGCGATATACTGTGATTCTGTAAAGATTCCTCATCACCTAACAGAATTTTATTTGAGTTTACTTTTTGGTACAGAATGCTCATATAATATGTGTTTAAGTAGCGGTAAGAAACCTTGGCTACTCTAAGATCCATATGATTTGATAGAACTTCATCTCTATCTATTTTCATTTGATCCACTGTGATCTTACAGAATGTTACTTCTGTTTAAATTGATACTCTAGGGAAGTATCTCTCAGATCATTTATCACACAATAGAATAACTGCATGACTTTCCTGGGAAGCATTTTTTAAGCCATTTACCAGCCATATTCTTCACTTTGTCCCGATAGATAAAGTATATATCACTTGTGGCTGTAATATAATAGATTACAAAAAGGTGGACTCATAATAGTTGTCCTTACATTGATGGTTCACCGCCAATTGAAAATCTACAATTACAAACATTAAAAATTTGATCGTATAATACAATACGAGACTCTCTGTTCTATTGCATATAATAATTTTTTCTTAATTTTTTCTTGATACAGCTATTGCAAATTGCTGAATGAGTATATTTATTGATACACTGACCAAATTCCCCTCCTTTCTAAAATCGAATTTCCGATTAAAGTTGGGGTAATGTACACCCAAGATGGTGCCCAAATAACAATTCTTTAACGTGTGCACATAATATTTGCCATTTCTGTGATGGCGACCCCCCACACGCTTTGTCCTACTTTTCCCCCTATAGATGGCCCCTCGCAACACACAACAAAGTATGCTAGCGTGTCTGGGGTCTAAAAGACACTTTAAGATGGCGCCCAAAAGTAGTTCCCGCGATCTGTACCGGCCTAAGATGGCGCTCATTTTCGTAACCTCTCTTTAAATGTTGCCCACGATATTATAAACGATATATGGCAATGTTGTAATTAAGAACTTTTAGCATGAAATAACCTTATCTTTTCATAATACTCTGTTAAGTTTGATTCTCACAGATAAATATTCGTGATCTAAACTTCTACACGGGAACCATTACTCTTTTTTCATGGCCAGAAAATTATTTTGTTATGTTGAGACTCATATGTTTTCAGCATATTTTTTGACTTGTTATTTTTACGCACTTGCACATTATTGAACGTAATTTGAGTTAGTTACTCTTTGAGAGGTTGTTTGTTCTATGTTTAAAAATATCAAGTTCGCATAATACAGGAAACATAAAATATAAAGCATATGATCTGAGAGAAATCTTCTACTTCTTGTACATTGCAGATAGAACAATTCTTAAACCCGGACAGGGTAAAACTACACCGAGAGCATCATATCAATCTGCGAAAACAATTTGGTATGCACTGTTTATTTCTGAATGGTTGACAAATATGAAAGCCTAACTGATAAACTAGTATACCTTATACCCATGTCTTTCCCTCCGTCATATACCTAGGTTGCTTACAAGTTTGGTTGATAAAGGGGAGCACTAGCCATAGACCTTCGTTCTTAGAAGAACAAGATTAAGCTCCTTTTTGTTTTCCACTCTGGTAAGACTGTGTTTTGCATTTATAGATAAAACGTTTTAGTCCTAAAATATAACAAATATATCTTAAATCCCCATGTGTTATTAAAAGGTATATTTATACCCATTAAGATTTGTTATCATTATTGGAATATTATACCCACTAAGATTTGTTGTCAATATTGGAACATTCTTGCCCCATCTGTGAAAAAACTGAGATAGTAACTATAAATGGATGTTTATTCGAAAAGACACACATCTAAGGAAGTGGCATTTAGGTCGGATACATGTTGTATAAGGTACTTGATAACCACTGATTCAGCAGGTTTAGAATCAGTTCTGTTCATTTTCAGAGCCTCGATATAAAAAGTGCATAACAAGCTGTAAAAAATGGGCCGTCGATTCATTTAGTTTTGTTCTGTAGAAAATATGTATAAATGTTGTATATATAAAACCAGCTCATTTTACATTGTATATATAATTGTAAATATTTCTATGATCGTTTTTGTAAATATAGGGGCAGATTTATGTTTCCTGGCGCATCCCTGTAAATCAGCAGGGATGCGCCAGGAAAGATGCGTCACGAAAGTTTACCCTTGCGCCACAATAGATGCGCTGCATTTACAATGCAGCGCATCGTGGAGCAAGGATAAACAGATGCGTGACGCATCTGATGGCGGAAGGGCGGCGCATTGCTGGAGTCGCGTCGCAAGACTGACACATATTCCAACATTATAAGGGGTTATAAAACCTCACTCCAAATTATGAGAACAGTCCTAAATATACTCCTACCCAATCGTTGTGTGCAATATAAAGTGCAAATATAATAAATATACAGATAAAGTGACACATGCTCCTTCTGATACAATGTCCTAGCAAGGACCCAGAAACTACACAATTCTTCCTATACTTGATTTCTGAGATACATCATCCTGAAACTGCAATCTTATCCAGTCATAACATGTTTGAAGACGGTCTCAATTGGTTACAATCACAAAAAGTTATGGAGATCCTCACTCATATTGAGCTTATTGGGTATCTTCGTATCAAGCCCCAGAATGAATTTGGATTCCAATTGCCGTAATGACTTTTCCCTGTTGCCCCCTCCCCTTAAAATTGGCTCTGCTCCAATAATAAATTATTCAAGATTGTTCAAATGGTTGTGATGGACCTATTTAAAATGTCTTGCTACTGGGTACGCTGGATCAGAGTTTACTATCGCCCTGATATGTTGTAAAATTCTGTTGTGCACCTGTAACTCAGGGTGTTATTATGATGGCGGTAAACCCCCCACCGGCAGCTTGCTGGTCGCGGGTTCACCGCTATCATGCGGCCATTCTCCGCCCGCCAGATCAGGATGGCGGGTGGTGTTTTGGCAGACGGAAAGCCCGTCCGCCACAGGTCAACACTGGCAATCATTACGATTGCCTGTCGGACCCAGACAGCATACCTAGAATGATGGCGGTGCCTGGCAGGCACCGTCCGCCACATTAGGATGCTGCATTAAGTCAGCCTTTCAATGGCGGTTCCTCGGCCATTCAAAGTCTGGCGGAGATTGACTATGGGGGCCCATTGTGGGTCCCCCTTGTGCAGGGGCACTTCGATTTGTACCCCTACATTTCCCTGCACCAGGTGGCAGGCACCGCATGGTGCCTTCCACGTAGTGCAGTGAAAAACAAAACATGCATTTTTAACATTGGGGAAGGTGCTGCAGCCAGCAGCACCTGCCGCAATTTTAAAACTGCCTTTTGTGGTCGCCATGGTGGCACCCACATTGTAATTTGTGGTGCGGGACTGCCGCCATATAGGCGTTGCCACTCCTGTTTCCAAAATGTCATGACTAGCCTGATATCGTCAAACAGCAATTCTCCACTTTCAAGGAAAATAATCCAGCACTCCAAGGGGTTTTCTTTGCTCAACATTTATTTGAGCAATGGCATCCACGCGTTCCAGCTGTATGGTGCAGCCTTGATCGCGATATACATATATATATATATATATATATATATATATATATATTACCTACTGGCGGTCGCCAGTAGGTAGTTATAGTTAGGACCACGTTTCCATAGGAAATCCGCAACATTCTATTTTGAATAACTTTGGCGCCGGTTGACGAATCCTCGCGAATTTTTCAAAATAGGTGGGGCGCTACGCTCTGCTCCTACCCTGAAAGTCTCGGGGGGATTCGTCAAGCGGGGGCTAAGATAAAAGGGGGGTCCCAAAACGCGTTTTTCCCATGCATTTTTCCATAGGACCTTTAGACAGAGCTACAGCCCGAACGGCTGAACAGAATTTAATGAAATTTGGCAGAGAGGTAGTCCTCAGGTCAAGGAAGTGCCTTTTGTAGGTTTGGTGTAAATCTGTTCAGTAGATTCTGAGAAAATAGCCTTTAAATCAATATATATATCTGAGCCAGCTTACGCTGCGCTTACGGTGCGCTTACCGTACGCGTACGGTGACGTGCGCGAGCGCGATTCTGATTGGCCGTTAGATCTTAGTAAACATTCGAATCGGTCGAAACCAGGAAGCGGCGGCCGCCATTTTCTCTCTCGCACTCTGACAGGGGGTTGAAAAACAAAGTGCAAAAACATGTAAAGGGGCTGTTTAGACAGCTCCCAAGCACCTAGCCATGTCGAGGGAGTCCCCAACGATCCCCCAAGTGAAAAAAGGCAATTTTAATTTTTTCAAAAATTTCGCCGATTACGCTTACCGTACACGTACGGTAATAAATAATAATAATAAAAAAAAAATATCCACATTCTCCCCACCCCGTGTGCAAATGGTGCCCGAAGGGCACCATTTGTGCATTGCTTATTAGAGCTAAACAAAAAATATATTTTACCTGTCACAACGATGCTCATCATATGTCCTCCATGTGCGCACGGTGCGCGAAGCGCATCGTGCGTTCATGGCCCATCTAGCGTAACGTGGGCACGCGGTGCGCGAAGAGCACCGCGTGCTCACTGTGCGCGCACGGTGCGCGAAGCGCACCGTGCGCGCATGGAACGAACTGCGTTAAGTGGGCGCACACGCCACAAATGGCGTAAAGTAACTTAGCATTTAAAAAACCGTACAAATTCACTGAAAAAACCATAGGTTTCACACACGTTATAGTTAGGAATTAGCATTTAAAAAACCTTGCAAATTCACTGAAAAAACCATAGGTTTCACACATGCGCGCATGGAACGAACTGCGTTAAGTGGGCGCACACGCCACAAATGGCGTAAAGTAACTTAGCATTTAAAAAACCATACAAATTCACTGAAAAAACCATAGGTTTCACACACGTTATAGTTAGGAATTAGCATTTAAAAAACCTTGCAAATTCACTGAAAAAACCATAGGTTTCACACATGTTATAGTTAGCTGGACATTTTACTGATAAAAAACCAATGAAATTCCCCCGTTATAGTTACTGTAGGCAACTATAACTCACGCGACCGTAATCCTCTGCTGATGACATATGTGTCTTTATGAAAAAAAAATATTTGTAATATATGTATAGCTAAAATTTAATGGAAGAAGACATGGGCAAATAAGTGTCTAAATACAGTATTAGCCTCAGCAGAGGATTACGGTCGCGTGAGTTATAGTTGCCTACAGTAACTATAACGGTGGAATTTCATTGGTTTTTTATCAGTAAAATGTCCAGCTAACTATAACATGTGTGAAACCTATGGTTTTTTCAGTGAATTATATATATATATGTCCCCCAAGGTGCCCAGAGCTCCAAGGACGCTACTCCATATATATATAATTAACTACTCAGTGTCAATATTTTGCTTGACGATATTTTTGTGGTCGATTTTCTAATAATTTACATTACTAGTATGTAAATGTAATATTTTGGTCCTGAATATTCTGTCATACAGCTGTGAATTGTGTATTTAATTTTGGGTGCGGGTTGTGGGGTTTATAGTGGTAAAGGGTGGGAAGTAATTCTGTACAATTAATTAATAATTAGCTGGCAATTTATATAAATTAATTACATGAAAATTAAATATGGAAATTGTGTCATTAATTTTAGGTGCTGGTTGTGGGGTTTATAGGGGTGAAGGAAGGGAAGTAATTTATGTTTAATTAATTAATAATTAGTTGTTAATTAATATTGATTAATTAATTGAAAATTAAATTTGGAAATTGTGTAATTATTTTAGGTGTGGGTTGTGGGGTTTATAGGGGTAAAGGATGGGTAGGTATTTATTTTTAATTAATAATTTGTTGATCATTAATAATAATTGATAATTACCCTCACTAGAGTGGTGATATTATGTGTTACCCCTCCACAATCAAACACTTTCCCTACTGTTGCACTCACTGGAGTGGGAATAGTTAATTTTATCCCTCCGCTATCCAAAACTTTCCCTACTGTTGTACTCACTGGAGTGGGAATAGTAATTTTTACCCCAATGCTATCCAACACTTTCCCTACTGTTGCACTCATTGGAGTGGGAATAGTAGTTTTTAACCCCACCGCTATCCAACACTTTCCCTACTGTTGCACTCATTGGAGTGGAAATAGCAATTTTTTACCCCTTTGCTATCCAACACTTTCCCTACTGTTGCACTGACTGGAGTGGGAATTGTAAATTTTAACTCTCCGTTATCAAACACTTTTCCTACTGTTGCACTCACTGGAGTAGGAATAGTAATTTTTACCCCTCCGCTATCCAACACTTTCCCTACTGTTGCACTCATTGGAGTGGGAATAGTAATTTTTCCCCTCCGCTATCCAACTCTTCCACTACTGTTGCATTGACTGGAGTGGGAAAAGTTAATTTATCCCTCCGCTATCCAACACTTTCCCTACTGTTGCACTCACTGGAGTGGGAATAGTAATTTTTACCCCAACGCTATCCAACAATTCCTTACTGTTGCACTCATTGGAGTGGGAATAGTAATTTTTACCCCTCTTCTATCCAACACCTTCTCTACTGTTACACTCATTGGAGTGGGAATGGTAATTTGTACCCCTTCACAACCCAACATTTTCCCTACTGTTGCACTGACTGGAGTGGGAATCGTAAATTTAACCCCTCTGCTATCCAACACTTTCCCTACTGTTGCACTCACTGGAGTGGGAAAATTAATTTTTACCCCTCCTCAATCCAACACTTTCCCTACTGTTTCACTAATTGGAGTGGGAATAGTAATTTTTACCCCTCTGCTATCCAACACTTTCCCTACTGTTGCACTCATTGGAGTGGGAATAGTAATTTTCCCACCCCGCTAGCCAACACTTTCCCTACTGTTGCATTGACTGGACTGGTTAGTACATTTTAACCCTCCGCTATCCAACAAAGTTACCTTCTGTTGCACTCACTGGAGTGGGAATAATAATTTTTACCACTCCGCTATCCAACACTTTCCCTACTGTTGCACTGACTGGAGTGGGAAATTTGAGTTTAAATATTTATTTATAAATAGTTTAATGTTTTAATTTCTAATAGAATTTTTTTAAATAGATTTTATGTTATTGGCATATGTAGATATGTATAAATATATTTATTTGTAAAATTTGTATATAGGGGCCGATTCCGATCTGGCTCGGAAAGCACTCTGACCGAGTCGGATCCATAGGTCTCCCCCTGTGTCCGAGTCGTAGGCCTGCGGGTGTCAGGGGGTCTGACGCAGACCCCCAAAGTCCAACTCCTGGAGCTTTTGCGAGCCGGACACTCCAGCTCGCACAGGCTGTCCGACGCGTGCATCGTACTGGCTTGGTTGTAAATCGCATCCATTGCACACCACGGTTAGCTTCTGACCGGGACGTACGGAGCAGTTCGGACCCGAAAACGACTCGGTCGGTGAATTTCATGTAGCTCGCATCGTACTTGCTCGCTCGTACAGCTATACGATTCGGCCGGAAAACACGCGTACGGCTCGTAGTTTTTCCGTCCGAACCCGATTCGGTGCCCTTCCGACCGAGATTGGAATCGGCCCCATAATTTTCAATTATAAAATAAAATAAAAATAGTTTATTAATGGTTTTAAAGTAAATATAAATATAATAATTAATATATATGTGTGTTTAACTTTTTTCAATTAGGTTGATTTGTTAAAACGTAGACTATATTTTTTTTATTCATGTTATTATTTATTATATTTAATGTTTATTATTCTGTTTTATATATATATATATATATATATATATATATATATATATATATATATATATATATATATATATATATACTTGAATGAAGGATCACAAGAAAACAACAGCCAGCCAGGCCAAAAATCTGGATCCCAAAGGATACAATGAGTCACAAAGAAATGAAATATCCAAGAAAGAAGTGACTCAAACAGATAGATTCACCAAAGAACAAAAATATATTTCCACTACAACGTTTCAGCTTCCGCCTTCCTCAGGTAGTACAAGATGGTTTGCTCTGTGGCTGCACAGATGACAGCTAAATTTTCAAAAAGCATCATGCGTGAAGATTCCATTTGGAATGTGGAATCAATGCCTCAAGCTCTCAAGTCCTGAGAGCTCTTGAGATATGCAGTAATCAGGTTGTGTTGTCAGTAATGTTCAGTCCATCTGGATGCAGTGATTTTAAACGGTACATCCAGAAGTTTTCCCTGGAGTCCAGTAGTTCTTCCTTTGAAACATGTTCCATGGGGAAAATCTTCAAATCTGATAGTGAATGATCCACAAGGTTAAAATGATTGGCTACAGGCTGGTCAATTTTCTTATTAATTATTGCAGATTTGTGGTTCCTGAATCGTGTACGAAGGTCATTCACTGTTTGGCCTACATATTGCTTTTTACAGCTTTGCCGTTGGCACTGAATCACATAAATAATGAATGTTGAGCGACATGTAAGATGCTGCCTTATTGCATAGGTCCTTCTCGTAACAGAACTAGTTACAGATGATGTTTGTAAAAGATATTCACACGTGATGCACCTTTTAGAGTCGCAGCAATGAACCCCTGCATTTGTTACAGCTTGCTTGAGTTCAGATCTCACAATAAGAGATCGTAAATTTGGAGCTCTGCAGTAAGCAATGACTGGTGGTTTTGGAAAAACCTTTTGCAATTTTTCACAAGTGGACAGTAAGGGAAATGTTTTTTGCATTATATTTCTGTAGTTAGGAGCTGATGGGTGATAGTCAACTACAAATGGAGTTCTGTCACTTTTGTTTCTGCCGTTGGTATTCCAAATAAGTGCTTCTCTGGGTAACTGCAAAGACTTGTCAATTTGTTGCTGTATGATATGCAGAGGATAGCATCGCCTTTTAAATAATGTAGCAAGCTCCTGTAGATGGTCTTTACAGGTTTCCTCATTGCTGCAGATGCATCTTATTCTGAGTGCTTGGCTGTAGATGATGCTCAGTTTAGTGTGGTGTGGGTGACATGAAGTCCAGTTTAGATACAAATGAGCATCTGTAGGCTTGTGGTACAGATCAGTTGTAATTTTGTGTTCATGAATGGTGAGTAGCACATCCAGAAAAGGGAGATGAGGCATCTGTTTAGTATTGCTGCTGGTAAATTTGATGGTAGGATGGATATTGTTGATATAAGCTGTAAATTGTTCCAATGTTCTACTTCCTGAATTCCATATTATAAATATGTCATCAATGTATCATAGCCATACCAGTGGTTTGATGCTAGAAGTAGCAAGTATACAGTTCTCTAGTTTGCCCATGAAGATATTTGCATAGGATGGAGCCATCCGAGTACCCATGGAAGTCCCTTGTATCTGCAGATAGTGTTTACCATTGAATGTAAAATTGTTGGATTTAAGGATAACTCTTGCAAAGTTGGTAAGCACATTTGTTGATGGCTTTTTCACAGTTCTTTTATTAAGAGCTTCAGATAATGCCATAAGCCCTTCCTCATGTGGTATATTGCTGTATAATGATGTAACATCAAATGTAGCCAGAAGAGTATCATCATCAAATGTGTAGGTTTGGTTTAATTTTTCAATAATCTGAAGGAAGTGACTGGTATCTTTAACAAATGATGGAAGTTCCTGTACAATGGGCTGGAGGTGCAGGTCGACAAATAAAGATAGTCTCTCTGTGGCTGTGTCATTGCCAGAGAAGATGGGACGGCCAGGATTGTTCATTTTGTGAATTTTGGGAAGCATATAAAATCTCCCAGGTCTTGGTTTGGGATGAACAAGTATATCTGCTGTTGTTTCATCAATGAGGTTTAAGCTCCTGTATCTTACAACCATGTTCTTAATTTCTTTGATCAAGTCTTCTGTGGGATCAGTTTCTAAAGGTTTGTAAGTGTTGGTATCCATTAGTTGTCTCATTCCTTCCTCAATATAATCACTTACTTTCATGGCAACCACTGCACCACCTTTGTCTGCCGGTTTTATAATGACATCCATTCTCTGTTGAAGGAGGTGGAGAGCTTTTCTTTCTTCATACAGCAGTTACCCAGAGAAGCACTTATTTGGAATACCAACGGCAGAAACAAAAGTGACAGAACTCCATTTGTAGTTGAATATCATCCATCAGCTCCTAACTACAGAAATATAATGCAAAAAACATTTCCCTTACTGTACACTTGTGAAAAATTGCAAAAGGTTTTTCCAAAACCACTAGTCATTGCTTACCGCAGAGCTCCAAATTTACGATCTCTTATTGTGAGAGCTGAACTCAAGCAAGCTGTAACAAATGCAGGGGTTCATTGCTGCGACTCTAAAAGGTGCATCACGTGTGAATATCTTTTACAAACATCATCTGTAACTAGTTCTGTTACGAGAAGGACCTATGCAAGAAGGCAGCATCTTACATGTCGCTCAACATGCATTATTTATGTGATTCAGTGCCAACGGCAAAGCTGTAAAAAGCAATATGTAGGCCAAACAGTGAATGACCATCGTACACGATTCAGGAACCACAAATCTGCAATAATTAATAAGAAAATTGACCAGCCTGTAGCCAATTATTTAACCTTGTGGATCATTCACTATCAGATTTGAAGATTTTCCCCGTGGAACATGTTTCAAAGGAAGGAAGAACTACTGGACTCCAGGGGAAACTTCTGGATGTACCGTTTAAAATCACTGCATCCAGATGGACTGAACATTACTGACAACACAACCTGATTACTGCATATCTCAAGAGCTCTCAGGACTTGAGAGCTTGAGGCATTGATTCCACATTCCAAATGGAATCTTCACTCATGATGCTTTTTGAAAATTCAACTGTCATCTGTGCAGCCACAGAGCAAACCATCTTGTACTACCTGAGGAAGGCGGAAGCTGAAACGTTGTAGTGGAAATATATTTTTGTTCTTTGGTGAATCTATCTGTTTGAGTCACTTCTTTCTTGGATATATATATATATATATATATATATATATATATATATATATATATATATATATATATATTCACTGAAAAAACCATAGGTTTCACACACGTTATAGTTAGGAATTAGCATTTAAAAAACCTTGCAAATTCACTGAAAAAACCATAGGTTTCACACAAGTTATAGTTAGCTGGACATTTCACTCATAAAAAACCAATGAAATTCCCCCGTTATAGTTAGTGCAGGCAACTATAACTCACGCGACCGCAATCCTCTGCTGATGATGTCAGATATTACATCACTGATGACATATGTGTCTTTATGAAAAATAAATATTTGTAATATATGTATAGCTAAAGATACAGTATTAGCATCAACAGAGGATTGCGGTCGCGTGAGTTATAGTTGCCTGCACTAACTATAACGGGGGAATTTCATTGGTATATCCAAGTTACGCTCAATGGGCCATGTACGCACGATGCGCTTCGCGCACCGTCCGCACACGGCACCTTTTGCACACGGGGGGGGGAAGGGGTGAGGTATTTTATTTTTGGTTAGATTTTTGGCCGTACGCGTACGGTAAGCGCTTCTGCCGTTTTTTCGAAAAAAAAAAAATAATAATTTTTGGCCTGGGGGGGCTCTCAGGCACACCATGACCAAAGCTAGGGGGTCAGGCGCTGTCTAGCCTGCCCCTTTTCATGTTATCCGACTTTGTTTTTCCAACCCCCCCTCAGAGTGCGAGAGAGAAAATGGCGGCCGACACTTCCTGGTTTCGACCGATTCGAATGTTTATTGAGATCTAGCAGCCAATCAGAATCGCGCTCGCGCACGGCACCGTACGCGTACGGTAAGCTTACGGTGCGCGCTCGGAGCGCGCTTACAGATATATATATTGATCTAAATGCTATTTTCTCAGGAACTACTGAACAGATTTACACCAGACCTACAACAGGCACTTCCTTGACCTTATGGCTACCTCTCTGCCCAATTACAAGTAATTCTGTTCAGCCGTTCGGGCTGTAGCTGTGTCTAAAGGTCCTATGGAAAAATGCATGGGAAAACGCGTTTTGGGACCCACCTTTTTTCTCAGCCCCCGCTTGACGAATCACCCCGAGACTTTCAGGGTAGGAGCGGAGCGTAGCGCCCCATTAGTTTTGAAAATTTCGCTAGGATTCGTCAACCGGTGCCAAAGTTATTCCAAATAGAATGTTGCGGATTTCCTATGGAAACAGGGTCCTAACTATAACTATCTACTGGCGACCGCCAGTAGATAATATATATATATATATATATATATATATATAATATTATCTACTGGCGGTCGCCAGTAGATAGTTATAGTTAGGACCCTGTTTCCATAGGAAAACCGCAACATTCTATTTTGAATAACTTTGGCGCCGGTCGACGAATCCTCGCGAAATTTTCCAAACTAATGGGGCGCTATGGTCCGCTCCTACCCTGAAAGTCTCGGGGGGATTCGTCAAGCGGGGGCTGAGAAAAAAGGGGGGTCCCAAAACGCGTTTTCCCCATGCATTTTTCCATAGGACCTTTAGACACAGCTACAGCCCGAACGGCTGAACAGAGTTACTTGAAATTTGGCAGAGAGGTAGTCTACAGGTCAAGGAAGTGCCTTTTGTAGGTCTGGTGTAAATCTGTTCAGTAGTTCCAGAGAAAATAGCATTTAAATCAATATATATATCTGTGGCAGCTTACGGTGCGCTTACGGTGCGCTTACCGTACGCGTACGGTGACGTGCGCGAGCGCGATTCTGATTGGCTGTTAGATCTTAGTAAACATTCGAATCGGTCGAAACCAGGAAGTGTCGGCCGCCATTTTCTCTCTCGCACTCTGAGGGGGGGAGGAAAAACAAAGCTGGATAACACGAAAAGGGGCAGGCTAGACAGCTCCTAACCACATAGCCATTGTTAGGGTGTCCCATAAGAACCCCCAAGGCCAAAAAATTTTTTTTTTTTTTTTCAAAAAACGCCGATTACGCTTACCGTACGGTAAAAAATAAATTTAAAAAAAAAACCAATATCCAAACTTGCCCCACCCCGTGTGCAAAAGGTGCACGAAGGGCACCTTTTGTGCATCGCATATATAAAATTCAAACAAATAATAGATAACCTTTCACAACGAAGCGCATAATATGTCCGTGTGCGGATGGTGCGCGAAGCGCATCGTGCGTACATGGCCCATCCAGCGTAACGTGGGCACGCGGTGCGCGTAGCGCACCGCGTGCCCACCGTGCATGCACGGCACTAACTGCGTAAAGTGGGCGCGCGGTGCGCGAAGCGCACCGCGTGCTCACTGTGCGCGCACGCTGCACGAAGCGCACCGTGCGCGCACGGAACAAACTGCGTGAAGTGGGCGCGCACGCCACGAACGGCGTAAAGTAACTTAGCATTTAAAAAACCGTACAAATTCACTGAAAAAACCATAGGTTTCACACACGTTATAGTTAGGAATTAGCATTTAAAAAACCTTGCAAATTCAATGAAAAAACCATAGGTTTCACACATGTTACAGTTAGCTGGACATTTCACTCGTAAAAAACCATTGAAATTCCCCCGTTATAGTTAGTGCAGGCAACTATAACTCACGCGACCGCAATCCTCTGCTGATGACATACGTGTCTTTATGAAAAAAAAATATTTGTAATATATGTATAGCTAAAATTTAATGGAAGAAGACATGGGCAAATAAGTGTCTAAATACAGTATTAGCATCAGCAGAGGATTGCGGTCGCGTGAGTTATAGTTGCCTGCACTAACTATAACGGGGGAATTTCAATGGTTTTTTACGAGTGAAATGTCCAGCTAACTGTAACATGTGTGAAGCCTATGGTTTTTTCATTGAATATATATCTATATAAAACAATATTTTGTACAACTATATTAATGACCAATATTTTTGTATTGATATTTTTGTAGTTACCTTTATAAATATAGCCTGTCGATATTTTTGACATCGATAATTATAACTCGATATTGTGGTATGGGGATATTTTGGGGTTTTGATATTCTGTCAGTGAACCCTCCATAACTACCTCTGCTCGGGAAACCTGCAGGGAGGGAGGTTGTCTGGTTGGAAAGAAGTCTTTCTCTTTAATACCTTCATTCAGAGCCTTCATTTCTTTAGTTGGCATAATACTGTAGAGGTCTCTTTTTAGGGTTTGGGTATTCACTAGTAATTCATGTATGGGTTTCAGCACTTGTGGCAGAAGTGCGACTTGCACTGGCATACACTGATGCTCCTATGATCTGCAGTGCTGTAACATGGGTGCAGGGTGACAGGAAGTAATATGCCCAGCTTCTGGTCCCTCTCTTGGTGTAAATCACATTGCCTCCACGCCCGGCCTATGTTTTGCAGTGCACTCCAGCATTGCTCAACCCCAGTATTTGTACCATTGGTTCATGGCCTCCTTAGAAGGCTCTAATACAGCACTGCTGCAGCATCTTGGAGGAACACTCACAAGGTAGGGTCTGGCCATAATGCTACAGTTAGAAGGTGGTCCTTGCAGCATTTGGGTAGGTAGACTAACTACCACCATACTTCTTAGGTTCTTGCTTTTGGTGAAGAAAAGGGCTTCATACTCACTGGTCTCCCGTCATCAGCACTGTCCCATTTACAAGAGCTTTGCCTAAGCTCCATTAACACAGGTCCATCTGGGAGCACGGCAAACTCCAACTTCAGTTCTGCATATTTTTATAAACATTCACAAACACTGGATAATTGTGTAAATAATGCCTCCTATACATGATGGTATAGAGTATGGGTGTTGGGAGTTGTGGAGACTGAAAGAGTGATTTGAATTCTGTCTACACCCATGGATAAGCAATTTAAACAGCATGCACATAGGTTCTTCAATTATGCCATGGTCACATATATTAAATGAGTCTTATGTAAACCTTAATGAATGATCTGATTGGATGTTTAGGGGTTCTACCATATAATGCGTGTGTGTCTACCACATTGAGAAAGATTAACTCCATAGCCGTTCAGGAAAGAAATGAGGTGTAATACGTGGATCAGGTGATCATGAAATTGACCACCCAAGAGATGCTGTTGGGGGAGTCTTTGCAAGTGGGGATCCCTGCCTCAACACCTTGTGGTGAGGGGAGTGCCAACCTCTTGACATAGTATCAGTGAAACACATAAGATAAGCATGTGAGCTTTTTTCACAGTACATGCATCAGCTTTGTAGGCAGTCTCTTTTTAATTCACTTTGATTCTCAGTTTGATTCAAACATTTATTTTTGATGTTATCGCAGTTCACACTGGAATCTCTGTGACGTGTGAACACCAATCCACAGTTTATGAAACCACCACCTACATTCACGACAATTCTATTGAACCGAGGGTGTCCATTGTATGTCTATGAGAACTGAATGCATGTCAGATTTTCATAATACTATGTAAATGCAATTTAGGTCAATGTAGGTACACTTATTTGTTGTAGATATCCTGAAAATATGGCACATATCTTGTTTTCCTGGCGTACATTGGGCACTCTTCTTCCAACATCCATTAAAACATTTATTCCAATCAGAGTTGCGCTGCAAGTTCTGTTTTTTTTTTAATGTTATGTTATGTTATACAGATTTGTAGAGTGCACTATCACCCGGGAGGGTATACTGGTGCTGAGCTTGAGTGAGTCTTGCCACACGTAGGCCTATTGGGACTACTCGAAAAGCCAGGTCTTCACCCTCTTGCTGAATTGAGGAGGAGGTTCATATGTGCAGTGGTAGGTCATTCCACTCTTTAGGAATGATATGGCAGAAGACCCAACTACTTATTTTGGTTTTCTGTATGTGTGGGATTGGTGCAAGTAGGATTATGGGCGAACAGAGGTGTCTGGAAGGTTTGATAAAGCAGAATGCGATTGCTGAGGGATGCTCGGCCAGTGATATGTAGTGCCTTGAAAGTGTGGGAGAGGAGTTTAAATGATGCTTATTATTGAATGGGGAGCCAGTGGAGCTCCTTCAAGTGTGGTGTGATGTGAGTGAGGTGTGGGACGTTGAGAGTGGTTCTGACCTGAATAGTCTGCAGACTTCTGGTGCTGATTGGGAGCGATTTGAAATCATCCTCTGCATCTTCAGGGCATGGAAGGGCGGTGACAGCATTGACTTGGGTGGTCATGTTGAGTTGGCTTTTGATGATGATCCGAAGGTTTTTTGTGTGTGTGTGTGTGGGTGGGTTGGTGTCAGTCCTAGCTCTGTTGGCCACCAGGTGAAGTTCCACCATGATGTGCTCTTCCCAAAGTTCACTCTTTTTGTCTTGTCAGTATCAAGCTTAAGACAGTTGGACTTTATCCAGTAGGCGACTTTAGTCATGTAGGCATTGAACTTGATCCGTGTATTGGGCATCTTGTCCATGAGGGAGAAAATGAGTTGTGAATCATTGGCATAGGTGAGGACGTTGATGTTGTGAGTGTGAATGATCCTGGCTAGAGAGATCATGTATGCAGAGGGTCGAGCTCAGAGACGATCCTTGCAGTACTCTGCAGAGGAAATGGTGGGAGTTGGAGGTGTACAGTGCCAGACCGGACTCACTGTGTCCTTCCAGTCAAAAAGGAGCAGATTCATTAGAGTGCGTGTCCTTGGATTCTGACTTCATACAGGCATTTAATGAGGATGAGGTAGGAGGCTGTGTCATTGCTACAGAGAGGTCCAGGAGTATGAGAGCTACCATGTCCCCTCTGTCATACGGGTGTCATCCGTAGCAGCGATGAGGGCAGTTTCCGTGCTGTGGTTAGAACTGAAACTGTCACATGGTCAGGATAGGGCTAACTGAAACAACACCATTTCCATGCTCACGTTTCTCAAGTTGCCTTCTCTTTTACACACAATGACTTTTGGCATATATTTGTGTGTGTGTCAATGCAGGATAACATACCTTGAACATTCAGTACAAGGAATAAAGTTCACTGTGCATTTTTGTTATTTGTCCGGTTGGCAACACTGCTATCCAACTAGAATAAACAACTACGGCCCAAACAGGGGTTCCAACGTGGCCACATGGTTCTATTTTTAGGAATACACAGCCACTTCCTTGTTTAGACAGAGGAGCACTCAGCTGACAGTGCGGGGTTACCCAATGTCCGAATTCCAGCTCAGCTCATTCCTGCTTACCAACACGAGGGTTGTACAGCTCTACACCAAGACGAACAGCCAGATGACACTTACCCAGAGGTAACGGGGAGTTAGTCCACCTGACAGGTATTTGGCAGATGACCCACCCTAGGCAATACTAGATTAGGGCGCGCTTGTTAGGAGAACACATATATGCAGTACTTATATGCCTGCGTATGTACACTGTCTTAGAACAATGGTGGAAATGTTTATTCTTTTTGCTGTGCTTATAATGTTATTACGCTAATCAGTTTCATTCTACTCATTATCTCAGCGCACTTATTTTATGCAAGATTAACAATTCTGCAATAAATATTGTAACTCCTTGCTGAGTATTTCTTGTGTACTTCTTTGAGTATGCACTAGAGTCCAAATTAAAAGGTTCCAGACTGTTACCACGATTTCCGAGGGGGATCAGGGTTGTCATGTTCTGAGGTTGCACACACTATGTTACCCTGTAAGGTTAGGGGTTTGCATGGTGCACTGTGAGCTAGCAGGACTGTAGGCCAATATCTCCTGAGGGGATGCAGAGAATCAGACTCGCACCATCCCAATGTTTATCTTGTCCTTCAAATGCACAGTTTTACCACACTTGGTACAAGCCATACAACAAAAGCAGACTGAGTGGTGTTGAGGAGTTGGTGGTCCTTGAGGTATTCATTTAGGTGTCTGTTAATGATTTTCTCTAAGACTTTGGCTGACAATGGTAGCAGGGAGATCGGTCTTTAGTTGGAGAGCATTGAAGAGTCCACACAGGGTGTCCTTAACAATGAGAGGACAGTTGCATGTTTCCAAACATCTGGAAAGGTCACGGAAGAGATGAAGGCATTCAGAATGGGTGCGAGCATGGCGCTGAAGGGTTGCAGTCCTCTGGAGTAGGCCTAATGGAGAAAGTGGATGGACTTCATGGTGGCGGCAGTTTCTTCTGGGGCGATGACTGGCCATGTGGCTAGAATGATTCTTTGGATTAGCGGGAGGTGTCTGGCAAAATCTGTCAGTTCCGGTTGAGGGATGAAATTGCTGTAAATAGCATCAATTTTGTTGCGGAGATTGTTGCAGAGTTCTAGCTAAGGGTAATCAAGTTCGAGGCAGCTGATGGTGAGAGGAGCTCTTTCATAATAGCGAAGATTTAGTCACTTCTGGTGCTGGCATTGATGAGGCCTGCCAGAGTGTCATGTTTGGTGATCCAGGCCATTTGGGGGTAGCATCTTAGGGAGGATTTGAATGTGCTCCTGTCTGCAATGTCCTGGATTATTCTCCATTTGTGCTCTAATTGGTTGCAGCGGTGTTTAATCAGTCAAAATTCCTCCATGTACTAACTAGCCTTGGATCTGAATCTTGTTACATTGCTATGTTAGAGGTGGGCAGGAAGTTGGTGCAGGAGGTGACCCAATTGTTGAAATTCTTGATGGCTGTGGGGAGGCTGTTGCTGTGTTTAAGTTGTTAAGAGTGATGCTATAGTCCTTATCAGTGATGTTGTTTCAGTTTCGGTGGGCTGGTCTGACAGTGGTGCATGTGCCTTGGACCAGGACAGGGATGCGGAAGTTGATGAGGACGTGAACTGTCAAGGGGACTGGTGTGAGCTTGTCAACTTGGATGTTGTTGAAGTTGGTGAAAATTGGGTCCTGGAGGTGGCCGGTGACATGGGTAGGTCCTTTTAGTCATTGGGTAAGGCCCTAGTTTCCAAGGTCTTCAATGACTGCTCTTGAGTTGGGGCCGGCATGGTCTTCCAGGTGGATATTCAGGTCTCTGAATAAGATGTAATTGCTAGCATTGATGGCTAGTGGTACAACAAAGTCTGTGATGGTGTTGGTGAAGTTGGTGTGCGGTTCTGGTGACCTGTAGAGTGTCGCTTAGGGTGATGTTGGCTGTGACGTGGAGCCTGAATGACAGATGTTCCATGATGGTTTTCTTGTGGATGATGGTGATTCTGCCTCCAGACTTATGAAGTCTATCTTGCCTGGCAATCTTGTGACGGGGATGGAAGTGGTGATGTCAGATGCCGATGTAGGGCTCAGCCAGATTTCTGTGAGGAAAAGTTGGTCAGGGGCATTGTCGTGCAGCAGGTCCGAAATTTCTATGGTGTTGTTGGTTTGTGAGCGGGTGTTGTCATTGTTGTGCATGCCTGTGAATGTGGAGTGTTGTGTGTGTGGTTGCCCAAATGTATGAGCATGAGAGTGGTGTGTTTAGTGCTGTTGGTGCGGTGAGTGTTTGGTGTGGGTAAGTGCATGAAAACTTGCGGGAAGCGCAGGTGAATGCTCCCTTGGTTTTCTGTGGAATGACTAGGCAGCAGATTATGGAGAGGCGGCTGGGTTTGAGTACGCGCAGAGTCGCAGCGTAGTAGCAGTTGGAGCGAGGAGGACCAGTGATCCTGGCATGGACAGATGCAGACTTTAGCACACTAGTGGCATGCCCACTGATCGCATCCACTGCACTTTTATGCTGTGGCAGGCATTAAGTAGGCCCTGGGTAGGGGTGTGCAGATGAATGATAGGCTATCCAATGATACCACTTCCTCTGCAGGTGGATAATGGAAAATCCAGTGATGTCACTTCTGGTGCAGATGGAAATGTGTCCTCTTATTGGGCTTCTTCTTTAAAAGGGTCCTGTCTTGCCTAATTGTGACTGTTTGATTTTGCTTATGTCTTTTCTCGAAGGGCGTTGCTTGTATGGGTTGTAGCAGACAAAGCTTTTTTTTTTATTTTATTTGGGAAAGGCTTTTCCACCTAGACAGTTATATTGTTAAGTGCATATTTGTGGACAGGCATGTATGCGTGCCTTACTTGTAGATGGATGGGCCTCTTCTATTGTCCTCAGTGGGTATGTTTCCAATTGCTTGCTAAATAAATGGGTGTTTATGAGTTGAAGGCTATACAGATGCATGTAGAGGTGACGGGAACTATTTCACTCACTGTCTCACCCTGTATTACCAGGGGCTGTAGACCCTCGGAGATATTTTTCAGAGTGGCAACTACTGTGTTGTATATAATACCGAGGAGCTCAACATCAATTGCTTTTTTCTCCATGTCTCCAATGCACTTGTCATGTTTTATTATTTTTCATTTTTAAAAGGATAAATACCAGGGCACAACGTTTTGCTCAAAAGCCCGCAGCGCTATCGAATGTTGGGGTTCCTAATGCCAAATCTGTGTAGACTTGATTCCACCTCATACCTCTTTAATTCACCACCAGACATTCCCTGCCCCTTTAACTCACTCTTGCAGGTTCCTAGTTTGTCCCCCAGGCACGTTTTCCCTTTTTTCTCTTTCTTCTTCTATTCCTCTTGTGTGTTACTCCCACTCATGCTCTGGGTCATAAGTGCTCTTGGGTCCCACCTGCACCCACCGGCTAAAATCAAGCACTGCTTGTATAACTCTTGCCCTTTTTGACTGCATATGCTGCTAATTATATTACCGTGTCTATTTATCTGGCAACCCTTTACCTTGTTGATCCGATGTCTGTACAGAGAGACGAGGTTCCTGCAGTGTGTCTCAGATTAGTTGGCCGAGCAAATAAACCCTGCAGCTCTACAATCCCTTGGAGGAAACATGCAAGGCAAGTGGCTTGAATCCGTTTGCTGAGTCCCGAAATAAGGTCAACAGTAACTCCATGATAGGAGCACAAGAAAAAATAACCAAACACAGAGCGCTGAAGAGTGCGCTCCGAGACGCCTGCACTCTCTTCTCCCGTCCAGGGACCACGGGTCACTTTTGGTTGATATTATAATTTTCTGGTTTTCCTAGCTTGCCTGCTAATATTGCGATTTTGTGTCTCAGAGGGGAGCGTTCTGCGAGGGACTCGGCCCCTGCAGTCTCGGCCATGCGTGAATGTGGGTGTCAGCAGGAAGGGACAGCCACACAGCGTCTCACAGGCCGCTGCGTCACCAAACGTGACAAATGAGTTGTGCAGCGAAGCATTCACGTTTGCCCTGCAACAGAAATCTTGAAAATGGCGCAGTTATTTATCTTCATGTTCGAGGCCGATCTAGTGTAAACTTCTCGTTGTAAAATGTAATTAAAGAAGACAAAGGCTGAGCAGGCGTAGATTCCTTACTTCTATTGTCGTTTATAAAAAAAGGCCTCGGAAGCAGACCTATACTCGGCTCTACCGAGCTGGCCACACGCCAGGACACACACACAGACTTGGCCCCACAGAGCAGGTCACACACTCGACTCTACAGAGCAGACCACATGCTTGACTCTACACAGCAGGCCACACACCTCATGCATTAGGCTCTCCGGAGCAGGCACACACTTTGCTCTACACAGCAGGCCACACACCAGGACATGGATTCGGTTCTACAGAGCTGGCCACACAACAGGACACACATTCGTCACTACAGAGCAGGCCACACACCAGGACACACACTCGACTCCACTGAGCAGGCCACACACCAGGACATGCATTAGGCTCTCCAGAGCAGACACATGCTTGACTCTTCCGAGCAGACCACCACACACCAGGACATGGGTTCAGTTCTACATAGCTGGACACACATCAGGAGACACATTCAGCACTATAGAGCGGGCCACACACCAGGACACACATTTGGCTGTACAGAGCAGCCCACACACCAGACACACACCAGTCAATCAATCAATCAGGAGTTTGTTAGGCTCATCTACTCACCAGTAATGGTCTCAAGGCACTGAGAAAGAGGGGAGGTGCAGGTTCCAGTCCATCAAGGAGGGGGTCTATCGAAGAGCCAAGTTTAGAGGTTTCTCGTGAAGATGGGGAGTTATGTTGTCTATCTGAGGTGGAGTGGCAGGGCGTTCCAAGTTCTGGCCGCGAGGAAGGAGAAGGAGCAGCCTTCCATCTGGTCTTTCTGGCGCAGGGGACCATGGCGTAGAAGAGCTGGGCAGATCGAAGGGTCCTTTCGGCTGTTCAGGTATGCAGGTCCGGTGTTGTGGAGGGCTTTGTGTGCGTGGGTGAGAATCTTGAAGGTGATTCTAGCATCAATGGGGAGCCAGTGGAGTGTGCGCAGGTGCTGGGAGATATGGCAGTGTCTTGGCAGGTTGAGGACCAGTCTTGCGGCGGCGTTCTGGATGTTTTGTAGCTAGCAGGTGACGTTTTTGTTTATTTTGGCGTAGAGTGCGTTGCCGTAATCGAGTCTGCTGGTGATGAGGGCGTGAGTGACGGTCTTTCTGTGCTTGAGGGGCATCCATTTGAAGGTCTTACTTAGGAGGCGGAGGGTGTGGAAGCAGGAGGATGCGACGGAGTTGATCTGGTGGTCCATTGTGAGCTTGGAGTCCAGGATGATTCCAAGGTTGCGTGCGTGCGTGGTTCATGGGGGTGGGTGGGCTTCCGAGGGAGGGGGGCCACCAGGTGTGGTTCCAGGCATCGGGGAGTGGTCCCATGATGAGTACTTCTGTTTTGTCAGTGTTGAGTTGTAGGCAGCTGCTTTTCATCCATTTGGCAATGGCTTCCATGCCTTTTTGAAAGTTGTGTTTTGCTGCATTGGGTTTGTTGGATAGGGAGAGGATGAGTTGGGTGTCGTCTGCGTATGAAACAATGTTGAGTCCGTGGGTTCTGACGATGGGGGCGAGCGGAACCATGTAGACGTTGAAGAGCGTGGGGCTGAGAGAGGACCCCTGGGGGACTCCGCAGATGGCTGATGTAGGGTCCAAGAGGAAAGGAGGGAGTCTGACCTGCTGCGTTCTGCCAGAGAGGAATGAGTGGATCCAGTTGAGGGCTTTGTCCCGGATCCCTGGGCCGTGGAGTCTGTGTATTAGGGTGCCGTGGGAGACTGTGTTGAAGGCCACTGAGAGGTCGAGGAGGATGAGGGCTACTGTTTCTCTGTCCAGGAGGGAGCGGATGTCGTCTGTTGGGGCGAAGAGGGCGGTTTCTGTGCTGTGTTTTTTTCTGAAGCCGGATTGGGAGGAGTTGTGCTCTTCGATGAAGGTGGCGAGTTGGCTGTTGATGGCTTTCTCAATGACTTTCACTGGGAATGGGAGCAGGGAGATGGGTCTGTAGTTTTTGAGGTCGGTGGGATCCGCTGAGGGCTTCTTCAGGAGGGGGTTGATCTCTGCGTGTTTCCAGTCATCAGGGAAGGAGGCGTTCGCCAGGGAGCAGTTGATGGTGTGATGAAGCATGGGTGCGATGGTGTCAGCGGCTCTGTTGAAGATGTGGTGGGGGCAGGGGTCCGTGGGGGCCCCGGAGTGGATTGACTTCATCGTCTTCAGTGTGTCTTCAGTGGTGAGGGCAGTCCAGCTGTCAATCGTTGGCTTCAGGGTGTCAGGGTGGTTGGTGAGGGTTCAGTGTGTTGCTTGTCTTCGTCGAAGTTGTCATAGATGTTCTTGATTTTCTGGTGGAAGAAGGTGCTGAGTTTGTTGCAGAGGTCTTGTGAGGGAGGAATCTCAGTAGACTCGCTGGTGCATTGGGCGAACTCCTTGATGATGCTGAAGAGTTCTTTGCTGTTGTGCGCATGTGTGGAGATTCTGTCTTCGATCGCTGTTTTTCATGTGTTGATGAGTTGGTGGTGGGCGTTGGTGGCGGCTCTGAACCTTTTTGAGGCGGCGACATGTGTGTCTGAACTCTCGAAGTTTGCTGGTAAACCATCTGGCTTTCTTGGCGCGTGTGTTGTTGTTCTTCTTGAGGGTGATGGTGCTGTCGGGGATCCATCTGTGCAGAGTTCGGGCTGCGGTGTTGGGGTAGTCGTCTTCCGCGGTGGTTGGAGTGGAGTTGCTGAGTGAGGAGGTGAGCAGTCGTTGGTGATTTTGGTCCAGTTTCTTTGTGGGAGCAGGTGCTGGTGTCTTTGGATGGTGGGTGTTCTGAAGGTGAAGTGGATGCATCGATGGTCTGTCCACGGGAGTTTGGTGGTTTGGCTGAAGGTGATGGAGTTTCCTGTTGTGAAGAGGGGTGATGGAGTTTCCTGTTGTGAAGAGGGGGTCGAGGGTGTGTCCAGCTGAGGGCATGGGTTCGGTCACAATCTGGCAGAGTCCAATGTTGTGGAGGTTGTCCAGGAGGGATGTGGTGTTGGGGTCTAGTTGGTTGTCGAGGTGGAAGTTGAGGTCTCCCAGCAGGGTATAGTTTGTGGATGCAATGGCTTGCGGGGAGATGATGTCCGTGAAGGAGTTGGTGAAAGGTCCGTAGGGTCCGGGTGGTCGGTAGCTGAGAGTTCCTCAGAGGGTGGTGGCAGGGCTAGCCTGTATCTTGAAGTGTAGGTGTTCCATCAGCTCTGTGGGCTCGTCGGAGAGTGTGCTCAGCCGGAGGGTGGATTTGTGGATGATGGCGATTCCTCCTCCCGGGCGGGTGGGGCAGACCTTCCTGGAGATCTTGTATCCTTGGGGAATGGCGATGGCGATGTCCGGTCCCGAGGTGGTGTTGGTCCAGGTTTCGGTGAAGAATGCTACATCCGGGGAGGTGCTGTCGAGGGGTCCCAGATTTCGGTGGCGTGTTTGTGAAGTGAGCGGACGTTGAGGAGGATGCATTACAGGGTCTTCGGTTTGGTTGTGTTTTTGCGGGCGTGTTTTGCTGGGTCTGTGTTCCTGGCGGTGCTGCAGGTGTGCCAGCAGCGGTGGCAGCTGAAGTGTCCATGGGTGTTGGCTGGTGATGCTAGCTTGCAGCTGTTGTTGCGGCCTGGGTTGAGTGCGTGGAGTGCTGCTGAGTTGTAGCGTTGGCGGTGCGAAGGTCCAGGGTTCCTGCCACTGGTCGCGGACGGGCACAGATGGACTTGATTTTGGCGCGCCTTTGGTAGGGGTCGGGGAGGGCTGGACAGCTGGGAGGGGGAAGCGGGGAGGGAAACTGACTCGGGCTGGTCGCGCTGGGGGGAGGGGCCGCAGGGACAGAAGTGGCGGGAAAAACGAGGGAAGCAAGCAAAGAAGAGGAAAAAAGTGAGGAGTGAAAAGACGCTAAAGAAGCTAAAGGGTGAAAACAGAGCAGAAAGCAGAAGAAAAAATGCTTGAAGGAGTGAAAGGGTGAAAAAACGCAAAAGAAGTGTAGTGCCCTTGCACTACGGGAGTGCAGGGGCTCAGGAGGGGCCTCACTTAATGGTGGAGCTGCGAGGGTGGGAGAACAATTTCACTGACAATGAGTCAGTGGTCTTGCTCCAGGACACACATTTGGCTGTACAGAGCAGGCCACACACCAGACACACACTTGACTCTACCGAGCAGGCCACACACCAGGACACACACTCCACTCTACAGAGCAGGCCACATGCTTGGCTCTGCCGAGCAAGCCACACACCAGGACACACATTTGGCTGTACAGAGCAGGCCACACACCAGACACACATCTGGCTCTAGAGAGCAGGTCACATGCTTGGCTCTGCAGAGCAGACCACACACCAGGATACACATTTGTCTCTACAGAGCAGGCAACAAACCAGAAACACATGCCAAAGGTCTAGCAGTAGGGACACTCAAATATCACTACAGGCTTAAGTAAGCTTGCCTGCGTGGTTCAAATGCCATGAACTGGTGCTGTGCTTGACAATCAGATCTCTCACCCAAGATCGGAAGCAAGATATTCATAATTCACTCAAGTTAAAGTTGTTGACAGTTGGCATCGGCCAGTGTCATGAAAGTGCCTTCTGGTGTCATTGCCTCAGAGATAAAGTATGCCCAATCAACAGAATTAAGTGTTACAGCTGATGTTGCATCTTCCTTCTCCTTATCTTGTATATACATTATGAAACCTTCCCAACGTTGCTATCCACCTGTATTCCGTGCATAAAACCAGCATGAATGAGGGCAGGCAGTAGCATTTTGGTCGTGAGAGAATCCTGTAGAATAACTTCACATCTCTCCTAATGCAATGCAACTGTAGGAGCAATAATCTCAGGATCTTTTTCAGGCTTATTATTGTAATAGTTGTGGCTTTGAAACAAATCTATTTTGTAAAACTATTTTTAACCTAATTTCGTTTTTTTTAATCAAAGAACATAAGAATAAAAACAGAACAACAGTGGAGGTCTAAGTACACAGTTATTTTACAGGAAATGCAATGTTATATCCTATAGTACGTATATGCTGTCATCTATAATCCATTTCACCACCCGGTCATTATTTACATATTATCTTGTTTCAGAGATGATGCCTCCCCGCTCACATTAATGATGCCTCCCCGTCCACATTCTCTTTCAATTTTTCAAATATATTTTTCCAGTTCCTCAAATCCTCTCTAACTTTAAAATCTGCCCTCACTTGTGGCATAAGCAGTTCTTCTCCCCGAAGCCATTTACCCAGATCCTTCAACCATCTTGTAAAGAGTGGTTCAGCACTCTGTAGCCATTCAAGAGATATTGTTATGGTTTTAATTAATTGAATCAATAACAAATATTGGTTGATTGGTAAATTGATTGATTGATAAGCCTTTCCGCACCCTCCTGTAGTGCTGCATCGCTTCTTTACTCTCAGCACTACAATTTTCCCTGGAGGACGTTTGCTGACCCAGTACAACATCTAGACAACTGTCCCTCCAGTCTGGATAGATCTTGCCTAGGATTACTGGGAGGAAACTTACATAATGCAAAAACCCATATCGTGTATAGTGTAACCTTGTGTTGCATTGCTGATGACCTCCTTCTTATACAAAAGCATCCTCTGCCTATCTCATGAGACAGTTGTCCATCCAAATGTCTTTCCTACTTGGCCTTAAAAACAGTCTATGTTGTAATTGCAATACCTCCACTTCCAACAAATCCCTAAGAGCCATATTCTCAAGGAGCTATCGCCAAGTTATCGACACCTTAACGCAGCCAAATTTGCGATAAACTTACCACCCCATTCACGAGCTAGTGCTAACAGCCGATAACACCAGTTTACCTGCGATAGCATCCTCAAAAAACATCACCACAGATGACCGCGGCAACTATCGCTAACGAGATGCAGAGTAGGCGTTCCCAAGCAAAAGTCCGCTACAACACCACTCCACAAAATTCACAACGATCAGACACATTGGCGATAAGGACACAAAACATGCGATAAAGTGCGTTAGCACCAGGAAACTAACACTTGCTCAGACCTGGTGCAAAGTCGCACCACAGCCTGCACCACAAAAGCGAGCCCAGCCCAGAGTCACACCTGAAGAATAACAGATGCCATGGGGCCATTGAACATGCGTGCCGGACACCCAAGAGGGCCACAACACCCATCGCCACCACCCCCAGGATCCCAACCCCCAAAAGGCCCCCCTGGACCACCACAGAGGCAGCGCAGACAAAGACAGTGGACTCCCAGGAAACGCACCAGCCTCACAGACCCAAAACCTGACAATGTCATTGCCCACTACAGGCCCAAAAGGACAACCATCCTACGCATCCTGACCATCATCGCCCAACAGGCTGAAGGCACCAACACAGCGGACAACCAACATCCCTCCGCAGACAAAGCTGCTGGCTGTGCTGCACCTGTTGGCCCCTGGCACCCCCCAATCAACACCTGCCAGAGTGGGAGGAGTCTTACAGCCAGCCACATCCAAGTCCCTCACACCTGTCCTGGACATCACCATCAGCCTGGTACCCCAGTCCCTATACGTTGAACACAATGCGCAGGATCCCCTGGAGACCAAGCAAGGACCATACGCCATAGCTGGATGATCGCACGTGTTGGGGGCAATCCACAGCACATGTCATACCTGTGTCCCCCAGTGACACAGCACACAATCACCGCAACAGAAAGCACTAGTCTCACATCAATGTGCAGGCAACATCCGAACACCGTGGAATCCCCACCAACATCGTCGCCAAATATCCATCCAGTGTGCATGATTCCTTAATCCTCCGACAGTCCATCATCAACCAGCGCTCCCAGGATGACACCAAAGGTAATGCACAGCCCCTTGGCAAGTTCCAAATGAATACCCCACACACCTCAACTCCACAACCATGCAACACACAACTCTGGCAATGCACATACAACATGCAAAACAACATGCCCACCCACCAGACATGACAGAACAACTCACAATGGTAACCCGGGCAAGCCGTAAACATGAGCCATCAACGGCATGGCACCTCAGCCACACAATAGCGGCATGTGTGGAGAGGTGGGAACCAGGCATGTGTGAAGGAGGCAGGAGAACCATGATTGGGAAAGTACACAATGCCAAGAGTGGCGGCGATGTGCTGGACAGACCACAGTATGCAGAACACACCCATATCAATGACGACATACACCCCTGGTGTATGGAGTTCAGTGGACAGTGGACGCAACCATGTCACCCCAGCCAGTGGGGAGTTCGCGGAAATGTTGCCAGTTACGTCCCCCTGTAAGCGTGAGTGGAGTGGGATGGAACGGCGTATGCCAGGCCAGCTTAGGGGTGTGAATAAAAAGCACTTAGCCCTGGGGGTGGTCTTCCCCCGGAATGCCCAACGTCTCTGCCAGGGTGGCGCATCTCACCCTGCCACGAGGCCGATGCCGTCATCGTGAGCGGATTTGCCTGTGATCCTGTGCGCCTGCTGTACCCCGGCCCGTTGGACCCCGAACCCGTCAGGCCCTCCCCTGCGCAGCCAGGCCACACTGATCACCTGCCGACACCGGCATGTGTCAAGGAGGGACCACCATGTGCCAGTACAAGCTCCAAGCCCGAGGCCCGCGACCTTGGCAGCCTCCTCAGACCATCATGGCCTCCACGACACAGGCCCACTTTAGTCCTTTCTCGTTGATGTACTCTATTGCTGCCTCCGGCCTACACTACAGTCAAGTAGGTCACACATTTGGAACTGAGTCTTGATTACAAGATGGCAGAGTACATATGTTAATTCCAGATTTTACATCAGTGTACTCCCTTCGACGTGGTGCCACCAACTCTGTGCATGGCATGCTCACAACACATGTCTGTTGTCCCCTGCTGACTACTGCTTCCAGCCTACACTACAGACAAGTAGGTCACACATTTGGAACTGAGTCTTGATCATACATTGTATGTGTACGCACAACAATGAAGATTCTACTTCACTGTACTCCCTACAATCAGGTGGCAGCAACCATGTGCATAGCATTCCAACGACAAGTGACTGTGGGCCCTTGCTGACCGCTGCCTCGGGCCCACACTGCGGGCGAGTAGGTCACACATTTGGGACTGCGTCTTGATCATACATTATCCGAGTACGCACATTAACGAAGAGTTTATTTCACTGTACTCCCTTCGATGTGGTGACACCAAGTATGTGCCTGGCTTCCAAACCACACGTGTCTGTGGGCCCTTGATGACGATGCCGTTGGCCTACACTGCGGTCCAGCAGGCCTCACGCCAACCCACTACAGTACGTACCAGGCAGGATGCGTCATCGTCGCTGACTGAACATTCGCTCGGCTCTGGTGCATTTGCCTCTGTCAACCACAAGTCACCCCCAAATGTCATCACAACGTCGTGTGTTGGAGTTCCAGGAGGGGCTTGCAGTAACGCGTCTGGGTCTTGCTGACCGCTGCCTCTGGCTTACACTGTGGTCGAGTAGGTCACACACAATTTCGAATTCAGCCTTGATTTATTATGGCTGACTTAATGTCATTGTACAGGCCTCATTGCAGACTGCATCCCCTTTCAGCCCCGGTGCCACTAAGTCTGTTCCCCGAGACCCATGAACACTTTCTGGTTGGACTTTGGTGGCGACCGAGTCCATGGACTTGGGGTTGTCGTCGCCATCATGTCGGAGATACTGACTTTGTGGGGAAAACAATGCCATGGCATTCCACTCCTCCATTTACTGCTTCCAGTCAGTTTCCACCCTCTGCATCATGCCCTAGAGGACAGCTTCCACTGTCCCCCACAACCCTCCGCAACATACACCTCGATTGATGAGGAGCCGCTCAGGTCGCATGGCCCCTCTGACTTCACTGCAAGTCACCCTCCCATGGCTGGGTGCCTGTGCCGGCCACAGTGCATCCAGGGCCACTAACTCTGTGGTGGTCAGGTCTGGGAAACATTCTTCTGAGATATTGGATGGCCTCTGAGGTGATGGCCTTGGGATCATCAATGCCATGTGTCTGTGGCCCTGCGGTGTCTGCAGCCTTCGGCCTCAACTGCAGCCGTCCAGGGCCCAAACATCAAATCGAGTCCTGACCGGCCCGGACGTCGCATCACCGCAGGAGGCACACGCTACCACCGCAAGGACCACCTCCAACCGCCATCTGTCAGAGTCAAAACAGTGGTCCTGACAGACTTATGGAGTTGCTCACACCTGTCATGGATGCCATCATCGGCCTGATACCCTGCTCAGCACTCCAGGTGTCACTAACTTAGTGCACCGCAAGCCAACGTCTGTTCGTGATAGAGTTTTGTGCTGTGGAGAGGTTGCGCAGCAATGTCATCTCAAGCAGTGTGGGAGATCTGGGACGTTGATGAGAGAGATGATGCAGGTCTAACACACCCCACTGCATCTGCATCAGGAATATCTCGAAGGGACACAATCCGAGACTTTTTCATCACATGAGCGTGCTCATCTCTAGTGTCCCAACCACAGTGCACTGCAACTCACAGACATTTCTGTTTGCATGTCGGGTGTCCTCTGGACTTTCTCCGGCTTCCTCCATGTTACTCAGCAGTTGACTCTGTTATGCAGGTGTTTTCAGTTTCTGTTGCACTGGAGTCTGCTGTTCAAGTGGTTGCCAGCACCAAGCATTCCGTGCGTGCTGGCTTACACTCATCTCACACACATCCAGCCCAGGCGTCACTGTACATGTGGCCCTGCCAATAAAGGGGCCAGGTGCACATGCCCGTAGCAAGTTCAACATGATATATGCATGTGTCCCTGTAGTCTTGTTGTATACATGAGGGCCCTGGGCCCTACGACATTGCATTGTGCTGTGTACATCGGACACAGTCATATCACCGCAGGCAGAGGGTAGGAGCTAGGACATGTAGCTTTGTCATCACCCACTCAATTCAAAAGGGGAGTGGCCTGGGCCGTCGTACGCAGAGCCAACGTGGGTGTGTGGCTGCTATATGCGTGACCCTGGGCGTGGTTCTTTACTGTGAATATGCATCAGCATGTGTCTATGGCAGTGTGGGTCTCCTTTGTGGGGTGTACGTGGTCCCTGAAGGATAATAGACACCAACATATGTGATCTACTTCGCCTTCCATGGGTTTGGACCCCACCCACACCTGTTTGGCCACCTCCTTTTGGCGTGCTGATACAAGGCATTGGGGTGCCATGGGTGGGTGGGTGAAGTGTCGTGAGCCAGCAGTGCTTGCGGGTGCCTCCTGCTATGTGGTCTGTTGCAGGCTCTGTGTTCTCTGAGTAGCTTGGCTGCCCGGTTCCTGGTGGTGGGTTGCGTGGGATGTCCATGGGCTGTTGTAGGGCGTTGGTGTCGAAGGTGTGGTGGTCATCTCCGGCATCACAGATGTGTTGTCTTCTGTGCTCTGCTGGAGGTGTCATGTGGTCCTCTGCAATGTGAAGGGGAGATGCAGGTTGACATTGTGTTGACATGTATGTTGGCGCATTGTTCTGGTTTACATGCAGACTGTTTGACAATGTACATTGTGACTGTTTGGGAGGTGCTGAGTACTGCTGCGGGACAGTGTACATTTGGACTACATGACGGATGTGAGGTGGTACGCGTACTTTTCCATTGTACAGTTTCCTGCTCTGTCAGATGTGGTAGGCATGTTTCTGTGCGTGTGCGGAGCCAGTTGTGTCCTCAGTTCTGCAGTGTCGGCTTTGCACATTGTACCACGTTGTCGTCAATGTCGGTGTGCTGTTCTTGCTATGTGTGTGAGCTGCAGTGTGCCAAGGGGATCAGGGACATGGTCCCGGGTAATTGTGGGTGTGCAGTGTGCTACTCCTCGTTGGGCATGTGTGCCATTGTGCCCATCTCTCCCTGTCCCCCCAGTCCCTGGCCGTTACTCACCATGTCGATGTTGTGTCTGGTCCTCTTGGGCTGTGTCCGTACTCCCTACTCCTTGCACCATCTCCACACTGATGACTGTGGCCTAGCTTTCCTCCAGCTCCTACTGTGGTGCAGGACTGCCACCTCCTGTCACCGTTGCAGCCTTCCTGTTTGCGGCAGGTTTGTGCCTGATTTAGGTTGTCACATCATGCCAGCGCCTTTTGGCCTCCTTGATTGGCCTCCTCGCCACTCCGACTGCATTCCAGGTGGTCTACCTGTGGGTAGGTTGATGGTAGTGTTCTGTCACCTCTGTGACGCTGATCTGGTTTTGCTGCGGACTGCACCCCGTCTTCCTCTTCCTCTTCTCCCTGGCCTTCCCCGACCCAGTTGTACCTTGCTGGTAGTCTGTTGGGCTTGTGGGGTTCGCATTGGCCTCTGCGCTGGGTCAGGGTGCATCCATGGTGTTGCGCACTTTGAATTGTTTCTGGTGTGTTTCTCTTGTTCTGCTTTTATAGTGCATTTTCCCATCAGACGTGTGGGATTTGCTGGCCTGTGGCTGGTTTTCACTGCTTTTTGTATAGCGCTTGGCCTCATTGCAGCTCTTTAGGCATTCTTGTTTCGCATTTTTGCAGCGTTGCGTTGATGTTAACGCGGCCATTTGGCGCGTTATCTGGTGACTATCGCATGGTACTGCCGTGTTGTGAATACTTGGTTAACACGGCGTAAATTTCCCGCGATAGACTGCGATGTTGTAGGTAGCGATGGTTATCACACGTTCTTGAAAATATGCCCCTAAGAGTATTAGCTTGGGGATGTTTGTTTGCAAATCGCTCTTGTGTAAAGTGCGCTGAAACAGCCAGCAGAGCATAGATGAGAAATTACCACAGGCTTACACCAAAATGGACCGTTAATACGTCAAATGTTAGGAATTTATTTCTGTTGGCCACATATCCCATCATCTTGCACCGTGTTTCCCCATAATATCGACTCAAAAGTATTGTCCAAACATAATATCATGGTCAAAGTACCATAACTACAAAAATAGCATGGAGCAAAAAATCTAAGGTAAGTATATTATTTTTAAACATTTAGTATTAAATCATAGTTTAAAGAATGGTTTGCTTTAATACATTTTTTATTATGGTGTTTATTGTATTGTGTATGTTTTCAGTTTGTAATATATCTTATTCTAAAATTTTCAGTTTAGAAAAAATATGTTTTGTGATATATAATTTTTGTCAGGTTGTTCAGTTTATTGAGAGTTTGAGTGGGTAGTTTATGATATATCTATATCTATATATGTAATATATATATGTATGTATATATATGTGTATGCATATATATATATATATATATATATATATATATATATATATTTATTTATTATCTACTGGCGGTCGCCAGTAGATAGTTATAGTTAGGACCGTGTTTCCATAGGAAATCCGCAACATTCTATTTTGAATAACTTTGGCGCCGATCGACGAATCCTCGCGAAATTTTCAAAATAGGTGGGGCGCTCCGCTCCGCTCCTTCCCTGAAAGTCTCGGGGGGATTCGTCAAGCGGGGGCTGAGAAAAAGGGGGGGTCCCAAAACGCATTTTCCCCATGCATTTTTCCATAGGACCTTTAGTCCAAGCTGCAGCCCGAACGGCTGAACAGAATTACTTGAAATTTGGCAGAGAGGTAGTCCTCAGGTGAGGGATGTGCCTTTTGCAGGACTGGTGTAAATCTGTTCAGTATTTCCTGAGAATATAGCATTTAAATCAATATATATATCTATAGGCGCGCTCCGAGCGCGTTCCGTAAGCTTACCGTACGCGCACGCTGCCGTGCGCGAGCACGATTCTGATTGGTTGTTAGATCTTAGTAAACATTCGAATCGGTCGAAACCAGGAAGTGTCGGCCGCCATTTTGTCTCTCGCAGTCTGAGGGGGTGAAAAACAAAGGTGGATAACGTGAAAAGGGGGCAGGGTGGACAGTTCCTGACCCCCTAGCCTTGGTCAGGGGGTCCCAGAAGGACCCCCAAGGGCAAAAATGTATTTTAATGTTTTTTACGAAAAATCGCGGAGTGCGCGTAGCGTACGCGCACGCTAGAAACGGAAAAATTCCGCGAACTACGTGCACGGTGAAAAAACTTTCAAAAAATAAATAAATAAATACATAAATTAGCATTTAAAAAACCGTACAAATTCACTGAAAAAACCATAGGTTTCACACACGTTATAGTTAGGAATTAGCATTTAAAAAACCTTGCAAATTCACTTAAAAAACCATAGGTTTCACACATGTTATAGTTAGCTGGGCATTTCACTCGTGAAAAACCATTGAAATTTCCACGTTATAGTTAGTGCAGGCAACTATAACTCACGCGACCGCAATCCTCTGTTGATGCTAATACTGTATTTAGACACTTATTTACCCATGTCTTCTTCCATTAATTTTTAGCTATACATATATTACAAATATTTTTTTTTCAGAAAAACACATATGTCATCAGTGATGTAATATCTGACGTCATCAGCAGAGGATTGCGGTCGCGTGAGTTATAGTTGCCTGCACTAACTATAACGTGGAAATTTCAATGGTTTTTCACGAGTGAAATGCCCAGCTAACTATAACATGTGTGAAACCTATGGTTTTTTAAGTGAATTTGCAAGGTTTTTAAATGTTAATTCCTAACTATAACGTGTGTGAAACCTATGGTTTTTTCAGTGAATATATATATATACATATATATATATATATAGAATTTTGCGCAACAGACAAGGCGTCGACTTTCCTTTTTGGTAAAAGGAATCCTTTGCTGATATATATATATATATATATATATATATATATATATATATATATTCACTTAAAAAGCCATAGGTTTCACACATGTTATAGTTAGCTGGACATTTCACTCGTGAAAAACCATTGAAATTCCCCCGTTATAGTTAGTGCAGGCAACTATAACTCACGCGACCGCAATCCTCTGCTGATGACGTCAGATATTACATCACTGTATTTAGACACTTATTTACCCATGTCTTCTTCCATTAATTTTTAGCTATACATATATTACAAATATTTTTTTTTCAGAAAGACACATATGTCATCAGTGATGTAATATCTGACGTCATCAGCAGAGGATTGCGGTCGCGTGAGTTATAGTAAATGTCCAGCTAACTATAACATGTGTGAAACCTATGGTTTTTTAAGTGAATTTGCAAGGTTTTTGAAATGCTAATTCCTAACTATAACGTGTGTGAAACCTATGGTTTTTTCAGTGAATTTGTACGGTTTTTTAAATGCTAAGTTATGTATTTATTTATTATTTTTTTTTAAGGTTTTTCACCGTGTGCGTACCGTACGCGCACGTTACGCAGTACGCGGAATTTTTCCATTTCTACCGTACGCGCACGCTACGCGTACTCCGCGATTTTTCGCAAAAAAATTAAAGGAAATTTTGGCCCTTGGGGGTCCTTCTGGGACTCCCTGACTAAGGCTAGGGGGTCAGGAACTGTCCACCCTGCCCCCTTTTCACGTTCTCCACCTTTGTTTTTCACCCCCTCAGACTGCGAGAGATAAAATGGCGGCCGACACTTCCTGGTTTCGACCGATTCGAACGTTTACTAAGATCTAACAACCAATCAGAATCGCGCTCGCGCACGGCAGCGTGCGTGTACAGTAAGTTTTACCGTACGCGCACGGAGCGCGCTTACAGATATATATATGGTTTTAAATGCTATTTTCTCAGGAAATACTGAACAGATTTACACCAGCAAAAGGCACATCCCTGACCTGAGGACTACCTCTCTGCCAAATTTCAAGTAATTCTGTTCAGCCGTTCGGGCTGTAGCTTGGAATAAAGGTCCTATGGAAAAATGCATGGGGAAAATGCGTTTTGGGACCCCCTTTTTCTCAGCCCCCGCTTGACGAATCCCCCCGAGACTTTCAGGAAAGGAGCGGAGCGGAGCGCCCCACCTATTTTGAAAATTTCGCGAGCATTCGTCAATCGGCGCCAAAGTTATTCCAAATAGAATGTTGCGGATTTCCTATGGAAACACGGTCCTAACTATAACTATCTACTGGCGACCGCCAGTAGATAAGATATATATATATATATATATATTCACTTAAAAAACCATAGGTTTCAAACATGTTATAGTTAGCTGGACATTTCCCTCGTATACATATATATATATATATATATATATATATATGTTCAACAAGTATCCAATAACGTGCGCTCTCAATACCAAAGAATCCACGGAGAAATGCGGTAAAGGGGTGTTTATTCACAACGCGTTTCAACTACAAGAGTCTTGATCACGTGAATATTGGTGCTCGTGTTTACTGGCTGAATAAGTACTAATGGGCTATGAACATAAACAAGGGACCACTGCACGTCATGACTGGTGACTACGGCAGACATCTTTGAATGGTCTAACAACATCACTTCAATGCAGTGAATTAAAATAAAACGTAATGAAGGTGTAACAAAATTATGGCAAATAGCAGACATGTAAAGGAAGCACATTGCAACATGAATACCTTAATACATTATCAATTGTCAATCATTGATGATCCCATCAGTTCGACACATTCAAATAATAAACATAATGCACAGCAGTGTTCGTCAATGTGCAGTGTGTCAAAACCCACATGAATAGTTGCCTCCAAGGAAAATACGTGTCGTCTGACCGTGTACAATTCCTCCAATGCCCATGATCACATGATCACAACCATACGGATGCCAGGGAGAAATGAATAGGATGTAAATATAAATATAAATAACCCAGAGGAATAATCTGGGCATTCCTAGCAGAAACATGGTCACCATATGTATAATCTCGACCATGTGGAACGTACGGGCAAGTGCCCCTATATCCAGTCTTACTTTCAACAAGAAAAATTGAAGCCTCACAAGAGCATGGCAAATAATCGCAGTGGAAGAGATACAAAGTATGTGTTCCCCAAGTGGGGCTGACCGTGTTGATAGACAGGTGGTGGTCCAAAGTTCTCAAATGCCCATACTCACAGTACTAGTGGTGATGACAGTGATGAAAAGGGGGAAAAGGGTAGGATGCCCGTGCAAAGTGAGTGCCGGTGTTGGGGCCCCTTCCTTTCCTCCTAAAATAAAATATACAAAATTATACACAAATGTTAAAAATGATCGGAATACATAATCAAATACTTAGAGGTTACATTTACAACATGCATTTGCATTTTGCTACATCTTAAAATTCTAGTGCATGTTCTTACAAGGAAGAAGAGAGTAACGAGAATGACATTAGCATGACGAAATTAGAGAAGAGAAGCAAAGAAAGAAGAGAGCAAAGAGAAGGACAAAAGAAAGAAAGAAAGAAAGAAAGAAGGAAGAAAACCGAGAAAAACAGAGAAAAAAGAAAAGAAAGAGGAGAAAGAGGAAAACAAGGAAAAAGCGGAAAAACATGGAGAAACACAGATGAACAACTGTAAATGACTGTCTGGTAAACAATTGTAACAAACAGAAGCTGTGCTATTGCTCAATTATTCTCTCAAATGTATGGCCAATTCTTCATCCTGGTTAAGACCCCCAGGATCCTTGGTCTGGAAATCCACAATATATTTCGATTCCCTTTGCCTCAGCCTCAACACCCTGTCACCTCCCCTTGAGTTACTCATGATTTGTTCCAAAATGAAAAATCTAAGTAAAGTGGGGTCTGAAAAATGATAATCTCTATAGTGTCGTGCAACAGGATATTTTTCATATGCATGCGTGATGGCCCTACTGTGTTCAAGAACCCGCTTCTTAGCCTGAAGTGTGGTGCTGCCTATGTACCACATTTTGCATGGGCATTCGATGACATAAATGGCAAACGTGGTACTGCACGTGAGAAACTGTTCTATTCTCTTCTCCACCCCATTGTAAGAGGTCGTTTTGAGGAACGTGCTTTGTTTGCACGCCTTACAGTGACCACAGGGAAAAAATCCCTGAAGGCCATGTGCATGCCTCTCGGGATAAGTGGTCACATCGCTGTGCACCAACATATCCCTGATGTTCCTCCCTTTCCTGTATGTGATGCTGGGCCGGTTGGGAATGCTAGTGCCAATGATGTTGTCGTTCTTCAGAATGTTCCAGTTCTTAACTAGGATGTGTTTAATGTTGTCTGAGTTGGTATTGAAAGTCATGATAATACGTGTAGTGTCCTCATCCTCCTTTGTGGCCTGTGTGGGTTTGTCCAACAACGTGGAAAACCTAGAGATACCGTTGGCCCTGTCTCTAGCTCTGTTGAGTACCCATTTGGGGTATCCCCTGTCTTTGAAACGCTCAAACATCTCCTGACTAACTTGTAGATACGCTTCCTCTGAATTGCAATTCCTCTTCGCCCTCATCAACTCACCGAAGGGAATGCTCCATTTCAGGGTCTCAGGATGACTACTAAGTGCGTGGAGGATGCTGTTGCCTGCAGTGGCCTTTCTAAAAAGTGTGGTACGTATCTGGTTGTCGATGATGTCAATCTTGACATCCAGATATTCGGCCCCTGTGTTGCTGACATGCCCCATGAGAACGATGTTGTTGGGGTTCGTGTTGAGACATTCGATGAATTCAAGAGCTTTATCCCTGCTACCTTTCCAAATGATGAAAAGATCATCTATGTACCGCATCCATGTGGTTACATGTTCGAGGTAATGTGCATACTCAGGTTTTGCCAATGTTGTCTCCTCCCAGCACCCCATGAATAGATTCGTGAAACTAGGGGCAAAGCACGAACCCATCGTGGTACCTGTTGTTTGCCTGTGCAAGGCCCCATCGAACAGAAAAATGTTGTTGGAGAGACAAAACTCGATCATCTCCAACAGCATCTTGCTGTGTTCCCTGAGTCTGAGAGGTCTTTTGTTCAGGAAATGTTCGCATGCATCCAACCCCTGTTTATGATCTATAATTGTATACAGTGATTGGACATCAAGAGTGTCGAGGAACAACTCCTCATTCCATTGGATGTCTTGAATTTTCATAAGAAAATCCTTGGTGTCCTTCACATAGCTGGGTAAAGTCATAACAAAATCCCTCAGGAAGTGGTCCACATACTTGGAAACGTGTTCAGTCACGCTCCCTCTAGATGACACAATGGGGCGCCCCGGGGGATCGATGGGGTTTTTGTGCAGTTTAGGGAGAAGATAAAGTACAGGGAGTACCGGATGGTCGTTCTTCAGATATCTGTACTTCTCCCATTCCAAAATCCCCTTGTCTTTCCATACTATGAGCTTATCCCATAGATCAATGATACTCTGGTTGTATATTTCTGTGGAGACAGAAATATAGTTCTTGGAATCCCCCAACTTTTTTGTGCTTTGGCTACATATTTGTCTCTGTTCAGAATGACTATGTTGCCACCCTTTTCCGCAGGACGTACCACCACACTGGTGTCTTTGGCAAGGCCCTGGAGGGCCTGCCTTTGGTCATGAGAAAGATTATTAAACTTGAAATTACTTTTCTTCGTTCTAAAAGTACACAAAGCTTTGGAGACACAGTCATGAAAAGTATCTATGTTGTCATGTGGTAGAGAAGGGAGAAAGGTGGACTTGGGTTTAAAACCAGAAAGTGCACTGTCATCAGTGATAATAACCCCAAAATTATCCAAAATCTGGGTGTTGCTGGTATAACAACTGTCGCTACCACATAGATTGGCGGAATTATTAGTAAACCCTCCGGTTTCACCTGTTCCCTCTTGTTCCAATTCAATCATGTTAATCAGGGTGTCCATATCTCCAGTTGTAATCTCATTCTGTCGTCTGTGTGTTGGAGATTTCAACCTAGTGCTGTTACCCAATCTTTTGAGAGCATGCCATTTTTTTAATTTCAACTTTCTGATGAACTTAAACAAGTCTATCCTGGCCTCTGTATAGTTAAAGGGCCTAGATGGACAGAAGGACAGACCCAGGCATAGATTCTTTTTTTCCAAATCCGTCATCATTCTATTAGACAAATTAATGATGGTTCTATTTACCATTTCCATATCCATCAGCGCATCCTTCTGGAGCGGGTTCTGTAGTTTCCCATGCCGCCCTTGCTCCGCCTCTTCTTCCATCGCTGTTGAATTCTCTTTCTTCTATTTCTGCGCTTCCTCGTCCGCTGCCTCGTCCCCGTCCCCTCCATCCTGATGTCTTCGTCGCCGGAGCCTCCTTCATTGTCCGCCTGCTCCGGCGCAGGTGACGGTACTCCTCTAAAAAATTCACTTGTCGGCTTGTTATATCGAGGCTGGTTGGGTCTTCAGCCGAAATGTCGGACTCAGTCTCACTAGCCGTGGACGGTGATGGCGTCTGTTCTATTTCCCTCTCTTCTCTCATTGCCGTAGGTTTCTCCTTATTTTCGTAGAGATGATCGTACTTGCGACTGAAGGTGAGAATTCTCCCACTCTCATAGTCATTATAATCTCTATTCATTTTTCTCTCCTTACGTGCTTTAATTTCCTCTTCATGTTTTTTCAGACGCTCTTTCATGCTCTGTAAAGATTTCTCTACTGTCTCCTTGTCTGTCAGTGCTCTGAGTTCTTCCATAATTTCTTGTATCTGCTTGAGAATGGCCTCTCTGTCACCCCAGGCATATTTAACTAAGATCTCGAGCATTCTCCTAGAGCTTACGGCTGAATTTTCCGACCATTCTGTTAACATTGCTGGATTGGGTGTCTCATATGTAGGTGTTATAAAAATTCTCAAACCCCTGGGCACCATTTCTTGGTCAATATAATTTTGTAAAGAGATGGCCTCCCACCACTTTGAAATTTCCGTTTTTTTAAGTTTCTCAAGCTTCGCCATCTTGTCATCAGTGGACAACATCAATGTCGTTCCTGGTTTGGTTGTTAGTCAGCTTTTAGGTTTTCTGGTGAAAATAGCCAGAGCAGCTGCCCTGCGTTCTTCCTCTTCTTCCATAAGCACTACACTACTCCGACATGGATTGGCTGTCGGAAACCGAATTTGGGGGCCCCTAGTAGGGCCACTTTCCCCCCTGGCCCTCTGCATTTGGTTCTGGTGCCCCCCTAAACATCCCTGCACCGTGTTACAGTCAAAGTGAGGTGACTGTAACACGGTGCGGGGATCGTTGGAAACATCAATTTTTCTATGGGAGCTTATCCTGCGGGCATTTTCCGCCTGCAGCACAAGCTCCCATAGATAAATGGATGTTTCCAACTGCACTGTGTGCGGTCACATCCAATAATGCGGGCGGAACAGCCGAACTGAGGTCGTCGATTTGTGTTCTGAAACGGTGTTGGGGTGATGTGAGTCCGCCCAACATCGTAATCAGGTCCTAGGTAGGTATTTGGTCTGCTTTTCTATAGAAAATACGTTTTTAGGTATGCTAACAACTTTGACCGCGTTTGAGGAATCTTCACAAAACCTCCCCCCCAAAAAAGTTCATCCACATATTGGGTGGGTAGTTTTCTTTTAAATATAAACTGTGTTGTAAGAGTGGATTTGAGGCATACACCTCTTTTATATTTTGTTAGTAAAAAAAAGAATGAAATATTTTAATTCATTTACATTTGTCTTTTTTAAAAACAATTATTTAAAAAATGTTAATAAATTATAATACATTTTAGTTGTTCTAGTTTTCTTAATAGAATTATGGGGTGATTATATTATTTAGGTGTAATGAATGTGACCCCCAAATTATATGTTCTGTCCGCAACAACTGCCAGACTCGAATTTGAATATTAAATATGACCATCCCCAGTGTATACACATTCCCCAATGTTTCTTAACCCCTTGTATGCTCATGACGAGCCCAGCTCGTCATGAGGAACAGTGGAGCTGTGCTTATGACGAGCTGGGCTCGTCATAACGGTCGCGCCACTCCCACGCGTAATTGATTCCCCGCCTGTGCGGGAGAATCAATCAGTGGGCGGAGTCGTGACGAGCCCAGCTCGTCATGAGCACAGCTCCACTGTGCCTCATGATGAGCTGGGCTCATCACGAGCACAGCGCTGCCGCCGCCCCCCGTGCCGCGGGGGAATTACTCCCGCGGCAAAGGGGTTAAAATGGAGTTAGAATACCCCTAATGATTGCACTTTCTCCAGTGCTTGCTAGACTGAAGTTAGAATAATTCATTTGACCACCAATGCTTTCCACAATGTTTTTAGACTGGAAAATCACCAATGCCCATGTATACACTTTTGACATTGTTAGACTGGAGTTAGAATAATGAACCTGCCCGACAACCTGCCCATTTAGCAGTGTTTGCCAGACTGGATTAGAATAATAAATATGACCCCTCCCTCCCAGGTATGCACTTTCCCCAATGTTTGTTGGACTGGAGTTAGAGTAGTAAATATGACCCCCCACCTCCCACACCAATGTATGCCCTTCCCCCTTTTTTTGGATTGGAGTTATAATTGTAAAGCACAACTACCTTAAATGTGAGTATTTTCTCCACTTTTCACTAGACTGGAGTCACAATAGTAAATATACCCCCTCAATGTATGCAATTTCCTCAATTTTATTTAGATTTGAATTAGATTAGTAAATCTGTCTTCCCCAATGTATGTACTTTCCCAATTGTTTTTAGACAGGAGTTAGAAGAGTAAATGTTCCAATAGTCGGTTTTACATCCTCAATGTATGACTTTTGCTCGCCTGGAATTAGAATAGTATATCTGACCCCCAATGTAACCACTTTTCTCAATGTTTACTAAACTAAAGTTAGGATAGTAAATCTGACCCCTCTTTTAAGTGTGCACTTATCCCAATGTTAATTGCACTGGAGTTAGAATTGTTTATTTCACTTCTTCAGTCTATTTATTTTCCCTTATGTTTGATTGCATACTCAAAAGTAAATCTGATCGCTGAACCTAAGTCTGTGTAGATCATATTTACAGCAGTGCACTTGAATTGTTTATTTGGCTCCTTCAGTGTTTTTATTTTACCTAATGTTCAATTGGATACTCAAAAGTAAATCTTATCCCCTCACCTGCATGCTGCAGCACCCGCCGCAATGTTAAAAATGTATGTAGTGCGTTTCCCTGCACTACGTGGCAGGCACCAGTGCACCACTACCTCCCCCTCACACAAGGGGGGAACATCAACGGGCCCCCGAAACCAATCCTGCCAGCCTTTCAATGGCGGTTTAGCCGCCATGGAAAGGCTGGCTGCGGCCAGAATCATAATCTGGTGGACGGTGCCTGCCAGGCACCACCACCATTCTGTAGATGCTGACTGCTCCGCCAAGCAACCGGTACGATTGCCTGTGGCGTAAGCGTGGCGGGCGGTCTTTGTAACCGCCGTGGACCAAACATGATTCCCCCCGCCATATTAATTTGGTGGGGAGAAATTCGTCGTCAGATGGCAAAGGGCCTGCCACGGCGTGGCTGGCAGTGGCGAGCCTTCCGCCATCGTAATGACCCCCTTAGATTGGTCCCTATTGGGCTGCACATCTAATCGATAGAGTAAATTCTATAGTTGGGCAGCCTCATAACACCTTTGGGTGGCACACCCCATCCCACTGGCCGGAATCCTAACACACACACGTAGAGGCACGCCTAAATCAGAAATCAACACGTTAGATGTCACCATAGGTGCCTGGCAAGCGATAGGGAGAATCACAGATAAACTTCCCCTATATGCCCCGGCGATGCCATTGGCACATCACGCAGCGCTTACGGTGGCACAGGAATGGGGCTCGATGAGATTACTCACAGAGGCTGGCATAGATCGAATGCAGGACGTTTATCCTGATGGACATTTCTTAACAGCTGAGGACACAAAACACATTACAAACCAATCCCTGCTATTTCTATTTGCTGTGTATCGCCTGAAACTCGCAGTTAAAATGCATTACACGACATTCCCTGCTGAACCACCTACGTCCAAAGCCCTACAGCTTCTCCTGGTAGCGCCCAAAAGACGCCAGATGGTCACCAAACTATACAGAGCCGTGAGAGAGGAGAAAGTGGTAGGCACGGATAGAAGTATGAGACGCTGGAATGAAAGACTTGACCCCCCACTGACGCCACTGGAATGGGAGCGCATCTGTTCCCTTACGGGCAAACTCACTTCCAATGGCAATTTGAGACTCATACCTTTCAAATATATTCATCAGGTATATCACACACCACTCAGACTATATACATATGGCCTCAGGGATGTGAGCGACTGTAAGACATGTGGTCACTCAGATGCAGACTTCTGGCATCTTGCATGGTACTGCCCGCCAGTGGCTCATTATTGGGAGGACATACTGAATTGTATTCGGCACATGTCGGGAGCTGTATTAGAGTGCACGCCCGCAGTCTGCTTGTTGACTTATGTACCTCATCTGAAAGGGGAAATGGGCAAATTTGTGAGACTTGCTCTGTTATTGACAAAGCGAAGGAGCTCCCTGCAGCATCTAAACCCAAAAACATATGGGAACCATTGCGTCAGCATCTTCTGGTGCAGACTCTAGAGGAAGCGGGCCCTGATACTGAGGAAGGAAGATATGAGCATGAGTAATTGTCCGACAAATGTTAGGCGGGAATATTGTGTTGTCCAGGTGAAAGCATACCAAATGCAATGTAATATCACAGTGGGTATAATGTTATGATCTGTTGATTTGTTAGCCACAGAATCCGCCCTGCGTGGCGATGAAGGTTTTTGTCCATTTTGAAAATCAATAAAAAAACAAAAGAAAAGAAAAAAACACAATAACCTCATCTTGGTGGTCATAACGCACAACAGTGAAATACTTGGCACATAGACTCAAAGCAAGCACAAGACACTTCCAGCCAAACACTTATGTGATGTAGCATGCTGGCCAAGTAGCTAAGCGCTATACAAATGCTACAATGTAATACACCATCTCACTTGCAAATAATGTTGTCTTCTCTACAGTTTTACATCCTTACATTGCATGCTAACTCAAAATGTCACCTGGCCTTGTGTTCTTGAAGCCTGCATGAACATTGACCTTGATTTAAAACTATCAGCTGTTTGCCTCTTCTTTCTTTGTCAGGAAAGACCCTCTCCTTACACACCCTCCTAGCTCTGATTATACCGTACTCTAAGTCGCATGACTGTCACCACTATTGTACTTCTGGAAATTGCCCGAACCTCAATTTAGAGATCACAACTTCTCCTTCTTTGAAACCATATGCCTGCAACCTAACCATAACTAATCTCCTCCTGCCTATCTGTTCACCCCATCAATGAACTCACATACCCTAATATCACACCTAACTTCTATGAATGTATTGTACCACCTATAGTAAATGCATGTAATGGTTTTCTTGAGAGCGCGATACTAATGCCAATAAGCAACAATCACCAATACCACTGGTTTAACCACTAATCATGGGTTCCAGAGTAGTGTGTTACTCCACACAAAGTGCTTCGGTGCCTTGTCGGGGGTAGTAAGCACTATATACACGAATTAAAATTGCAAGCCGCACACTGCTTTCATGAGCAGGCACACACTCGGATCTGAAAAGCAGGCCACACCCTCGCCTCGAAGAACGGAGTATTGCAAGCAGAATGTTTTATATGTCTTACACTTGCACTAATAAATTCTTGACTTTTTGAAAAGTGGTAATTTGCAAAATGATAAGTGGAGACTGCCAACAAGCCTGGTCTCTCGATTGCTCCTTAATTGCTTTTATTCCACTGCTATCAAGCTGTGCATGATTAGGGGCTGTTTTAAATCTAATAACAATAATGCATTTTTTGCCGCTCTAAAAGGACAAGTCACAGCACTATCATTCTTGGGTTGAGTAATTGACTGCTGTCGTTGCTAACACTCACACACCCGCAGTCTGAGGTTCAAGGGGCTTTCCTCTCAAAACAACCTCCAGACATGGTTTTCTTTTCATGCCCGTCCATCCGGAGGTGAGTGAATGAAAGAGTCAATCATGAAAAATGTACGGCGTTCTGCATATTAACAACACAAAGGCACCACACATCGCGCTCACTTTATGCGTCGTTTTAGCCACACCGTCGCTGCCGCGGTGTAAGTAGGCTCACACTGCGACTGAGCGCACTGATGGCAGGAGAATGATCCCCATTTGCATAAATGGAGCTCTGAGTGTAAATGAGAGGTTTTACCCTTCGGAAGCAGCGCAATCGCTTTCATTCTGAAACTGATCAACTGAGGGCTAAGAAAAGGTTTGACATGATTTTCTTATTTATATAATTGTGAGAGGAATGGGCGAAACACAAATGTAGGAGGCCTGAGGTGTTTATCTAATTTGGCGTTTGGAACGCAGGATAGGCCTGGGGTTATCGTTTGGGTCTTTTAGGCTCTCTGTTTTCGAAGGTAATCCTTTATTCTGCTTTTCCTCTTCCCTTAGGCACAGACTTCCGTGGTTGGCCGTCCCCGGTAGTTAAAAAAAAATAAAAAATGGGAGAATACGGTAAGTATGGGCTCGGAGTACTTTATTAGGGAGGGATAGAAACCAACACCACACCCATGGGCATTGGGGATTAGCCTATATTAGCCTATATTCTAGTGTGCGTTAGAGCGTTAGGAATCCTCACCCCGCCCCCCCCCCCTTGTCACCTCCCCCTTTGCGGGTACAAAGCTGATGCTCTCGCTTTTCTTGGTTCGTGAGGATGGGGAAGTGCCCACGAAACTCAGTGAATACTTGCTTTTTTCCCTATTATATCTCTTCCGGTTTGGGTTACATCTATACCAGTAGCGGCTCGTGGAGGGAGTGCTGCGGGACGGTGAGGCGGGACAGGGGAGGGGCAGGATGGGGGTAGTAAACTCCGGCTCACGACCGACCTGAGTAATGTAACTAAATAAATAAAATGAATTTCATAGCGCGCTGAAATGCCTAATGCAATTACGAGGCACTCCCTCCATGGGCCGCTACTGCGCACTTTATAATGTTCTCACCAGAGGCTATCTCTTTTACATAATGTCCCTTAAAAAGGAAAAACAATTTATCCCACAGTTCCACTCGGAAAGCAGCATAAGAGAAACACAAAAAACAAGAAAAAATTGAATGAGGTCCTAAAAGAATTATGGAACTTGCACATTTTCTGCAATTACCCCTTCCCCCCCTCCCTAGTTGAAGTGACTTCTTTATTGGGCCTTCGATATCCCACCTGTCTCGAACCACTTCCCCTCCTTTTCCCGTCTCACCCTCCCTGTACCAACACATACCCGACAGGCCGCAAGTCTCCTGAGTTGCGGCAGGGATTCAAGCTTCCCAGGGCGACCACCACTCTTCGCTCCAGGTTTCAGGTGGGTCGTCGTCCTCGGGGTTTGGTCTCCTTTCTACGTCTCCCTTTTTGGTGCCTTCGACGTCGTCCATGACTCTAGTCCAGTTCCTCTCCCTCGCAATGTTGTCCGACTCTATGCTGCTCTCCTCCGCATCTTCCGCGTGCCCCCCTCTTTCTTCTTCGGCCATTTGCTTTGTTCACCACCGGCTTCCTTCTTCCTGCTGTGATTGGTCCTTAGTGTCAGGAGCTCCGCCCCCTTCTGTCATCAGCGGCTCCTTGCAGTCACAATTAACCCTTTCTTTGTCTTTTTAGGTCTCGGCTGGCGAAAGCAGCGCGCATGCGTTGCTCTCGTCATACTAGAGCTTCTTGGAATCAATACAGATTCCAAAGCTCTCGGAGGCGGAGTTGAAGCTCCACCCATCTTTCTTATTCGCTGGCGTCATCCTGCATTCAAAACGTAGGCTCACCATTGAAAAGGAGGCTTCTTAGTCCCTCCTTGTTGCCGCCTTGTCTCCTTTTAGCCCCGCCCCCCAGGATTGGATCCCTCACTTGTGGAGTCACACACTCGCCTTCATTAGCTGGGACGCACTATGTTTTTTACACAACGCCGCCAGCTTGTTAATTGAATAGTTGCTTCTGGGACAGGGCTGCCAGTAATTGGAGTTATTTACTAGTTTACAAGTAATATATGGGAGCACAGGTATTGTAGACAGGCTGCAGGACGGGACATTGACGTTCACCAACCAGTCCCTGCCCTAGCTCTTAACAAATCCAGTGCTGCTGCAGTGCTCTGAGTCTGACACGCTCTCGAGCCGTCTCCAGCTTCCGCACTGCGTTTAAGGGAATGCACGCTTTTCGTTCTGCAACAAACCGGATTCCCTGACCATTAGCCACAATACTGGATTGGTCGCTGTTAGACCTGGCACCATTGGCGTGGGTCTCCCTTCCATTTTTTTGCTGTTGCCTCATGTGTTTTTGCTGGTTATAGATGCTTTGGGCACTGTGCCACTGCTGTTCAGTGCCACAGTGCAAGGGCTTCCTATGGTAAATTGATGAATGAATTAGTGACTCCATGATTGGCTTGATTGGTTTACTTGTCAGACCCTAGTATAGTGCACTGTGTGTGCCCAGGGCTTGTAACCAATGCTGCTGTTGGGCTTGCAGCACAGATTGTGCCACCCACCGGAGCAGCTTGTAAAGTGTGTCTCAGGTCTGCCATTGCAGAGCCTGTGTGCAGTCTGGTACTGCCATGCGGACTGGGCAAGTGCACCCACTTACCAGTCCCTAAACCTTCCCTTTTATACATATTAATCACCCCTATGGTAGGCCCAAGGGCAGGGTGCATTGTAGGTAAAAGGTAGGACATGTCCTGGTGTGGGTGGCATATCCTAATAGTGAATTACAGCCATTTTCGTTTTTCACTATTGCAAGGCCAACTGTTCTCCATAGGCCAGAATGGGCAGTTTGGTTATTACATTTTTATAATCCTAACTGACTCAGGGAACATGGTAGAAATTTGTGTTTAGTATGCCTGAACTCAGAATGATAAAATAAATGTTTTTGTGAAATTGGTTTTAACATTCTGTGTTTGAAAATGCCACTTTTAGAAAGTAGGCATTATCTTGTCTAACCATCCAAACCTGCCTCTGCTAGGTTGTGTATTCCTTGTCTGGAGTTTGAGTGACAGGGCTGGGGGATTCCAGGAGACAGGGTGGGTCAGCTCAGTGCTGAATAGAGAGATCTGCATCTAGATAGGAGGGAGGATTTGCACCTGGGACCTGAATAGGGCTGGGCTTTCCCTCCACAATGCTGGCTCCACCTCCTGTGGTGTGTCTGATGTCCCTGCCCTGCACTGTGAAAGGAAAGAAGGAGACATGTCAACAAAGTGCTCCAGGACTGACCAGAACTGGTTTGGACTTGCCTTCAGAGAACAAAGGGAAAAGGAGTATAACTATTGGGACCCAGACCCAAGAACTTTATATCACTTCTGGGAATCAAGACGAACCTTTGCTGAGGAGAAGAACCAGGAAGCTGAAGGAGGACACTACCCCTGTGGAGAAAAGGACTGAGCGTGCTTTCTATCAACTTGAAGAAGAATCTCCAAGGGCTTGAACTACAGCTTGCCTCCTGCCTGAAGTCTCAGGGACACAAGACTTCACCAACCGGCTCCCCCCTGAATTCCCTTTCTGGGAACTGAAGTGCCTGCTGTTGTGCTGGGCCTTCTGAGAGACTGCGTGTCGCTGGGAGCAGAGAGCGCGAAGCAACAACGAGAAGCATGTAGCCGCCACAGCCGCTGTCATCGCATCGCCGAGGAAGCGAGCCGCCGCTGTCGCTGTCATCATCGCATCGCCGAAGCGCGGCGCATCGCTGGAGAAGCGGGACGCTGCCACAGAGGTCATTGTCGCATCAACGGAGAAGTGCGTCGCATGGCCTGTCATGGCTCCAAAGATCATCGAGTCGCCGCAAGGCCGTCGGGTGTGTCGCATCACACCAACGTTGTCGCATCGCAACCAAGACGCCATTTTGTCGCATCGCACTGGAGAAGAGTATCGCATCGAGGTGCCAGCGTGTCGCATCATACCGGAGAGCAGTAAGAAACAGACGCATCAACTCCCCACACAGTAAGGAAGCGAGCATCAACTCCCCTGCGCAGCAGTAAGGAACCAACGCATCCACTCCCCTGCGTGTAAGGAACCAACGCATCACCTTCCCTGCAACCCTTTTGTTTTCTTTGCGCTACCCATCTAAGGTACATTGAGAGTAAAGTGTCGCATTTACAACTTGAGAGAACTGAGCTATTTTATAACATTTAAGAGACTATTTTTCAGTACAGCATTGTGGATTTTCGTCGTCTGTCTTGTGTTAAGTCTATATAAAAATACTTATTTTTATAATACAACCTGTGTGGTGTCCATTTGTAGTGTTGTCACTGTATTACTGTATGTGTTTACAAATGCTTTACACACTGCCTCTGAGATAAGCTTGCCTGCTCGTGCCAAGCTACCAAGGGGGGTGAGTAGGGGTTATTTTAGGAGTGTAGCTCCTTACCCTGACTAGACGCAAGTGTCCCTATTTGTCACAGGTACCTACCTATGCCAACTAGAGACCCCCAAATCTAACATTGGTGGTCAGCGGTGAGGATTTGGACTTGTATTTGTGATTCATATACAGTGATTGGTGTACACTACTAGTGAGTGCAGACCATAACGCAACCCCATACTTTGAGAGAATGTTTCCTTTGAACTTCTTTTCTATTTTTGATTCCCGAGAACTGCCACTCTTTTTGCTACCATGAGCAAGTCAGCATCCATAGTATCTGTAGCCATTGTGTTGGAAGAAGAGAGAATTGATACTTACACTGTGCCTAATCTCAAAGCTTTGTGCAAGAAATTTAAAATCTCTGTGAAGGGCCTCACCAAGAAGGAGGAATTCCAAAAGGCGCTGAGGCCTGGGTGGAATCTAGGAATGCCCCTGAGCATCCTGAAGAGCCAACAATGGAGGCAGAGGATTTAAATGAGCAACTTGAGAGTCCAGTGGGCCTAGCTGGAGGGAAAGCACCTTCAGGGGCGGGCAGCAGTGTTTCTTCCAAAGGATGGTCCCCAGGAGAGCTGGAGGACAGAGCAAAGGAGAGGATGCATACGTTGGAGCTGGCTAGGCTCAAAATGAATGGGCAGTAAGACATAGAGAGCAAGAAAATAGAGTTTGAGATGGAAGTAGAAATGAAGAAGTTAGCCTTAGAGGAAAAGAGGATGCATTTTGAGCATGAGAGAGGATTTAGGGAATTGGAACTCAAGGCCAAAAGTTTAGAGGTTCCTCCCTCTGGTGGCAACATACCACCAGTGCAGGTAGAAGCAAGAGCTTACATCCCAAAATATGTAGTGAAAGATTTCCACAAGAATGAGGATATTGGTCAATGGTTTAGGGCTTATGAAGCTGCAATGTTGGCCCACCGGGTCCCAGAGAAGGATTGGGGAGCAGGGTTGTGGGCCGCTTTGTTAGTGATAGGAGGGACACTTTGTTGGTTTTGCCTACAGAGGAGCAGATGCCCTATACCCACATGAAGGGAGCCCCAATGTCCAGATTTGATTTGACCCCAGAGTTATACAGGCAAAGGTTTAGAAATTGCAGAAAACTGGAGTCTACCACTTGGGTGGAATATGTGTCTTTCTTTTGCAGAGCATTGGATGGTTGGGTGAAGGGTAGCAAAGTGGATAAGTTTGAAGCGCTCTATGATTTTTTAGCATGGGAGCACTTGTCTAATAACTGTTTTCCAGAGCAACGCCAGCATCTTATTGATAGCAAGCTAACTAACCCTAGGAAGCTTGCTGAGGAGGCGGACCGCTGGGTGAGCACTCAAGTCCAGAAGGGTCATGTGGGAGACTTTGCCAAAGGTGGGCAAGGTCCCCAGCAGAAGAGTGGGGGGGACAAGGGTAAACAGAGGGAGCTCCAGAAAGGGCCCCAAAGTAATCCCCAAGGGAACCAAGGGAAAGGTTCCCAGCCTCCCCCTGAGTAGAAGGCAGTGGCCCTGACAGATAAACCTGTTCACAAGGGGCCCAATACCTGTTTTAAGTGTGGGCAGGTAGGCCACTGTTCTAATGATGCTAGATGTCCCTTGTATGGGAAGACAGCACCCATTGGTGCACCACCCCGGCAGTTGGCTAGTGTAGCCCTGGGGGAATTGATGGGTGCCCAGGGTGGGTGGGGTCCCGCAGAGATGTCCCTTGTCTCTTTAGGAGACTGTGAAGTGGTCCCCAGGACCCAGCTGCCTGATAACACTAAGAAATACAGGCAATGGGTGACCATAAATGGCAAGAGGGTGGAAGCTCTTACAGACACCGGAGCCAGTGGGACAGCTGTCAGTTGTCGGCTGGTGTCTGACGAGCAGGTAGTCCCAAATGCATTCTACCCAGTTGTTGCCGCTAACAACACAGAGAGCCACTGCAAGGTGGCACAGGTTCCCTTTGAGTGGGGAGGGGTCTCAGGGACTCTTCAAGTAGCTGTGAGGCCAGCCATGCCTGTTGAATATCTGTTAGGTAACGATCTGGAGAGCTCCCCTTGGGCTAAGGTGGAGCGGAAAGCTCATTTAGAGATGTTGGGTTTGCCTGAGTGGGCCTGCGTGACCACTCGGTCTATGGCAGCCAGTAAGGGTGTTCAGGAGGACCTGGAGACTGAGAAACTAGTCCAGGTGTCTGCCTTTAAGAGAAGAGGTAGGGGGCGCGGGAAACGGGCCCCTGAGATTCCCATGGCCCAGGAGGAGGCGGATCCTGAGGGGGATGCCCTGGAGCCTACCGGGGAAGAGATTGCTGAACTGGGAAACCTGCCTGAGCTGACCCATTGGCAGCAGGAAGGAGGTCCCTCCAGGGAGGAGTTCTGTGGGGAGCAGAACAAGTGACCTTCTCTTGTGGGTTTGCGGCAGCTGGGTGCAAACCAGGCAGCAGGTGATCAGTCTGGATCACATTAGGGGTGGGCGGAATTTGCGTAACCGCGTTACGCAAATCTCCGCGAAACGGTAAAAAATCTCCGCGAACACGCAGAAATCCCGCGAACACGCGGAATTGCTTGTTCGCGATACTTTTTTCCTGTTCGCGATCGCTGTTTGCGTGCTCGGGGTGAAATATCTCGCGAACACGCATATTGAGAACGCGAACAAGCAAAAAATTTCGCGAAGTCGCGGAACGCAGATTTTTGGGCAATTTCGCGTTCTCCGCGGAACGCGAAATTACCCAAATTTCGCAAATTCCGCGAACGGAACGGAATTTACCGCCCAGGCCTAGATCACATTGGACCTACTGGGAGAATGGTCTCCTGTGTAGTGAGCCTAAGATTGCTGAGCCTGGGTCAGCCCGTGTGCTGGTGGTACCCCAGCGCTTCAGAGCCTTCCTACTGGGTCTAGCTCATGATGTGTCTTTAGCAGGACATTTGGGGCAGGACAAGACCTTTGAAAGGCTTGTCACACATTTTTATTGGCCCCAAATGCGCAAGAGTTCAGACACTCATTGCAGGACTTGTCAGACTTGCCAGGCAAGTGAAAAGAGCAGGAGGAAGCACAAGGCACCTCTCCAGCCATTCCCTGTGGTCAGCCCCCCCTTTGAACTGGTGGGTATTGACATTGTGGGGCCACTGGACCCCAAGACAGCCATGGGAAACAGGTTCATCCTGGTCTTGGTGGACCATGCCACCTGGTACCCGGAAGCCATACCTCTGAGGAAAGTGACAGCCCCCGTGGTGGGACGGGCACTGATGGGAATTTTCTCACGAGTAGGATTCCCCAGAGAGGTTGTGTCTGACCGAGGTACCAACTTCATTTCTAAGTATATGAAGTCCCTGTGGCTGGAGTGTGGTGTAACCTACAAGTTCACCACTCCTTACCAACCCCAAGGAAATGGGTTGGTTGAAAGGTTCAACCGAACCCTAAAAGTCATGATAATGGGTCTTGAGGAACCTATGAGGCGTAAATGGGACGTCCTCTTACCAAGCCTTCTCTTTGCATAACGTGAGGTGCCACAGAAATCTCTAGGGTTCAGTCCCTTTGAGCTTCTCTATGGACACCCAGTGAGAGGACCTTTTAGCAGACCCTCCAGGATTTCACGATTTCGCGATTTCGCGATTTGCCGCGAAATCGGCACTTTTGTAAAAATGCCGCGATTTTTACAAAAGTGCCCGCGAAATCGGCACTTTCGTAAAAATGCCGCGATTTTTACAAAAGTGCCGATTTCGCATGATTTCGAATTGCACAGAAACCCACTTATGCGCACTAAGGTTGTTTTTATCCACCTCCTGCCAAACTATAAATGTGCGCCATTTTTTGTCAGATTAATTTAGGTGTGCACAAAATCTTGAATTTGCAATTGGAATTTCCATAGCCTGACTCATTAAATCAAGATATGCATGTTTTTGAACGACACATTCCACCAAGTTCAGGAAAAATCTATTAAGGCAGTATTTTTGCAGCAGAAAATGTAGGAATAGAGGTGTGAACACGTGTCTCCCCTCAAGAGAGGAGCACAACGGTGGGCATGTTGTGTGCTCGGAAAATGACTAAATGGGACCTTTGGGTAACTTTTCAAAATGTTTGCTTGTCGATTCTCACGCTTAACACTCATCAAAATGTACGCCTCCAAAAGGAAACAAGCATTGGCAACACCAGTAGGTCTCGTCTACCATGCGATTTTTCATAAAAGCGCCTGTTTCAGGACCAACTGTTTTGACAACTAGCGCTATACAATATCTACATCGCACACTTGTTCCAGACGCAACAGCAGTAATATTTGCAGGGCGACGTAAGCGCTCGCCAGGCGCGAAGACTACAGAAAGGGTAGAATTTAGGACAAAGGTGGGAACACAAATCGTATTAACCATATAAAATGACACACCATGCTGGCGACTAGCGCCTTTCGTAGTTTGGAATGAGTGTGCAACATAGACAATAATTTAATACAGTTACTTGCCTGGTTGTAGTTATTTTAACACTTGTTGAAACGTATGTAGAATTGTACATTTACATACGTTTTAATTTTGGGATTCACTTTTTAACCTACATAAAATAAATTATATTTAGCTTGAACAGAAACTTGGTCAGCTAGATGCGCAGTGCTGATCCCGAGAGCCAGCATCAAGCAAGAGTACCGCTGCCAATAGTCACTGTCTTACTTCCCTATACAGACCCTCCAGGATTTCGCGATTTCAGGCTGAAAATGAATGATTATGAGTAAAATAAAGTGCCGCAAAAATGCCGCTAAATTTCCATATTTGTGCCGCTAAATTTCCGTATTTATGCCGCTAAATTTGCTAAGCCATGCCGCTATATCCTGGGGGGTCTGTTTGAGTTTGGTCAAGGAAGGCTGGGAGCAATCTCCCAGGAAACCTTCCTATGATGTATATAGCTACATGCTGGCCTTCAGGAACCAAACTAGGCGTTTCAGAAAACTTGCTGAGGCGAATCTGGAAGCCTGCCAGGAGGAGATGAAGCAGTGGTACGACCCGAATGCCACTCTGGGGGAGATTCAGCCTGGTCAGAGAGTGTGGGTCATGGCCCCTGTGGAGCCCTGTGCGCTCCAGGATAAGTGGACCCGACCATTTGAGGTGGTGGAGTGCAAGAGTCCGGTTACCTACTTGGTGGACTTGCGGTCTCCCAAGAACCCCTTGCGGGTCCTGCATGTTAACCGCCTGAAGCCCCACGTAGAAAGGTCCGAAGTGGGCATGCTCCTAGCAACAGATGCTGGAATGGAGGAGGAGACTGAGCCTCTTCCTGACCTCCTGTCTGCAACAGAACAAGATGGGTCAGTGGACGGAGTAAACCTCTCTGCCACCCTGATCCCTGAGCAACAGAATGACTGTCACCAGTTGCTGGGACAGTTTTCTGACCTGTTCTCTCTAATTCCTAGTGTCACTGATTGGTGCGTCCATGATGTAGACACCGGGGACAGTCCTCCTGTCAAGCACAAAACTTACAGAGTGACTGACAGGGTGAGAGCTTGAATCAAGGAGGAGGTCTCCAAGATGCTTGCATTGGGGGTGATTGAGTCCTCTAACAGTCCTTGGGCCAGCCTAGTGGTCTTGGTCCCAAAGGCTGCGCACCGGGTGTCGCGCCAGAACTGCAGTTCTGTGTGGACTACTGAGGGCTCAATTCAGTCACCAGGACTGACGCACACCCCATCCCCAGAGCTGATGAGCTCATTGATCGGTTAGGGGCTGCCCGGTACCTCAGCACGTTTGACTTAACGTCTCGGTACTGGCAGATCGCCTTGACTGATGGGGCGAGAGAGAGGTCAGCATTCTCCACACCAGATGGGCACTACCAATTCCGGGTTATGCTCCTGGCACCCAACTTCTCAAAAGAGTTTATTGTGCAAACAGACGCTTCAGAGCATGGTGTGGAGGCTGTTCTATCACAGATTAATGAAGAGGGCCTAGATCAACCTGTAGCCTTCATCAGTAGGAGGTTACTTCCAAGGGAACAGAGGTGGAGTGCAATTGAGCGTGAGGCATTTGCTGTGGTCTGGGCACTGAAGAAGTTGAGACCATACTTGTTTGGGACTCACTTCCGGGTTCAGACAGACCACAGGCCCCTCAGATGGTTGATGCAGATGAGGGGTGAGAATCCAAAGCTGTTGAGGTGGTCCATTTCTCTACAGGGAATGGATTTGACGGTGGAACACCGCCCTGGTACAGAACACGCCAACGCTGATGGTCTGTCCAGATTTTTCCGCCTTAGTGATGAGAACTCCCAGGAGGTAGGGTAGTTCTCCCCACATTTCAGCTGGAGGGGACACGTGTTAGACCTGGCACCATTGGCGTGGTTCTCCCTCGCCAATGGTGCCTCTTCTTTTGCTGTTGCCTCATGTGTCTTTGGTGGTTATAGATGCTTTGGGCACTGTGCCACTGCTGTTCAGCGCCACAGTGTAAGTGCTTCCTATGGTAAATTGATGTATGGATTACACACCATGTGGCTCCATGATTGGCTTGATTGGTTTACTTGTCAGACCCTAGTACAGTGCACTGCGTGTGCCCCAGACTTGTAACCAATGCTGCTGGTGGGCTTGCTGCACTGATTGTGCCACCCACCGGAGCAGCTTGTAAAGTGTGTCTCAGGTCTGCCATTGCAGAGCCTGTGTGCAGTCTGGTACTGCCATGCTGCCTGGGCAAGTTCACCCACTTAACAGTCCCTAAACCTTCCCTTTTATACATATTAGTCACCCCTATGGTAGGCTCAGGGGCAGGGTGCATTGTAGGTAAAGGGTAGGACATGCCCTGGTGTGGGTGGCATGTCCTAATAGTGAATTACAGCCATTTTCGTTTTTCACTATTGCAAGGCTACTTGTTCTCCATAGGCCAGAATGGGCAGTTTGGTTATTACATTTTATAATCCTAACTGACTCAGGGAACATGGTAGAAATTTGAGTTTAGTATGCCTGAACTCAGAATGATAAAATACATCTTTTAGTGAAGTTGGTTTTAACATTCTGTGTTTGAAAATGCCACTTTTAGAAAGTAGGCATTTTCTTATCTAACCATCCAAACCTGCCTCTGCTAGGATGTGTATTCCTTGTCTGGAGTTTGAGTGACAGGGCTGGGGGATTCCAGGAGACAGGGTGGGTCAGCCCAGTGGTGAATAGAGAGATCTGCATCTAGATGGGAGGGAGGAGTTGCAACTGGGACCTGAATAGGGCTGGGCCTTCCCTCCACAATGCTGGCTCCACCTCCTGTGGTGTGTCTGATGTCCCTGCCCTGCACTGTGATAGGAAAGAAGGAGACATATCAACAAAGTGCTCCAGGACTGACCACAACTGGTTTGGACTAGGCAAAGGCCTCTCTGCCTTCAGAGAACAAAGGGAAAAGGAGTATTAATATTGGGACCCAGACCCAAGAACTTTAGATCACTTCTGGGAATCAAGACAAACCTTTGCTGAGGAGAAGAACCAGGAAGCTGTAGGAGGAGACTACCCCTGTGCTGTGTGTTTGGGCGTTGGCCTGAAAAGGACTGAGTGTGCTTTCTATCAACTTGAAGAAGAATCTCCAAGGGCTTGAACCAGAGCTTGCCTCCTGCCTGAAGTCTCAGGGATACAAGACTTCACTAACCACCTCCCCCCTGAATTCCCTTGCTGGGAACTGAAGTGCCTGCTGTTGTGCTAGGCCTTCTGAGAGACTGCCTGTCGCTGGGAGCTGGAAGCACGACGCAACAACGAGAAGCTTGTTGCCACCGCAGCTGCTGTCATCGCATCGCCGAGGAAGCGAGCTGCCGCTGTCATCATCGCATCGCCGAAGCGCGGCGCATCGCCTGAGAAGCGGGACGCTGCCACATAGGTCATCGTCGCATCACCGGAGAAGCACGTCGCAGGGCCTGTCGCGGCTCCAAAGATCATCAAGTCGCCGCACGGCCGTTGGGCTTATCGCATCACACCAACGTTGTCGCATCGCAACCAAGACGCCATTTTGTCGCATCGCCCCGGAGAAGAGTATCGCATCGAGGTGCCAGCGTGTCGCATCGCACCGTAGAGCGGTAAGTAACTGACGCATCAACTCCCCACACAGTAAGGAAGCGAGCATCAACTCCCCTGCGCAGCAGTAAGGAACCGACACATCCACTCCCATGCGTGTAAGGAACAGACGCATCACCTTCCATGCAACCTTTTTGTTTTCTTTGCGCTACGCATCTAAGGTACATTGAGAGTAAAGTTTTGCATTTACAACTTGAGAGAACTGAGCTATTTTATAATATTTAAGAGACTATTTTTGAGTACAGCATTGTGGATTTTCGTCGTCTGGTCTAGTGTTAAGTCTATATAAAAATACTTATTTTTATAATACACCCTGTGTGGTGTCCATTTGTAGTGTTGTCACTGTATTACTGTATGTGTTCACAAATGCTTTACACTCTACCTCTGAGATAAGCCTGCCTGCTCGTGCCAAGCTACCAAGGGGGGTGAGCAGGGGTTATTTTAGGAGTGTAGCCCCTTACCCTGGCTAGACGCAAGGGTCCCTATTTGTCACAGGTACCTACCTATGCCAACTAGAGACCCCCAAATCTAACAGTCGCTCTAACCGCACCCCATCAAATTTAGCTTCTTACAGTGTGTGTGCACACTTCCAGAGCATCTCTACTGAATAACACCATACTATCCGACAGTGTGTGATCAAGCCTCGGGAGCTTTTCTACCATTAACAGCACAGTATCCTAAAGTGTGTGCGCTCGCCTCAAGAACGTCTTATTACTAGCCCCAGCACCGCGGCCGGGTGATGTGTGTCTACGCACCCTAGGGGCAGAACCTCCTCTAGCACTGAAAATCAATGTTTTTTTCTTCTTTGCAGATTTATATAGCTGGAATTCGACCCGAAGGTATTGGAGTGCTTTACACGAGCACCAGTTGGTTACAGGACACATTCATTAGGTCTCGCCTGACCCAGCGCATGCGCTGGTCTGGCGAGACTTTTAGTAAGGGATTAAAAATGCTGCCATGGCTGGCCTAGAGCTTGAGTGCATGTGCCCGGGCGCGTGCTTTGCGTGCCTCTCTCCGCGCCTCAATTACATTAAAAGTAAAGCTTTAAAAGTAAAGCGCGGGTGCCGCGATTATAATAAAAGTAAAGAAATAGTAAAAAACATCTATTTCTTTACTTTTGCTACAATCGCGGCACCCGCGCTTTACTTTTAACATTAAAAGTAAAGCGCGGGTACCGCGATTATAGCAAAAGTAAAGAAATAGAAAAAAACATCTATTTCTTTAATTTTCCTATAATCGCGGCACCCGCGCTTCACTTTTAATGTTAAAAGTAAAGCGCGGGTGCCAAAAGCGAGACCTATTGGCTATGCCAATGCTTTTTGATCTCGGCACTAAGTCACAAAGGTGTCTTCCCTGCTTGCTTGCAGTTTATTTGCTAATAGGACATGCTGTGTGCCCACATCCAAAGTATTTTAATTAAGTTTTGCAAGTACATTTTTCGACCTTATCTAGTTTTATTATTTTGTGCAGCACCTTTTACGCAAGGATGTTGTGCCATACCTTTAAGAATTTACTTTATTTGTGTTTTTCTTTAGCTTCTCACAACTGATTTTGAAATGACGTTTCCCTCATCTCCTCAGGGTGGAAGCAGTTGCTATGAAAGGGCCTTTATTAATGGCTTTCTAATGACTGTTTTCTCCCACATATTCCTTGAGTGAATCCTCTTCCCGGTATGAGGCACAAATTATTTCAGCAATAGCTAGTCACCGGCGTCCGGTTGGTACTGAATGATGACGTCTTTACAAGGAGAAGGTACATCAGTGATGCACATACGGGGCCACAGGAAATGGATAATATCCGTTTCTTTTTCACTATGCCCCAGTATTTGTGTGATTCTTTAAAGATGACATTTCTCAACTATTTTCCAATGTCTTTGTCGGGTTTTCTCGAGATTTTAGGAGCAGCTCTTTTCACAAATCTTCCAGCTTCAGGCCCAGCAGCTCGGCCATTAGCACATGTAAGGGACAGGTGCACACCTGGAGTCTTGAAAGATCACGATACCTCGTCATTTCATCTGTTTGCCGACATCCACCTCAAGATACTCTGTGGGAGAAAGGCTAAGCTGCCGATGGCCTTTCTCAGAGAGAAATCTCAATCTCTTTCCAGAACCAAACCCATTCATAAATCCCTTCCACTCATTTGATGAATTAGCAGTAAGAACCCACGAAGCTAGGAGCAGACATAGGCTCTGGACCTTTCGTTTTAACTGTGCCTCTACTTTTTAAACGAACATTGGCATAGCCAATAGGTCTCGCTTTTGGGACCTTATAAGTGTTTAGCCATGCAACAGTTGATGTTGTTGCACAAAGGATATTGTGCTGCATAACTGAATACTTATAAGTTCCCAAAAGCGAGACCTATTGGCTATGCCAATGCTTGTTTTTAGTAGGCACGGAGAGATTAAGTGATTTGCCCAGAATCACAGGCTGTTAAGCCGATGCCAAGACTATTAGCTCCGAAGTCGGCAATGCAATCTTGCACGTGTTTGTCCTCTCCTTTGCCTCCGTTCACTGCGGCCTTCTTTGCCCATTCGTTGTCTCCTGACTATCCACAGACACGTTACTTTGTTTTACAATACATGCATGTTTAATCATATTTACTTTCCTTCATTCAATCCATCCGAATAGCGCCATGGGCCAGACAGTCAAACAGAGGGGTTCGAAAGTGGGGTTCAGGGGTCATGGTGAGGGGTGGGGATCAATGGTAAGGGGTGACATCGCTGCTCAGTCGGGGATCATCAGCCGCTGTCAGTCTTCCGAGAGATGAAAGGAAGGCCTCTGCGTGCAAAGCTGTTTGCATTTGAAGACCCGCCCACCCCTATTCTTTGCTCTATGCTTCGCTACTAAGTATGCACAGTTGTGTCTTATCTCCTGCCACCCGGGTCCCTCCCCACATCTCTTTTGTTACACAGTTGTACGTTCTTTACATAGACTTAATTGCATTTTAAAAGTTTGAAATGTATTGTCAGCCTCTTTGCACGGGCACGTGCTTGACTGCGGGGGAGGGGAGCAGCCCAATAGAAGGGTTCTAGCCCAAATTAAAAAGTTTAAAAACTATTATCAATATCATCCCAGAATCCATAGTTATTTGAATTCACAGTCACATAAACTACTGTTGTTTATACTGTAAAGCCTAGAGATAAACATCTCATGGCATCCCAGTCCAAGCATAAAATCTACTAGGATAATTTTAAGTACTAATCTCGTGAATTTGTTTAAAAAAAGTTCATATATATGTTTTAAATAAGTACACCTGTTCTTACTTGGTAATTAAAAGAATGGCAAAGGCTCCGTGGAGTTTGCCATTTAATCATAAAATTCCTTTTACTAATGCTCCCTCATGGTTTTGTATATTCGGAGATCTAGGCTGTTCAGTGTGTTCATTATTGTTGATGAACAAATGAGGCACGCGTAAGTAAGTGTGGGCTACAATTCTCCAAGGTAGCAGTTTGCACATTAAGCTAAAAAGGCGGCCCTGGTTGGGCTCCCACTAGGTCTAACTAAAATGTAACCGAAATAGTAACTTATCCCATAGGCCTAGCTGCTGGCATAATGGCAATGTGCGACTTATTACAATGTTATACAATATTTCTCATGATTTCTGTAATACTTCACCTACAGAGCTGGTCTCTCTCTGTGGCTGTGAGATCCATATAGCAACATGAAAATAGACGGCAGACACCTACACCGAACATGGAGGGAGGATGTGGTCTTACGGCTAGACTGCCGACTTTGGAGGTGGGAAACCAAGGTTCGAGCCTCGGGGTTGACTCCAGATCCTTAATCTCTCCATGCCTACCAAAACAAAACAAAAAAATTACTGTGTCTTCGTGTAACGTAGCTGGTGCTCATTGTAAAGTGCTCAATACCTTCAGGTCGAGTTTGCGCTATATAAATATGCAAAAAAAAAAAAAAAAAATACCCACGGTGAGAGAAACTGTAACGCCATATGAGTGCCAAAACTATATGGCGAACTGAAAGATACAGTCAAGCTGCGGTTGGGTGGTCGGCCATCACAGTGTAACTTCAAGATTAGACTTTAGTAAGTTCGCCGGTGAGGGGCTTGCAGACAGCATTCAAAGAAGTTCGGTCGGAACAATTATGGGGCATATTATCAAGAAACGGCGTTAAAAATATTGCCGCTTTAGCGGCAGAAAACTGCCGCTTAAGTGGCGATAATAGGCTTGATAATATGCCCTTGAGAATCCCCATAGAAGCCCATGTTCTGGTTTCAACATGGGCTTCTATTGGAATTCTCACGGACATATTATCAAGCCCATTATCACCGCTTTAGTGGCAGTTTTAAGCCGCTAAAGCGGCGATAATTTTAACGCTGTGCTTGATAATATGCCCCTAAAGGAGTAAGTTTGGAGCATCCAAGTAGGTCATCTTTTTACGTAAAGGAAATGCACCGCTTTTGCGGGAAAGGAGAACTGGCAGGTGTCTCTTACTCCTCTTCTACCGAGTTATGCACCTTGAGATAAGGAGTGTGAAGAGTCGGCCAAAGTTGGGACTGGGATTCTGTTATCTACAGGTGGTGGTAAGTGCCTCTCCCTTTGGGTCCCCAAATCAGTGATCTATTACTGTGATTGGTGTTTCACAATAATATGATTATTTATTTTTCCAAATTTTTCACAAATCGTGTATCAGAACATAATTGTTATAAACAACTCCGCAGATAATATGCATTACATGTATTAGATATTAAAAGAGCTCTGGGGTTTTAGATTAACAGAACTAAACCCCTTCACAAGACAAAGCTGCTCTGTGTTGTGTTCATGAATCCCACGTGGGAAATCCATCTTCCACGTCGGGCCTTGTGAGGTTAGTTAAATGCAGTGAAGTGTGTTAGGTGAAGATAAAAGAAAGTCTGAATTCTGTTTTTTAAGCTCATACTACGCGGAAAAAGGAGGCAACATACCATTAGCACATATTTGTGAGGCAACATACCATTAGCACATATTTGTGAGGCTGCGTGCGACATGTTCAACTCCACACATTGACTGGGTCTTATTGTGTGGATGTCCAAGCTCGGCAGGAGGCTCGCGTGCTTAACGCTTTATTTCAAACTTCTGCTTTAGCTGCTCTCCAACTGCCAACCACCACCTAAGGGGGGAGTACACTGCTGCATAGCCTCTACATTGCAAGGGGTCCACAGCAGCACGTGCTACCGACGAGGGGGAACAGCCATTACAACGCGGGTTTTACCACGCGTTACTATTACATCGCATGCGTTACACGCATGCGATGTTACAACGCGTGGTAAAACCACGCATACCATTACATCGCATGCACTTTTACAACACATGCGATGTAATGTGGCGGCGGCTATCCAAGTCGTTGTGAGAAAACTCAGGCTGTTTCCTCACAACGACGTGAAGCAAGCAGGAAGGAGGAAGCAGGATCCGACGGCGACGCTGGAGAGGAGAGAGGTAAGGGGGGTTTGCGCTTGGGGTGGGGGTTAATTTTTTGGGTTTAGGGCAGTGTAAAAGTAGTGTTCTGTGTGTTTTTAACGCTTTAGTGTGTTTTTTGTAGTGCAATGTATTGTATTAGGGTTTAGGGTAGTGTTGTAGAGTTTGTGTAGTGTAGTGATTTAGTGTTTTAGGGTTTAGGGTAGTGTAGTAGTGTTTGCGTAGTGTAGTGTTTTAGGGTTTAGGGTAGTGTAGTGTTTGTGTAGTGTAGTGTTTTAGGCTAGTGTAGTTTTTTAGGGTTTAGGGTAGAGTAGTAGTGTTTGCGTAGTGTAGTGTTTTAGGGTTTAGAGTAGTGTAGTGTTTGTGTAGTGTAGTGTTGTAGTGTTTAGGGTAGTGTAGTGTTTTAGGGTTTTGGGTAGTGTAGTAGTGTTTATGTAGTGTAGTATTTTAGGGGTAAAGGATAGTGTAGGTTTTTAGGGTTTAGGGTAGAGTAGTAGTGTTTTACAGATTAGGGTAGTGTTTGTGTAGTGTAGTGTTTTAGGGTTTAGGGTAGTGTAGTGTAGTGTTTTAGGGTTTAGGTTAGTGTAGTAGTGTTTGCGTAGTGTAGTTTTTTAAGGTTTAGGGTAGTGTAGTAGTGTTTTAGGGTTTAGGGTAATGTTGTAGAGTTTGTGTAGTGTAGTGGTTTTGGGTAGTGTAGTGGAGTTTGAGTAGTGAAGTGCGTTAGGGATTAGAGTAGTGCTGTAGTGTGTGTGTGTTGTGTTTTAGGGTTGTGTAGGGTAGTGTAATGTAATTGTAGGGCGAGGACTGGGGGTCAGGGAAGGGTTGGGTAGGTAGTCACTTACCTTGCAAACTAACCACGAACATAGCTTTACCACGCATGCCTTTGCGTTGTAATGGCATGCGTGGTAAAGGCATATTCGCGGTAATAGTTTGCGATGTAATGGCATGCGATTTCATTGACATCGCGTAGTAATACCCGCGTTGTAATGGCATGCGTGGTATTACTATGCGATGTAATGACATACATCCACCAACGAGAAATTGTACTTATCATCTAAGTATGGTTTATAGCTTGTAATGCAGTAGATTCACATGCTCCTCCCCGGAAGTGAGCTCATGCGTTAGATGCTCTCTCACATTCGCGATGCACCTGTACACAGCTGTTTTTGACTTTTATATAGCGCAAACTCTACAAGAAGGTATCAGGGCGCTTTACATGAGCACCAGTTGTGTTACAGAAGGACCCATTCATTTTGTTAGGCACGAGGATATTAAGTGATTTGCCCAGAATCATAGGAGTTATTTAGGGCTTTAAGTGGGATGAACTGGTGGGGAGGTCCTCTCAAAGGGGGGTGGCCAATGTAATTAAGGGTGTGGCTTAAAAGTGCGTAAGCTATAAATCTGTGTTTAGCATAGTGTGCCCCCCGACTTGTATTTTGTGGTTTCTGTCATTGCATCTAGATGTATGATACAACAAGGAACACCATACCTACAACAAGTCAGGACTATTGGCTTTGTCAATGGTTGTCAGTTGCATAAGATAAATAAGAAACAACTATGGCTTGTATATAATATTGAAAAAGCTTCCACTTAAAGCCCTGGTGACACCACAACAGTGTTGCTGCTCCTGAGTTTCAAAAAGAGAAGGGAAATCCAGAGAGAAAATGACTCTTTAAACGATTTCCCTTCCCCCTGCAATGCCCACCTGGCATGATGTCATGCCGTAACTTCTCCACTAGTGAGAAGTGGGCAGTGTGAGCACGCGCACATGATGTGCCTGCTGTCACTGCCGTCCGAAACAAGCATTAAAAATGCAATAGGTCTCGCCTTTCATTAAGTTAAAGCCATTTGCTTTGCTATACAATACCATTAGCAAAGCAAATGGCTTTAACTTAATCAAAGGTGAGACCTATTGCATTTTCAATGCTTGTTTGTTATAGGGAAGGCGTTGCTGGTGTTGTCCGTTCTGTCCATCGTGCTGAAGTAAAAAGGGTAGGTGAAGACCGGTCTTTGTTAAAGTGCTCTGATTCTGTAGGGGTTACAGGGTGGTTGCAGGGAGGGGGAACGGGGTATCACCTGTCTCATAATAATGCTATTCTAAGCTTAAGTTACCTGTAGCATGCACTACTGTCAAGAATCACCTTTTGATGTTCCCAAGCAAGTGACCATATCATGCAAGCAAACGAAACAAGGGAATCTGTTACCTGCCAGATGCACACATTTGGGGCCAGGTTTATCAAGATTTTGGGTCACACTTGTACCACGATGCAAGGGCGATGCAAAGCTTAAGTGAGATTTAACATGCCACGCAAGACCACTTTGCCTGGTCCTGCATGGCTTGATAAATCTGGAGTACCGCAAGGCAGCGCAAATCGCTGTCTTGCGTTACTCTGTCCCAGGAAGGCATTCCATGGGTGGAGATTAGGTGTTCCCACGCGTCCACCCATAGATTTTGGCGCATTCCATACTTACCATTAGTGGTAGACATGGGAATGTGTCCAAATGCTACGTCCCCCCGGTGAGGCGTATCAAGGAGAAATATCCTTATTTCTCTTCGTTTTTTCCTCTTTCTATGTGTGCTGCAGCACACATAGAAAGGGGAAAATACCTCTCAGGGTTGTTTTTTTGCAGAAAGGTGCCCCTTCCAGCACTAAAACAGTCCTGCCTACAATGCAGGCACCCTTGCAGCATGATTCAAGGGTTCCTGCGTTAACGCTAGGTAGCCAAAGGTGCGCCAGCACTGGGGAAGGACAGGAATGCCCAGTATAATGTTAAATACGGTGCATTCCTGGCCTTTCACACAGCTTAGCAAGGTGGCTTTCTGTGTTGCGCTGTGTGCAAGATTGATAAATATGCCTCTTAGTTCCTGACAGTGTGCTTCCTCATTGCATGGGCCCGGTACAGACTGGTCATTTGTGCCTGACTATATCTGACACATGTCTTAACACTTTGAGTTAGCGCATTCCCTGAAGAGAGCTAAGCAGGGAATTAAAGAGGGACAGTTCACATTCTTCTCCATTTTGAGGTCCCAGCTTTAGCTGTCTATTGGCAAGACCTATTGTTTACAATACAAAGACATATACTTAGAGTGGGCTTTGGGTCCCTGGGATTACTGCCTGGTCTTGTTTTTTTCCATTCTTAGAGGGGAAGGTGTATTACGGCTAACCCTGGGCATAGTTCGCGAAGTAGCACTTCGCGAAGCTACGCAAAGTGCAGTTCGCACTACGCGAGCTACGCGTAGCACTTCGTGAACTTCGTAGTACCTTGTTCGCACTCAGCCAGATGTCGTTTTCAATGATTGCACAGTGCGGACAAGCAACCGGCACTGTGCAATCATTGAAAATGGCATCTTGCACAGTGCGAGCTGTAGTTTTCTGCTGCTCGAGTAGATTTTTACTCAAGCAGCAGCTTTTTCAACGCGAACTGGTAGTTTCTCATCGCGAGCGGTCGCAAGCATACGCGACCACTCGCAATGAGAAACCTGACCTCCTCGCATTGGGAATCTCGCCGGGAGGTTTATTTTCCATGCTCGCGATCGCCAACTTGATGTTGAGGACCGCGAACAAGCAAAAAATGACTGCAGCACTACGCAACACTATGCTACGCGCGTTCGCACTGTGCTACGTGCAATTCACGTAGTGCGAAGTAGCGCGAACTTCGCAAACTACGCGAGCGTAGCGTAGTGCTTTGCCCAGGCTTAATTACGGCGACGCCTTCCCATTTGCGAATGGGTTATCACCACTTTTGAATTGGTGGTAAAGTATTAATGTTTTGCCACCGGCATTTGGTTGCAAAGCATTAACACATATTACTACGAATCAGTATTTGGAAGGGACGCCCTAAACATGCCAATTCCAAATACCAAATTTCAAATGCACATTGAAATTTGGTAACAAGTTGCAGATTTACTTCTTGCCTTTTGTACATTAAAAAGAGCTTTTTGCGTTCACAAACGGACAGATTCTGCAAATCTGGTCGTTAGCCACCTCGAAAAACCTTTGTACATCTTGTCCTATTTTTACAACTTCATAATCATTTAAAGCAGCAGGCGGCCAAAATTGATCTTATGGGAAGTGTTTACATGCCACAAAGTTTCATTGTTTTTTGTGTTCAGCTCTTGGAAACACTAGGAAGCACCAGCTTCATCTCTGATAGTTTCAAAGTGTCTTGAAAACAAAATTTAAAAAAAAGTGCCGCAATCCAAGCATAAATAGCGCAGAAGTACACTAATAAAAAAAAAGATTTAGTACTCGGTCCAAGCCCCAGAGAAGACAATAGACAAAAAATGGTGTATATTAGGGGCAGATACTCATTCTACATTTTTATCCAATGAGGAAACAAATTAATCACTGGTAAGAAATGTATCTGTAGCAATATGAATTTAATTATTTTTAAACAAGACAAGTGACAACACTAGTACCTTTAGTACTCATATTTAACACTGCTTATACATATTTACACATACACAAATGTACATACTTAAACGTAGATAAGAGTACATTTTAATATAAACACAACCTATTATTTACATTGTGTCTTTATGAGCAAGCAATATCATGTGTTTCTATTAGACTTCAGTCTTCCATTTGTTTAAAGAAATTGTGTGGCTCTATTTAGAAAAAAATCTAATTACAGTCCAAATTCAGGAGGTAGACTTTATTAGGTCAAAATTTTGTGAGTGATTTAAATGTTCAGACTACTCCTCTCCTAGAGTTGTCGAAGCGTTTCGGCCATTTCACCTTTGGGCCTCATCAGGACAAAGGGAAGGCTGGACGTGCTTGCTGAGACAGGATATATTTTCTGTGTTGATGTCTGAGAACCAGTTGTGGCCCACGCTGGAACACTTCTTGATGCGGTGCGCACTGTTAGTGCTGAAAAGTCTTGTTTCAATGCTCTTGGCAAGCAGATAAAGATCTCCGCCCCAAAGGTACGAAGTGTAACAGTAGCTCAAAAGATGTGCCCTGTAGCTCCCGTATGTCTTCCATTTAAATGTTGACCTAATAAAGTCTACCTCCTAAATGTGGACTGTCATTAGATTTTTTCTAAATACAGCCACACAATTTCTATTAACAAATGGAAGACTCATTGGATAAAACTGTAGAACGAGTATCTGTCCCTACTCTACACCATTTTCTTTCTATATGTATATGTTTTCCTTGCCCAGGTTTAGTATGACTATTTGGGCACCCCCTTCTTTCTTTTTCTCCAGAAAAGAAAATAAACACACAAAGACAAAGTTAAGCCAATATGCCCTCACACGAACTCTCCAGAGAAAGGGAAGAAAATAAGACTGACAATGAAGCTAACCAATGCTTAGTAATTGGTGGGCCAAACGCCCCTCACACCCTTTCGTAATCACCACCCTGCCGGAGGCACACATTCAGCAGCACGTCAAACTGCATGACGGTCAAATTACAATCCTTTAAATCCTACTGCATATGCTGCCAAGCCTCAAGGGCATTGCCATTCCCTACATAAAGGGGAATTTGCCAGACTTATTAGGAGATGCCTTACCTTCAGCATAAACCAAATCCACATTCTAAGACATATTAGTTAAGGATGGATGCTTTCCTGAAACTCAAAAGTGCAATTGAATGTGTCCTGCAGCCAAATATTGTCATACTGACTGTCCTGCAATTTCTTGGGAGCTGGATTGTGGCAATTGGGCAATATAGGGTAATGCTGAGGGAAGGGTTGTCTGCTCCCTCTGGGTCCTTAAATGGCTGGGCAGGTGCCCTTCACTGTGGTTTGACTATGTGTGGGTCGGCACCTGGTGAAACTTGAGTAGTGTATCTGGACCTGGGATTACCAGACAATGTAATCATGAGTCTGAAAACAATGGCCGGCTTTGAATCACCCAAAGTGGCATCCCTCGGGGTTTCTGATGAAGATAGCTCATAATGATGCACTCAGTGGGTAAATCACAGCCCCCTCACATCACAGTGCAAAGGTATATTCCCCAGTCAACATTTAAAGTGCATTCTGACCAATCAAAATTTAAAAAATAAAAATAAAAAAAAAAAATAAAGTGCATTCTGAGACCTGTAGTGGTTAATCCAAAATGTCACCTGGAGATATCTCATATATGCAACTTAAATAAATAAACATGTATGTCCTGTGACTCACTTATATGAAAACGACAATCACAGACAACTGGGGGAGGTGGGAAATGTGTGTGAGGGCAAATAGGGGTACAGGAAACACAAGAAATAAACACATGAACATTATGCATGGGCAACATTACTGGTATGTCAAAACAGATCCAGGGTTACTTAGCAACCGTTTTTAGAAATCGGAATGTTTGTACTGCCCTAACCGATCTTCTGGACTTTGGAAAAACATACACAGGCATCTGGTCAAATAAACATATTCGGTGCACACTCTTGTACACCCCGCTGTAATGCCTGCACTTTACCTTCAGGTCATTGAAGGACCCTCATATTGGCAAAATAATTGGCATAATTCCAATAATGACCAGAGGGATGTAATTTACATTACTGGATTAACAAGTGTTACACACAGCCACATAGCATTAGATAGGCGTAACCTAAGTTACATCTAAACATCTGCATGTGCTAATCTAACCCTTACCTTAGTGTCCCCTACAGAACTCTCTGGGTATCTACTGCAGCCCTAGGGATGACCCATCTGCTTGAACTTGCAGTTGTACTGGAATAGGTTTACTTCCAAGCACACAACAGGGATGCCAAACCTGTTGAAGGTGCCTTTGGATTGATGAAGGGTCCTTTCCAGTACCATCACCACAATGGTGGTGCCTTGGTTTATGCCACAGACAAGGTGTGTACTATTACACCCATCTGTCACATGTTGCATAATATTGCAGTTAAACAATGTGTTCCAAAGCTATGGAAGTGGAATGTGGCTAATGAAAACTTTGTGATGATAAAGACGAGGCAGAAGGTGGCAATATCACTTACCCAGGGACCTTTCCCCCCATGTCTTACTTGGGGTTAGGGGAACTCCCACTGCCCCCTTACTCCATCCTTGATCCTTCTTCAAAGAACATAGGGCCTGCTTATGATGTAGCCATGGTGGTGGTGCGTGCACCGGCGGTCTGACCGTCCTCTTATGAGTTTGGCGGTGAGACTGCCAAAGGAACAGTGCAATCGGTGGGGATCCGTGATCTCTCGGTGGTGTTGCAGCAGTGTTAGGCTATAATATGCTTGGCAGGGCCACTGCGGCACGTGAAGCATATTACGAGTTTCCTGACCACCTCACTTTTCATGGCTGTGAGCCCCCTGTTGCCTCAGGGCAATGGGATGCATGTAGGGGGACACATGGCATGCCCCCCTGTCTGAATGCACCCCCTTTCCTGCACATCATGTTTTTTTTAATAGGCACCGCTGTGGGAACGCCAAAGGGCCACCATCAGACCACGAGATAACTTGTAATCTGGCAGGCGGCCGGCGGTGAGGTTTTGTGGTGTGGGAGCGAGGCGGTGGGGTGGCAGCACGCTCACACACCTCCAAACTCATAATCAGGCCCATGGACTTTAGTGTATAACATCCCGTAATGATTGCTGGGATAAAAAGTTCAGTTGCTGCCAGCCCAGGTCAGACCAGATATCTTTATAAATGAACACTCCAGAGCACGCTTTACACCTTTTAGTAACAGAAATATATTAAAAACTGCTGAATGGATTATCACCAACCCAACATAAGTAACTAGCCTGAGTTTAATTCTAGTTTCATGCCTAGTGTAATTCTGTTGATTGGAATAAAATGTGCAGAGTTGTCAAGCCTAGTGAATTCGGCCATCTTTGGTGAGAAAGGATGCCTTACCTACTAATAAAGAATTATTAAACACCTTGTTAAACTGTTTTCTGTTAGGAAATTTCTGAGCCATCCCTCCTAAAGAAAAGTGATTAGTGGCATATAATTTGTTTGGCACACCTTGTCCCCTAGGTTTGAAGGTAAAACCTAAGAGTGAAGAAATTTTGCAAAGTGATATCACTGGCAAAGCAACCTTGGCAGCTTTGGTTTTCAAGTTTGTCTCACTCATGGATGTTGGTGCCAAACGTGAAGGCTACATAGGAACCCAATATTTATTGTACCTAAAATTGTGGAACTTTCATCAGCAACAGCCTCTTGCCTTAGAAGGTAAACATATTGACTGTGAAGAACCACTGGGCTGTATCTTACCTCCGTTTGGTCTAACACACAGTATCTGGGAAATCATAAATGTTGAAGCCAAACATAATAGCTTGTGAAAAAGTAAGGTGAGCCCTTTGTAACGACCTCCTCCAGTGCCGATTTGATCTCCTGTCTATCCGCACTGGCCTGCTGAATGTAGTGCTGTGTCTCCTCGTGCTGGGTTGCCAATACAGATAACACTGTAGTTAAGGTAGGTTCTGAATACACTCTTGCCTTAGGATTTGGGACTTCGCATCTGTGTGTCTTAGCTGGCTCGGGAGTAACTGCCGGGTCCACAAATGTCAGGGATACAGGACCCTGAAGACGGGAGTTGGGAAAGATCTGCTGTTTCCCATTGGCGCTGGTTAAATCGTGCCTTTCTTGTAGTATATCGATGGGTAGTGAGGTCTCTGTGCTTTCCAAGCTATTGAAAGGTGCTGCATCATCAGCCGTATTGTCGCTATCTTGTGTCGCCAGGACATGACCTTCTCCCACCACTATCAGTTGTTCAGTAGGGATGGTAGGGGTAGTAGGGGCAGATCTGGTTCTCTCAGACCATATTACCTGTCCGGTTGTTGAAGTATCCTGCCCTGCAGTAAGTCCAATGTTAGATAATCGAGCGACAAGATTTTTCACTTCACCCTTTGAAGACACCCATTTACGTAAGGGGCTTGCTCCCATATCCTTCTTCTTAGTATCCTTAACAACTGATCTTGTAGAACCCTTACCCCCAGTGGCAGCGCCAGCACTTTGTAATTTCCCATAACCTCGACCCCTTCCACCCCTACTACCAGCCCCACAAAATTTACCACTTTTAGTTTTAGAGGTTTTTGACGGACCGGCTGGGTTTGGGGCTTGGTTCAAAAGGTTGCTCACTCCTGCCAACACATCTTGTGACTCTGCCCGCTCAGACAATATAGTTTCAGCAGTTTCAACAGGTTCAGCCACACCGTCTGGAGTAGAATCGTGGGATACAAACAGAGAGTTCAGAATCGCGCTCTCAGCATTCCCAGGTGATAAGCCACTGGAGGAGGTCGTTACAAAGGTCTCAAACTTGACCACTGAAGTACTAGACCTTCAACAGCGGGTCGCCGAAGTGGAGGAGGCTAATGCTGCTGCCTGTGCCTCTGTCAAGGCCCATGATCAATGGATGAATGCAATCTAAGGTCGAGGACTTAGAAAATCGCCAAAGACGTCAGAACTTGAGGGTTTTTGGGGTACCTGAAGGAAGAGAGGGCGCTGATGCTAGGGGTTTTATTGTTAATCTTTTCTCTAAGATATTCCCAGATCTTGCTGACTGGGATATGGACTCACAGATCCAAAGAGCTCATCGGCTACCCTTAACAGCTAACCCCTCTCGATCTTCTAAATTTCCCCGCCCATTTTTGGTATGTATTGGGAACTTTCTATTGAGACAGGCTATCTTTTTCAAAGCTCGACCTACGACCCCAGTGCAGTTTGAGTCACTATCTATTTTTGTTCGTTCTGATCTTTGCAAACAAACCATGGATAGAAGGTGGCAGCTACGGCAGCTTATGGATTCTTTCAAGGCTGTCGGTGCATCTGTATTTTTGCAAGACCCTGCCCGGCTTAAAGTGATCAAGGATGGGCGCTCACATATTTTCTTTAATGAACAAGAGGCAAAGATTGGATTATCTAGATGGCAACAAATACCCAAGAAATGATTGGGGAAGTCTCTAATGGTGTTAGCAGCTGTTTTGTATTTGTTTGCTTAATTATACATTATGGCATGTTTCTGGGAACTTGATAACCAATGCACTGTGACTTATTTTGTGATTTATTTAGCAGGGCAGGGTGGGTGTAGTATTGCACTGTTTTGTTTATGTACTTAGAGACACGGTTGGTTGGAGGAGGGGGGTGGGCTTCTCCCTTGTGGGGGGTGTGCCTGGGTGAGTTGCTGTTTTATTGACAGCTGGGTTTAGGGGTGATTCCTTTTCATAGATACAGGGTTTTGGGGGGGTGGGTTCAGGTAGGGGTAGGAGGGAGGGGTAGGGGGTGGGGTTGGGGGGGCAAAAAATGAAAACAAGCCAAGGGAGTGTTAAAATATACAGTAGAATTATGCTTCAAGACTTCGGAATGGAAGGATGGTGGTTAAGATTAATTCTTTTTAGAAAATGTCCAGAGTTCGTATAATGTGTTGGAATGTGGCTGGGTTGAACTCATCTATTAAACGTCGATTAGTGTCCGAGGAACTTAAAGCATATCAACCACAAATCGTTGCCTTAACAGAGACTCATTTGGCTTTTAAGGACCGTAATTTTTTTAAGCAACTGGGATTTGAGTTGATAATTTGTACCTCGCAGATGGTCTCAATACGAGGGGTTGCGCTTTTGCATGCACGAAACACAAAATATACTCTACTACGTTCACTCAGCGATAAAAGGGGGAGATGGGTTATTGCGCAACTTTTGGTCCTTGGGCACAAAATCACAATTTGTGTGGTTTATGGCCCGAATAGTGATTGCCCCATGGATATTACTTTTTTAAACACAGAGCTGTTGGGCTGGGATGGTGAACTTTTGCGAATGGGAGATTTCAATTGCGTCCTAGATCAGAAATTAGACTCTTCAAATGTGTTAGGTCGGGTAAGAATGGTATCAACCCGAGCGGCTATTAAAGATCTTCTGCGTATTCATCAACTGGCTGATTTATGGCGGGCAATCTACCCACTAGCCAACGGTTTTACGTACTTCTCACAACCCCATCGTCAATACTCTAGGATAGATATGGTGTTTGTCAACATATCTAGACTAGTTAGCTCCAGCATTGAGGTCTGTCCAAAAATTACGTCAGATCATAACCCTTTGTTAGTTTCACTATTTTTAAGACCCCAAACATTGTTCGAGGCGAGGGGTTTCACATTTCCTAAAATTCTACTTAAAAACTCTGATTTTATTCAATACATGCAAGGTCAGATGGTGGAATTTATAGATACCAATGCCCATACTGCTTCCTGGTCTATGGTCTGGGATTGTCTTAAGGCATACGTTCGGGGTATTACCCAACAGTATATACTTCGTCAAAACAAGGTTAGTGTTCGGCTTGCAGAAACAGGGAGAAGGGAGTGCTTGGAGTTAGAACAGTGTCATACCTTAGCAATATTAAAAAGTGACCCTCGAGAAGCTGATATTTATCAGCAACTTGTAATAGCGAGAGCAAAGACCACTCGCAAGATGAAGGAGAAAATTGCAAGTCAATACCATGAATCAAGGATGCGACAGTACGAATATGGAGAGAGGATTGGACAGGTGTTAGCCTATCAACTTGCGGATGCTAGGGCTCATACGTTAATTAAGAGCATTACTGGGGAGGATGGATTGATTTATTCCCAACCCTCAGATTTTTTGGAGCAATTTAGGAACTTTTATTTAGATTTATACAGCGACGACACACCCTGTGACTATTCTGGGTTGGCAACCTATCTACAGGAGAGCGAGCTGAATGTTTTAGAATCCTCTACGACTCTGTCAATGGACGGGGATGTGGACGAAGCTGAAATATCGGAAGCAATTAAGGCTCTGCCCCAAGGGAAAGCTGTTGGGGGTGATGCGATACCCCTGGAGTTCTATAGAACCTTTCTTGGAACTCTGGGTCCGGTTTTACTAAAGGTGGTGAATGACATCTTGAACGGTAGTGATGCTCCCCCGTCTTGGAAGCTGACCAATATAATCGTGTTTCTTAAAAAAGGGAAACCTCAGGTCGAGAGAGGCTCCTATCGTCCAATCTCACTCATTAACCATGATGCTAAAATTTTCTCTAAGATCCTGTCTTCTCGACTTGCCCCATCTATCCACTCAATAGTATCGGATCAACAGCACGGGTTCGTCCCCGGGCGGGATACTACTATACACATTAATACTGCTATAGCAGTGTTTGATGCCGCCCAAATTTTGGGTGGCAATGTAGCTATGTTAATGCTGGATGCCGAGAAGGCTTTTGATCGAGTCAAATGGGGGGCACTCTGGAATATAATGTTGGAAGTGGGGATTGGTCGTAAATTTGTTTCGGCTATTCAAAAAATCTATGAAAACTCACAGGCTGTTATACGGCTTAATGGTTTGACCTCGGATTCTTTTTCTATTCAGAGGGGCACCCGACAGGGATGTCCCCTTTCTCCTTTGCTTTTCGCGATTTATATCGAACCTTTTATCCGTCACTTGACTCGGAACCAGCAGATCATCCCGGTTTTTTACAACCAAGTATACCTTAAAACAACCGCCTACGCGGATGACATAGCTGTTTTTACAACGGATCCGGTTCAAGCGATGGGGGAGATTGTTTTGGAAGCACAGAGTTTTGGATTAATCTCAGGATACAAACTCAATACTAATAAAACTCAAACTATTACTAATATTGTTCATATCCCCCGTTCATCTATCTAGGGCGTTACTCAAAACGCTACCTATTTAGGAGTTAATCTTACTAGTCATACGGAAGAAATTGTGAAAACTAACTATGAACCACTTTTTAAGAAAGTTGCTTTGGATCTGCGTAGGTGGCACCAATTACCATTAACTATTTGGGGGCGTTGTAATGTCATTAAGATGAATATCCTTCCAAAGTTCTTATATCTGTTTAGAAGCATTCCCCTTCGGGTTCCACTCTCATTTTTTAAACGACTTGAAGGCATTATAGGTAGCTTTATCTGGGGGTTTAAAAGGGCTAGGCGGGCTATTAAGTTTCTTAAACTTCCTTATGAGAGAGGTGGTCTGGGATTACCAGATTTTAAACTATATTTTTGGGCTGCTTTCGCTACGCGTCTGCAGAGCCTTATGGATGGTTGTGGCACCTGTCAAAAGCTGCTTGCGTATCAGCTGGTATGCGGGCCGGAGTATAGGTTTATACTTTCTCAGATGACCGATCCGAATTATTTTAAACGTGTTCGCTTCAAGACATTGAGGTATACTGTTTGGATCTGGCGAGACATATCAAAGCAATATAACATTCCTGATTTACATGCAAGTACTTACTTAACTGGGAACCCCAGGTTGGGGGCTATATTTGATGATTCCGCCTGGAAGATTTGGCATAATCGTGGTATAACACAGTTAGGACAACTTTATGACCAGGATGGATTTAGATCTTTTTCCTCTTTGAGAGAGGAATTTGGGGTTCCCAATCATTCTTTTTTTAATTTTTTGCAAATTAGAGATTTTTCAATTAACGGGGAAGGCTTAGTGAGTTCTAATGTGCTAGGGGACTCTGCTAGCTCATTGCTGCAACTTCGGGGCAGGGGCTGTATAGGAAAAATATACAAATATTTGATTATAGGCGTAGTTGATGACGCTGCTCAGGCTGCAGAAAAATTAAATCGTTATTTTGGAACTAACTTTAATATAATAGATTTGCATAGGTCGCTATTGACTATTAATGCCTCAGTTACGTCTATCAACTTAAAACTTCAGCAACATCGTATGTTATTCCTTTTATACTACACGCCGGAAATCATCTCTAAATGGGCTGCGTCTACTATTACACCTAAAACTCAATGCCCTGAATGCTCTCTTTTTGCTGCAGATATTAGACACATGTTTATTACTTGTCCCGTACTTTCTACTTTTTGGTCACAAATTGCTGAGGAGATGTGTAATCTCTCAGGAATCAACATTGTGATTTCTGAGAAAGAGATACTCCTGGGGCTCATAGAAGACTCTGGTCTAATTTCAGCAGCCTTATTTTCTATCATTATGGCCTGCTGTCGCCTCTGTATAGCGAGGGTCTGGATTGAAATCAAACCTCCTACGCGGGCAGAGTTCTGGCAGCTGTTAAGGGGGGTATTTGAATTAGAGATTGCCCTAGCTAAGGCCAGGGGCCCCACCTCACGGATGAGAATTGAACGAATTTGGCACTGTCTTCAATGGGACTAAAAGCCTCTGTTGATTTTGGTTTTTGTGTTAATGTTGTATTATGCTACCTACTCTGCCTTGATGTTTTGGGATTTTCTGTTATGATCTGTATTTGTTTTTTTTTTTTGTTATCTCTTTTTGGCTTGATAAAAAAAAAAAAGGAAAAAAAAAAAGAAAAAGTAAGGTGAGCAAAGGACAAGAGTCCTTACCCACCCAGGGGTGGCATGCTTCATTGTAGGGCCCGCCTCACGCTGGTAGAGAATTTTAACAATGTGGGCAACAACCCTGATAAGACAGGAGCTCTTGAGGTGGAAAGAAGACAACCACTATGTGGTTAGGGGGGATTAGATCACTTGGTGTCGGAATAACCGGTAGATAATCTACAGGGAGGAACTGTTATAACTACCTCCTGGAAGACGAGGCACTTTTATTGGAGTCCCCAGTGTGTAGAGTTAAAAATTAAGGGCAATAATTGTTCCCTTTTTGTGAGTTTGACATGTTTCAGCCTTTAGAGTAGCCCTCAAATGTGTGGCTCAGGCCTTCGTCAGGAGCAGCGTTATTTATCATCTATCACTCAAATGGGTTGGAACAACGTCATTTAATGTAGACACGGATATATAGCCTAAGTATTCATTTGTAGGGTTTCGTTTCTCATCTGATGTGAACCTAATGGAGATAAAGAAAATGTACATTTGGTCACAACATTGCATCTACAAAATGTCTTACTTATTGGGTAATAGCACGGGTGAAAAGGAAGGAATGACTAAACACACTTGTTTAAACTATTTAAGTGGGTACACCATTCAAAGAGAGAACATCCAACCAGGTAAAAAAGAGAGCAGCTCTTACCCTGGCTTAAGTTGTGCTGCTGCCTCTGCTCTTGCATTCAGAGGAGAAGAGGCTGAGCTGGATGGTTTATCAACTGCACACACCAGTATATACATAAAGGTACTGGTTTGCACTATTGAATGTCAAAAGGACAGTTTTACTATATCATTTAATTGAGACAGAGAGACTAAGGGCAGAGAGGGCATTTTTCTGTGGAGTTTCCTGTTTAGGTCTGTTAGGGCTCGAAAGGGCCTTATCTGAGGGCTTGCTCCCTCTTCTGACAATGTACACTTACCCTACTCTCAGTTACTGCCACCATCAACCATAAGTTGGGCTTACCCCTTCCCTCCATTGCCCTCTCATCACACATGGAATTCTGTTTTATCTTATAGTGCCCTACTACAGCCTGTCTCATTTGCATCTCTAGGGATTAGGATAATTGTTGCCATTTTAACTAACTGCTATCCAAATCTGGGGGTGATCAGCTTACCTTCCCATTCTGGAAAGGCTCAGGAACGTCATTTAGGGGTCACCAGGGGTTGCAGTCTGGCCCCTGGCTTGCTCCATGCGACCCCCAGCACTGCCATTGTCACCCCCGGCCTCAAAGATGGCAAAATCAGTGCCAGGAACACAGTGGCAGCTTGTGCTTATGGACGTTGGTTAGGGCTCCACTCTCATTGTTTTTTCTCCGTTTTTTAATTACACTAATGGTGAATAATGGTTCAGTATTCACTATTATTGAAATAAGAAATAGAGTACGATTAGCTGGAATAGGACCTACTCTGGCAGCTGAGGCAAGTAAAAAATCTTTTATAATGTATGCTGTGTGTGTGCTGGCGGGTGAAGGTATGTTTATATGAGAGTGTGTGTATGTGTGTAAGTGTAAGCATGTGCATGCGAGTGAGAGTGAAGGTCAAAGGGCGCGTGAGGTCACTTTTTCTACCACAGGCATTTTGGTGAATTGACGTCCATTATAGTTTCTTAACTTGGGGTGGATTCTTTGTGGTTTTTAGGTAAGTGGGAAGCAGCTTGGGCATTGGCAGTGTTGGGCTTTGCCCTAAGAAAAGATGCAGGTGGACAAGTGTGAAGTTTCAAAGGAGCTCTCTTTAAAGTTAAATAGAAATGCGTGGCTGACGAAAGAGGTCACTGCAGCACTCTGCAAATACTTCACTGAGAGTAAACAGCAAATTAATGTTCGATTCTGCTTTATGTACACTGCGAAATGTGTCCTTCGTTCTAAATATAGAAGTAAAATGCAATATATTAGATAAATGGACCCGTGCAGTACAAATCCTACTGTGCGTGGGGAAACTTCATTATTCTAAGACATCAGCAATGTCTCTCTCTCCTAATTAAGAAACGAATTCTTTCCATTAGAGTAATTGCATTAAGACTTTCTTTTTTCCATACATGCCGCATAAGGAATATTTTCTTTCTCTTGGCAGTAACCTACTCTTCTGGCCATACATTTAAATCGAGCGATGGGTCATTAAGGAACTACTCCTACGGAAAAAATTTAACCTAAGGGCCCAAATTCTGCATTTTACATCACATGTTCCAAAACGAATTTGCTAAAGAGCTACACGTTTTAATTCCGAGTTTCTAATGTCTTAAAAAAACTTCATATGAAATATGCATATTGATTTTAAATGCATTTCTCCGTCCGTTCTCTTTCGGCTATGTTGCTTTTAGCCTAATATTTTTTAATTCTACGTATTGCTCTCTGTATTGTGTTTTTTTACACTTAAGAATTGCCCCCTATACTTTATTTATCGCACGATTACTAATGCTTTAATATGACTGACATGCTCTGAGCAAGGATTGTTATCGAGGTAACATGATTGTGTGCTGTATTTTCAACAAGGTCTTTAAAATATATAAGAAAACAGCATTGAGAAGAAAATCAAATTGCATTGTTTGCTATATAAATGGCTGCTTTTATGACCATTATAATTTTATATGTGCATCAAACAAATGAGGATTCAACCACGTGGAGTAACTGCATCCATCTCCTGGTGGAATAGTGAACTAGTTACAACAAGCATTGGCAACGCCATTAGGTCTGGCTTTAAAGGAATGCTGTATGGTAATATGAAGCATTACAAATAGCATTGGAATGGACATGTGTTTTGTTGAAGCAAAGAACTGTAGAATAATGTTTGTGTATGTGAAAAGGTCAGGTGACGGTTTCACTGTCAAGCCAGACCTAAAGTCCGTCCACCTCCCATCTCTACTGTTGGCAGAGAAAAGCCCCATAAATTATCTAGTTATCTAAGACACTTTAATAGTATTACAAGTGTCATGTGTGTACTCCTGAAAGTTCAAGTTTGTGCAGCTGGGCAAATAAACAAAATGATCACAGCCATGTGGAGGACAAGCACTTTTTTGTGGAAGCACACAACTTCTGCTCAATCAAAACATGCACTTCTGGCATCCGGAAATCGAGACGGAACCAGTGTCTTACTGCCTCCACCATACGGACATCAGCAGCACAACGCACCCGCCCCCTCGCTCCCTCCTAGATCCTGGATGGACACTAATGTGACACACTCAGGCTTCTGATTATTCTGCCGCAGAACGGCGCACCTGCCTTCTCGCTCCCTCCAAGACACTGGATGGTCTACATCTCCGTGCACCTATGCCTTCGACATCCTCCCGCAGTCTGGCGCACCCGCCCCTCTTTGTCTACACGAGACATTGGACATATATGGTACACCACCCCCAAGGCGGCTCATACTCTCTCGCCCTCGCCATCTCTTCTACACGTTGTGCCTGAGACGTGTATGTTACTTTCAAGAGATCCTCTTGCACCCCATCCCTTACCACTCGGTTCTCCCTGATCCCCCGGCCGGGTTGGAATTAATACCGGCCTTGTGGGACCACTTTCGCTTTTTTTACAATGGCACACAGCCCTGAAGAGTCACGGGACAATTCCCTTTGTGACGAAACACGTGTCGGCTGGTTGTTTTTCTTTTGTAGTTGCTTCATTAAATAACTTAGAAGAATACACTGGTGTTGACTGCAGCAATTTGATCTAAACAAAACATTTATACCATTGTCATATGCTCACTACGTGTGCCCGGGACTGTGTTCTCAATACTGGTGTGGGTTCTTTGACTCACACACTCACGGGGGTTATAGGGTTCTTCCCTCGACCTGGCAGCACCGTGTATATTCCGAGCATACTTAACACAAAGCGTACTGGTATGAGTGCCAATCTTCCTGTTTTTATTAAAAACCCTACGTCTAGATATCATGTACTTCTGGCACACAGTATATGAGCGGAGCCAAAGCCCCTCTCCCGGTGGTCCTCACATAGTTACATCTTAAGACAGACCAAAAAAAGGATATCTGTGTTTGCTACTCAAATACTCATTTTCAATGAGCATGGAGAGATAACTCCACCCTTTGATGCATACATTAAAAATGGATTGTTGAAAGAACCCATTTTCAAATAATTGTTCAAGTAGACAATTTTACATCCATGAAGCAATATCAATTGTAGAGTGAATAGCACCCTCAATGGTTACGAAAGGGTTCATGAAAAGTAGACATGACCTTTTCCTTTTGCCCATAACTCGCTTGCATGTAGAAAATATGATAGCTGGAAATGACGGGCAAGTGACTTTCTCATCCGCAGAGCTTCAGCTGAAGCAGTGCTTGCTAGACAACCTGGAGACAGGTGGGAGACCAGGTGCAAAGCTTCCTGTGGTGCAATAGGTGCAATGGCACCAAAGGTCAGTTCGCTCAGTCCACAGCATTGATAGTTTACATACAAACCATAGTTCTGCTGCAGTCAAAGAGTACTATTTCAGTCACTGAGCATCTTTCTGTTGTGTCTACCCAGGGCGTAGCTGCCGTTGGTGCAGCAGGTTCTGTGCATTGGGGCCCAGAGCACTGTGGGGGCCCACTGAGCCTTGATCATTGCTGTATTTTACAACCCTAGCAGTAGTGAAATAGGCCATTTTCCATGCTTGCACCAGGGCCTTTGGCATCTTTGTTAAGGCACTTGTTTCTACTGTGATGCACTGGCAGTGAGGGACCCCACAACACAATGGTACCTGTTAACTTCTAGCCCACCAGCACTGCATGAAGGAGCTGCTTCTCACATCCACAAATTTTCATGAGAAACAGAGCCTACATATAGGCCAACTTAGGTGGGGAACATCCATTTGAAAACATCAAACCCATTAATTTCCTACAATATACTCGGTGGCCATGTTGCAATGATGTAGATGCCACATTATAAAATGTTGCATCTAAAAGACATCTTGTTGCTTCATTAAACCCTCTGGAGCTAAGGATGCACTTGTATGCTGCAATGTCTTTTACCACATACAAAAAGGGGGCTAATTAAAAAATAATAATACTAAAACAACGTAGAGTGCCAACTATTCTACTGCAGAGGTGTGGGAAAGCAAATTGTTAATTTCACTTTACTCACATAAAATATCCAATTGGCCGCACTCCGCTCGTCCTACCAGCATGTTACCCCAAGGAACTGTGGTCCATGTGGTCCATGTAGTGGCGACGGCGATTACGCCTGTGCCAAAAGTGTTCGAAGAAAGTAAGTGTCGCATTAGCCATCCCTGGACACGTGTTTCGAGGTAGTTGCCTCTCGTCAGCAGGGAGTAGGTGAGTGTGTGGGGTTGCCGCGTAGACTGCCCAAAAAGTATTATCAGGTAAAGTACCACTCATGGTACTCACATAGCCTTCTGAGATTAGGGGCCTTTGTCTGAGTCAGGCAGTACCACAGCGGGTGGTGCATCATGCCATCCGCTGTGGGACTGCCAAACCCGTGGTGCGACTGCCTGTCAGATCAGGAGTTTTTCCTGGTCTGGCGGGTAGTCGTGCAGGAGTCTGAGAGCGGTGGTCTGTCAGCCTCATAAAAGAGCTCAACAGGGAGACTTTCTCTCTCAGAGAGCAACCACTACCTTTCTGTATGGGGTGACATACAAGCCACACCGTGCAGGAACTGGGGTTACATATTTATAGGGGGCACTAAATGTGCCCCCCTGTAGGCCCCCCTTGTTGCCTCACCACCACCCTTTTCATGACAGTCGCACTGCCATGAAAAGGGTGGTGGTGAGGCAACTCAAAATATGTTCGGTGATGCCGTGGCGGCACCACCAGCATATTTCGGCTCGGACCGCTGCAAGACTGACACAGGATCCTTGATCCTTGATCCGTGGTGGTCGCAATGGTTCTGTGGCGGTCAGACTGCCACACTCTTAATATGGCGAGCGGAACCGCAGATTAACAGCGGTCTGACTGCCACCATGGGTTCGGCGCTCCATCATAATAAGCCCCTAATACACCTGTCTCCAAGACCTTCACTAGGAAGGCCTCTGATCAAGATGCAGAAAAAACACTGTCTGAAATGAGGCCAAAAAAGTTTGCATGCAGCTTGTCAGACAGTGGGGGGCATCGAGCCAATTTCACTTCCCATTATCTTTTGAACGTTTGGTACCAGAATATCATTGTCACTGTAAATTCTTTGCATCTGCCGTTAGTCTGCCCTCACCGTCATCAAACATTAAGACAACTCTGACCTTGAACCAACGTTTTGTTTGAATTTTATATGAGAATAGGTTTTCAATTGTTTGCAATATACCCACCTCTATATGCTTTGTGTTTTTTCTGCAAGTATTTCTTCCTTCACTCATTTGTAAGAAATAAAATAACTGCAAAATGATATATCAAATGTAAAAAATAAGCATATTTCACGATTGGCACTAGCAAGGGGGGCTTTGGGGTGTGAAGGTGAATACCAGGGTGCAAGAGGGAGACGGAGTGCAGAGTACGATGGGGGTGCAGAGGATAGAAAAGGGAGAGGCAGGATGCAATGAGGGAAACTCAGGATGATATGGAGGGTGATGATGCATGTGCGAGTGCAGTCACAATTCAAAAATGACCGGGAGCATCATAGGGGCATCGGGTTCAGGGGAGTGCAAGGAACAAGGTGCACGGGCAATCACAAGGTATAATCGCAAAAGCAAAGGCAAGGGAAAGAAAAGGGTGCAATCTTATCGTCTACATACATAACAAGCATATCAAAGAATGGTGACAGTGGTTGATTTGTATAGAAATGTACATGGGCATTAGCAGTTTCCTTTGAACAATAAATATGCACATCGCAGATAGCAGCAGTGTAAGCTCCCCACACACTTTACTATTCGAGCAAAAGAAGGAAGCAGTACAAGCTTCCTTCGCACAGAACAGGTACAACCATGGCAATAGTTCATCAAGTTTACCTTACAGAAAGACTCATGCAAAAAGAACCATTGTAGCAGTGCCGGCTCCTCGTCTAAGGCATAGAAGCGTCGCCCCACTGCTCTTTGAGCAGTGCAAAAAAATACAAATAAAATGATAATAACATGACTTTATCATCATTTTATTTTTTACTGCAGACTTGGAGGCAGGTTAGGGTGGGGTGGGGCTGGCCAGAACAGGGAGAAGACTAGTTTGCGCACCTTAAGTGAGGATGATGGTTTGGCCGGCTCTCTTGGACCAGCCAAACAGTCATGTGCAGTTTGCAGACTTTGTTTAGTTTCTCTCCTGGTGGCCTTTGAGGTGACTAGGCTACCGCTCTGAGATTTCCACTTAGTTTGTGGTCTGCTTAGCCGAAGTTCTCTCCTTTCGTCGCAAGTTATACCCTTCCTTGGATGGCACGGTGGGATCGGGATATTTCACTAGCTCAAGTGTCTCCGTATCTGGGCGGCGGTTCAGGGATGGTCGGTCTTTGTCCAGAAGTTCTTCTTGGGCGGTGATGTTGTCCGTAGTCGTCAGGGTCGGTGATACCTTCTTGCAGTGGTGTGCATGCAGCCAATTGCGTTTCCCCTCCACTCGAAGAGCTGTTCGGGTGGTGATCAGGACTTGCAGGGGACCCGTCCACCGGGGCTCCAGACTCTTGGTGCGCTGGAAGTTACGCACTAAGACAAAGTCGCCGGGTTGGATGTCGTGCCCGGGGCCCCTGGAAACATCGGGAATGGCTTGCAGCACCTGCTGATGGATAACAGACAACGTTTTAGTTAGGTTATACAAATAGTCAGACATGAGGACGTCCGGGACGTCGTGGATGGATGTTGGTTTTGGTGCAGTCCAAAGGTTCATGGGCCGCCCGAAAACGACCTCGTAGGGGGTTAAGTGGTGTTTAGTGGGGGTGGAACGCATTGATAGCAATGCTAGCGGGAGAGCGTCTGGCCATTTCAGTCCTGTGGTGGCAACTATTTTTGCTATCTTAAGCTTCAATGTGGCATTATGTCGCTCAACCAAGCCTGCAGATTGGGGATGGAAGACCGCGTGGAATTTCTGTTTCACACCCAGCCCCTTTAAGATGAGTTGGATAACCTCGGCTACAAAGTGGGGGCCATTATCGCTCCACAAAATTCGACAAAGGCCGTATCGGGGGAAGAATTCTTTCAGTAGTACTTTTGCGGTAGTCATAGCGGTGTTGTCGTGGGTTGGGTAGGCCTCCACCCACTTGCTGAAGGCACACACAACGACAAGTACGTACTTAAAACCTTGGCACCTTTCTAACTGGACATAGTCCATTTGTAGGACTTCAAAGGGGTGATTGGGAACCCCAAACCCTCCCCGGGGTACAGCAGTTCCTTTCCCAGGGTTGTGTTGGAGGCATACCAGGCATTGTTGGACCAGACGTTTGGCTGAGTCTGGGATTTTGTCGTTGTGCCAGACTTTGGAGCTGAGTTCGATCATGGGGGCAGACCCTATGTGTGCAGGGGAGTGTGCCATGGTCAGCATGGGGATCAAGTATGAGTCGGGTAGCAACCATTTGTTCGAGTCTTTAGTTCGCCAGCAACCGTCATCGTCCTTCAATCCCACCCGGGCCCATTCAGTTAATTCGTGTGGTGTGCTGGCTAGTTGGATATCCCTAATCGTTTCCCTAGCATCCTTCCATTTCTCAGTTTGTGACCTGGTCACGTACATATGGGTCGTGGACCTATTCTCGGCTGTGGTTCGGGCAGTAATGTCAGCTAGTGCATTTCCCTGTCCTATAATGTCTGTCACCTTCCTGTGTGCCTGGCATTTGATCACAGCCAGCCGTGTGGGGAGGAGGACTGCTTCGGTCAGGGCAGAGACTAGATCTCCATCCAGGATGGGTGTGCCATGGGAAGTCAAGAATCCCCTCTCTTTCCATAAGAGCCCAAAGTGGTGAACTACCCCGAAGGCGTACTGACTGTCTGTGTAAATGTTTGTGGTTGTCCCTGCTGCCAGGATGCATGCTCGTGTGAGAGCAATTAGTTCCGCCGCCTGTGCTGATCGCTGTGTGATGCGGGCTGTCTCAACAACTGTTCGGGCTGTGGTGACTGCATAGGCAGCTGAGGTGGTGCCATCGGGGAGCTTGATACATGAGCCATCCACCCACAGTTCTCCGTCAGGGTCCGGGAAGGCAGTATCCCGGAGGTCAACCCTACTCTTGGTCTGTTCGTCGGTGAGGGTCACGCAGTCCTGTATAGGGGACGCATTGGGGTCAGCGTCAGGGAGAGGTAGTAGAGTAGCTGGATTCAGAGTGGTGCATCGTTTCAATGTGATGTGGGGTGCAAGCAGAGTTAGTTCGTAACCAGTCAGTCGTGCGCTAGTCAGGTGTTGGGTCTTGGTTTGGTTCAGGAGGGTGTCAACCGCATGGGGTACCAATACTGTGAGGGGGTTCGAGAGCACGATCCCCTCACTTTGCCGGATAGAGACAGCAGCGGCGGCTACTGCTCGAAGGCAGGCGGGCAAAGCTCTGGCTACAGGGTCAAGAGTGGCAGAGAAGTAGGCACAAGGGCGTTGTTTAGGGCCTATGGACTGGGTTAGGACAGACAACGCACATCCCTCCCTTTCGTGGGTGTAGAGGGAGAAAGGTTTAGTGTAGTCTGGGGTTCCTAGGACTGGGGCCGAGCAGAGGGCGTCTCGTAATTCTTTGAAGGAGGATTGGCATTCGGGTGTCCAGGGGAGGGGGAAGGGGACATCTTTAGCCAGCATGGAAAGCAGAGGTTTTACAATAAGACTGAAGTTTGGCAACCATTGTCGACAAAAGGAGGTGAGGCCTACTAGAGACCGCACTTGCTTCTGAGTTTTGGGAACAGGGGTTTCTAGGATGGTCTGAATTCGGTCAGGGGTAAGTTTTCTCCCGTCTTTGGATAGTAGGTGGCCTAGATATGTCACTTGGGGTTGGCAGAATTGCAACTTCTTCCTGGAGACCTTGTGACCGTTTTCCGCGAGGAAGTGGAGGAGGTGAATGGTGGCTGTGACGGCAAGTGGAGTGGTGTCGGCCGCCAAAAGAATGTCATCGACGTACTGTATTAACACCACTCCATCGGGTAGTTGGACTGCATCTAGTTGTCTCTTGAGGGCTTGGCTATAAATGCTGGGACTCTCAGTGTAGCCTTGGGGTGCCCTACAGAATCTGTACGAACGGGCTTTTAAAGTGAAGCCGAACAGGTAGCGGCTGTCTGGGTGGATGGGGATGGAAAAGAATGCGTTCTTGAGATCAATAACGGTAAAAGTGGTGGCAGTGGACGGAATCAGGGTGAGGATGGTGGTGATGTCTGAGACCACGGGGTACTGAGGTATGACTACTTTGTTAACTTCTCGTAAGTCAACAATAAAGCGGTATGCTTTCTCATCTCCCTCGCCTTGCTTTTTCACAATGGGTAGGATAGGGCTGTTGCAAACATTACTGACTACTTCTTCTACCACTCCTGCATCGACTAGGGACTCGATGATTTCCACCAATGCCTTCTCGCCTTCGGGCGATATCCGATACTGTGGAAGCTTTGGGAGCACTGCGTCCGGTCGGACGGTTATGTGTACTGGGTCGATTACCATGCGCCCTACATCTGAGTCGGTTTTAGCCCATAGATGTGAAGGTAACGTGTCGAGTAGGGACAGGTCAGCATCGGTTATAGAGAGCATACGCCGTGTGTGACAAGGTCTGAACGGATCTGGGTTATCGTGCAGGATGACTCGAACTCCGTCTGGGGAGCATCTGATGGTAGCTCGAAAATGTTTTAGTAAATCAAGTCCCATAATAGCATCGGGGGTGTTGGAGGAGAGTAGAAAGGTCGTGTCAGTGGCGTTATCTTCTAAGTCAAAGGAGATTGGTGCTGATAAGGGGTTAGTGGAGGGCGTTCCATCGAAGCCTATTGAGGTTACATGTGAGCCAGACAAGGGTGCCCTAGGAATCAGTCGTTTAGATAACGCACTACGTGTCGCCCCAGTATCTACCAGGAATGGAGACTTGGTGCCCAAGACCTTAGCAGTGACGTAAGGACCTTGCTGGTCAACACGGAGTTCGACTGGATCCCTCCCTTGTCCCTGGCGGTCCTATGCGAAGTGTGGAAATGTGGATTTTCCTAATCAGTTATGTCCCCTATCTTGGACCCCAACGGTTCTATATGCATGTTACAAGTACATGTATGTTCCCTCCAGTTCCAGTTTCTAAGACGCAAACATACGTGTGTCTACCGTCGACATGTTCTCTGTCAGATTCGCCATCGATGGGCTGGATATTCGATTCCTAAGTATGAAAGGCCACCGACTTTATATGGCTAAATTACTACATTTTTACAGTTCAGGCAAGTAGGCCCGATTCTGTCCTCAAAGCCTTTCCCTGCTCTCTATCTCTGACAGCTTCAGCTTGAGCTCGCATCTGTATCCATGAACTTTGTCCTACCCCCTGTGCAGCTAACGGTGCCTGCCTCGGCCAGTCTTCGCCTGCCTGCCAAGAAGCTGTATTTCACCTTCGAATTATCTATTTTGCTCTCCAGCCGATGCATTCCTGTCTAGTGATTTAGGTAAACATTTCCTTTAGCTCACAAGCAAAGGACTCAGCCTTTCCGTCCTCCTGCAAGTGATTCATAGCCCTGTTGCCATGGAAAGTTTTCTGCCCCTCGCATCTCATATAGACACTTAGACGCTTGTACACGCGCACACAGTTAGTATAGAATAGATTCTGTCCGAGAGTCCTTCCTTGTGGATAACATAGTTCTCTAAACATAGGATGTTAGATATGATTTGGGATTAGGTTGACTTGACCCCCCAGACTTCTCGTCTCCACATGTAGAGCTAAAATGTCAAGTCCCCTTCACCCCCTAGTTACACGTCAATCACACGTCATACTGCTGCGCACGCATCTATGTTAAGTATTATCGTATAGATCCACCTATGTAAGATAACCAGAGCCAATCATGTTTCTTTTTGCTCCTTATTACGCCTAGTTTCAATTACGTATCACTATGTTAATTTATCTTATCAATCGTTACGCCTTTTTTGCATTTGTTTCATTGTAAGGGTATGACCTATAAAAGTTACTTCTTGTCAATAAAGTATTGTACTTCACTTCCTGAACCCTCGTGGTGACGGAACCTGAAGGCCGCGACTCGAGTCGGCCATTTTTGATGGAATAAAGCCCATTTAGAAAACCTCTTATACCACGGATTCTGCCTCTTGTTATTCTGAGCTATTTTTACTTTATTTTAAAGACTCCGTATGAAATTCAGTATTAGGTAAAAAAGAATATTTACCACATAATGGCGCCCGAACAGGGACACTTTCTCATCTCACGCGCCGGCGGTGCGTTGCAGGCCCGGTCTCCTGCCACAACTGGACGGACCATAAACGCGTACCAGCAGGATTTCCTGTAAGCTCCCTCCGGTCAAGCGGGGGCGACTGAGGCTGCGATCAACCCAGACGAGGCGGTGAGAAGTGCGAAGTATCCCGACCAGAGCCTAGCTGAGAGAGCAAGATCCGAGGTATACAGAGGCCCACCAGGTTTCTCGAAATCCCGATGTCCAGAGGGTCCGCTGTCCGCAGTCATCGAGTCCTGTCCTTTCTCTGAGGCCTTCCGTTTCAAGGAGCTACTCGGTGAGTACCATCGCCGGGGAGGCGTGTTGACGCGCACATAGGTTGTGCCGGTCAAGACGGATTTGGGTACACAAATCCGGTCTGCACTGTTTAGCAGTGTATATGTACTGTTTAGCAGTATATCAAGTATTCCGAAGTATTCAGTTACTGTCAAGAATTCAGCGTGGTGATTAGTTAGGCAGACTGTCATCATTGTCGGTCGTTGTTAAAAATGTTTAATGTTTAATGTTTAAAGTGTTCAAATATTGTGGTATGAATGATTGTTCATTGTTCACTGTTCATTATTGTGTTTTTTTCGTATTAAGTGAATTCAAGAGTAAGTATCAGATCAGTTGTCAATATGCCGCTTTTCTCGAAGTTAAGACAGATTACCACCAGAAAAGGGGTGCTTGAAGAAGCAGTTCCTATTCCTCCTAGGGACACTCCAGGGCATTTTATGTACCATAAGCATGGCTTAGATGCCATATTGTTTCTTGATCTATGGGTAGATTATACCAAGGGATTGCCGGAAAGTCAAAGGTGGCCCGCAGCGGGAACCTGGGATGCAGAGTGCATCATGAAAGTGGAGGAAGAGTTATGGAAAAGAAAGGTCAGACAGTCACAGAAAGACGCTGTTGAGTTATGGCGTAAAGAATCTCATAGACGTACAGAAAAAGCACGTAGACAAGAAGAGAGGAGTAAAGAAAGTTCAAATAAAGTTCAAGAAAATCTATTAATTGAGGAAGGTATCCGAGTGAAATCAGAACAAGTAAATAGACAAAGGAATGCTCTTATGAATGGTATGTATCCCCTTCTAGCCGAAGGACTGCCTAAGGCTGTTACAGAGATGCCAAAAGACTTGCCACCCCCATTATTTCCAATTAAGGTACATCAAAAAGGGCATCCCAGAACCGCAGAAGATGTTTTTCTTTCCTCATATCTAGACGATGCAGCTCCCGAGTATGCTAGCGCCACACCACATAGACCGTCTGGCGGAGGGGTTCAACGTCAGGATCAGGTATCTGTACCCGTGCAACAGCAAGTCCCGACGCAAGCTTCGGCAAGCACATCTGTTTCCGCATCTGTCTCCGCAGTCGATTCTACAGGGGCGTCGACGCCCATAGTGGCTGTGTCACGTTCGACGAACCCATTCACACCCGACGCCCCAGATGGGGCCACGGGAGGTGCTAGCAGTACCTTTACACCACCCAGAATAAATAAACTTGTTTTTCAAGAGTCAGCGCATTCACGTACACCTAAATTCGTAAGTGAACGTACGCTTAAAGAACTCCTTGTAAATTGTAGATATGACCCGGTGGTTGGTAAAGAGGATGAAATGGTCCTGGCATCATTACGTATCAGGCGAGCCGCAGAGTATTTAGCGAGGTTACCAGGGATGATTACGCATCTAGATAACATATATCATTTTGTTCAAACAGGACGAGATCCAGGATGTATTAACAGAGCTATGGAATTCCAGAAAGTAGAGATACAGGGGGAACTGTTACGTTTCCTCATAAACTGTGTGATCAGAAATCAAGACCGTCCGGGGGTAGACCCGAATGCAATGCTTATTCTTACAAGATGGAGTCAGAATATATCAGAAGGGAGACACGATAAGCAAAATTGTATAATAGCCATGTGCCGAAAAATCCGTAAAGAAATAGAGCGTATTCATGAAGAGAGATTGGGAACAGACGAGTTCGAGCAAGATGAAGTGTCCGAATCAGGGAATTCCGCAAGACAGTCAGAGACCATAGCCTATGTAGGCAGAGGAAGATCCTGTGAAAATACTAGATGTTTTTCTGATCCCATACACTCTGTATGTCCAAATAATAGCAGAACGTATCCGACGCCTGTAATAAATCTGAAGTCTCCTGAACATTCGTTTCAAGCCGCAGATAAAATACTACGAGAACGAAGGGGTTACCACCTCCTCGATTCCATGGATGAGCAAGAATTAGCCAGATCAGCTGTTCACTGGATTGACAGTCCTGAAAAATACGGTGATGAGACCGTAGCACACACGTTTTTTAATCTCAGTACAGATGAACAACGTTTAGCTGGAATCTATATGATTCAGCAACTCCTCATATTATATAAGAGCCAACATGCTGACCCTGGTCCTTTACCTGATATATTAACGGAACTACTCACAAACAGATGGAGAGGTTCTAGTAACAAGCTAATTAAAGAGATATTAGTGTCACGTAAGCAGTATGTCCTTTTTGTAAGTCCGGATTCTCTCTCGCTGCCCCGCAGAGAAAGAGCGCCGTACTATATGGATAGACAAAATCCCTTACGAGAAGTGCACCCAATAAAAGGCGAAGACAATGAGTTTCACCGTGTATTTGTTTACACACCCATATCAAAAATGGAATTATTAGAAATGAAGAAAGTAGTACCTAGTCATGATAAAGACCCAGCGGGTTTCCACCGAGAAATTAAAGACATGTTACTAATGGGAGAGTACACCTTTCCTGATATTATGACGATATTAAAGGTGCTTTTGCCTGCTGGCATTTATGAAAAACTGAAAGAAAAAGAGTGGGAAGTGGGAGACCAAAAGATAGACTGGACAGCATTAGCAGAGGAAGAAAGGGCCCGAACTGCAGGTTCAGGGCTCGGGGATAAAGTTAAACTGTTACCAGGTTTACTAGTACAGGTACTGCCACGTTTATTAACTACAAAAAAGGAAGATTGGGGTGCAATCACAGCCTGCAAACAAAAGCAAGATGAAGACACAAGCGATTATTATGCTCGATTTGAAAAATGTTTTGGTATAAATAGTGGTATAAAAGCAAGTAGTGACTCATATCCACATCTATTTGTGACAAAATTAGTGGAAAATGCATTGCCCCCAGTGAAGAATAGAATATTGAAATTCGAGAGTACCTGGCAAAGTAACACTCCGTCGCAAATGCTACAAATGTTACAGTATCATCACAATAGAATTAGGGATGAACAAGAACACGAGCATAGACGCATGAAGGATACAAAAATGAAAATGCTAGTTTCTCAGACAGTACCAGCAGATGGTCACAAAAAGGGTGTGACACATTCTGGTGATTCTGCAGTTCCTGTAAAAGGAACCTGCAATTACTGTAAACAACTAGGCCATTATGTACACGATTGTCCAGTCCTGAAACGTAATATAGCTACAGGCATTGCAAAGGAGAGACCACGATTAGTTAGACAAGATCAGAATGAACAAGGAGCTATGCAGCATGGACAGTCCATGCCAGTTCAGCAACAGTCCATGCCAGCTTCACAGCAACCCATACAGTTTGTGCCAGCTGCACCACCGTTGCCTGCTACTGCCACACAAACCACAACACGACAAATGTATCAGACTGCACAGTATGAATATCCTGAGTATCAGCGTTACGCATGAACAAGCCTAGAGAGGGAAGTTGACTTACCGCTTATCGAGATTCCTGTGGATCAAGAAGGACCTTATGTACATAGTGAATTATTAGGTCAAGATAGAAAATTCTTACTCGATACAGGGGCAAGTCGAACAACTATAAAACGTAGTGAAGTTCCAGGGGCACCCCTCTCAGGCTCTCAAAATGTTTCCCTTGGTTTTTCAGGAAAACCTATTGTTAATGAAGTATCACAGCCTCTACCACTTACGATAGGACCTTTGACACGAACTACAGATTTACTGCTTACTAAATCATGCCCAGAAAATCTGTTAGGAATTAAGACTCTGAAAGCACTAGGAGCCATAATATGTTGTTCTCCGGAAGGAGTAAGGTTGTTTTTACGTGATTTTAAAGGTCACTATGTGTCTAGGGACATGGATCCCCGACTACAGACTTTACCAGTACATCTATGGGCACAAGGCCCTACGGATGTTGGCTGCATGAACATTACACCCTATCGAGTCACACTGAAAGCAGGAGTGGTACTACCACGAATGCGACAATACAAGTTACCGCATGATGCTGTAGTGGCTTTGCTGAAAATCATTGATGAGCTGATTGCCCAGGGAGTAGTTGTAGAAACAGACTCCAATGTATGTAATTCACCGATAATTCCGATTCTTAAACGAACTGATCCTACTGCCCCACCAGTATACCGATTGGTTATTGATTTGCGTGAACTAAACAAGTGTATTGTACCACAATTCCCTGTGGTCCCTGATATATCATCATTGTTGACAGCAATTGATTCCGAAGCAACATTCTTTACTGTAATTGATCTCAAGAATGCCTTCTTCAGCGTCCCAATAGATCCGGAAAGCCAATATTTGTTCGGATTCAGTTTAAATGGGCGCAGTTTTAAATTCTCACGCGCTCCCCAAGGATTCACAGAAAGCCCCAGCATTTACAGCCAAGCACTGAAACGAGAACTTGACAGTATCCACATGCCAGTCAATACTGCACTGCTTCAATATGTCGATGATCTGCTGATCACCGCGAGAAGCGGACCTGAATGTGAAAAGGCTTCTCTGACAGTTTTACATTTTCTAGCCGACAAGGGGCACAAGGTGTCTCCTTCTAAGCTGCAATTCTGTGTCAAGCGAGTTATTTATCTTGGTCACTCGCTGTCCAAGGAGGGAAGGCAGCTTACACCAGATCGCATCCAGTTAATTGCTAACATGTCAATACCCCAGACACAAAAAGAGGTGCGGGCTTTCATAGGCCTCACTTCATATTGTAGGCAGTGGATCCCTCAGTACGCATTTCTAGCAAAACCACTCATTCAGTTAACCACACAGGAGGCAGCCACATCGACTGTTCTCCCTTGGACTCAGGAACATACACAAGCTTTTGAAAGCCTAAAGGAAGCTTTATGTCAAGCACCTGTTTTAGCAACACCATGTTATAGCAAACATTTTACACTCTTTGTCACAGAACGCGAAGGTACTGCCTTGTCAGTACTCACTCAGGATCAAGCAGGATCACGCAAGCCATGTGCTTATTTTTCCAGTACATTAGATCCCGTAGCTCAGGCTTTGCCTGCATGCCTGAAATCAGTGGCAGCGACAGCTTTAGCAATCAGACAAAGCGATGCCATAGTGTTAGGACATCCATTGACAGTACAAGTACCACATGCAGTAGAGGTTCTTGTGAACCGAACACAAACACAACACTTGACCATAGCAAGACTTACCGGTTATGAACTGACATTGTTTCAACCACACATAGAGATCCGACGGTGTAATACATTGAATCCTGCTACACTATTACCTGTAATTGGAACAGACCCACTAGCTCATGATTGTGTTGAAATCATTGAAAAAAAGACGAAACCTAGACAAGACTTGACAGACGTTCCATTGTTAGATCCAGACCTGACGTTGTATGTAGACGGATCGTGCATGAGAACAAGTACAGGAGATTTAGTGGCCGCGTATGCAGTCACAACAGACACTGAAGTTATTGAGACAAATTGTATAGATACTTTGTCAGCCCAAGCAGCAGAACTTATTGCTCTAACGCAAGCCTGTATTCAAGCCACAAATAAGAAAGTTAATGTATACACTGACTCACGTTATGCATTCGGAGTTGTACACGACTTCGGCGTGCTGTGGCGAGAGAGAGGTTATTTAACCTCCCATGGTGCCCACATTCAGCACGGACCCCTCATTCATGCCTTGTTAGACGCAATACATCTACCCACTGCTATATCGATTATGAAATGTAAAGCACACACGAAGGTTACTGATATCATTTCTCAAGGCAATGATTTAGCTGACAGAACAGCTAAACAGACTGCTCAGAATCGCACATTAGACATGACAAAGCCAATAGTTCAGGCACCAACACAATGTATGACAATTAAGGATCCCGCACTTGACGTAATTGACATACAGACACATGCCACAGCAGAAGAAATAAAGAAGTGGACTGAACTAGGAGGGATCCAGACAGATCAAGGATGGATGACGAAGGAGAAATCTGTATGGTTTCTCCCTGATTCCATGGTTCAAGCCATTATAGCTACAGTTCACAGTCCAGCACATTTAGGAGAGAAGGCTATGCTAGATAGCATTCAGCACATTTGGTTCAACAAACATTTACGAGCAGCAGCTAAACAAAAAGTTCGTACCTGTATGATATGTTGTCAGTTCAATCCAGGAAAGGGTGTTCCCGTAGAGCAGGGTGGATTTCAGCCTCCTGACCATCCTTTTGAAGTCCTCCAGATGGATTATATTCAGATGGAACGTTGTCGAGGATTCAAATATGTTCTCGTAGTTGTCTGCGCTCTCTCCCGTTGGACAGAGGCGTACCCCGTATCAGATTACACGGCCCCGACTACTGCCAAACAGTTAGTTCGAGAATTCTTCCCACGGTACGGGCTACCACGTGTTGTATATTCAGATAACGGCCAGCCTTTCTCATCCGAATTAATGAAACATGTCTCACTTTTGTTGGGATATCAGTGGAAATTCCACTGTGTCCGACACCCCGAGGCAGCAGGTCTCGTGGAACGACATAATCAAACTTTGAAAATCAGATTGTCTAAAATATGTAAGGAGAAAGGTGTTGACTGGATAGTAGCCTTACCAGTTGCACTATTTTACATGAGAATGGTAGCACACTCTCGAGCAGGGCTATCCCCTTATGAAGTGATCTTTGGTAGACCACCGAATATGTGGGGGACGCCTATACCCCGTAAAATAACTGATGTTGACTGTAATATGCTGACAGATTACCTGGCTTCCTTGATGTCTGCACTACAATCTTGTCGTTCACAGGTAGTCGCAGCTTTTCCCGACAACACCGAGGTGAAACCTCATGATGTAATTCCCGGCGATTATGTTCTCGTCAGGAATTTCGATCGGAAAACCCAACTGGAGCCAAGGTGGAGGCTTCCTAAGTTGGTCCTGCTGACGACCAGAACAGCTGTGAAGATCGAAGGAAGAAAAGGCTGGGTGCATTCCAGCCATATCAAGAAATTTCATGGACTTCCTCCTGACACAAACAGTACTCCCCGTGTGTCTTCCCCCATTGACTCAAAGCTACCCTTGGCTGAGGCCAGTAGCACCGAAATCTATAAGCAGAAACTCAGGTCCAGATCCAAACTGTCGGACGATTTGATAGTTTAAGTCCTCTCCAAGGTGAAGCGGTTGAATCTGTCCCGACATGTATCCCTTAGGTCTGAATGATGTAGAGTCCAGAATCATAATGAAACGACATGCTTATTGTAAATTACTGCGTAGCCACTGTATTGTGACTTTATTAATTTTGTTTTCCTTGAGTTTTTTAATAGTTACTGCAAGCATATTGTTGCATATGTATTATCCTGTTTCTAAACGTGCTTTCAATATAACTGATGAGCATTCTTTTAGTGATCTACCCCCACATGAGTTGTCCTATAGACTTGCGCTGCGCAATAACACATTCATTAGTATGTTACATCATTCCCATCAGACTAGTAATGCCACCAATTGTTGGGTGTGTGGCCGACTCCCTCCCTATCAGAATAACAAAGGAGTTCTGCCTTTCTTTCCACATCCGTTCACACACAATGGCTCCTGTGGAGCATGGTTTAGTTTATTAAATTCCATAGACCCAGACACAGCAGTTTATCAACAACATTGGATATGGGGAAATCTGAATCTAGTTTTATTCAAAGTCTGTCACCCCAATAAGGAGGGTCACCCCAGTAGAACAGGAACTGATTTAGAAAATGAAGTGTATAAATTAGGTAATTTTACGCCTAATCTTATGATTTTGAATGTCAAATCCGAAGTTGAACTAATTCTGCCCACTATGTCTGTATTTCCAGTTAAGGGTGAATTATGTGTGAGAAAAGTTGGTTCCATACATATGGGCCATAGCCAATGCGTTACTACAGTAGAATATAGTGATCAAGGTAAATCTTCATTTAGAGCTTCTCGCCATTCTTACTTTATATGTGGTCAGACGGCATATATGCGTCTGCCTCTAGATTGGGATGGTACCTGTTACATAGCATTCCTTCTGCCACCTGTTTTCCTAGCTCCCCCTGATTATTATCGAAATGTTCATTTAGTACACAAAAGAGAGCGTAGAGATCTCCCAGTTGTCGATTATACTGAGACGGCATGGGACAAGTATGTAGATTTCAATAAAGGTATCTTTCCCTATATAGGTACCGTATCAAATAGTAAGCTGATACGCAGACTCACCAAGACTCTTGAAGCTGTAGTAAACGAGACTATAGCCGCCCTAGGCAATCTGACAGAGGAACAATCAGTGATGAGAATTGTTGTTCTCCAGAATCGTCTTGTCCTTGACGTCATCCTGGCCGATAGGGGCGGAGCTTGCAGGGTCATCGGATCCAGCTGCTGCATATTCATACCAGAAAATTCGCCATCTGTATATAAAGCTATAACACGCCTTCATAAGATTGTAAGCCAGATACACGAAAATCCAGGCACTTGGACGTGGTCCGGGTGGTTTTGGAGTGTGGTATCAGCCTGGGGATGGAGAGTTCTATCCTTCCTAGGTATTGGCCTTCTTATGCTCTTCAGTTGTTGTTTATGCCTGCAATGTGGACCAGCGATTTGTGGTCTGTGTGCCACATCATGCATTCCATATCACAGTTCTCGTTCAAAATGCCGGAAGAAGAAGGAAGAAGAAATGATGCTCCATGAGCAAATCGATGGAATGATGAAGATTGATATCTCTTGAAGGGCAAGTAGGGGACAAGGAGGGAATGTGGAAATGTGGATTTTCCTAATCAGTTATGTCCCCTATCTTGGACCCCAACGGTTCTATATGCATGTTACAAGTACATGTATGTTCCCTCCAGTTCCAGTTTCTAAGACGCAATCATACGTGTGTCTACCGTCGACATGTTCTCTGTCAGATTCGCCATCGATGGGCTGGATATTCGATTCCTAAGTATGAAAGGCCACCGACTTTATATGGCTAAATTACTACATTTTTACAGTTCAGGCAAGTAGGCCCGATTCTGTCCTCAAAGCCTTTCCCTGCTCTCTATCTCTGACAGCTTCAGCTTGAGCTCGCATCTGTATCCATGAACTTTGTCCTACCCCCTGTGCAGCTAACGGTGCCTGCCTCGGCCAGTCTTCGCCTGCCTGCCAAGAAGCTGTATTTCACCTTCGAATTATCTATTTTGCTCTCCAGCCGATGCATTCCTGTCTAGTGATTTAGGTAAACATTTCCTTTAGCTCACAAGCAAAGGACTCAGCCTTTCCGTCCTCCTGCAAGTGATTCATAGCCCTGTTGCCATGGAAAGTTTTCTGCCCCTCGCATCTCATATAGACACTTAGACGCTTGTACACGCACACACAGTTAGTATAGAATAGATTCTGTCCGAGAGTCCTTCCTTGTGGATAACATAGTTCTCTAAACATAGGATGTTAGATATGATTTGGGATTAGGTTGACTTGACCCCCCCAGACTTCTCGTCTCCACATGTAGAGCTAAAATGTCAAGTCCCCTTCACCCCCTAGTTACACGTCAATCACACGTCATACTGCTGCGCACGCATCTATGTTAAGTATTATCGTATAGATCCACCTATGTAAGATAACCAGAGCCAATCATGTTTCTTTTTGCTCCTTATTACGCCTAGTTTCAATTACGTATCACTATGTTAATTTATCTTATCAATCGTTACGCCTTTTTTGCATTTGTTTCATTGTAAGGGTATGACCTATAAAAGTTACTTCTTGTCAATAAAGTATTGTACTTCACTTCCTGAACCCTCGTGGTGACGGAACCTGAAGGCCGCGACTCGAGTCGGCCATTTTTGATGGAATAAAGCCCATTTAGAAAACCTCTTATACCACGGATTCTGCCTCTTGTTATTCTGAGCTATTTTTACTTTATTTTAAAGACTCCGTATGAAATTCAGTATTAGGTAAAAAAGAATATTTACCACAGAAGTCATGGGTGCTTTCGTAGTCGGACTGCTGACACTGGTTTTGTCGGGGGCGATCAAAAGTGTTTGGTCTGCCTGGCCTGTCGTTGATGGCGTCGTTCGTGTACCCTCGTCCCTGTCCTCTATTTCTGGGGTCATATGCTGTGTCTCTGGGGTCCCTATTTTTGTTCAATTCCAGAAGGACCGGGCACTGGGATTTCCAGTGTCCGAACCCTCTGCAGAACGCACATTGGTTCCCATCTAAGTCTCTCCGTCCGTTGTAGGGTGCAGGTGTATGGTCTCTAGGGGGTAGCTTTCTAGGGGTGGTTGGTTGGTAATTCCCTTTCGGAGGTTCCCTTCCTATGGTCACCCCTTGCAACTGTGCTATCATTACCCTCTCCTTCAGTTCCTTTTTCTTCCTCTCTGACGCCCTATCGTTCTCATTCTTTTGGTTTTCGTAGTATTGGGCCATCTGGAGGATTGCTGCGGGTTTGGAGGCTGCCCAACTACTCTCGCTAGTCTGTAGCTTCTGGGAGACTTCTTGTGACAGACCCTTCACATAATTCTGGACAAAGAGGTGATGTCCGGTTGCAGTGGTCATGTCCTGGCCACTATAATCGGAAAACACAGTCTCGAATCGAGAGAAGTATTCAGACACATCCTCCTGGGGTTTCTGGCGACAAGCCGTCACTATCGACCAGTCTACCTTTCTTTCTGGGATTAGAGTCTTCAATTTCTGTACAATCTTGTCTGGGAGCTCCAATATGGCTTTCGGGGGTTTCTGTCCCGGTTCTCGCTGTTTATCTATGGTATCGAGTTGTACCCAGGTATATCCGAACGGTTCAGCGTGGTCGACTTTCCGGATTTGCTTCCACACATCAGCCGGCAGACATAATCCGAAGAACAAGTCGATATCTGCTAAAGTCATTATTGTTGAGCCTAAGGCTGTACCTAGTTCGGTGTAGAAGGCAGTCGGGTTCTTTCTTAAGTCGGGTAGAGTTTTTCGAAAGGTCAAAATATCTTGTCGGTCCCATGGCTGGTAGACCCAATTATATACAACCCTTCCCTTCGCATCTTGGTGGTTGATGTCGTCATGTGTTCCCTGACCTCGTGGGGGGACCCAGTAGGGGGCGGCCTCTTTGATGGGCATCATGGTATCAGTCCTTCCTTCCTGGGGCTTAGTCGCTATGGGGGTTTCTGCTTTGGTGGCCTGTCTGTGTTCTTTAAGGTGTCGATAGACCTCGAGTGTTCGAGTGAAGAGGTTCGTCACATCGCCCTCTCCTTCTTCCCCAATGTCTATCTTCCTATATAGGGCCGCTAAGCCTTCGGGACCTTTATCGTGGTACCTATCCTCATATGTATTCAGGGCGTGATAACAAAGTCGTACGACAAAGTGTCGTCTGCGGCTGTCGGCATATGAGTTATACACGTCTGTTATATACTCCTCACTTTCCTTTCGCTCCACCAGTGTCCCTACTATCTTGTCGATTCCTGCTCGTTCATCCCTTGTTAGTCGATTCATTCTGGTGGAATCTTTCTTTCTCATCTCAGGGTCATCCAACGTTATTGCCGACGTTGTGTTCAGTACAAGAGGCTCGGCCGGCGCGGAGGCCGTGAGGACCGAGGCCCCTGTACTGCTTTCGCTTGTGTTTGGGGGTTGTGGGTGTTGCACTACCGATTGGGAGGGTGCGTATGGAGGGGGCATGTAAATGATCGGGGGACCTAATAGTAATTCATCATTCATCCGTTGCTTAGAGGACAACTCAGGGTAGAGCATAGAGGGGGTCCTAACAGCGTACTGGCCTGATGTTTCGGGCTCCTGTCTTAGTTTAGTTTCCCTTCTCTCCTTTATTTCTTCTTCTAACTTTCTAGCGGCAAGGTGAGCTGCCTTTCGTAATTCCTTTTCTGCTTTTACCTCTTCCCTCTTTTTCCGTTGTGTTGCTTCTTTGCGCCACATGCCGATACTGTCAAGCATAGTAGGCGTCGTCTTATTGCTACGCAGAGCTATTTCTAGCATTTCTATCTTATGGTCGTCGAAGGATCCCATCAGTGGCCACTGACTCTCGGGGTCCTTCCTTGTATATTTATGCCATAGCTTGCTATAAGCTACGGCGACTAGTCCATATTTAGTGAACATGTCCTTAATAGTGGTGCCTTCCAGTGGAGCCGGATGGTTCACCTCTAATAAGCGGTCCGGGCAGAACCAACTACCACTCAGTGGGGAGAAGATAGGCATGACGGGTTTCAACGGGGACAAAAGTCAGCACTACCTATCTTTTCACTGCTTGCAAAGACTAGACAGAATATCTCTATTCCACGTTATTTGTAAGCAGAGAATACCTCCAAAGAACCAATATCGAACAACTAGTGTTCGGACAATCAATCAATCAATCAATGGGGAGATAAAGATAGGCACGACGGGTTACAACGGGGACAAAAGTCTGCGTTACCTACCCTTCACTATTTGCAAAGACTAGACAGAATATTTCTATTCTACGTTATTTGCAAACAGAGAATATCTCAAAGAGCACTATTCTTCAAAAACAATCAATGTTCGGACAATCAATCAGTGGGGAGATAAAGATAGGCACGACGGGTTACAACGGGGACAAAAGTCTGCGTTACCTACCCTTCACTATCTGCAAAGGGAGGGAGAGAGAGTATTTCCACTCCTCCCCGTTTGTAGACAGCGAATATCTCAAAGAGAACAATCAATGAGCAATACTAGTATTTCAAATAATCAATCAATTATTTCGCAATTTGTCGTGTTTCACGACCTTACCCGGACCGCGTGGACAGTTTCTCGTCTTCCGCCTCCAGCGCCCGATCATCCTCTACTTTCCGTATTTGCCGCGGCACTCCTGATGGTTCCCAGTCAGGACCGTAGATCACTCGAGAGAGGTCTGCTCGGAACCAGTGAAGTTCGGATGATCGGCTGCCAGACGAGGGTCTATCGGGCAGGAGCTCTCCCAATCGTTGCAGTCGTTCACTCTGTCGTCAGGACCTCTCCCACTGGATCTACGTGTCGCTGATGGGCCCCATATTGGGCGCCAATTGTTAAACGGTAGCGGCAGTTTCAGTCGATAACCTTTCAAGTATTGCCCGGCGGTAATCGCCTCTTATACCATTCGATGTTAAACCAATAAAGAGGCAGGCGCCGGAGACTGGAAGGCAGGAAACAAAGTTTTATTCCGTCGGAGCAGAACACATCAGATCAGACAGCAAGGTATCGTCACGAGGTGCTCTAACTGCATCTCTGAGGCCTGGCCTCTTATACACAGGTTTATGACTTTATTGCAGAGTTATCATACATGGCACATTCTTGAGATTGTCTTGGAACATGAAAGAACATCCTCGGAATCCCCACTTCGAGCTCGTTCCCACACATATCTACAATGGAAGTCCCCACCCCATCCACAGTAGGAGATGGCTATCACACAGCTGGACATTCCGCCAATTCCCGGGGGTGTGTGCGACTGGCTGGGTCTCAGGGGGTAGGGGCTTTGATCTACTGTAATCCCTTTGATGTGGGTTGTTTCCCTTACAGTAGGGGCAATAAACTGCATCCGCAGGGCTAGGTGATGGCCTGGGATCGGTTCGGACAATGGGGCGCAGAGGAAGGGGGTTATCAAAGAGATGCATGACCATGTATGGGATGTCGGTCAGGCGTGGGATGTGGTTCCATGGCAGGGTCGCGCAGAAGGAGAGGGTTTATGGCCCGTGTATGAGAGAGCGGGGGTGGTCGGCGCGCGGGGGATGCTTGCAGCGCCAGGGGAACGCGCTGGCGATCGGCAATGAGCAGGGAGAGACCAGGGTGTCTAAAATGGCTACCGTGCGCTTTCCTGTGTGTCGCGCTGGGGAGAGACAAGATGGCGCAGATAATGTTCAGTTTGCAAGCTAAATTTCCACAGTGGCGGCGCCCAGCCCTAAGGATCAGGGTGCTTGAGGAGGCGACAACTGGGAGTTTGGAGGCAATCATGTCGCTGCTGATGCGAGCGATGGACCCTGAGCTCTAATTTGGCCAGACAACGCCAGGTCCGGCGGCATCATGCAAGGAGAGGACACACCCAGTAAGGAGTCACACCAGGGCAGCGTCACCACCAAGGGGACAAACAAAAGGCTGCGGGCCTCAGAAAGTGTGTAGCCTTAGACACAGACTGACCTAGAATCGGCTCTACAAGCGACCACTATTATTAATTACAGCACTCCGAGTCGCCCATACGCCAGGCGACTCATCAAAGGAGACCACCTGCTCATTGCTACGTGGTGCCCTCACCGCACTACCGTACACAGTGCCAGCCTACCTCCGGGCTATTCCTCCGACAATCGGTGCCCAAGATGTCTGTGCTGCTGCTGGAGCTGGGGCGTGGCAGCCAGTATCGGCGAGGTGTTTTGGGTCTACGTGTGCTTATCAAAAGACATGCCAATAACCCCATACTGACATATGCTCCCCTGGAGAGTGGGGCCCCCCGCCGTGCTGAACGAGAGAGTACCTGGATCTGGCAGGAGGTGGACTTCCTTGGGGGCCCGAGAATCCGTGATCGGACAGTAGATGCACAGGGCACCCACTTTTCTCCTTATAATGGGCAAACCCAGAGTGGACAAACCATAGCCCCAAAGCGGTGGCACACTGAATCAGACAGTCCGCACTGAGGATCCTGCTCAACCTCTGAACTCGATAACAACAGTCCAAACAGAACACTCTCACCGGTTTGATAAACTAATGGCAGCAGTCATGGACATTAAAACAACGCAGGGCCCTAAAATAGATTCACTGTACGTGGAAATGGGGTTCATGCGTGAAGAACATAAACAAACTGATGGACAGGGTTGAGGAATTTGAATCAAAGCTTGCATCCCTGACTCTCACGGTGACCTCGGCATCAGAACAGGTCAAGGCGCTGCAAAAAGTGGTTGAGTATCTGAAGAACCTAGCGGAAGACAAAGAAGGTAGATCCCACAGAAGCAATGTGCTCATAGTGGGCCTTCTGGAACGCATTGAGGGCCAAAGCATGGAACTATATCTAGAATCTTGGTTCTCCGCGTGAATACTTACAGGCAAACACTAGAAGATCTTCTCTGTAGAGCATGCACATACGGTGCCTGGCAGACCTCCCCACCCGGGCGGCTCCCCCAGACTGGTGATGACACACCTGTTCAACTACCGCGACAGGGACCACATCCTACAAGTGACTAGGGCTCATGGTCCATGGCAGATAGAGAACACCAGGGTGCACATATACCCGTGTTACACGATGGCAGTGCAGCGCCGCAGATCCTCCTTCTCAGAAGTCAAACGCTGCCTCCGGAGCCACGAAGTAATGTATGCGCTGCAGTTTCCAGCTACACTACGCATTCTACACAACGAAAGCACCACTTTCTGTTCCACCCCAGAAGAGGCCTGGAATTGGCTAGAGCAAAATGGACTGGCACACAAATCGGAGACAACTGTAGCAGAACCCCGCCAAAAGTGGCTAGTAGGAGGCAACTTGGGATGCGAGGCAGAGTACAACTACAGCGTCCCACTAAAGCCCAGGGAGCACGGGAGAGAGAGCAAGCTATCAAATATGCAGGAAACCATACAAACTCCTATACTCCCTCGCAGTCAGGATCAGAGGCAGATATAACATTTGAACAAGCCTAACAACTAACAGACTTGCAGTTACAGGTGGAAGTCCCACAGTGACTCCGCAAACCGCTGAAGACTTAACGTGATCCATTGCAAACCATTCAAAAGAAATGTTCAACAACGTGGCTGGACATCACTGTGAGATGTCCAGGTGTTGCAATCCAAGAACAAGAGACACATGCAAAAATACTGATTCAGACATGCAAATATCATCACAGCGGGCACTGCGAATGTGATACGCCGCCACGCCCCACACACAATAAGTGACTGTTACAGAACTAATCTGACATTCTCTTCTTCCTCCACTTTCCTTTCACTCTCTTTTCTGTCACTTTTCTTACTGTATTTCTTTTTCTTTTTTCACTGTTGCCTACTACTAAGTATGTTCATATCTCATTGCAGATGGCCATCCGCCTATTGGCGAACTGGCCTGGGATGGAGAGTTGGGTATTTCGATTGTTTAAAAAGCTCTGTCCACACCGTTCTACTGCACACACTACATATTGAGCGCGCACCTGACAAAGTGACAATCAGGGTTATTATACCTACTAGGAGGATGCGCAAATGCTGCTGACCCCGGAACGCAGACCTACTCCATTTCAGTATACTCCCAGCAAAGGTGATGCAGAGTAATAAATTACTTTTAATAACCTGGAATGTTCGGGGATTAGCTGGATGTGCCAAATGACACAAGGTATACCAATACTGGGGAAGTACAGTAATTGGGACTACATATCTGGTTTTGCAAGGGGCACCTTGATATAGGTGGCACCCGGGCCCCGCTGCAGACATTACATACATGCATTGACCCACAAAGCTGTTATGTGATACTAGAGAGACTGCTAGATGGCTCCCAATAACACTGGTCTCGCTATACATGCCGAACTCAGGACAATCCATGTTTCTGCATACACTGACTCCGTCGTTGCTCTGTGACCCGGTGGCGCCTGCGTATTGTTGTGGGGAATACAACTATGCCCAGGATCTAGATTTGGATTGCTTGCACCCACAACTCCCAGAGGCACAATTTGTTGGCCTGGCACAACATGTGAAGGCCTGGGCCATCAATATGCACTTATGAGATGCCTGGTGAGGCAAACACCCCACAGAGCAAGTATACTCTCACTAGTCAGGCATACACAACTTGCATATGAGAATTGACGCAATATATAACCCTGTCACAGCCATGCCCAAAGTGTCTCATGCAGAGTATTTAGCTCATACATTATCTGACCACAGCCCCCTACAACTACAGCTAACACGGAGTACACATAAATCTAGCATCCCAACATGGCGTGGGCCCTAAGTTCTTGAAATGAGTGAAGATACTGTATACCACGCCACAGGCTAAGGTGAAGACAGATTGGATTATCTCAGTCCCCCTTGCAACAGAGCGTGGAACCAGACAGGGCTGCCCCCTTTCACCTATCATTTTTGCCCTTGCCATGGAACCACTGGCATGTGCGCCACACTCCCATTTTGCACGGAACTGCCCCTAAACCCCTTGGGCCATATTGCCATCTCCAAGATTCTGCTACTCCCCAGACTCCTGTATTTCTGTGCAGCCCTTCCCTATCGGCTCCTAAGTAAAATATTTAGAGACCTGGGGTTGATTCTCGTGTCCCTGGTTTTGGGTAGCTCCAAAGCCAGAGTAGCACTTTCAAAACTCTACCTCCCCCTTTCGGAGGGAGGCCTGGGGGCACCCAATTGTGAACAATATTACGCGGCGGCACAACTTCAGTGGCCCATGCGATGGCTGGCAGGCAGCCATCTTGCCGAGCTAGATCCATGGGCGCTGACTCTCTGGCAGCCTGCTCTGCTGGAATGGCTGTTTGCTCCAAAACATCAGCTCAGACGAAGCAGGGGAATATCCTGATGTCAGTGGACTGCAGTAGCTGGTTGAAATATATTAGCTGGACTTTTCACTCCTACAAAACCATTGAAATTCCCCCGTTATAGTTAGTTCAGCTAACTATAACTCGCGCGACCCGCAATGCACTGCTGATGACGTCACATATTACATCACTCATGATATGGTCAGTGACATCACTCATGACATCATTGATGACATCTCAAATGACATCACTGATGACATCATCCAGTAAATGTGTGTTTTTCTGAAAATTACATATGTTTTATATATGTATATCTCAAGGTCGATGGAAGAATAAATGGTTATATAAGTGTCTAAATGGATGATTTGTTTTAGAAAAATTGATTGTATAACTGACTAAGTGTATCTTAGGGAATACATGGCTTAGTGAGTAATGTTTAAATATGTTAATATCTGTATCAGTCTCTCACTTTGTGTATAAGTGGCTGCATGGGTTGGTGAGTAGCTACATGAGTGTCTATATAGGTAGTTGGTTTTTTGAGTATCAGTATGAGTGTCTGAGTGTCTGTATGGTTCGGTGGGGGGTATTACGTAGTGCATAGGTGCATGAATGAGTGACTCACTGTTTGTATGTGTTGAAAACAGCATGTGTAAATGGATGTTTGATTCTTTATTAGCATGTGTGACTATGTGTGTGAGTAACTATGGATGAGTGGCGTTGTGTAACAGGATGTATAGATGTATGAGGACATATGATGAGTGAGTACATGTATGAGTGACTGTATAGGACTGTTGGTGAATGAGTGGATGTGTATGAGGATCTTAGAATTACTGAATAGGTTGTTGTAACTGGTATTGGTATGTCCATTGTTTTGAACATTTTAGTTTCTATTTTTGAATGTGTGTATCAAAGGTTATATTAGGGGGAGAGGAGGTCTACCACTCCATCACAAGGATGATGTCATCAGTGATGTCATCAGTGATATCATTTGAGATGTCATCAGTGATGTCATGAGTGATGTCACGGACCATGTCATGAGTGATGTAATATGTGACGTCATCAGCAGTGCATTGCGGGCATGAAAGTTATAGTTAGATGAACTAACTATAACGGGGGAATTTCAATGGTTTTGTAGGAGTGAAAAGTCCAGCTAACTATAACGCCCCTGAAACCTATGGTTTTTTCAGTGAGTTTTTAAGGTTTTTTAAATGCTAATTCCTAACTATAACGTGCCTGAAACCTATGGTTTTTTTGGTGAATTTCAAAGGTTTTTTAAATGCTAATTTCTAACTATGCCTACAGAGATAGGACATGTGAAGAAAGAAGAAAAAACGCACAGAAAGACAAAAAAGAAATGCAGAAAGAAGCAACAGAAGTCCTTAAAGACGAAGAAAAGTGCAGGAAGAAGGATAACGTGCAGAAAGAACTAACAGAAGAGCAGAAAGAAGCCTTGTTGCAAAATCATCCTGTACCCACAACTTTCTTAGATGGATACTGGTGGTAACTGAATCTGACTAACCAGTCCTAGAGCCAGTGCTATGTTAAAAGACACTCAGAATACAGTAAAAACACCTGCATACACTAGGGAACACTATGCGTTGGGGTCCGCCTGTGATTAGCATGACCTCCTCTGTAAGCCCCTAGTATATAATAGGGCAGGGGATTAAAACTACCTCTTAAAACGCGCCACAGGGGGTGTTTGCACACGTCATCACAGGCCCCGTCCCCTCCCTTCCCCACTGTGCAAACACACCCTGTGGTCATTTTAAGTTGGGAGATTAAGCCCCCTTGAATCCTGAGGGTCCCTAGGGTCCAACTAGACCACTAGGTACCTCCAGTAAGCGCCACAGAGCTGCGTTGCAGAGAGATTTAAAAAGGGGTACGGCCTAGACCACCTCTCTGCAATGTAGCGCAGTGACGCTTACTGGAAGTACCTGGTGGGCTAGTTGGCCCCCAGGGTCCCTCAGGATTGAAGGGGAATTATTTCCCCAACTTAAAACGTGCCACAGGGCGTGTTTTCACACTTTAAGTAAGGCCCCGTCCCCTCCCTTCACCACTGTGTAAACACGCCCTGTGGCCGTTTTTAGTTGGGAGATTAAGTTCATTTGAATCCTGAGGGTCCCTAGGGTCCAACTAGCCCACTAGGTACCTCCAGTAAGCGCCACAGAGCTGCGTTGCAGAGAGGTGTAAAAAGTGGCATGGCCTGGACCACCTCTCTGCATCGCAGCTCAGTGGTGCTTACTGGAAGCACCTGGCGGGCTAGTTAGCCCCCAGGGGCCCTCAGGATTGAAGGGGAATTATTTCCCCAACTTACAACGCGCCATAGGGCGTGTTTGCACACGTCACCTCAGGCCCCGTGTCCTCCCTTCCCCACTATGTAAACACACCCTGTGGCTGTTTTAAGTTGGGAGATTAAGTCCCCTTGAATCCCGAGGGTCCCTAGGGGCAAAATAGCCCACTAGGTACATCCAGTAAGCGCCATTGCAGAGAGGTGTAAAAAGGGGCACGGCCTGCACCACCTCTCTGCAACGCAGAGCAGTGGCACTTACTGGAAGCACCTGGTGGGCTAGTTGGCCCCCAGGGTCCTTCAGGATTGAAAGGGAATTATTTCCCCAACTTAAAACGCGCCACAGGGCGTGTTTGCACACGTCACCTCAGGCCCCGTCCCCTCCCTTCACCACTGTGTAAACGCGCCCTGTTGCCGTTCTAAGTTGAGAGATCAAGTCCCCTTGAATCCTAAGGGTCCCTAGGGTCAAACTAGCCCACTAGGTACCTCCAGTAAGCGCCACAGAGCTGCGTTGCATAGAGGTGTAAAAAGGGGCGTGGCCTCAGAACACCTGTCTGCAATGCAGCTCCCTGGCGCATACTGGAGATACCTGTTGGGCTAGTTGGCCTTCAGGGACCCTCAGTATTGAAGGGGAATTAATTCCCCAACTTACAACTGGCCAGGGGCGCGTTTGCAGAGTGCTGCAAGAAGGGGGCGTGGCCTCCGGCGCGATGCCGGTCTTTTATTTATTTTATGTTTTTTAAGAAGGAGGGCTGTGTGGACACCCTTCTTTTTCTAATTTATTGGCCCTGGGGACCCCAGGCCCTGCACCTTAATTTTTTTTGTTGAAAAAAATTATTTTGGAAAGGGGGCCGCGTGGCCCCCCTCCCAAGGCCTTAATCGGCCCCGGGGAACCAATCCCCCGGGGCCGGCCTTTGTTTTTTATTATTTTAAAAAAATATATATTTATAGAAACACCTAGGACATGCTGGACAAACCGTATGTACAGGGCCGGACTGACTACCGGGCGTTTTGGAATGCTGCTGGGCTGGGGGCTGATTTCGTTGATGGGGACCTGCGTGTACTGAACTAAATTAGTTTTGCTTTAATAATTTCGAAGTACACGCAGGTCTCCATGAACGAAATCAGCCCCCACCGCAGTGAAATCAGCCCTCTGCTCGGCAGAATTCCAAAATGCCCGGTAGTCAGTCCGGCCCTGCGTATGTACCTATCACCATGACGATTTGCGTGATATTCATTAAAAGGTGACTATGCATACAATGAATCCACGTGGAATGTATTTACACCGCTAGTGAAGCTCTGACGTGTCTGACATCCTACCGTGCCTAATCCCGGCGCCCCCGCCGGTGGGTACTCTCCAAGTAGACACCCTTGTCGTTTATTTATACAAACATGGGTAGCTATTGACGGGCACATTTAATACACACGCACACCAAGCCATTCAAAGGGGATTCGACAAAAATTCGACCAAACTATGCAAGAAACCCCCTCACAGTTAATAAAACACACATCCACCGCCGGATGTGTAATACTTTTTATTTTACTCTCTGGAAAGGAGACGAACCTCACTTGAGAGTCACAGCGTGCTCCTGGCTGAGCCCAATGCTGTGTTACACCCACCAGTGCCCGCCGAGTGCTACACACTTCTGTGTTGTATTCCACCAGCTAGTGCATATGCTATGACACTCTCTAGCCCATGTGCACTGTAACACCACCCCGTGAATATGTCATGCCACACTTGCCTTCGCACGGGTTATATTGCCCCATCTAACGTGCCTTCCTCGATGCCTATGTTATAACGCACAGCGCTATGCCATACATATTACAATCTGGGATACATATCTTTGTCACAGTGCATATGCAACGTTACACTCCCCAGCACATATTTTATATTACAACTTTAGAGACTAGTTTGGTTACACAACACTGCCCTGTGCATATTACACTCCAAGGTGCATATCGCATAGCACGCGCTAGTGCCTGTGCTATCTCACGCTCTCCAATGAATCTGTCACTGTGCACAATGTATTGCATATTATATTTCATGCCCCGGTTTATCTTATATCACACTTTTTGGTGCATAGTTTATACCATATACTATATCTAGTTTTCATTTTCAATCGTGCTCTCAGGACTATGTTCTATATAACACTGCCTCCACCTACCCTTTTCATGGGCATTACATTTTGCGATGGGGGGTGGAGGGTCAGGGGGTGTTTCTGCCAAGTGAGCCCGGAGTCACAGTCACAAACGTCCTCTTCTTCCTGAATAAAAGTGAGATTATGCTGCATACTTGTTCATATTTTAAGTAGTTCGCACAGACACACATTTTAAAAACAATAACGTTCCTAATACCCACCTTCTCTGAACAGTTAGCTTGCTGCCCCGTCCACCTCCTCCCTATCCTCTCTTGTCTGAATCCATGGACTAGCCTCCTCCCTCCTGCCATGCATGATCTGATGGGCTGCCACTGCCCTATATTTAGCATGATGTGCCAGTCCACTCCTCCTTCCCTCCATTGCCCAATTCTATGGCCCATCATTGACCTCCTCCTTGGCCTCTGTGCTTAGCTTGCTGCCCCTATTCTCCTTCCCCCTGCTCTCTGATGTATTTGTGCATGCCCCTGCTCCATCCTTTTTGCCCACCATGTTCCATGGACCTGCCACTCCTATCTACTCTGAGTGTTCTGTTGAGCTGCCACTCCCATCCCACCTGCATAGCATTGACAGATGACTGTAACCTGTCCCTGCCACCCCCACCCTGCCTGTCCACATGCCATGCCCCTATCCCCTTCCTCCTGTCCTCCTGTCCTCCATGGTCCATTTTACTGCCACACCCTTCTGCCCTCCCTGGTCTGTTGTGCTGCAACTGCTCCTCCTGCCTGCCCCGCACGGTCTGTTGTGAGGCCCCTTCCCCTGAACTCTCTTGTCTGTGCCCAGGTCCTGACCCTCCCTTCTATCCTCCATGGTCCTTTGTGCATGCCCCTGCACCCTCCTTCTTGCCCATCATAGCCATTGTGCTGCCACTAACCCTTCCGCTTGCCATGCATGGTCTTCTGTGCTGCCATGGCCCCTCCCACCTTCCCTGTGTGGTCAGCTAGCTGCCCCTGACCCCCTCCCACCTTCCCTCCATGGTCTGTGTGTATGCCATCATAGTCTCACTGTTGCTCTCCATGGTGTGTCTTGTCTCTAGTGCCCATCCTGCCTGACCTCCATGGTCATCTTGCTGCTCCTGCCCTGCCCCCTTGCCCCCAGCCCTCTGTTTCCATGTGCAGACCCCTATTCCCTCCCTCCTGGCTTGTCTGTTCCATTGTAATGCCCCTGATCCGTCCCTCCAGCCATTTTTGGTCTGTTATGCTGCAGCTTTCTCTCCTGTCTGTCCATTATGGTCAGCTAGCTACCTTTGCCTCTTTCCCCTCTGTTCTCTGTTGTCCATGTGCATGGCCCTGTCCCCACCCAATTGCTTTATATGGATTTTTGTGCTGCACTCCCGTCCCGCATGCCCTGTGTGGTATATTGTGCTGCTGCAAACCCTGATGCCTGCCCTGTGGGGTCAGTTTGGTGCACCTCTCCATGTCCCTCCCGTCCTCTGTTATCCGAGTCCATGTCCCTACCCCAATTCCCCCTGCCTACCATGATCCAATGTACCATACTTGCGAACATTTTGAACTTGGTAAGAGGGAGATTTTGAAAAAAAACTGGGGTAGTGATTTTCCCCTTTGAGTTACATTGAAAAAGAGGAGCTTGCAGACAGGAGACAGGTCAAATAAAGCCCATTTGAGCTTAAAAACATTGGACGTTTCCTGGCTGAAACGGGTCTATTGACATGTATGGTTGTACTACCATTGCCTCTTCCTTCTGCCCACAATGGTCTATTATATTGCCACAGCCTCTCTTGCCAATCCCTTTCCACTGCCCTACATAGTCTGTTGTGCTGCCACTGCCCTTTCTGCCTGCCCAGTGTGGTCAAATTGTTGCCTCTGCACTCTCCTACCTGCCTTCAATTTTCAGAGTCCATGCCCCTGGCCTCTACTTCTCAACAGTATCCCAATGAACAACTAGATTACTAACATTCTATATTTATTACAAAAGTGGGGAACGCCTGACGTCATCTTGATGTAATCAAAACTGTAATACCTAGAGCATTTCCTTTAGAAATTACATATATGAGAGGGTCTTATTTCCATCAAAATTATGGTTAGTGCTCTAAAAAACTAAAATGAGTACATATTTTCTGAGTTTTCAAATAGCGACAATGAACTTTTAAATTATTTGTAATCTTTGGGCCCGATTCACAGAATTAACTTAAGACAAAATCCTAAACTTACTACTTTTGGTATTCACAGAATGCACTTACTACTTTTGGTATTCACAGAATGCACTTACTACTTTCGGTATTCACAGAATGGATCTACGACTACTAACTTTACGTCCGCACTCGGGCCGGAAATTCCGGCCCGAAGGCGGAGCTTCCGGCCCAGAGGCGGGGCTTCCGGGCCGGAGGCGGAGCTTCCGGCCCGGAGGTGGGGATTCCGGCCAGTGGCGGAGATTTAGCCATGGCCAAAATCTCCACCTCCAGCTCCGCCTCCGGCCCGGAAGCCCTGCCTTCGGCCTGGAAACTCCGCCTCCTGGCCGGAAGCTCCGCCTCTGGGCTGGAATTTCCGGCCCGTGTGCAGACGTAAAGTTAGTAGTCATAAATCCATTCTGTGAATACCAAAAGTAGTAAGTGCATTCTGTGAATACCAAAAGTAGTAAGTGCATTCTGTGAATACCAAAAGTAGTAAGTTTAGGATTTTGTCTTAAGTTAATTCTGTGAATCGGGCCCTTTAGGTTTTTTTATCCAGTTGAACACTTGATTAAATGTTGCACTTAGGGGAGAGGATGTGGTGTTACTTCCAGAGCAGCAGACTTTGCAACTGGGGAACCAGGTTGGAGTTTCTGCTTCAGTTCAACATTCTGTGATTCTGGTCAAATCACTTAATCTCCCCATGTCTACAATCAAAATGAATTTGATCTTGTGTGATGTAACCAATGCTCATGTAAAGCACTCCAATACCTGACAAGTCTGCATTGTATAAAACTGCAAATACACAAAAAATAAGTGTTTTGCACACTTCTTTCATTGGGCTACATGCGGGCTACATCTGGTTGATATTTGTGCTGCATTTGGTCTCTTTTTTCTCTGGTGGCCATCTTGGGAGATTTATTTGTTATGAAGTTTCCTAATTTCCTCATTTACTACAGTCTCCTCAGTAGGAAATGCTTTCAGTTTTTTACTTTGATTCCATCAAGAAGGTATTCAGATATGTCACACATTTGCCATAAATTCTGAATGTTAGCACTCTAGTTGCTCATTAGATCACTGTAGTAAAGCTACTGCTCACCACGGAAGTCTGCTGCTGGTATTAAAAGTGCATGTTTCAGTCTGCATATCAGAATTTTTGCACGAAATAGAAGAGGATTTGAGAAGTCACTCAAAATGTGCCCTAATTTTTCTTTCTTCAGCACTAATCATAATTTCTATGGCAAAATGAACCCCCTCATTGTGTTCCTTTGTAAATTAAATGTTTTAAGTGTTACCACTTTATTCCAATCAAGATGGCTTCAGGTGTGCCATACTTTTGTCATAAGTAAGACTGTTAGCGCTCTAGTTGCTCGTTAGAGCACTCTGGGGCATTCTGTCATTGGGCTATACTTGGGCTACATCTGGGTGATATTTGGGCTGCATTTGGGCTCTTTTGTCTCTGGTGGCCATCTTGGGAGATGTATTTGTTATGAAGTTTCCTAATTTCCTCATATACTGCAGTCTCCTCAGTAGGAAATACTTTCAGTTTTTTACTTTAGTTCCATCAAGAAGACATTCAGATGTGTCACACATTTGCCATAAATTCTGAATGTTAGCACTCTAGTTGCTCATTAGATCACTGTAGTAAAGCTACTGCTCACCAGGGAAGTCTGCTGCTGGTATTCAAAGTGCATGTTTCAGTCTGCATGTCAGAATTTTTTAATGAAATAGAAGAGGATTTGAGAAGTTACTCAAAATTTGCCCTATTTTTTCTTTCTGCATCACTAATCATACTTTCTATGGCAAAATGAACCCCCTCATTTTGTTCCTTTTTAAATTAAATGTTTTAAGAGTTACCACTTTATTCCAATCAAGATGGCTTCAGGTGTGCAATACGTTTGTCATAAGTAGGAATGTTAGTTCTCTAGTTGTTCTAGCTGCAGTAGAACACAAAGGAATCAACTGACAGTCTCTGCCCTTGTTGGATGTACATGTTTTACTGAGAATGTCGGACTTCATTCTCACATGACTGAGAAAGATAATGTGAATTTACAGAAAATATGCTATCAGTTTAGCTTATAGATCACCTTCCAAACCTCTGTGGGAGAAGCGTGAGAAAATAGTTTTATCTCAAACATGATTCATGATATCACAGCAGAAGGTTTTTTCACATGGTAAAATCACCTTAGAACACACCACAATTCCTAAAATGAGTATGGTACCATCAACAAATGATTTATAATGTAACTAAAGTCTTAAAACCTTCTATTAACTGCAATGCTTTTTAATGAGGTGCTATCATGTATATTGGTCCCAAGATGGCTGCCAACACTTCTTGGATGAAGTACTGACAGCCAATCAGATCTCACAATGAGATGTGTGGTTAGGCTCCACCAGATATATCTATCATTTTAACTCTAATTTTCTCAGGAACTACTGAACGGAATTACACCATTTAAGCAAAAGGCACAAGTCTGAACTGAGGACTACCTCTTTGCCAAATTTGGTGTAATTCCGTTCAGCAGTTCGGGCTGTAGCTGCATCAACAGGTCCTATGGGAAAATGCATCGGGAAAATGCGTTTTAGGACCCCCCTTTTTTCTCGGCCCCCGCTTGACGAATCACCGTGAAATTTTCAGGATAGGAGTGGACAGGAGCTGGCCAAAAGTTTGGATACTTTTGCGAAGATTTGTCAATCGGCGCCAACGTTATTCCAAATAGAATGTTCCGGATTTCCTATGGAAAATAGGTCCTAACTATAACTACCTACCTATAACATTTCCAACAATAAAAAATAAATAATTATCAATGAATCAATTAAATATTATTAACAATTGATTTACTATAATTTAAATGCATTTCCACCCTTTTCCCCTGCCAAACCACAGTCTGCTACTAAAGTAAACATACTAATACTACAAATTACCTAATTAATTAAGAAAAGACAATTAATTAGAATTAAAATAAAAAATAGATATGTTATCTTCCCACCCTATTCCCCTCCGAAACCAACTACTCACTATTAAAATTTAAATTACAAACAAAAATAAACACATTTAAATATACTACAAAATGTAAATAAATCCAACAATTAAAAAAATAAAGCGATTTACATAATAAATAATCAGTTATATATTTAACAAACAATTAAAAGTGCGTTTGCATTATTATAAAATTATTAGTAAATTAAAAATCTTCCTACCCTATTCCTCCAACAAAAACCAACCCACCACTGCTACAATAAAAAAAATCAGCATTAAACATTAAGGGCCTCATTTCGATGTTGGACAGAATTCCTTCTGCCCAACACCGACTCGGTCCTGGGTACAACCGACACCCAGTCGGCGGTCCCGAACGGCCGATTACAATGCTACCGAATACTGTTCAGTTGTATTGCACTTTTATCAATGGAAGTTTGTGTTACATCCGGAAACTGCCTGTAACACAAACTCCCATTCAGAAAAGGGAGGTGCAGTTCATCCCTGCACCCTGTGGCTGGCATCTCAAGGTCCCTGCCACGGGGTGTCGGGATCGGCCTCCAACCGGAGGCTGTGCACCCAAGGGGGCCCTGCTGGGGGCCCCCAAAGCTGAATTGTGCCAGCCTTTCCGTATCAGAAAGGCCAGCCCGGAAAGGCTGCTGAAACCCGACATTGTAATTTCAAGGGTGTAAATGCCCGCACTTGAGATTAAGGCCAGATTCCAACTGGAAGCCAGCCGGAATGACCAGCAAATTTAGTTTATGACCGCCTCCATCGTAATGAGGCAGTCGTAAAGTAAACCAATCAGCCCATTACTATGCAGCCGTAAAGGCCGTAAAGGCTCCGACCAAAGGTCTTTACAGCTGCATTGTACTCATCGATAAAAATTAAGACATTAAACTTTAATATACAAAATAACTATTAAACAATTAAATAATGTATATAATTATGAATCAATTAAATATTTAATTTACAATACAATTGATTAGCAATGACATTACATTAATTATTAAATAAATCACTTCCCACTCTATTCCACCACAAACACAACCCACTATTTCATTATGAATTACTAACTCAAAAAAACAAATACATTTAACATTTTAAATTACAAAGTACATTACAAGCAATTATTATCAATTATACTAACAATACTAATTCCTACAATTATTTATAGCTAAAAAAATATATATATTACATTACAAAAAATTATATTTTTACAACTATATTTAGGTAAACTATATTAAATAAAATCAATATTATTTAAAACAATATTACATACTAAAAAAACAATATTCCTAACAATGATATTTTGTTAACTGATATAGTACACTAACAATATTTTTGCCACAATCGTTCTGCATCACAATATTGAAAACTCAATATTTTGTCCAAACACCATAGTTACTGATGGCACCACTTAGAACTATATTTGCGATGAAGAAAACAAAAAGTTACTGATGGTAAACTTTTTAAACAATGTACTGGATAGAGCAGAAACAAATGTGTTAAGCGAAGACTTCATGGAAACATGTTCAAGTTCTCCGATGTACACATAAATCTGTTTAATTCATCAGGAAACTTGAGAGTCACTATGCTACATGTGAGAATTGCACACACGATTATCCATTGGCCAACTGTATCTGATCTTTCCACATCAGACATTAAAGCTAGACAAATCTTAATGTCCTCAATGTCCTTAAATGAACTAGATACTGACATTAACATTTGCCATGAACTCTGGGAGCTTACCAGAAGTCTTTGTTCTGCGGCAGTACTATAAATACACCGAGGCTTGCTCCAACTCTCACAAATGGCACTGAAAATACAAATTTAGTATGGATCATGAATATAGGGAAAAGGGGAATGAGATAATAGAGAAAAAATACCTGGTGCGAAGCTTTCTTCACAACAATTTTTGCTATGCGCAACTTAAGTTTCCTGCTCTACCAAAGAAAAGTGTAACTTATCAGTTTTCTTTTGACTACATTGGGCCTCATTTCGATGTCATTCGGAGTTGCCTCCGGCCGATATCTAAATTGGCCCCTAACGGTCCTCATGAGGACTCCAATTGACCAAGGATCTTCTATGCCCTCAATCCTACTCTGATTATAGTTGGCCAGATCAGTCCGCTGGAAATGAAGGAGTAAAAAAGAAAAAGTTGCTTTCATATGTGCAATACTTCATATCAATTAAAACATTTTTAAAAGGGATATAATATCTCTAAATACAAGAAACTACATTGTGCATTGTGTAACAAGCATTTGCTATGCCAATGTGTAAATACAATTTTTTTTTTTTAAATATCAGTTTACAAAATGGTTCAGTAAAAATTGTTTTATCAGGCATTCAAAGTAGGGCAAACATTTTTGCCAAAAGGCAAGATTCATTTGCATAATGATGTCACAAGAAATGGGCAAATGTTACCTATTTAGAAGTTTGTGTCTTTTTAAAAGGAAAAACATCTATTCAAAGGGTTAAGTTGCAAGTTCGATTTTTGGTATTAAGATTTTGTAAATCATTTTAAAATTTGTATGAATATTTGCCTTTTAATGCAAAAAAAAAAAATAGTGATTAGTAAATAAGGTAAAGGTACATAATGTCAGCTTTATCAAAGCAAACTTTTACAAAATGGAAAACTTACATTTTCAAAGCTATAAAGTTGTATTTCAAATGTTATATTGGTACAAGCTTATAAATTTGAAATGCATTTCCGTAAGGTGAGGATTAGAAAGGACAAACAAAAATACATTAAATACATGTTAATATTGAAAACCTTCATTCTGTTTCAGAACAGTAAATATAGCATGGAATGTTAGAAGGAACCTCGGACTGGACACATGACTAGACAACACTATCAAAACTTGTTTAGTCTTAAGTTATTGTAAAAATAATATACTTACCACCTGCCTGCTGCTCAAACTTTTACAGCTAAGCATGGAGGGTCCTCCAGACTGCTCTCAACACCCTCCTGTACAGTGGTGTCTTTCAGGGGTAATTACAATGTGGCTGGGAAGACACACCTAGAATGTCCTGGGCCTTAATTTGTGCCCAGCAATGAAGGACCTTTTGGGGCTATGGCACTCCTTTACCCTACTGGGGCCCTAATTATGATGTCAGGCGGACTTGAGTCCGCCCGACACCATTTCGGTGTGGGAACCGAGAAATTCCTTAAATTCAAGGACACCCCTTCTTTCTGACCTTATCTTGATATAATTACTTCTGCATTCACCAAGAGTTTGCATGTGTGATTCCGCAACAACTGTATTCCTACAAAAGTTTTCACTTGTAGGTGGAACAATGATACCGGTTCAAACCTATGTCCTGCTTGTGGGTTGACACCCGAGACTATGGTGCATCAATTGTTCTTCCGTCCTGAATATTTGCATTTGAGGTGTAAGTAGTTGCGCCCACATTTTTTATAAATCTTGGGACTTAAATCCATTCAATAGCTTTCAGGATCCTGACAATAGATGCCTCCACACCAGTAGTTTTGCTCTCAGCCGCTATCTGGCTGCAGTATGGCGTAAGCTTAAATTCGTTTAAAATGAGAACCCCTTCAGAAGGGAAAGGGGTTCAAGGGGGACAGGGAGTTGGTTCAAGAGGTCCAGAAGCCCATGCTCCTAGAGGCAATTATTAAATTCAATCATAGGGCTAGTGTTCCTTGGTAAAACTAGAGAGTAAGGGAGGCACGGATTCCGAAAGTGTAGAAGGTGCCTATGCTGGGGTATTGGGAGTGAACAGTCAATAAGACTGTTTATGTTGTCCTCACACTTCCCCCAGAGGATGTCATGCTTCATCATTTGGCGAGGTTCCTGGTTGAGCCGGCGCTGCAATGCCCAACAGGTCCCCTGAAGAGTCGCTTTGGCGGAGATCTTTTTTGAGGCTGCCGTATAGATGACTGCAAGTGAGGGGGGTTGTGACGTGGGGTGTAGTGTATAAGGTTAAAACTGGTAAGGGAGTTTCCTAACGCAAAGCTTTATTGACAGGAATACAATTCCAGGAGAAAAAAAACCTATGGTAGGTTGGGGCTGCCTTTAGGTTTCAACAAACAGCTAAGCGAACCACACTTACTGTCTCAAGAGTGGGACCGAGTGGTGGTCATTCCTCAATAAATGTGTCGACATGTTTCGCACCTATGTTGGTCATAAGGATCCGGGGAGCTTCATCAGGACAAAAAACATAAAAACATATAGTGAATAAACTACCCCTCACTGAGCGGTGCCTGTTCGTGCTACCTACTGTGTGTGTTGTGTTGTTCCAGGTCCGACCTGTAGGGAGAAAGAAAGCATAGTAGTCGAAATATTAGAGGCACTTCTAGAGCGGCTGTTGTTCCAACAGTGAAATCCCATGGTCGAATGACTTTCCCATAGTACCCCAATTGTGTGTAGTGTTGACTATGGTGGAAGTATAAATACAAAATTATGCACAAGTAAATTAAAACACGATTAGCAGTAAGACTCAGAATGTGGTCATTGTATGGAACCCATGGGAGTGAGTAGGCATAGTGTAGCCCATAGAAGACAATGATACTATGGTCTGGAGCTTGCAATCTATATGTATCTTGTTGGAAAGGCATCAGGGAAATCTGAAACATTTATCGATGCTGACTCAAGTGTTACCATATGTATTATTTTTGTAGAGTCTAGCTGAGTGGGATATATCATTTATAAACTTCAGACACGGGCTCCAAAAAATGTTTCAAGATGGTATATGTTACTAGTATTTAGCATAAAGTCCTGGTTGTTTTAGATATCCATGGTCAATGCCATATCGTATCTTACTCAATGTGGGGATTCTCGATGGTATGATATGACGGTATTGTTGATGCATGAGGCATACATCGTAATCGTACAATGTAATGTTGCAGTGTGGGCAAACATGGACATATATACATGGACATACAAACACAGAATTAGTGCCCCCTCAATATATGCATGATAATAGCTGCGGAGGCTGTTGGTGAATGATGTAGCTATGTCAAATTATCACCATGGTTGTACGCCCAAACACACAGTGTTCACAAAACAATATCAGATTTAATTAATGATAGTGCGAAAAGGGATGGTCCCAAAAAGGGACCTGTACCTGTGGGTGAGGACCCTATATATATATATATATATATATAAATATATATATATATATATATTGACCTCTATTATCTACTGGCGGTCGCCAGTAGATAGTTATAGTTAGGACCGTGTTTCCATAGGAAATCTCAAAATTCTATTTTGAATAACTTTGGCGCCGGTTGACGAATCTTCGCAAAATTTTCAAAACTAATGGGGCGCTCCGCTCAGCTCCTACCCTGAAAGTCTCGGGGTGATTCGTCAAGCGGGGCCGAGAAAAAAGGGGGGTCCCAAAACGCGTTTTCCCCATGCATTTTTCTATAGGACCTTTAGTCGAAGATACAGCCCGAACGGCTGAACAGAATTACTTGAAATTTGGCAGAGAGGTAGTCCTCAGGTCAGGGAAGTGCCTTTTGTAGGTCTGGTGTCGATCCGTTCTGTATTTCCTGAGAAAATAGCATTTAAAAGCATATAAATATCTATGTGCGCGCACCGTGCCGTGCGCGAGTGAAATTCTGATTGGTTGTTAGATGTCAGTCAACATTCGAATCGGTCGAAATCAGGAAGTGTCGGCCGCCATTTTGTCTCTGGCACTGAAAAGGAAAGGGGGAAAAAAGGTGGAAAACGTGAAAAGGGGGCAGGGAAGAGAGTTCCTGACCCCCTAGCCTTTGTCAGGGGGTCACAGAAGAACCCCCATGGGTGAAATAAACATTTTTTTTTTTTATAAAAATCGCGGGGTGCGCGCACGGTGCGCGCACGGTGCACGGTGCGCGCAGCGCAGTGTGTGCCCAACGCGCGCGCACGGTGCGCGCACGGTGAAAAACCTTAAAAAATATATATATATTGATAAATACATAACTTAGCATTTAAAAAAACGTACAAATTCACTTAAAAAACCATAGGTTTCACACACGTTATAGTTAGGAATTAGCATTTAAAAAACCTTGCAAATTCACTTAAACAACCATAAGTTTCACACAGGTTATAGTTAGGTGGACATTTCACTCGTAAAAAACCAATGAAATTCCCCCGTTATAGTTAGTTCAGATAACTATAACTCGCGCGACCGCCACTCTATCACAAGGATGATGTCATCAGTGATGTCATGAGTGATGCCACTGACCATGTCATGAGTGATGTAATATGTGACGTCATGAGCAGTGGATTGCGGGCGCGCGAGTTATAGTTATCTGAACTAACTATAACAGGGGAATTTCATTGGTTTTTTACAAGTGAAATGTCCACCTAACTATAACCTGTGTGAAACCTATGGTTTTTTAAGTGAATATATATATATATATATATATATATATATATATTTGCTTATATAATCATCAAGTAAACTTACCTTACCTGTGATCATACTGCTTGGAAAAAACAAATAATATTAGACTTTTATTTTTTAAATGTTCCTCACTGAGCCACACAACCTCGGCGCTCGATGATGGACTTAAGGCTATTCAGCATTACTTAAACCTAAGACCCATGTACCATTCCATTCCCAACAAAATGCTAATTACAATGATCTCTACATGTCTGGAGCAAAATTTCTTTTTGTTTGATAATCAAAATTATCAGCAGATCAGGGGTGTTTTGCGATGGGGGCCTGTTTCTCCCCAGGTCCTCATGGGACAGCACAAAGATACAATAGACCGGCATGTAATGACCTGGTTACGCTATATAGACGATTTGTTTCTTATTTGGAGAGGATCTGAAACTAGTGCATTACAGTTCATTGATCAGATTAACAACAATTGTCTCAATCTCCACTTCACTTCCACCATCAGCAAGTCTTCAGTGTATTTTTTGGATGTGGAGGTATTTGTAAACAAGGGCACCATTTCCACCAAGCTGTTTAGGATACCTACTGCTGGCAAGACAGTGCTGCATGCTAGTAGTCACCATCCACGCCACTTGATATGGGGAGATGCTACGTATCAAGTGCATCTGCAGCATATATATATATATATGTATAATTCCTTATATAATCATCAAGTAAACTTACCTTACCTGTGATCATACTGCTTGGAAAAAACAAATAATATTAGACTTTTTTTTTTTTAAATGTTCCTCACTGAGCTACGCAACCTCGACGCCTAGCAGGTCAAGCAGGTCCTGTTTCCTGTCCAGGATATCGGCCCAGTGGTGCATCAGCTGCTGCTAGATACGGTGGATGCCAGTGCTGTGGTGCAGACATCGTCACACTCACCCCCAAAGCACCTGATGCTTCTGCAGGGCGTAACCCTTACCGGGTCTGCTGCCTGCTGTTAACGTGCGGGGGAGCTGGCTTTGCACCCCAAAGTGCAACCACCTCTGCCTCGCCAAAGACGGGGCGGGGCTGCACCCCTTCCCACTTGCATAGGCCACAGGAGGCGCAGGTGGCACTGCCTGCTCTGCCATGATTCATGACGGTAGGAAGTCGGTCTGGGATGGGAAGGAAATGGGAGGACAAAGAGGACAACTCACACAGGGAAACTCAGACAGTAATAAAAATAAGTAAAAAAGATACAATTCGAATGTGGGTAATCAGATGTGGTGGTTTGGGTTGAGTTGGAATGTTGGGAAACAAAAGCAGCACGGAGAAAGCTAAGCAGGAGTAGGCAAAACAAAATGGCCCTGAATTTGCACACCGCATGCCGTTTGTGTTAATTTTTAAGCGCAGAGCGAGCTACCAGAGCTAAATCGCAGATCTGCCAGTGTGACGTGCATTTTTCACCCATTCGCAGAACTCCACTGAATCTCACAGAGTTTTTATGTAACTCAGTGGAAATCCACCATATTTAGTTATGGCATGGAAAATGAGCAAATATGATAAAACTGCAAAATTTAATTAGCACATTTATGTTGAAGTCACACCCCTATGAGGTCTGGAATTCAGAAAACAAACTATTAGTCAGCATTTTGCCATTGTTTCTTATTTGGAGAGGATCTGAAACTAGTGCATTACAGTTCATTGATCAGATTAACAACAATTGTCTCAATCTCCACTTCACTTCCACCATCAGCAAGTCTTCAGTGTATTTTTTGGATGTGGAGGTATTTGTAAACAAGGGCACCATTTCCACCAAGCTGTTTAGGATACCTACTGCTGGCAAGACAGTGCTGCATGCTAGTAGTCACCATCCACGCCACTTGATATGGGGAGATGCTACGTATCAAGTGCATCTGCAGCATATATATATATATATGTATAATTCCTTATATAATCATCAAGTAAACTTACCTTACCTGTGATCATACTGCTTGGAAAAAACAAATAATATTAGACTTTTTTTTTTTTAAATGTTCCTCACTGAGCTACGCAACCTCGACGCCTAGCAGGTCAAGCAGGTCCTGTTTCCTGTCCAGGATATCGGCCCAGTGGTGCATCAGCTGCTGCTAGATACGGTGGATGCCAGTGCTGTGGTGCAGACATCGTCACACTCACCCCCAAAGCACCTGATGCTTCTGCAGGGCGTAACCCTTACCGGGTCTGCTGCCTGCTGTTAACGTGCGGGGGAGCTGGCTTTGCACCCCAAAGTGCAACCACCTCTGCCTCGCCAAAGACGGGGCGGGGCTGCACCCCTTCCCTCTTGCATAGGCCACAGGAGGTGCAGGTGGCACTGCCTGCTCTGCCATGATTCATGACGGTAGGAAGTCGGTCTGGGATGGGAAGGAAATGGGAGGACAAAGAGGACAACTCACACAGGGAAACTCAGACAGTAATAAAAATAAGTAAAAAAGATACAATTCGAATGTGGGTAATCAGATGTGGTGGTTTGGGTTGAGTTGGAAAGTTGGGAAACAAAAGCAGCACGGAGAAAGCTAAGCAGGAGTAGGCAAAACAAAATGGCCCTGAATTTGCACACCGCATGCCGTTTGTGTTGATTTTTAAGCGCAGAGCGAGCTACCAGAGCTAAATCGCAGATCTGCCAGTGTGACGTGCATTTTTCACCCATTCGCAGAACTCCACTGAATCTCACAGAGTTTTTATGTAACTCAGTGGAAATCCACCATATTTAGTTATGGCATGGAAAATGAGCAAATATGATAAAACTGCAAAATTTAATTAGCACATTTATGTTGAAGTCACACCCCTATGAGGTCTGGAATTCAGAAAACAAACTATTAGTCAGCATTTTGCCATTATTTCTTTCCACTTTCTAGAGAAGGGATTCAAGAGCATCTGTTTTATTTATAATTCTCTGGTGTCCTGAGATTGAAGAGGCAATGGTGGACGATTATGGGATCTCACTTCAATGCAGTAGTTACTGCTGCCTTATTACAGGAAGGACATATGTCTGACTCCAGGGACTTTGAATACCAGCCACAGTACTGTAGCCTGCTTTAGAAAATATTTGTTTTTGATTACTTGAATTTCTAGTAACAACTTAAGTTACTGTAGCCTACCATGGAAAATATTTCTTTATGATGACAGGAAATTTCTAAGTACAACCTAGAGTACTGTCAGCTGTTATGAAAATAATTTGTGCCCAACTCCAGGAATAGTGTTTTGATTAGATGAGTTGTAATGTATATTTTTACATTTAGCAGACTCTACTAGGTGTAGTTGTTTCTCCTCACATTTTGTGTTCAGCTTGTTCATTTCGACATACAAGTGCGTGTAATTAACTAAGAATGTTAGAGTGATACTTGCACAACATATAGGAATGTATTTAGGACCATGATCATAGATTTGTGGAAGTGAATATGCAAATTTATGTTGTAGCCATCCCCTCTCTGCTGAAACCAAACACATACACCCTCCCACAACCATTGGTCAGTTCATGACAGTGGAATCATTTTTAACCTTTTTATACAAACATTTTAAGACTCAACTTACCTGCTCTCCTTCACCCCTAACACTGGAAACGTTAGAAGTGAGTCTTCCTCCACTGTTAAAAATAAGAGTATTCAATGCTCAGATCCCTCCCAGAAACCTCCATGCCTCTCTCTAGTGTACAATTAAGAGCTAATTGTAATCGTCTGAAACTAGTTGTGTGATTGTGTGAGGCGGAGCACCCTCAGATACTTGGAGCAGGTGAGTTCTGTAAACTCTTGCTGGTGAAGAGTTGTAGTCTTGTTGCTGTCGATGGGTATCCACTGCGCTCCTCCAGTTATGCTGTAATTTCCCCTAATCCTAATGGCAGGTCTTGAGCAGGACTGTGATGGCACACTTCACATGTCCACTTGACAGGATCCCCCACTAGACCTCTCTCTCTCTCTACTGGCACTCTTCTCCTCCTCACAGGGTCATCTAGCCTCAACAGGTAAGCAGATGCTAGCACTCTTTAGCTCCAGGGAAAGTGGTCTTGATTCTCCTGGGTGATATCGCTCACCCAGCAGGGAGACTCATAGATCTTGGTCCCTACCCTGGCCAAAAAAGACAGAAGTCTTGCTGAGCTTCTCCACATTGATTTGCAGCCACAGTTGTCTGCTTGTCGGTTATCCATTTGGGAGACTCAAGCTCCCCTTTTTATAGTCCATTTCTGGACACAGATGGGATTTAGTGTCTTTCTCTATGAAAGTCTTGCGGTGTGTGTTGCTTCCTTTGAAGTTTTGACTCCTCTATTCTGTCTTTTGTCCAAAATGCAGTCTGCCAAAGCAAGAACAACTCCAAGCATGAGAGCCCCACAGCACAGGCCATGGGAGTGCCTCGAGGATCACACCTAAATGTCAGTCTCACTGATACGTGCAAAACAAAAGTCCCCAGCCCTGCTCTTTATGATTCCCTCCCTTTGCAATGTTCCCTTATCCACTCTATCCTCTGTCTGAGATGTTCTCTTGCCCCACTGACCAGTGAGCTTTCCAGAATCAAAGAGTCCTTTTGAAGTGCACTAGACAGCATGGCTCTCCCTTCCTCCAGTGTGTGTTACACCCAGCTGTAAGGAATGTGGCAATACACAAAGTTGTCTGGGAGGACATCTCCAGGTCCACATGCTTTTCAAAGGCCCTGGGCTTCTAAAATGGAACCCACAGGCCTCCATTAATCTACCACTCACAAACACATACATCACAGCAAGCACAATCAAACACATGTGTGCTGCCCAGTGCTACATGCTAATATGATATAGGCCAAGCGTGAGTTAAGCACACAGCAGCGGATCTTACTGTGAGTGGGCCGGCAGGCCCCTCTACAGTGACAGGGATAAAAAGGCCCGTTCACGCTGCTGAACATCATTACAAAAATGCCATTCATTTTGGAATGGTGAATTACATACAGAAAGAATAAAGTTCATACTGCAAGTATGCCTAAATCAGTTACATTCACTGATCACATTTTCATATATGAATCACAAGTTTAGTACATTTTATAAGCAGATGTGACGTCATCAGCAGTGCATTGCGGAGGCGCGAGTTATAGTTAGCTCTACTAACTGAAATGACCAACTAACTATAACGTCCCTGAAACCTATGTTTTTTTCAGTGAATTTCTAAGGTTTTTTAAATGCTAATTTCTAACAATAACGTCTCTGAAACCTATGGTTTTTTCAGTGAATTTCAAAGGTTTTGTAAAGGCTAATTTCTAACTACAACGTCTGTAAAATCTATGGTTTTTTCAGTGAATATATATATATATATATATATTCACTGAAAAAACACAGGTTTCAGGGACGTTATAGTTAGTCTGACATTTCACTCGTACAAAACCAGAGAAATTCAGCCATTAAAGTTACTCACACATCCCTGCAGGTAGTCAGTCACACAACACACAGACACTCAGGCACCTATACAAGTACTCAAACAACCAATCAATAAGCCATATAGACACTAATGTACCTGTTCACTAACCCATGCAGCCACTTGCACACCAACTGACAGACTGATACAGACATTCACACAGATTAGTCACTCACCCATACATTCACCCAGACACGTATAATCACTCACTTATACATTCAGTCACACACTGACTGAATCATCATCATATATATATCACATTCTTAAACCTTTTAGAAACACTCAAAGTCACTGGATGATGTCATCAGTGATGTAATTTGAGATGTCATCAGTGATGTCACTGACCATGTCATGAGTGATGTAATATGTGACATCATCAGCAGTGCATTGCGGGAACGTGAGTTATAGTTAGCTCAGCTAACTATAACGGCTGAATTTCTCTGGTTTTGTATTAGTGAAATGTCAGACTAACTATAAACTCCCTGAAACCTGTGTTTTTTTCAGTGAATATCTAAGGTTTATTAAATGCTAATATCTAACTACAATGTCCCTGAAACCTGTGGTCTTTTCAGTGAATTTTATATATATGTATTCAATCTCCTCTCACTCTTACAAGGAAGGAATCAGCACTCAGGTTGTTGTTTGGAAGTATTTAAATTGCAAGGGACGCGATCCATGCATTTCGGCTCGTCCGAACCTTGATAACGATACAAGACGTCATTGTAGCCTGCTGATTTAAATGTACATATGCCTCCAGTTGCCAACATTAACAAAGGACTACATATTACGTTAATTCAAAAAGCAGGGGCTATATTGGCCTGGTCACAATGCGAAAATTCAGGAATTCATACAAGAAAAAAAAGAAAACAACTGTTAATATGCACACAATGTAATTTCCGTATACCTTGCCCCGTGACCACCGTACCTGTATGTCCGTCAACGTGACTTCTTCATAATAAACATACTTACGATTGCAAACATCAACATAAAAAATGGACTACACATTACTTATTGGCCATATTGATCTGGGCACTTTGCGTATTATAATGGTTCTTACATGTAAGAAAAGAAAAAAGGGGTGTTAAAATACACACACTATCCCTAAATGAAGTTCTAGCGATTATAGTTCCATTCCTTTCTCAGCTCATTTGAGATGTCATGAGTGATGTCACTTACCATGTCATGAATGATGCAATGTCTGAGGTCATAAGCAGAGCATTGCGGGGGCGTAAGTTATAGTTAGCTCCGGTAACTATATCTGCTGAATTTCACTGGTTTTATACAAGTGAAATTTGAGTCTAACTATAATGTCCCTGGAATCTTTGTTTTTTTCAGCAAATTTCTAGTTTTTTTTACACTTTAAGTAAGATGCCTATCACAATGGATGGTGGGGGGCTGGAAGCAGTGCCTGGCCTGGCATTGTGCTGCCCCCTCCCAAACGTACTGTTCCTGCCTCCCCTCCTCCTTGCCATCCATTGTCCAGGTCCATGCCCCTGCTCCCTCATTACAGCCCTGTGTGGCCACTGTTCTGCCACTGGCCTTCCCGCCTTCTATGAACAGTTAGCTTGCTGCCCCATCCACTTCCTCCCTATCCTCTGTTGTCTGAATCCATGCACTGGCCTCCTGCCATGCATGGTCTGATGTGCTGCCACTGACCTCCATTTAGCACGATTCTAGCTGCCAGCATTTGGCAAGCTAGGATTTGCCTCAAGTATAAGGCTGGCCTGGAAAAGGCAGACACTGAAAGTGGGCAACTCAGTCTAGGAAACCATCTAGGGAAAATCACGTGGGAAAAGTAAATAAGGGAAAGGAGCAACAAAGTGCTATCGCCATCTCCAAACCTTTCCCTCTGAGAATTTAAATGTCTCGCTTTTCCTGCCCAACAGGAAATCAGCGACTACCAAAGAGTGGCGCTCTGTGAACCTCATTTTGTCCATAGGGATTGATTCACTGACCCAGACTTCAGAAGACAGGGATCTGGAACTGCTGTGCAATAGGGGACGAAAGACCTTACAATACGAGTCCCACCCCATTTCAAAACTGGCCTGTCCCCCGCCCTTCCAGCCTCCCGGCCTGGGGGAGTCCACGTGGTGCCCTGGGGCATGATTGCTCAGAGCCAGTCTTGACGGAACAGTAACATACCACCACCAACACAATCAATAAAAAACAGCTTTACTTACAGAGTCACGTCATGTAACGTTACGTTTCCTGCCTTTATTATAGGAGGCCTGGCCTTCTGCTGCACTCAGCACACAACACGCTGCTTCACATAATAGTGCCGGTCGGACGGGACTGCCAGTGCCTGTGCATTGTGCTTTTGTACCTCTAGATAGTAAAGACAGGATGACGACATGGAGTTTTGAAAAGGTTACAGCACGCATGCTGGTGTGGCTGCAGCAGGACCAAAATCAGCCTAATCAGTGGCCTGCCCACCGGAAACACTGACTGAAGGGGCATTGATGTATTATCGAGACTCAGTTCTTCACCAGGTTGTCAATGAGAAGGAGACAGAGTGAGTGACTTGGATTGTGAACACATATTATTGGGTAACGTGACACTGACACATGTTGTGGAGTCATGGTTGATGTTAGTTGGCACTCAGGTTTCTATCCCGGCCCTGATAAATAAGTGCTGGTGCTAAGCACCGGAAAGCAGCGGCACAAATTAAGCACTGCCTACTGGCCTGTCTGCAGCCCTCAAAGACCCTTCTAAAGAAGAGCGACTTGTCCCACAGCCCAGCAACCTCCAGAAACCTGGGAGGACTGCCTGCCTTCTGTGGTAAATAAAATATTACGCTCTCAGAATTTTAAAATATAAATAAGATCATGCATAAAGCAAGAGGCTGAGTCTGTGGTATCAGGTTCATAAAGGGCTTTATTCCAATAACTCGAGTCAAAGGGAGAATATTACCATCACCAAAAAGGATCTGGAAAGGGACTCAAAAGTATTCTCAATATTCTCAAAACATTATTCACAGAGTACAGTATATATACATTTCTCAATTGTACGTAAGCAAAAGAGCAAGAGAGAATGAGATAAGAGCATGTGGGCGTGTAAGTAGGCGTGAAGGTGGGCGTCCATGTGGGCGTCCACTTGATGATAATGGGTAATTTGTCATGTGTGGGTGGATACCTGGAGGGGGTTGCGTGATCTGCTGGAATTGTACTGGAACTTTGCCTTACTTGTGCTCAACTCGAGCATGACGTGTAACTGACGTGGGGAGGGTTGCTATGCAACCGGACAAGTCTGGAAGTGAGGCCTTCAGTGAGTGAGGCCTTCAGTGTCAGGACGACCAGCACATCTTGTATTATCTGATATCCGATGTCTGGAGCAGGGACTGATTTGTGACATAGGTTGCTCATCACCAAGAGCCGATGTGGCATCTATTTCTTCATTTACTTCATTTACTGCAGAGGCCTTACATGGGGGCTATGGGCTTTTTACTGACGTGAGCTTTCCAATCTCACAAAGAGAGACAGTAAGGCTGGGCTCCCTCCTTGCAGATGGGTCGCGTTCATTCCTCCTTCACCAGGCAAGAATGTGGTTTCAGTAAGAGTAAGCAGATAACCGTGCTCAATACTGTCTCGGCACCTCGGTCGGGGCCCCTTTGGCTGAGGCCCAAGTGTGCAAGGCCAAGGATACGTAGCTGCAGCTTTCAGAGCGTTCTGAGGCATGAAACCTCTTTTTGGCTCTGGCTGAGCCATAAACATGGGCTTCATGAAAATGCAGGAAAACATGATGAAAAACGTGTAGGCCTCAATACAGATTTGTCGTTTCTCTCATGGGAGACTGGATGATGGCAGGCCACGTTATAGCATAAGCATCATGATAGAAAGGCCATGGAGGGGAAATACATAGGTTACATGTATGTGCACATAAGCGTTGGGGGGGGCACATGGGGACACATAGGCCTCATAGATTTTTATTTTCCTCATTCCCTCCTTGTACCCTAGTGAACCCCCTATGTAACGTTTATTTTCATGAGACAGTCGATCTGTTCTTGCAGCATTATTTTTCCATTTTCAATGCTTTGTAAATGGGGATGTGTAACACATGCAGTAGCACACAGGCCACAAATGGCCGGGCCACACTGCAGACATAGGCAACAACTGAATATCCTTAATAGTATCATCCCACAGACGGTCAACACTTTCCATCCCCAAGCCGATATTAATCCCCAGAGCCAACCGGACCATGTCCACGTGCCTGGGTCTTGATGTATGTTTTGGGCAATCTTGTGGAGCCTTGTTATTGCTTTGTATTCTTTGGCATCACCGTTGATGGATGTCATTAAGGCAAACCATGCTCCGCAAGAACCATCATGGGAGAACGGAAAAGGAAAAAGAGGCAACACTCCCTTTACCTTCTGATACGGGGGAAATCGGCCACAGACCCAGCAGTCTGTAGCATTGCTAGTCTGATGTGAATGGTGCAGTATCTGAATAAAGGTATTGTTGCGTAAGGCAAGTCGATATGATAGCTCACAGGATGGCAGATCACTAAATGTGTGCTTTATGGTATCATTAGTGGAGGAGTATAAGAGGGAGGCAATAGGAGGAAAAATAGCATGTAGTATTAAGCTGATACATATTATCGTGATGTACAGAAGAGATAGAAAAATTACAGTCACTATACATCTACCACGTAATATTTTACAGTATTTGTTTTTTATCTTGCTCTTTTTATCAATGTTATTGTCCAAGATCTTATGCAAGCCAGAATACATGTTCAACCGCTTCACCACCTAGTGGACTTAATTGATCAAACGGGTTCTGACTTTTTAGATCTAAGTTTAGCTTTGTGGAAACTGCTGGGGAGTCTCCTCTTAGAAAATGGTGTTCAAAGTCTGAAAAAGGTATTTTCCTTTGTAAAAGAGTGGTGAAGGTGCAACCATCCTTTCCGCCCTTTGACTTTAACGGCCGTCCCCGTGGTCCAGAGCACTGACTTTGGCGCCTTCCATCCAGGAGCGATGGAGTATTCTTTGACCTGGGTGTTGTCAGGGAAGGCGGCAGCAACCTGCGAACAACAAGAGAGTAGTGCAGACATCAAGGAAGCCAGGTAATCTGTCAGCATGTTACTATCAACATCAGTAATCTTTTAGGCATTGGAGTGCCCCACATATTTGGTGGTCTACCAAAGACCACTTCATAGGGAGATAAGCCTGTTCTAGAATGAGCTACCATTCGCATGTAAAAGAGGGCAACCGGCAGGGCTACCATCCAATCTACACCTTTGTCTGCGCAAATTTTTAATGTCCGATTATGTCTTTCTACAAGGCCTGCTGCTTCAGGATGTCGCACACAATGGCATTTCCAGGTATACCCTAACAGAAGGGACACCTGCTTCATTAGTACCAGGACATATTTGTAACCTCTACATCTGTTTATTTGGATATAATCCATTTGGAGCACTTCAAAAGGGTGGTCAGGTGGATGGAATCCACCTTGTTCCATCGGAATGCCTTTACCTGGATTGAATTGGCAACAGATCATACATGTTCTGACCTTTTGTTTTGCTGCTGCACGCAGGTGCTTGTTGAACCATATATTCTGTAAGCTATCTATCATTGCTTTCTCTCCTAAGTGTGCAGGACTATGTGCGGTATTTATAATCACTTGTACCATCGAATCAGGAAGAAACCATGTGGATTTGCCCTTATTCATCCAACCCTGATCAGTCAGTACCCCTCCTTGTTCCGACCATTTCTTTAATTCGTCCATAGTAGCATGTGTCTGTATGTCTTGTACATCCTTGGAAGGATCCCTAACTGTCATGGCTTTGGACAGTGATAGTATCTGTGATTTTGTCATGTCTAGTGGGGTCTGAGCTGTCTGTTTTGCTGTTCGGTCTGCCAGATCATTGCCTTGGGAAATGGTATCTGTGGCTCTAGTATGTGCTTTACATTTTAGGATAGCTATGGCTGTTGGTAAATGTATTGCTTCCAGTAGGGCTTGAATAAGGGGGCCATGCTGTATCTTGGCCCCATGAGAGGTCAAGAAACCTCTTTCTCGCCACAGAATCGGTGTAAATGTTTACTCTCAGGTGCTTAGCTCTTATGCACGCTTGTGTCAGGGCGATGAGCTCTGCTGCTTGTGCTGACAATATGTCTATTCTTTTAGTCTCTATTATTACAGTATCAGTAGTCACTGCATATGCTGCCACTAATTCTCCCACCCCTGTCCTCATGCATGAGCCGTCAATTTATAGTGTTAGGTCGGGGTCTGGGAGTGCAACGTCTGTCAAGTCTTGTCTTGGTTTAGTCACGGTATGTATTACTTCAACACAGTCGTGTGGTGAAACGCTTTCTGTACTGGAGGGCAAAAGGGTAGCAGGATTCAGTATGTTGCATCGTCTGATCTCTATGTGTGGTTGAAATAACGTTAGCTCATAACCTGTCAGTCTAGCTACAGTCAGGTGTTGTGTTTGTGTCCGGTTCAAGAGAACCTCTACTGCGTGTGGTACTTGTACTGTCAGAGGGTGGCCCAGCACTATCGAGTCACTTTGTCTTATGGCTAAGGCCGTTGCTGCAACTGATTTTAGGCACGCAGGCAAAGCCTGTGCTACTGGGTCTAATGTACTAGAAAAATAAGCACAGGGCTCGTGTTTTCCTGCATGATCTTGTGTTAGGACAGATAGTGCTGTTCCATCCCGCTCTGTCACAAAAAGCATAAACAATTTGTTGTAATCAGGGTTTGCTAAAACTGGTGCTTGACATAAAGCTCTCTTTAATTCTTCAAATGCCACAGTGTGTTCTTGTGTCCAAGGGAGGACTTTAGTAGAAACTGCCTCCTGTGTCGTCAACTGTATCAGGGGCTTGGCTATGTAAGCATACTGGGGAATACACTGCCTGCAATATGAAGTGAGGCCAATGAATGCACGTACCTCCTTTTGTGTCTTGGGCTGTGAAAAACCAGAAATCAATTGAATACGTTCCGGTGCCCACAACTAATTCCCCTGAAAGATCACAATAAAACATGAGAAAAAGGGGAAAGCACCATACCTATTTCCTCGGCTTAATTTCTAAGGGGGCTAATTTCTAAGGGGCTTAATTTCTTAAGGGGCTAGCGGGAAGCGAACCTCCTCAGGGGCCAGCAGAAAGCCAATATTCTCCTCCTTCCCCCCCTTTTTGACAGGAGGAAATCCGAAACAGATTTCACTGCTGTCAAACACTATCAAACCCTGTGTCTTGTCAACACTATTAATCCCTGTGTGTAGCTACTGGGCGTAAGCAAAATTATAGGAGATACACAGCGTATTTGAAATGGCGAGAAATCCTTCAAATTAATGTACAAACCTCATTGTGTTAGCTCATAAGCTGGCCAAATGACATCTCATATGCAAATGTCCCTATTACATGAACCTACACCAACCTGAAGTCAATATTAATGCTAGGAGGCCCTAATAGGAATGCTAAATTACCTAAATATTCGGAAAACCAAGTTTAAGAACAGTTGTTAATGTTGATAATTAATAATTCATCTGCTAAAAAAAATCAGTCATTTTGCAATAATTTCCACCTATACAATAAATAGCCTAATTTAAAAACAAGTCAACTTTTGGGGCCACCACTTACAAGAATGAGCTTACTAAAGCAAACTTTAAAAAGGAAATCCTGTCAGATATTTTCTCATTACCCTAAATACCGAGCCTCATTTGTCACTCTGGGGTGGCAGTCCTTATTTAAAACAGGCCTTTCAAGAGGTAAGATGCGAGTGCACAGATCATAATGGTTCCTTAATGTCCAATCTGGAAACATATGACCGAGGCTGCCTGTCTATAAGAGAAAGGCAGTCATGTGATACATATTTAAGTCTTGCATAACTATTTTCTTCTTTTATTCATCACCAATACCAATTAGACATACACTGATAACGTGTTGTCCGCTATTTTGACAGCATGATAAAGGTAATATCATGTCTGTGAAATTTAGTAATTGTGAACAAGTTCCAGCCAAGCGCAGCGCAAAGATATACGTCGTCACGTCCATCTCTGTAACGCCCAGGAGAACTTGTATTAATGCCAAACATACTGGTCAATACAACACAAAAACAAAACATATATAAAATACATATGCCAAGCCATCAGTATACCAAGCACAGAAAGCATAGACAATTACACTAACATATATAAATGAGCAGCGATGCGCAATTATAGTACCTACAGCTCAGAGGCGAACACTCTGGCCTGCTTAATTTGTCAGGCTTATAATCAATAATTGATTTACCTGCCCTATACACCCCCATCTGAAATCACTGTGTCTAGTCTGACACACAGAATCAGCAATAATAATCAAAAACGAAGAACACACGAACCTGTTTGTTTTCTTTTATAAAAATGAGCTATGCATCTTCGTCAACACAATGTACCCTAATGTCCCAGACGAAGACGCACCTCTCATCTCTCCTCACAGACTTTTAACCACTGGATCATTTATCCAATGCAACTGGTGGCAGCTTGTGGCCACAATTCAAAAATGTCTGAATTTGAAAATCGTTTTTATATAGGCATATAGCCCTTAAAATTCCAAGCAAGAGCAACATTTTACTGTCTGGCCAGAAGCAATATAACATTTGCTAAAAAATAAAACAAATCTTCTCCATAGACATTTCCCTGGGGCACTGGTTTAGCACAGAATAGACCAAGGGAATCTTTCTCGACTTACATTTCTCAGCTGCCCTGTCTTATCAGAGAAGCTAAAAATAGCCCCTCAGCGCGGCCTGAGCCTGGGCTGCCAGCCATCTTTTTTGTTTTTCCTACTCCTGGCCCCCAAGGCTCTCCGGCTGCAGGCATTACACAGATGCAATGTCAGAGAAGCTTTCTAAGCAGTGCCTCTGTTCCGCTCCTCTCACCGGCCCCCACCTACACTGGCTACAAGGTCAGAATCTGTCTCCGATTTCTGTATCACATTCTGCTCTACACAGCCCCCACCTTCTCCTCACTCTGAAGCTGTCAAAGACAAAAAGACTACTCAATTCCATAAAAACTGCAATAATTCGCCCAATTGAAAAATTATTTTTATATACAATTTGCTCTCAGGGGGTCATAATCTTACCGTCTTGACCCAGCACATTGGCTCACTGGACCACCAAGAACACAAACCTGTATTCTTGAACAATTTGCAAATTCGAAATACCCACAATTCTTTTTTCAAGCTAAACTTTTCACTAATTATTTTTTCGTTAACACTTTGTACATTAGGGGTGTCATCAAATCACAGGTGTTGCTATTACCCTAGCTACACCCCTCTCAAGTCCCTTTTAACAACGTAATCAAATGTTGGACCATGAAAACACCAGCTATGCGCTGTTCGTTTGGTGGGAGGCTCAAGAACCTTTGGGCTACTATATCATTATTATATGTATCGTGGTACTTGCGGTGGCACTCTAACTGGACCTTCTACTGGGGCCACTCTTGCTAGGTCCTCTGAAAGGACGGGATAAATACCAGCAACGTCAGTATTTCTTCCTCTGTCAGCCTGCGCTCATTTTACCTGCTCCACTTCCTCCTGTAACATCTTTTCCTTGGCTTTTCCAGACTCCAGTCTACTTCTCTCTGCTTCGTGAAACACTTACTCTGTCCTCCTATGTGACTCCTTGCGCCAAAACTCAATGGCATCCTTCCGAGCTGGTCTACATTTTCTCTTTCATAAGAGTGTTTCGTTGTCTGTCTACTTGTTCTGCTTTTACTCGGATACCTTCCTCAACTAATACGTTTTCTCGGACTTTGTCTGAATCCTCCCTACTTTTCTCTTCTTTTCTGAGCGCTTTCTCTGTGCGTCTATGCCATTCTTTACGCCATAATTCAATGGCATTTTTCTGTGACTGTCTGGCTTTCTTTTTCCATAACTCTTCTTCTACTCTCATGATGCAATCTGCATCCCAGGTCCCAGCTGCGGGCCACCTCTGACTTTCTGGTAAATCCTTGGTGTAGTCCACCCATAAATCAAGAAATAATACGGCATCTAGGCCATGCTTATGATACATAAAGTACCCTGGAGTGTCCCTAGGTGGAATGGGAACAGCTTCCTCGAGTACCCCTTTTCTAGTTTTGATCTGTCTTAATTTTGAAAAGAACGGCATCTTTAAACTTTGCTACTTGATTTTGAACACAATAAATTACAATAAACACAATAATGAACACTCATTCATACCACAATTTTTAAAACATATTAAAACATTTAACATTTAACATTTAACGAACGATGATAACTAATAGGAAACTAGTTACTGACATAATACTAACACTAGAGAATACTGAATTATATGCAAGACATACTAGATATACTGCTAAACAGTACAGATACACTGCTGAAACAGTGCAGACCGGATTTGTGTACCCAAACCCGTCTTGACCGGCACAACCTAATGTGCACGTCTAACTGCCTCCCCAGCAACGGTACTCACCGGGTAGCACGGAACGGAAGGCCTCGGAACTGAACTGGACTAGACCAAACTGGACTGGACTGGACTCGACTCGTGACTTGGATACTTCGGAACTTCGGAATCTGGTGGGCCTCTGTATACCTCGGACACAGCTCTCTCGCAGGTGGGCTCTGGGTAGGACAATCTGCGCTCCTCACCGCCTCGTATGGATGCCTGGTCGCAGTCTGTCCCCTTCGTTGGCCTGAGGGAGTTGGCGGGAAGACCCGCGACGTGCGCGCTTGAAGTCCGTCACGGCTATGGAAGGGGGCAAAACTGGACCTTCATCTCCGGCGTGTGGGGAAAGAGATGTAACTGTTCGGGCGCCATTATGTGGTAAATAAAATATTACACTCTCAGAATTTTAAAATATAAATAAGATCATGCATAAAGCAAGAGGCTGAGTCTGTGGTATCAGGTTCATAAAGGGCTTTATTCCAATAACTCGAGTCAAAGGGAGAATATTACCATCACCAAAAAGGATCTGGAAAGGGACTCAAAAGTATTCTCAATATTCTCAAAACATTATTCACAGAGTACAGTATATATACATTTCTCAATTGTACGTAAGCAAAAGAGCAAGAGAGAATGAGATAAGAGCATGTGGGCGTGTAAGTAGGCGTGAAGGTGGGCGTCCATGTGGGCGTCCACTTGATGATAATGGGTAATTTGTCATGTGTGGGTGGATACCTGGAGGGGGTTGCGTGATCTGCTGGAATTGTACTGGAACTTTGCCTTACTTGTGCTCAACTCGAGCATGACGTGTAACTGACGTGGGGAGGGTTGCTATGCAACCGGACAAGTCTGGAAGTGAGGCCTTCAGTGAGTGAGGCCTTCAGTGTCAGGACGACCAGCACATCTTGTATTATCTGATATCCGATGTCTGGAGCAGGGACTGATTTGTGACATAGGTTGCTCATCACCAAGAGCCGATGTGGCATCTATTTCTTCATTTACTTCATTTACTGCAGAGGCCTTACATGGGGGCTATGGGCTTTTTACTGACGTGAGCTTTGCAATCTCACAAAGAGAGACAGTAAGGCTGGGCTCCCTCCTTGCAGATGGGTCGCGTTCATTCCTCCTTCACCAGGCAAGAAAGTGGTTTCAGTAAGAGTAAGCAGATAACCGTGCTCAATACTGTCTCGGCACCTCGGTCGGGGTCCCTTTGGCTGAGGCCCAAGTGTGCAAGGCCAAGGATACGTAGCTGCAGCTTTCAGAGCGTTCTGAGGCATGAAACCTCTTTTCGGCTCTGGCTGAGCCATAAACATGGGCTTCATGAAAATGCAGGAAAACATGATGAAAAACGTGTAGGCCTCAATACAGATTTGTGGTTTCTCTCATGGGAGACTGGATGATGGCAGGCCACGTTATAGCATAAGCATCATGATAGAAAGGCCATGGAGGGGAAATACATAGGTTACATGTATGTGCACATAAGCGTTGGGGGGGGCACATGGGGACACATAGGCCTCATAGGTTTTTATTTTCCTCACTTCTAAAAAGACTCCTAATCTCCCTTGGACAGCGTACTTGTCCAGAAGAAAACCAACTTTAAAGACAAAGTGCTCTGCCTACGGAACCTTGAAACCGCCCACCTTTGCACCTGATACCCACGGCCTGAGTTCCAGTGGCCCACCAGCCCAGCAAAGATTCTCCAGCTATTTAGAGCAAGAGTCCACTGTGGGTGGACCCCTGCTGGACTCCACGCCGATGTCTGCAGTCTCTGCACGACGACCCTCCTCAACCGCGACCTGTACTGGCAAGCTGATTTCCGACGTTGAAGAAGATCCCTGTACCAGGAGGCCCTGCGCCTTGGGCAGTCAACTAATGATGTCCCGATACCCCAGCACATTCCAACGTACCTGTGTAGCTGTAGGTTCCTTCCATCCAGCTTCCTGGCATGAGCCTGTAGCCTTTTTCGAACTTTAAGATTCTCTGTTTGTTTGCATTGGGCGCCCAACGCTGTGTTGCCACTCTGCACCCAGCCGCCCCAGTGCCGCTGAGGGTGTACATTAGGTGCTGCCTTGGGGCCCCCCTGTGGTTACCTAAACCCCCGGAGACTGGGTGACTAAACCATTCTATTTAAACAAAAAGCAATCCCTAGCACTCGTACTGAAAATGAATGTTTTTAGAAGTATTACGAGTTTCCACAAAAACAATTAAAACACATTAGCAAAAGAATGAGTTAGTCTTTCTTCACTCCTCCAGTTCGTTGTTTATTGGTTTCTATTCTTCACAGTATTTTCAGACAGCCAACACGTGTTTCGTCGCCACAAGGGAATGTAGTCCCGCGACTTTTTCAAGGCTGTGTTTACAGAAAGAATAAAAAGAACTAGCGTATATCCTAAATAAGAACGCATCAGAGCATTTAACAATAAAACACCCACAGGTGGAACTTGCCAAAGAAAAGTGAAGAGCTCGCCATTATTCAGATACATAATATACTATGGAAGTAATTTAAACGGCCTAACAGTATAGCTGAAAAGCTAGAAGAATCAACTATGACCCTAATTAAGATGGAGAGAGTAAACAGTGCTATTTGTGCATATGATCTGACCCATAACGTTTCATTTGTGTGATAACACAAAGGTGGAACCATTGTAAGAATAATGGAAGAGGCAAAAATTTATATATAACGTGATGTGATTGTGGCTAGTATTTTTAAAGATGACCAATGGCCCGGTGAACTCACGGAATCGTAGCGGCAGTGCAAACCACGTGCTATAGAATGTGTATTTAACGTGATAACCGGCGTAACAGACATAAACCATATCTACCTCTTTCTTGCTTGGATAATGTTTCTAAAAACAGTAATTGACCACAAATTAAAAAATAAGCAGAGGACAAGAACGATAACGTTAAATGCGCTCAAAACAATTGTTTTAATAGGTACATAATAAAGTAATATGTGACCTACTTATAGGGCGGTGATAATTCCAAACCGCCAAATGGTGTCAGTAGTGGTGGCGTCACTTGGCAGCAAAATAAAACTGCTTTCGATTCATAAGTGGTTTCCCATTCAATACTGCAAAATTTAAAGTTCCAAAATCAGGAAACTGTTCATATATGCCGAGGGTCAAACAAAAATAACCTAGCAGTCTAATGGCACGTAGCAAAGTATATGGTATCAAGGAGTATAAATAGTAAATACTAACATCAAATCAAACCGACAAGTCCTTAAAAACGACGTAAGAAGTTATTGAGAACCATATCCTACTCAGTTGTGCCCATATTTAAATAAAGTGCCAATATGCTCGAATCTTATCTGTTCTTCACGTATTTATACCTATTATCCCGAATATGGCTATATATAGAGAAACGAGTATGCTGTCGTTAAACGGGCAAGAGAGCGGTATGCTACCTCTAGTGACAAACGTATGTATAAAAACTCGCTTGTTAACTTTACGTGTCAATGACAATTAAACCAATACTGGCTGTAAGAGTTCCCATAATTTCTAAAACCAAATTTCTAACATGCGGAGTAGTGGGTGTCCGGTTAGACCATGCTCCGATCCTTCGTGTGTCTATTAAGCTTGCATATCACAGTGTGCTTACCGTTTTAAGTAGAATAACATTAACGAGCGTGACGCCAGCTTCTCCAGGTATCTTAAGCTCCCGAGTACGTGAATGTATGGCAAAATCTTTCTCTTTTTGAGGAAATCGGACGTGATCTCGTTCTCACGTTAGTTCGAACAACATCACGTGTCATAACATTATGAGTAAAATAAAGGAAGGGCTAGAGTGTGTTATCTAAACCGGCGGCCATTTTGAGACAGGATTAAAGTCCCAAAATAAGAGTAAACTTAGGTGAGTGTTTGTGTTATTCTACCTAAAACTACTCCGCATGTTAGAAATTTGGTTTTAGAAATTATGGGAACTCTTACAGCCAGTATTGGTTTAATTGTCATTGACACGTAAAGTTAACAAGCGAGTTTTTATACATACGTTTGTCACTAGAGGTAGCATACCGCTCTCTTGCCCGTTTAACGACAGCATACTCGTTTCTCTATATATAGCCATATTCGGGATAATAGGTATAAATACGTGAAGAACAGATAAGATTCGAGCATATTGGCACTTTATTTAAATATGGGCACAACTGAGTAGGATATGGTTCTCAATAACTTCTTACGTCGTTTTTAAGGACTTGTCGGTTTGATTTGATGTTAGTATTTACTATTTATACTCCTTGATACCATATACTTTGCTACGTGCCATTAGACTGCTAGGTTATTTTTGTTTGACCCTCGGCATATATGAACAGTTTCCTGATTTTGGAACTTTAAATTTTGCAGTATTGAATGGGAAACCACTTATGAATCGAAAGCAGTTTTATTTTGCTGCCAAGTGACGCCACCACTACTGACACCATTTGGCGGTTTGGAATTATCACCGCTCTATAAGTAGGTCACATATTACTTTATTATGTACCTATTAAAACAATTGTTTTGAGCGCATTTAACGTTATTGTTCTTGTCCTCTGCTTATTTTTTAATTTGTGGTCAATTACTGTTTTTAGAAACATTATCCAAGCAAGAAAGAGGTAGATATGGTTTATGTCTGTTACGCCGGTTATCACGTTAAATACACATTCTATAGCACGTGGTTTGCACTGCCGCTACGATTCCGTGAGTTCACCGGGCCATTGGTCATCTTTAAAAATACTAGCCACAATCACATCACGTTATATATAAATTTTTGCCTCTTCCATTATTCTTACAATGGTTCCACCTTTGTGTTATCACACAAATGAAACGTTATGGGTCAGATCATATGCACAAATAGCACTGTTTACTCTCTCCATCTTAATTAGGGTCATAGTTGATTCTTCTAGCTTTTCAGCTATACTGTTAGGCCGTTTAAATTACTTCCATAGTATATTATGTATCTGAATAATGGCGAGCTCTTCACTTTTCTTTGGCAAGTTCCACCTGTGGGTGTTTTATTGTTAAATGCTCTGATGCGTTCTTATTTAGGATATACGCTAGTTCTTTTTATTCTTTCTGTAAACACAGCCTTGAAAAAGTCGCGGGACTACATTCCCTTGTGGCGACGAAACACGTGTTGGCTGTCTGAAAATACTGTGAAGAATAGAAACCAATAAACAACGAACTGGAGGAGTGAAGAAAGACTAACTCATTCTTTTGCTAATGTGTTTTAATTGTTTTTGTGGAAACTCGTAATACTTCTAAAAACATTCATTTTCAGTACGAGTGCTAGGGATTGCTTTTTGTTTTGACTGGGTCTAGGCCCTGATTCTGGGAAGTAGGGTGGTACTTCTCACCTTATAGCACCGTCATTTACTTTATCAAGGACATATTATTGTGTGATTTTCCTTTTGGCGCCTATACCTTACAAACACCACCAATTCCAGTTTTCGATTTAAACCATTCTATTTACCTGTAAGTAGTACCACTTTGAGTGCCCCCTTTCTCCATTGGACAACATTGGCACAAGAACACGAGTTTGACCTCTGCACCCGGCCGCCCCAATGCCGCTGGTGGTGCAGTGAGGTCACTTATCTGAACCTTGCCTGGTACTGATTCTTCATCCTGAAGCTCAATACAGTAAATCATTTGCTTTTCTGCCTATTGCTGATTGTGATGCCTCCCACGGGTTAACATTGCACTGAATGAAAAATGCAGTGTCCACATTTTGCATTGAAAAACAGTGATATTGTTAAATGTATTTGACTGCTACAAAGTATATTTGGTTCTATAAAAAAAAATACTAAAAGTAATATGTTTACAAACCATTGGTTTCGAATTTAGTCATTGAGTGTGTGCAATCATTTCTTGTCTGGTTGTGTACAACAAATGCTTAGCACTGCCCTCTGATAAGCCTAACTGCTCGCCCACACTAACCCAAAAGAAAGCATTAATGTTGTCTACTTTAGCATCTGTAAAGCCTCTGGGAATCCACTGGACTCTGTGTACACTATGCCTCATTTTGGTGTAGCATATAGACAGCCAGCTTCCTACACGCCCCATAGCTAAGGAAATTGACCCATTGCTTAAATCCTTTAAGGCTCAGGAGGCGGATGATGAATAACCTTACACACACTCCCTCCTGATGCCACTCACTCTGCCCCATGACTGCGATGTCCCATGACTGTCCCTTCCTCCTTAGTTCTGTATCTCTACTCCATAGATAGCACTAAGTACCCTCTGTCAACCCTTGAACGTCTCCATCATAATCCACAAATTTGACACGTTGTTCAAGATACAACATGACACTTGTACACAGTCCCTTTGAGCTACGTGAACAAATAAGTTTCATTCCCGCATGAGTTTTTCCACTCAGGCAAACAGCACTTATGAGACACACGATTATGGTGACGAGTGTGGGGAAGAGGATGGGGGGTGTTTACAGAGGTACATGGTTTGTACTGTTTGCACAGCAAACACAAGGAGATGATGGACGGAGCGCTGAAACTTTTCAGACACACACTCCTAGTAACAGATCTGGGGTGAATCCATCATCGTTCTTTAGCTCACTCCACCACCCTAGTTCAGACCCAGCCATATGCAAATCAGTCTTGACCCTGTGCCTCATGGGAACAGTCCAGCCCAAACTGCCAGGTCAGGTCCTCTCTGGACCAGAAACAAGAATCCTGGGACCATTTTTGGGGTAACACCCCTCATCAGCCAGGCTGGCTTGAATCCAGTGGCAAAGTGAGTAAGGGACCCACGTCTGGGCATACCCTTCCATCTGAGGGGGAACAAAGCAAATACATGGAGATGATGGACAGAGCACTGAAACTTTTCAGACACACACCGCCAGTCATAGGTCTGGGTTGAATCCATCATTGTTCTTTAGCTCACTTTGCCATCCCAGTTCGGACCCAGCAATATACAAATCAGTCTTGACCCTGTGCCTCATGGGAACTGTCCAGCCCGAACTGCCAGGCCAGGTCCTCTCTGGACCAGAAACAAGAATCCTAGGACCATTTTTGGGGTAAAACCCCTCACCAGCCAGGCTGGCTTGAATCTAGTGGCAAAGTGAGCAAGGGACCCACGTCTGGGCATCCTATGCCAACTTAGGGCGAACAAAGCAAACACAAAGGGGATGATGGACAGAGCGCTGACACTTTTCAGACACACACCCCCAGTAACAGATCTGGGTTGAATCCATCATCGTTCTGTAGCTCACTTCACCACCACAGTTCGAACCCAGCCATAAGGGAATCAGTCTTGACCCTGTGCTTCATGGGAACTGTCCAGCCCGAACTGCCAGGCCAGGTCCTACCTGGACCAGAAACAAGCATCCTGGAACCGGTTTCGAGGTAACACCCATCAGCAGCCAGGCTAGCTTGAATCCAGTGGCAAAGTGAGCAAGGGACCCGCCTCTGGGCATACCCTGCCAACTTAGGGCGAACAAAGCAAACACAAGGAAATGATGGACGGAGCGCAGAAACGTTTCAGACACACACCCCTGTTTGCATTCTTGAGGGTTCTGTAAATGGCATGATGGCCTTGTTCCACGTTATTGATGACTGCATTGCTGCCAACGATTATACTTGCCGCAACATCAGCTATTCTACTTAGTGAAACTTCATTGGGCTTCACTTCGTGGTATGAATACTATAACAATGTCTGTAATATTGCTGTAAACTGTCTGTTCCATTGCTTGACTGATGTGCATCCCACCATGACATGTAGGATATGCTTAAGAATCACTAAAATGCAATAAGGTTTGTGTTGAAAAATGCTTATTGTAAATGGACACAACAGTCATATGTTTAGAAGGATATTCCTAAGTGACTGTGTTGAGCAACCAAAGGCAAAATCAGTGTCAAAGACAAAGTGGCAATATTCTATCATTTGATTGTAAAATATTACTGCTGTATCACCTAAGATGATATTTTAGATAGGCCTGGGCTAAATTTCCGTTCCGCTCACGGAAATTGCGATAATTTGACATTTTCGCGTTCCGCAGAGAGCGTGAAAATGTCAAAATTTCCACATTCCGCAGCTTAGTGATAATTTGTTTCTTGCACGCGCTGTAAAATAATACATTCTCGCGCGCGCGATCGCCTTACCTGAATCCCCGCGTTCGCCGACAAGTTTTCCCGATCCGGTCGCGTTCTCCACCAGATGTTGGATTGTTGGTAGCCATTTGCGCTGTCTTGCGACAGTTTGCGCCCGTAGTAATGTCATTGGTCGCGCGATCACGTCTTTCTTCTCGCGATCATGCACCGCGAGAAGAGTGAAAACAAGATGGCTGCGCCCGCGAGCAACCGCATGGGTAAGTTGGCGAGCCGCGACCACGCAGAAAATACCGCGAACGGGCGGGAAAAAAACTTCTGCATCTTCGTGATATTTCCGCGTGTTTGCGGAGATTTTTTACATTTTCGCGATAATTTGCGAAAGTCACTTTCGCAAATTCCGCCCACCCCTAATTTTAGACAGACCTGCAGGTCATAAGAAGGTCGAGATTCAAAGTAGCCCAAGGACCACAGTAATCTTTGAAGGCATGTGAGAGCCATGCACAGCAAGGATATATTTTGGGGGAGACTGTAACATTGTACATGCATAGAAACATGGGTCCAATAAACCTACAAATAGATGCAGGTTTACTACTTTCACACACACTCATAGTAGTAGAACACATAGAATACAGCGCCAGGCTTGGGTTGTCAGGCATAGTACTGGGAATGCTATCTCACAAGCTCCCTTTCGTATTTCTACAGAGTGTGGATTTAAGCACATGGAGAATGGACCGCTGCAAATGCACTCTTTTTTTCTCTACAAGTAACACAATTTTTTTCCTTGGTGAGAGCCCTTCCGACAACTATCTGCAGTGGATCCTTCCCATCGAAGGTGTAAATGGAGGTATTTTTGGCTATATTTGTCTAAGGCTTAAAATACACACACACACAGCCACTGTTGCAGAGGAGGGCAACAACTGGAAGGGCAGGTATACTTATTGCAGTAAGGATATAGTAGGAATGCCTGTAAAGCACATAGGTTGCAAGCTATGATAGTACACCTAGATATCCTTGCCATGAAAGGCGCTTTTAAATATAACTGTCTGGTTCCAGCTCACCGCAAGTGCACCATCCAGGACACAGAAATTAATCTCGTATAGGATTAATGTTGTTACACAATCAGGACAGCTGAATGTGCAGAAACGGCTTTTTTCTTATCCCCCTGCCAAATCTGGGGGTGACCAGCTTGCCTGCCCATTGTGGAAAGGACCAGGGACGTCATTTAGGGGTCACCTGAGGTCGCAGCTGCGAGCCCTGGCTTGCCCCTTGCGACCACTGCCTTTTGCAACCCCTGACATCAGAGGTGGTACAATCAAGACCAGGAACACAGTGGCTGCTCCTCCATACGCAGGCAGGCTTCGGTTCCACTCTCTTTGTTTTCTCTAAATGTTTTAATTGGACTAACAGTAACTGATGTGTATTAGTCATTATTAGTGTAATAAAAAATGGAGTACAATTAGCTGGAATGTGACCTTCCCTGGCAGCTGAGGTAAGTAAAAAAAAGGCTCTTAAATGCATGTTCTCTGCGTGCTTGTGGGTCAGTGTGTGTTCGCGTCAGAAAATGAGTGTATGTGTAAGCATCTGTGTGTGATTGAAATTGAAGGCCACAGGGCGTGTGATGTAACTTCTGCTAGCCCTGGCATTTTGCTGAATAGACGTTCTTGGGAAGGATGGAAAGGTAGTTACTCCTCCCTGTGCTGGAGTAAGTCTTAGACCATTTCCATTGTTGGGCGAGGTCAGATTTCACTTTGTAAATGCCTTAGATGTACATGTGTGTGCGCATTAACACACATAGATGTATGGTCCATAGTACATTTGGAAATCGGGCCCATCATTATCATGTGGATGCCTGCATGTTTGTATTTGATGTCATATATGTTTCCAGATAGACTGTTTTGTTCATTCATGGGAAGAGCGGATATCCCGAACCCCCAGCATCAAACAGTAAAACATGGACATACTTTGCTAATGTATGATATATTTCCCTATGTTATGCTCATGTTAGGTATCTAGTATAGTGTGTTGACATTTTCTGTGAATATGATGGTATGATTGATGTACTGATTGCTACTGGTCATGAACCCTACTGAAGTTAGTTTTGTAGGGCTGCAGCCATCAAGATTTGCTTTCATTTCTAATGTGTTTTTTGACGAATTAGTATTATTTTTTATAGCTAACTGTGGAAGCAAGCGCGTGTTAGTCATGCACAGTGATGTGTGCACTGCACACACATGTAATATGACTCCCGTCTCCCGCTTTGCAAAGTCCTGGGTCTTCAGGGCGGCCGCCTCAGTGGTGGTTGTTCTGAGAGATCCCTGCCAGGCAGCAGGTATCTATAAATATGGCAGGCTGTCCTCCACTAGGGGTTGCTGATAAAAGCCTCCACTGGCCTGATTGGAAGGGGGGGGGGGGACGCCCATCAGAGTCTAAATGACCCCCCCATGGCCTACATTGTGTCCAATTTACACAACTTCATACAGTCCTTTGTAGGCCCCAGACACATGGCCCACACTTATGATGAAGAAGTCGGTATCACGAGATGCTTATATATTATTGTGACAAGATGTTGTCCTGTGCTCTTTTGGGGAATTTATGTACAATTTTATGGAGCAGCCATATTTGGAAAGTGAATTATTAATGCAATGTTGCTTTTGATCTTAGCACTCGTTATCAGCTGTTGAAAGTGGCTGAACGCAGGCGAGTGTGGGCCTCGAGCCGCAGTGACCGTCTGTTGATAGCTGTCTGTCAAAAACAATGCAATGCAAACAGCAATGTCAGCAGCAGTGGTACATCCGTGTTATCCGGCCTGCAGGCCCACAGTGTGTAATGGATACTGTGCATGTCAAAACAATATCTGGCTGGTAATAGGAGTGCTGTCATGTTCAATTGGTTATGTTGATGTGAAACGCCCTGACAGGCCCCCGTCCTCCTCCTCTGCTGCTGGAGCTGCTCCTCGTCTTCCTGCTGCCTACAGTCTGCGGGCGCGAGGGGCCTTGGAGGCGCGCGGACAGCCGCCGCTTCCTGCCCCTGTGACATCATCATCACCAGGGATGACCGGCTGCTATAGTAATGCTTCTATGTTTAACATCGGTTAGGCGCTGTCAGTAGGTTTACTCACCACCTGCCTTTCAATTGCAGATTATTTTTTTAGCAAAAACTGAGCAATTATTCGGAAGAGTTGAACTCAAAATGAAGTTTTTACTAATAATGGATAAATTACCTTCAGAGCTATTGCTGTAATTCTACCGATGGGGTTTACTCTAGATTCTGCGCACCGCATGTTGCTTCAACATAGGTCTCTGTTAGAGGTGGCCCAGAGTGGTGTCCCCGAGGGGCACCGTTCGGACAATTCTAACCTGTCTGCTATCTCTGGGCTCGAATCTACCAGCTACCAGGCCCTCAAACTCGGATCTGATCTTTCTGGGCCCGGAGACACCAGGAAATATAGAATGTTCCAGATCAGTATCACCCCCTGCCATATAACCACACAAAACAGACAGCATTAAACATTCCAGTCGACATTTCCCCCACACGCGGCCTTGCATACCACAGCTCTAAAAAAAAGCCCCACACACATTTACCACTTGTTTTGAGAAGGAGGCAAATGCGTGTGGGTTCGGGTGCGTTATACCCAGGACCGGGGAAACACGCAGATTTCGGTCCACTGTTCATGGATGCACATGTTATGCCCCATTCTGAGGGAAAGGATTTGTAATCCTCGGATATAGTTGAGGGACTAATAGCTTGAATGAGAGATTATGGCCCTCCAGTACCGCCCTCCGCCAAATCTGGGGCCCGTCTAATGAGGGCCACAGTCTTAATGCCATCAGTGGGAATCCCCTGCATCACCCGCGTGACTCGCAGGAACACAAAAGATGGTAGAAAACACTTCCAGCCCTTCTTTCTGCCCTTTCATGATTACCACCTGATTAAATGAGTCCATGGGGGTGGGGTGGGGTGGAGGGGATTGTTATTTACTAGAAATAGAAGCCTAGGCGATTCATCCGTTAAAAACTGAGCTGTGTAAAATCTCTTTCTATTAGCATCCACTTAATGGGAAATTAATATGCTACCGTGATTCAGACATGTTTATCACAATTTACATCCAGTTAATTAAAACCTAAAGACATGTCTTTTGTCTTTGACAACATTTTGACAGTTAGGCCTCAAAGCTTAAATGAATTCACAATGGAGCTCGGTTTCCTCCCACAGTGCTGTCTGCATCGCAAGCAAGACTTAAGGTAACCACGGATTGCTGCAGAACCTGTAAATATATGTGCGCTCAGTGTAACACTTGCAACCGGTCTCCCTAATGATGATGACATCATCACACATGATGTGAGAGCACACACTGACAACATTCTTAGGCAGGGCTGCTCTCTCTATTGTGGATCCGCACTCAGCTCCTAGAGTCTGATTGGGTTTTGAGCAGCAGTTCACTGCTTCTCCATAATAACCGTACTTACATTTCAAATGGCTAGTGCTGTCTTTGAGCAAGAAACGAAAACAGATTTGGGGTGAATTTTAGTCTTTTTTACACTGTTATTGAAAGCAGGGTTGTTCAATTTAGAGTAACAACAGACATCTGCCTGGGGCCCTAGTAGGGCAGTCGAGATTACCTCACAGTGCACCAAGACTGTTGCTGAAGAGGGGCCTGCACCTCCCACGTGATCTTTACGCCCTGGCCGTGCAGCAATCTCTTGGAAAAGGCGAGGGCTAGCATAGACCGTGCCGCCATTATGGCGGTCATACTAGTCTCCGGCTAGGAGAAGGGGGCAGGCCGCGTCAGCAATGACGCGGCGCTCCCCCCTGCATCGAACCAATGGAAAGAGGTGGCCTTTTTGAACCGGAAGCACTTCGGTGCTTCCGGCTTGAAAACGTCCAGCCTGCGCCCAGGTCGACAGGTCTGATCTGGTCAGCCTGGGCGCCCTCCTTAAAGGGGGGCAGTGGGGAGCAGAACAGTCTCTTGTTCTTGCTCCCCACAGGAACATTCTCCGGGCTGGCTGCGGGCCCGTAATCTGTTTTTTTTCCCCACCCACCATCCCCTAAGGCAGAGTTGTTGGAAGGTTTTTGTTTTTTGTTTTGTGTGGTATGGATAATTGTCTTTTGTTTCCCTTTGACCAATTTATTTGCAGGTAACAACGTGATTGTATGTAATTGATTCTGAATTAACGTATAAATAAAAGCATGAGGTTTGAATTTCTCTTTCAGTTATATATTGTCGTATTTAGTGGTGTCTCTGGTCAGGCGGTAAGGTCATGATTGGTAACCATAGTCTTCGGTCCTTAGGGGTCAGCACCATGTAACTCCAGGGGTAGTGACAGCTGGTAAGTAGGCTGTCAGGGAGCGGGGGCCGGGGGAGTCATCCTTCCCAGTGGGCCTGGGGCCACCCCCGCATGCGCATCAAGGCGCCAATATGCAGAAGTCTGCAGCCCCCCGTAATGGAGTATAAGGCACAGGGCGTAGGGGGGCCCGGGGGAAAGTATCCGTCCGATAAGCTGTACCCCCTGCGCAACCTTACTCCAGGAGTAGTATTGGTAGTACACTGGGACCGAGGGAGCTGCCAGTCACTGACTTTGCCGTAGGCTCTAGATCGGACATGCAGAAAGTAAATACATACATTGTTAGATTTACGGTAGGAGTGTCTTGTGTATTAGACTGTGTTAAGGTTAGCCCTGGAACAACATCTGTCTATCAATGTATCTGTACTTTCTGCGTAAATTTCTGTATATAATGTTTTAAAAATTGTTTGTTAATTTTTTAATAAATACGGCCGGGGGGGTTACACCCCCCTAATCCAAAAAATATATCATTTTGGTGTGGTTTCCAATACTGTTAGGCTGGGGGGAGGGAGGTGCCATCCATAACCCCAGAGTCTGTAGTTGCAGTAGGGGACCTAGGTAAGTACCAGACCATATTACATACAGGTCAACCTGCGTTGGATTTGCAAGTGATTTTTGCGGACACTATGGGACATATTTATAAGTTCCATTCGCCGCCAGAGCGTCACTTTTTTTGACGCTCAGGTGGCGTAGCGCCATTTCCCATATTTACAAGGTAGCGCTAAGCCACCTTACATGGCTAGAATTAGAATTAGAGAAGAGTTAGAATAGGATTTATAGAGCGCGTAGCTACCCGTGGGCGTCCCAGCGCTGATACTTGACCTGCCAGATCCAGGAGGGGGGTTGGAGGGGGAATGGCCAGAATGTCAAGATACAGAAGAGGGGAAATTTTAGGGGAATAACCAGGTTTTCAGTCGCTTACGAAAGGACAACAGGTCAGTGTCCGTTCGAATGGAGAGGGTAAGGGCGTTCCATAGCTTAGGGGCGTTAAATGCGAAGAGACGACCTCCTGAGCGTGCTCTTCTTGTTCTAGGGACGCTGGCCAAGGAAAGGGTACTTGACCTCACCTGCCTAGTGGACTGATAGGGTTTGATGAAAGATCTCAATATAGGTGGACCTCTGGAATATTTTATGGGTGATACAGAGGGTTTTGAAGGTAATTCGTTCCTGTATTGGAAGCCAGTGAAGTGATTTGAGGGCAGGTTTCGCAGAGCATCTGGGTTTTGTCCCGGTGAGGAGCCTGGCGGCTGCATTCTGGACATGTTGCAATTTGTTGATAACTGAGGTAGGGGCACCTAGATACAGGGTGTTTCCGTAGTCCAGTCTTGAGATGATCAGGCCTTGAATTAGAAGCTTTCTGGACTGAAGGGGGATTAGGGGGAAAATTTTCCTCGCAGTCCGCATAAGGCCGAAACAGATGCCGGCGGTATTCCTGGCTTGGACTTTGAAGTTCAGGTCTTGGTCCAACCAAATGCCTAGGGTCTTGATTTCCTTTTTTGGGGTAGGGGGGGTCCCCATACAGGGCGGCCATGAGAGAGAAGTAGGGATTTTGCGTGGATCACCAAGTAATAGGATCTCAGACTTCTCTCCGTTGAGTTTGAGGCGAGAGTCAAGCATCCATTTGGATATATTCTGAAGGCAGGAGGCCAGGTTCTCCATGCAGTGGGCTGACTGATTTAGGGAGACGACTAGTTGTGTGTCATCAGCATACATGACTACCTTTATTCCAAAAGGTGACACGATGTCTTCAAGGGGGGACATATACACGTTGAAGAGTGTGGGGCTCAGGGAGGAGCCCTGGGGAACCCCACACTGGAGGGGGAGAGCTCTGGAGTGTGCATGTCCGTCAGCCACCTCGAAGGTCCTGTGTTCCAAAAAGGATTTAAACCAGGCCAGTGCGGAGCCGGTGACTCCAGCCCTGGAGAGACGGTGGACAAGAATGGTGTGCTCCACCGTATCGAAGGCCGCACTTAAGTCCAGGAGGATCACTGCCAATGATCCTCCTGTATCCAAGATAGTTCTTGCTTCTTCGATCACGGCTAGAAGGGCGGTGTCGGTGCCCTGCCCTGGTCTGAACCCTGTCTGGGAGTGACAGAGGAGATTATTGGACTATAGGAAGGTGGAGAGTTGCTGGTTCACAATTTTTTCAGCCACCTTGCTGATGCCTGGGAGGAGAGAAATTGGCCTAAAATTCCCCGGATCAGAGAAGTCGAGGTGGGGTTTCTTCAGAAGGGCGCGGACTATGGCTCTTTTCCAGTTAGTAGGGACGATACCTTGGGTACGGGAGGCATTAATAAGTTTGGTGAGTAAAGGGGATATCATAGGGGCAACCAATTTTAGTTTATTCATGGGGGCTGGATCTGTAGGGGCTCCGCTCTTTACTGGATTTAGGGTAGTAAGTAATGTCACTGTGGATACTGGAGAAAAGGCATCAAGGTGAGGGGCATCAGGGCAAGTGGGAAGGTGTACCAAGTCTGGAAAAGTAATCTGGGAGGGGAGTGTTTTTAAAATATTAGTGAATTTGGAGGAAAAGAACTCAGCTAATTGGTTACATCTGAAGCCTGAGGAATCGGTAGCGGGCAGAGGATCTGGGGCTTTCATTAAGGAACGGATGATCCGGTATGTTTCTTTGGAGGAGTTGGCTGCAGCTCGTATTTTACCTTCGTAATAGGTGGCTTGGGTGTTTTTTAAGCAAGTTTTATAATGCTTCATCGCTGATTTATATTCTCCTTTACACTTTGTTTCCCAGTCCTTTCTCCAAAGGCGTTCGAGTTTTTTACAGCTCTTTCTTAATTCGCGCAGCTCAGGTGTAAACCAAGGGGATTTGAATGTTTCCTTTTTGCTGGGGAGCAATTTATTAGGAAGAAATGAGTCGAGGGATTTACTGATCCAGGAACGGAATTGGTGATCCTCCAGAGTTGGGTCTGGATCAAGAGTGGGAGTGGAGGCTAATAATTTGCCGGTCCAGACTTCTATGTCTAGTTTTGACCAGGGGCGGGATGGAGCCTGGGGGGGCGATCTGGTTGGGGCTTCCGTGGCAATCGGGTATTTGAAAGGGATCAGGTGATGATCTGACCAGGGGATAGGGAAGGGCTCGGTTGCGGTCAGTTCAGGGATGTTCGTGAAAATGGGGTCCAGGAGGTGGCCCTTAATATGGGTAGGGTATTGGTTTTTCAAGACAAGGTTAAGGGAAGTTAGGTCTTCCTTGAGGTCTACCGCTAATTTGTCTAACGGGTCGTCAAAATGGACGTTGAGATTGCCTAGAACCGTGAAATTGGGGGAGAGACAGGCTAGGGACGTAATAGTTTCCACTAGGGAATTAGCGAACTGACCTTGCGCTCCCGGCGGCCGATAGACAAGGATGCCTGAAAGGGTTTTAAGCGGAGAGAGGTGAATCGAAAAGTGGATGTTTTCACAATCCTGGATCGGGCTGTCTCTAAAATGGCAAGATAAATGCGTTTTAAAGATGATGGCGACTCCCCCCCCCTATCCCGGATGGTCTATCATGATGTTTGATTAGATACCCCGGTGGCAGTGTTTGGACTATGTCAGGGTCCGATGTTGTAATAATCCAGGTCTCTGTGAGGAACAGAACCTCAAGGTTTGTCTCTAACAGGAATAGGTTGATTTCAGCGCTGTGTTTGGGGAGGGATCTACAGTTAAGTAGGGCCATCTTAGCCCAGAATTTTTTGGGAGGGGTCGGAGGTTTCAGGCTGTAAGGGCAGTGAAGGCAGCTTGTTTGTCGGTCTGCTGGGGAGAGCGAGTGAAGGCATGGGTTCGAGGTGGGGTGCCTGAGCTGAAGGAGGCTCTTTTGCGAATATCTAATGTATGCAGGATTGGGGCCCGGTCTGGCGCAGACGGGCTTACCTTAGGCGCACCTTCGGCGCGCCCGCTGCGCTCGTCTGCTGCGCTTCCTAAGGGGTGTGGCCATTTATACTGGGGATTGGCGGGAGGGGCGAGCACTTGTCTGCCGACCCACTCCTCATCCAATATGGCGACCCCCACCCGACAGTAGCCCCAACTCGGCTGCGGCGGTGAAAGGTAGGCGTCAGACGCTTGAAGACCCGTGCGGCACAGATCGCAGCAACGGGTTCAAAAACTACACGGAGCAGTACAATTACACTTTATAAAATATTAACAGGTTTAAAATAAAATGAACTTCCCCGGCTTCCGCCTCAGGGATTCTGTGCAAGTAAACGCCACCTTGTGAATATGCTCCTTTCCGCCGCAGTCCTCTGGGGCGAAGGGGCGTGCAATAGGTGCTGCAATGGGCGTTCCACTGCAACACCCATTGCATTTTGATGCTGCCCAAGATTTACAAGGCTGAGGCAGCGCCAAAAACGAATGCTAGGGAATAGGGTATTAGCATGGTTATACGAAGATAAATGATGCATTTCTCCTCGTTTGCTGTTCTTTCTATGTGTGCTGCATTCTACAGCACACATAGAAAGAGCGAATAGTCATTATTGATTCTTTATGTGCAGGAAGGTGCCCCTTCCTGCATATAAACAATCATCCCTGCAGCACAGGCACCCTTGCAACATGATGGCAGAGTGTATGCGCTGGCGCTAAGCAGCTTTTTTGCGCCAGCACTTGGGGAAACAAGGGGTGTGCCGTATTCTTTTGAATACAGTTCATCCATGCATAGTTTGCGAAGTTTGCGCTACTTCGCACTACGCAAATTGCACGTAGCACAGTGCCAACACGCGTAGCGTAGTGCAGCGGTCATTTTTTGCTTGCTCGCGGTCCTTAACATCAAGTTGCCGATCGCGAGCGTGGAAAATAAACCTCCCAGCGAGCTTCTCAACGCGGGAAGATCAGGTTTCTCATTGCGATTGGTCGCGTATGCTCGCGACCGCTCACGATGAGAAACTACCAGTCCGTGTTGAGAAAGCTGCCGCTTGAGTAGAAATCTACTTGAGGGGCAGAAAACGACCGCTTGTACTGTGCAAGACGCAGTTTGCACTGATTGCGAGGGCGGACATGCATCCGGCACTGTGCAATCAGTGCGTACAGCATCTTTCACAGTGCACTACGCAGTTTGCGAAGCTACACGTAGCTCGCGTAGTGCGAAGTGCACTTCGCGTAGCTACACGTAGCGCTACTTCACAAACTAAGCCCAGGGTTAATTTTGAACAAGCAAAACAAACTAATGACTCCCACACCATGAGAGTTTTCTTCCATAAAGTGGGGGGGTTATATAAACATTTTTATTGCCCCTTATCTCCAAGTTTTGCACGGTGGTAAAGGATAAAAAAAACTGCCCTTTCACCCACCCATTCTAAATCGAGGTGAGTGGAGCTCCATCGGGCTGTCTGAGGAGTATGTCAGCAAATGAGCCAAAAAAGGTTCTGTTGTAGAGATACTTAAGGCCCACCTGTCTGTAAACCAGGAGGATGGACTTTTAGTTTGGCCGAGAGGGTACTCTGTTGCTTTAAAGTATGACAGCGGAGTACCCTCTCTGCAAAACTCTAAATAAGCCAGTAAGTCTCAAATGTTTTTGAGCAGAAAAAAACTATCTCCTTTGAGGTCCTACCCAACTCTATGCCTTGTTGTTCTGAATTTGTGAATTTTTGTTGGTGTTGACATTCCTCTTAACCCTGAAATCACTGCTGCCTTCGTGAATTATTTCCTTCCACTTTTAACATATTTATGTTTTATGCTGGGTTATGACATCCGAACATTCTGATATTCAGGGCTGTCCTTCTTGAAAAATACATCCTAAAAATATTGATCATGACCACATGTAATCTCCCTTTTAAGACCCCAGTGCCTTTTTAAAGGTCACTCCTCTGATAGTGGCCAAGATTGACATCTAGGGCCCAAGCCTGGTATAAGATGGGTCCCTGACACAAAGATGGCATGCATACCTGTCAAAGGGCAGGCACCGTTAATATTTAGTACCACACAAAGCATGTGGTGCATCTTCTGTGCCAGGATCTTATCAGTCCTATTGCTCTTTCCATGGCACCTTTGGCTCATTTTCATCTCGTCAAAGACAGCTTTATTCATAGTCAATCTGTTCAGCTGCTTATCAATAATTTCTGCCTTCAATAGTGTTTCAATGCCTGAATCTCCTTATGCTTTTGTTCAAGGTCTATTAACTCCATTTTCGAAATTTGCCACTGTAAAGTGTCATAGCCCCTTTAGTTTTGATGCCGTTGCTGCGATTTTTGCTTTGACAGCTGCCTTTACCACGCCCCAGATCATGATAATGCTTGCTTTCCCTGTTGTTTTGCTCTTGGCATTCCCTAATTTAGACCCTCTTTTTAGGGCAGTTTAAAAAGACGTGATAATTGAATCTTCATCATGCTTTCCTCTTGTTGCAGAAGAAAATATCTAGCGGTGTTGCCAAGGGTCTGGCAGCATTATAAGCCCTCTGTTAGAATTTTGGAGAACGTGCCCCCCCCTATGATTGAGACAATGTAATTCATTCTATAAATCTTGGGCCAGATTTACTTACGAGGCAGAGAGCAGAACAGCGCCATATCTACTCCGATAAGACATTGTTTCTCTTTCCTCCTGCGCTGGCGCACTTTAGGTAGCCTTATCTACACATACGCCCTTGCACCAAAGTGCAAGGTGCGGGCATGATGTCTAGCATAAGTATTGTACTGGAAGAAAGCCCATGGTATGCCCTTCGATTCAAAACAGGCTAAATTAGGGAAAGTACCCCAAAGCGCTCCCATGTGTTACTCTTGAGCTACTCTCCAGCACCAGCAAAGACTGGCACTGGAAAGTAAATACCAATTGAAGCCTTTGCACAGGTTTGCGTCACTTTTTGTGCCAAAGCACCAGCACAAAGGCTTTATAAATCTGGACATGCAAACAGAAAGGCGGTGGGGCGACTGCATCATCCACAGTGCTTCTGGCATGATGATGTGGGGCACTTCTGTTTTGGCGCCGCTCAGAGCTATTTATGCTTGATTGACACCTTGCGTTGCGGGATGTGCAAACAGGACACGGTGGGGTGGATGGAATCATCCACAATGCCTTAGGCCAGTTAAGGTGGGACACTCAGGGCGGACTATTCCTTGACAGCCCACGCGTAAACAGGAAGTGGAGAGGTAGCCTGCATCCTTCACAATGTCCCAGGCCAGAGGAGGCATGGGACACGCACTGGAGGCGTGGGGTGGACGGAATCATCAGACCAGAGGAGGCAGGGCACGTTTGTTTTGACGCCGCTCAGGGCTATTGCTGCTCAATTGACGCACCGGGTGAAGATGGGGCAAGAGCAGGCCCATTTGCACCCGTCTGAGCCTGGAGGAGGCGGCTGCCCCGCCTTTCGTTTGGCTTTCTTCACTCCTGGTAAGCTGTAAAACTTACACTCAGCTCTAAACCCACTTCTGGCATTCCAGCTAGATTGCAGTCCACTCCTCTCCAACTTTTGCAGACTCTCCTGCCTAGACGGTGCATGGGAGGTTGACCCGATGGTTGAGTCGTTTGGCAGCCTTTTTTTGCAGTGACTGTGGGGGCTATTTACTGTCATCAGCAGATTGGCAATGTGAATACATTTTGTTTGTTCTTCACTATCCAGCTACTACCCTAGACCCTTTGTTTATTGCATTTGGTTTTGTGTGGCGCTGTGTTGCGGCTGGGTGTACGGCCTATATCATCATCATTGTCATTGGCTTTTAGGTGGAGCTCAAGCACTTTTTATACACATTGAAGAACCGCCAAGCATTGTCATGGTCCCTCTGCTCTTAAGAGTTCTGCAGATATGGGCATTTTTAGGAATGCTTCCTTTATGACGTATTTGACGGTGGGGCACTCACAAATGAGATTATTGCAGTGGAGTAAAAACTCAGTAAGGGCAGCTCTAGTCTGGAAGGGTCCATGGGGACCACTGTCAGCAAACTTCCTACTAAGAGTAATCAGGTGAATACAGGATTTTCTGTCTCTTAACCACAATCTGTGGACTCGGCCATACAGATTGTTGCTGATATCCCTCCTGTGATGGCAGAGCCTTCCAGTAAGCTTGATCCACCTGCTTGCAAGCGCAAACGAAAGGATTCTTCCCAGGCTCTGTACGATAAGGAACTCTCACTTAAGGATATCTGGCTGGTCTTTTCGTGAAGTGGGAACTGACATGGAGGACTTTGGGCCTGTACGTCTGAAATAATTCCAGGAGTTAAAGGTATATCAAGTTAAACTCCAAATTTATTCCAATCAAAGGTCACCCATGACTGCAGCGACCGAACAACATCGATCCCAGCAGTAATTGAATAAACAGTTGGGATCACGGCTGACCGCCTGCTCCCACACGGGACAAACAACAGTGGGGCATATTTACAATGTCTGGCGCATCTCTGCAAATCAGCAGGGATGCGCCAGAACAGACGCGACACACAAGTCTCTCCTTGCGCCGCCACGGATGTGTCGCATTTACAATGCAGTGCACCGTGGCGTAAGGATAGGCAGATGCGTGTCGCATCTTGTGGCGTAAGGGCGGTGCATTGCTGAAGTTGCGTCACAAGCGCAACGCAACTCCAGCAATGCACAAGGGCCGCCCATACCTAATGTGGTGTGCCACTCCTTACGCCTGCTTCAAGCAGGTGTAAGGTTTTGTCGCAGCGACCTCGGAAAAGTGACTCAGTGAAATCTTGTAGATTTCACTGCGTCACTTTTACGAGGCGTTCCTGCGACGGAACGCCCACCCTGCGACAGAACGCCAACGCAGGTTTCATGTGGCGCAGGGCTTTACAACGTGACGCATCTCCCTAGATGCATCACATTGTAAATAAGGTGCAACGTGGCGCATGGTTTACGCCGCAGCTGCGTCACAGAAGTGACGCAACGGCGGCGTAAATGTGTCACAAGGGGCTTGTAACTCTGGCCCAGAGTTTTAAAGGACAACAATATTAAAGGTAACCCCAGGCGGAGAAATCCGCTCCACCCGTGCAGTGTGCGGAGATTTGCCTTCTCCGCGTTCATCGGAGTACGCGGTGAAGGCAAATCTCCGCACACTCCACAGCGGAGCGGAGTTGGCCAGCCCCCGCCTCCAACCCCCCATTATACCAAGTAATTAAACATTACTAAATAAAATAAAAAAAACACTTACCTGTACTGTGGCGTCACCGGGCTGCCCTCCTCCTCTTCCTCCCTGTCTCGCTAATCCTTGTGAAAACTGCGCATAAGCGCACGCCCGCACATTTCTCTCAAGAAATGCGCATGGGTTCTACAGGCACTATGATGCCTTGTTACAGAGAGTTCACAACATTGCTTGAGTTCTTCCTTAACCGATAAGGGAACTTGACATACCTTGTGAACAAATGGTTTGGTATCAGGCTTCAATTTAATGTGATGCACAAAACCTTTACCTATACCAACTTGTTCACAAAAAACTCTCTCGTACTTATGAATAATATCCTCAGTAAATTCCTCTACACAGCCTATTAGCTTATCAGGTAAGTCACGAGCAACAACTGGGTTGGATGAACCTGGAACAAGATAAAGACCCATTTTGGCCAAATCTTGCCACCCAATTCTCTTTTTACCTTTTACAGCTGCATATATTTTGGTGGTAACTTCCGTGCCAAGACACTGAACCTTTCCTGTGAAAAAGCTGACCTTATCAATGGGTTTCTCACCAAATGCCAAAGGGTTTATGTCAGGTGGAGAAAGGAGGTATCCTTACCCCAATTGTCATAAAAAGTGTTGTCTTGAGCCATAGTGATTGGTGAGACTGAGTCTGCCATCACCTGTAAAGAAATTTTATCAGCATCACACGTTGGACCTGTAACAGAATTTGCAACATGGTTACACTCAATAGTTATAAGAAAATAAAAGGAGAGACTGGGGGTGCTTGTAGGTCCAGCATACAATCCCCTAAGGATATGCCATACAAAAAAGGTATGCAGTTCCTGGAGATGAGAAAGGAAAGGCAGAGGACTAGTAGGTTTTCAGTTTTAGTTGTGAGGGGGTGGGGGCTCCCCCTTTAGGAATTAGGATCAACTGACTGGGTGTCATGCATCATCATAGGGTATGCTCCTCTTCAGGTTGGCGCTGCAATACCTGACTGGCTCCCTATGAGGGGCTCCTTGTGGGAGATCTTTAATTCCCAGATGCCGTTGGGTGTGGTGTGGGTATGGGGCCTTGTGGTGTAGATGGATGTGAGGAGTGTGAGTGGTAAGTGGAGGTAAAAATAAATAAAATGGGATATGGAGGTGCTCTAAAATACACTTTATTCAGCTAGTCCACCAATCTCAAGATAAAATGTCAGTGGCACACTGCCGAAGTAATGTTCAGAAGTGACGCAAGTCAAGAGGTCAACATGTTTCTTGCCTGGGCTGTCATTAAGCCTGGGCAGAGTTCGCGGAGTTCCACTACGTGGAACTCCGTGAAGTGCAAAAAAACTCTGCTGCGTTATGCGGAGATCCACAAGCAGCGCAGTGAGATAGAAAAAATGCAATTCGCTGTCATTTTCAGCGCCGGGTGTTTGTCCGCGTTGTGAAATTATCACGAATGGCACCATGTACAGCGCAAGCGGGCACTGCTTCCTTTCTGCTGCTCGAGTAGATTTTCTACTCGCGCAGCAGCTTTCTCAATGCGAACAGGTGGTTTCTCAAAACGAGCATACTCGGCCACTCGCATTGAGAAATCTGACCACCCGCGATGAGAAATCTCGCCGGAGGTTGATTCCCCTCACTCACGCTCGACAACTTGACGTTGATCGCGAACAAGGAAAAATCTCAGTGGGAGGTGGATTTTCCTTGCTCGGGCTCGCCAATTTAACGGTGATTAACACGAGCGAGGAAAAAAACTTTGCTTCGCGGAGTGGAGTTTTATGGAACTCTGCGAGCTCCAGGTAACGCGGAGTGCGGAAACTGTGCAAACTCTGCAAGCTCACTGCCCAGACTTAGCTGTCATATGATCAAATGGCAATTCATCAGGACCAAATCGGGAAATGAACTATGTACACAATGGTTGGTTGTCTGGGTTAGTAACCTGGATATACCAAACACAAAACCTACAGTGAGGTACCTGGTTGTTATGGACTGACCCCACTAGGGTGGGTTGCCATCAGCATCAATTCTCTGCAGTGGGAACACTAAGAAATACCTAGTGTCACTTGCGATATGGCAAGTTCGCCGGACAACCTAACCTCGGAGGAGCAAGCGTCAGTAGGTATTTCTCAGTGTTTCCTCCATCGAGAATTGATGCTGATGGCGACCCACCCTAGTGGGGTAGGTCCATAACAGGGTTGCACTCATTACAAACCTAGTAAACATGAAATAATGTATGATGAAACTTTGCTAAAAGAAGAACTTTGTTACTTCATGAAAAACCGTCGACATATATCATTTCAGCGCATTTTCTCAACAATGGCATATTTAGTCATATAGATTTGCAAGTTTATTGAGTGTACTTCTTTTTGATTATAATATTATGAGTTGTACGAATACACTTATTTATGATAGTCGGGGAGGTTTGGGATTCTAAACATATTAGAAAACATTATATTTGGGTGCAGTCCGTGAGCGATTTATAGGCGGAATATGAGTTTCGGGTAGATTTTCTAGATTTTGAATTTTATTTGAACTTTATTTAATAAATTGTAGTTGAGGTAATCAGAGGGAGAACAAAGGGTTTTAAGTATGTTTTCTAACTTCAAAGATGCTAAGGTCACGTGCTTTAGTGAGATAACGTGTACGTTTTAAAACACACTTGAGATGCTAGGCGCCTCTTTAAACTGTGCAAGCACTCCGGTGGCAGGCGAAATGAGGTGACTGGGTTGCAGGTAACATCCTACGATTTTTCATGAACACATGTTTTTGTGGGGGGATTGGGTTATAGTTTAAGAGCACAGGCAGAAAGTCTGTTTATTTATTCAACATCAAAAAGTAGGGATAGGAAATGGGTTGCACATTGAATGAAAAGGCTTTTTTTAACATAGTGCCAATATCGGCAACAGTAGTCAGTCACATGCAGCACAATACATCAATAAACCACACAACACCTTTGTTAGTGGAGAAAATTGCTGCAGGTTTATTTGCATAACAAATATGCCAACATGCTGGGTTATCTTACGGGCGATCCCAGGGCAGGCCAACCCCTATGGCGCCTGCCCGTCTGATGAGCCAAATTACACCGTGGCCGTTGCCAATCGGTGTTTACCAATACTTGGGAGGGGCCACCCCTCCCATCAGTGGACCACCAGTCCACTACCTTACTCACGCCCCCCAAAAGGTGGGCAGAGCGTTCCAGGCAGCCCCCTGTTGCTCAGACCCACAACCGGCCGTAGGACTAACGGGGCGTCGTAGTTCTTCCAGGGGACAACGCTAAAACATCCCTGGGTATCCTTGGCTTAGCACCATACTGTGCTGCTGCATGAAGTACCCCATGGTAACTTTCAGACTCTGGATCGCCCTGTAACTCCTCCTGCAACTCAAAATAAAAGGTTAGAAATTGTACCCCCCCCCCCCAATCCCCTTCATTGTCCGTCCGCCGGGTACACGGTGGGGCGGGAAAGGTGAGACGGGCAGTGGACAAGAGGCTGCCCAGTGGGCGGGGGACAGTATATGTACCCCTGTCCCCCCTCCCACTACTGGAAGTGGCCAGCCGGAAGTCCCCCTGGTCCCAGCCCAGGGAGACTAGGAGGCCGACTCCAGTGCCTTCCTGTGGCACTAAGGCGGCCACCCTAATGAGATGCCACTGCGTGGCCCCCCGGGCAGCCTGGACATAGTGCCAATATCGGCAACAGTAGTCAGTTACATGCAGCACAATACATCAATAAACCACACAACACCTTTGTTAGTGGAGAAAATTGCTGCAGGTTTATTTGCATAACAAATATGCCAACATGGTGGGTTATCTTTCGGGCGATCCCAGGGCAGGCCAACCCCTATGCCGCCTGCCCGTCTGATGAGCCAAATTACACCGTGGCCGTCGCCAATCGGTGTTTGCCAATACTTGGGAGGGGCCACCCCTCCCATCAGTGGACAACCAGTCCACTCCCTTACTCACGCCCCCTAAAAGGTGGGCGGAGCATTCCAGGCAGCCCCCGGCTGCTCAGACCCACAACCGACCGTAGGACTAACGGGGCGCCGTAGTTCTTCCAGGGGACAACGCTAAAACATCCCTGGGTATCCTTGGCTTAGCACCATACTGTGCTGCTGCATGAAGTACCCCTTGGTAACTTGCAGACTCTGGATCGCCCTGTAACTCCTCCACAGCTCTGGGGGTGGCCACCGTCACAACCAGGGCCCCCCACCAAGGTAGGCCTATTTATTTACAACATGCTGATTACCGGGCCTCTCCCAGGTCCAGCCAAAACAAGTCTTCGCCCATACAGGACCGGAGGCCAGCACGCCCCTTCTGGACAGGTGCCCCCATCTTTTCTAAACTCCCCGTGGCTTTTTGACTGATATGACCTAAAACCAATAATTAGGCGTTGGTCCAATGTTACCATTGCCTGGCTGAAGAGCGATACCTTGAACCAGCCACTCTGGCCAGGAAGTGCCAATGCGGGTGGAGGTAAGAGTTGACAAGCCCGCCTTACTTCCTCTTTCACTCAGTTATCCGAGTCTAGCACTAGTCGGAGTATGTCCATAGCATTCCATCAGTCACCACCCTATGTGAAGCCTTGCCCTCCCAAACTTCTGCTAGTATACCAGGGAGCAGACAGGACAGAGTGAACCAGAGGGGTACCAGCGTATAAATACCTCTCTTTTACAAATACTGGGAATGCCAAGTGTTCTACTAATACTTTGTAGCCCCAATTGTGTTTAACCTAGTTACCTAGTTGGATAACAACTTCCGCAACCTGCATAGCTGCCAGCCAAGGCTGAAGGGCGGGAGAAATTACACGTTATCGTTACTCAAATCCAGGGACCTGTTTCATCGAACTCAAGGACGGGATACTAAGTGAACCTACCAGGATCTGACCTGAAACCAGAGGTCGGACCCAAGCCCCTCTAAGTTCTGCCGCTCCACCTGCCTGTGAGCGTGAATCCCAGGGCAGACCACAGGCATCTAACCCATGCTTGGCCATGTCTGAGCTAAAACACTTCTGAAAGGCATGACAACAGGCTAACCAACCACATTGCATACTGAATGTTCGCTGACAACTTCCAAGGATAACGCGCATAACTGAAGCAACTGGTACCATGCCATCAAATTATCGATTTAACCTTCTATGACTGTAAAATGTGCCCTTGTGGTTGTCCATATTAGTGCTCCCTCCCATCCATATCAGCCCTAACCAGGCAACCCGCACCCTCTTGGCACTGGCACACTCCCGCCCCAGCAGACACAAAGTGCCTGTTCGTGTGTAGCGCCTAACCTACGTTTATCACTGCCGGTATACCATGGTATGATGGCACTCAGCTGACTCTACTGCTGAGTGCACGTTGCACCATCCAGGTATGTCTGTGCCTGTTCCGTGTCTGGCTGCAAAGTTAGATGACATTGCCAGCCCCAGTCCCGGGTGAAAATAGCAGCTTTACAGCTTCTGGTGCTATTGATGGTACACGTAGCCTGTTGAAACAGAATGTAATTCCCTTACTACTGGTGTGCACGAACCCACAACCATTGGCTCTCCATGGTACAATACCTTCCTGCTAATAATGGTTTACTTGAAGAATGTTGACAAATCTATGTTCTGCAATGGCGGGACTGCAAGATCTAATGAGTTTCTTGAAGGACACCTAGGTCACACCCCCAAAATCACCACTTATCGCCGTGTTGCATGCGGAAGGGCAACCTATCAAAGTATCCAGACGCAACCAAGAAGTCTAACCTTACCCTGAACAGAACCCCAACTGGCCCTGAAGCGAGACAAACCATGCTAGGGCAACTCAGAAGCCTCCCTCCGACTTTGATGCTGGTTATAGGCTCAACAGATTGACAGCTGATAGCTCTGTCCCCCGTGTGACCCCTGCTTGCTATCTTTACCAGGGGGGGTGGGGGGTGGACCTTCAGGACTACTTAGCATGCACCATTCTACCAGTGCCTAAAAGACCTTTGTCCTGCTGCCTGGCCTAATGATTCTGGCCCCGCACTAGAGGCTCCCGCTCGGCCTTGGGTCAAAACAATTCGCCAGGAAAATTGCTTAGCAGAGTGTGCTGCAAGGTTCTGCCTCCTCATCCATCGCATCCAGTTATGTAATCAACACTCATCAGCCACCTACAGCAAGCAGGACTAGGATTCCAAGAGTCACATCAGGGATCACAGCCACAACGCCGGGAACGGACATGCTCACCCCAACCTACTGATGCACAGACCGCTTGAATACTGCTCACAGTATGGCTGAGACAAGCGAGGCTGTTAATTTAAAGCCCCTATAGATGAACGTTAGACAGACCCTACAGGGAGAATCATGTGAAATGGGGTAAGGACCACCACACCCGCCTGTGAATCAGCCCCAGTGACTTTTGTCATGACCCCTCCTAAGCCCTTAGAGATCACCATCAACAACCTGCAGTGGCCAGGTGGCAGGCACCCAGCGGGACCTTCAAATCCCAATTACTCTCCAACTCCTTGCCGCCTGGCGGCGCTCCCTAGTGCAGGAATCTTGTTGCCACCACAACTCGCCCCTCTTGGCCCGTTGAAAATTACATCGCTGAAATTGTGTGGTCACCTCTCGTGGTGGGGTCGGTGGAACGTATAACATGTGTCCCGAATGTACAATATACGTGAAGGTGTGCAGGCGTATAGGAATCAGAACCTAACAGTGACTGTGCATAGGACCTAGTATTCAAACTTTGACCTATAGAATATACGTGGTACTTTGCAGCACAGCTTGGCCCATCTGATCCACTTTACAAACCTTGGAAGCAAGCCTTTGCTGGTTACCCTCAGATCCTAGCCGTGCACGCCTTAACCTAGAGGGTTACCTTACTAACGGAGCATTTGTCCACACAGAACTGACCTCTGCATCCCCCTTCCGGATAACGATATATGCGCCTAATGCTAGCCGGCTTACCGCTAAGTGTCCCAGGTCATGAAATGCTAAATCCAACCACATAATCTACGTTCTCTGACCGCAAGTGAAAGGATAATGTGTTCACCAAACCAATGTAAACTAAAATTGCAAGCAGCACTTGTCAGGAGACATTCAACATCTGTCAATGAAGCGCAGCAAACGTGGCAATCAAACTTAGAGAGCTGACACGCCTCTATTTCCCTTGAACTCCAAGATGACAAATAAGGCAATCCCGCCCCCCTCCCTCCAAGGCTAGAAGGATAGCTTGGGCCGGAGGAAAGCTGACTGTAACCGACGAGTCAAATCCTACCACAGGGAAGCACACAGTTACTTCGAAAATGGGTACTCTTACCTTCAACAGGATCCAACAAAAGACTGTCATGATAGCCCTAGTGGTATCGGTTCCACTGCCTCACTCATAAAATTACCGGGCACCCAAAGTGAAGCCCCCCTCCTGTATACTCATGCAAGCTTGTAGGTTGGCGCTGGGCAACATGCCCACAATCCGTTAAAATATATTGGGTCGAACAAATGACCGTCCTGCCGTTACTCATGGAGTCTTGGAGGAGACCTAGAACCCGGTGCTCCTGGGGTTGCACGCTGTGGTTCAATCAGATAGACATACTGCACGGTTCAAGTATGTAAGGAGTGCATCACTGTGGCTGTATGTGGCAGGGGAGAGAATGTCTGGGTCCCTCCCCCTGGAGTATTGACTGCCCAATAGTGAATCCAATAAATATAAGTCTCTGTTATTCCTTCACTGTCTTGTAAATACCTGAGACTACCATACGCGGAGTTACTCTCATGCGCACATGCTGCCCAGGTATAGCGCGTTGCACATGATCGCCAGTTGGCTTGGAGCCCCTGAAACCTATACCTCCCTTACACTACTGCGTTATCCACCGCGGGCTGACCTATTCAACACTAGTAAACCTGGGCAAACTCTGGCCGTCCCTTGCTTCCCCCAGTATATTTACATTTGCTATGGTTCAACGCCTGGTAAGACATCCGCAACGCATGACCACCAAAAAAGCATGTAGGACCGCATTAAAGGACAATGCAGCGCACCCGGAACCACCCAGTCCAATACAGCACAGGAAAATTAGATGCTCAATAAGCATGGGTAGGCAAGTGCAGCACTTTATTAAAGTTCCAGGGTAACTTTCTCACAGAGTGGTATAAAACAGAAGAGGCTGTAAATTAGAGCCTAGGTTCTAAACCTCCCCATTCACCGATCCCAACATCGGGAAACCCCCAAGCCACGCACCTCGCCCGCTCTATCCCGTGCTCCACCATGTACATCTGCACCCGGTGAAAACCTGCTGCATCACCGGAACACTGTGGCTTATATCGAAGAAGCTCCAGCATCGGTAAAGAAAATGCCGTAAATCTGCACGAGGTGAAAGCCTGCTGTTTCATAGGAGTAATCTGTCTTCTATTAATGGAAGCTCCATCTCCTTAAAGAAAATGCTGAACCTATGCACGCGGTGAAGACCTGTTGCCTCACAAGACTAATGTGGCTTATTAGTTGCAGCTCCAACATCGGTAAGGAAAATGCCGCACATCTGCACGCGTTAAACCTGCTGCCTCCCAAGATAATGTGTCTAGATATTTATTGATGCTCCCTCCGCGTTGCAAACAATGCCACCTTCTGCGCATATCTCTAGCAATAAAGCCTGCACTTTGCCACATCTATGTCAAGAAATTGTATTTTATTGTAGTTACCACTGAAGAAGGCCATTTCATGCCAGAAATGCATGGGGTTGAACCAAATACGTCACGTTGTAAAGACCAGTGTATCCCCATGTTTAAAGAAGAGAAGCTTGGACAGGCAGTGGTTGATCTTTCGGATAAATTGGATCAAATATAAATTATGGAGTCACTGGATACAATAAAAACGGATTAAGTTTGACAAAGTTTTGTTGGAATATATTTACTTGGAAATACCAACTAAGCAGTGCACCCTGGGCTGGGTCCTGATGAGGTGCCAACATTTGAATAGTTGTATGAGACGCGCAAGGACGGAGCACGCTAACATGGATGCACACATTACAAAGCTAGTAATCATGAAATAATGTATGATGAAACTGGTGTGCATTCCACCTCTTGATATGTGTAGAGCAACTTTATTTTCCATCCACCAGCGAGTTTGCACCCACGGAAAAATGAAAGAAGTATGGATAAAAAGTAAACATTGGAGAACAAAAAAAGTGAAGGTTCGCTTTTCTGACATGGATGGACGTATCATGCTCAGCTCAGCAGCAGACAGGCATCACTTTGCTGAAAGAACTTTGTTACTTCATGAAAAACTGTCAGCATATATCATTTCAGCGCATTTTCTCAAAAATGGCATACTTAGTCATATTGATTTGCATGTTTGTTGAGTGTACTTCTTTTTGATTATAAGATTATCAGTTGTAGGAACACACTTATTTATGAGAGTCGGGGAGGTTTGGGATTTTAAACACATTTTACATATTATGTTTGGGTGCAGTCCGTGGGCGATTAATAGACGGAATATGAGTTTCGGGTAGATTTTCTCGATTTTTAATTTTATTTGAACTTTATTTATTAAATTGTAGTTGAGGTAATTAGAGGGAAAGCAAAGGGTTTTAAGTATGTTTTCTAACTTCATAGATGCTAAGGTCACATGCTTTAGTGAGATAACGTGTAAGATTGTAAACACACTTGAGATGCTAGGCGTCTCTTTAAACTGTGCAAGCACTCCGGTGGGAGGCGAAATGATGCGACTGGGTTGCAGGTAACATCATGCGATTTTTCTGAACACGTTTTTGAGGGGGGCTAGGGTTATAGTTTAGGAGCATATTTATTCAACATCAAAAAGTAGGAATGGGGAGTGGGTTGCACACTGAACAAAAAGGCTTTTTTAAACGTTCTTCAAGTTTATTTCGCACTGGTGGTAATCTCAATTTTATTTAGATCAAAGTTAAGAAAATGGTGGGCACTTTTCACTCATGAAGTAGCGTAATGTGAAAATGTTGAGATACAAGGCTGAGATGGATATTAGTGGTTGTTATATGATGTGTATTATTGTAGTCACCCCTGAAGAAGGGCATTTCATGCCCGAAATGCATTAGGTTGAACCAAATATGTTGCATTTCAAAGAACAGTGAATCTCCATGCTTAAAGAAGAAAAGCCTGGATAGGCAGTGGTTGAACTTTCGGATAAATTGGATCAAATATAAATTATGGAGTCACTGGATACAGTAAAAACAGATTAAATTTGACAACGTTTTGTTGGAATATATTTACTTGGAAATACCAAATAAGCAGTGCACCCCGGGTTGGGTCCTGACGAGCTTCCAGCCTTTGAACAAATAAATTGAATGATCCCCAGTGGGTAAAATCTATTCAGAATTTTAGTATTGTGTGTTGGCGGAAAACCTAGGATGTAACTTATGCTTTTTTCTTTAGGTTTTGCTTTTTTCTTTTACCCGGCCAAGGGGAGCCTGGCCACATCAGTGTCCCATGATCTGGGTTGACACAGGAGCAAAATATCTGCCGGGGATCAAGTTAGTGCTTTCCAAATTAAATAGTATCCTTTTATTTATATTTTTTAACCCCAATGCACTTAGTGATAACTGGACACAGTTGGCTGCGATCCAGACCTTTTTAGATAGATTAAAGATTGAATTCTAGTCCTTTCATCCTGGTGGTCATCATGGAAGATTTTAATGTGCACTTGTGTGATGTAAATTGATGGCTAAATAGTCTCAGATTGCATAAGGCAGAGGGTCACTCTTTACATTTCGAGCATAATTCTGGGATATTTCGAATTAAATCATTTGTGGGCTGGAGTGGCTTCTTCAAAGGTCTTCATAAATCAGTCAGCCCCTCATCTATGGGAAGGGGAGCTGCTACAACTATTGATTATGCCGTTTTTGGTCCTATTATGCCAGTTAATAACTAAATGTGCTGTTTTCAGTTAGGCTTGGAGCGATCACAATACGATTCCCATCTCCATTGGTTGGGACATTGTCAGTGTGTCCAGTCTGTAACAGCTTCTGGTGATGGCCACTCAAGGCAGGAGGCCCAATTGGAAGAGGGGTTGCACTGTGTCTTTCTTAAAAGAGTTGGTTAATTACTGCATCGGGGACTTTAAGCCTTGTCTTTCTGTAGACCTGCCCAATGAGCGTTTGGTGGCTGCTTTTACCAACATGGTGAAAGCTAAACTAACTTGACAGGGGACAGAGGGAGCAGGACTCACCCTCGAAGGTTTGATCAGGTGTAATCGAGGGCTCACCATGATCTGATACAGGCTCTTAATTGTAAACCTAGAGAGGTGGTTAGAGTGACCAAATGCTGGCGGGTCTATAAAGCAACCATCAAAAACAGAAAGGATGTATTGAGGCATGAAACTGTGAAACTGTAGGAGGACTTGGCAGATACGTGATTTCTGAATTGTGCCAAAATTTGGGAAATTCTTAATCACCCTGTTTTTTCTTGCAATCGTTCACCAGCCCTCCATGATTTTTTTTCCACAGATAAGTGGATGGCCCATTTTATGGGTATTGATGACTTTGGGTGGGGTCCCGGCAGCGCACGAGTCCTTCATAGTGCTGGATTATTCTAATCTTGTTTCAAACTGAGGGAGTCAGAGAAGCGATTGAGTCGATTAGTTGTAATAAACCCTCTGGCCCTGATGGAGTCCCCTTAGACTTGTTTAAAGTGGATATCAATTTGTGGGCTCCTCTGCTCGCTATGTATTTGAATATTGTGGTCAAAACAAGGATCCCCTTCTCATGGTCACACTCTGCGATTAATCCCATTTTTAAAAACAGTGTTAAGTCAGATCCCAGGTGTTAGAGGCCAATCTCACTATTTGCTTAAACTGTTTAGGTCGTCGGGATGGTAATCTTCTCTCGCCTTCAGGAGTGGGTACAGCAAAATCAGACACTTTCTGACATCCAATTGGTTTTCAGCCAGGGGAAAAGTACCATCGATCAGGCCTTGAATTAATGAAAATAATAATTTAAATAATAATAAATGTATTGTAGCTAAGCCTGGTAGTATCCACTTGGCTTTCATGGACCTGACATCTGCATTTGACAGTGTGAACAGGAATAAATTATGGCCCTTGATGGTTTCCTTAGGGACTGACACTGAGGTTGTATATTTCCTGGCTGATTTGCATCAGAATATGGCCATCGGTGTCATGTATGGTGGGAAAGGGGACTGCCCAGCTCATTTTGCTAGTAAGCTTGGGGTTAGGCAGGGATGATTTTTGGCTCCTTCTTATGTACATTGTGTGTCAATCACTCAGAGGTTTTGATTTACCATGAATGGGCAAGAGATTTATTCCAGCCCTTCTTTATGCAGATGATATAGTCCTTCTTGCTAGGACAGCTCTCGGCCTCTCACTCCTATTGGACTCTATTTTGCGTTTTTTGGCCTCTGTTGACCTATTAACAAATCTGGGGAAGCAGCCATGCCCGGTGCAGGTAAGAGCAGTGGGGGCAGCGGGATGACGGGTTGGGGAGTCAACGTCCAACGACAAGGGACAATAAAATAAATAAAAAAGAAAAACCCTTATTTTGCACTAGCCGCATCGCCAAGTCGGAAATGCGGCAAATGCAAGGAAAGTGATTTTCTTTTTTTAAAAAAAGTATTCTCCCTCATCATCGTATGTTGACTCCCCTCCCAACCCACCTCACTGCTCTTACCTGCACCGGCCACAGCTGTGGGGAAGTTGCATGCTATTGATATGGGCCACAGATCTAAGAGGAGTAGAAAACACACTATTTCAGTGTGGAACTCTCCAGGGTTCCTTGTTTCTATATCTAGGGGTCTTGTTTGACCATAAAGGTTCCTGCACCCCTTTGATTTCATCCAAATTATTACTTTTTAGAAGGGCTGTGGGAGATCTTTTTATTTTTGCTACCAGGCTTTGGAATAAACTGATCCAGACTTATTGAAGATATACAATGCCAAATGTGGGTATGCAGTCCTGTATGGCAGTGAACTGTGGCGATAAGTGGACTGTTCACCACTATAACATTTACTTTCCCTGCCACTTGGTATGTCATCTTTTATTGCCCATGAGGAATTTGAGAAGGGATATATTGCTGATACAATTGCCCTTCAACCACTATTTAAATAGCTTTTGATTTGGTCAATCCAGATTTGGAACTTAGTAGGCTATTTCTGGGGGTTCTTTCCCAATTTAGAAAAATAGAGAATAGTTATCTGAGTAAAACAAGACCAAAACAACAAATATCCAATAAGTAAAACTTGAGATGTGAATTTTTAAAGATTAAATTCAAAAACAATGTGTGGAAGTCAATAGCACTAGAAGTTTACTTGAGGTCGCGCTAGACCGGGTTGAATCCAAAGGTCAGGCTGACCACGATTGAGGGCAGGCCAGTTACAGGACCCAGAAAGGACCCGCTGACAAAGTGCCTTGCATGGAGTATGCATCGACGTTGAATTTGTTGCGAGTAGTTGAGAAAGCGAAGCGTCTTCATTGACCCGTGGATAAAGAGAAAGCGTTGCCGCCAATCCACGCAGTCTATAAAGGCTTTGGCATCGAACCCCTGTACGATGCACGCACTGCATCATTGCCGAGTCGTGGTATTCTTCGAGGTGATGTCTTCAGTGTCAAACCTCACGGTTGGGGCCAGTGTCGTCTTCGAGCTGCGCAGGGATGTCCTTGGCACTGCATCAGCATCGAAGGGCACTGCAGCGGTTCCAAAGGGTGCAAGGGGGTCACTGCGTTGATTTTTGCAGAAAACCTCTGCAGAACGCACTTCTGAGGCCCTACACGGGAGGGGAGCACCTCAACCAATGGCAGGACTCACAGATGTCAGAGTCCATCAGCACCAGCAGAGTTGCAAGCAGTCATCTGTGACTCTGAAACTTCAGAGAAAAGGAGGAAAGCCAACAAGCGCTTGGAGAAACTTGAGTTCAAGGATATAGAGAACAGGTCTAGTCATTCTCACTCCTAGTCAAGAAGCAGCAGGCCAACACCGCAGAGCAGGTAGCAAAGTGGCAGTCCCTCCTGCAGCACAGCAGCTCTTATTCCAGGCAGAATGCCCTTGGTTCCAGAAAAGTTCTGATTTGGTGTGTCAGGGGTCCAGTACTTATACCTAAATGTGTATTTGAAGTAGGAAAGAATTCAAAGAGGCCTTTCCCTTGAAGATTACAAGGTCCCTGCTATTCATTTTCACTACCAGGACATGTAAAACTCCGAGGGACATGTCCTACCTTTTAAATACACTGCACCCTGACCATAGGGCTGCCTATGGCCTTCGATAGGGGTGACTTATATGTAATAAAAGGTAAGGTTTGGGCGCAGAAAGTAGGTGAGCTTGCCAGTTCGAGTTGGCAGTTTAAAACTACACACACAGGTTCAGCAGTGGCAGGCCTGAGACATGTTTAAAGGGCTACTGAAGTAGTTTGTAAAATCAGTTTTGTAGTCCCACCAGTAGCATGTATTTACAGGCCATGGACTCATATAGTAGACTTTACTAGGGAATTATATGTATATTAAACAGTCAAATTGTGGTTAAACCACTGTTAGGATGTTTTGAGTACAGAGCAGATGTACTTTAGCACATGTCCTTTGCTTTTAGACCCTTCATGTTTGCAAGCAACACTCAAATCATCATGAAATCAATGGTGAGGTAATATCTTGTTGTTCAGTCACACACCTTAAAGCATTCATTGTATTTGTTTTCTTTTCTCACAAACTGCAAATGTTTAATTCCTTTAATGCAGAGCAGTTGAATAACTGTAAGCCCTGTGTTTCTGCCCCTCATGCTATTCCTCAATCAATCAGTCATCTTATAAAGCGCGAATACTCACCCATAAGGGTCTCAAGGCGCTGAGTGGGGGGGTGGGTCTGTGGTTCTGTCAAAGAGCCAGGTCTTGAGGTCCTTCCTGAATTACGGCAGCAATGGTGATTGCCTGAGGTGCAGAGGCGGGGAGTTCCTGGTCTTCACAGTGAGGTAGTAGAAGGAGCTTTCTCCAGCCGTGGTCTTGCGGATCCGTGGGATGGTGGCCTGTGCCAGTTGGGTGGAGCTGAGATTTCTGGTGGGAGTGTAGAAGGAGAGGCAGTGGTTGAGTCAAGCAGGTCCAGCATTGTGGAGGACTTTGTAGGCATGCGTGAGAAGCTTGAAGGCAATTCATTTGTTGACTGGTAGCCAAGGAAGGTCTCCCAAGTGTCTGGTGTTGTGGTTGCATCGTGGGATGTTCAGGATAAGTCTGGTGGAGGCGTTTTGAATGGTCTGCAGTTTTCTTTAGATTCTGGGTGGTGCCAGCATAGAGTGCATTGGCATAGTCAAGTTTGCTGCTGACGATCGCATGGATGACCATTTTCCTGGACTCAGTGGGGATCCACTTAAAGATCTTATGAAGGAGGCAGAGCGTGTCGAAGTAGGAGGACCAAACAGTGTTGATTTGGTGGTTTATTGAGAGTGAAGAGTCCAGGATGATGCAAGGTTTTGTGCCTGGTCCATAGGTGTGGGGAAATTCAGAGTGCTGCAGGGCACCAAGAGTCATCCCAGTCGGAGGGAGGAGTCCAGTATGTTGATTTCTGTCTTGTCTGAGTTAAGCTTGAGGCAGCTGTCCTTCATCCAGGTGGCGACTGCCTTCATCCCGTTGTGGAAATTGCTCTTGGCATGTGTGGGTTTGTCGATGGCTGTAAGTAGGGCCATGTAGATGTTGAAAAGTGTGGAGCTAGGTGAGGATCCCTGAGGCACTCTGCAGCTGATCTCTGTGGGTTGTGAGTTCAATGGTGGAAGTCTGACTCTCTGCATTCGGCTGGTGAGGATGATATGCAATGATTCGCAATTTACAGTTATTTTAAAACTATGCTCTTTGGCTGGCATTAGGTCTGAAAATCAGGGACTCCTGCCACTCCTACTTTTGTCATGTTTTATTGGCTACCAGTTAAGACCCTCTTCAATGTGTCTCATTCAAAAAAGTGTTGTAATCTGTACTTAGTGGCTTTTGGAATACTGGCTTACTGAGTCCCATCTGGCTACCTCCGTGATAATGGAATGAGTTCTCATGAGTCAGTTGTTACTGCTTCTGAATATTGAAGGTTGTGCCCTGTTTTTTATGACTAATAAACCTTGGAATCTCTTGGAAAGATGGATCATTTACTTGCAACTGAAAGCTGATTTTGCATCTAGATCTCTTCCTCTTTGTCAACTCTGTAAGTGGTATGGCGCATGATGCTGTTTGAGATCTAAGCATCAATACCTTTTGGAGGTGCTGGGGTTTGTCAGGAATATAGTCTACAATGTGTTCTGTTGGGTCAGACAATTGCTTAGGAAAAGTGAGAATTAATCAAAAGGAAATAAACCAGAAATATCTGTGTGGAGCAAATAATGCGTAGTAATTATAGTGACAGTGGATAAAACTCACAACTCGCAAATTTCTTCCTCAGTAAACATATATTTTTCATTATCTATATTTTTTAATAATGATTATTTTAGTATCTGACTATCACATATATCAGTTACAGAACAAACAACACAATTTACGTGACTTTAGTGAGCCATGTGACATAAAGTGCAATGGTGCTATATGCAGATCGAACGAAAACCATGCAATTCATGAACATATACACATTACCTATAGGTAAGGGTCCGTCCTCCTAGTTTATCAGGTTCAGCATACACCCACCTAAACCCTTTGTTTATTATTCTAGGGTGATGAGACTAAGGACATGGACTGATCATAAGCGTTGACATTTCGAACCCGGGTGTAAGTGTTTAATCAGTATAAATCACAGCAGGTCTTCATCCTCATATCTTCGGAAAACGTTGATTGCAACATAAAATGATTTGCTTACTGGTGATTTGCTTACTCTCGATTACCGCATGTACAAAAGACACCAACCAGGACAAGAGCACCATTGAAATATTATTATTATTTTTCGGAGTTTACTTGTGAAGTCTTGATTACTGCATAATTAAAGACTTCATCCAGGACTGGAAGAGCTCCCTTGAACCACTTTTGTTTGGCTGTCCACATGCTATAGGCCTGACCTGATGGAGACCCACCATGATGTATACTGATTCAACACTTACACTCGGGGTCGAAACATTGACGCTTATCAGTCCATGTCCTTAGTCTCATCACCCTAGAATTATAAAAAAAAGGGATTAGAAGGATGTATGCTGAACCTGATACACTAGGAGGATGGACCTTTACCTATATGTATTGTGTATGTGTTTATGAATTGTATGTTTTTTGTTCCTCCTGTGTATAGCACGAATGCAGTTTGTGTCACATGGCTCACTAAGTAACAATTTGTGCTGTTTGTTCTTGTATTGATATATATGAGAGTCATATACTAAAATAATCATTATTCAAATATATAGATGATGAAAAATATATGTTTATTGAGTAGGAAATGTTCGTGTTGAGTGTTTCACTTACATTCACTGTCAGCATAATTACTTTGCATTATTTGCTCCACACAAATAATTCTGCTTTATTTCCTTTTGATTCATTTTCACTTTTGCCAAGCAATTGACTGGCCCAACAGAACACATTGTAGTCTATATCACATATACCCAGGATCTGAGAGACACGGGGTTACCCCATTATCTTTAATGGTTTAGAGGTTTGTTGGGAAGTCACTAGGTGTAAAGGCATTCTCATCAGCGGCGGCCATCAAATGGATTTCTCTACCTCACATTAAGTCAAGAACCGAATTTGTGGAAGCTCAGGAAGGCATTGCAAACTTGCTTCTTTTCCAGGTCCCCTTAACTATTGTCTAAATCCGAGATTTGGGGTCTGGTTTATGGAACTTTCTTTTTTTCTTCAGCATAAATGCACACTCTCTTGGTGAATGTTTGCACTTTTTAAAGCCTTATACCTACCTACCTACCTAACGATATAAACACACAAAAACCCTAAATTATGAAGGTATACAATGTTCTCCTTGGTGAACGGCATAGACAGGCAAGATTATGTGTAATGTTACCTTGAGTGGCAATGAGGTTAATAACCAGTAATTGGAAAATTCACAAAAAGCTTTGAGTGTCATATGCTTCTTTTGGTTTATTACCGTAATTTTCTTGTAAAGAAAAAAAACATGGATCATACCCGCACATACTATTTCAAACCTTACCTGTGAAATGCATTCTACAATGTTTTGAATTAAATTCACGTCATTTTATAAAATATTATTAAGAACTAAATATGCAAACTTGTTGCTGGAGGTGCACGTGCAGCATTAACGTTTAAAATGCAATGTGGTCAGCATAGCTCCTCATTATTTAGTAATGTGATCTAATTAGAAACATAATGTGTTTTCCTGAGCGTTCCTAATAATAAGCCCCTGCTTAAAAAGCATGAATTGAGAGAGAGATACTACTGTACATTGCTGCATAATAATTAGTTTACGATAAGAAGCAAACATTTCAGAAGAACAAACGTGAGCCACTATTATTATCATTATTACCAGATGTGGTAAATAGAGTTTGGAGCCTCATTTATCTCTGTTTCATAAACATTCTTTATATTCTTCAGGTTTTCAAAATGAATATATCTAACTGGTATTATATTGGGTGTGCCGTGGTGCTCTTTGCATTTTTATGATTTTTGCGGATAGTGACGACTTGCAGTCTCTTTCTCTCTCACCCTTGCTCTCACTCACTTTTTCTCTCTCTCTCTCTCCACATTCTATTTCTCTCTCTTTCTCATACTCTCTCTCTCCATTATGTTATCTTTCTCTCTTTTTCTCGTTCTCTTTTACGTTCCCTCTTTCTCTCTCCCCATGTTCTCTTTCTCCTCACCTCTCTCCTTCTTTCTCTCTCTGCCTCACGTTCTCTCTATGCCCCTCTCTCTTTCGTTCTCTAACTCTCTGTGAAGGGCAGGCGACATTCATAATCTGGCACTATACGACCGTGTTGAAAGTCTCAGAGCCTCAAAATGTGGGATGTGGGTCTTCACGAAATCCTGGCCTCCTGTCACTGTGCCTTCTTCCTCCTGCTGCTCTGTGAGGTGGCTTGGCATTTGTGGGTGAGTGCAAAAGCTCTGGGCATCCTGACGTCATGCATCCCTTGCCTATTAAGTCTTCAGATCAGATTAGTTAGTAGAAAAAGAGCTGAGGGCACGACACCTACCACAACATGCCAATATTAGCACTGCTAGTTAAACGCTTCTGTGGTATCTGTCCGTCACCCATGTCGCTTACGCTGTAAAGAATACCAGAACATTGTAGCATAGATTAGAACAGTGCAACCTTGTGGTCACGAACTTCTAGAATGAGGAGCCTGCGCGCTCCGGAATTGGTAGTTAATATGCTGTGGCTGAGGTGTATGGAATAAATCTGATGCTTCTCTTTACTCTCTGGTCTGCTTATTGAGTAACCGCTTATCTTGAATTGGACAGCTTTCTCTCTTTCTCCCCAGTGTACAAAAATATTAAATTGCTTTACTGGTTGGCATCTTGACCTCTGGCTGTGCGGATCATACCAGAGGTGACTGATAATCGAGGAAAAACACACTACTCCTCCCCATCGATCGCTAAAGTATTCACTGACTATTATACTATGTTATATGAGGCTGTACCACGTCCTGGGCATGAAAAAGCTGCCCCCTCCTAAATGACATACCCCTGCCCAGTCTTTCTAGCATGAAACAGCGGGCGTTAGACCAGCCCATCACACTTGAGGAGATTGGAGACGCAATTGCATCAACGGCATGCGATAAGACACCTGGCCCAGACGGCGACCCAACTGAGTTCTATGCTAAATAAAGGGACATCTGATGGAGCAGGGGAAAATACAAACAAATTTTGTACCCCCTTCGAATTTAATGACCTCATAACCTTAAAAATACTAACTGTTTGAATGCATGTACTAATCAATCAATGCACCTTCAATTAGACACTACACGCGGGACAACTAACTGGCATTTGCAAAAATCTAATTTATTTACCAATGTGAAATTAATTTAACATAGGTTTGTGATTTGTGTAGAAAACAGAAGTAAATTGCATGTATTTCGTTGTAGTAAAATATTGTGGCGAAAAGAATGCAGATGGTAAGTAAAGTGGCTTTAAATGTCGCTTATGCTAGGTAACACCTAACATGGGTCATTAGAATGGTGGGTGGTAAACAGAAGGGCTTATTTTCTATGTTTAACTCCTGCTATGTTGTTTTCATATTAGTTTCATTCAGGCCTGCTAGGCCTCGCTGAGAAAATGGCAGCTGCCGAGAGATGTGATTATGTGTAACAAAAATGGCCCGCTCATGAGCAGAATGGAAGTTTCAGTCACGAGTCTGTGGCCTATGCCCGGAGTGAGAGATGTCAAGGCCGAAATGACCTAGGACAAGAGCTGTGCCAACAATCCCTGTGTAAAAACATGGGAACGGATGAGAGACTCGAACTGCAGAAGATGATCCTATTCATCATTTATAAAAATGTTGCAAATACTTTAACAAAGTAAATATTTGGACTTAACAAGTTACGAGAATGATGCAAAAATGTATTACTTACAGAAACCGGTTTAGGCAAGGTGGAGAATGAAGTGACCATCACCACCCCTCCAATGGACCAATGAGGATGAATACAGTCCCTAAAAATCCTAAATTTTGAGTATAGCAAGTTAGTGAAAGGGTTTAAAAAGTGGTGCTTGTGATGACTTTGTGGCACTTGCTTATTTTTCTATTCAGCACGACATGCTGTCTGTTGAGACGATTTTTTCTTCCTTATGCTGAAAAGACTTTGACAAATTTGAACTTCGAACTTTGATGAAGAAAAAGGAACGAGACCGTCGCGGGATTCTATCCTTGGAGGGAATACGTCCGAGGAGGTTAGAGGGACAGTCAGTCAGTTTGGGAACCTGTCCTGTGACCTGCGGTTCATTGTTGGGGGGAGGCAATCTCGTCATTGCCCTAAGGCCAAGGGTAATGAGTATTTTCTGTTTTCTATTTCAAACTTTACTTGAATGCTTATAAAGTTAATGTTTTAATTTTGTCTAATAAACTATACTTATTCAATTTATTCAATTAATCTAGATAAAATTTCATTTAAAGGTTAAAGGTTTTAATCGTGATTGAGCTGGACTTAATCGCCATCAACTCATTCCTACTAGTTGGTCCATCGACCAAAATAGCGGAGTACCTTGATGTTTGGAACCGCCAATTACAGAGTTAAATGTATATAATATTTATAGCTATCATCCAGGTAAAGTAAATATCAACAAGGTACCCCGTATGTCTTGCAGCTCGCCAGCTTGTCACTTATCCAGAAAAACTGAGTGAAAGTTTGCTTTCGGGGTTATGGGCCCTGCCGATGAATAAGTCGTGTAAGGGTTTTCCTGGTTCTGGTGGCGATTGTAAAGGGTTTGTTATAGGCGCGCTGCATCAGTTTTCTTGGTCGCAGAGTTATAGTTTCTATAGGTCAGTTAAGGGGATTATTGATTGTTAATGTTTATGTCTAACACTTCATGTTAAGTTTATGTCGCGTTATGTGTAGTCGGAATTTCGAAGCTTCCGGGAAGTAGGAAGTGGATTTGTGTGACAACAGAAGTCACATGGAATTGTGCATTGTCTGATTTCAATCTGGTGATAACACAGGATTGTGTTATGTTAGGGAAATTCATGTGTTAGTTGTGTTGGGTGGAATAGCAACAGGTTTTCTTGTGAAACTCTAGCCTTAATTCTCAGGAGCAGTATAGTCTCCACATGTGTTTTATCCCCAGGGAAACAGGTTTACCTCTTACTTGAGAGAAGGGTAAGGTAGAGGGAAGTGCTACACTTATCGAACGAAACAGTATTCTTGAATGTTTGAATAAACTATCACTTTGTTTAGCGAAACGGACAATGGTAATGAGTTTATGTCGTAACTAACCGATTTTGTCAAATCTACGAGTTATAAAATTGTGCCGATACTTTTTGTAAAGGATGGTTCAGCAGAAACAGGAGTAGAGCTGACGTTAACAAGAACCGCGCTGGGATTGGTCAGTCGCGGGAATACGAAGAGCTTTCTGATTTGTATGTTTGTGTGAGATTGGTCAGTGTGAGAGTGACGTAAAGCTTTCTGATTGGTGCGTTAGTGTGGTTTGCGCTGGAATAGGACAGAATAGTTAACCAGATTAGAGAAGAGTTGTGTGAATTATTTCGGCAAATAATTGTGAAAAATGGCATATTATGATGGACGAGAGATAGAGAAACCGTCATGGTTTACTAAAATCAAGAGTCTTTTTAAGAAAGACAAAAAGATTGTGAAGAGAGAGGGAGAAGTGCTTCCTCCACCTAGAACGCCAGCATCTGATGACGAAATATGGTTACCATACTTATATTTGGTTGGAAAATTGGGCAAAATATACTAAAAATGATGGAGTATTGGCATTTCCAGAAACTGGCTAATTTAGTACAGCTATACTACGAAATTTAAGAAATAAAATGATGAAGCTTGAACCGAGACCTAGACCGACACAGTTTGAAGCCTTAAGGGAATGGGAAGATGAGATGTATGAAAGAGAAAGACACAGAGGTACAAGGGATGATGGGTTTGTTCCTGGAAGAGTATGGGGTTGGAATCATGAAGATAGGATGAGACGATGGAGGTACGCTAATATGACGGATGGTATGTTTCCGGCTAGAAAAGTTGAGGAGGGAACAGGGAAAAAGTGTACAGAGAAAAAGAAGCATACAGTACCAGAAAGGTGTGGATATGGAGTAAGTGATATAGATGATGAGTTGCTGGAAGACATATTAAATAAAAGACCCCCTCCATATCAAAAGGTTTCTGCGGTGGTGACACCAAATGCACCGCCAATGGAAACTGGAATAAATCAAAATTCAGCGCCTTGAGACCCTCGCGGGTAAGTAGCACGCTCTACAAGTATAATGATTGATTGATTGAAAATCTAGAATGATTTTCTGAAGTAAATAGTCCATTTAATAGATAGAAAATACCACAGACTGTAGAACCTGATAATCAAAATGCATCTGAACTAGCAAGAACAACAAAAGAATTGGCTGAAAAGATAAAAGAATTGACAAAGAATGTAGAAGCTGTAACTGTACAAGTAACCATAGGTCCAGTGATACCTGTATTAGGCCTGGGCGGTAAATTCCGTTCCGCTCGCGGAATTTGCGGAATTTCGGTAATTTCTCGTTCCGCGGAGAAGGCGACATTGCCCAAAATTCTGCTTTCCGCGACTTCGCAAAATTTTTTCTTGTTCACGTTCTCAAAATGCGTGTTCGCGAGATATTTCTCCCCGAGCACGCAAATAGCAACTGTGAACAGGAAAAAAGTATCGCGAACAAGCAATTCTGTGTGTTCGCGGAATTTCTGCAAGTTCGCGGAGATTTTTTACCGTTTCACGGAGATTTGCGTAACACGATTACGCAAATTCCGCCCACCCCTAACCTGTATTTGAAAATCAAAGGATAGATGAACATTCCTTAACGATTCCTTTAAATTCTAGTATGCAAACAGTACGAGAAAAAATGTATCCTGAAATTAGGGAAACGAAAGATTCAGTCAGATTAACTCCACCTATGGATTTGACAATAAATCAGAGTCCAATAAATAAAATTTCAATGGGAGCTGAGTCAGCAACTGAAACACCAGAGAAAAGTGTGAATAGAGTAGATTTGATCGCGACCCCTGTGGGTCCAACGGCGTAAGAATAAAATGAATGGGATAAGAGTTTTCAGAAGAAAGATTCAGAACCACAACCTTTGGATGTAGTTAGATTAAAAATAGACATGGAAGAACTGATTCTAGGAACTATTGGTACAGATCGGTTAAAAAAATATCAAGATGAAGAGTTGATGTTCATGTGCAAAAGTATTAGGTGGATAGCTAAGAATTTGCATGACAAATTGGAAGAAACAGCAATTGGGTTGAGAGTGGATTTTGCAAACGTTAGAGGATTACAGAAGCCTTATAGAGTAGATTTTAGTGAGAAAGACATAGAGAACTTGAACACTTCAGGGCAGTTAACTCAGATAAAATAACTAATTGTGTTGCTGAGAAAATGGGTAGATGTAGATAGATGAAGAAGTAGATAGACAAAGAGAAAAGAAGATATGGCTGGCAAAGCCACTTTGGCTTTCCCGGCAAAAGAAATAGAACCAATAGTAGTAGAATGTCCTATGAGAGAAATTCCAGGAGGAGGTTATGTACATTTCCCATGGTCCAGACAGGATATATTGTCATTTACAAATGATTTTCCGAGATGAGAGAAAAGCCTGTAGAATGGTATAGACAAGTGGAAAGGTTTGTAAAGGTTTCAAAGGTATTGTGGAAAGATTTGGATGGATTGTCTGAGATTGTTGTACCTGCTGATTTATGGACAGAATGTAAAATCACTATTGATTGGTCGAAGGAAGAATATCCCAGAAATACCAAAACAGGAGCCCCAGGTCCAGAAGTAATGAGAAAAAATGAGCAAGTAATCATCTTTCTGAAAAATAAGATTCCTCCCAGAGAAACAGATTGGGTGAAGATCGATAGAACAACTCAGGAAGCAAACGAGTCTGTGCATGCTTATTATAAAAGGTTGCTTCTAGTTTTTAAACAGTACAGTGGATATGAGAGCTTAAGTGAAAAAGACATGAGTCACTTTGTATATCAATTTGTGTATGGTCTGAGACCTGAGATAAGTGAGATGATTAAACAGCATATGTTATGTTGGCAATCAAGTACAGTGGATGAGGTTGAAGCCAGACAACGTAAGCTCAAAGAAAAAGCAATGTGGGCACAGTTGAAGGTTGCAGAACAGCAAGAAGCTCAGATACTTAACCAGATTAATGACGCAGGGCAGACAAAAATGAAACCAAACATTGGTAAAGGGAAAGGTCAGATGAATATTGAAGAAGATTAAAAGAAATGGCCATGTCATAATTGCGGAAAATTAGGGTATAGGAAAAACGAGTGTAAATTACCTCCAAAAGTTAATATCGAAAATAAATCATTAAATCCACAGGTGCAGAATGAGGTGAGTTATCAACAACCGCCACAGCAACAGGTAGTTACTCAATAGAGTCAGGTGCCACAGCCACCTCTCCCAAAGAGTGTAAATCTTCAAAGATACAGTGCAGAGATATGATTCTACGGTGGAGAGCAGGTAACAAAATTGCCGCACGCAGCTGCTGTTTCACAGTATTGGCTATGACCAGATGGAAATGAATCGGATGAAAGTTTATAACGATGCCTAGGAGAGGAAGAGGAGTGCGTGCTTGGCATAACTCTAGAGGTAGATCAGTCAGGTCTGTTCGTGGATGGAAAGGTGAATGGTGTAAATGTTACTTTCCTTGTGTACACTGGCGCTACCCGTTCTACTGTAGGATCAGTTGAAATTCCAAACCTTCCTCTCTCAGGTGAATTCATCCAAGTTGTAGGTGTCTCCAACAGACAAAATAAAGCCCCTCTTACTAAACCCGTAGAGGTGGGAATTTGTCCCTTTAAAGACATGCACCGTTTTGTAGTGTGCAATTGCAGTCCTGGAAATTTACTTGGACGCGATATCCTTTGTAAAATGAACTGCGCCATCTATTGTAACCTGGATGGTATTGCAGTCCAGACAGCAGATGATGATGTTCTGTATAAAGTGACTATGACAGCACTTGAACCAGAAGATTGTGATACATTTCCTGTGTTTGATGCAGAGAAAATCCCTACCGATTGAAAGGAACAGTGAAGACTGATGTATGGGATTTTACGGGTGAAGATATAGGTCTATTAAAAGGAGTTGACTGTGTAAAAATTACTGTAAAAGAAGAAGCAATTTACCCGAATACTCCACAGTCCAAATTAACGCCAGAAATTATTGAGAGAATAACACCAGTGATTGATAAAATTATTGAACAAGGGATTCTGAAAGAAATTATGAGTAGCCCATGTAATTCACCTATCATGGGATTGAAAAAGCCTAATAGAACATATAGGATAGTACAAGACCTGAGAAAGGTGAATAAAATCGTTGTTCCCTGTTGTCCAATTGTACCAAACCCTGCTATAATACTGTATCAAATTCCACATGATGCAGAATAGTACACAGTCATTGATTTGTGCCATGCATTCTTTTCAATTCCATTACACCCCGATGGCCAGCCATTTTTTGCCTTCCAATTTGGCAAGGGTATTTTGGTATGGTGCCGAATTCCTCAAGGGTATACTGAAAGTCCTTCCATTTTTAATCAGATTCTGAAGAAATCTTTAGAAAATTTGAGAATGCCAGAGAAATCTGTTCTGGTCCAGTATATTGATTACCTATTGGTGGCATCAAGGACCAAAGAGGCATGTATTACTGACACCATTGCATTGTTGAATCATTTGGCAGAAGGAGGACATAAGGTGTCTCTATCCAAACTGCAGTTCTGTCAACAAGAAGTACAATATTTAAGTCATAAGATTGAAAAAGGGATGAGAAAAATAACGACAGAAAGAATCAGGATAATCAAAGGAATGCGAGCCCCAATGACAGAGAGAGAGGTGAGAATGTTTCTTGGAATGGTTGGTTACTGTCGACAGTGGATACATGATTTTCATTGATCGCCAAGCCTTTACAGCGATTAACAAAAAGTGATGTAAAAGATCCAATTGTGTTGAATAAGCAAGTGATGGAAGCTTTTAAGCAACTGAGAAACAGGTTGTGTGAAGCCCCAGCATTGGGAATGCCTGATTATGAGAATTTGAGTTGTACTGTAGTGAAAGAGACGGATGTGCACTTTCGGTACTAGTCCAAAGGCATGGAAGAATGAGACGGCCCATAGCATACTTTTCAGCTGTTTTGGACCCAGTAGCAAAAGCATTGCCTGGATGTCTAAAAGCGGTAGTAGCCACCTGTGTGAGCTTGGAACAGAGTGAAGGTATTGTGATGGGATATCCGTTAAAGGTATATGTCCCACATTCAGTAGAAATCCTTTTAACCAGAACAAAAACCCAATTCATGACACATAGTCGATTAACCAGATATGAGAAGGTGATTTTCGGTGCAGACAATGTAATGATTGTGAGATGCATAAGTGTGAATCCTTCCACTTTACTACCTGATGCAGGAAATGCAGAGGTCAAAGTTGACGTTTATCACAATTGCCTGGATGGACTTGAATTCTGTACGAAGCCTCGCCCTGACATCAAAGATGAACCTCTAAAAGAATCAGATTATGTGATGTTTGTGGATGGATCATGCTTGAGAACAAAAGAAGGAATTTTGAGTGCTGCATATTCTGTATGTACGGTGGCAGACATCATGGAAGCATCTTGTTTGAGAGGAATACGTTCAGCCCAAGTTGCTGAGCTGATTGCTCTGATTTGAGCTTGTAAACTGGGAAGAAATTTCCGAATCACTGTGATCACGGATAGCCAGTATGGCTTCAGAGTCAATCAATCAATCAATCAATCAGATTTGTAAAGCACGCTACTCACCCGGAGGGTCTCAAGGCGCTAGGGGAAGGGGGGTCCGCTGCTGCTCGAACAGCCAGGTCTTGAGCTGCTTCCTGAAGGAGAGGTGGTCTTGGGTCAGACGGAAGTGGATGGGGAGGGAGTTCCATGTCTTGGCTGCCAGGTAGGAGAAGGATCTTCCTCCCATGTTGGCTCTTCGAATGCGTGGAACGGCGGCGAGGGCGTGGCTGGACGATCGTAGCTGGCGGGTGGGAGTGTAGAAGGTCAGGCGGTTGTTGAGGTACCTGGGGCCCAGGTCGTGGAGGGCTTTGTGTGCGTGGGTGAGGAGTCGGAACGTGATTCTCTTGCTGACAGGGAGCCAGTGCAGGTCTTTCAGGTGTCCGGAGATGTGGCTGTGTCGGGGGATGTCCAGGATGAGTCGTGCGGAGGCGTTCTGGATGCGTTGGAGTCTTTTCTGTAGTTTGGCTGTGGTTCCGGTGTAGAGGGTGTTACCGTAGTCCAAACGGCTGGTGACGAGTGCCTGGGTGACCGTCTTCCTGGTTTCGGTGGGGATCCATCGGAAGATCTTTCGGAGCATGATGCATGATTTTGGACAAATCTGGTCCCAGAGGTTATTCATGACTTCTTTAGGATCTCCAATTAGGAATGGTGAGGTTGTGAAATTGTTACTTGAGGCGATACAGCTGCCTAAACAGATTGCAGCCGTGAAGTGTGCTGCAAACAAAAATGGTGATGCCTACATTACAGAAGGCAATAGTTTCACTGATGAAATAGCTCAATATTGTGCCAGTCATACAACCTCAATGAATCGGAGGAGGGAAAAAGAACATGTTTCATGTCCCTTGATGTTTACTAACACCGTTGAAATGTGGGAAGAAGTGAGGCAGTTGCAGAAAGAAGCAGATGATGAGGAAAAAGAGATATGTGTAAAATCAGGCTGTGGACAAAGAGAATAAGATGGAGTTTGGGTTTACAGGGATGAAAGACCAGTTATGCCTGATAGCATGGTCTCTAACATGGCACGGATGTACCATGGACAGACTTTTCAAAAAGACTTGGTACAACCCAAAATTTAGGGTTATAGCTGAAAGCCTTTGTCAAAGATGTCTTATATGTCAACAGTTGAATCCAGGAAGGAAAACAGTAGTGAGTTCAGGAACTATAGGACAAGAAGGCGGTCCATTTACCAGAATACGACTTGATTTCATTGAAATGCCCCCGAGTAACAGACTGAGGTATGTTCTGGTGATTGTCTGTTTGTTTTCTCATTGGGTGGAAGCATATCCGACAGGAAGGAATGATGGAGTTACTGTAGTTAAACTCCTGCTGTGGGAATTCATTCCTAGGTATGGTTTTCCAGTCACAATAGAAACAGATAGAGGAAGTCATTTTCAAAATGAAGTCATCCAGCTGATATGTGAAGCATTAGACATTCAACAAAAGTTGCATTGTGTTTACAGACAAGAGGCTTCTGGGGTGGTTGAGCAAGTAAATGGCACAATCAAGAATAGGCTGGGAAAAATGTGTCTAGCCACAGGACTCAAATGGCCAGATGCCCTACCTCTTGTGCTCATGAGAATGAGGAGCGTACCAGACAGAAAAACTGGTTTGAGTCCGCATGAAATAATAATGGGACGAGTAATGAGACAAGCATTCGTACCTGTCAACAAACTGCTAACCATAACTGATGATCTTATTCTGGACTATTGCAAAGGATTGAGTGATGTGGTGCATTCTGTGTTTCATCAGGTTGGACTGGATGCGATCACTCTCGAAAGAAACCCAACTCATGATCTGAGTCTGAGAGACTGGGTCCGCATAAAAGTCCACAGAAGAAGAAATTGCCTGGTTCCTCGCTGGGACAGACCACGACAAGTGATTCTGGTGACTAACACAGCAGTAAAGTGTGCAGGTGTGAAAAATTGGATTCATGCCAGTCATACGATCAAAGTCCCAGATCCTGGAGATCGACCAGTGAATCGACATTTGGAAATATCAGACACCAGTTCGGCATCTGAGACAGAAACTGAAACAGTCAGAGTTCCAGATCCTGAAGATCTACCTGTAAGTCAACATCTGGAAATATCAGATACCAGTTCGACATCTGAAGCAGAACAATCTGAATGTGGTGAAAACCAAACTGAGGACATTGAAAAGCAAACAGATGACTTTGGAAAACAGATAATTGATATTGAAACAGGAGAGACAGAAATAATACACAGTGATGTCAAACAACCAAGCACAAGTACAAGTTTTGAGGAAATCCCTTTGGAAGTAATTGGAACAACAAAAGAAAATCTAAAATCAGACAAAGAATCAGAATTCATAAAGTTCAAAGTTAAAGACAGTGAAGTGAGATCTGAAACAGAATCGGAAGAAAGCAAAGAAGAAGTAAGACAAAGGAGAGGACCCAAAAAGAGAGCTTGGAAAGTGGAATGCGAAGAAACATAGACTGGACTAAAAAGGCCACGAAAAGGAGATAATTGGCCCAACGAATGTAAAAGACTGAGATATAAAATAATAAATTTGAACTAAGACAAGGAGGAACAAGTGAATGAAATAACAAGTCAAAGAAATCAAATAAATTTGAATAAAGGACAATTGCAAAGATCGAAAAGAGTAAAAAGACCTAATTTGAAATGCAAATCACCTGAATGGACTTACATAGCACTGCCTGACATCGAAGAGGTGGATAGCAGTCAAGAGAACTCAAACAAAATCTGTAAACAGGAGGGTGAAAGTGAACTGTGCCCATCCTGAAGAAACTGGAACAGAATAAAAGCGAAATTGATGAACTTAAAGAAAATTTGAAGGACCAAACAGTATGCCAAGGATAGTTGGTTCAAAGGCCATATATTTCTGAGTGTGGAGAGATACTTTTTTCTGTACATATCTTAGACTATAGTTCATCCTGGCTGAGAATGAAAATAGAAGATCTAGGTGTAGTTTTCTACGTAGATGGTGTAGAATGTGTTTTTATTGTACAGATTTACGGATGCTTATTTGGTTCATTTTAGCCATAGTCATTCCACTTAGATTAACAGCAGACATTACGTCTGGGATAAACAATAAAACAAATAGTGATAAGGCACATAACACAAAGGATACTGCAACACTAATAGATAATACTGAGTCTCATAGAGACAGGTCAATAAATGATTTTTCTAAGAATGTTTTTACAAAGCTTTTATATGAATATGTAGAGAGAAAATGGATGTTAGGGATTGTTATGTCTGGATGCAGTTACCTGCGTCTGTGACAGAGGGTGTAACATATCATCACCTTCCTTTGACGTATGGAATAGCTTGCAGTGTGTTGGCTAGTTTATTTTATAAGATAGGCAAACTAGAATATTACTATACTGATATGGATGATGTTTTTGCTAAAGTTTCTGTAGTTTCTGAACTAAACAAGGTGAAGCCTGGTAAAATCTTTGGATAATTTTTCCTAGAAACAAAAGAATTAACATTAGAATATGCATTTAGACACAACCTTACTTGTAGATTAAGAAAAGAAGAAAAAGTATTTTTAGACATGGTAGAGGATAGAAGAGTTAAGTTTCAAAGAAAAGTGTCAGGAGAAAAGATGAAAACACCACTTTCGGGTTTTGAGGAAGGAAGTTATGATATGAGCGAAACTAATGTAGCAATAGAGTTAGATTTGCCTGAACAAGGGAAATTGTGCATTCGTAGAGATAACACTGTATGATAACTATTTTGTACGTGCTAGTGAATGCCGAGATACATACAGAATTATATGGGGATGGGGATTCAAAGGAGGAAAGGATCCAGTATTCTCAGGGATATATTTTATTTGTGGGAACAAAGCTTATTATAGGTTACCGGACCATTGGTACAGAACATGTTATCTAGGCCTGGTCTTTCCAAAGATATTTCATGTAGATAGGGGAACTAAAGGAACTCACGAAATAGGTAAACCACTAACACATAGAAGAAGGGAAAGTTTCTCTGAGATAATAGGTGACATTTTTGGAGCATTGATACCAGCAGTGGGTGTATCTTTTAATGCATATAGGATTCGGAAATTGTCAACAATAGTAGATCATTTTTCAACGAATACTGTTGGAGGGTTCTTGATGGTAAATACCGAGATGGTTGCCATGAGAGCTATGGTGATGCAAAATCAACTTGCCCTTGATATTTTTTTGGCAAAAGAGGGAGGAGTCTGTGGAATGCCGAAGGTACAACATTTTTGCACTTACATTCCTGATAAAAGTCAGAATATACAAAAGTATATAAAGAATATTACTAAATTGCATAAAGAAATTACCCCACTGGAGGTTGATGGTGCTTGGGAGAAACTTGGTAAGAGTTTTTTCTCAGTAAAGAAATGGTTCACCGAAATAGGTAGCTCATTAGTTGGGAAAATATTAATACCAGTGACAATAGTGATATTAATTACATTAATATTGAGGTTAGCATGTATATGTATTAGAAAAAAAAAGAGAAAATAGGGTAAAAAGACAAAATGAGAAAAATAAACTAAGAGAACGAGAAATGGGAGATATTGAATTAGAAGAATGTAAAGAGAAAATGTACAACAAGACTAAGAGACAGAATGTGAAGAATACAATTGTTTCAACTAACAAAATAAAAGAACAAGAAACATGATTTCTGATAAATTGGTAGAGATGGGTTTTGTGGTGATATTAAAAATCACCAAAGGGCGGAATTGATGGAGCAGGGGAAAATACAAAAGAAATGTGTACCCCCTTCGAAGTTAATGACCTCTTAAACTAAAAAATACTAACTGTTTGAATGCATGTACTAATCAATCAATGTACCTTTAATTAGACACTACATGCGGGAAAACTAACTGGCATTTGCAAAAATCTAATTTATTTACCAATGTGAAATTAATTTAACCTAGGTTTGTGATTTTTGTAGAAAAAAGAAGTAAATAGCATGTATATCGTTGTAGTAAAATATTGTGGCAATAAGAATGCAGATGGTAAGTAAAGTGGCTTTAAATGTCGCTTATGCTAGGTAACACCTAACACGGGTCATTCGAATGGTGGGTGGTAAAAAGAAGGGCTTATTTTCTATGTCTAATTCCTGCTATGTTGTTTTCATATTAGTTCCATTCAGGCCTGCTAGGCCTCGCTGAGAAAATGGCCGCTGCCAAGAGATGTGATTATGTGTAACAAAGATGGCCCCGCACATGAGCAGAATGGAAGTTTCAGTCACGAGTGTGTGGCCTATGCACGGAGTGAGAGATGTCAAGGCCGAAATGACCTAGGACAAGAGCTGTGCCAACAATCCCTGTGTAAAAAGCATGGGAACTGATGAGAGACTCGAACTGCAGAAGATGATCCTATTCATCATTTATAAAAATGTTGCAAATACTTTAACAAAGTAAATATTTGGACTTAACAAGTCACAAGAGTGATGCAAAAACGTATTACTTACAGAAATCAGTTTAGGTAAGGAGGACAATGAGGTGACCATCACCACCCCTCCAATGGACCAATGAGGATGAATACATCCCCTAAAAAGTTTCTATTTTGGGTATAGCAAGTTATTGAAAGGGTATAAAAAGTGGTGCTTATGATGACTTTGTGGCGCTTGCTTATTCTTCTATTCAACACGACATGCTGTCTGTTGAGATGAGTTTTTCTTCCTTATGCTGAAAAAACTTTGACAAATTTGAACTTGGAACTTTGATGAGGAAAAGGAACGAGACCATTGCGGGATTCTATTCTGGGAGGGAATACGTCCGAGGAGGTTAGAGGGACAGTCAGTCAGTTTGGGAACCTATCCTGTGATTTGCGGTTCATGTTCTGGTGAGCCATTCTCGTCATCGCCCTAAGGCCAAAGGTACTGAGTATTTTCAGTTTTCTATTTCAAACTTTACTTGAATGCTTATAAAGTTAATGTTTTAATTTTGTCTAATAAACTATACTTATTCAATGTATTCAATGAATCTAGATAAAATGTCATGTTAACTCAAACTGAGTCCGTGGTTATTAAAATGTAAAGTTATAATCTATAAGGTTAAAGGTTTTAATCATGATTGAGCTGGAGTCAATCACCATCAACTGATTTCTACTAGTTGGTCCATCGACCAAAATAGCGGAGTACCTTGATGTTTGGAACCGTCAATTACAGAGCTAAATGTATATAATGTTTATAGCTATCATCCAGGTAAAGTAAATATTAACAAGGTAGCCTGTATGTCTTGCAGCTCGCCAGCTTGTCACTTATCCAGAAAACTGAGTGAATGTGTGCTTTCGGTGTAATGGGCCCCGCCGATGAATAAGTCATGTAAGGGTTTTCCTGGATCTGGTGACGATTGTAAAGGGTTTGTCATAGCCGCGCTGCATCACATCCTCACCCTGCACCTATTGAATCTCTACAAAGAGGCATCCCAAGTGGGCCACTTCCCGAGAGATATTGACCAGTCCACCATCGTGGTTATACCAAAGACGCTCTGACCATCGCTCTTGGGTGCCGACTATCGGCCAATCTCACTTAATAGTGGTGAAATAAAAATCTTTGCAACTATACAAGCAGCTTGCCTGCTGCAAGTCATTTGGTCCTTGATTCACCCGGATCTATGTGGCTTCATGCCTGGAAGGAGTGCTAGACACTATTTACGACACCTGCACGTGGCCATTGCCCACCACCATCTGCGTTCAACTGTGCTGGCCTTGCTCCTAATAGATTTCGAGAGGGCGTTGGATACAGTGGACTGGAGCTACCTGGGTCAGGTGCTGAAGGTGGCTGGGTTTGGTCCTCGCTTTCGCCGCCTTGTACGGGTCCTTTATTCCAGTCCAATGGCTCGTGTGCAAGATCAATAGGGTGGTCTCAGACAAATTTCCTATCCACTGGGGAATCAGAAATGGGTGTCCCCTATCCGCCCTTCTCTGTGTGCTAGCTATAGAGCTCCCAGCACAACTTGTTTGATATGATGCTCAGATTCAGGGCTGGAATTGGAACTTGAGCCTTGAGGACCACATTGCACTCTATGTGGTGTTGTATCTATCAAATCCTGCGGGCAGTGGCCCGAGGTCCTCGGCTTCTGCAACTCTTTGCAGAAGCTTCAGGCTTGGTAGTTAACCCTGCCACATCTGTCTTGGTACCGATGGCACCCACACAGGACTGTTTTCATTGGCAAACCACTATCCCAATCCATCGACAGAGCTTCCGGTACTTAGGTATCCAAGTGGTTCTAATTCCTGGGTTGACCTGGTCCCTCAACATTACCCCTCTTGCGCGCATGGTCAAAGCGGATCTTAAGAAATGGCAGACACTGCTGTTAAACGTCATGGGGAGGATCTCCCTCTACAAAATGATTGTGTTACCCTGATTTTTGTATCTTCTTCAGACTTTTCCTCAGCACGAAAGATGAACTCTATGGCCGTTTCCTTTCTTTGGGGCAAATCTAGGGCCCAGCCGGCCTTCCCCACTTGCCAACAAGCTCCCTACAAAGGGGGCATTGGTATGGTTAATTTATATTTCTACTACTTAGCATCACAACTTGTGGTGGCTAATGACTGGCTTACTGAGGGTTGGGCGGGCCCGGCTTATAAGCGAGAACTCACCACACTGGGATTCACACGCATTATGGTGCTGTTCTACGGTGAGGCCATACCTCAACGATCCCAGAAGTGACCTTGCTGATATTTTTGGGGTGGAGGGCAGCCCAGAAGTGCAAAAGATGGTGGAGGACACTTACACAGCACACCTCGCTCTGGCATGGCACATGGTTGGGGGAGGTTTCGACATTGGAGGGATTCGCCAGGTGGGATGCTCTTGGTATCCCACTCCTACGTGATGTTTGGTCAGGTGCGCATATGCTCCCCTTCGAGGACCTCCAGCAGACTTATGCACTGCCCAAAACACAGTTTCACATATTCCTGCAACTCGGACACACCCTTTGAGCGCACATCTCCCCGGGCACATCCATCCCAGAATTTAGCCCGGTGGAGGCAAAAATTATGATGGGGGCCCTGGGTAAAAGGGGTGTCTGTACCTTGGTGATTAATGCCTCTGGCTCCTTAGATGCCCTCCGTATCCACTGGGAGGATTGGATTGGGGCTCTGAAGGATGAGGGCTGGTGTGATGCACTAATGGCCCCCAGAGTCCTTGTGATTTCTTCCAAGCTCCGCCTAGTACAAACGTACTACCTGCACTACCTCGCCCCTGATCGGTTATTTCGTGCAGGCCTTCTAGCCAACCCTTGGTGCTATCTCTGTTCCCACAAGCCTGCAGATTTCTTTCACAAAGTGTGGGCCTGTCCTGTGGTCGCACGTTCCTGGGAGGTGGTGGTGGTGGCTGAGCCATCGGAGGTGTTGAGCCTGATCCTGGAGCTCTCCCTTTTGTTGATTCTAGGGGTGGATGATGGTGTGGGGTACTCCCGGGCTGACAGGACAATATTGGGCACTGCTTTGGTGGTGGCTAAGCGAGATATTGTGTCGCACTGGAAATCCCCCAGGTCGCCGACACTGGCAATGTGGCAAAGGGGGGTAGACAGTGTATCAGGCTAGGAGATGCCTTACTAAGCATGAGATGGTTTGGAGTAAGTTGCTTGAGGTCTCGGGAAGAGGGGCCGAAGTAATGTAAAGTGTAACAGTCAATATGCTTTGGTGCTCGTATACACTAAGCTGTACGGCATGATGGATTTGTTGTTATTTGTAATTGCTATGGAATGTTGTACTGTACGTATGTGAACATTGTTTTGATGCTTTCAGAAAACGATAAAATGTGTTTATTAAAAAAAAGAAAACTCCAGCAGAACAGCTGCCATATTAGGCAAACCAGAATGCATAATGGCCGCTGTACATACTGGCGTTAACGAGACCAAGATAAGAAGTTCACCTCTTGCCCTCCCATGAGATGAAGAAACTGCAGGAACAGAGAAGGAAAGAAAACCATTGCGGTACAAGTCAGAGGCTGTGTCCCATGTCTTTCTTTTGTAGACACACAATATTAAATTGAGATAAAAAATAATCATAAAAAGTCCCTGTTTCCTTTTTAGTTAGCAAGGCCTGCAATGTTCCAGTTGAGGATTGAAATGGTGTCAGAAATCGACTGGCATCGCCCAGTGTTACCCAAGCATGGAGATGAACCCTTAACAGCAGAATAGGGCAGTCAGTCATTAATGCGTAAAGAACTTAGCGGTTAGAAGTGGAGATGCTGCCTTCGAGCAAGAGCCCTGAGGTGGAAATTAAAGGGTGTACCAGAAGAGCTAAGATGACATTAGACCCCTTTAAACCAGAAGGAGAGGGCTTAAGGGAATAACCTAGAGGGAACACAGAAATCCCAACAGGGGACTCATTTCTGAATGACAATTGATATAGCAGAAAACCGGCTAGGTACAGATTACCAAAGTTAACTACTATACAGTCGCAATCTTGGTACCCTCCTGGCCATGATGATAGACTCAAAAAGAGGCAAGTTGAGATCCAAGCATTTATGCAGCCAATGGACCACTTTGTTTTTAAGTTGACCAAAGTTTTCTACAACATTGGATGCCTGTACAGGAACATTCACCAGAATGATAACATAAGAAGTAGTGGCTGGGGCGAGATCTAGCTATAAGGCACAGAACTGGCAGGAAAAATATTTTTTGTAGGTAAAAGATTATTATTTGGAACAGTCGAGGGCCCTACTTGTGTATTCTGAGAGTTTGGGTCAACCAATGCCCGGACAGGCGGTGTACCTCTTTCAGTAATGGGTCCCTTGATGACCGGACATGCTCAGGTCCCTTTTACCTACTGTCCCTGGAGTGAGGCTTACAGGTTCACTCACCTTTTTAAACGTTCCACCTCTGTGTGCTTAACTCACCCCTGGCCTTCATCAGGTAGATGTGGAGTATTGGGCAGGAGTAGTGACTCCGCACTGGATGTATGTGTGCCTGAGAAGGGTACAGTACAGGGACAGAGCAGTTCTGTGAAGTATATGTGTTGTTAGTGCATGTACTGAGTGTATTTATGCCTGTGGGGAATACATTACATGAGAGATGTAGTGCTGGGCAGTGAGTGCACAATGGAAGCATTTGCTGGGTGTATGAATGACAATACATGAAGGGTGAAGAGTTGTGAAGCGCACATGGTGAGTGTGTGCTGGCAGTGTGTGTGTTGCAATTAGCACACACTGGTACAATTCAGAAAAGCTGTAGTAATGAATAGTGCATGCAAACTGAATATGTGTGCTGAATGCATATGTGCATGTAACAGCACAATGCATGGAGGTAAGGGTGTGGGACAACAAGTGTGCTTTGAATGTACCCTGAGTGCAAGGGTGCCTGCAAAGGTACATTACATGGAGGATCCTGGGTTCCGATTTGGGAAGCCCAGCCTGCCCAATAAAGACATGAGGAGTAGAGGAGTCCCCTAAAGACAGCTTTGTGTGTTGATACATTCCTGTGAGCTGGGTGGGACACACATTGTTGGAAGGGATCCCCCTCCCCTTTACCATTCTAAGGGTGCTCTCTGATTCAGTGATAGGTCACAAGGAAGGGGCCGGGGCACATCTCAGGAAGGAGATGGGGCTAACAATGGAATCATAAAGAATAGGTCTGTGGCTGACATGCTGGTGTGAACTCTGGTCACTATTCATAGTCTTTCCCAGGGGCGGCTCCTCTTTATAGCAGAGAAGTGTTACCCCACTGCTGAGAGGCAGCAGAGGCAAACGTGAAAAATAAAATTATAATAAAAGCATTTTATTTTAATTGTATTTTTTCTTACCTAGCCCCTGCCAGCCGAGTGTTAGGGTGGGGCAATCCTGACGAAGCGCCACATGAGCAGTAGGAGGAGGAGTCATGGGCACTGTAAGTGTGAATATCGGTTTGGCCAACATACGCACTTATATTTCACCAACCCAGCTGTGTTGCATTGCTGGGTGGAGAGCACGCACAGACCCCCTGTGCCTGAGCGAGCATCAAGTCAGCCCGCTGGATCCAATCTCGGTGCTGCTGTCATGCTGGTACCAGCATGACAGCAGCGCTTTGAATTGCCCCTGGGAGCCTGTGAAGTGTGCACCAGCATTGGGGGAGGAGCATCAAGGCAGCGGATGCAGCGGCAGGTAAGTGCGTTAATTTATTATCTCCCCACGTTTGCGTTGACACCACTTCTAAATTAGAGCCACCACTGGTCTTTCCTGCTATGACCGATATCCTTTCAAGAGGGAAGAAGAATAGAAAAAATGTGCACTTCAAAAGAAGCAGACCAGTAACATAAAACTTCAAGGCTCAGACCCTAAATCACATCTGGTGTCTGGAAATGCACTATAAAAAGGGGAGGTGGGGACCCCAATATTTGTAATCTTCCAAGCATCCAGATAGGCTGTGTGAGAAGGGGAAGCTCTACAAGACTTCTACCTGTTAGCAGGACTGGGAGCAAAGTTCTGCTGGGTGAGGGGACATCACCCAGGGAAAACCAAGATCACCTGCCCTGGAGCCTGGAACCCCAGTGCCTGTCTGCTTGGCAAGGCTAGTGTGCCCTGAAAGGAAGAGGAGAGCAATGGAGTTAGGGAGGTCCAGTGAGGAGCCCTACCATGAAGAATTGCTGAGCGAGGTTTAAGGAAATGGCTGTGCACTGATTGGCTCATTCCCACATGTACAAGAGAGATCTGGTGACCCTCATATGCTAGGAAAGGGATGCCGTGACCTGAACCTTTTGGTGAGCATGTGTTGGAAGTGGCAGGCCTGTACTGCCTTGCTGTATTGACCCCTCATGCCCGAGGGGCCACCCCTGACCTATTTGTTGCCAGAGCATCAACACGTGTGTCTGCCTTCATCAGAGACGCTGTGTTCCAGGAGGGAATGTCATGGTGAGAGTGAGTGCACCGGAGGAGTCTGGGTCTTGACTGGAAGTACAGCAGCAACCCCATAAGCCAGAAGGGGCCGCTGGTAGCAACATTGTTAAAAGTTCCGGACGTTGCTGGGACAGAAGATTGCGGCTGTGACTGGCGAGTCATGCCCACACACCAAGACCTGTACCTGGATTACCCTGAGGACCATGAAAGACGGCGCCAGAGAGGTCGCACCCACACTGGACTCCATTTGGGAGCTCGAGAATCAAAGTCCTCCCCCTGCGCCTATGATGAGAAGAGTGACTTACCTTGTCTTTGCGGAGCAGGTCTGACCACTGACAAGCCAGATGCGCTGCTCGAGAGAGCCTGCCGGGTGCTGCCTGACTTCACCGAGCTGGTTCAGGTCTTGTGAGAAGACCACAAATGCTTCCATACTGCAAAAGTGGGAAAAACTAGAACTGGGCTGGTGCGGTTTGGGGGGAATCACTTTTCCATGCTGCAGCTCCATAGGCACTTTTGACTAGTTCCTAAAGAGTCAAAAGGGAAACTCTTGAGTACAGCCTATTAGTGAGTACTTCCTGGATGTGGCCACCAATGAATGGGAATAACCCGACTATGCTATAAGGAAAACGGTGGAACAGGAATTTGCCTGACATCTGATAGAGCCCTGACCTCAAGGGGATTGTGTTGTTGCTCATGAATGTTGCTATTCCCCATCATGCGTAGAGTTAGAAATAAAATACTTTTTGAATTTTTTTTTAATAAAAGTAAGCATTTGACTGGGCATTGATTTATCGTTAGTACTGTGTGCACTTTGAAATATGAGTAGGGAGGGTTTAGTAGAAGTTTTCATTCCGTCAGAGGAACTGGAGCAATTTGGTGACTTTGAGTTCCAGCCAAATTCTGCCAACCGCCGAGTTTTGGAATTTTTCCCTGCAAGGCTCCAGAAATGCAAGAGCAAGTGAGATTTGGCATCCCATAGCATCATTTTCTAATGCACATAGTCACAGTGAGAGTGCTGCTTCTCAAGTAGATTTTCTACTTGAGCGGCAGCAAAATCAACTCGAATGGCCGTTAGCTCTTTGCACACCGGTTGGTGCTGTTTGTGCTGATTTTTCAGCACAACTCACACTGCTGGGACTAAATTGCAACGTGTGCAGGTTAACATGCTTATTTCTACCCGTAGGCAAAACTCTACAGAATCTCCCTGAGTTTTTTATGTAACTCCGGGGATTCTGCCCACCCCTAGTGCGGAGTCATGTTCACTCACCTGCATCACTCACCTGTATCTGCACTTCCCCCATGAGGGAGCGTTTGACTGCTCGTCCACAGTACCTCTGAGACTCAAGTGCAGAAGGGGTACTTGGTCCAGTTCTTCAGGATTCATAGGGGGCATATTATCAAGGACGGCGTTAAAAATTATCGCCGGTTTACCGGCAGAAAACTGCTGCTAAAGCGGCGATAATGGGCCATGATAATATGCCCCGGAGAATTCCAATAGAAGTCCATCTTCTGGTGTGAACATGGGCTTCTATTGGAATTCTCCAGGGCATATTATCAAGCCAATTATCGCCGCTTTAGCGGCAGTTTTCTGCCGCTAAACCGGCGATAATTTTAACGCCGGCCTTGATAATATGCCCCATAGTAAGTTGGGCCCCGGGACATCACCAAGAGGTTCATAGTAATGATTAGTGACTAAAAGGGCAAGTAAAACTTCCCTGGTCCCCAGCTACAGTAAAAAGGGTCCAGAAAGGGAATTTAATACAGTCTGTTTCCTAGATAACACCTGAACCAGCAAATACCTGTGTTGCCAAGTCCCATTCTTTTGTTAAGATAACGTGTTAAATGTCATAAAGTCTGGTTAAATATCATCAGACGAACCATAAAGATTTTTTGACTTTTTAGACAAAGTATATTTTAAAAACAGTCAAAAAGGCGTACAATGGCTAATGGAAATCTGACACTATTCTAGAAGTTTTTTTAATTGGCACTTATGTGCAGGCAGTTCTGAGTCACAGATCACTGTCAAACACTCAAATTCAGGTAATTCTGGGGAGCTAGTAATCCTGGCAGCTCCCACGCCTCTTGCATTTAATTCAATTTTAAAATAACGGCCCTCTTTACCTCACAATTCTCACACGTTTCCATGTTCATCTAATTAGCTCTAAGAATAAGCCAATCTCAGTTTGCAAACAGTTTAAGTGGAAGACTATAAACAATCAATTTGACTGATGTACCTAGCAGTCTCCAAAGAGCATCGCCTGATTAAAAAAAATGATACAAGTAGAAAATAAAATTTTGCACACTACATAGTTCATAAACTAAAAGGCAGTTTATTTCTTCTGAGAAATTCCAGTTCACTAATTTATGTTAAAAGTGAACTGTGTTCAAAAGCGGTTCTTTTGATTTCATATTTTGATTTCATTAAATCGTTCAGTGGGTGCTTTCTGAAACCTTTACAGGGCGGAAGACAATGTTTTTCAATAAATAGAATCATGAAGAATTAACGAGTCAAACGTCCTACTCTTTACATCATCAAGGGGAGAGTCCACTCAACAATCTTGCTCCTGGTGCATTAAGCTATTTTAGTCATTCCTGTGGGGATAAGCCATAATGCATGTGTAATGGCCACAACAGCCAATGAGGTCAATGAGAATGGTAAAATGGATGGATCCACACAAGTCTGCTAGTCCGATCACCTTGCCACTTGTGTGGAGAAGGTGCAAATTCAACCAACAGCACACACTGAATTCCTAGCCAGAAAGGGCAAAATCCATATAGGTGGTTGTTGGAAGTCACAGAAGTGGCCGAGGCACTTGTGCCATGAGCAGACTCCATTCCCACTCTTAGCCGCCCCCTGTTCTCATCTGAGGCTTGCTCCTTCCCTTTGCTTTCTGCCTTACTTAATCAGCAGCTGAGGTATCCAGTAAGTCTGGACATTCTTTAGCACTGGGGGGGGAGCTGTGGCAGTGGTTGCGTCTTTGTGGAGCCGGGGTTGATGAGCCAGGTGGGGCAGGGAGCAAGTAGGAGTGAAAGCCCCCTGGGTTGCTTGGCTAACAGCTCCGGTACAGCTTGTGGCCCTTTCCCCTCACTTCTCCTCCACATTTTACTTATGCTGTGGGCCTCTTGTAGATTTATTGAGTCCTTTGGGATTATAGCATCTTTCATGTGTACGCTACTATTATCCGCAAACAAACTACAGCCACCAGGGCTTTTTTCAAGACCTCTTAAGACTAGTGAGGACGCTTTAAGGAGGCTGTGGGGAAGGACCACTAGGACCACACTGCACAGGGCCATGAACATTGAATCTTTTTTACATTGATCAGTGTAGCCTCTTCCCCAGCCTCAGTACATGTAAATGATTAAGCTGCACATGGAGCATGGTATTACACATCTTTGTTCCGTAGCGTGTAACCACAAAATCATGAATTCTATTACCATCCAAACACTTACATCACAGCTCTACGTAGTCCGTCAGGAACCAAAAGAGTGCGGTTATCTCAAACTCACAAGACACCACATCTCCACCTTGTTAAATAAAAAGTACAAATATTGCTAATATACATCACAAGTCGTTGTGGAGCTCTAATCAATCACCCAGAATGTGTCCTATGGGGCTATGAAGAGATAGGACAGTCTCAGTGTGTCCTCTGAGGCTGTGAAGAGATAGGAGAAGTGTCCATAACTGACACTGGTTATAGGGAGACAAGGTGTAGTCAGTGTCAGATGTCTGACAGTCTCAATTGAAACAGTCTCTTTTCTGACATCTGGAGCTGATGAGACAAATGCTTGCAATGTAAAGAATCTCGCGTAATGAACTTTCCAGGACGGGGAGCAGTCACCATGTGTCCTTTACTAGTCATAACTTTAAATGGTTTAACATCAAATGGAGCATCAGACTTGCATGTTCTCTTTTGTCTTACTATAACTCGTTCTCCTTCTGTAAACATAGCGTTCTCAGCACATCAGCATTTGTCTGTGTAGATTTTCATCTTGTGTTTGTAACACAAATTGGATTGACGCAGTTCACCCCTATTTGTTGATCTTTTCATTAGTCCATTGTGGGAACTTGGTCATCATGGCTCTCCAGAACATCAGGGTGGCAGGAATTTCACCTGTCATTGAATAGGGAGTTGAATGGTAGGCACGAAGAGCTGCTTTGAGATCAAGCTTGTCCAGTGCAGCATGCTAAACGGTCTTTTTGAGTGTGCACATAAAACTCTGGACAATGCCATTTGCTTGTTATCAAAGAGTTGTGCTTTTCTGATGATTAACATTGAGATGATTAAGAAAGTCTCTGAATTCTCTACTGTTGAAAGGGGGTCCCTTGTCAGACTTTAGAACTGAAGGAACACCCCACGTTGCATATATGCCATATAAACTCTCAATAACTTTTTTCTGAGGGATCGATGAAAAGTCTTTTACTGAAGGAAAACGTACGAACTCATAAATGACCACCATCAGGTGATGTCCATTGTCAAGGGGTCCAAAGACTTCAACGGCGATTCTCTCCCAGGCATGCTATGGAAGAACAGACATGTTCACAAGCCCACAGCACTCCTAAGCTTTCTTTTTTAGGTTGTGAATAGGCACATTCAGTTTGTGACAAACTTCTGCTAGCATATGCCACAATATTCTTTTGAGCATTTAGGTGTCCATTGTGTTTGGCAAGGATCACACCCAACCCGACCGGGTTTACGTCAACAACAACGACTGTATGAAGTTTCGGATCAAAGTAGGCCAAATCAGTGTCATTCTCAATTGCATGTTTGATTTTCTTGAAGCTTGCTCACTTTCATGTGAATAGTGAAATGAAGCGTTTCATTTTATTAACTCTCTTAAGGTAGTACTTATTGTGGCAAAGTCATATACGTAGCTAGACCAGTAACTGGCCATGCCAAGGCAATAACGTGCCATGGTAACATCTTGTGAGGGACAGGTGGCTGACAAAGTCTGCACCGTAGCCATATCTGAAGTCATTCCCTCATCAGAACAAATATGGCCAAAGAATTTGAGTTGTGTTTTGTAGAACTCACACTTCTCTGTATTCAAGGTTAGACTTGCATTAGCAAGTAACTGACATAGTTGTGTAAGAGCTTTATAATGTTCTTTTCATGTGGCCTCAAGGACCAATATGTCATCACTATTTTTGGAAGCATTCATGACAGGCTGGATTATACGTCACATGACATCTTGAAAAGTTCTGCAGCTGATGACACTCTGAAACTTAAACTTTTCTACCTGAGAAAACCAATATGGGTAGAAAAGGTGGTAATGTATCTGCAATTTTCTTCAAGTTCCAATTGATGATACCCTTTGTTCATATCAAAGCTAGAGAAGACTCTGGCACCATTTAGCTGTGTGAGCAATGCATGTTGGCAATGTGTGGACCTCGATGTTATCTTTCAATTGTCTTGTTAGCTTGATGCATATCAACACACATGCGTACAGCTTCTTCACTGTCCTTTTTGGGCACCACTACTATGGGTGAAACCCATGGCGTTGGAACTGTAGATCGCTCAATTATATCATGCTTTAGTAATGTCTTAAGTTCCTTTTCAACAGCTTATAGTAAATTAAATGCATTTCCACAATGTCTTTGAGCAACAGGGCAAACTTTTTCATTGATATGCAGTTGCTCTATCATGGTCTTTGGTTTTCATAATCCATGAAACAAAGATGGGAACTGACTTACTATTTCGTGATGAGCATTCATTTTGTAGTTCAGTTATCAGTCCCATATCAGCAGCAGTACTGAAACTGAATAAACAGGCACTCGATGCAGTGTACTGAAGCACATTAATGGGTCATTGTACATTTATCTTGTGGTGTTACATGGTTGCTACGAATGAACCTTGACTTTTTAATGGTGTCGATGCAGCCCATGTATAAACTTTATCTTTGACTGGGTGAGACTGGGCACTGGAGACAGTTTGTGGTTCTTCTCCTCTCCTTAGGCATAATGTTTATCGATGCACCACTGTTAGAATCCAGGTTCTCTGGTTGGCACAGGTAGGTACTTATGACTAGCAGGGAACCTTTCCTCTAGTCAGGGTAAGGGGTTACACTCCTAAAACAACCCCTGCTCACCCTCTAGGTAGCTTGGCGCGAGCAGACAAGGCTTATCTCAGAGAGTTATAGGTTAAGCATTTGTGAACACATACAGTAACCAAGTGACAACACTACAAATGGACACCACACAGGTTTTTATATTAAAAATAAGGATTCTTTATAGAGAGTTACCACAAGACCATTAAATGACAAAAATACACAATACTGTTACTTTAGATGGTAGAAGTTTGCTTAGTTCTCTTAAGTTCTTAAATGCGACACTTTAAGTCAATGTACCTTAGATGCGACACGCAGGGCAATGAAAGTGTTGCAACGATGCTGATGCGATGAAGTTTTTGGTGCAAAGAAATAAAGACGTGAAGATCTTCCAGATGCGTTACGCTTCTCCGATGTTGCGAGAAGACTCGTCTCGATGCGTCGGCTGCAGCGGCGTCACCCCTTTACGTGATGCGACGACAGCGGCCTTGGCAGCGGCACTCTTCTCCGAGGTTTGCGAGACGCTTCCGCTCGATGCGATGCTGCAGCGGCGTCACCCGTTTACGCGATGCGACGACAGCAGCTCCAACGGCGGCACGCTTCTCCGTGGATGCGAGGCGCTTTTCTTGATGCGGTGCAATGCGACAACTACGATGGCTGCGATGGCGACACGCTTCTTCCTCGATGCGAGACTCTTCTCTTGATGCGGTGCAATGCGTCAGCTATGATGGCTGCGATGGCGACATGCTTCTTCGGCGTTGCGAGACACTTCAGGAATGATGCGAGACGCTTCCGCTCGATGCGATGCTGCAGCAGCGACACCCTTTGCGAGATGCGACGACAACAGCTCCGACGGCGGCACGCTTCTCCTTCTTGAGTCGCGCTCCCAGCACCTTGCGACACGCAGTCCCTCAGAAGGCCCAACAACAGCAGCAGGCACTTCCAAAGAACTCTGGGCAGCTGGGGGGTGAAGTCCACTGGTCCTGGGACTTCGTTCAGGGGGCAAGCTCAGCACAAGCCCTTGGAGATCTTTTAAGCACAAGTTGAAATAAAGTCTTTGTAGTCTTTCTCCTCTCCTTCCAGCAGCAAGGCAACCACTGCAGGCCAATCCCCCAGGTCAGGGACAGTACTCCTCCTTACAGCTTTCCCAGTTCCTTCTCCTCAGGCAGAGGTTCTTCTTGTCAAGCAGGATCTATTTTCTTGGGAGCAGGGTCCCAATACTTATACCCCTAATTCCTTTGTTCCTCTGGGGTACAGGGGCCTTTGCCCAGTCCAAACCAGTTCTTGAGCACTTTGTTGAAATGCCTCTGTCTTTCTATTCAGGGTGCAGGGCAGAGACATCAGCCGCTCCACAGGAGGTGGAGCCAGCATTGTGGTGGCAGAGCACTGCCCTATTCAGAGTCCAGGTGCACTCCTCCCACCCATCTGGATGTCAATCTCTCCATTCACCACCAGGCTACCTAACCCTGCCCCTCTGGGTTTCCCCAGCCATGTCACTCACACAAACCAGACAGGCAGATACACATCATAGCAGAGGCGGGCTGAAATGGTTAGGCAAGCAAATACCAACTTTCTAAAAGTGGTATTTGCAAACACAGAATATTAAAATAAACTTTACTAAAAGATGTATTTTATTATTCTGAGTTCAGGCATACTAAACTCGATTTTCTACCATGTTCCCTGGGTCTGTTAGGATCATAGGATGTAACAATTCTAACAGCCCATTCTGGCCTATGGAGAACAGGTAGCCTTACAATAGTAAAAAGCGAAAATGGCTGTAATTCACTATTAGGACATGCCACACACATCAGGGCTTGTCCTACCTTATGCTTACAATGCACCCTGCCCTTGGGCCTACCATAGGGGTGACTAATATGAAGTTAAGGGAAGGTTTAGGGACTGGGAAGTGGGTGCACTTGCCCAGTCAGCATGACAGTACCAGACTGCACGCAGGTTCTGCAATGGCAGACCTTAGACACATTTTACTAGGCCGCTTCTGTGGGTGGCACAACCAGTGCTGCAATCCCACCATCAGCATTTGTATTTACAAGCCCTGGGCACTCCTGGTGCACTTTACTGGGGTCTGACAGTAAACCAAATAAGCCAATCATGGAATCCAACCAACATATACATTTTAAATAGGGAGCACTTGCACTGTGGCACTGGTTGGCAGTGGCACAGTGCTCTGAGCAGCTAACACCAGCAAAACACATGAGGCACAGCGACGAAAAGTGGAAGGGAGACTCACGCCAAGGTGCCAGGTCTAACAACCACTATCTATAATAAAAGGTATGGAGCAACCATTAACCTTTAGTGTAATGTGAGGACATGGTTTGAATGACTTTTGTGATATGACTTGACATGCACACGTTTCTCTGAGGTAAACATCGATATCACACATCCATCTTCTTCACTGTCGCTTGATAATGACACCAATGAACTCCTTGGACTAAGATTTAGATGACGATCAAGTTAATTTAGTGTTTATTTGCCTCAGCTGATGTTGCCACTTGACCTTGTGGGTGTGCGCAGAACATTTTCTTCTGAAATGTTCAGGAGTCCATTTTGTTTTCTCAACATGACTCACTTAGCTTTTCCTTCACCTTGCAAACTGTCACAAAATGGTTCTCTTTCCCACAGCCCTTGCTCACTTGTCCAATTGCGAAACATTTACCACATGTGGAAACGAAAATACGCCTCTGAAGTACAGTTTCTTTTCCTTGGAGACATCACTTTGTGTCCTTCAGCTTTGTGTTTCTGCTTACATTTCATGTTCATAGCTGACTCACTTTGGGCACCTCCGGCCTCCATGTCAGCAGCTTGTCGATCTGCACGCTTCTCAGCTCTGGCAGCCATGAGTACTCTCTCTAGACTTAGGGCCCTATTACGAGTCTTGCGGTCGGGAGTGCCACAGCACCGCCCCAGTCGCCAGTGAACCGCTGCTCCCTGGCTATATTGTGGCAGTCAGGAGACCGCTGCGGTCCGGACAATCATATTTCAAGGTTCCTCTCCGCCAGGGTTTACATGGAGGTTCTTACTCCATGCAAACCCTTGCGGAGAGGAAACAAAAGGGGCCCTAGAGGGCCCCCTGTGCTTCCTGTACCTGTAGATGCACACAGGGTGCCTGTGCACCAGTTCCTGCACAGCATGGACATTTCAGTTCATGCCATGCAAGAACTGCTTTTGGTGTTCCCATTGCAGTGCCTGATTTTCAAGGTACCACCAAAGGAATGTCCCAAAAATGCCAACCAGACATGAGAAATATTCCTAATCTGGCAGGAGGCCTCCTCATGGGTTTGGCGGTGCGAAGGGGGGGCAAACCCGGTGCTGCCCCACCAAACTCGTAATCAGGCCCTAATTTTTTCTCTTATCGTTCGTCATCTAAATAAATCTGGCAAACATTTATCTGTAGACAGAAAATATATATTTCATTATTGACATTTGGTATGGGATTGAATTTGATATTCAACACCTCTTTGATATGACGATAGCATACTTCGTTAGCATGTGGTACTTCCTTTTATATCTCATTTACTCCTTCACTGGCAAGATTTTTGAGGCATTTGATCAACTTTTTGTGATCTGTTTCTTCCAGTGTATGAATAAAATCATCAAACATTTCTATCAAAGCAGTCCATCTGTCACCAATATTCTACTTTTGGGCGGTACTGAATGGGGGTGGTGGTTTCAGAAATCCATCAGCACGAAAATACAGACTACTCTATTTTATTTACTCTATACACAAGAGAGTGTGATTGTCTTACTATATCTAGATTGGTTTCAGAAAGGTGACAGCATTATAACTATTTGTGGAAATTACTGATGATGAAAGTGGAATTCTCCCCAGCACTGTCTGCTGGGACCAGCTTTATTTATGACATCTTTAAGGCCCTTTGACATGCTGGCATCGACTACCAAGCCTGCAACAAAACAGACATGTAAAAATAGAGGAAAGCCTGTTGCTGGTCCTCCTTATTCAAAGTTAATAAATATGGGGGCACTGATAAAGGACATTTCCATCATGACCTGCTCTACTAAGACAACTTTATCATTAGGGTCTCAGACTTATTGAAGGAGATCCTTAATTCCCTGGTCGACAGGTTGCAACGCATTAAACTCAAACTTATTGTTCTTGAACATGTTAAAGAGAACACTTGTATCTCTGCTCCCATTTCTTCCCTTCCTTCAGTCAATCATGGTAGCAGCCTCCCCAGTACTAACATAGTTTGCACTTCTACTGCCGTAACTGCATGTAATGACTCCTTGTTGCAGGGCTACATTTCCATTGGCTGCCAGTCCTGGTGATAATTGCCCTTGTAGTCATACCATTTCTCATTCTGATAAAAGCTCCAGACATAGAGGGGTTTCTAGATATGATGTTGCCCTCACAGCATCTCCCTGTTGTCCTTTGAACCTGCCTCCTTGAGCTCATCCTTTTGTACTGATTTTGAGGAATGTACCTCTTTTGGATGAGAATGTTACAGAGGATTTCAACCAATCATTATTTAACTAAGCATAAAGGTTTTGCTTTCACAATTTCAATCAGATCATTTCTGTTCATAGAGTTCCTTGGGTCGATATGTACACAAACAGTTTCATGGGGGATCGTGTAGTGATCAGCTTAAAAAACATGTTCATAACTTGCTGTTCAACAAAGTTTCTCTTAACATCAGTAGTCAAATTCTACCCTTACTTGGTTATTTTTACAAGCCACCATTGCCACTCAATATTTTTACTTGTTCGCCTATTGGTTCTAGGTTTATACGTCCTTTATGTGCTCATTTTCCTATCAACCCTGAGATTACATTAACCAACAGATTTTAAAGTTTGCAAAAATCTATCTGCCAAGGATTGACTAGAGTCCGAGCTTGGGACTACGCCAGTTTTACCTTGTGTTTTTCATGATGCTAACACTACTTTCTTGTCCTTTTCCTTGTCACCCGCCAATGTTAATGTTTCTGTTCCAGCATATTATTCCCTAATTAATATAATTAATTGGAATGTATCCACTCCAAAATGAGGTTTCCAGATTGGGTTTCCTTAAATGCATGAAGTGGTTCTTCAACAGTAAACCTGTTCACTTAATACAGTCTACAAGGATGGATACAATTGTCTTTCCATGCCAGCTACTCCCTCAAGTTAAGGTGGAGTTAAGAGTGGTGGGGGTCTTATGGCCTGGTTGGTAGCATATCAGCCATTCCCACTAAATGCAAGCTGTTTCAAGAGTTTGTGTCGGAGGGTTGGGGTCCTCGATGTTTGTATCTATTCAACTTCTATAATAATTGTTTTTTCTTCCCCTTCTTCCTATATTTTACCAGCTTTTTTCATTTGTTGATCTATTAATAGTTTCATTACCTTTTTTTCTGGACAGGTTATCTCCAAACCCTTGTGGCTTATCGCTCTGACAACAAATGTTATGTTTTAAATAGTCTTGTTTCAGAGAGGGATTTATTAAATACCAATGAGCTGACTTTTGAGCAACCTAAACACACTGCTGCCTTTTTTGGTCATGGGTGTTTTTCTGTCCTTGATAAAAACCTTATTCCTTAGAATATTTTGAGTTATTATTTAGGTCATGCAATGTTTTATTTTAATATTGGTGATCACAACCCCTTGCATCCACCAAAATCCCCTGTGATTCTGCTGATGTTTATTTGTGTCGCCCAACTATTCAGCATAACAACCATAGGCTTGCTTGGAAGCTTTTTTCTGTAGTTTTGGTCATGGGAATGATTGTTAAATCTAACTGTTCTCAGATCATGACGTGTCTGTTTTGTGGGGGTGGCACTTTGCATAATTCAAGGTAATTTATTGATTTGTGTGAGAGTTAGAAACATTTTATTTAAACCTAATTATAAACGGAGGTGATAGAACACCATCAACACCAACGTCAATGCAGTCGGAGTCTCGAGGAGGTCAATGGAGGAGGTCAAGAGGCGCTGGCATGAAGTGCACAGCCAAACCAAGGAGAAGCTCGCCGCCAACAGGAAGGCAGCAAGGGTGACTGGAGGTGGGCCTCCTGCGCCACAGGAGGAGCTGGATGAGCTGGAGAAAATGGTGGCCACAGTCATTAGTGTGGAGACTGTGGCAGGAGTTGGGGGCCTGGACACAGCTCGAAATGACCTGACCCAACAGCAACAGGGTGAGTAACCACCAGGGACTGGGTGACGGGGGTAGATGGACATAATGGCACGCATGCACAAGTATGTGAAGCACACTGCACACCCACAATGACTGTGGAACATGTCCCTGATACCCTTGGCACACATAGGAACACCAAGTAGGCCCCCATCCACAATGTGCACATATGGGCCCCCTCCAAATCACCAACGACACAACCGAGACATGCACATGTGATGTATACAGAAAAGCAGTGGCTGTGTGAGTCACACTGACTATGCAAGTCACTGCATGACTGATAGCATGGTAGCAGCCAATAAACATGACATGGTGCACAATTCGACATGGCGGTGGCCCAGTGCGGATCACATCCGGAAAGGAGCAGGTCTCACACTGACATATCCACGTGCACCCACAACCCATGCCGTCCAAACCACGCAGCAGACAAACAATGCCCAAGTCCACAAAATCTGTCCAAGAGCACATATGACCCAAGTCGCAAACATGTCAGCCCTCGAAAAACACACAATTCAAAGGCACACCGCCTCAAAGGGATAAGGGCACACAAAATCAGAGCTGGAGGGGTTACTCACCCACAATGCAGCACACACACATAGCAATCACAGACCCTCAGCAATGACAGCAATGTGGTTCAAAGTGCAACACCTACACCATAGGACAGAGGACACAACAGGTTCCGCTTATGCATAGTAACTGGCCACTCACATCTGGCATTGACTGGCATTGTGTGATGATAATGTACAGGTACTACCACACATCTGTCATGTAGTCAAAAATCCCACTGTCTGCCATCCAATAGCCAGCTCCAACAAAACAGTCACAATGTGCATTGTCATGCAGTCTGTATGTTAACATCTGCTAAGCATCAACATACAGGGGAAACTCTGTTAATCTGCATCTCCCCTTAATATTGCAGAGGAACAATCAACACTTACTCCAGAGCGGACCACAAACCCCATCATTGATGATGAAGAGGACAACCTGCACATATGTCAAGACACCCTCCAACGGATAATGGACAGCCTCCGCAGCCCACCCCAAGGAGCAGGGCAGGTAGGCTGCCTCGAGGTGACCTCACCACCTGCACAGACCACACAGCAGGAAAACACACACCACCACAGCTGTCTCCCAGGACCCCGATAAACAATACATTGAATTTCAACGCCGTGTGTTGGGTTGCCAGGTGGAGTTGGTGGATCAGCTGCGGGTGGGTTTTGAGCTTGTGGCAGTCAAACTCGAGGCCATACGTGGGTGTCTGAGTCCCATCAGGGACCACGTACAGTCCCTTACGGACACCCCCTGTCAACACCATGCTCACCAACAATCCTTGGCTGACCTCGCTGGGGCCATTACTCGGATACAGGAACTGTCCAGTCAGACAGGCACCAGCGAGGACAGCACAGAGTTGGCACAGATGTGGAGGACAATGGAGACCATGGAGCAGATGCAGGCTGGAAGTATGGCTGCCACGGCTGAACACCAGCGAGATGTAGCTGGGATCTTCCATGCCCTGCATTTCATCATCTTGCCATTGCTGCCACTGAGCCAGTCCCAGATAACTGCAGCGGGAACTTCAACACACACATCTCCGACCCCTGATGTGTCAGTGGCACACAGTGATGCAGCCCCATCACCTTCGCACCCTGATGTGTCAGTGGCACACAGTGATACAGCCATTACACCGCCAAACATACCACACACAACGGACACAGAAGTATCAGAGGCGTAAGATGTGGATGGTAATTGCTGTGTGAGGAAGGAGTTAGTAGCATCCATCCCCGCCAGATGGCCTGTTCCTGCCTGGTTCAGCCCTATGCATCATTCCCTGGGACAACCCTTCCCACTGTCCCCCGGAAAACTCTGCGTCATCCACCTGGACCCCGACATGGACTGCCACATCTTCACTGCTTTACACAGCAATCCTGCTGCGGACTGCACTCGCCCTCTTCCCAATCACTTTTCAATCCCCAAAGTACTCCTGTTGGCCCACCACTGGGCTTCCATGTTATGTGGGCTTGGATGACCATGTACAGCTCCAGCTCCGTCATTCACCAGAATGTGAATAAAACATTCTAAATCACACAGATGTGTCATGAATATGTTCACTCATGTATGAAAGTATGGCTGGATGTAGGGACAATGATTGCACAAGAAGGTACACCCTGGTGAATGACATCAATGCGCATGTTTATCCCTGAGACACATGGCCAATTGGATGACTGTGAAGGTCAGTACTAAATGTGTCCCTCTTGCACATTAACAGCAATCTCACAACCCCCAAATGTAGGCACATGTCCATGTATTGAATAGGGCTGTGTGTAGGAATGACCGAATCGTTAGCAATCCAGGAGTGGTGTCCTACATCATATGTGACAACAGAACTTCACCTGCCATACCTACTCACACACATCTGTGTGGACACATTCTGTTCTGATTTATGACATTGCTCCACATGGTCAGAGGTTGTACACCATACTCACATTGCTGAAGACACACAAGTGCACAGGTCTACCAGCCACTATCCCAAAACAATGTCTGGCTCACAGAGGTGGAGCTGTCAAGAGGGACCCACCCCCATTGTACATGCTTCAGTCAGACCCTCCCTGTGTAGGGACAATGCTCAGTGTGGCACACGAGTGGTCAATCTAATCAACACTCATCACAGTTAGACACCAGTGAAGTTGCGGAGACTTTATTGGCATGTGCGTGTCAGTACGGACGGACAAGACAACGACCACAATAGGCAGGGCCATGCTTAAGACACTTGCACGCAGGATGGGAACCTTTCGAGGTGCAGGAAATGGGGAGGCAGAGCTGAACACCAATCATTACGGATGGCAACGGTCTCAGCCCACCTTGCCTTGCAGGACAAGTCATGTGTTGTTTGGCGTCTGCCCATTGCCCCGGGTGAGGGGGCACAACTTACAGCCCATGGGGTCTGCATAGTGCTCTGCCACCGGACTGCGCCGACTGTATGCTCTGCTGACAATGATCAGGGGAAAGGGTCCAACAAGTTCACATGTCATGCTACATTGCCATGTGTGTATTCTTCCCCCAGCATTGTGTCCGAATTGGTAGCATTGCCAAACGATGCGGTGCTGCTCCGAAAATGGAACTGCATCACTTTGCACAGATGTGTGTACACACGCGTAGTTCCGGGCACATGCATTCAGAGTCCAGACGAAGGCAGACATGTCCTCTGTTGTGGTGGGATATGTGAGCATTCCCCACGATGCAACAAGGTTTTGGGACCTGTGCTCTGGGTGACAATCGGATGTGGCTGCAGGAACGTAGTTACTCATCCATGAATGCCAGCGCAGCCTAATGTGCAATGTGTTCCAATAGTACGTCGTTGTCGGGTTCAAGGAACACCAGTGTGAGCCAATCCATTAACTGGTCCGGGCAGATGTGCTCAGTCCATGCCGTTTCCCCAATCCGCAACATAGCTTAATAGGGGAGCGCCTCGCCTCGATGTGGTCACTGCACACGAGGAGTTGTGCAATCTCCCATGCGCAACTGCCAGCACATGTGCCAAAGATCAGTGCATCCCATGCACGGCTATCTCAGTCACACACCTGTTCGTGGGCCAACAAGGGGCGCACTGTCAGGTCATAATCCAATTCAGCTATCGTTGCGTTTGATAGGCAGACCTACATGGGCCACTCGAATGTGCATGATAGACAGTGGAACCAGAGCTGGACGCAGGTGATGTAGGCAAGATGGAAACTCAGACGGAAACTGATTCGCAACACTGCCATTGGCAGGGATCCCAACAGATGCAGTATTCATGCACGGTACAGTTCCACGTGACAGGGGTTGTGCATGTGCTCGGGAATGCCTACCATTGCGTTTGTTGCGCTCGTGGCACCGGCACTCCTCAGACCGGCGGAAGTTCGGTGGACGATATGCCACAGCTCTCGGCAATGAGTCGTGTTTGTGTGACGTTTGGACATATGGGTAGTTTTGACTTATGTGTCAAGGGCATCCTTTGCAGGTGTAGGTTGTGCAGTGACGTGTGTGTGTGGGGTGTGGGCATATTGGTGTTTCATTGGCTCAGTTCGTGGGGTGGGAGTCATCGGGGGCTAGCATGTTATCTCACGCAGGGTGTGCCAGCCGCATTCAGAACCAAGGTCGGGGGTTCGTTTGGCCTTCAGCCTTGTGTGCTGAGACAAAGGGGCTTTCATTCCTGATCTCAGTCTGACTACTGCTTGCATTCCTTGAATGTGATGTGGACTTTGCGCTGACTTTGATGCCAGGCCTGTGATTTGGGGTGCACAGATTTCGAGACACACGCAACTGTTGGCATGTTTGCATGAGCCAAGTACCCGATTGGCCTTGCGCTCCTTGTTCAGTCTCTCTCTGTCTTTCTCTGTCTTTCTTTCTCTCTCTCTCTCTCTCTCTTTCTCTCTCTCCCTGTCCTTTGATGAGTGCCTGACACACCTTCTTATCTTAGATATTGTCTTGCAGGCTGTGATTCACAGATTGTCCAGGGATGCCACGCCATGACTCTTCGAAATAGTTGTTTGGTGACAATTTTGGATGTGACATTTTGTTTGGTCTTTCAATGGTGAATGTATGGATCAGGATTTCAGTGCTCACATGTATGTTGATTGTTGCAATTGTGCGACATCAGGGTGGTGCTTTTGTTCATGTTTTCGTGCCGTTGATGTGCAGTGTCTTGGTCCGGGGGGCTGGAGTGTCCCCGGGGTGGGGCCTGAGGGGGGTGGGGTGGGATCCTGAGTGTGGTGGGGTGGGTGTTGTGGCCCTCTTGGCTGTCCGGCACACATGTTCATTGGCTACGTGGCATCTGTTGTTCTTCAGGTGTGGCTCTGGGCTGAGCTCCCTTTTGTGGTGCAGGCTGTGGTTCGACTTTGCACCAGGTCGGAACAGGTGTTAGTGTCCTGGTGCTAACGCGCCTTATCGCATGTTTTGTGATCTTATCACCAATGTGGCTGGTCGTTGTGAATGTTGCGGAGTAGTGTCGTTGTAGCTTTTGGCATGGGAACGCCTACTCTGCATTTCATTAGCGATAGTTGCCGGGGTCATCTGTGGCGATGTTTTTTGAGGATGCTATCGCCGGAAAACTGCTTATATCGGCTGTTAGAACTAGCTTGGGAATAGGGCGGTAGATTTATCGCAACTTTGGCTGTTATAAAGTGCCGTTAACTCGGCGATAGCTCCTTGAGAATATGCCCCAATGTGTTCCGATAGCCCGCATGGCGTGGGGATATAACTGTAGGGAATGTTTCATCCTTTCAAGCGGAGGAAACCTGTTTCTAAGGAGGCTCCTTTCCTTACCTCAATGCACCCCCTAGCTAACTTTGCGATGAGAAACTTGCCATTCCATAGATTGAAGATATAATAAAATTTGCCCCACTGAAACTTTGGGTTTCTATTTGGTCTAACCCCAATGCGACCAAAAAACTTTTCGTGCGAGAAGGGTACGGGGATTACGTGGCTGGCTTTCGTTCATAGTTGTTTTTTTTAAACTATATGGTGCATCTTTTTTCTCCAACCCTTTAGTATTAGTCAAACAGGATAAGTATGGTATTAAGAAACTTTTTCTTGATTATACCCACAGCGCTAGGCTAGAGATTGACCTATCAAATCCTCTTGTAAGATAACATGTTAATCTTAAAACTGTTGGAGGAACGGAACCTTACCTTACGGGGGTACCAGGTGCATGGGAGGGAGCTTTACTTTTCAAATTCCGTTATGGCTCGATTCGGTGTCTGTTGTGTTTCCGTTAGAGCAATACGGTTGTTCCAATTTACCAGCTTGCTCTTGCAATAGAAAATCTAGCCAGTCTTTCCTGCACTTCACCATTTTTATCAATTTTATACTAAGCAATGTTTAATCTAAATTTTAAAAAGATACAGGTTTAACAATGGTAGGAATGCTCTGTATTGTTTTACAATTGCTGAATGACGAGCTCATTTGCTAGTATGTCAGAGTTTCTTTTTAAATCTATTGTTCGCTATCGCAAATCTTCAATAGTTTAAAAATCTTCCATTTTCTTTATGATTGTTTTGGAATGGTTCTTGTTCTTTTGGACGTTTCAGGGGGTTTTGATACACTCAACCATTGCTTTCTTGTTAACATCCTGAAGGATTGTTTGGGCATTAAGGGAACAGTTCTAAACTGGTTTACTTCCTATGTCTTAAACCGCTTCCAAGAATTTAAAATAGGAGCCTCTATCCAGAAAAGATAACCGTCTACAAGGCTCGATTTTGCCTCGTACTGTATTTAAGCACTAACTGGAGGCACTGGCAGAAAGCCTCCTAACCAGTGGTATACTATACCACCAACATTTGGTTGATACCCTGATCTAACCTGAGATTTCCTCTCTGCTTGACATCTACCTTCTCTTCAACACCCTGGCCTGAATTAAAAGGTGGGTTTTTAACCACCAAACCACCACCTAAAACTAAACCCTGCAAAAACTGAATTCCTGTTATTCTCTCTAGAAAATTGTGTGTGCTGCATTGTGCAGCACACATAAAAACAGCAAAACGCCATGCCTGATTGTTTATGCACACAATGGTGTCCCTTCCTGCACATAACCAATCGTTTTAAAAATGAGGAGTTGCAACTTCTATGTGTGCTTACAAAGCAACACACTCAGGGGCAGATTTACAATAAACTAACTCAGCACGGGGCAGCAAGTCATTTTGCTGCGCTGTGCTGTATTACTTTTGAAGCACAGGGATGAAACATATCTACAACAATATGTTGAAACTCTGTGCTTCCCCCTGTGCTGGCGCAGAAACTGCTTCGACGCGCCAACGCAGGCATCCTTGCACCATGGTGCAAGGATGCCTGCATCACGGGGATGATTGTTTATGTGCATGAAGGGTTCCCTTCCTGCACATAATCAATCAGAAATGGTGTTTTACAACTTCTATGTGTGCTGCATTAGCACACATAGAACTTGCAAAACGTAATTGATTTACAGGATTGTTTAAGTACAGAAAGGGACACCTTCCTGTACATAAACAATCAGAGGTCATTTCCACTTTCTATGTGTGCTGCGGAATGCAGCACGCATAGAAAGTGGAAAAAACGAGGCGAAATGAATACATTTCTCCTCATTGCGCCTCCCTACGCCTCCCCTGGAGAGGCGTAGCATTCAGACGCATTTCCAGATTTACGATTTCTTGTAGATCTGGAAATGTTGCTGGTTCCATGGGTGTTGCGTGGGAACACCCAGCAACACCCATGGAACGCCCCTTTCACGCAAAGTGCTGCATGTAAAGGGGCCGTATTTACAAGGACAGGAAAAGCCATGCAGGGTGGCTTTTACAGTCCTCGTAAATATGGGGCAGAAAAATGCGCTGCCGGTGCGTCACAAAAAGTGGGTAGGCCTAGCGCCCGTGACAGAAAAAGGCCTGAAACGCAACGTGGGCACATAACATTCTTCCACTGAAAACTGACCCTTTTTTGCAAAGTGTCTAGCTTTGGATTTTGGGCCTAAGCTCAGCCGGCACCTAGGGAAACCAAGCAAACCTGTATATTTTTTTTAAACTAGACACCAGGGAATCCCGGATGGGGTGACCTGTGTGACTCTGACCAGGTTCTTTTCACAGAATACCTTGAAAGCCTCAGAATTTGTCTTAAAAAACATATTCATCACATTTCTATTATGAAAAGTTCTGGAATCTGAGGGGAGCCATAAACTTTTTTCTACCTTGCATTCCCCCAAGTCTCCTATTAAATATGGTACCTCACTTGTGTGGGTAGGCCTAGTGCCAGTGACAGAAAGGGCCCAAAGAGCAACGTGGGCACATCACATTTTTCGACTGCAAACTGACCCTTTTTTTGCTATGTGCCTAGCTGTGGATTTCGAGCTCTAACTCAGCTGGCATCAAGGGAAACCTAGCATACATGTACATTTTTTAAAACTAGACAGGGCTATCCATGGATGGCTGACGTGTGTTGCTCTGAGCACGCTTTTTACCCGAAATCCCTTGCAAACCTCAAACTTTGACTGAAAAAACACAATTTTTTAATATATATTGAATATTCAAACAAATACAACAGTTAAACTTATTTTTAAAAAGTTAAACAGATATATATTAATATAAAATATATTTACATATATCTAGTTAAAAAAAAATAACTAAACAAATAAGATTAATGTATCTCATAATTTAGGAATTTGTAAAATAATGTAATACTACAACAAATAAGTGTACATACATATATATATATACATATATATATATATATACATATATATGTATATATACATATTCACAGAAAAAAACATACGTTTCAGGGGTGTTATAGTTAGCTGGACATTTCACTCGTACAAAACCATAGAAATTCCTCTGTTATAGTTAGTTCTGCTAACTATAACTTGCACGCCCGCAATGCACTGCTGATGATGTCACATATTACATCATTCATGACATGGTCAGTTACATCACTGATTACATCTCAAATGACATCACTGATGACATCATCCATGTGACAATCTGATACACCTCATCATACACTAGTATAACCTTTCATCACTCACTGTAAAATACAGAGTCCCACATTTGAAACCATTGACACACCAATACCAGTTACTACATACCCACTCCCCGATTCCTAAGCTGCTTTGAACCCCTCACCTGCTGTGGCAAGTACATCTGGAGCGTCCTCAGGAACACCTGCAATGGACATTAGGCCAGAATTCGCCATTCTCGAGCAACACTGCGTGAAGTGTAAGAAAGTGAAATGCTTCGTTGAGCAGTCGGTGGATGCAGTTTGTGCTGCGCAACGCAACCATAGTTAATTTTTTTGTTTTTTTGTTTTTAAAATGATAAGTAATTCCAAATGTTTCCTATTTTATCTGTTCTTTTTTGTGTTCATTTATTGAAAAAACACCAAAAGAAATACAAAATTGTTAAAAAAAATATATATACAAAAGAAAAAAGAAGAAAAAAGAAAGTTCTTATCAGAACTACCTTATCTTGTTAAAGAAAGAACTATAATTGCAAGATAATGTGTGAACGTTTGGTTGAATATATGTATACAGCATGATTGACTGAAAGAATGCATTAGTAGTGTATGGTGAAATTATAGGGGAAGATTTATTGTTATTGTTAATTCAGTCTTGTATAGCGCATATATACCGACAGGTCTCATAGCGCTCAGACAGAGGAAGAAACAAGACAACGAGAACAGGCTGGGTCCTTAGATGTTAAAGGTTTCAACCAGATCAAATGCTTCTCTGAAAAGGAGGGTTTTAAGTTTTCCACGGAAGGGAAGAAGTCTAGATTCTTTCCGTAGCTCTCCGGGCAACTGATTCCAAAGCTGAGGCAGGAGGATCGAAAAGGCTCTGCCTCCTTTAGATGCGAGGTTAAAACGAGGACATATTAGTCTGCTAGCTTCTGCTGAGCGTAACTCCCGTCCAGGCACGTATTTGAGAACACGTTCTTTATGTACTCAGGGGCATGTCCATAGAGGGCTTTGTGTGTGATACACAGACCCTTGAACTTGGCTCTTTGCCTAATGGGTAGCCAGTGCAGTTCACTTAGCAGAGGGGTAGCATGAGATCTTCTTGGTAATCTAAAAATGAGCCTGGCTGCATCGTTCAAAACTATCTGCAGTTTATTTGTCAACTTCTGAGGTAACCCAACATATAGAGCATTTCCATAGTCCAGTCTGGAGACTATCGTAGCAGCTACAATTGTCTTCATGGTCGAGACTGAGAGGAGGGGAGCAAGTTTCCTCAGCTGTCGCAGCAGAACGACACAAGTACCGACCACCGCGTTAACCTGGTTAGTCATGGAGTCGATCTTTATACCCAGACTTTTCACCACAGGTGCTGGCATGGGGGAGGAAGTACTGCAGCGTGACACTGCAAGCTCTTTAGCTGCACTGCACTGTGGCACTTCCGAAGCACAGGAATGTGTCATATGTACATGAATATGTTGCAACTCTGTGCTTCCCTCTGCACTGCTGCACAAACTGCAGCCATGCTGTGACACAGCCCCCCTTGCACCATGGTGCAAGGACGTCTGTGTCGTGTGGAGATTGTTTTTGTGCAGGAAGGGACACCTTCCTGCACAAAAACAATCAGTAAAGGCATTTTCCTCTTTCAATGTATGCTGTGGAATGCAGCATGCATTGAAAGAGGAAAAAATGAGGAGAAATTAAAACAATTCTCCTCGTTGCGCCTTGCTACACCAACTCTAGGATGGTGCAGCATTCACACACATCTCCAGATTTACGATTTCTCATAAATCTGGAGATGTGTCTTGTTCTATGGGTGTTGCGTGGGAACACCCACAGCAACACCTATGGGATTCCCCTTCAAAGCAAAGTTCTGTGTATGAAGGGTTCGTATATAAAAAGGAGAGGAAAAACCACGCAGGGTGGCTTTTCCTCTCCTTGTAAATATGAAGGAGTGCCTGGCGCCATCACTACGTTACAAAAAGTGACGTACTGGTGGCGCAGGGTGCTTGTGAATCTGCCCCATAAGTGCTTAGGTGTTGGCAGACTGATACAATAAGAACATAGTGCTGGATGGGTGATTGAAGAATTGCATGAGACTGACAGGAGGTATCCTACGCTGCTTGGGTACTACTTCAGTATTTAATGGAGTGGACCAATAGTATGTATCTGCTTAGAGATTTGTAGGGATTATGCACAGAATATTTTATGTGTACTTGTGTTGGTCATTTTATAAGAATACCACTAGTAACTGGAATGATGACAGTGCTGCAAACAGAGTGAACACTTAATTTATAAGTGCTTACGTATTGGTGGAGTGATAGGATAAGTAGATAGTGGTAGATAAGTGATTAAAGAAGTGCATGGGACAGACTGGACGATTCCTACACTGCATGAGTACTAACTGGGTATTTACAAGAGTGTATCAATAGTATGTAGCTAGTTAGAGGTCTACTTGGATAGTGCACAAAATATTATAGATGTGCTTGTGTTAGTAGCTAGGCCATTCCATAAGTTCATGACTAGTAACTAGAATAATTACAGTATTGCAAACAGTGTGTATAGTGAATTTATTAGTGCTTAGGTATTGGTGGAGTAATAGGATAAGTAGATAATGCTGGATGGGTGATTGGAGAAATGCATGGGACAGACAGGAGGATTCCTACACTGCATAGGTACTAACTGGGTATTTAGAAGAGCGTATCAATAGTATGTAGCTGGTTAGAGGTCTGCATGCATAGTGCACAGAATATTGTAGCTGTACTAGTATTGGTGTGTCTATGGTTTCGAGAATGGTAGTCTATATTTTGGGGTGTGAGGAGGTGCATCAGATGATCATGTAGATGATGTCATCAGTGATGTCATTTGAGATGTCATCAGTGATGTCATCAGTGATGTCACTGACCATGTCATGAGTGATGCAATATGTGACGTCATCAGCAGTGCATTACTTTAATCCATAAAGCTGGCGGCCATATTGGCCTGGTCACGATGTGAAAATTCAGGAATTGATACAATAAAGAAAAGAAAAAAAGTGTTAATATGCACACAATGTCATTTCTGCATATCTTGCCCCGTGACCGCCATACCTGTATGTTCGTCAACGTGACTTATTCATAATAAACATATTTAGAATTGCAAACATCAACATAAACAATGGACTACACATTACTTTAAAGTGAAAGGCTATCGGTCATATTAATCTGGGCACGTTGCGTATTATAATGGTTCTTACACAAAAGAAAAGGAAAAAAAGGGGTGTTGATACACTATCCCTAAATAAAGTTCTAGCGATTATAGTTCCATTCCATTCACAGCTCATTTGAGATGTCATGAGTGATGTAACTGACCATGTCATAAATTATGTAATGTCTGAGGTCATTAGCAGTACATTGCGGGGCGTAAATTATAGTTAGCTCAGGTAACTATAACTGCTGAATTTCACTGGTTGTGTATGAGTGAAATCTGAGTCTAACTATACCATCCCTGTAATCTTTGTTTTTTTCAGCAAATTTCTAGTTTAAAAAAAAACTTTTTTTAACGTTAAGTAAGATGCATATCACAATGGATGGTGGGGGGTTGGAAGCAGGGCCTGGCATTGTGCTGCCCCAACCCAAGCTTGCTGCTCCTGCCTTTCCTCCTCCTAGCTATCCATTGTCCAAGTCCATGTCCCTGCTCCCTTATTACAGCCCTGTGTGGCCGTTGTTCTGCCACTGGCCTTCCCACCTTCTCTGAACAGTTAGCTTGCTGCCCCATCCACCTCCTCCCTATCCTCTGTTGTCTGAATCCATGGACTAGCCGCCTCCCTCCTGCCATGCATGGTCTGATGTGCTGCCACTGCCCTCCATTTAGCATGATGTACCAGTCCACTCCTCCTGCCCTCCATTGCCCAATTCTATGCCCCATCATTGACCTCCTGCTTAGCCTCTGTGTTTTAGCTTGCTGCCCATTCCCCTTCTCTCTGCCCTCCGATGTCTTTGTGCATGCTCCTGCTCCATCCTTTTTGCCCACCATGTTCCTTGGACCTGCCACTCCTATCTACTCTGAGTGTTCTGTTGAGCTGCCACTCCCCTCCCACCTGCCTAGCATTGTCAGATGACTGTAACCTGTCCCTGCCTCCTTCACCCTGCCTGTCCACATTCCATGCCCCTATCCCCTTCCTCCTGTCCTCCATGGTCCATTTTACTGCCACACCCTTCTGCCCTCCCTGGTCTGTTGTGCTGCAACTGCTCCTCCTGCTTGCCCCGCATGGTCTGTTGTGAGGCCCCTTCCCCTGAACTCTCTTGTCTGTGCCGAGGTCCTGACCCTCCCTTCTATCCTTAATGGTCCTTTGTGAATGCCCTTGCACCCTCGTTCTTGCCCATCATAGCCATTGTGCTGCCACTAACCCTCCCACTTGCCATGCATGGTCTTCTGTGCTGCCACGACCCCTCCCACCTTTCCTGTGTGGTCAGCTAGCTGCCCCCGACCCCCTCCCACCTTCACTCCATGGTCTGTGTGTATGCCATCATAGTCTCACTGTTGCTCTCCATGGTGTGTCTTGTTTCTAGTGTCCATCCTGCCTGACCTCCATGGTAATCTTGCTGCTCCTGCCCTGCCCCCTTGCCCCCAGCCCTCTGTTTCCATCTGCAGACCCCTATTCCCTCCCTCCTGGCTTGTCTGTTCCATTGTAATGCCCCTGTTCCATCCCTCCTGCCCTTTATGGTCTTTTATGCTGCAGCTTTCTCTCCTGCCTGTTCATTATGGTCAGCAAGCTACCATTGCCTCTTTCCCCTCTGTTCTATGTTGTCCATGTGCATGGTCCTGTCCCCTCCCTATTGCTTTCTATGGATTGATGTGCTGCACTCCCATCCCGCATGCCCTGTGTGGTGTATTGTGCTGCTGCAAACCCTGATGCCTGCCCTGTAGGGTCAGTTTGGTGCACCTCTCCATGTCCCTCCTGTCCGCTGTTATCCGAGTCCATGTCCCTACCCCAATTCCTCCTGCCTTCCATGATCCAATGTACCATACTTGCTAACATTTTGAACTTGGTAAGAGGGATATTTTGAAAAACAACTGGGGTATTGATTTTCCCCTTTGACTTACATTGAAAAAGAGGAAATTGTAGACAGGAGACAGATCAAATTAAGCCCATTTGGGCTTAAAAACATTAGAGGTTTCCTGGCTGAAACGGGTCTGTTGGCATGTATGGTTGTACTACCACTGCCTCTTCCTTCTGCCCACAATGGTCTATCATATTGCCACAGCCTCTCTTGCCAGTCCTGTATTGTTTATTTGTTGCCCCTGCCCCCCTTTCCACTGCCCTCCATAGTCTGTTGTGCTGCCACTGCCCTTCCTGCCTGCCCAGTGTGGTCAAATTATTGCCTCTGCACCCTCCTACCTGCCTTCAATTTTCAGAGTCCATGCCCCTGGCCTCTGCCTCTCAACAGTATCCTAATGAACAACTAGACTGCTAACATTCTATCATTCTATCATGTATATTGGTCCCAAGATGGATGCCAACACTTCTTGGATGAAGTGCTGACAGCCAATCAGATTTCACGATGAGATGTGTGGTTAGGCTCCACCCAGATATATATATTTCTTTTTCCATCAATATTTTGAAAACTACTTAATGGATTTACACCATTTAACTAAAAGGCACGACTCTGAACCATGGGCTACCTTTTTGCCAAATTTGGTGTAATTCCGTTCAGCAGTTCAGGGCTGTAGCTGCGACTAAAGGTTTCTATGGAAAATTGCATGGGGAAAACACGTTTTGGGACCCCCTTTTTTCTCAGCCCCCGCTTGCCGAATCACCCCCAAACTTTCAAGATAGGAGTGGACCGGAGCGCCCTACGAGTTTAGAAAATTTCGCGAAGATTCGCCAATCGGTGCCAAAGTTATTGGGAATGAATATTGTGATTTTCCTATGGTAACTAGGTCCTAACTATAACTAGGAAATAATATATATATATATATATATATATATATATATATATATATATATATATATATATATATATTACCTACTGGCGGTCGCCAGTAGGTAGTTATAGTTAGGACCACGTTTCCATAGGAAATCCGCAACATTCTATTTTGAATAACTTTGGCGCCGGTCGACGAATCCTCGCGAATTATTCAAAATAGGTGGGGCGCTCCGCTCCGCTCCTTCCCTGAAAGCCTCGGGGGGATTCGTCAAGCGGGGGCTGAGATAAAAGGGGGGTCCCAAAACGCGTTTTTCCCATGCATTTTTCCATAGGACCTTTAGACAGGGCTACAGCCCGAACGGCTGAACAGAATTACTAGAAATTTGGCAGAGAGGTAGTCCTCAGGTCAAGGAAGTGCCTTTTGTAGGTTTGGTGTAAATCTGTTCAGTAGATTCTGAGAAAATAGCCTTTAAATCAATATATATATCTGAGCCAGCTTACGGTGCGCTTACGGTACGCTTACCGTACGCGTACGGTGGCGTGCGCGAGCGCGATTCTGATTGGCTCTTAGATCTTAGTAAACATTCGAATCGGCCGAAACCAGGAAGCGGCGGCCGCCATTTTCTCTCTCGCACTGAGAGTGATGTTTAAAATATAAAGCACAAAAACATGTAAAGGGGCTGTTTAGACAGCTCCCACACACATAGCAATGTTGAGGGAGTCCCCAAAGATCCCCCAAGGCCAAAAACGGAATTTTTATTTTTTCGCTAATTTCGCCGATTACGCTTACCGTACGCGTACGGTAAAAAACTTATAAAAAAAAAAAAATTATCCACACTCTCCCCATCCCGTGTGCAATTGGTGCCCGAAATGCACCAATTGTGCATGGCTTATTAAAGATGAGTTAAACTAAAATATTTAAAAAAAATATAATAAAAAAAAAAATTATCCACACTCTCTCCACCCCGTGTGCAAATGGTGCCCGAAGGGCACCATTTGTGCATGGCTTATAACATATACGAAAAATTAAAATATTACCTTTCAAAACGAAGTGCATCATATGTCCTCCATGTGCGCACGGTGCGCGAAGCGCATCGTGCGTACATGGCCCATCTAGCGTAACGTGGGCACGCGGTGCGCGTAGCGCACCGCGTGCCCACCGTGCGTGCACGGCACTAACTGCGTAAAGTGGGCGCGCACGGAACGAACTGCGTTAAGTGGGCGCGCACGCCACGAATGGCGTAAAGTAACTTAGCATTTAAAAAACCTTGCAAATTCACTGAAAAAACCATAGGTTTCACACATGTTATAGTTAGCGGAAATTTTACTGATAAAAAACCAATGAAATTCCCCCGTTATAGTTACTGCAGGCAACTATAACTCACGCGACCGCAATCTTCTGCTGATGACATATGTGTCTTTATGAAAAAAAAATATTTGTAATATATGTATAGCTAAAAATGTATGGAAGAAGACATGGGCAAATAAGTGTCTAAATACAGTATTAGCATCAGCAGAGGATTGCGGTCGCGTGAGTTATAGTTGCCTGCACTAACTATAACGGGGGAATTTCATTGGTTTTTTATCAGTAAAATTTCCGCTAACTATAACATGTGTGAAACCTATGGTTTTTTCAGTGTATATATATAGATGCAAATCGCCGCTACCACTGCCTTGCTCAGACACAGAGACGAAAAGCGGACCCAGAGAAATTATGCCAATCAAGGTGCTTTATTCAGTTGCCCAGCCAGTCCGCCATAACGCGTTTCGACCCCCACTCGGGTCTTGATCACATGACATATATGTTCACTGAAAGAACCATAGGTTTCAGGGATGTTATAGTTAGTTGGACATTTGACTCATATAAAACCAGAGAAGAAATTCCCCTGTTATAGTTAGTTCAGCTAACTGTAACTCGCGCCCCCGCAATGCGCCGCTGATGACGTCACATGTTACATCATTCATGACATGGTCAGTGACATCACTGATGACATCACTGATGACATCTCAAATGACATCATTGATGACATCACTGATGACATCATCCAGTGAATGAGTGTTTCTAGAAAAATGTAAATATGTTTTTTATATATATACCAAGGTGTATTGAAGAATGAATGGGTGTATGAGAGTCAGGATGGATGATTAAGTAGGTGTGTGACTGACTGTATAAGTGAGTGACTAATTGAGTCTTGCTTAATTCATGTGTTAGCGACTGATACAGACATTCACACAGTTTAGGTTTTCAGTTGGTGTGTAAGCAGTTCCATGGTTTGGTTAGCAACTAAATGAGGATCTATATGAGCTATTGATTGCTTGTCTGAGTACCTGTGTTGGTGCCTGTGTGTCTGTGTAGGTGGGTGGGGGGTGTGACTCTGTGCATATGCAGATGTGTGAGTGGATAATTCACTGGGTATATGTGTTCAAGTCTGTATTTGTGATGGGCTGTATGGATTGGTGAGTGTGCATAAGAGTGTCTTGGTGAGTAAATGGATGCCTCAGTGGTACATGTGTGAGTAGCTCCATATATGAAAGGCAGTATATATGAGTGTTGGACTGTATAAATTACTATATGTGAGAGTGAGTGATTGCGAGAGTGCCTGTATGGATCAGTGTGTGCTTGTGTTAGTTACTGTATTAGAGTGTAAGTATATGTTAGTATATGTTTAAATAAGTGACATGGTATTTGTAGGACTGTACAGGTGAGTAAATGAAAGTGTGATTGATTATTTCCATTACTGACTAGGTGTGTGAATAACTCTATGAATGAGAGGCGGTGTGTGAGTGTCTGTACAGATATGTGACTGGATATGATAAAGCTGTATTGATGGCTGACTGTATGTATGAGTGACTATATGGGTGAATGAATGGATGTGTGTGTAGACCTAGGAATTAGTGAGTGGATATGTACTAACTGGTATTGGTGTGTTCATGGTTTTGAATATTATAGTCTGTTTTTTAGAGTGGGTGTATCAAGTGTTATATTAGGGTCCGATAAGGTGCGTCAGATTTTGACTTGAATGATGTCATCAATGAAGTTATTTTAGATGTCATCAGTGATGTCATCAGTGATGTCACTGACCATGTCATGAATGATGTAATATATGACGTCATCAGCAGTGCATTGCGGGGGCGCGAGTTATAGTTAGCTCAACTAACTATAACAGGGGAATTTCTCTGGTTTTATATGAGTCAAATGTCCAACTAACTATAACATCCCTGAAACCTATGGTTTTTTCAGTGAATTTCAAAGGTTTTTTAAATGCTAATTTCTAACTATAACGTGTCTGAAACCTATGGTTTTTTCAGTGAATTTCTAAGGTTTTTTAAATGCTAATTTCTAACTATAACGTGCCTGAAACCTATGTTTTTTTCTGTGAATTTCTAAGGTTTTTTAAATGCTAATTTCTAACTATAACATGCCTGAAACCTGTTTTTTTCTGTGAATTTCAAAGGTTTTTTAAATGCTAATTTCTAATTATAATGTTCATTAAACCTATCTGTGTTTTTTAATTATCAACCCATTCTCAACTTGGTGAAAACTGCAAATCTCACCACTCTCCATCGATACCTTACGCCAACAAAATCGCCACAAACGAGAGCCACAACTAATGCTAATGAAATGCAAAGTAGGCGTTCTCGTGCAAAAAAAGCATGAAAACACCACTTCCCCATATTTTCAACGACCAGCCAAATCTGCAATGCGATCCAAAAAGCAGGCGATAAGCCAAGTTAGCAGTAACAAATTAACATCAACCTTTAACTAGTGTAAGGAGGTCGACTATGTACTCCGTGAATTGGACCCAACTCACAGCCACATGTAAAGACCAACACGTGATAGAGCTACTGATCATGCAGGTCTGAAACGAAACAAGACCACAACACCCAGTGCCACCACCACCAGAACCTCCCCCCCGCACCACCCTCCCTACTACCACCAAGGCAGCACAAAACAGCACAACGGACCTTCCCAAAACACCATGCCTCTCAGCCACACAATAGCTGAATGTTGGGAGATGTGGCAACCAACTATATATGAAGGAGGGAAGTCACCCTTCAACAATAAAGCACACAATGCCAAGTGTAACGCTGATGTGCTGCACAGACCTCACTATAAAAAGCACAAACCTCTCCATATGGAGTTATACTGTTGATACTTCTAGTGTAGTGCACAGTAGACGCAACCATGTTACCTCAGGCAGTGGGGAAGATCTTGGTCATGTAGCTGTGTTGTTCCCCCCTGGAAGCAGAAGCGGAGTTAGCTGCTCCAACGTATGCCGTATAGCCCTGCAGACAAAACGACCTATAAAAACGCCCTTTCCATCTACAAAAGACTTATAGTTTCTGAAAAAAGTCGCTACTATACGTCACAAATCAACCAGGCGAAAAACTCGGTAGGAGAACTATTTCAGGTGGTTACAACCTTGTCCAATCCCCCCGCCGCGCGCCTAGAAGGCTCTCAGTCTCTATCGGACGCTCTGGCCAGCTTCTTTGAGGAGAAGGTTAGTTCCATTTTCCTTACCTTCTCTCATTCCTCCCCTTCCCCCTCCCCTGTGGCACTTCCCAGCAGTACTCCTCCCATCTTTTCATCTTTCGACACCATCAATCAGGAACACATTCAACATCTGGTAGCCAGCACCAAATCTGGATCCCCCCTCGACCCATGTCCCCCTGCTATCCTGAATCTCATCCCAGAAGCGATTTCTCCCGTGTTGTCTACTATCTGTAATGCCATGTTTTCAACAGGCATCTATCCGTCGGTTTGGAAGGAGGCTATTATTAAGCCTCTTCTAAAAAAGCCAACTCTGGACCCTCTTCTCCCCGCCAGTTATAGACCTATCGCCTGTCTCCCCTTCCCAGCCAAGATCTTCGAAAAAACAATGAACATCCAGCTTTCGAAATTCATCAATGACAACGATCTACTTGATGACACCCAGTTTGGCTTCAGACAGGGACATGGAACGGAGACAGCACTGCTTAAAGCTGCAGATGAAATCAGAGCAACGATGGATAAGGGTGGAGCGGCGGTCCTAATACTTCTGGACCTTTCCGCTGCATTTGACACGGTCGATCATGTCACTCTGATCGACCGTGTCTCGGCTTTAGGAATAAGAGGCAAGGCCAAAGATCTTATTGCTTCATTCTTGGCCAACCGCCCTCAGACAGTCAAGATGGGTAATTTCACCTCCCAGACCTTCTCCCTCCCATGCGGAGTCCCACAAGGCTCCTCGCTAAGTCCGACGCTTTTTAATATCTATGTATCGGACTTGGCGAGGGTGATAAAATCGCATGGAATTGCCCTTACAACGTACGCCGATGATACTCAACTAGTACTATCGGTGCACAATAATGGAACATCTGTCGCAGCCAACTTCCAAGAGGGAATGAAGGCGATAAGCTCCTGGATGTCATCAAATTGCCTCAAATTAAACTCTGATAAAACTGAGGTGATGACATTCGGGAGCTTGCAGCCGGCATGGTCCCCTCAGTGGTGGCCATCTCAGTTGGGTCCCCCCCCCCAACCGGTAGTCAAGGTCCGCAATTTGGGAGTCATTTTTGACAATAAGTTGACTTTCCTCCATCACGCCAACGCTGTGGTATCATCTGCCTTCTATACCCTAAAAAAAATAAAAAAACTACTTCCTTACTTACCACAGTCCGCGGGCAAAACACTTATCAGCACCTTAGTGTTCTCAAGAACCGATTATTGTAACTCCCTTTTTCTGAACGCTCAGGAAAGGGTACTCAATAAACTCCAGACGGTGCAAAACGCCGCGGCCAGAACCCTACTACACATCCCCAAATTCACCTCCACGTCTCCTTACATCAAAGAGCTACATTGGCTCCCTATTAGGAGCCGAATCAAATTTAAGGCTCTGTGTATAGCCTACAAGGCTCTGAACAACCCCGGACCACAGTTCCTAAAAAAAGCCCTCTGCCCAGTGGAACAACCTAGGACCTTACGATCGTCCTCAGCCTACTTGTTGAAAGTCCTACGGACAAGAAAGGCCAGCTGGGGAGATAAATGTTTTACTATCGCTACTGCCAAGCTGTGGAATACTCTACCACTCCACATCAAAACGGCCCCTACGCTGCTCAAGTTCAGAAAGAGCCTTAAAACATGGCTGTTCTCTGCCTAATTCCCCCTCATCGCAAGAAGTGAGTTCTGTAATCGATAGCGCCGAGACACCCTTACGGGTAGTTGCGCGCTTTAAAAATTGCATAAAATAAAAAAAAAAAAAAAACAATAAATGCCACTCAAGCGTAGCAGTATGAATAAATAGGCCTGGCCCTAGGCGTGGTTCACTTGAGGGAAGACCAATGAGTCTGTCACAGTGGCAGCCCTCACCCTGGCATGTGTCGGCCGCCATAACCGCGGGCCTCCTCGACACAGGCCCCCTGTGAACCCAGCGGCACAGCACCGCAGACTTATGTCTGTACCGACTACTGCCTTCGATCTACACTGCGGACAGCAGCGCTCACAATTCAGATGCAATGGCGATTGCAGATGTCGCAGTCCAGTTCGCAAGACAATTTGCTTCCAGTGCGGCCCGCCCGGACCACGCGATATTGCACGGTGCGCACACGCTGTGTACTTCAGGTGCTACTAACTCACTGCACCATAAATCATCGCCACGTAGCTGTGCGCCCATCCTGAGAGTTGCCTCCGCCCTACACTGGGGTTACACGGTTCACAATTCAAGATTGGTAGCGACGCAAATTGTGTAAGACACTATAACGGGTTAAGAAGACCACATGCTCCCAATCTGTGCAGCTCAAGTCAACGTCACCTGCCTGTCGGCCTTTGTTGACCGCTGCCTCCGGCCTACACTGTGGAAGACCGACGACACGTGGTGCCAACTAACCCTGTTCAACACAAGCCGATCCCACATGTGTAAGTGTGTCCTGAATTGCAGCGACCACAACACCAGACTCCCTTCAATCAGTGCGGGGTATTTCTATATGGAAGGCCGGCGACACGTGGTGCCACTGAACCTGCACTACGCACGCTGGTGGGCCCACCAAAGTATGCACGTGGCTGTGGGCCCTTGCTCACCACTACCTCTGGCCTACACTGTGGAAGACCGGCGACAAATGATGCCACTAACCGTCTTCAACACAATCCAATCCCACATGTGGAACTGTGTCCTAAGTCCTGAATGGTAGTGACCCTAACTCTGTGAGACAACCACAGCACCAGACTCCCTTCGATCAGTTGAGGCATATTTCCATATGCAACGGTGGCGACACGTGGTGCCAATAACTCTGTTAAACACAAGCCGAACAATCCCACATATGGAACTGTGTCCTGAGTCCTGAATGGCAGTGACCCCAAGTCCATGGCAGAGACCACAGCAGCATACTCCCTCTGATTAGTTAGGCATATTTCCATATGCAACGGTGGCTAAACGTGGTGCCAATAACTCTGTTCAACACAAGCCCATCCCACATGTGTAACTGTGTCCTGAGTCCTGAAAGGCAGTCACCCCAAGTCCGTGGCAGCGACCACAGCACCGCACTCCCTTTGATCAGTGAGGAATATTTATTATTTTTTTTTGGGTGAACAATAACGCAGGCATACACCAGTACTCGCCTACAACCCGGAGGCCGGCTTTTTCATTTCCAATAAACACTTCACAACGCAGCTTATCCCACATCCCGGGGGCTGGGCATCACTGTCTTTTCCTGCAATAAGGTGGCAACTCTATCAAGAAGCGTAGCCCATCTCGCCAGTCCTTGTATTCTGGACAACTCAAAGACTGCAAAGTTTTCTACATAAATCATCAAAAGAAAAAAAAAAACTAAACATCAAACCCCCCCCCCAACCATTCCTGTCGAAGAATCCCGTCAGTCGTTCCCAAGGTCCCACCCACACATTCAATGCCTGTACCCGTCACACACTCTAACCAGCCTACTGCGCCCCGCCAGTACGGTCACAGTTGAATTTAGCCGGATGGCCTCTTATGTGCACTAGTTCTGAAATTGTACCTTGGAGCGCATGCCCCCCTCTCATACCTGAATGGATTGAGCTCCACCAGCTGCATTAGTACTCGACTCAGTTTGCACCGGCACCCTCGCGTCCAGAGACGGCAGTTCTTCCTCCCCAGCCCCAGACTTCTCCCCCGTGCCACCCCTCCTGAGGTACTCAACATACAATCCCCAAAAATTCTTTGGTCTGCTTCGCGGGGGGAGCAGTTCACTATATGTCTCCGACTGTGTACAGCAATAGAGCACGTCCCTTTTCCACTGCGCCAACATAGGCAAGGGGCCCCGCATCCAACACATGGCTACCCTGCGCTTGGCGATCAGCATGACCATGTCAACTAGTCTGCGCGCTGCCTTAGGGAGCCCCCTCGAGTGTCCCAGCAGTGCCAATGCCGGATCCAAAGTTAGTTCCAGGTCAGCAATCTCTCCAATCTGACGGAATATCGCCTCCCAAAATTTGCCGGGGCAGCGCCATGCCAAGTGCATGAAGTCTGCAGCTGGGTGTGCACACCACTCACATGTCGACCCCTCTCACAGGCCGTATCTATGCAGTCTTTCTGGCATGTAGTATGTTCTATTTATGAATTTGAAGTGTATAAGTCTATGCCTGCCATGCAGTGATATCCGACGAGTACCGGCACAGCAGTACGACCACATGGCATCGTCTATCACTGTGTCGAGGTCCCTTTGCCAGGCCAAGCGAGCGTTAGTATAGTGCTGGGATCTCTGCGACATAGCTATGCTGTATAGCCTAGACATCAGACCGCGAGGGCCTTTGTGCTTAAGTAAGTACGATAATTCCAGAACCTCAGGGGGTTCAACCATATTCTCACCTAGGTGTTGTCGCCATGCGCCTCTGACCCTATGAAATTGGAATCGTTGTAATGGGGTGTAGGTCTCCGATGTTGACGCCACATCGTCCCATGTTTTGGCGACACCATCCTTAAACAAGTCTCCCATCAAGCGTATGCCTAATCCCCGCAGGGACCGCACGACGCTATCGTCCCTGCAAGGGGACAGCCACACCGCCCACTCGAGAGGCATGGCCAGAGAGAATAACAATGCTCCCGCAGTCTTCCTAAGCAGCCAATTCCAAGCATGCCGAGTAGCGTTTAGTGAATCTAAGAAGCCAGTTCTGCGATCGGCTGACTCAAACATGACCGCGGGCAACGGGAGAGGCGTCGCAAACAATCTCTCGAGTTTTAGGTATGGGATCGTATCATCACCGTGTACCCAGGCATGCGCCTGCGCCTGTGCTCCCTGTGCGATCCTGTAGTATAGTTCCATGTCAGGTGCCCCTAGGCCCCCCATGTGGTATGGCAGCGTTAGGACGCTCCAACGCACTCTGGCTTGCTTACCTGCCCATGCTAACCGCAACAGAGACCTGTTCAACCTGGCAAAGAAGGTACGTGGCAAAACTATTGGGATATTGGAGAACAAAAATAAAAAACATGGCAACACTACCATTTTGGCGATGGAGATACGACCCATAAGCGACAGGGGGAGGCCAATCCATGTCTCCACATCTTCCTCCAGTTTATTAATGGCCCTCCCATAGTTCTCAGTGAAGACCACTTCAGAATCCCTGTGCAGTTGTATCCCAAGGTATCTGACCGAATCGTCCGACCACTGCAGTGGATACTCCATTTCAAACGGGGCAGTGGACGACGTCAACGGGAATGCGATGGACTTGTTCCAGTTGACCTTTAACCCGGACAGCGCCCCGAACTGCACCACGTCCCGCAACACTGGCGCTAAGTTACTCTCCGGCTCCCTGACATAGAGCAGAGTGTCGTCAGCATACGTGGAGACCACTATATGATACGAGGGAAAGCTAACGCCTCTCAGACAGTGGTACTCACGCAGGGACCGAGCCAGTGGCTCCGCCACTAGGGCGTAAAGTATGGGGGAAAGGGGGCAGCCCTGGCGCGTCCCTCTGGAAATTGGTATAGCGTCCGTAACCAGATCTCCCGATCTAATCCGCGCTGTGGGGCCCGTATATAGCACTCCAATCATTTGCAGAAAGACCGGGCCCAGACCCATTTTGGTCAGGACCTGCCGCATAAAGGGCCATTCCACCGAGTCGAAGGCTTTCTCCATATCTAGGAAAACTGCAAGAGCCCTCGAGTCTTGTCTAACGTGCTGCATTACGCCAAACACCGCTTGGGGATAGCTACCAGAATCGCCTCCCTCATAGAGGGTGGCATACGGCCGGTTACGCACAGGTCATCGAAAAGCATAGAGAGATGCGGAGCAGTAGATCAATAAAGGAGCGGTAGAAAGCCACCGTGAGGCCGTCCGCACCAGGGGCACTATTTGCCTTCATACCAGCCAGTGCCTCAAGGATTTCGTCCCTCTCAATAGGTAGGGCCAAAAACTCCCTGTGCTCATTAGAGAGGAAGGGTAACTGGATATGATCCAAATAGTCCTGTATGCTTTTGTCCATATTAGCCTGTGTAGCTGCATAGAGGTTAGCGTAGTATGACTGAAAGCGCACGGCGATGGCTGTCTCTTCAGTCAGTATGGCCCCATCGTCCGATCGGATTTTAGTGATCGCCGCCCCGCATCTTCGCGCCTTTAATATATTGGCCAGCACTGAGCTAGGCCTCTCACCTTCCCCATATACTCTGGCAGTAGCATACTTCCCTAGATTCAGTAATTCGGTATTGGCAGCCTCATGGTATTCTGCAAGCAGCGCCTTCAGTTGTTCTGTAATGTCGTCAAATGCATCCGACTGCTGCGCCGTCTCCACGTCACGTAACCTGGTTTCATGCGATGCCAACCTCTGCCGAATAGAACGCAGCACCCCAGAATGCTTAGCTATTGCCACCCCTCTGATGTAAACTTTAAATGTTTCCCACACCGTTTGGAAACTGTCCACTGAACCTAAATTGTTATCAAAGAACGTTGTGATCTGCTCTGCCAGCTCTTCTTTAAACAAGGGATCAAGGAGGGAATACGGGGGGAACCGCCACCCAAAAGGTGGCATAGTCTTACTAGGCGTAGCCAACGTAAGCAGTAGTGGTGAGTGATCCGATAGGGTGCGCGGCAGCAATTGGCACGCGCGGACCTGTGCTATAAGTCTTGAAGACGCCAGCCAATAATCTATATGAGTATGGAGATTATGATAAGCAGAGTAGTGCGTGAAACCCCCCTCTTCAGGGTTGAGTGCCCTCCACACGTCTGAAAGGGCCATACAAAGCATCTCCCTCCTAATTGCCTTAGCACCAGCAGTCTGCAGTCTGGTCGGGCCACCGGATCTATCAAGACCGGGATTCATAACCGTGTTAAAATCCCCCCCCCACAGCATGGGGGTTGAACCAAAGTCCTTAACTCTTTTTGCAAGTTCCGAGTAAAACTCAGGGCAGTCATAGTTAGAGCCGTACACGTTAACTAGTAATAAATCAAGTCCCTTCCCCTGATAGCGCGACAGTACAAACCGGCCCCCACCATCCGCAGAAAGCAGTTGAGCCTTGCCTCCCAGCTTAGGGTTAAACCAAGTTATCACCCCCCTGGCATGGGTAGTAAAGCCGGCCGCATGCGAATTCCCCAGCAGCCCTCTCACACGCAGCATCTGACTACCGCAGGGGAGATGCGACTCCTGGAGGAAAGCAATGTCTACATTATGTCGAGTGAGGTAGTGCAATACCTTGCGGAGCTTCCGGTGGTCATTGAGGCCCCTAACATTCCAGGTCATCACTCTCAGAGAGGCGTGCACCCCGCTCCTTGTAGTGTTACTAGCAATGCCTATCCCGGCCATGATAATTGATGTCTGCAAATGTGAGTCGCATGTGACGGTTACTTGGATGAGACCTATGCAAAGCAAATCGACAGCTCAATCCCTGTATCAAAAAAGCAACTAACTGCAACCCCGTCTCCCCCCACCTCCCAGATCAGACCCCCCAACTTGGCCTTGCCACGCCCCATCAAAGGCTTACCCTCCCCACCCATCTCCCAACCCCAAACAACTTAACCCCAGGCAAAAGGTGGACTGCACTCGCAGGCAGAGATCGCTCAGTCCGTAATATATATCAACTAGTGCTATAACCGCCCGCCCGACGTCCCCCCGCAGCAAACCCATCTTAGCCCTGCCGCCCTGTCTGTCTCCATTCGCAACTCTCCGTTCGGTGCCGCCTGCAGCCCACTTCTGCACGTGCTACAGTCACTCCCCCCTTTCATACAGACAGCAAGGTAAAAAGATCACCCATGACAGGAGCCGCCTGCTCACCTCAGCGCACTTAGCTACATAACAGGCTGGAGCTAGGAGACCATTGCATTTATCATAACACAGTATTACCTCAATCTGTCCTCACGGCTCTGCTGAACATTCCCAGCACCCCTAGTACCTTCCCATAGGGTTCACTATATATTCCTGCCGCAGAGCCGAACAGTCAGACACTAAGCTGGCGAGCACATCAACATCAATCCTGCAGCTCCAGCGTGCTCTCCGTCTCCCCACTCCGATGTCGCTTCTCCGGACTGCCCCGGCATTCCCTCTGCCAGTCCTTCAACGCTCCGTGTAGGGCTTTTGGATCCGTGAATATATGCGACCTCCCCTGTCGGTTAACACGGAGCTTAGCAGGATACAACATCGCGTAGTCCAGGCCCAGTTCACGGAGTTGTTTTTTAGCAGGGACAAACTGTTGTCCCGCCTCTTGCACTTAAGCAGTGAAGTCTGGGTATAGCGAGATATTCGACCCTTCATACGTTAGTGTCTTTTTTCCCACGCCAATCGCAGGGCCGCATCCCTGTCGCAGTAGTTCAATGGTTTCGCTATAATTGGCCGTGGCGGCGTGCCCGGAGGAGGCCTCGGCCCGAGCGATCTGTGTGCTCTCTCCACCACAAACATTCCAGAGAACACCTCCCGGCCCAGAAGCGCAATCAGCAGTGTCTCAATAAAACACTCCATCCGTCCCGTTGCGGTCGACTCCGGAAGGCCCGTGATGCGCAGATTACAGCGCCGCGTGCGCGCCTCCAAATCTTCGGTCTTGTCCTTCAGCACCTGCAAGAGACGGCTAAGTTGCTTGTGGTCCGGGTCAAGCGAGGACTGCGCCTCTTCAACCTCCACCAGGCGCTGTTCCGACTGGTCTAGTCTATCCGCGTGTTTATCTAGCCGTTCCCCCATGCGGTCCATTCTATAAGATAGCGCGTCAATCTTGGTGCCTAGTGAAGTAATGCCAGTCTGCAAGCCCCTCTCCATGGATAGCAGTAGACCACGCACGTCCTGTTCCTTCGTCGGCGGGGCCGCGGCACCGCCCGCATCGTCCGCCGTCGGCGTCTGAGACCTGGCACGTTTCTGCTCAAACGACAGTTTCTGCTGGGACTTATCTGTCTTGCCCATGATGATGGACACCTGTGAGCTGTGTCTCTGCCTGCAGCACGGCCCAGGTCAAGTGGCACCGCCAATGAACCAGGGGCAATATACGCACCGCGCAGCTCCTGTCTCAGCAATCTCCGGCCACAACCAGCAGCCCAAAGCCTAGGCGTTGCGCCCCCTGTGGCTCATCCACAACTGCACCAAGAATCCAACTGTAGGGCCAGCCCGGCGCCAGCCCTGCAAGCCTGCGCCAGCCGGTGCGTGCTCGGTGCCTCAGGCTCTCACCATCTGCAGGGGCCAGTACCGATCTCCACGGCCAATGGGGCATCCAGTCTCACACCATGTGACTCCCTGCAACAGCTCTCGCTCTGCTGCCAGACAGACTCGACCGATCCGGTCGTGCAGCACCGCCGCCGTCCGGCCAAACTTCTCGGCGCTGCCGGTCCGCAGTCCGCAACACACTGCCACCACCCATCGTGCGAATCGCCACTGTCTTGCTCTCTCTGGCGCTGTTCCGCTCGCTGTTCAGGCTATCACTGCGGCCGCCAAAGCTGTGTGCGTTATAGTTGCCCCAGGGTCGCCTCACGCCGCCTCAGGCGCACACTCCTCCTAACAGCGCCCGCAACGCTCACCTCCGCGGGACCTGTGGCAGCACCGCTTTCGACTGCCCCTCCGGACTGTGGTCAAAACAATTCCAAAGGGGGCTGCCTGTGCCACCTCATACAGGCCGCTACCGCCGCAGTAGGAGGGCTCTCCTCTCTCACGCCGCTCCTCGTTCTTCCTGGGTCAGCCTCCCGCGCCGGAGTCATGATGGCGGTCCGCAAGGCCGGCTCCTCCCACTGCCGCAGGCCGCACGTAGAGTGACGTAGGGTCGGCCGCAGCCAATGCGACTGTCGGGGATCCAAGGCCCAGCGTTACTCTGCTTTCCGTCCACGATTTCTCCTCCGCAGCGGCACCTCCCGGGCCCGGAACCACAGCCCGAGATAGCGCTCGCGTTCCGACGCCCAAATCACTTAAGGAGCTTCGTTTGCAGGCGGCAAAGGGCAGGATAATGAGTGGATTGTCGGGCTGCGAGTCGGAGCCCCGGGCTCAGGAAGCCATTCTTGTTGCGAGCCAAGCTCCGCCCCTAGTGAGGCATATTTCTATATGCAAAGCTGGCAACATGTAGTCCCACTAACCCTCTTTAACACAAGCCGATCCCACATGTGTAACTATGTCCTGAGCCCTGAATAGTAGTCACCCCAAGTCTGTGGCAGCGACCACAGCACCACACTCCCTTTGATCAGTGAGGGGTATTTCCATATGCAACTACAGACTCCAGTAGGCAACTAACTATCACAGTCCTACACCTTACATATTATCCTTTTAGTATCCTCGCTACAAGAATTTCTTTTTTTATATCAGTTATAGCTTTACTACAATGACCAAATTAATCTTCAAATGCAAACTAACATGGAATAGCAGTCTACATTACAGGCAGTACAGCTTGCAATTCCAATTTTAAATGCTAATTACTAACAAGTTTGTACTCGGAAAATACAACACTTCGTCAATGTATTCTATACATATTTCATCTTTTCATCATACACCCACACTGCACTCAGTAGGGCTCACAATGAAAATTATTTCTTCATTCATTAACTACAGAGTCCACTAGGCAAGTAACTATTACAGGCCTCAAATCTACATAATATCCTTTTAGTATCCTTTCTTCTTGAACATTTTTGATATCAGTTATAGATTTAGTACAATGACCAAATTCATTTTCAAGTAAAAATGAACACTCAGCAGTCTACACTGCGGGCAGCAGACCTCACAATTTGAATTTTGGACACGTGGTGCCAACTAACACTGTCCAACACAAGCCGATCCCACATGTGTAACTGTGTCCTGAGTCCTGAATGGCAGTGACCCCATGTCCATGGCAGCGGCCACAGCAGCATACTCTTTGATCAGTTAGACATATTTCCATATGCAAGGCCGGCGACACGTAGTCCCACTAACCCTCTTTAACACAAGCCGATCCCACATGTGTAACTGTGTCCTGAGTCCTGAATGGCAGTGACCCCAAGTCCATGGCAGTGACCACAGCACCAGACTCCCTCTCATCAGTGAGGCATACTTCCATATGCAAGGGCAACAGCACGTGGTGCCACTAACCCTGTTCAACACAAACCGATCCCACATGTGTAACTGTGTCCTGAGTCCTGAACGTCAGTGACCCGAACTTCGTAACAGCGACCACAGCACCACGCTCCCTTCGATTAGTGAGGGGTATTTGCATATGGAAGGCGACTACACGTGGTGCCACTGAACCTCCACTATGCAGGCCAGTGGTGCCACCAACTTATGCATGTGGCTGTGGGCCCTTGCTCACCGCTACCTCTGGCCTACACTACGGTCAGCACGTCTCACAATTCAGATAGAGTCCTGATTCCACATGATGCAGTCCAGTAGCCAAGACACATTGCTCCCAGTGCGGCCCGTCCACACCAAGCATCATCATAGGCTCATACAGTCTGAATACTTCTGCTGCCACTAACCCTCTTTAACACAGGCCGATCCCACATGTGTAACTGTGTCCTGAGTCCTGAATGGCAGTGACCCCAAGTCCGTGGCAACGACCACAGCACCGCATTCCCTTCGATCAGTGACGCATATTTCGATATGCAAGGCCGGCGACACGTAGTCCCTCTAACCCTCTTTAACACAAGCCGATCCCACATGTGTAACTGTGTCCTGAGTCCTGAATGGCAGTGACCCCAACTTCGTGGCAGCGACCACAGCGCCAGACTCCCTTCAGTCTTATTTGTTGTTTTTTTCTTTAAATAAATGTTTTTATATGTAAATCTATACATGACTAAGATTCTTCTTTGTCCAACCGTATAGGGACACTTCCAGGCCCAAGAATGTTGTTGGGGGTATGATGGTAATGTGGGAAGAGGGTGTGTTACCTGCTGATGTGGGGAGAGGCAGCGTCAAAGGGGTATCTATTACAGAAAGAACTCCGATATGTTTTCACAAATGCCTCGGACAAATGCCAGCTGACGGACTGAATCACAAAATGGTTTTTCAATGCTTATGTAATGTGAGTTATAAACAGTTCGCACCCAGGCTCGCAGAGGGACAGCTGCGGCCCGTCAGCTCGACTCACAGATGCAGTACTACGAGCCGTCCGTGTTATTGTAGCTATCCCTACCCTGTTCCGTCGTACGCCACGCCACTGCGATTACGTTCCGACGTTCGCCCCACATAGCTACCTATCGCAGGCGTACTCGCTGTTGGTGTGCAGGTCAGTGGTCTAGTTCTCAATATCTCACGGCCACTCCCTCAGGGCAGGTTTGCACACACACCACACCCATCCGGCACATGCGTCACAGGCCATGTGACCACGCAAATATAATAGATCGACAACGTCACATCCAGTGCTGACTAGATGGCGGACGCTCCACGTGTCTCAACCATAAGGAGTATTTGAAAAGTTGCGTAGAAGGTTAGTCGCACCCTGATCTTTATAGCCATCAGGGGCCTACCACCCCCTTGGCACGGACTTCAGATGCACAGAGTTAGTGCCACCCGAAGCTCATATGGCCATCAGGGGCCTACCACCACGTGGCACGAACTTAATTTCCACAGTCTTAGCGGCCCCAAAAGCTGATGTGGTCTCCGCCATGGATGACTCAGGACTCAGCGACATGTGTGAGATCTGACGGGCCGTGTAGAAGATGATGTGGTCTCCGCCATTCATGACTCAGAACTCAGCGACATCTGTGCAATCCACCAAGCACCTGATATGGTCTCCGCCATTCATTACTCAGGACTCAGAGACATATCTGGGATGACTTTTGACGGGCACGTGGAGTGCCCAATGCTGCACACTCCGGTGGCACCAGATAATTATTTGCTCATGGATGCGCAGAGGCGGCAGTGTCTGTCTCTCTTTCTCTCTCTCTCCCTCTCTCTCTCTCTCTCTCTCTCTCAATTCCTTCTATCTCTCTAACTCTCTCTCTTCCTTCTCCCTTTCTCACTCCCTTTCTTTCTTTCCCTCTCTTTTTCTCTCTGGCCTTTTTTCCTTCTCTGTTTCTCTGTGCCTCTCTCCTTTGATATGCCCATTACACACGTCCTTATTTTGTGCTTTAATTTCCAGGCTCTGTCGTCGACATCCATGGTCCCCACAGGAGTGTTCCACCTTCTTGTTTTCTGTTATTTTTGTTACATTTTGTTTATTAGTTTATCATCATTTATATATATCTTAATAAAAAAATTAATTTTGCAAATAGTTTTTCATTTATCGTTTACATATATATTTATAAAAAAATAAAGTTTGAAAAAAAAATGTTGTTTTTGGTTGTTCTCTTCAGTGCTGTGTGACTCTTTCTTGTTCTTATTACTGTTATTTGATGAAGTCCACCATGGTCTTAAATTTTGGGGCATTTATCGTGGGAATACTGGTGATGTCTGCAGTTTACACCAATTTCTGAATAGTATGTTAGATTTATCTCAATTTTACTTCCATTAAAGTGCTGATAATGAAATGCAGACTAGCCGTTCCCATACAAAAAGACATGAGGTGCACCTTTGCGATTTATTCTAAATACTAAAATCCTCTATTGAATTGCACTGAGGTAGTGGCTGCACTTACAGTGTACACACAAAATCAATTAAGAACTCTCATTGTATTTATATTGATTGGGAAGTGCGTCAAGTGCTGGATCTTGACGAGATACACTGCTCAGTTCGTATATTGTTCTGCACACGAAAAAATCACATCACAACTTTCACACCAACTGCAATGCGAAACAAACTCCGGTGATAAGCCACATTAGCACCAGGTATTTTACACCTGCTTTCTGCTGGTGTTAAGCAGGACAACTACCTGCACCATGAAACGGAACACAGCCAAGAGCCACACCAGAACACCCACAGGTGCCATAGAATCAATGAGCATGATGCAGGGATACCCATGAGGGCCACAAGACTCATCGCAACAACTCTTGGCCCGCCAGCGACCCCAAACCCGCATCTGAGCAAGTGTGTCCCTGTGGTCATTGTCTTAGCATGATAGGCACGAGCCCTGCAAATTAACAGTGTGCTGTCACCTCAGCGTTGGCAGTGAGCCTGGACATGTAGCTACGCATGCATCCTCTTGCATGCACAACCGGCATGTGCTGGTCTGGAGTACACAGGTCAGCACAGGGGTGTGCCTATCCGGCAAGGGGAACAGGGTGTCTCGGACATGTCTGTGTACAGGAAGTGCGGTAAGTGTGTCTGTGTTCTGGTGTGGCCTGCCACAAAGGCCGCAGCACTCGATGTTGTAAAGTGCCATGCACCACCTCCAAACGGCACTGTGATGGTGTAGTTTGAATGTAGTAGGACATGCACGAATAGGCATTACAATGGTGTGCCGTACGAGTGCACGAGATACAACAGCGCACCGTAGAAAAGTGTGGGGGCTCGTGGGAGGGAGAAGCAGCTTTTTGGCAATGTAACACACAGTGAACTCGCTCATGTGCCACTTGCTGGGCATCTCATCCATGATAACCACGGTCACAGACATCCCACAACACCAACAACCGGCCTTTGTACACATGCTGAATGAATGTAGCGTGGTTTTCACTTCTATAGTCGTTCAGTGGTGTGATGTTGGCGGGTTGTGTGACTTGTGCTCCTTGTTGGTGCGTTTCATTTTGGCCATTGTTTGTCTATACTTGTGCTGTACTTAATTGTGCATGTGTGCCATTCTTCCCATCTCCCTCCGTCCCCCCACTCCCTGCTTTTTCCTCTTCCTGGTGCTGTTGTGTCTATAATTTTGTTGCTCCACACATAAACACATGTAAAGAACAAATTAGAATAGTTTCTTGATTCTTTTAGGTTTCAAAACTTCTCTCTATTGGTTTCTTTTTAATTTTCATATAAACCTTTTTTTTAATATTCAACAACACATAGAAGTCAGAAATGCAACGTATTCTATCAACACACTTTCTAGAACATTCTACAACACGTGCAGGTTAAAAGTTCCCAAAATTTTTTTAACTTAACAATATTTTTTTGCAACATTTTCTCGAACATTTAACGGCACGTGCAGGTTAAAAGTTCACAATTGTTTTAAGTTCAAACAGTGCCTTCCAAATGCAAGTAGCAGCTGTGGTTCAGTTGAGCAAATTTTGTCCTATGATATGCACTCCACGTTGAAACTGCGTTTTCTTAACCAATCACAAAGTTGCTTTTCCACAAAACGAATGTGCACCCTACTTTTAAAAAAGAATGCTTTTCAACTCCCAATCACGTATCGTTTTGTATGGCAAGAAAAGTACTTCCCCATCTTTAAACATATCTCTTAATCTACCAAGGAACTGCATGAGCTACAGACATCTTTCCATACCTTCCAACCATACCTTCAAAATGCTATTGTGGATCGTAGGACATAGCTATATTTTCAGGTGCAAAAGGTATGCAGAACACAGACGTTGACTTAGACCTAGGTTTACAAAATGGGGACATTAAATGGTTTGCACAGAGAAGATTGAAGTTACACCAATTGCTACCTTTGGTTAAAACCTCTTTGCATCTTCCACACCCTGACCTCATGATTGTGCATTGTGGTCACCAGGTGACTCTGGGCAAAAGCTCACTTAATAGCTTCACATAATTTCCACGCCGGCCTTGAGGGCCTTCAGACCCATAGGGGTGAGTAGTTTGCGCTTTTCAAATACCATCTTGATTTGATACGTGTAAATTTACCTTCTCACTCCCTGTATAACACCCCCTAAGCACCATACACAAGTTACAATGTTCAAAACAAAAGTTCCTCCGAGTAGGTATAACTACATGCTGACACTACTTGACAGATGTGGCACAGCGGCCAGAGCACATGACTTGACAGCATATGACACACAGTTTGGACTCACGCTTTCATCCCCGACTCCGGCAGCACCTCAGCTTAGCACCATGAGACTCTGACAATACCTCACATATTTTCGGGACTCCAGGACTTTCAAACCAGTAGGAGTCAGTAGTTCGTCCTAGTAGGTATAAACACATGCTGACACTACTTCCACAGGTGTGCTGCAGCGGCTAGGGCACATGACTTCACACCATAAGACACACAGTTTAGGCTCACGCTTTCATCCCTGACTCCCGCAGCAGCATCAGACTACGCAATACCTCACTTAATTTCCGTACCCAGCACTTTCAGACCGGTAGGTATGAGTAGTTCGCTTCGCACCCCCTCTATAGCACACCCTAAACACCCCACAGAGGTTACAGTGCTCCTACCCTCCTATTTCCCACTTTTTTCGCCCTTGTTTCCCTTTACTCGCTTCAACAGAATAACAAAATGGTGGCCAACACTTCCTCCTTCCATGAGACTGTAGACAATACCTCACATATTTTCCGTACCCAGGACTTTCACACCACTGCGGGTCAGTAGTTCATCCTAGTAGGTATAAACACATGCTGACACTACTTCCACAACTGTACTGCAGCAGCCAGGGCACATAACTTCACAGCATAAGACACACAGTGTGGGCTCACGCTTTAATCCTCAAGTCGCGCACAAGCTCACCTTAGAAACATCACACACTCGCCAATACCTCACTTACTTTTCGTAGCCTAGAACTTTCACACCGGTAGGTATGATTAGTTCACTTCGCACCCCCTCTATAGCACACCCTAAACACCCCACAAAGGTTACAGTGCTCCAACCCTCCTCTTTTCCACATTTTAAACCCTTTTTCGCCCTTACTCGCTTCAACGGAATCACAAAATGGCGGCCAACACTTCCTAGTTGCAAACGCTCGCAGCGCTCGCGCAGCCAATCAGCAGCGAGCTCGTACTCGTAACGCCTCAGCAAATCGGACGGCAGAATTCCCAAATATCGATATCTGTAAATTTCAATATTTCTCAAAAACTACTGAACGGATTTACACCAAACAAAAGCGTGCTTTCTAGACCAAGACCCTTCTCCCTGCCAAATTTGGGGTAATTCCGTTCACCCGTTCGACCTGTAGCCTTGTCTAAAGTTTCCTATGGAAATTAACATTGAAAAAACATGTTTTGGGACGAATCACCCCCAAACTTTCAACATAGGAGCTGATCCCAACAAAGAACTATTTTTGAAAATTTCATGAAGATTCATCAATTGGCGCCAAAGTTATTGCGAATAGAATGTTGCCATTTTCCTATAGTAACTAAGTCCTAACTATAACTACCTACATATATATACATACACACACACACACACATATATATATACATACATATATCACACACACACATATATATGTGTATACATGTATCTATATATATGCTTACACAAAGTCCATTAAATGTTTAAAAAATACAAGTCATTTTAATTAAAATAAAAAAAGGAAACAACATAAATAATTTACAACTTACAAAAAATATTGTATGCAATAAAAACATTAATAATTATAAATATTATAATTTTAAGTAAACAACAACATAATAATATAAATTGTAACAATATTAAATAAATGGGAAAAAGTGTACATTTAATACATATACTATTCCTACTACAATTTATACAAAAGTAGGCAAAGTGTTGGACCAAGTCTGGATAAAATGTACTACTCCCACAATGCAACAGTAGGAAAACTGTTACATCATACAAGGATAAAATGTACTATACCCACTACAGTCACTGCATCAGTAGAGTAATTATTAAATTGCGGAGGTATACATTTTACTATTTCCACTACACTCAATGCAAAAATAGGGAAAGTGTTAGATTGCAGAGGGATAAAATATACTATTCCCACTGCACTAAGGGCCCAATTTGGAACCTGGTGGTCCACGGACCACCAGACTCACGAGGTCATGGCGGTGGCGGTCTCCTGACCGCCTTATTACGATTCAGGCAGTTGGACCACCAAAGACCTGCCACAAGGGAACCACTGTACACTGGTGGTGTTGCGGTGGTCATTAGGCTGCAATATGCTTGGTGCGACTGCTGGGGTCCCTCCAAGCATATTATGAGTTTCCTCTCCGCCGGCGGTGTCATGGAGGTTCTTCCTCTATGTACACCGTGGTGGAGAGGATACAAGGGGGGCCCTGCAAGGGACCCTGTGCCTCCTCCGCATATGGATGCACACATTGGGGCAGAACATGGGCCCCTGTGTGCATGCATGCCAATTCTTGCATGGCATGGACTTTTCAGTCCATGCCATGCAGGAACTGTTTTTGGCGTTCCCATTGTAGTGTCGATTTCCAGGGCACCACTGTGGGAGTGTGAAAAAAAAAGCCTGTCAGACAGGAGAAACTCCTAATCCAGTGGGCAGTCTAACCATGACTTTAGCGGTGAAGCAGTGGGGCTGCAACACCAATGTTGTCATTAGGCCCTAAGTGTAATTATACAAAAACTGTTGGATAGCAAAGGGTTACAATTTTCTATTTCTATTACATTCACTACACAAATATGGAAGTGTTGGATTGCAGAAGGTAAAATGTACTATTCCCACTCCAGTCAGTGTAACAGTAGGGAAAGTGTTGGATTGCGGAGAGGTAAAATATACTATACCCACTAAAGTCAGTGCAACACTAGGGAAAGTGTTGGATAGCAGAGACCAAGCACGCACTAGTCTACACACAGCACCAGCCAAATGCCAGTACATATACAGCCAGCCAAACACCAGTACATGCAGAACATCAGTCGAACTTCAGTTAACACACACACACAGAAACTTTCCCTGGTGTCTGGTGGGCCTAAAGATATGGCCTATCTGTCCTCGGGAGGGGTAGAAAATGGCAAAAATATTGACCCCATAATGGGAAGCGGCCCTTGCCCAAGGGGCCGCTTCTCATCATATAAAATCTGAAACTCCCTGGTGTCTAGTGGCTTTCTGCCCCCCCCCCCCCCCCGGGGGCAGGTGATCCTAAAAATATGGCCCGAGGGCAGATTACAGCTAGAAAATTGCCCCAATAAAGGGATGTGACCCTTGGCCAAAATTCCACACCCGACATATAAAAAATAAAGTTCCCTGGTGTCTAGTGGGCTTCCACCCACCCAAATGGCAGATCGACCTAAAATTAGCCAATCTGCCCTCAGGAGGTGGGGCGTTGGAATCCCCAAAAACTACCCAAGGTTTCACTCTCTGTAATCAGCTTTATAAAAGATTTCCTGGCTTCTAGTGGGTTGTTACCACTAGGGGAACAGATCGGCTGAAGAAAGGGCCGAATCAGCCCACGGAAGAGCTGAAACACAGATTTTTGTAGCCCTCAGTGGAGTGACCCCTTAGCCAGGAAGGAAAATCCCTGGTGGTCAAGGGTTACGGATTCCATTTCCACGATCGCGGTCCTACCTGCAAATGTGGAGCAGGAATCCACTCCAAACAGGCACAGGGAAAAGGAAAAACTCTTTCCTTTCCCCCTGCATCTGCAATCTAAACAAAATACCCTAGGATTAGCAAATGGCTTCCAGCGCATCCCCGGCTACATCTAATGACATCGGCGCTGTGAGCATGCCGACGTCTTCAGATTGCTGAGAGAGGGGTTGGGTGTGGCAGCAGAAGGTGTATCGCTGCCATCCCTGCTGCTCCGTCTGCCTGAGGGGTCGCCTAAGTGTGACTCCTGAGACTCAGACTATAAGTGGGGCCTATCCAGAATGTTGCCTATAGTGAATCGGAAATAACTACTACACTAGTGAGAGAAAAGTGGGACTCTGGGACCTGCCTCTTGAACACTAGAGCCCCGACCTCAATGGGCTATGAGTATTGTTTGTGTATGCCGTATTTCACTTTGTGCTCAGATGGAAATACTCCTTTTTTCATAAAAGCAAGTTTTTGACTGGACATTTGTTTCTAGTTGCTGTTGAATGTACTTTGAGTTGTAAGCCTACGTTCACCCCCTGCATCTATCTCCTCACTGCCCTCCAAGAAGCCTTGGAATACTCAAGCCACGCTACTACTGAGAGTCAAGTGCTAAACCGGTACTTGACCCAGTTGCTCCGTACCCATATTAAGTTGGGCCCCAGGACATCAGGAGTAAAAGACCTCAACCTGCACAGTTCAGCCCAGTAGCTCCTGCTCACTCCATGGCCCTCTGGAAGGGATTCTGACAACTCATTTTAAATTAACTCTGGGAATTATTTATTTTCTCACTAAAATGTATTTACCTAAAATGTCATTTCTCCCTCCACCCCTCCAGGAAATTGGTTTTGGTCGACCTTTCCACAATTTCTGCAACGTTTGTGTCAAGATCTTCAAGCTGTGACTTATAGGCAGACTATGTAGATGAGAAATGCACTTTAATGTTTGATGTGATTGGATGTGCACCACATTTGTATGGGATAACTCGAACTACTGACTTGACACACCCCAAGGGAAGACATCTAAGAGGAGATCATGGTGGAAAATCCAAGGCAGTATGGGCCTCATGTAGGTAGCGTACCAGTTACCACTTCTTAAATACCGAGCCGTACCGACTCGGTATTTAAGAAGTGGTAACTCGTATGTAGGTAATGAGTCGGTAATTTTTACCGATTCGTTACTAGTCGGTGATTACCGAATCGGTATTTACCGATTCGGTAATGAGGCATACCTTCCCATTGATGGGAAGGTATGCCTCATTACCGAATCGGTAAATACCGATTCGGTAATGGGGGGAACACATACAAGGGTGGCAGGGTGTCACATTGACACCCTGTTGCACCCCTGTTTCGGCCATGTGTGCACATGTGGCACACATACATGCCCTAAGGGCATGTATGTATGCCACATTGCACACAGCTACGCGCGTAAAAATGCATTTACACATACATTCATTATTTACCACCAACTATAAGTTGGTGGTAAATACCGACTCATAAACACACACACACACTCCCCCTACATCTCGATTTTGCTTTCGGAATTTACCGAATCGGTAAAATTACCGATTCGGAAGAGTTACCGATTCGGTAACATTACCGATTCGGTATTATTACCGAATCGGTAATTTTACCGATTCGGTAAATTCCGAATTCCCCCTACATACCAATGGCCAAAATACCGGTCGGTAACGGTATTATTACCGAAAATCGGCCGTTACCGACCGGTATTTGGCTTCCTACATGAGGCCCTATGTGTGGCTGTAATGTGCAAAGTCACACTATGTCCTTTTTCACAAAAGATATATTTTTCCTATGAAGAAAAAGCATTTGCGCTCCACCACCATGAAATATGAGGCATACATCTACGAGCGTAATTTGCCCTTTCCCTATATTGGAGAGATTTGTGTGTGTTCTATAAAGCACAATTTAGTAGGGTGCGTAAAGACCTTGAAAACATTTGTGAATAATCATAGATCTATGTTTTTAGTGTGTTTGTAGAACTTGTGACTGGCAGCCATCCTTGAAAACTCCATGACTCACCCCTAGTTGGTGGTTTTCTTTAACAGAAAAAACACAAAACTAAAGACTGCCCCTCAGAATAAATAAAATCCCCTGGTGGAAAGGTCCACTGATGCCGCTTCTGAGAGTTGAATGTCAACTTTTTCTTTACATACGGAAATCTACTTTCATGTCCAAAAACATTTGAAATTGGGCCCTCTGTCAGTGTCATTTATCCTTTATTCAAATTAGGCTCTTTTAGGGTCTTTGATAATATGGTCCAAGAGGTGGATACTTTTTATGTAAAGTTTTCGGGTGTGTCTTGCTAATTATTGTACCCTTTTATCACTTATCCTTTCGTGTTCAACTTCTCTCAACGTTCTCCACATGTGAAATTGAGTCTGTTCTTTATGTTTATTGTTTTGTGCAGCGCATACTGTCAAATTCAACAGCTTCTACGCACTTTCATGATAAGATAGTGGATACTAGTGACTAGGAGGTTGTGGCTACAGTACAACGGCATTTCAGCTTTCATGTACGATTTGATAAACTTGAACATTCCTAGCTTTTTATCACCTACATTAGAAGACATGTTTGAACAAATAATCCGACAGAAGCATGAATCCCAAACTTCTGTGGCCCGGGAGCTCGTGCGCGGTGTTCTACGCTGGAGGAGGCTGGCTCGTGCAGTTGTTCCATTGATGCCACAGTGCAATCTGTCTCAGCTTCTCTTATCGGTCCTCACCACCGCTATCTTTTCATTACCAAGTCACCCGTGGACTCGGTTTGAAGATGTTCTATCGTTTCTTATCCAGGTCGGCGTTAAGAATGCCCATGTTCTTGTGATAAAAAATGACAGCAACACAACGAGTCCCCAAATGCTCCCTTTACATCTGATCCGAAAGCAGAACGACACATTATTTTGGGAATGGTTGCAGGAACTAATCCTTCACTATCAGTAAATCCACCTTTGAATCTGCAAACATAGAACTCTGGGAGTGATTGCCTTCCAACGAAGAGCTCAAGATGCCTCAGGACATTCACAGGGCCTGACAGGCGCCTCTGATAGAAAGGTCTTATTCACTAAGCAGCATACAGAAGGCCTTCAGCGTCACTACATAATTTAAAGGTATTGGCAAAGCCAATAGGACTGGCCTCGGCAGGCTGGTGCCATAGCATTTATTATTGTTTTGCAAGCATATGCAACAAAAAGAAAAAAACACGCCACCACTGCTTGCAATTAAAACATTCAACTTAAAAAACATTCATTGAGACAGATGTTTTGCGAGTGATATTTTTTAAACAAGCCTTTCGGTTACGCCATGCATTTTATTATTATACTGTTTAAAGGAGTCCAGAATATATCAACACCTAACCAAGCTGGGAGCTACAATGTATGTCACCTAAATACTTAAACACAAACTTTGAAAAGGAGTGTATGCAGATTAAATAGATGGTATTTAAAGTTACTATAAAAATAAATAACTTGAAAATGCACACTTTGAACCTGCTTAGTGACTGAAAAGAAAGGAAGTGCTTGTAAGCATATTTATTTTATTTTATTTATTTATTTTAGAAGTTTTATATAGCGCTGGCCTGACCCAAGGGTATCGGAGCGCTTTACAGAGGATACATTGCAGAGATTACAACGAACGAGACAAGAGAACGACACAATAATAATGCAGGGCGTGGTTGAGGGGTCTGCTTCGTAGTCAAAGGAACATCTATTTCGTAGTCTTGCGGACATGATGTTGGAGCAGTGTGGGGTGTCTGTTACCCCATTCTGACTGCTCCTATCGACTCCCTGGGGCACGATTGAGGAACAGAATTTTGAGTTGGCTTTTGAATTTTACAAAAGAGGGAATGATTCTGATGTGAGGGGAATGGAGTTCCAGATTTTGGGCTCGCTTCCGGCGAAGGATCGAGCCACAGTTTTTAGTTTTCGAGATTTTGGCAGGATGAGAAGGAGGGAGTTTGAGCTTCTGAGGTTCCTGGCATGACCGGCTTTTTTGAGTTTGGCCGCCAGGTTTTCGGGTTTGAAGGTACATAGGGCTTTGAGTGAGGCAGGCTGTTTTGAAGCTGATCCGCATATGTAAACATTGTGCACAGGCTTTGTGCAGTCATTCGAAGTGAAGGGAGCCAATGGATAAACTGGTCTGACCCACTGTCCACGCCTTATACTGTAGTGGGAAGAAGCAAAGTGTGAATGACAGTTTAAAAGACCAATGGATGAAGCCAGCTAACCATAAGTACCTCTCTTTTTTGGAAAAACAATAGTATGGCGAGACAGCTAAAGCTTTCTCAAAGGCCAGACATAAACATTTAGCAAAGGCTTAATTACATTTTTCATAGGCCCCCTTAAGGCAGAAGTTATTCACTGTGTCACAGAAGATAAAGGAGGCCCAATAGCATGTTATTTGTGCAAGTGTAAGCGTGCATTTATACATGTATCACTGCATTCTGTGATGTTACAGCAGTATTCCACCAGTATACCAAATTTAACATGGTAAAAACACCCGTAAGTATCTCATATATTGAATGTGGCAGTGACTTTGCAAAGGGAAACAACTCTGCTAATCATGGCCGGACTGGGAGCAATTTTGTCAGACCAGCCCCCCAGGGGGTAAGGTGGTGCTGGAATGCTGCTTTTGTTAGTGGGGGCCGATATTGCAGCACTGCTGCAAAACTTGTCCCTAGTAACGAAACCAGCCCCCACTGCTGAAACAATGGCTCCCACCCTTCCAGCCTCCCAGGGAAATGCCCGATGCCTGCTATGGCCAATCCCGCCCTGCTGCTAACAATGTCTTCACCGCTATAAGGACGGGTATACACAAAATCACTAGGTCCTGGGTGTAAGACAATATATAAAGAAGTGGTCCCAGCACAGTTATATTTTAAATGCAGTATCAAAGCAACATCAATAAACAATGAACAATTAAATAGTGCTAAAGTGTTATTTAATCACACGAAGCACATGGTAACTTTTGATTTAGGCCAACAATTTTGGACGATAATACATTAAAAGGTTGGAGTGCCCAACTGGGTGAGGGGAGGGGAGGAGGGTGATTTGAGTGAGGTAGTGAGGCGAGTGACAAAATTAATATACAGAAGTATCACAAGTGAATTGTTAGGCATGTTACTCAATGCCACATAATCGCAATGACATTTTTCAAACAGTTTACATTCATTATGGCAAGCCATGTACAATAGAGCAGACACAGTGCACAGTGCACTATTGATGGTACTGGCATGTATAGTATGTTGACGTTTCGACCCCGTAACCCATGTAGGTTGGTTTAGGTCCTTACTGACGGGGTCTTCCTTAGGACAAAGGTGAAGGTGTGGAGAGAGGGGCACCTAAAGATAAAACAAGGATTTGGTCAGGTCCGAAGAGGGAGAGTATCGTGGACGAGAACAGGAAGAGGAATAAATCGCTATATTTACCGTGTTCAGATAGAGAACCTAGTAGGTACAGACTTGGCATCAAAGACGGTAGGGCTCCAGGGCTCCAAATTGCGGGGGGGAGGGGAGAGTGATGGACACCTGTAATTATAAGGTGTCAGTGAACATATGGTCCAAATAGGGCTCAATAAATTACTGGAAATGATGCTCTAACCGAAAAGAAGTAGACTTACTTAAAATGAAAATGAATTCCCCAAGACCTCAGGGCAGAGTTAATGCTGCATGGATAACCGTGGTCAGGCCATCGGTAAATGTGGTGAAATTAATCACAAACAATTTCCTGGATAGAGTCAAGACATGTAAAAACGGTGGAACAATCAGTGCAAGGATCAAAGTCAAGTGTCTAAAATCAGTACAGTTGTGGTAACAGCCGCAGTAGCAAAATACATGATGCATGCGGAAAGACCTGGTGACAGATCGGCCGACTTGCTTTCAGGAGAGAGGAGTCAAAAGAGCGGGAGGTTATGGCAATCGTTAAGAAAAAATCAAACAAAGCGCTTGTCTCCAAAGATTGTGAAGGAAGTGACACATGCAAATGAATGCCACTTAAGTACGTTGGCCAAAAGACAAGGGTGGGCCGGTTATAGATAATCTCAGTGCTCGTTATAGAAGGGGGCCCGATCAGGCTGAAAGGAGTTTGTGTGAAGTAAGTCAAATTCGTCTGTGTGGTGGATGTAATTAACACAATTAACTAGCGTAGTGAAGTCACACATGAACAGAGACCGCCGATTCACTGTTGAGTGCGGTTCCAGCCTAAACAGTGTGTTATGAAAAAGGCTAGCGTTAAGATCTTAGTGAAGATAGACGGTGCCCGACTAGTGCACGCAACATAATGTACAATGAATTAATATAACCGTGTTCGTTGTTAAGCGGTGTGTTGCGAAAAAGGACTAGCGTTAAGATTTTAGGGAAAGTGGATGGTGCCCGTGTAGTGCATGCAACAAAATGCACAATACATCGATATAACCGTGTTTGTGAAAAAGAAACCTACCAAAGAGGTCATGCGTACCGACATGGCAGGGGGTCACAAGCTTGTGCATGGGAGGGCGGAGAGGGTAACTCACAGTAATTGCAAGTTCGGGTGAACTAACTATGTCCAAGGACAAGTTCTTACCGCTTGTTAGTCCGGCGTTCCTATACTTTGAATGAGCGAGCTAGCTGCCTCTGCCCAGTCCCTTTATTATGTGTCATGCGTGAAGGCGCTGTTTGCCGCATGACGTTCCGCGATCGGCAGCAACTAGATGCCTGCCGTGTCTAGAGTCTATTAGTTTATTAGAAGAAAGACTCCCGGGTATTTACAAATTGTTCAGGTAAAGAGTGGATTCAATTAAACATTTAGGAAGAAATTGAAAGATGGAGCACGTTAGGATATTCGAAAAAGTTTAGCAATTAAAACAAATAAACACATCAGAAAACAGGACATCTGCACAATTCAAAGAGTCAAAATAACTTAGATAGCAGAGCCAGTGCAATCCATTCGGTGAGGGTGAGGGTCTGAAACCTCACAAACAAAGAAATACAGTGTTTCGATGGTGACATAGACATTAATGTAAATTACTTCACACGAACTCCTTTCAGCCTGATCGGGCCCCCTTCTATAACGAGCACTGAGATTATCTATAACCGGCCCACCCTTGTCTTTTGACCAACGTACTTAAGTGGCTTTGTACGATTGCCATAACCTCCCGCTCTTTTGACTCCTCTCTCCTGAAAGTGAGTCGGCCGATCTGTCACCAGGTCTTTCCGAATGCATCATGCATTTTGCTACTGAGGCTGTTACCACCACTGTACTGATTTTAGACACTTGACTTTGATCCTTGCACTGATTGTCCACCGTTTTTACATGTCTTGACTCTATCCAGGAAATTGTTTGTGATTAATTTCACCACATTTACCGATGGCCTGACCATGGCTATCCATGCAGCATTAACTCTGCCCTGAGGACTTGGGGAATTCATTTTCATTTTAAGTAAGTCTACTTCTTTTCGGTTAGAGCATCATTTCCAGTAATATATTGAGCCCTATTTGGACCATATGTTCACTGACACCTTATAATTACAGGTGTCCATCACTCTCCCCCCCCCCCCCCGCAATTTGAAGCCCCGGAGCCCTACCGTCTTTGACGCCACATTTGTACCTACTAGGTTCTCTATCTGAACATGGTAAATATAGCGATTTATTCCTCTTCCTGTTCTCGTCCACGAAACTCTCCCTCTTCGGACCTGACCAAATCCTTGTTTTATCTTTAGGTGCCCCTCTCTCCACACCTTCACCTTTGTCCTGAGGAAGACCCCGTCAGTAAGGACCTAAACCAACCTACATGGGTTAAGGGGTCGAAACGTCGACATACTATACATGCCAGTACCATCAATAGTGCACTGTGCACTGTGTCTGCTCTATTGTACATGGGTTGACAAATGAATGTAAACTGTTTGAAAAATTGCATTGCGATTATGTGGCATTGAATAACATGCCTAACAATTCACTTGTGATACTTCTGTATATTAATGTTGTCACTCGCCTCACTACCTCACTCAAACCACATTCCTCCCCTCCCCTCACCCAGTTGGGCACTCCAACCTTTTAATGTATTATTGTCCAAAATTGTTGGCCTAAATCAAAAGTTACCATGTGCTTTGTGTGATTAAATAACACTTTAGCACTATTTAATTGTTAATTGTTTATTGATGTTGCTTTGATACTGCATTTAAAATATAACTGCGCTGGGACCACTTCTTTAACAATGTCTTCACTGCATTAATTTATTCCCTTGTAGTGGCGTAACGAAAGTGGAGGGCTACCCCTGTCAGGTACACAGGGGGGCCATCGTTCCGGATTTAATCCGGAACTCTCAGGCCTAAGTACTGTGCTGAGGGTGTCTCCTGCAGCTCGGGCCCCCCATACCACGGGAACTGCGGCGGCCTGTGTTACGCCCCCGTCCCCTTGCATCTTAGTGTTGGTTGAATTCCTTTTGCTAATTCCAAATACACATAGAAATATCATGACATAAATCATGTATGCAGATTTGTACAATGTAATAAGCTATTTATTGACATTGTTAAGGGATGACAAGTACATGACTCACAAGAAGACTGAATGAATGAATGATGTTACTTGTAGGACGCTAACAGCTACTCTCATCATCAAACTCTTTATTTCGGTAGAATACCATAAAAAAAACAAAGATTCGAAAAATGGATTTCATACATATCAATGTAGAGTGGGACAGTGCACATGATCAGTTGAAAAATACTGTTTAAAAGTGACGATTCATATGAAAGTTGTAATAAAGACAATAAAACTAAGAATTAAATACTACAGGAACTATGCGGATCATAGTTTTCATCGCAGGATCTAGCCAGCAAGGGAGATTAGTGTGCAAACTTTAGCAAGGTCCCGTTTCTAAAGTGCAAATGCGTTGGTTACTAGCGAATGCATTCACTAGTCATTCGGGTGATTCATTTTTCGCAGGTTTGCCCCCAACAAGGAGAATGAATGTGCAAATGTAGCAAAATCTCGTTTCTAAAGTGCAAACTGCGGGTGCTGTGCGGGTTATGGTTATCATCGCAGGTTCCAAACCAACAATGAAGAAAGGTTAATGTACAAACTTGGCAATGTCCCGTTTCTAAGGTGAAAGTGCATTGAATACTTGTGATTACATTCATCAGTCATGGGGGTCATCGTTTCTATCACTGGTTCTAACCAACTGGAAAAATGGATGCAAATTTAGCAAAATACAGTTTCTAAGATGCAAATACATTTGGGCGTTGATCACGATCCTGTAAAAACCGGGTACGAACCGTCGGACGGAGCATATTCTCCGTCCGACGCGTACCCAGTCGTCAAAATCTACCAACATGGAATTACGATTCATGCGGAAACACCATTTCCGTACAAATCGTACAAAACCCCGACCGACGATAATAAACCTACAAATGCGATCCGGGAAAGCGCCGACCTGATGTCGGGACGCTCGCAGCCTGCCATTCACGAACCAGGAATTACGATTCGCACCGACGTCATCCCGCACGGTGAATATTATCCGGCAGCCAAAAACTGCCGGGAAATCAGGACGACGCGAACAAGGAGTACCAGTACGCGACGGACAGACATGGACCCGAACCTACGTGTCATCCCGGCCCTCATAGCAGTCGGCCTCCTCTACAGGTTCGGACGCAGACGCCGCAGAAGGTCAGAACAACTAAGGGAGGGGGGAAAGTGGGGGGGGGTGGCAGGACCAGGGCAGGCCACAAACCCCCCACCAAAGTCACACAGCACACATGCCCTGGACATACCTGACTCCCAGGCCCTGGTCACTACGAGGGGGTGGGGGCGTGTCCAGCTAAGCCAGCGACCGCCACAACGGAAGTCCTTCACAACGCGAACCGGCAACACAACCAGACAGGTACGTCCCGTACCCACGCCTGAAGAGCGTGGGTATGAGTCGTACCACGCCCACACCCACGCCACCCCAACAATGGCGGGACGGCTCGTAGCCACGTGGCAAAGGCCTGGGTACGGGCCGCACAAGCATCACATAGCGTGGGGACGGATATGTACGGACCGTACCCCCACCCCGTATGCATGGAGCGTACCCCCACCCCAACAGTGTAAGTACGATCCGTACCTTCACCTCAAATGCATGGAGCGTACCCCCACCCCAACAGTGTAAGTACGACCCGTACCCTCACCTCGAATGCATGGAGCGTACCCGCACCCCAACAGTGTAAGTACGACCCGTACCCCCACCCGCGTACATATGGAGCGTACCCCCACCCCAACAGTGTAAGTATGACCCGTACCCCCACCCGCGTACGTATGGAGCGTACCCCCACCCCAACAGTGTAAGTACGACCCGTACCCTCACCTCGAATGCATGGAGCGTACCCCCACCCCAACAGTGTAAGTAATACCCGTACCCCCACCCGCGTACGTATGGAGCGTACCCCCACCCCAACAGTGTAAGTACGACCCGTACCCCCACCCGTGTACGTATGGAGTGTACCCCCACCCCAACAGTGTAAGTACGACACGTACCCCCACCCGCGTACGTATGGAGCGTACCCCCACCCCAACAGTGTAAGTACGACACGTACCCCCACCCACGTACGTATGGAGCGTACCCCCACCCCAACAGTGTAAGTACGACCCGTACCCTCACCTCGAATGCATGGAGCGTACCCCCACCCCAACAGTGTAAGTACGACCCGTACCCTCACCTCGAATGCATGGAGCGTACCCCCACCCCAACAGTGTAAGTACGACCCGTACCCCCACCCGCGTACGTATGGAGCGTACCCCCACCCCAACAGTGTAAGTACGACCCGTACCCCCACCCGCGTACGTATGGAGCGTACCCCCAACCCAACAGTGTAAGTACGACCCGTACCCTCACCTCGAATGCATGGAGCGTACCCCCACCCCAACAGTGTAAGTACGACCCGTACCCCCACCCGCGTACGTATGGAGCGTACCCCCACCCCAACAGTGTAAGTACGACCCGTACCCCCACCCGCGTACGTATGGAGCGTACCCCCACCCCAACAGTGTAAGTACGACACGTACCCCCACCTCGAATGCATGGAGCGTACCCACATCCGTGTATGTCATGAGCGTACATATTGTGAAATAGGAGGGGTGTGTGCAGAGTCCTCCCAGCAGTGCCCAGAGACAGGAGGGGTGTGTGCAGAGTCCTCCCAGCAGTGCCCACAGACAGGAGGGGTGGGTGCCTATCACTCCCAGCAGTGCCCTGAGACAGGAGGGGTGGGTGTAGAGTCCTCCCAGCAGTGCCCAGAGACAGGAGGGGTGTGTGCAGAGTCCTCCCAGCAGTGCCCAGAGACAGGAGGGGTGGGTGCCTATCACTCCCAGCAGTGCCCAGAGACAGGAGGGGTGGGTGCAGAGTCCTCCCAGCAGTGCCCAGACACAGGAGGGGTGGGTGCCTATCACTCCCAGCAGTGCCCTGAGACAGGAGGGGTGTGTGCAGAGTCCTCCCAGCAGTGCCCTGAGACAGGAGGGGTGTGTGCAGAGTCCTCCCAGCAGTGCCCTGAGACAGGAGGGGTGTGTGCAGAGTCCTCCCAGCAGTGCCCAGACACAGGAGGGGTGGGTGCCTATCACTCCCAGCAGTGCCCTGAGATAGGAGGGGTGGGTGCAGAGTCCTCCCAGCAGTGCCCAGACACAGGAGGGGTGGGTGCCTATCACTCCCAGCAGTGCCCTGAGACAGGAGGGGTGGGTGCAGAGTCCTCCCAGCAGTGCCCAGAGACAGGAGGGGTGGGGGCCTATCACTCCCAGCAGTGCCCTGAGACAGGAGGGGTGGGTGCCTATCACTCCCAGCAGTGCCCTGAGACAGGAGGGGTGGGTGTGGAGTCCTCCCAGCAGTCCCCTGAGACAGGAGGGGTGTGTGCAGAGTCCTCCCAGCAGTGCCCAGAGACAGGAGGGGTGGGTGCCTATCACTCCCAGCAGTGCCCGGAGACAGGAGGGGTGGGTGTAGAGTCCTCCCAGCAGTGCCCAGAGACAGGAGGGGTGTGTGCAGAGTCCTCCCAGCAGTGCCCAGAGACAGGAGGGGTGGGTGTCTATCACTCCCAGCAGTGCCCGGAGACAGGAGGGGTGTGTGCAGAGTCCTCCCAGCAGTGCCCAGAGACAGGAGGGGTGGGTGCCTAACACTCCCAGCAGTGCCCAGAGACAGGAGGGGTGGGTGCCTATCACTCCCAGCAGTGCCCATGGAACGCAAAGGGTGGAGTAGCCACAGATACCATGCCCACAAATGTCAGTCAGGTGCACAAAGACCCTGCAGTGCATGTACCACATGTGTGCGAGGCTGGGAGTATACGCATGCATAGGGCCAAAAAGATAACATGTCCACATGAAGTCATGTCAATAGTCCACATACACAAGTACAATGACTACCAAGGATGCCACGAATGATGCAGGTGGAGAATGGCTCTGCATGCATGTGCAAAGTTGAAGGAGTCCGTCACACACCCACCTAATGTACACACAGCTCGGCACGAAATATTGGGAACACCCTGCAGGGAAGAAGTCAGGGTACACAGAGGAAGAAAAACACCTTGGGACAATTGCAACATGCAGCAACTGCTTACATGAATTGAGAAAGCTAGCTAACACCGTGTGATGGCACACAGATCCCATGGTCCCCCCTATGAGCAGCACACTACTACATTTCCCACACACCCAACACATGAACACCACCCACAACCATGTAGCAGCCCCACCGACAGCAATGCCAGCAAAGCAGGAGTGTTCCAAGGGCAAAAAATAAATAGCTTTATTCAGCATGATCCAAAAACTGGTATGTAGAAAGTTCAATATTTACAAAGCCCATAGGGCAGTCCAGGAGTCACAGCTGGATGGGGGACACAGTGGGATGCGTGTCCCCTAGCTTGCCTGCACAGTTACAATCCGTTGTCTTCCACAGGGGTGAGGGCATCAAGTGGGGGGGAAGGAACAGGCACCGCAGGGACAGGAGTGCGAAGGGTAGGCGACGTGGGTGCAGGGATGGAGGACTCCACCACAGGGGGTGGGGCAGGGCCAAAGGTGGATTCTAGGAGTGCGCTGCACACCTCGGCAAGGTCCTCCAGGGACTCCCCTGCACCCGAAGGAACCACAGGCCCCAAGGAAGGGGGGGGGTCAGAGGGATGGGTCGCAGCGCCACTGGGGGAGGGTGTGGACAGGGGGGGGGACTCAAGCACCCTGACCGTGGACTTCCTTGACCGCTTGCGGGGTGGTGTCACTGTGGGGCGCAGGGACAGAGCGGCCATGAAGGAGTCTTTGGGGGAGATGTGGCCAGGAGAGCTGAGGGGAGGGGATTTGGAGGGAGTGGATTGGGTGGAATGCGGACTCCCACTCTGGCTGCGTGTCACACGTTTGCCCCCCGACCCAGTGGGTGTGCCTACTTCACCCTGTGTGTGCGTGTCAGGAGGTGTGCGGCGGACCTTCCCTGCTGGTGTGGTGCCTGTGTCTGTTGTGGTGGGTGCATGCTTACGTCTGGGTGTATGTGGGACAGGCATGGGAGTGGGAAGTGTGGAAGGGGCAGGGGTAGGGGGTGGGACATAGCGCTGCAGGATACCCACTGCTGCAGTCAGTGTGGAGTCTATGGACCTCAGCAAGTTGCGTTGGTCAGCCTGCGATGAATGAATGCCCTCCAAGTATGCCTCCATGTTGTTGAGGACCTGGCTGTGGGCATGGAGGACATTAAGGATCGCAGTCTGACCAATCTGCAACTGCCGCTGGATGTCCACAGACTCAGCATTGGCGGCAGCAGTGGAGACAGGGGCAGGGGGTGCGGTGCCTGGCAGGAAGGAGACATGTGGTGACCGGGCACGTTGGGAAGGGACACGAGCACGTGGGAGGCAGCTGATGCCAATGGAGGGGGCGGTGTGAGATGTAGGGCTGCTGTCAGATGGTGGTGCAGCCACCGCCCACTCGGAGAGATCATCCTCGGACCCGTCAGCTTCATACTCTGTTGTGCCAGTCGACAGGTCCCCGGGTTCACTCTCCTCCGCCTCAGTCCCACTCGAAGTGCCAGCCACGATGTCACCGCTGGCACTGGTGCTCGGTCCCTCCGCGCCGTCTGTGTCCATGTCTCCCTCCATGTCCCCCGACGATGCTGTGGGCAGGGTGAAGAGACAGGAATTAATCATACACCTGTATACATATGTCACATGAGTCAAATCTACTTAGGTTGCAGTGCATAGCCTGAAACAAAGGAAGAGTTACAACTACAAAACAAGGTACATATGTAGGCCCTGCAAGACACAGTTGTGTGACCCACCATGCCATGGAAAAACTATGGAGAGCATGACACAATAGCAAATGAGATGACATGGAATTTTGACTGAGGAGCAAGGCCCTGGGGACAATCCAGCACTGCATCTGCACCACACAGCGTGGCAGGCAATAGGGATGAGCAGGGACCACATCCAGGAACTAGAGGCACATGCAGCATAGGTAATACTGATATCATGCCCACCCTGACTGGCACACTGCACCTTGAGTGTATGTCCAGACAAACATCACACACTGGCCAGTCCTAGCAAGGAGATTACAGGTCTTGACATGTAGGCCATGCCCGCACCACCCACCCCCTACATGAGACAAATCTGTGGAGACACAGGAAGCACTTACATCTCTTAGTCTGGGTGAAATACACATGGGATGCAAAAATTCAATATTGCACACAAACTACCCAAGGTGCGCCTGTCCAAATAATCATGTACAAACAGGCATCATCAGATGATTGCAACAAGACACACAGGCAATGGCCACCGTGAGTATGTACTTGGAAAATCAGGTCAGGCTGGACAGTGGACACTTGTAATACATCTCACGTCAATATACATGGTGCCAGGGGACAATGGCACAATGGAAAGTATAGTTCCCAGGCAAACATATACGACTAATAGTTCAAATTGATAAAGCACAGAAGTAGTAAAACAAACAAATAATGCAGTTCACAATTTTAATTAAAAAAAGACATAAAAAAATCACATATAGTGAAATGACAATATACAATAAAATTGGAATTTTCAATAATACAATTCAATAATATAGATTACACATAGTGGCAGAACATAAAATATCTTCACGACGCGCGTTTCGGCACAGAGTGCCTTCGTCAGGAGTAGCCACAACAAATTTATGTAGTTAACAGAAGGTGGATCAATGACATATGTATGTAGGGGCAATATCGACCAGAAATATTGTTTCTTCCTTTTCTTTATATGGTTCCTTTCTTCTTTGCTTATTCGATGATTCTTGGTAAGGAAGGAGGTATTTTTATTCGTTTTCAACCCAGTAGGTTGGAAAAATGATGTTCATATGTCAGACCGTAATATGTCTTGCAGAAATATATTTAATGAGAGAGATAAAATCTGTGACTCTTAATCTGCTGATAGTATCAGATGATATTCTGACAACTACTCGAATGCGGCAGAGCGTGTAGATAGTGGGTATACAAATGAGATGATGGCGGAACTGGGAGACACGCATATAATTATGCAGGATTGGTCTCACTAATCGGATAATCAAGTATCTCGATTTGAAAGTTGCTTCCGCTCGCCAAATGTTGTGTGATGTGATCCAAAGGGGACAATGGCACAGAGCTTAACCTATGCTGTAGACACAGAGATTGTCGACATTCTCGGATTACACACATGATACCTAGGAAAAGATGCCCCTGGGGACAGTAGTGGCCACACAACTCCATGCTCCTGAATGGGAATGACTGCAACACACGCTAACATCCCTGCACTATGCGTAACGCACACTCATGCACATCATGTCACAGGCCACCACATGGGACATGCCTGCTGGAAGGCCTCGCACTCGAGAGATTAACTCCCATGTCTGGAATCAGCATTAGTGCCAACTGACATGGAACCCACAAGTCCAGAACTGGACAGGGCACAGGCAAGCTCACTAAACCTGTTACACACCACCCCCACACATGATGCTGCAGGCATTGTACACTTGGAGAAGGTGTCAGGCTACATAACCTTGTGATGGAGTGACTACACACAGACCAGGGAACACATTGCAAGGAGGGGAAGGGAGGCAGGAGAGCCCTGCAATACTGTGGGTAACAGGATCTGCACAGCACCATAAACCCTGGAAGTGTATCCATGGAACAGTGCACTTACAAATGCTGGTGAAACACAACAAACACACACATGTACCTACCCCCTTCCGGCTGCTGCATCTCCTGTAGGCGCCTGTCCAAGTCAGGAAAGACCACCGCCAGCACACGTTTCTGGATGTGGGAGAGACGGCGGCGCCCGCGGTTCTTATGGCTCTCAGGTGAGTCCCCCAGCAGGAACCGTGCGATCCTCCGCGTCCAGCACTGGATATCCTGCCAGCGTTTCCTCACCTGGGGCAGGCGCCGCTTCCGACCATCCGCACTCCTCACGGCGCTGACGGCGTCCAGCCATATCTTCTCCTTGGCAGAGGCGTCTACCTGTGAGGATGGACAAGTGACACTACCTCAATACACCTGGCACATGTCATGGGGACACAGATTATAACACATTTGCTGTTTCCAACAAGGCATAGTATGCATCCAACGCATTGCACCTTTGTCATAGGGACATGATCCTCTGGGGGAAGGCCAAAAGCAGTACGTGCCATTTCAAGGACACAGGTGGAATGAGGGCAACTACACAAGCAATGAGCCAGGCTCACACTGTGCATCACACCCACCCCTCCTGTCTCAGGGCACTGCTGGGAGGACTCTGCACCCACCCCTCCTGTCTCAGGGCACTGCTGGGAGGACTCCGCACCCACCCCTCCTGTCTCAGGGCACTGCTGGGAGTGTTAGGCCCCCACCCCTCCTGTCTCAGGGCACTGCTGGGAGACATCAGGCATTCCCCCCCCGGGACCCCCCCCTACAGTACATAGCATGTGTGTTACACCTGGACACAGTGGCAGAAGTCACAGTCACTAAAAAGGGACACAGTCTGTGCCAGTGGACACTGCACTCACCTGATAACCTGGTCGCCCATACAGCATGGGGTACCGTGGGAGGATCACATCCACCAAAGCCATGTTCTCCTCCAGGGTGAATGGCTGTGACCTCTCCACAGCCCTTGATATGGTTCCAGGGAATCAGTAGCAGCAGCTGGGTCGTGGAATACAAAGATGTGCAGGCAAGTGCTCCCTCATGGGACCTGCCTGCCTTATATCTGCCTTGCTGGCCCATCTCATGCACAGGAGTACAGAGTGATTGGTCACTCACATTTGCATCCTATGTTTCCTCCAATCCCTTCAAACCTAGCAGTCTGTGGGTTCTAAATCTGTTTTTTTCTCCTGCATGATGTCAGCCCCACAAACACATTGCAACAAAGTAGATTCATTCCAACTGACGTCTGCCATGCAGCTTCCTGAACAAATTCAAAATTTGAACTTGGTCTCCATGACAACTAGCATGCATGTAGGCCTTAATATTGTCCCTCATGTGTCCCCTATGTAATTTTGAGCTTCACACACAGGTACGGCGCGTTCCGGGGCCCTAGGGCACCCCAAATGCATAGCAACGGCCCGTACACGCGTGCCTACGTTCACTATCACTATGGGTGTCCTCGCGTATGCGTACTCGTAGTGGTACGGGCCGTACACGCACCTGTACGCTCCCTATCACTACGTGTATGCATACGCGAGGACACCCAGAGTGATATGGAGCGTACAGGCGTGTGTACGGTCCGTACCACTACGAGTACGCATACGCGAGGACACCCAGAGTGATAGGGAGCGTACAGGCGTGTGTACGGTCCATACCACTACGAGTACGCATACGCAAGAACACCCATAGTGGTAGGGCCGTACACGCGCCTGTACGCTCCATATCACTATGGGTGTTCTCGCGTATGCGTACACATAGTGATAGGGAGCGTACAGGCGCGTGTACGGTCCGTACCACTACGAGTACGCATACGCGAGGACACCCAAAGTGATAGGGAGCGTACAGGCGTGTGTGCGGTCCGTACCACTACGAGTACGCATACGCAAGAACACCCATAGTGGTAGGGCCGTACACGCGCCTGTACGCTCCATATCACTATGGGTGTTCTCGTGTATGCGTACACGTAGTGGTACGGACTGTAAACATGGCTGTACGCTCACCATCACGATGGGTACACATACGGCAGCACTCCCATATTGATATTGGCACGTACACAGGCCCTCTTAGCAGCAGTACGGTGTTTTTCACATATCACAGTGGTGACAGGCAGCACACAGGAAGGAATAGGGCGGACATACTTGTCCATGGATGGACATCAAGCCATTGTCTGTGCATTACTACATGTGTGGGGCACAGGTGTGACAGGCTGTGATGTGGAACATTACTCTTGAGTCGAGAAGGCACCAGATGTATGATGAGATGTGGACAGATGTAATGTGTGACGGTGCAATGTGTGCCAGGCATGCCCTTGACTCCTTTGACATGTGTGCATGTCGTACTGCACACATGGGATGAGCGTCACTGCCATGGCACGGACACCAACACACGGAAGTGTCCCCTGATGCCCGGTACAGGGGTTACCAGACATGACTTGTCACTACCCACGGTGCACGATGTGACTATGTCATGTATGTGTGGGGGCTTCCCATTAGGTTGATGTTGGAGCACCCTCAAAAGCTGCAGCTGTTGCAGCAACCGACATATGTATGTGTGTAGATTGACATTGGACACTGTTCCGCACACCATGCCACATGTGGTATCGGATGTGAGGTACGTATGTATGCATGGGACACGGATTAGCGTGACAAGGACATGTCTGCATCCTCTCAATGAAGGTGTGGTGAGTCATGACATGTGCACCTTCATGGCAAGGTGTGTGGGCTGTCCTAGTGTAATGTCATGTGACCTGTGGCTCTAGTGTTCCGCTACCAGTCTCTGCAATCTGCATCCTACTTCTGATGATGTGTGGGTGTATGTCACTCCTGTGTTGCGTCTGGCTGTTCACTTGCACTGGGACACAGCTAATCCCATGGCATGGCATGTGGAGGTTCTCAATCTCCGTGTGTAGCTGGGTCTTGGTAGGAGTGTCACCTGGCAGCCATACGTGTCCAGGGCATGTGGCACATACCTGACTCCGTATGTAGCATATGTGTATAGACAGATTAACATGTGCTCAGTACAAATTATTTGTTGTTGTGGGGCACTAACTCTTCCGTGTCACTTCCAAATTCCTGCAGAGCACCGCCTCTTCCCCGAGCAATTCCGGATTTGGCTGCAATGCGGGAGAATGATCGGATCCGGTGCTACCGCTTCCCCCAACAGTTGATTCTGGAGTTGACGGCGAGACTGGCACCACACCTGCAACCGCTGCACAGGTATCCTACGGCACTGACACCCAAGCTGAAGGTAATGGCAGCCCTACATTTTCTAGCCACGGGTACCTTTCAAAATACCATAGCTCATGTTGGTGGCATGTCCCAGAGCATGTTCTGCCGTGTGCTGCATGATTTCTTAGAGGCCATGTTGATTCACCTGGATGACTTCATCAAGTTCCCAACCCCTGAACAGTTGACTGGGGTCAAGCGTGGATTCTATGCCCTGGGAGGGATGCCCCATGTCATTGGGTCCATAGATGGGACACATGTAGCTTTGGTACCACCACACGCACGGGAGGTAGCGTACCGCAATCGGAAGCACTACCACTCCATCAATGCCCTTGTGGTGTGTCTGTCCAACATGGTGATTTCACATGTCTGTGCTCGTTTTCCAGGATCAGCACACGATGCCTACATCATGAGGCGTAGCAGGGTTCCTGAAATGATGATGCAGCTGCGCAACGAACGAGCATGTGTTGTTGGTGGGTACAGTCTGTCTGTCCTGTATTTTGCATAGCCTACCAGCACGACCGCTTCACCAGTTCTAACGATGTCCATGTGCTTCACATGTAGGGGACGCTGGCTATCCCAACATGCCATGGCTGCTCACACCTCTCCGCAACCCCATCACGCCGGCCCAGCTCCGCTACAACACCGCCCATGGCCGGACAAGGCGAGCGATAGAGAGGACGTTTGGCCTGCTGAAGAGCCGATTTCGGTGCCTCCACAAGACCGGCGGCGCGCTCCCATATGCCCCTGCGAAGGTCTGCAAAATCTTCATGGTCTGCTGCATGCTGCACAACATGGAAGTTGAGAAAGCTGTGCCACTCATCCTGGATCAACATGACGAGGACCATCCACCCGTGGAGGACGAAGGGCTTGGCAATGGGGATAGTGATGTGGAGGATGTGGAGCCGCAAGAGGACATCCGGACTCGGCTCATAAGCGACTTCTTTGCTTAGTGGTGAGTACCAGTGTCTGAGTGTGCACGCATTGGTCCCCGTGTGGCATGTGTTGTGATGTGTGTCTCCACCTGCATGTATGGCACGTGAGTCAGAGGTGTGTGTGGGTGTGTCACTGGAGTGATGGTGCCAGTGATGGTTGTATTTCCCCAGTCATAATTGTGACCTAGCATGTTAAATGTAAATGTAAATGTCAAGGTACTTATAGAGCGCACTGTCACCAGACGGCCACCTTGCGGTGTCGCCTTTGCGGTTTCCTGGCGCTGATACTCATACCGCCGTGGAACCCCTCCTGGCTTTCCCTGTGAAGTGTCCACTCCTGGGCACCCCCAGGGTGAAGCCAGGCATCCTTAGCGCTGTTGGGGCCGGTGTGGAGGCTAAGCAAGCTATTGCCCAGAGTTGCAGCGTGGGGCCCGTGATTAGAATAGGCACCGAGGCGAGAATAGACAGGTCCGAGGAAATTGAGCCCGAGCCCCGCCGAGGCGGGAATCGAACCCTGGTCCCTGGCCAGAACTCTGCTTCAGGGTCTGCCGCTCTAACCATTGAGCCACACTCCTCCATACATGTGTCGAGTAAATGCACATGCAAGTGGCTGTGCTTTTTGTGGCTGACTTCTTGTGTGTCTCTCTTCCCCAGGTACTTGCGCATGCCGTCTGCTGCTTGCATTGTTGTGGCACTGCTATTCCTCATGGACACGTCATCGTGTGCTGACTCAGCGTTACAGGCACGGACACGTTTGGAAGTCTCCATAGGGTAAGGGATGCATCAGGGGTGTATTGGGTGTGGCAGTTGTTCACAATGTATGCACACTGCCCCTGTCGATGTTTGGTTACTCTGCAGACATGTAGCATCACCATGGTACACATAACATGCAGCTGGGTACACCTGAATAGATGGTCAGACTTGTTGACAGTCATCAGTGATGGGATAGTGGATTGTGATGATGGCATCAATGTGTGTAACACTGCCCTCGGTCACATACGGTTTGCATTGGCTTGACATGGTGTGGGACTTCTACATCAGCGGATCAATGGTGTATGGCAGGCTCTCCGTGAGCAGCTGTGGGTGTTTAGCTGTTGGCCGACAATTGTGTGCCAGTTCCATGGCTATCACGCATTTGTGCTGCAGAAGGGGGGTGCCAGTGTTGGACCCACATGTTACTCCACTTGAAGTGTTCATGTGTACTTCAAGTTGCCTCTGCAATCCCGAAAACATGACTAATAAAGGTGTCCCTATGCCTCCAAGGTGCCTCTTCTCAGTCAATGCTGGTGTGTTGCCACGGTGCATCCAGCATGTCTGGCATGGTTTCCCCTGATCGTGGCTATGTGTCTATGTGTTGAGTAGCAAGATGCAAGCTGCAAGCTGTGTGTGTGGGCTGAGACTGTGTATTATGCATGATGTCCATGACTGTGTGGGTATTGTGACATGTGCCATCCCCATGCAGCCAACGTTGGCCAGGCCCCCATTCTCTGCATCCACCGGACTCAAGCTTGCAGGACATGGTTCTGCCACCTGTCTACACATACCTGGGTGCCCCCCAGGACACTGGACTGGATCCCTGACCTCTACGCATGACTGTTGCTGTACTCAATGTGTCTGTCAGCACGGTTGTTCGGCCACCCCCTCAGCTGGTTGGGCCCATCACGGGTGTGTGTGGTGCTCCATGTCTGTCTTGCCTAATACACTGTGGCCCGTGTGTCCTGTGCCAGACTCAGGCCCCAGGGTGTGGATGGTTGAAGTCAAAAGAGAACTCTGGCATGTTTAGACTTTACAAGACACATGTAAGGTAATAATGCAACCAGCAGGCATCTTCTCTTCATGGTGTGAATTTTTATTTTTTTGGGGGGGGGGGGGGGGGGTATGACGTGAGGGGCTTTCCGGGAGTTTGGAATCCAAAGTTCAGTAGGGGAGTTGGTGTCCTTGCCATTGGAAGTCCTCAGAGTCCATGCCACAGTCTTTGTCTACATTGGTCAGACAGTGACCAGCAAGGCCATGTGGCAGAGAATGTCTCTTGATGCTGTGATGCTGTTGCTCCAGTGGGCCAGGTGCCAGGCCAGGTGTCCTGGGAGATGGTGATGTTGCGCCGACCCTCACGGTCTTTTCCGTAGTCGACCCGCCCTCCTGCGAGGACCCTCAGAAGCAGGCCGTGACGACGTCTGGGATGCTCCATCGGATGTTTCCTCCTCCTCCTCCTGATCCCTCCCTGTGGGTGGTGATGTTCTCCGCCTTCTGGCACAGGGAGGGTCGGCCATGTTGTCGGCCATCCGACGGAGTGTATCGTAAATTCCCGTGTACGCCGTCACAAGCTCAGCCTGTCCGTCCTCCATCCTCCGTTGGTGTTGCAGTAGACAGGCATGTAGCTCCGCATGTTGCTGGGCCTGCTGGGTCTTGATCCCCTCGAGGATGGACACAACCTGGGCCAGGCCGGTGGTGTCCTGCCGGTATGTGTCCAGGATGTTTCGGACATGGGAATACACCGGTTCCGCAGCCAACTGGTCAGGCTGGCGCCTCCACTCCCACCACCCCTGCCCACTTGCACCTGGCCTGCCCTTGTGGGCACATCGGGTCTCCGGGACCCCTGAGGGGTGGCATTGGCGTTGTCGCCTGCCTCCTCCTGGGTGCCCAGGACACCGTGTCCCTCCTGGCCAGCCTGGCTGCTTTGTGGTGGTGGGGCAGGGATCCTGGGTGTCTCCTGGGATGTGGCAGGAGTGGGGGTGGTGGTTGACCCCGTTGTACCTGACGCAGGTGCTGCAGGTGGTTGGACACCAGAGGGGCCAGGTTGGTCGGGGTCGTCCACAGAGTGGTGTGAGTCATCGCTGCCGGTGGGATCCGCCTCCCGCAGATCCGGGTCCTGTGAGTCTTCCCCCCCAGTGTTGGGGGGTGAACCACGACGTTGACCTGTGTGTGAGAGAGACAATGTTAATTTTGGTCCATGCAACATCCATGTTTCATCAGTTTCAACGTTGGCACATTTCCTCTTGGAATTAGGATCTGTCTTGCATTCCACTCACAGTGCACTTGTGCATGGGTGTGTCCCTTGGGCACCACTTTGGCCCCTTTAACTATGTGTGGCACAGTCTTACTTGCTGTGTCAAGTGTGTCTGCAGTCAGCAGTGGAGTGGGCAGGTGTGGCGAGCCATGCATTGGCGCTTTCCGTGTAGCACTGTACATGTGCACATGGAGTGGATCCACACACTTATATAATGCAGGTAGCTGTTGTTGTGCTCGTGAACAGGTTGTGACATGGCCCTGTGTTTTGCCATGGAGAAGAGGGGGGTTCTGGCACTGGCCACCCTTGGCTACATGCACGCAGTCTACCTGCTGACGAGCAGACATTCCCACACACCACACGGCTGATTTGCTCTCCCTGTGTCTCCCTCCCTCTCTGTCCCCCTCTCCCTCCCTCCGTGTGTCAGCCTCCTCCCTCTGTCCGTCTCCCTGTGTCTCCCTCCCTCTCTGTCCCCCTCTCCCTCCCTCTCTGTCCCCCTCTCCCTCCCTCCGTGTGTCAGCCTCCTCCCTCTGTCCGTGTCCCTGTGTCTCCCTCCCTCTCTGTCCCCCTCTCCCTCCCTCCATGTGTCAGCCTCCTCCCTCTGTCCGTGTCCCTGTGTCTCCCTCCCTCTCTGTCCCCCTCTCCCTCCCTCTGTGTGTCAGCCCCCTCCCTCTGTCCGTCTCCCTGTGTCTCCCTCCCTCTCTGTCCCCCTCTCCCTCCCTCTCTGTCCCCCTCTCCCTCCCTCTCTGTCCCCCTCTCCCTCCCTCCGTGTGTCAGCCTCCTCCCTCTGTCCGTGTCCCTGTGTCTCCCTCCCTCTCTGTCCCCCTCTCCCTCCCTCCGTGTGTCAGCCTCCTCCCTCTGTCCGTGTCCCTGTGTCTCCCTCCCTCTCTGTCCCCCTCTCCCTCCCTCCGTGTGTCAGCCTCCTCCCTCTGTCTGTGTCCTAGTGTCTCCCTCCCTCTCTGTCCCCCTCTCCCTCCCTCTGTGTGTCAGCCTCCTCCCTCTGTCCGTCTCCCTGTGTCTCCCTCCCTCTCTGTCCCCCTCTCCCTCCATCTCTGTCCCCCTCTCCCTCCCTCCGTGTGTCAGCCTCCTCCCTCGGTCCGTGTCCCTGTGTCTCCCTCCCTCTCTGTCCCCCTCTCCCTCCCTCTTTATCCCCCTCTCCCTCCCTCTGTGTGTCACCCTCTGTCACCTCAGCCCAGCTTCCTGGGCACACACTGTCAGCAGATCTTTGAATGGCCCTTGGCTTGTTGATGTGAGTTTGTTTCTGATCTCCAGGCACCCATTGGGTGTAGTGTGTGTCTCTGCGCTGCTGCTGCGGTGGTGTGTGCTGCCACTCTTTCACAATGTTGGCTGTTCATTAGCTGCTGTCATGTGCAAAACAGTGCCTTCACCCCCATGTGTTGATGCAAGGCGTCCGCCATTTGCTGGCGGGTCTTTCCTGTGTGGGGACACAGTGTTTGTATGGCTGTGACCTAGGCCATATGGGCAGAGGGCATTGTTGTCTGCTTCTGAGTTGCACTATGTGAATTTTGGGGCCCACCCTCCCGCCATCCGGGTTACCGTGTCATGTGTTGGTGTCTTCTGTGGCCTGTGACTTGACATTGTCCAGCTGGGTGCATGGGGCATGGTGGCGGCAGTGGCATGTGCGTGTTCATGGAGTGTGGTTGAGTCATGCGATAGCTTGGGGTGGTTGCGTGCCTGTTAGTGATTTTGGTTGTGGATGACGTTCCCCCCATGTGAGGTGCGTTGTTTGTGTACTCACCCGGGTCTCGGAGTTCTCCTAATCCTTCGACTGCCTCCACCGGCTGTATGGCCATCACCCGCTCCTCCCAGGGCTGGTAGTGTACGGGTCTGCGGGAGGGCCCTCCTCCAGTGGCGGTGGCCTGGTTGTGTTCCTCCAGCATCTTGGCTCGGAACCTCCTCCGCAGATCGTACCACCTGGCTTGGCATTCATGCCTGGTCCTTCTGGTGTCCGCAACAGCATTCACAGCATCGACGATGGTCTGCCACATGGCTGTTTTTGCTGCCATGCTGGTCTGTCTGACCAATGTTCCAAAGAGCTGTGGCTCGACTCTGAGGATTTCATCAACAAGGACCTCCAACTCTCGGTTACTGAACTTTGGATTCTTGTTAGTGGGCATGGTGAGGGGTGTGGGTGTGGATGGTGGGGGGTGTGTGTGGATGGTTGTGGGTGTGTGGGTGTGGTTGTGCAGGTGTGTGTGTGAATGTGATGATGGGGTGTTTGTGAAGGTGGTTGTGTGAAGGTGTACAAGTGTAAGGTGTGGTGAAGCTTGTAGTATGGTTCTGTGGTGTCTGGCAGCAGTGAGTCTGTTGCAAAGGCTCATGGTTTGTGTGTGTGGGCCCTTTTTATTGGTCCATTGGTGGGTGTGGCTGTGTTTGAAGTTTGGGTGGGTGTGTTATAAGGAGTGGTGGTGTTTTGGGCCTCTGTTTGTTTTTGGCAGTTGCAGGTCAGTGAATGTGTTTTTTTAGTGTTTGTTGGACATGTTTTGTGGCTTTGTGCCATTCGAATGGTGTATTCTTGTGTTGTTTTGGTTTGTCCTGGTTGTGTACGTGCGTTTTTAGCGTGTGTACGGTGTGTACATGGGCCATTTGGTTGTACGGTGCTGTCCTTGTGTGTGGCTTGGTACGACTCGTACATGCGGTTGTGATGTTGGGGCCTGGGTTGCGCTCCGTACTTAGGAGGTTGTGGTGGGGGTGCGACTCTGACGTACACGGGTGTACATACAGGGGGGTAGGACACGTACAGGGGTGGGGGTACGACTCGAACGTACAGGGGTGTACATACACGGGGTAGGACACGTACAGGGGTGGGGGTACGACTCGAACGTACAGGGGTGTACATACACGGGGGTACGACACGTACAGGGGTGGGGGTACGACTCGAATGTACAGGGATGTACATACACGGGGGTACGACGCGTACAGGGGTGGGGGTACGACTCGAACGTACAGGGGTGTACATACACGGTGGTACGACACGTACAGGGGTGGGGGTACGACTCGAACGTACAGGGGTGTACATACACGGTGGTACGACACGTACAGGGGTGGGGGTACGACTCGAACGTACAGGGGTGTACATACACGGGGGTAGGACACGTACAGGGGTGGGGGTACGACTCGAACGTACAGGGGTGTACATACACGGTGGTACGACACGTACAGGGGTGGGGGTACGACTCGAACGTACAGGGGTGTACATACACGGTGGTACGACACGTACAGGGGTGGGGGTACGACTCGAACGTACAGGGGTGTACATACACGGGGGTAGGACAAGTACAGGGGTGGGGGTACGACTCGAACGTACAGGGGTGTACATACACAGGGGTACGACGCGTACAGGGGTGGGGGTACGACTCGAACGTACAGGGGTGTACATACACGGTGGTACAACACGTACAGGGGTGGGGGTACGACTCGAACGTACAGGGGTGTACATACACGGGGGTACGACACGTACAGGGGTGGGGGTACGACTCGAACGTACAGGGATGCACATACACGGGGGTAGGACGCGTACAGGGGTGGGGGTACGACTCGAACGTACAGGGGTGTACATACACGGGGGTACAACACGTACAGGGGTGGGGGTACGACTCGAACGTACAGGGGTGTACATACACAGGGGTAGGACACGTACAGGGGTGGGGGTACGACTTGAACGTACAGGGGTGTACATACAGGGGGGTACGACACGTACAGGGGTGGGGGTACGACTCGAACGTACAGGGGTGTACATACACGGGTGGGGGTTCGACACGTACACGGGTGTACATACAGGGGGTGTGTGTACATTAACGGGGATTACGACTCGAACGTATGGGTGCTGGGGGGAGTGTTGGGCGCGTATGCGGGCACATGTCTCCATGGTTGCAAGGGGAGTTCGGTGCAGACGGTGTTTTTACCATACGGTTGTGAGATCGGACGCACGGGTTGGATCGTGATTCCTCGGTCGGACTTCACTTTTCACATTTGTACGGTAAATCGTCCGAGGACGTGTCGGACACATTTTCCGACCCGAGGACGTGTGGGGAAATATTCCGAATGCGGTTCGTATGGACTTTTTTTTTTTTTTTTTTTTTTTTTTTGAAAAACCTTTATTACAATTTCAGAGAAATACAAGTATGGGCCTACAACCAATAGGCCGGCCGCTAAAATGCAGTGTGACCCTAGGTACAACTGGAACATTCACGTCGATAAAGCCATAAAAGGGGGTAACTGGAGTGTAAATCCTTGCCGTCGGCCGCAGTTGCAGTCCATGAACAAACAAAGGTTTCATATTTTTAAGAAACGAAAAACAACAAACACACAAGGCAAGGAATTTTAGAGCAGTAGCATGTGCCCATCGTATCGAGGGAGTAAACCAACCCGGGTAGACAGAGGGGGAGGGGGGCAAGGCCGAAGAAACCAAACTCGCATGTCACAGGAGCGTACAGGAATGCGCGGGCTAGGGCGACAGTGCGGCATCTATCTCACGCGTCTGAGGCGGGGCACATATATCCCCGCGATAGGCGTTCCAAGGACCCCACACCTTACTCCACTTGCCAGGCTCGCCTCTCGCCACGTACACCGTTTTCTCTCTGAACATACACCAGTCCATGTGTTCTTTCCACTCGCTGACCGTGGGCGGCCTCTGGGAGCCCCACAATTGTGCAATGTCACGCTTCGCTACCATATAGCCCAGAGTCACCCACTGCGTCTGCGTCGCATTGTAATCAGTAGGCTCCCAGACATTCAACAGACATCGCCGTGCCTCCGGCAACAAGGCCACATGCGTGACTTCTTCTAACACAGCATGCACTCTGCACCAAAACCGAGTCACCTCCGGACATTCCCACAGGATATGGAGGAAACTCCCCAGTAGCCCACAGCCTCGCTTACACAACCCATCCACAGAATATCCCATACGCATCAAACCAGGCCCCGTGACGTACACTCTGTGGAGTATTTTAAGCTGGACGAACCGCAATCGGGCCGGGATAGCCACCTCTTTCGGGGAGGCCACCGCTGACACCCAATCCTCGTCGTCCAGCTCCAAACCGTCGGCAATCCAAGTCTCCCGCAATGAGGCCAGCAAACCCACCCGATCATTAATAAGCTTCTTGTAAATCAGCGAAATGGTGCTATCCGGCACATGGCCGTCCAAGACCCTGTCCTCCAACGGGGAATTCTCCGGAATAGCCGCCGCGTCTGGAAACACGGAGCACAGGGCATGATGAACCTGAGCATACCGATAGTATTCCCTATCATTCAACTGATATTCAGTTTTCAGCATGTCGAACGTCTTGAATTTCCCTTTCGTCCAGAGATCCCCTACCGTGCTGATACCAATCGTATCCCACTTCTCAAAGCCTTTCGTAGTATACAGATAGCCCAAGCGCTGAGATGTATACAGTGGAGTAGCCCGAGTCAAGCGATCCCTCCACCCCATCGCCGCATTTGCTGCATGCCACACCTGTACCGCGACCCGCGTCGGGCCCGTCAACCGCGCATCGAGGGACCCCGAGTATAATGCTCGATTATAGTCACCGCCCGGCAATAGCAATTTGTCCATCTCAAAAGCCGGGTTCAAAGCAGGGCCATACATCCCGTGATTGACGGCAGCCAACTGGGAGGCCCAGTAGTATCGCTTAATGTCCGGGAGGGCGACCCCCCCATCGTACCATGGCAGGGTTAGTTTGGCAAGAGCAATCCGCGGCCGCCCATCCCAAAACAATCGACGCTGGAGACACTCCACCTCCCGAAAATAACGGGCCGGCACCAGGTCCATGGTGTTCTGTAGGGCGTACAAAAAGCGGGGCAGCGACATCATTTTGAACAACGCTGCCCGGCCAAGTGGCGAAAGCGGCAGCCGCCGCCAACCCGCCACATCCGCCCTTAGGCGCTGGAGGGGGGGGAGAAGATTCCGTTCGTAGCGGGCCACTGGGTCCAATGTTATAAAAATACCCAAATAAGTGAATCCCGATGTCGCAATCTGGATAGGGCACCCCCGCGGAAGGGGGGGGCCTCCCCGGAAAGAACGTACACACAGGACTTAGCCCAGTTGATGACCAATCCGGAGTTGCGACCAAAGGAGCTCAAAACGTCCACCAACACGATGAGCGATTTGCACGGCGATGCAAGATACAAGAGTATATCGTCCGCGTATAGGGAGACCCGGTCCTCGTATTCCGGCGTCCATCTAAGACCACGCATCGAGGGTTCCCATCGCAACCACTCCGCAAGGGGCTCCAAACAAAGCGCAAATAGGAGAGGCGACAGCGGACAACCCTGTCGGGTGCCCCTGCCCAAGATAAAGGGAGCCGATACCCGTCCGTTGACCACTACCTGTGCCAGCGGATTGTCATAGAGCAATTTCACCCAACCGATGAACCCCGGGCCAAAACCAAACTTCGCCAATGCTGCCCAGATGTATGGCCATTCCAGGGTATCAAACGCCATGGTAGCGTCCAAGGACACCAAGATGGCCGGTTCACGAAGGAATGGTGCGCGAGCAAGGATGCCATGCAACCGCCGCAGGTTCAAAGCGGTATTGCGATGGGGTATAAAGCCGGATTGATCCTGATGAACCAGGTCGCCCACAACCCGGATCAGACGATTAGCCAGTACCTTGGCGAGGATTTTAGGTTCCGCGTTTAACAGGGAGATGGGCCTGTAAGAAGCACATTGATCACGGGGCTTCCCCTCCTTATGGATAACAACAAAGGTAGCGAGACGTTGGTCAGAGGGGAGAGAGCCTGCCGCCCTAGCCTCGAGGAACATGTCCCTGAGATAAGGCGCAATAACATCTGGGCGCAACTTGTATAATTCAATGGGGAGTCCGTTAGGACCCATGGCCTTGCCCGATGCAATCGAGCGGATGGCCAAAGCAATCTCATTTGACGACAGGGCCGCATCCATCACTACTTTATCCTCATCGGACAAGGAGGGCAGAGCTACGTCCCGAAGCAGCAGTCGAGAGTCTTCCTCCGAGCGTTCCGAGACCGGAGAGTAGACCCCGTGAAAATACTCCGCAAAGCAATCAACTATATCACCGGGGTCAGTCACACGTACACCGTCCACCCTCTCAACCTCCGGCACCACTCGACTCGCTCTCTCCTTCTTATCCAACCAAGCAATCAATTTCCCGGCCTTATCACCCATATCATACAAACGTCCCTGTTGCTCCCTGCTCACACTCCTAGCAGATTCAGTAACCAGCGCCTTGTAGTCGGCCTGCTTGAGCTCCAAGATATGCAATCTGTCATCCGTTACACCTTGCTCCAACTCACTCTCCAACTCAGTAATCTCATTTTCTAGCCGAACAACCTCCTGCGCAGCGCATTTTTTGGTGGAGGAAATCAGAGAAAGGGCCTGCCCCCTGAGCACCGTTTTAAAGGCCTCCCAAAGGGAGATGGCGGACGACACCGACCCCACGTTGTCCTTGAAGTAATGTTCCAGAGATTTGACCAAGTCTGCACGAATCGTGGGGTTCCGTAGGTACCAGGGGTTGATCAGCGCCACCCTCCCCTCCGCCCCCAGGGCGATATCCAGGTGTAACAAAAGGGGGGAGTGATCTGAAATACCACGTGCCAAGTGTCTCACCTCCCCGATCATCCCAGCTTGGGCCGCAGGAACTAGCATATAGTCAAGCCTCGAAAGATTACCATGGGCCCCAGAATGGAAGGTATACTGCGCCTGTCCAGGGTGTTTCAACCGCCAGCAATCTATCAGTCCCAGGGCATCCAGAAAACCCCCCAACCAACTCTGGGCCCGAGGGAGGTCCCTAGGGGGGTATCGATCCTCAACTCCGGAAACAACAGCGTTAAAATCCCCCCCCAGGACCACCACCCCCCCCGGGAGCCCTAGCAGCAGACGTCCCAAATCAGCATAGGTGGCCGTCTGCAGGCCCGGCGGGACGTAGACTGTGACCAGCGTAATCAATCTACCCTCCCACCTCCCCACCAGCGCAGCGTAGCGCCCTCTGTCGTCGTGGATCACCTCATCCACCACTAACGGGAGAGAGGTCCTGACCAAAATGCCCACTCCCCTCGAGCCAGAAGTGAAGCCAGAATGGGCCAGAAGGCGATACCCTCGTCTATTCATGGCATGGAAAGAGTTCCCTATGAGGTGTGTCTCCTGCAGGAACACAATGTCTGGCGAGATACGTTTCAGAAACTGCAGGACTACCCCCTGCTTTATCCTGTCCCCCAGCCCATTCACATTCCAGGAAAGAAGTTTCAGCCCCCTACCCCCCATCCCTCCCAGCACAGAACATCCCCCTCCCGGGTGGCACAATCATAGTAGAACAGCATGAAATATTGTCCCGCCTTGTGAAACAAACAAACAATCCCCAACCCCGTCCCATCAACCCCAACAAAACTCCCCCCTCCCTGCACCCCTGCGTGAGCCCGAACAGCCCCCCCAACCTGCAGTGTGCCTGTCGCCCCATTATAAAATTCACTACAAAAAGGACAAAAAAAAAGAACCCCAGAAGGAGGAAAGGGCCCCAGCAAGCCCCCCGCAACCTCCAAACACCACGGGGAAAAGTGTCAACAACTGGAGTCCGGTGCAGCCACAGGCGCAAAACGTTACCAAAGCAGTGCAGCGCCAGAATCACAGTTCCATTTCTACTCCGGCGAACCTTCTCCGCTCTCTGTCATCCGCCCCTCCGGCTCCCGACTCTTGGGCAGGGCATCCAGCCACTCTCCCACCGCCTCCGGCCGGTCGAAGAAGTGTGAGCGACCATCTAGCTCGACTCGCAGCCTAGCCGGGAAGAGCATCGCATACTTAAAGTCCAAGTCTCTCAAGCGCCGTTTGATGGCCGAGAAACCCATCCGTTGCTTTTGAACCGCTTGCGTAAAGTCTGGGTAAAAGCTAACATTAGAGTTCTCAAAGCGTAATGGCCCCGCCACCCTCGACGCCTGCAGGATAGCGTCTCTATCCCGGAAATTAAAAAGTCGGGCAATGATCGGCCGCGGGGGGGCACCCACCTTAGGCGCACCCCCTGGAACCCTGTGGGCCCGTTCCACGGCGAAGAATTTGCTCAGCCCTTTGGGTGGTAGATGAGTCACCACTAGATCCTCCACAAAGAGGTCCACAGCAGATTCCTCCGATCGTTCGGGCACGCCGATAATGCGGACGTTGTTCCGCCTGGCCCTGCCTTCAGAGTCCTCGAGGCGACGCTCGGTCAGATCGCTTGCGAGCTGCAACCTCCGCACCGTCGTCTGCAAAGCGGCCACATCCACCGTTAGGCTCGACGTCGCTTGGGCCAACGAGTCGACCCGGTCGTTGGTTTTTGACAGGTCTGCTCTGACCAAGGTGACATCGATCAGCACCGAGTCCAACTTATTGGCCAGAGTATCCAGTTGCTGGTTCACGGTCACCTTCATCTCCTCGATGGCCCCCATGACATCCAGCAGAGTAAATTCGGGTGATGCGCCCGAGGCCTCCTTGGGCGGCTCAGGCGATTTACGTGATCCACTAGGGGATCCCTTTGGCTGAGCATAGCGGTCCATATTGTTGGCCTGAGAATAGGCTCCCCTCCGGGTAGATTTGGGTTTTAGCTTGTCGCCATCCACTCTTGTCGTCATCGTTGGCGATCAGCAAGGTCGGCACCCTCCAGCACCCGGAGGAAGGCCCGGGGATCCGGGCCGCTAGCTGATGTCCAGGCTTGGCACTCCGCACTCGGTGCAGCTCTCCCGATGTCTCCTCAACAGTTTCGGCCGGTCAACTCGAAACCGAAAGTGAAAGTACGAGTTCCAGGGCAGGCCCAGCCTGGCATGCCGCTGTTGTTCACTTTGCAGCCGGGCACCTCACCAACCCGAGTCCGGGACCAAAGCCGGAGAAGGCCGCAAACTTCAGGTCGCCAAAAAACCAGGTTCCCGGAGTCCAATTTCGATTTGGAAAACGAGTGGCACCTTAGCGTAAGATCATAGACAAAAGCCCATCGAAAAGATCAGGATTATGACAGGATAGACGTGGGAGGTTGCGGAGGCCCTCGGGAGCCACAAGCCTACGCGGCCATCTTGGTTGCGCGCTAGGCTCCTCCCCCGTATGGACTTTTTACCATGCGAATCGTGATTGCCAGTTTGTACGGCACTTGTACGATTCGTACGGTAAAAAGACTGGATACGAGTCGTACGGGCTATTTTTTTACCGGATCGTGATCGGCACCTTAATACTAATAGTTGGAATTCAACAATCGTCACACTAAAAACACAATAAAAGACAATTTAGATTTGCTTGTAAGCAGAGCAAAAAAAATAATTGTATGTGTTTTGAGAATGCTGGCCCTCATGGCAGATGTACTTAATAAGGCAAATGGTCAGCAACTCTCGAGAGTAGGCTGGGGGGCTGACGACGCCCTCCTTCTGATCGCCCATGCAATGCCCTGAAATTTAGCAGTTGTGCATAGAAATAATGGTGTTTGCGTCGGATTCCAGTATGCGCAGGGCCACTCTGTAATCTCGGGTACCGTGTTGCCTACAGACAAGAGACAACCATTTGCTCCTTGGTTTAGCGTACGCTGTGAATGGAAAAGGAAATTGGGTAATGGATTCTTGCGGACAGTGACAACAACCCTTTGGCTGTGATTTGTTGGCTGCCCATAAGTTTGTGAATGCATTAATCGCAGGCTGCCAAACCTAAACTGGATGTATAACTTCCTGTCAGCCGGCACTTTAATAATATCAAGGTAGCTTTCTAGGGTGCGGCTGATCTTGTTATCTCTGAATTCTTCATTCAATCTCCTCTGGCTACCATCTCTATAGGAATTTTGCTTGACCTATTCCCAATAGAGTGTTTTAATCTGTCTTCTGGTATGGGGTGTTGGGCAGACAATATTGTGACCTGCGATGCCTATACTGGACATAAGGTTTTTGACATGTTTGATCCAGCCTATTTTGTGCGTTGTGTCTGAAGCACAGACCTCCTGAAAGGCAGCGGCATAGAACAACAGTTCCGGGGTGGAGAACAACCGCTGCCACAACAGCAGAGGGCAGAGCTTTGCTAAACGCTGATAGGTTTGATGCCCATGTCGAGCATTAATGGGCAAGTAGGAGTACTCTGCGGCACAGAAGCCACATTTTCAAGAAACTTGTTCTCCAGTGTTGTCAGGTCACTTACTCTTGCCGTACCCCATATAGTGCACTACTCACTGCCATGCAACTATACAATTTCTGTACTGGTGCAATAGGCTTAGTGTGGGAGAGACAGTGTTCTTTGCGCAGTGATCCCATAACCTGGAAAATTTGACGAAGGCCTAACTAAGATGGTGCTTCCAGGCTATATCCACAGATAGTTTAATTCCCAGGTATTCGAAGGAGCTGACTCTCTCCATGGGGATGTTGTCTAGGAGCAGATTTCCCTTAAAAGACTTGTGGGGATTTAATAGCATAAGCTTGGTTTTAGATGTATTTATTTCGAGCCCTCTCCCTTCACAAAAGAGCTTGAAATGTTCTAATAATTGTTGCAAACCCAATGGGGTCTTCGAGACAAGAAGGGTGTCATCTGCGAATAGGAGGGCGGCTATTCTTTGCTTAGCTTTCGCTGGAATGGTAGATAGAAGCTTGGCAACGTGATTGATGTGCAGTGAAAACAATGTTGGAGCCAAGACACAGCCTTGGCGGACCCCCCACTGTCCCTTAATTGGGTCGGTGGCCTGTCCCTGGCTACCCCACCTAACCCTGGCAAAGTTCTCTTCGTGGAGCCTACTCAGAAGAGTGTCCCGATGCTGCAACATGAAAACTTGGGGGAGGGACGATGGATTTAATGGATAAATAGATACGTCTTCAAGGATTTGCGTACGGCAGGTTCACTTTCTAGGATCATGAGCAGTAAAGGAAATTATATATTTTGGCTGATGTGGTTTATAGCCATATTTGGTTTAGCAATATATGGTTTATACTGTGTTATTTTTCAACTGTGGAAGTTATAAACCCAAGTTTATGATAATCCTGATCCATGTTACGTCAATAATGATAATAACATGGGATTTGACCTTTACAGTGCAGTAATAAATGTTTGAATGTATGGACTCGATTGACAGGGTACTCCATTGCAATGGCAACAGAGTACCCTGTCAAGCAAATTCTCAATCCGCCCACCCAGTGGCTGATCCTCCGCTAAGGCAGAGGAGCGTCGCCCCACTGCTTCACAGCAGTGAAGTAAAGCAAACATAAAATGATAATAACTCGCATTATTATCATTTTATGTTTTCTTCTGCGGTGGCAGCTTTCGGGTGGGTGGGCTGCTCCGCCTACAGAGGAGCAGGGTAGGAGTGGTTTACCCACTCCTAAGTGCAAATAACTCTTTGGCTGACCCTCTAGGGACAGCCAAACAGTCATGCGCACTTAGCATCCTCTCCATGCAGGCTGCATTGCAGCCTGCATGGAGAACGTGCCCAGGCCCCCATTCCCTGGCTGAGCACTGATCCACAGCACTCAGGCCAATCAAAACGGTGCATTGCATAATTGCAGCATTGTGATTGTCTTTTGGGAAGCTGGGGAGGGTGCTTCCTGCTGCTTCCTGCATTTTGCTGCAGACCAGAGACAGGAAGAAGAGGACGGCGGCCGGCCATCACAGATAAGTGTTTTTTTTTTTTACTTGCCCCTCATCACCACCTGGGTCCGGTAGCAGCCGCTACAGCGTCGACGCAATTTTGAGTTGGGCTCCCATTTTGGGAGTTTTGGGGGAAAAATAAACACTTTTAGATGCTTGGTGTCTGTCAGGCCCAGCCCCACACTTTCTTGGATGGCTCCTCCAACCAGTTAAGGACCTTTCGTATCTAGCTTCATCATGTCAAGGCTCCCGCCTCGCTCCTTCAGCTCTATCGGTTCCTTTGTTCTCGATTTTCACCTCCATTTTCACTCTGTTCCTCTGTTTTCACTCCTGTGGCCTGTCAATTTCGTGCCTCTTGCTATTTGTGATCTTTTGTGCTGGTTTGTGCAGTTTGTGTTATTTTAGATTTTTGCTCTCCTTTGACCTATTCTATGCTCTTTTTTGCTACTTTGTGCTATTGTTGGCTCCTATGTGCCCTGTTGTGCTATGTTTAGCTCTATTGTGCCATTCTGTGCTATTCGTTGGTATTCTCTGCTTTTGTGTGCCATTTTCCTCTTTGGGGCATTTTGTGCTACTGTGCCTTCTATATTGCTTTAGGGTTTTCTGTTCTCTCTGTTGCACTCCCTGAAGTCCCCCATGCCCCGCCGCATTCCTTTCTGCCTCTTGCCTACCCCTCTTCTTACATGCACTTCTGCTACATACTTCTTTGTGCCATGCCCACTGCCCCAGCACTCCGCCCCCTCCCCTAGTTAATGGACTGCACCCAGAACCAGGAACCCTGGTCTAATCAGCACCAGTGATACTCCACAGTGTATCTTCAATCTCTCCCCTCTCTGCTGCTGCTGGAGCTTTCACCTCCACCCATTGTCAGTTCTCTTGCCGCAGCACACCCACACACAACCCTCAAGCACCAGGAACTCAACCAATATCTTGCCTTAACACTGAAAAACAGGCCTAACCTGCACCCAAAACCCACTTGTATGCATTCTTCCCAACACATGATTTCTCAGCAAATATGCAACTGAGATCTGGAATCTCTTCAGCAACAACGCGCTGGACCTCCATTTCCTCACTGAAACCTGGCTCAACCCCATGTTGACACCCTACATTGCTGTGGATATCTGAACAGGCTACAAGATTGCACAACAGGACTGCCTTCACAAGCCAGGAAGGAGGTCTCACCATCATCCACAAGAACACCATGAAATGCTCCTCAGCCACAGAAAGGGGAGGGCGTGGCAGAACGGAATAGAGCACATCACTTCCGGGCTGGGTGGCAGCGGCGGGGCTTCCGCCGGACTGCCTTTAAGATTCCAATGTGTTCGCGCGCAGCGGGCGCGCCGCTGGCGCGCCAAAGGCGCGCCCAAGGCAAGCCCGTCTGCGCCCGTCCGCGCCCGGCCGGGACCTAGGGCCAGAAACCCTGAAACACCGACATCTACTACAAGGGTACAATATTCGAAAAACGCATTAATGGCTCTACGAACAAGGGGTAATACTGTCTGTAGGCACAACACTAATGTAGAAAATATGGAGCCCGTATGCGCTCACTGTAATGAAAGACTGTTACATAGAACGCCCTCATATACAAAAGCGACAACTCAACTTGCTCTCTTAAACTGCAGATCGCTAATCAAACATAAATATGAGATAGGTGATCTCATTACGGATAAACGCATTGATGTTCTATTTCTAACAGAGACGTGGCTCAATGAACATGCAATACCAGACATTAAAGATGCTGTCACTAAGCATTATCGGATAGTTAGACAGGATAGAGAGGGCCAAAGAGGAGGAGGGATCGCCATTATTCATAGAGAAAACATATCCTGTGAAATTAGACCAGCAGGTCTAGAAAAATGCGAAGCTCTCTTTTTCACCCTGTACACTGAAATAGGTAATACCTTGACGGGGTTCCTCATATATCATCCCCCGGGCCAATCAAATCAGTTTGTGGCCAGTTTGGAAGAAAAGATAGTTCATCCAGCACTGAGACACAATAAATTACTGGTTCTTGGGGACCTAAACTTACATTTCGACGATACGGAGAATAAAGAAATAAACGATATCTGTAAAGACATGTCGACTTTGAACTTAACTCAGAAAGTAAAATCCCATACCCACCAAGGAGGCCACATATTAGACCCCATTTTCACCAATTCAAAGGAGATCGAAATAGGAACACCCTGGCCGGTACCATGGTCAGATCATTTCGTGGTCCCATTTACGATGACAGTACACAGAATAAGAGCACTACCCGCGAAGGAGGCAATCACTACCAGAAAATGGAAACATTTTGACTCCTCATCCTTTGAATATGCATTAAAAGAGACGATGCCGATATTAGATAATAACATGGATCTAGCGAATGAGCAGTTTGAGACCTGGATCTCAGGGGCTTTAGACAAAACTGCTCCTTGGAGCACCAGAACCCCGCAGAGAATAAAAGTCACGGCACCTTGGTTCAATGAAGAACTCCAGAAGGCAAAAAAATGGTGCAAAAAAGCAGAACGAACCCGGAGGAAAACCTATTGCACTGTGTCCAAGAATAAATACAATAAGGAATTAAAAGCATACCACGCGTTAATAAAGAAATTTAGGCGTGATTTCTACACAGACAAAATTGCCAGTGCAGAAAACTCCCATAAGGAACTATTCGCTATATTAAAATCCCTCAAAAACAAGGAGGAGGAAGAAGTAATAACCTCCTCCAAAGAGATCTGCAATAAAATAGCAGGTTTTTTTGCGGATAAAGTCACTAAGATATATGAGTCGTTCCCGACTGAGGCCCAAATGGGAGGCAAGCAGCACCTCTGCAGTCAGGAGGAATTTATAGGAACAACATTAAATGAATTTACAATACCACAGAGAGATGAATTGATAGTCACGATCAAAGGTATAAAATCAGGATCCCCTCGTGACCCAGCAAAGCCTGACAGAATAATGATGGGTATCAATACTATCCTACCATATATCTCTGAACTCATCCACTGTTCCCTTAAGACTGGGATAGTTCCTTTGAGCTGGAAAAGGGCCATTGTTAAACCTTTGAGAAAGAAACCCTCTTAGGACTTCTCCGTATTGGAGAACCTGCGTCCCATTTCATTACTACCACTGACAGCAAAGATAGCAGAAAAAATAGTAAACAAACAACTAATGAATCACTTGGATGCTAACGCGATCCTTCATCTCTCGCAGTCAGGCTTCAGAAAGGCACACTCCACAGAATCAGCCCTGCTGATGGCTACCGAGACCCTAAGAAAACTGGCGGACGAGGGGAAGACAGCTGCGCTCATCCTGTTGGATTTGAGTGCAGCTTTTGACACGGTCTCACATCCCTTTCTATTACAAAGATTAGAGATTTGTGGCATACGGAGATGTGCCCTCCAGTGGCTAACCTCTTTCTCAGCCCAACGGAGTTTTCAAGTAGCACAACTCTCACACATATCGGACAGCCATCCTTTAAGACAGGGAGTCCCTCAGGGCTCTACTCTTAGCCCAACCCTCTTTAACATATATGTGGGACCGCTGGCTGAATGTGTACAAAAATATGAGGTATCGATTGTATCCTACGCCGATGATACCCAACTAATTGTGCTACTATCTCAAAATAAAGATCAAGCTGCTATCCGGTTTTCCGAATGCCTGGAAGAAGTGGCAGTCTGGATGAATGACCACTGCCTCAAATTGAATGGAAACAAAACTGAGGTTTTAGTGGTAGGTAAAACACCGAACATCTGGTCCTCGGCTTGGTGGCCAGACACATTAGGACAGGTTCCTCTCCCTAAGGAAGAATTGAAGAATCTCTGTATCTGGGTAGACTCCAATCTATCGTTCGACAGCCAGATACGGAAAGTTGCTGGAAAGTGCTATGGAGCAATGAAAACATTGAGGAAAGTCATTGACTTGCTCCCTGTAAAAGCCAGGAGAACGGTAGTTCATGCCGTAATCACATCTCAATTAGACCATGGCAATGTATTGTATCTAGGAGCCTCCAAGAGAGGACTCATGAAACTACAGAGAATACAAAATGCGGCAGCTCGCTTAGTCCTCAGCCTCCCGAGGAAAACGAATTCTAGAAAAGCTCTGGCCACTCTACACTGGCTACCCATAGAAAAGAGAATTTTGTTTAAGGCTATGTGTTATGTACACCGCATTCTGACAGGCAAAAGCCCCCTCTACCTCAAGTCATTGGTGTCCAGATACACCCCTGGTCGGGATCTACGATCTAGGGACATGGCCTTACTGACGATCCCGAGAATTTTCAGAGCCAGAATGGGAGCTCGCTCCTTCAGATACCTGGCGGCAAAACTATGGAACACGCTACCTATAACCATGAGAACTGAATCTAGCGAATATGTTTTTCGCAGTCAACTGAAGACATGGTTATTTCTGAATAAAAACCTCTAAGCGAGCGTTTAGCCTCTTTAGTTCTTCTCTTTTGATGTCTCAGCGCGGGGACACACCGATAGGTATAACCATGCGCTTTACAAATGAATAAATAAATAAATAAATAAATAAAAACAACACCCCTTTCAAGGAACACATGCACTTCAAACTGAAAATCTTTGACATCTTCCCCCTAAAAGGAACCCTCATCTAATGACCAAGGAGTACAAACCAACTTCAGCACCCTTCACCATCAACTTCGGGACTTCATAGTACTCAGTAATCTCAATTTTCACCTACAGGATTGAATGGACCCCTACTCCACAGCCGTCTTCAAAAGCATGGACAACATCGACTCACCCTGCTTGTCACAGACCTAACACACATTGCAGAATACACTCTGGACACAATTTGTGCATCAAGATCATATACAATACCACCTCACTGCTCACGTGGACAGACCGCTTCATCATCCACTTCCAAACTCACCACACCACAAGTCAATACACACTAGCATCAGCCTAGCCGCAGCTGGGGAAAACTCTCGGAAGCAGAGTCGTTTAACACAATCTACATGGACCAACCCAACATCACCAATAACCTCAACAAGGATATTACCAACTATAAAGAATGGACCAAGAACTGCGATTTCCACCCACCCATCAAAACTAACAGACAAAGAAGAGCCAACAAACAAGCCAGCTGGTACACACCTGACGGTTGAGAATCTAAACGTCACTGCAAACAGCTAGAAAGGATATGGAGAATGAATCACAAGACCAACACCAGAACCAAATTCAAGGTAGCATTTAGATGCTACCATCAGCAATTAAGAAATGTAAAAAAGAGCACTAGCTGAACATATTGAGATGAGCACCAACAGCTGCAAGGAAATCTTCTCCATTGTTAAAGAATTCACCACCCAGAGGCCGCACTCAATAGCACCACCACCTCACAGGAACTCTGCAACAATTTATCAAACTTCTTCCATAGCAATATAGCAAACATCAACAGTAACTTTGAACACAAACAGGACCCAAGAGACCTCATCACCAACCTGCCCTCTACCAACCAAGATGAACCCTTGACCAAACGGAAAACACTTACCATAAAAGACACTGCAGCGATCATGCATACAGTCCACCCCTGGCCACAATAGATCCATGCCCCCACCAGAACTAATTCTTGCTCACTTTACCACTGTATTCAAGCTAGCCTGGCTGATGAGGGGTGTTACCCTGAAACCGGTCCCAGGATGCTTGTTTCCGGTCAAGGGAAGACCTGGCTTGGCAGTTCGGGCAGGACTGTGTCCATGAGGCACAGGGTCAAGACTTATTTGCATATAGCTGGATCTGAACATGGGCGACGAAGGGACCTAAAGATCAATTGTGGATTCAACCCAGATCTGTGACTGAATGTGAGTGTCTGAAAAGTTTCAGTATTGCGTCCATCATCTCCTTGTGTTTTCAATTGGATTACAACCATGTGGTACATTTAGTTTACTTGGAACTACCTAGTAAAGTGGTACTACATGTACCCAGGGCCTGTAAATTAAATTCTACGAGTGGACCGGCAGCACTGATTGTGCCACCCACTTAAGCAGCCTTTTAAACATATCTCAGGTGTGTAGCAGCCTGTATGTGCAGTGGCAAAGTAAACCTTTTGCCAGGCCTAAACCTTCCTGCTTAACACATATAAGTCACCGATATGGTAGACCCTGAAAAGCCCATAGAGGAGGGTGCAGTGTATTAAAAAAGATAGACATGTACTTTTAACTATTGCTACTCCTGCAAGGCTTGCCTTTCCCGTAGGATAACATTGGGTTACCCTATTACACTTAATAGGTGATAACTTTTAGGTGGGAGCAGTTAGGGAGAGCGAGTTTGGTGTCTAAGGAATTGTAATTTAAAACTGTCTATCATGGTAAAGTCAGATTTTAAGTCACAATTCTGAAAATACCACTTTTAAAAAGTTGGCATTTTCTTGTCGTAGCCATTTGTACCTGGAGCCGATGCCTGGGGCATATGACTAGGTGTAGCTGGCAGTTGGTCTTTGTATATTCCCCCCAGACATCAAGACAAAGGGAAATAGGTGGTAACAGGACAGGCCATCTCTGGCTTGATGCGGGGGAGTTGTCACCTACCACACTTGCACAACACCCAGGCTTATCCAGCACACTCACAAAGGGTTTCACACTTTGCTTTTGTGACCCCAGACAATCTGCGGCCAGGGTATGGAGGCAGGATATTCCAAGCACCTCAGAGTGGAAACCTCTAAAAATGGACCGCAATATCCAACTCTTCAGATTACTTCTGGACCTGTGGACTCTTCCAGGAAGAGGGAGGGACTGCCCAGCCATGAAGTCTGCCCAGCTGGCGTGCTTGCTGTACAAGGACTGCTATGCTACCCAAAGACTGCTGTTGCTGCAGTAGGGCTCTTTTGTGTGAGCTGCACTGCTAAAATCAGCCTGCCTCTGTGTCCTCGGATTCCAGATCTCCAAGGGTCAGTCCACTGACCTCCTGTTCTCAATCCACAGGGACACAACAGGCTTCTCTGCGCCAAGCACCTACGACGCAGTACCGGGCATCCCCTCAATGGCCCCGCCAGCCTGATCCACTGCAAAGGATCTCAACGTGACAACAGTCCAGGAGGCATGCAGCCTGCAGCTCTGACGCAGGACCATGCATTGCCTCGCCGGCTACGTAAGACCTAACCAGCTTGACACATCTCGACACCAATAACCAGCCCAGCTCGATACAGCATGACACATCTCGATGCACATCCCCGCAAGCCCAAGAAGCTTCCCCAGCTCCAGTCCAGCATGATGCACCTTTGCCTCAGTGCCGATGTATAGCTAAGCAAATCTTTGCAAGCCCAATCGGCTTCCTAAATGCCGACACTGTAGCTCCCATCGCAAGCTCAGTCAATGGTCACTGACTTTGCTTCTAAATGCATTTTAGCAGGGACCTTGCACCGCAAGCTGCACATCGATGGTTGTTAGGCGCTACCCAGGACAGGGCAAGTTTGGTGTCTAAAGAATTGCAATTTAAAACCCCCTTTAATGGTAAAGTTAGATTTTAAGTCACAATTCTAAAAATGCCACTTTTAGAAAGCTGTTATTTTCTAGTCCTAACCATTTGGTACCTGGGTCACATGACTAGATATAGCTGGCAGCTGGTCTATGTTGATTGCCCCCAGACAGCGAGACAAAGGGGAAATAGGTGGTAGCAGGATGGGCCATCTCTGACTTGATGAGGGGGAGCTGTCACCTACCAAACTTGCACATCACAAAGGCTCTGCCCAGCACACTCGCAAAGGGTTTTGACGCACAGTCTTTTTTGCCCCCAAACATCTGGTGCCAGGGCAGAGAGGCAGGAAATTTCAAGCAACTCTGGGGGTGTAATCCTCCAGAACCTTCTTGTTTTCCAAAGTAGTCATCAATTATAGATAATGGACCATCACACCCAACTCTCCACATTACTTCTAGCCCTGTGGACTCAAGCTACAATGGGGACGTTGCATTTGAAAGGCCGCCTGTGAAAACACACAGAAGCTTATTGCCTTTTGTTTCTGTAAACAATATGGAGACAGGGAGAGAGATGGAAAACCCGTTCCCAAACCGGTTTCACCATGGGCGTGTAGCCCTTAGGTAGAAGAAGCGTCCTCTGGAGCGGCAGTGGTGGATGCAAGGTATCTGTGCGAGGGTGATGTGTGCAGAGCAAAGGTTCCTGGGAGGTCACCAGAAATGCAGGCAGTGGTTCATGTAAACGGGTCCTTGGTCATTGAGGGCTTTGTAGGCGTGTGTCAGAAGTTTGAAATGGCATCTCTTCTGGACAGGGAGCCAGTGGAGGTCCTCCAGGTGCTGGGTATTTTGTGTGTTCTTGGGCACGTTGAGGATCAATCTGGCAGCTGCATTCTGGATTGCCTGGAGTCTTTTCATGAGTTCGGTGGTAGTGCCTACATAAAGTGCATTGCCATCTTCCAGCCGGCTAGTGATGAGGGCCTGCGTCACTATTTTCCTGGTGCTGATGGGGAGCCACTTGAAGACTTTGCGGAACATGTGGAAGCAGGCTGAGGAGACGGCATTGACCTGACGTTTCATGGAGAGTTCACTGTCCAGGATGATGCAGAGGTTGCAGGCATGGTCTTTCAGAGTGAGGGTGGGTCTGAGTTCCTCTGGCCACCAGGAGTCATTGCAGAGGGCAGAGTGTCTGCAGAAGATCAGAACTTCAGTTTGTTTTGTTTATATTGAGTTCAGGCAGTTGTTCTTCATCCAGGCTGAGACGTGCCTCATACAGTTGTGGAAGTTGGTCTTCGTCGAGGTGGGGTCTGCTGGGAGCGAGAGGACGCTGTAGAAGATGATGTTGATGTTGTGCAATCTGACGATGTCTGCGAGAGGTGTCATGTAGATGTTGAAGAGGGTTGTACTGAGGGATGAGCCATGGGGACACCACAGATGGTGTGCTTGGGTTGTGAGGTGAAGGGAGGGAGACGGACTCTCTGGGTGTGCCCCATGAGAAAGGATGACAGCCATCTGAGCACGTTGTCTGTGATTCCAATCTGGCATAGTCAATCGATGAGTTTGTGGTGGGAGGCGTGTGCCAAAGGCTGCGAGAAGTCGAGAAGGATCAGGGCGGCTGAGTCTCTTCTGACGAGTAGGGTGTGGATGTCATCTGACACGGTGATCAAGGCTGTCTTGGTGCTGTAGTTGACTATGAAACCTGATTAGGAAGGGTCCAGCAGGTTGTTTCTCTTCAGGTGTTCAGTGAGTTGGAAGTTGAAGGCCTTCTCCAGGATTTTGGTGGGGAATGGGAGCAGTGAGATAAGGCAGTATTTCTGGAATCCACTGGACTCTGAAGAGGGTTCTTTGAGGAGGGGTCTTACCACTGCATGTTTCCAGCCTTCTGAAAAGGTGGCTTTGGTTATGGAGCGGTGGAGAATGGTGTTGAAATGGTAGCTGATCTCTTCTCTTCTGAGGTGGAAAAGTAAGTGGAGGCATGGGTCAGTGTGTGCTCCTGAGATTGGACTGTGTCTGTGGGTCCTCGCTTGGAGAAAAGTTGATTTGTGGCCCAGATCAAGTCAGTGACTCCAAGGGTCAGTCGACTGGCCCTCTAGAAAAGCACCAGGGATATCAAAGCTGAGGAAGCCAAAACCAGTCAGAGCAGTAGCCATTCTTGAGGGATTGCCGCTGGTCACTTCCGGGCATGCCAAGAGACAAATGGAGATAGCCAAAAGTTGCACCAATGTCTGCTGAACCCAGGGGTGCTATCAGAGAGCAGATTTGTCATCCAACAGGGACACTAGCCCCAACCAAGGATATCTGTTGAGATCAGAAGTCCCACCACAGCTGGCCTTCCATTGTCGCAGAGAGGACGTTGTGGGCTCCTAAGTTCCATGGTCAAAGTTCCCTCAGCCCACCCGTGGAAGGAGGGATCAACTGCACTCCGCCCCCCCCAGTTTGACAGCAAGGTCTGAACTGGATCCAAGACAACCCCTATGTGACAACCCTCAACTGTTTGTATTATCCAGGGATCTGTTTATTAGAAATCCAGATTGTTCGAAAAAAACATTATTTGTCCCCCTATGCTCCAAGGGTATGAAACACAATGACATATGATTTTGATACTTTTGACTATCCATGCACATGGGTCTGGATACTGACTGTCAGTCAGACCCTGAAAGGGAAGGACAATCCCAGCTCATTTCTACGACAACATTTGGCACCCATATGAGCATATATAGAAGCTGCACCCAAAGAACTGTTATTAGATTATTCATAAAACAAAATCCTCAGTGCCATCACCATGCAATGTTTTTACCTGCTACTGCCAGGCTGGAACTGGGTGAGAATAATTTCTTTAACATTTTTACCAATGCCTTAAACCATAAATAACATGAAGGTTGCCTTAGCATTTTTAATTGAATCAGCATCTCCTCACTTTCATTAATGTCTGGTTCTCTTTTGAAACATTTTCGCAAAAAAACAATTATTATACTCCCATCAATGTAAGAAAAATAGACATATGTAACAAATTCAATACAAAATTCTAAAGAAATAATGTCACAAATATAGACAAATTGGTTTATTGCACACTGTGGGACACTGAGGACGCAAAGTCACACTCATTTATTTGTACTTAATAATATGTTATCTTATAACACATTCAACCATTGCATATGTGTGTACACACTTTATTTTACACTTTGGTTTAGAGAAACAAATGACTTACATGATCTTGTTTTATTGCAGTTAGGATGTACATTTCTAAGTTGACATGGGTGGGCCTAGGTACCTCACTGTATGTTGAAATAAATGCTGTATTTCACAAGCTCCTATCCTAGAAAGGAGCAGAAGCAAAAGCCAGATTGACCAGGGCTTAAACCACAGAATCTAAGCCTAGAAGGGACTATAAGAGGAAGCCAGAGCAGCAAAAGTCCAATCCTCAAGCTCTGAAGCCAGAAAAGCGTGCAGCAAACAGAGTGGCAAAGCCAAAGCAGTCAGAGCTCAACTCTAAGCCCAGTAAGAGCAGAAAAGGACCCTGCATGGTGAGGTTTGAATTCACACAAACTTGGAAACATGGAGTATAAGAGCCACCAGAACTTTCTTTATCATTGTCTCTGACATTATTCAGCCATGCCTGAGGTAAGAGAGGACCCAGTGCCCAGTGGCAAAACTGACTAAATCTGAAGGAAAATGTAACCTAACCAGGCCGTCATAATCCAAACCAGAAACTCCAGAAAAACACTAATCTCCCTACACTTCTAGGGACAAAGAGGACAATCCAGCAACATGTCAGACTTCTGGACCAATCCCGCTTAGGGCATAGGATCCAGTAAACAATTACACAACTAAAGATAACCTACAAAGCAGGGAAGGCTAAACCTTCAGCACCGCACTCCCCGTCCCAATTGCACCCATCCCAACCCACAAAACAGTCCTTACTGTCACCGCTACCTTAGAAATGAAAAGATCAACTCTCAAGACCATGATGACCTAGGCTTGGGTGACCCATCTGGAGCCAGCCTAGTCTATAACCACTGAAGTGGAGAAAGGACAAACGATAAGCCCGGGAATTCATATAGAAACTCTATGGCCACCACCAAATATATAAGACCCATTGACCTGGTCACCAGTTAAGAATACACAGGAACAGTCCCACCAATATGGGAACAAGACCTAAAGTCAACCTGCAGTTCCCTGCTAAGCAGGGGGCAAGAGAGATGACTGAGAACATTAGGTTTTACCACCCCCTCTTTTCTCTTTCAAAAGAGGCACTAACCTCAGAGATAGTCTCGTGCACACCAGACCGAGAGCTAAATCTCCCACCACTACAAACACCCTGTGGGGTTTGCCACCAGAACAGGGCCATTTCCCATGTGGTCAGTGCTCTGCATGTCCACAGACCCAGCCTACCAAAACCATTGACATAGGCACAGATACTCCATGGACATTAAAAAAACATACCAACTGCAACACAGAAAGAGTCATCTACCTCATCACCTGCCCCTGCTCTTTGCGGTATGTAGGTATGACCACACAAAAGATCAAGACATGCATCAATGAACATAAGAGCACTATCAGGCGGAACAAACAAGCGACAAAACTCACTAATCACTTTCTGTCGTTGAGACACAAACCAGAAGATTTGAGATGGGTAATCTTGGAACAACCTTTCATTCCCATACATGTGACAGATATAAGAAAATTTCTGTACACCCATTTCTGTTGTGTTTAAACTTAAGAGTGATCAACTTGGCCTAAACGATGATATTCCGTGGTCATCCCTCTAAATCTTAGGACACCTGCAATTTGTCCATTCAATAAAGTTACATTTGCCTCTCTTATAAGCCCAGCACTCTAGCCCATTGCGCCCCTCTAAATTGAATTTCATATTTGTAGGTGCGCTCTTAATCTAAACTAAGCGCCCTTCAGTGTGAGTAAATCATTAATTATCATATCGATCTGACGGTGTTTGAAATGTTGCACCTGTTATTTAAGAATTCTTCTGAATCTGATCACGCGGTGCCTTTTCCCGTTTTTTCACTAACTACATAACAAAGACGGTGAATCGCACCCGACACTACATTTCCCAGCTTTCCTGAAATACGTGATATCACACGTGGTATTTTGTACCTCTGAGCGCCCCGTAGTCAACAACACGGAAGTACGCTCACAGGAGCTTATATGGACACTCCTCCTGTCGGTCCGGTACCTCCCCTTCCAGCTCAGTTGCCAGAGCTGGGTACCGACGGACAGGTGGGTTTCTTTCTAGTTCCTGTGTTATCCATTAAAACGGCGCGAACTTTTGACGCTGTGTTGAACAATTTGATTGCTTTGTCCAACGTACTGCTGTAACTATTAGACTATTTTTAGTTTTAACCGCGGGTACTGATACTAAGCAGCGCTGAGCTTTTGCCTCCTTTATTTTTTCGAGTCATAGAGTACATCAGGCGTCTTCATCTGGGTCTGGACGCTAATATGAACCATTAGGTCCCAAATGATTCTTCATTATTGAGCAAATACTTTACATCCACTGTTAGCGGTTTAGCAAGCTGCAGCTACTCAAATTTGTTCACACTTGTACATTGTGTTTTTAAGACTTTGATCCTGCCATGTTCCCACACTGTTAAGTCAAACGATTCCTTTTGGAAGTTTCCTCCTCCCCCCTCTTTGGATTAAACAGGTCCTTTTGGGGTAATTTTGTTGTTTGACATTTTCATTTTTTAGAGTTGTGCCTCAAGTCCTGAGCGGATGCCAGGCGAGGCGAGGTGCGTGCCCAAATCTTTCCGGGTAAGTGCACATGTTGAGCGTCGATATGACTATCACCTTGCAATACAATACATCATTGAGTATTGATCTAGTGTTGCTAGCATATTCTATCTAGCATAGTTCTGTGATTAACACTGATACTGTATAAGATTGAGTTGATTTCTTCTTTCTTTCTCTTTTCTTTATTGTTACTAGGTCTCTTTTCCCTGTAAAAATTCAACGGGAACGTACATGAACAATCAGGTTGTATTGGGTACCAACCTAAAACCTTTTTCATTTATAAGTTTCCTTTTCACACGTTTTGCAGTAGCGTCAACATGGTCCTGATGAGAGCTTGGACTCCCATGTCCAGTAGCCGAAACATGTAGACCGACATCTTGACAGTTATTTGTGAAGCTGTCTATGCACTGTTTTTAAAGTGGCATCAAGACAGCACCAGAATAAAATGTATTGTGTCTTGTTAGCCATTTTTAATAGCACTTTTTTCTTTCACACTTCTTGCACTGCAAACCATCACCCCATCTTAGGCATCCACGCCTGGGACTACCGTGTAACCACCACAATCATCCAAGTGGTTTGTTTCTATGGTATTGTCTATAGTTCCCAGATGATGATAAGCCACCTTCGGTGGGTGATGGGAACTTAACTTTTTGGCAAGCCCCAGATGGTTTCTTGTTTTATTTTACTCTTTCTATCATATCAGTGTTACTTGTCACATAGAACTTTAGACCCACAGTATTCTTTGTATTATGAATGAGAACATACCACCAACCTGAACAATGGGGAAACTCAGTTGAGCAGGCCGGGAACAGTGAAAATCGGTTAATACATAGATGAATGAGAACCAAACCCTTTTTTAATTAGGTGGGACATTGAAAACGAAAGATTCTGAGAACTGAGGCACCTACCCCACCTCTAACCACAGCAGTGAGTTAGAAAAAGACAGGTCAATCATAACCAAGGCATTGAAGAGGAAAACATAAAATCAGCTCATAATAAAGAAAGGAAAGGGGTCAAACCTAAGTCACCAAGGAAAAACAAAGACCATGCCTAGAACCAACAGAACCATGACTAGCATAGCAGAAATCCAGTGAAGAATATGGAATCCAGTAAAGAACCCCTAACACTTCAAAACAAGCACTGTGGGGGAAAAGAACTTTAGAGCTACACAACTTAGGAGCTACGCCAGAAGACCACGTAACTGAAAAGGACACATAAAGTAGCACAAGCCTGTAGGGTATGCAGAAGTTAATCCAGCGACAAGAGGTTGCAAGAGTACATGGAGGGACACCTGGCACCTGCTTAAAGTATTAATTGTAAGCAGGGTCGTCTATCCGAGTACTTTGATCTACAGTACACAGCATTCCAAGCCAACATTCCATGTGGATACTGACAAGGCCAACAATGTTCAATGATTAAGACCACACAAATGCAATCCAAGAGGTATGAACACAACCTATGGCACTGCCCGATTAACTGTAAAAGCGACTGCGCATAGAGTACAGCCTGTAGTCTTAGACACCTACAACAGGTGGTAATATTATCCTAATTTCAAATTCTCATTTATCATCCTCAGGAGGATGAAATGCTGGGGGGCACCTTCCTGGATTAGAGCCAGTAACTCTCTAGATACACATAATTTGGTTCAGTGACTACCTCTGTCCAGCAAGGTACAGAACAGCCAACTGAAAGGTAGCCAGACCCTTATATAATGTCATTATGGGTCAAGGGACGTGTGATGTCACTTCTGCACACTGCAGGGTCTGACTACTGCCCAAGCACATCATGGCTAGATTCTTCTTGGACTCTTCTTATGAGGCATTCCTTTTAAATCAAGATTGTCCCTCCCTTGACCCAGGGACCTCCAGTCCTCCAGTTCATTCTCATCTTAGGCATTCTGAATTGTTGGTCCCGATAATGACCCTGCATTCTCAGTGGATCAAAACATTGCTGACTTAAAAAATATGAGCCTCTCTTTAATTAATTCATACCTGTGTTGAAATTGCATATTTTTCTGCAGTACAACCCAAGATGCTTTGCATTCGGTCATATGGTTTCTACAGTCATTCACACTTGTTAGGTTGGATATTTGCTATGTGAATAACATGAGCACTGAGCACAAATGTTCACTTACAGTCTTCGCCACCACACTATTTTTTTTCTTCCTCTTTAATGTGACTTTGTATGAATATATATCTATATGTGCTGTCTCATAGTATCCTGATGTAAGCTGTGTTTTGAATTATTATGACATTTACAGTTGTCTGTATAATTGTTTACAAATACCTCCCTTCAGGAGCCTTGTTTACCCCAGGTTACTGAGTATGCATAGGGTACCCCCTATATTAATGCACAGATTCCTGCTATCCCTGGAATTCTGGTGAATCAACATCTTTGCTGCACATCTCCTTTCCTGCAGTAAGATAAATAAGTGCATTTTCAATGTAGTGTTACATTTCAAGCTACAGCTTGCAGTGTTAATTTGAACGTTTATATGTGTATGTGACCACACAGTCATCAGCATTGCACAGTATGCTAAATATCCATTCCCACCCACCAGCACTACTCCACAGCCAAGCAGCCTTATCATGAAAAGACACACTGGCCTCTATCCCAACACAGGCACAATAACACACTCCTCCACACCTCCAGGACCACAGCAAGTCTCCTACACACACAAAAGTGTATTTGAGAAATTCATCTCTGGAGTTACATAAATATATTTATGTATATGGGTTATCCATATGTTGCTTGTTTGGGTGTAATTTAAGCTTTTATGACTGCAACAGAGTAATCAAATCAACAAAATACACGAATGACTTCAAAATGCAATATCATAGCAAGCTATCCCAGTAAAAGTCATGTTGCTATTTCATTATTATTCAATTACTTATGTTTTTCTCTAGCATAAGGATGTCCTAATGAACCTTAGAGAGCTTTATAATATGAGACTACTCATGTACCATATTCGGAAAGAGGGAGTAATTCTATTAAAAACGTTAAGTAGGATACCTTTGAGTAAGCATCAAACAGTTGATAAAGTATTTTATAGATGGAAATTTGTGAGTATTGTTAACAATGTTTAATATGCTTTTTCACACATGGTTTTACATCTACTGACTGATACAGTGTAATTGCCTTTTAAAATAATTTCTGATAATATATAGAAGTGAATTTAGTAATGTGTTTTAGTTGTGTAACATTTCTGTGTCAAACGCCATCTTAGACAAGATGTATATCATCTCTGTCACTCACTTGTGCTTCCCCCACGCACATCCTCTCCCCATCCAGCCCTGATAAGTACCACGCATCAGGCATTAGTGTAACGCATTTTAGTGCGGGGGTCCGCATCACTGCACTGAAATGGAAAATCACTCATTATAGTGCCTCCTCAGCATGTCAAGCGGAGTGCTGCTATAATGCACATGATCAATACATTTTTAGCTGTTGCTGAGCTCAGGGCGCGCTGGTCGAGGCAAGCTAAGGGGGGGGCTGGCTCGAGAGTTTCGGAGTGCTTGCTGCTCTGCGAGTACTGCTACAATGTATTCTATTTAAACATACCCGGGCCGACACATGCGCATCAATTAAACTAATTACGGGGTCAGTGACGTGACAGAGTGGGATGATTCCTGAGACCCAACGCTGGCCGCAGGTGGCTGACTTTAGCTGTCGGTAATCGCGTGCTGGACTCTGGCAGTGCAGGGCAACCAAGAGAGGTGCTCACACCGCCGAGGTGGTAAAGATAGAATCCAATCTGGTAATGCAATTCTTGGATGTGGATTCTGCCCATGCAACTTGACCCCAGGTATTTCCAGAGTGGCTGACCCACTCAGAGTCACTCAGGCAGGCCAGTTGACGTGAACAGAGTGGGTGCTGTGCAGCAATATAGATAGCTGCTCGCCGCGGTTCGCTTAACAGCACCGTGGTGGCGGTGACACGAGCGGGACCGACCCCATCCCAGCCCACCGTGCCGCAGGGCGCAGGAGTCATGATACATTCAGTAAGTGCCTTAGTCTACTAGTAACAGCCGATTACTAATAAAAAGATGTTCGTAAACACTTCTGTGACTGCCATATTTAAATTGCTTGTGTTAGACCAAGCCATGATGGTGGGCAACTGACTCAAGTATAGCGGGTGGCGAGTTGGACCCTGGGGCGGTTAGCCACTTAGCAGATATAGTTTTGATTTTTATACTGCTCAGTGTCTTTTTTGTGAAATTATACAGCCGGGCCCTGCGCTCCGGCGGGGCTATGACCTGCTCAGTGGCTTTTTGACTGAATACAGCCAGGCACTGTGCCCTGGCCGACTCGGGCTGTGTGTTTGCCTTTCAGTCGCCCTTTCTGAGCCTTGCACCTCCAATCATGCTGTGACTAAATCTGTGTTGGCCCATGCGGAGTGCCCTCCCTTTCCTGGTGCTTTGCAGTTTTTAGATCTTCCTAATGTTTCTCGTTGCTCAAATGGGTGTAAATTCTGATATTTATATGTTTGCCTCGTCTTCAATGCTTGCGAAAAAGTGTCACTCGTAGTTGTTGAAATGTCACTCATAATTACACTCAAAATATGACAATGTCACACATCGCAATCTGAAACCTTGGCAGCTATGCTCACCTGCTCCACAGCACACACACAAAATGAGGTCACAATAGTTTACTTTCATTAATGTAATGTTTTGTTCAAGATTAACTTTCTATGTTGCAGATGTATAATTGCAACACGTATCCATGTTTTCTGTTTATTCACAGGTCTTTTTCGTCCAGAGAAAGTGTAACTGTTAAATATGTTATATTTGTTCAAACATCTCTTGATGAATTTAGCATAAAAAGCATAAGCATTACTCCTGTGTTGGGATTTGCTGAAAAGGCTACTTTTGCACACACCACAATGAGTTTGCAGTTTTTCTAATATTCTATGCGAGAATTGTGCATAGAGAAAGCAGCGGAAAACAGAGAAGGGGAAAAGAAACGTAGGAGCACTTTCAGTAACAGGATAGTGATGGTAAATCCTAGAGCAGATTGGCGTCATCTTCTGAACTGATTAGTCTGCCACAAGAGGTGAATGATGCTGTGTGCTCTGAGTAAGAACGGTAGGTATCATATCAGAGCATTAGAATTAGAATAAAGTAGAGAATGATAATGTGATCACATATATGTAGTCGGCTTGCCATGCTCCCTGACGTAGGGTGACATGCTGTGTTATGTTACGTGCATTTGCAAAGCTTACTATCACCTGCGAGGGTGGCCTGGCACTGAGCAGATGTGTGTGCCTAGACCCTCACATGGTAGGTTGGTTAATTGAAAAGCCAGGTCTTCAGCTTCATGGAGAGAGCAGGAGGCTCTGATGTGAAGTGGAAGGCCGTTCCACGCTATAGCAGTGATGCAGGAAAATGCCCGGCCCTCTGGTCTAGTTCTGTGTATGCATGGGATGTGTGCGAGTATGACTCCTGCGGAGCACAGGAGTGTTGGTAGTTGGTGGAAGGAGATCAAACTGTTCAGGTAGGTGGGGCCTAAGTTCTGTAATGCCTTGAATGTGTGCGTGTGAAGAATTTGAAATGAGTGTGTTTGTGTATTGGGAACCAGCAGAGCTCCCTGAGGTGTGGTGTGATGCAAGTTCTGTGTGGGAGGTTGAGGATGAGTTTGGCTGTCAAGTTCTTGATGGTTTGTAGTCTCCTAGTGAGTTGTTTGATGATCCCAGAGTAGAGGGTGTTACTCTTGTCCAACTTGCTGATAACCTGGGCGAGAGTGACAATTTTTCTAGTGTTGCTTGGGAGCCATTTGAAGACCAGCTCTGATCCCTGGGAGGACAAACAGCAGATTGTAGTCATACAAATAAATATCAATAAATAGGGAGAAACAGCAGAATCAAATCAACAAGCACAGGTGGGGGGGGGAGGGGTAAAAGGGATCAACAGAGAACCAGAAAGGGAAAAGAAATCAAATGTGTAAAGACGCAAAGCTGAGCGGACAAACTTGAACTACAGCAGAAAGCCAATGCAACCGAGAAATGTTTCCAGGCACAGAGTCAAGTTTGCTGTGGTATTAAATGGACTCCATCGCTACTGAATTGGAAATAACTCTCATTCTAGGAAGTCCCACCCCTATGGTGGCCAGCTGACCAGCTGTTTTAATACACCACTGTCTCAATCTCAAACTCCAACCCAGTCTTTTTCGGGTGACTCTAAAATTCCTATGCGGAATCTTGATGCGACACCTCCGCTTGCACAACAGCCTAATATGGAAGGCATTGCATAAACTCTGTCCTGCTTGTTTCTCTGATGCAATCCTGACAGCCGGTAGAGAGCAAGCATAAGAGACGAGAACAGCAAATCTGTGTGTAGAGGACGGGACCCTTTTTATTGACTGGGTTCAAACACAATGTTATATTTTACCTGTTTTCTAGATTAACCAATTTTGACATAGCAAAAATTATTAATGAAAAATACATAATATAACATACATAAGAGCACTGCATTAGGTAATATAAGTCCCTCAAAATTTTGCGTGTGACAAAAGAAAGACTGCGAACATTTGCATCATGCAGATTGCGGGTCAGAGAATTACCTGCTTAATAACATTTATTCTAACCGTGATAAAGTGTAACCTTGAAAGGCTGAGAATAAATGCATCCGCCATTTCTGTTTTACGAATCACAGTGGTAAATAAACCAGGCAGCAGGGGCACAGCAGGAATTGGATTTAGATGTTGCCGCCAAGATAAGAAGTGATTATTTGACTGTATGATCGACTGTGTTTAAATACTTCTTGGACCAATGGTCTTCTTTTTCTGAAGAGAGCGGGGTCTGGCTGGCACTTCGAGTCAGAATGAGTGCTTTGGGAAACCTACTGGCACGCGCCCATGCTCCACGGCGGATTCCCACATGAAGGACCACGCTTTACCTCACGGTTTAATGTAACACTAACCATCTGGAGTGCATATGCACGTGAGCCACGCTGGTTTAATGAGGGCTGCGTTTAATATGCATAAGCTATTAAAAGCTGCAAAATGCCTTTAGCCTCTGGCTTCATTTTATGTAACGAGCCAATTAAAAATGCTGATTACTACAGTTTGTCGCGAGACCTGGAGTGCCCAAGGCTGAGACATATTGATCTCAGATTTCTACGCAAGTACTTTGAAAACATTGGGATCGAAAAGCACATTCGGTGTTTATCACGACCTTTCAGACCTATACATGAGCAGCAATCTATGGCTTGAGTAGCCCCGGCTTTAGGAGCAGTGGTGCTGCCACAGCAAGAGCCCACTGTCTCACTGGGGGGACGGAAGCAAGGTACCAATGAAAGGAACGTGTATTTTGGAGGGGATGGCGAGGCTGTGTTAGGTAGGGCTCTCTGGCATGATATGGAAGTGTTTTTTCGATCTTTAGCAGACATCATGTCAGGGTAGACTGTGACCACACATCTCTACAAACTGATTTTCCTTTATGTTTGACAGCTCGTGGGGTTAGAGGTGAACTGCTAGTCCAGTGGTGTTTTAGAAAGGGCAATGCCATACTAAACCTATTTGTATAGTTGTCGGTGTCATTGGCAGCCCAAGCAGATTATTATTTTTTAAATATTTTTATTGAGTTTGACTTAGGTTTCACCAAAGCTTACAACTTTCTAGTTAAGGCAGGAGACCTGAAGTCGAACAAGCATATTGCAATGTAATCTTTGTTTTAAAACATGACATTAATAGAAGAATAACATTTCAAGGGTGAAGGCTGCACAGTGATCCTGGAGGGGTGGCTGCCGAGTTCACCTTGGAGCAAACTGGAGGGAGGAGTCACCTATGGCCCTATGAGGGAGGATGACCTAAGAGAGGTGTGGTGTAATCGTCATCAGTGGTGCAAGCTGTAGCATAAATGGTCAGCAAATGTCTCTAGGCCTCAGTATGGGAACGTTCATTGATGCCTGTTAATCAGAAAAAGTTACATCTTTTGACTAGTCACAAAGTTCTAGAAGGGGACCCTTTACCCACGCCCATGCCATCCAGCGCTGGGCAAGCAGTAACAGTAGGCCACTAATCGCCTCTTGAAGCAGGATATATCTAAAACATAACTCGGGGGCAGAGGAGGCGGGGCACAGGGCATCAGTGTGTGTATTATTTCACTGATTTTATCAGCTACTTCTACTCAGAATGCCTGAATCGGGGGACAGTCCCATTCCAGGTGTAAACGAGCATTTTCAATGCAACAGGTCTCGCATTTGAGAGCGTTTAAGCTATTGGGAGTGTAAATGACAATGCCTTTTAAGTGTGTTTTTAAAAGGAACACATATATAAAAGGTATTGTTATTTTTAATGCCAAGAAGAGCTCAAACTCTCGCAAATGTGAGACCACTTTAATGGTGGCCACGCCCATTTTTTAGATTCTGCTCGCATATACAGGTTACAGTGAGCAGCGTCAAAACAAAGGGGCGCGGCCAACATTAAAGTGAAAGTGCATACAGCACGTTCACCCAAAGTGGAAAAAAAACGAATTTCAAAAGGTTCTGTAGCGCAGCCACTAAAGTGAAAGCGGCCCATGCTGGTAATTAAATAATTAAATAGGTGCAGTGAAAGTGGACCTCACCGTATATTAAATAAATGCAGTCTCTATAAAGCGGACCGTGCTGTAATTTTACTAAATACATTACTATCAAAATAAAGGCGGGCGGGTGTTGTGATGTCGTGAGTGGAATAGGGGAAGAGCATTAAAGAAAATAGTGTTCACCAACTTATAAAGCAGACAGTGGAACAACCGAAGAAAAAAGGACAGTTCTCATGGGAGGTTACAAATGAAGACAAGGCGGGACTAAGGAGGGACTAACAAGCCTATGTACAAATCAGAAGCCAGCATTTACGAAGTGCAATGACACAAGCCAATGTCAAATATTGGCAGAAAGTGGGCGGGGCTTCAAGTTTATACTCCACTACAGCAGGCTCAACCTAAAAATTTGCAGGGTTGTTTAAGCATCAACCACTTTTCGAGGAACAGGTCTTGTCCAGCTAATGCAAATGGAGAGGGGGATAACACACACAGTTAATGACACTGAAGTGGAAAAGTATCTGCCTGTGCTTGATGGAGACATGTTTTATCGGTTCACAACAATGGCCTCAAATCTTGTTGGATATCAGCAATCCCAGTTCTACCCCTCAGAGTCAATCTAGGAGCATCTGCAGACAGAGGGCATAGACTTTCACTCTTTTTATACAAATGAGAGACCCAAACCCAGGTACAGGTAGAAGGGTACATCTGCATGAGGGGTGTAAGTTCTTGTGTCTCTTGCGAAAAGTCAGGCCACTGTACCACAGCAGCATGTTGGACCCTAAAGCAGGAAGGATATCAAGTTTATTAGTCTCACCCCGTGACTGGAACAGCTCAAGGGAAAGGAACAAACTCTCACTAAACAAGTGGCCCACCACCATGATACCCAACCAATGCATTGTGGTACCTGTAGTCTAGTCCAGCGTAGGGGCTCTACCCCTACCCCAGGTTATCAAAAATATGCATCACTGGAGATTAGAGTGATGGAAGTTCGGCACACTTCGCCAAAGTCCCCTGGCCTAATACATGCAGCATACGAACTCAATATCACTAATGAGGCGTGGTTGCCTTGAGCCAAATGTAGTGTTGAGTCTGCCCGTTCGGTTTGATCATGTTCAATCAGGAGATGGAGAGCAGATCCAGGACAGATCCAATAAATGGCACCTCTTTTACAGGTAGGTGTGAGTCCCTCGCAGCTCACACATGGAGTTTGGCCAACCCAGGTGAGTCATGTTAGCAGCATTTGTAGGTTGTGAGAACATCTTCCTCCAGGGAGAAATAGGAATATTAATACATAGGGAAATTAGTATCTAAATAGGCACCATACGTCCCATTAAAGATGAAGGGAGACTCTCTGGGAGAGTGATCCATTTCTCTAGTCATGTCTCTAGTTTGCCCAGCACGGGATCATAATTATTCTGAAAGACAGATTCAGATTAATGGGAAGTCTAAGAGGACTCAAACCATACCATCAGTAGGAGGGAATTTTTCAGACTTTTTCTAGTTAATGCGTGAGCCCTCAAAGTCGCAACAGTGAATACTGCCACAAATAACGAGATTAAGGTATATCCCAGGGTCTCTAACAAACAGTGATACATCGTTAGCGTAGAGTGTTGGAAATCTTAAGTCCTATGAATATGTTCCTCCTGCAGCAGGGAAACGAGGGGTTCAATGGTCAAAGTAAATAATAATGGCGACAGCGGACAGCCCTGTTACCTACCCCTGCCTATTTCAAGTGGCCTCATGAGATAGTCATTGAATGTTACCCTAGCGGTCAGGTCTGTGTATAACAGCTTTGTCAAGCCAATAAAGTAATGTCTCAGGTCCATTTCTTAGAGGACCATAAACAAGAAGGGCCATTCCAATGAGTCAAAGGCTTTCTTTGCATTGAGAATCGTAGAGATCGCCTGAGTCTCAGATTTTTAACAATGAAAAAATACGTGTCTTAAGGTTGTTGGAGGTAGCCCTGCTGGGTATGAAACCGGATTGGTCTGGCATGACAAGTTTGCCATTTAATTTTTTTTTTTTTTTTTTTTTTTTTTGAAACCGTTTATTACAATCTCAAATAGTTACAAGTATGGGCCTACAACCTTCTGGCCGGCCGCTAGAGTAGCAGTAGCATATGACATACATACAGAAAAATCTCTTGGCGGTGCGAAAAGAGTAAATCAGGAGGTATCAGTAGTGCAGGCCACATAACTCCGAACCCACAATACGGGTTCCTTTTGTCAAAACACAACAACACAAAAACAACCACACCCGCAAGGCAACCCGCAATCCCAAGTGACAGCACGCGCTCCTTAAGTGGGGGACCCCAACCAATCGCCAAACTCTGAAGAGGGGAATGAGGACAGATCAGGGACTGGGGAACCACGTGCCCATGGCTGGGGGAGGGGATCGGCTAGGGGGACAGAGCTGGTGAAGCAGCCGGCAGCAGCGGCGGCTCGCAAATACCCCCGCGATAGGCGTTCCAGGGGCCCCAGATTTTCACCCACGCCCCAGGCTTACCCCTCGCAACATACACCACCTTTTCACGAAACATACACCAATCCATGTGTTCTTTCCAGGCCGACACCGCCGGAGGCCTCTGGGATCCCCACAATTGAGCAATGTCACGTTTAGCGATCATGTATCCCAGAGTCACCCACCGCGTCTGCGGAACCGAGTAGTCAGTTGGCTCCCACACATTCAGCAAGCATCTCCTCGCCTCAGGCAACAGCACGACACGCGTAACCACTCGCAGGACCTCATGCACACCACGCCAGAATCGCTCCACCTTTGGGCATTCCCACAGAATATGCAAGAAAGTTGCCAAAGCACCACAGCCACGCTTACACAGTCCATCCTCAGCTAAGCCCATACGTAGAAGCCTTGGCCCCGTCACATAGACCCGGTGGAGGATCTTAAGCTGGACGAAGCGAAGGCGAGCCGGGATGGCCACCTCCTTCGGAGAAGCCACCGCGGACATCCAGTCCTCGTCGTCCAATTCCAACCCATCGGCAACCCAGGCCTCGCGGAGGCCCGTCAGCAGGCCCGATCGGTCGTTAATCAGTTTTTTGTATATGAGGGAGATCGTGCTGTCTGGGACATGGCCATCCAGCACTCTGTCCTCCAGGGGGGAAGACTCCGGAATGGACGCGACATCCGGGAAGACGGAGCCCAGCGCGTGGCGGACTTGTAAGTACCGGAAGTACTCACTGCCTTGCAACTGAAACTCCGTCTGCAGCATCTCGAAAGTTTTGAATCCCCCCCTCGTCCAGAGATCTCCCACTGTGCTGATGCCGATCGTGTCCCATTTCTCGAAGCCCTTCGAGGTCCACAAGGAGCCCAACCTCGCCGATGCATATAGTGGTGACGCCCGGGTCAAACCGTCCTTCCACCCCATAGCTGCGTTAGCCGCGTGCCATACACGCACCATGACATGCGTCGGTCCCGTCAGGCGAGGGTCCGGCGCGCCAGAGTAAAGCGCCCGATTGTAGTCGCCACCGGGCAGGAGCATCTTGTCCATTTCAAATGCCGGGTTCAGGGCGGGCCCGTAAAGGCCATGATTAATCGCAGCTAGCTGGGAGGCCCAGTAATACCGTTTAATATCCGGGAGGGCGACCCCCCCATCGTACCACGGGAGCGTCAATTTAGCCAAGGCGATACGTGGCCTCCCGTCCCAGAACAGGCGACGCTGCAAACTCTCCACCTCTCGGAAGTAGCGCGCCGGAACCAAATCCATAGTGTTCTGGAGAGCGTACAAAAAGCGCGGCAACGACATCATTTTGAACAAGGCCGCTCGGCCCAGCGGCGAAAGCGGCAGACGCCGCCAACGCACCACGTCCTCCTTCAAGCGCTGGAGGGGGGGCAGCAAATTCCGCTCGTAGCGGGCCTCCGGGTCCAGAGTAATATATATACCCAGGTACCGAAACCCCTGGGAGGCGATCTGGATCGGACAGTCCCGTGGTAGGACCGGAGCCTCCCCGGCAAGCACATATACACAGGATTTCGCCCAGTTGATGACGAGGCCTGAGTTGCGACCGAATGAGCGCAAAACATCAACTAGGACGATCAGTGATTTACGCGGGGAGGCAAGATATAGAAGGATATCATCAGCGTAGAGGGACACACGGTCCTCATGCTCGGGGGTCCAACGAAGACCACGGATGGAAGGGTGCCACCGCAGCCACTCCGCCAGAGGCTCCAGGGCCAGTGCAAACAGGAGAGGCGACAGGGGGCAGCCCTGTCGCGTACCCCGTCCCAGTGCGAATGGGGCCGAAACTCGTCCATTCACCACCACCTACGCCAATGGGCCGGAATACAACAATTTGACCCAGCTGATGAAGCCCGGTCCGAAGCCAAACTTCGCCAGCATCGCCCAAATGTATGGCCACTCAAGCGTATCAAACGCCATGGTGGCATCCAAGGACTCCAAGATGGCCGGTTCCCGCACGAACGGAACACGCGCGAGCACCCCGTGCAAGCGTCGCAGATTTAGGGCCGTGTTACGATGGGGTATGAAGCCGGACTGGTCTTGGTGGACCAAGTCGCCCACCACGCCGACCAGCCGGTTGGCCAGCACCTTGGCGAGGATTTTGGGCTCCGCATTCAAGAGCGAGATAGGCCTATAGGATGTGACCCGCTCACGGGGCCTCCCCTCCTTGTGGATTACCACGATCGTGGCCAGACGCTGGTCCGGCGGAAGGGAACCCCGCGAGCAGGCCGCCAGGAACATCGCGCGCAGGTGGGGCGCCAGCACATCCGGTCGCAGCTTGTACAGCTCGATAGGAATGCCATTGGGGCCCATGGCCTTGCCAGATGCGACCGAGCGGATAGCAAGGGCAATTTCGTCCGAGGTGGGAGGAGCGTCCAGCGAATCCCTGTCCTCCACCGAAAGGGAGGGCAGCGCGATGTCCCGAAGCAGGGCATGGGAATCCTCCTCCGAGCAGGGAGAAACCGGGGAATATACCTCGCGGAAATAATCCGCGAAGCAGGAGACAATGGCGTCCGGCTCGGTGACACATACACCATCCATCCTCTCGATCAACGGAACCACACGACTCGCTCTCTCCTTTTTATCCAACCACGCTATCAATTTACCAGCCTTATCACCCACATCATACAGTCGCCCCTGTTGCTCTCTACTGAGGCCCCTGGCCGCCTCCGTGACGAGGGCCCTATAGGCCGCCTGCTTGAGGTGTAGAACATGCAATGTGGCATCCGTCACCCCGCTCCCCAGGTCACCCTCTAGTTCAGCAATTTCGGCCTCCACCCGGGTTACCTCCTCCCGCTCGCGCCTCCGGGCATGGGAGATAAAGGAGAGGGCCTCCCCCCTAAGAACTACCTCAAAAGCCTCCCAAAGGGAGATGGCAGAAGGGACAGACCCCACATTCTCCTCAAAGTACCGCTGCAAGGATTTGATCAATTCGGCTCGAATAGTGGGGTCGCGCAGGTACCAGGTATTAATTGGGGCCACCCTGCCCTCCCCCCTCGGGAAGACATCCAGATGCAGCAGTAGTGGGGAGTGATCCGAAATACCCCGCGCCAGATGGCGCACCTCTCCCACCCTCCCAGCATAGGCCGCAGGAACAAGGATATAATCAAGCCGCGAGAGGCTACCATGGGCACCCGAGTGGAAGGTGTATTGCAGCTGAGCGGGATGCTTTAATCGCCAGCAATCCACCAATCCTAGTGTATCTAAGAGGCCGGACAGCCACGCCTGTGCCCGGGGGAGGTCCCTGGGGGGATGACGATCCATAGACCCTGAAGCCACCGCATTGAAGTCCCCCCCAACTACCAGAAGCCCATCCGGGAGGTCAAGGAGGAGGCGCCCCAGGTCCGCAAACGTGGTAGATTGCAACCCCGGCGGAACGTACACTGATACAAAAACGACCACTCTGCCCTCCATTCTACCCACCAAGACAGTGTAACGTCCCCTCTCGTCATGGCGCACCTCATCAATCTCCAATGGGAGCGAGTTCTTAATCATGATGCCCACCCCCCGTGAGCCCGAGGTGAAGCCCGAATGGGCCACCAAGCGATAGCCTCTCCGATTCATGGCATGAAAGGAATTACCTATAAGGTGTGTCTCCTGCAGGAAGATCACATCTGGTGAAATTCGTTTCAGATACTGCAGGACCACACCACGCTTAATCCTATCCCCCAGTCCGTTAACGTTCCATGATAACACAGTCAGGTCCCTACCCCCCATCATACATGGAAGCCATCAATCGTCCCCCAAAGAGCATCTCAAAAACGACAATACAGTAAAGGGTTCGCCTTGCGGTGCAAACCAACAACACTCCACCCCCACCCACCCATCCCAACAGAACTCCCCCCACCCTGCACCCCTGCATGAGCCCAGACAGCCCCCCCAAAGTGCAGTGTGCCTGTCGCCCCATAGATGAAAAACTAACTAGTCCCCCAGAGGAGGAGGGAAAGCCCCCAACGGACCCCGTACGACCTCCATAGGAGGGGAACATACACGATCAGTGAATGGTAACCAAAATGTTGTCCAGAGCAAGGCCTACTTTTCACCCCTCAGTTCTGATCCGGTGCGCCCTCCCCGCCACCCGCACCCCCCCCACCCCCCCGGCCCCGATCCCCAGGCAGAGTATCCAACCAGTCCCCAGCCGCCTCGGGACGGTCAAAAAAATGCGTGCGACCATCCACCTCTACCCTCAGCTTAGCTGGAAAAAGCATTGAGTACTTAAGGTTCATGTCCCGTAGGCGACGTTTAACTCCGAGAAAACTCAGTCTCTGCTTTTGGACCGTCGGAGTAAAGTCAGGGTAAAAATTCACGTCCATATTATCAAGCTTGACCGGTCCCTGTAGCCTGGAAGTCTGCAAGATAGCGTCTCTGTCCCTAAAGTTAAAAATCCGGGCGATGAGAGGCCGCGGCGGAGCTCCGACCTTAGGTCTTCCTCCGGGGACCCTGTGAGCACGTTCCACCGCAAAAAGTTTACTCAGCCCCCGGGGCTGGAGACGGGTGAGGATCAGGTCTTCCACAAACAAATCTGCCGCCTCCTCCTCCCGTCCCTCCGGCACCCCGACAATACGAACGTTGTTCCTCCGGGCCCGACCCTCGGCGTCCTCCAATCGACGGTCCATCATGGCGCTCGCCTGGCCAAGCCGGTGCACCTCCTTTTGAAGGGCCGCCACGTCTGTAGTGAGACTTAAGGTGGTGTGGGCCAGGGAATCGACCCGGTCATTTGTTTTAGACAAGTCGGCTCTCACCAGGCCCACCTCCACCAGGGCCGAGTCTATCTTCTGCGCCAGAGTATCAAAGCGCTGGTCCACCGAGGCCTTCATTTCGGCAATGGCGCCCATGACGTCCCGGAGGGTCGGATCCGCGGGTTGAGCAGACGCCGCAGCCGGGCCCGCGGGGGATGTACGCTGTGCCTCTGGGGATCCCTTCTGGAGGGTGTAGCGGTCCATACTGTTTGACTGCTGTGCCGGGCCGCGGCGGGTCGATTTCACCTTGGCCCGGTCGCCATCTTGCTTTGTGGACATGTCGCTCTCCCGAAGTCGTGCCAATCTCCTCGAAGGGGCCGATGAACCAGTTCACAGGTTCCGGGGGGGGGGGTTGGCCACTGCACCGCAGGACAACTCACAGCCGGCGGGTCAGCCGGGCACAGGGGCAAGGCCACACCACCGCACCCCGCTCCGCAACCCTACCTCGCTTGAGGGCAAGGAGGGCGCAAAAGCGAAAGTGAAAGCGCGGGGTACGCGAGTCGCCCAGCCCTGCCCGCCGTTGTTGTTCGCTTTGTCCCCGGATCGCCCCACAACTCCAATCCGGGGGGCCGGCGCGGAGAAGGCCGCAATCTTCGATCGGCGCTCCCACCAGTGTCCGGGGTCCGATTCGAAAACGGAAAACGGGTGCCGCCTCAGCTCGGGTACCCAGACACAGTCCCCTCGTCAAAGACAGGATATAATCAGGATTAATTCAGGAGGTCGCGGAGGTCCTCGGGAGCTTCGCACCTACGCGGCCATCTTGGTTGCGCGCTAGGCTCCTCCCCGCCATTTAATTTTTTTAACCTATTGGCAAGAACTCGGACTAAAATCTTATTGTACAGACTTAATAAAGAAATCGGCCAATAGTAGCCACCTTCTCTGGGGTCTTTTCTTGGCTTCAAAATGATAGAAATCATGGCCTCTCTCGCAGTGGTACGGGGGAGGATCTCGGCCTCCAAAGGCGAATAGTAGAGCTCAAGGAAACAATGGGTAAGTAACTCATGAAACTCTTTATAGAACTCAATATTCAGACCATCCAATCCAGGAGCCCTGCCACCAGAAAAGTCATGTATATTAATGTCCTCATAAGCAACTACTACATTCTATTCTCAACTCAAACACGGATAAGGCCCTACAGCAAAGTCACAATTTGGTCATTGGAGCGTGATCGCTATTGCATGTAAATGTCTTTATAAAATGCATTGAAAGTATTCAGAATCGACTCCATGCCTACTATGAAGACTCTCACAGAGGAACATAGGGACAGTACCACCATTCTGGGTTAAGTACCTCTCAAAGGCCAGCCAAGCACTCTACTCAGTCTCTCTCCTTCCCCAAATACATGAGTTCAAGCATGCTTTCCAAAATAGTCAACTTGGCGATCTGCAGCTTCTCTCTACTGAGCAATCAGCCCATCTCGGACAGCCAGTAAGGCAATGTCATGGGAGGATTAATACTGTTGTTTCACGATGACCAGATGTGGCTTGAGAGATTAATGTTGCATCTGCAAAGATTAAGGAACACTGGATTGTTTGGAAAGTACTATCCCACAAATATAGACTCTGAATACCTCCCACATTGTCAAAAATGAGGGGGTCGAGCCAATGTTAGTGTCAAAGAATTCTTCAATTGCCTGTGCTATGTCAGATTTTAAAACCATTTCACGTATGGTCAGTGAGACATCTTAGCCAGCATTTCCCACATCCCCATTATTGGACAGAGTGCACCCTGAGCCCCACGCCAGGGTCCCTCCAGTTGATTTACGACACCTGATGATTGAGAGTAAGCTTAGCTAATCATGTGAATGCCACATTTTTATTTATGTTATACACACACTTTCGTGGTGGACACTTCTTAGCAGAGCTTGGGAACATGGCAGCACTATTTTAGTAAGTGCTACTAACACTGTTGTAATAACCTCGCTGTCATTATGACCTGTAGGGAGAGGTCATAATGCAGTGAATCCGCTGATGAAAGTTTTTGTGGACCACTAAACTTGGTTGTATATTTTTTTATTTATGAGCACATTATTTGAGCAGAAGCAATACTCCAAGGTCCTGATGAATACCAATACACCTCTTCTGATGGCCTAGTTGGCAGAAACATGTTGACTAATAACCAGTGACACACGGAAGTGGGGTCAGTTGACCGCTGCAGTGTCTCTTCATTCTTTTTAATCCTGACCCAGGCACGCAAGTATAAAGTTGGACGCCTGCTCTGGAGTTAGTTTTAATCACCACTATCACATTTTGTTCACATATTGTACGCTCTGCGAGCCTCATCAGCCTTTAGTTTTCCATAGGGCGTCTACCATCTTCTCGAAACATCCGACGAGATCCTTCTTCTCAGAGAGGGAGTTGTAGCCCACACCATGATCTGCTGTCATGTTGTGAGGAGAATCCCAATGCTGAAGCATGCCACGTCTGGTGGGTGAGAGATTTCATCCTACAAAAAGGAATACTTCTGTTCAGCTAGGTTTTCTTATGTTATTGTAGACCCAGGCATTTTTTGTTTGAAAGATCTCAAATACTACAGACAGCAGAAGGGAGAAAGCACATTCTGAGCTGGCCAGGAGTTAATAAATAGTATGTACACCCTACCTGGATTCACGGGTCGGCCCACTCCTCTGGGACAGACTGCAGACGTTGGGATGAGGCCCCAGCAATAGTGTCAGGATGGGCATCACCTCTGCAAACAGATCCATCATCTAAAGAAGGACAAATAACAGAACGGAGCAGCACAAGTCCCAGCAGAAAAGCAGTGCACTCTGTGGTGGTGAGGAAAATGCAGCCCAGTGGGTATCGTCATCAGGCAGCAAGTGCAATGACAAGTCTTACGTAGAATAGTTGAGGATTTGGTTCGAGATTTGAGAATTGAAGAACATGTGATCAAAGAAAGTGGATTTGCAGTGAAATCTAATTTTGTCCCAAATCTACCAAAGGAGAAAGTGATTGACAATTTTTGTGATTTGGACAATTTGACAAATACAGAAAAGAAAACCAGAAGAGATTTACGAATGATGAGATTCATGTAATGATTATTCGATTATCATCCGTCAAGCTGACAAAGGAGAAATCAGCTTGACGGTTGTAATTTTGGACTTTGTAAACTATATTTAGGAAGATGTTGGACAAATAGGCATTTACACTGCTTATGAGAAATTTTTCTGTAACCAGTATATCAACATACAACAGATATGCAAGAGTTTTTTTGCAAAAAAAGGTATGATGAAGGTTATTTAGATTGAGTTCAGATATTTGGATGTTATTAATCCAATGATACCTATAATTTACTTTTATCAAAGATACATACACGTGGTAGGGAGCTACTATGTAGACTTATAATATTCAGAATTGGATCTTGTACTGAGACAATCTCTGAATGCATTGATATTGTCTTAGCACCTATGGTTACTAGCTTATCCTTGTATACCAAAGATACAAAGGACTTGTTGCAAAAAATGTCAGAGATGCCTTGGGAGAATACTTATTTGCTGATAACCATGGTCGCGAAAAGTTTGTATATCATTATCAGACATAAGGATGGGATTGCAGCTTTGAGATATTTCTTTCTCATTTGTCTGCATGGTATGTTAAACATATTCAAATGATTTTGAAGATGACTGAGTTTATTCTACAGAAAAACTATTCTCTGTTCTAGTGAGATCTTTATTACCAAATTTGTGGTCGGCTCTGGATGCCGGTTTTGCTCCCTCTATGCCAACCTGTTCATGGGTTGGTATGAGAGGAGCACGCTTGGAATGAAAAATTGCATGATGGCTGTGAGCATGTACTTGTTTGGTATAGATACACTTATCATATTTTTTTAACATGGAATGGGATGGAAGAAGGATTACGAGAATATCATGATTTTTTTAACTCTTTAAATGCAGAATAAACTTTGGAATATGGTTGCTCAAGACTTACTTTTTTAGATTTGGAGCTTTATGTTCAAGATTAGGTACAGCAAAGCACCATAAAAGCCAAAATTAACACATTATGATTTTTTGACTTATCCTAGCTGTGGGTCATCAAAAGATTTATAAGAGGTCATCTCAACCTCAACTTATCGAGGCATGCTTTGTCATTTGACGACCTCTTACACCGGGGTGGGAACAATGCCACCCCGGCGGACTCAGCAAAGGTTAGCTAATCTAGACAACCTCTCAAAACTATTTTGATGACCCATAGCTGGGATAAGTAAGAAAAACATAATGGGTTCATTTTGGCCTCAGTACCTTCAAGTGACTTTTTTGGTGGTTTACAGTTTTTAGAGGATACACTTGAGGAGGAACCTCCCTTTCTCTCCACGTAGATATTGAAGATTAGGTATAGCACAGTAAATGATTCAGAAAACCGACGTCTAGTAATAGTATCTTATACTTTGAGCCTGGCCATCCTTAGAAACAGAAAATCAACATCTCGTATGGGGAAATCTTAAGACATAGACATAACTACATAACTGTAGTGAACCTGAAGTATATCGAATGCAAGCACTCGAGACTATTGCGAGATGTAATGAGCAAGGTTATCCCACTAAGATTTTGAATACAGCATTGAATAGAGCATGCGTGGTAAAGTGGTCAGTTTTGTCAAAATCGAAAGAATTACAAGACTACTAATTCTAAGGTGAGGTAGGTCCGATTCTTCACTAAATTGTGTGCAGAGACTCAAGAGATATTTAACATCTTACAAAAACACTGGGGTGTATCGAAAATGGACAAGCATTTGAGTGCTATTGTCACTGATAACCCAACCATAACTTTCAAAAGAGCTTATGAATTGTAAAGTATTTAATGTCCAAGTGACACTATCAGATATGTACACAGTACGACTCATTCATGGTTAGGTAGCAAACCGGTTGTGGGCTTTAAATGTCATAATTGTGAATGTTGTAAATATGTAAATGACAAAACTGTTACCTTAACAAATCATGATTGTAAAAGAAGTTTTAGAAATCTGGATTTTATTAATTGAAATACCAGTTTTTGTGTTTACATTGTGACATATGTTTGCTCTTAAAGTACGTGGGATCCACCAATAAATCACTTAAAGAGAGATGGAAAGAATGCCTTAATGCTACATGAAATGGTGATAGAAAGGCTCCAGGTGCATTGCCTTTTATGGATAAACATCAATAGGAGGATATGAGTCGAACCATGTACTCAAACACCATTCAGGGGGACAGCAGGAACAGAGACTGCATTTTAAGGAAACTTGATGGATGTACAAGTTTGCCTTGTGCTTCCTGGGGTTCCCGCCATCGGTAGGTGATCCCCGTGGACCCCTATCTGGCCCGTCTGCCTCCCAGCCCATGCTTCAGTCTGATACCTACGTATGCGTCACCATCACCCAAATAACAGATATAGATCCAATTTTCTAACTAGGGGTGTTTATTTACAACACACAGCCTTCGTATTTCTTTCCCGCCTGCACGTAGCATAAAGCTTATGATTTATATATATATTATTAACCGATAGATACAAATGACCGCAGCAGTATTTGGACAAATTTGTGTACCTTTTTTATGAAATATCCTCTATTAGACGTAATTTTTCCAATGCCTTGCCAAAAGTAGTAAGTACGGAAAACACTAATTATACTCATTGCTCGTAATCAGGTACATTAGTTAATGCCGTATTAAGTAAATGGCACACGCAATGAGAACAAGAGCTACTAAGCACGTTTAACAATGCTTTTTGACAAGCAAGTAGAAAGATCGTTCAATAAAAAGTACATATAAACCTATCTCTACGCAGAGGTTACACAAGTAATAGCAAAGTAATGGGAAAGAAATGTCTGGTTGTCAGCTTGTGGCTGGGAGAGCCACACCAAGGTGCGTCCGTGATGCAGCTGTGCGTTGGACGACAGGGCACGTGGCACGAATCTTGGGTGCTCGCTCATGTGAAGTCTGTGAAGTGCCAGAAAGATGCACGTGAAGCACACTTATTTAAGAACATGACTGGCAATAATGCCTTTGTGATTCCTCTTTTTCGAGAACCTTCGCGCTCCTCACCGTACTTTTCCACTCAGGATGCAGAGACGTTTTAATGCATGGGCAAAGTGGGCTCTGGCCCAGGGCCCCAGCCTTTCAGGGGGCCCCCTGACAGTCAGCTCCGTTCTCCAGTGTTTTGCCCTAATGACCTTGAATATTTCTTAAACAGATTGTTTTAAATACTGTTTTCCTTTCATTTATTTTTCATGTACCTGATGTGTGAGTCTAGTACAGCCATTTTGCAGAGAAATGTTGTGTTTATGTTTCATGCAATATACATAAAAAAAAGTTTCTTTTAGATCAAAACAAGGCCTAACATATAAGAAATGAGAGGGCGTTACAGAGATTATTTGCAGTAATATTGGTGAGCTGCTGCTGTGTTACAATATTGAAAACATACATACCTATCCCTGAATATTAGATGTAAACACATTTAGGGCCTTATTTATGAGAAGTGATGCATCGCTATTTGAAAACAGGGATGCGTCACTTCGTGCGCCCTCCTTGCGACATGATGGATGCGTCATATTTACTGTATGACGCATCATGTCGCAAGGAGTTACAGATACGTCAGTATTTCTGACGTATCTGTAGGTGCAAAAGTGATGCATTGCTGGGGTGGGTCTGACAACAGACGCAACTCCAGCAATGTGTCCTTTCACATGGGGCTGAGACAGGTGTAAGATATTGACGCAATGGCGTCCTAGAAGTGGTGACTGAGTTCTCATAGATTTCAATGCACCAGTTCTATGAGGCTTTTTGAAGGGGAACACCCACCCTGCATACAATATACCTGGCACTGGTATAATGTGGTGCAGGGGTTTACAAAGTGATGCATCGGCCTAGATGCGTCACTTTGTAAATAGGGCTCAACATGGCACATTTTTTACGCTGCCAGTGCGTCACAAAAAGTGATGCACCGGCGGCATAAAAGTAAAGCAAAACCTCATAAATAAGGCACTTAGAATTTGGACGAGTGTTCCTTTGCACTGTCAGGGACCTAATGAAATGAAATAGTATATTTAATAAAGCATGCAGCTACTCAGACTGGAGTATCCTGGCGAGTGACAGCAGGAGGAAACTGTGCATAAAAGACCCATCAGTTATTAAAAAGCCAGGTTTTTAAGTTCTTCCTGAAAGAGAGTAGGTCTCTGGTTAGTTTCTGAAACTCAGGGAGTCTATTCCACAATTTTGCACCTAGAAAGCCGAGGTATCTGCCTCCAGTGCGGGCACGGCATATTTTAGGCATTTTGGCCAGATTGGCATTGGAAGATCTTAGGGGTCTAGATGTTGTGTAGCGATTAACGCGCTTATTTAGGTAGCCGGCTCCTAAGCCGTGGAAAGCTTTATAGAAGATGGTCATCGCTTTGAAGTCGATCCGTTCTTGTATGGAGGGCCAGTTTAGAGACTTAAGAATAGAGGTCATACTAGATCTGTGTTTAGGTCTCAGGATGGCTTTGGCTGCCGCATTTTGTACCACTTGTAGGTGCTGTGTAAGGGATTTGGGAAGACCGAGGTACAAGCTGTTGAGATAGTCAAGCTTTGATGTCACCAGGGCTTGAACCACGATCGTTCTGCTCCCAAGCGGTAACAGTGGCAGGATTTTTTTCTAGCATCTAGAGTATGCCTAAGCAAGCACCAGTAAGATTTTGGATGTGAAAGTGCACGGAGAGTGTCTTGTCTATGACAATTCCTACGTTTTTTACTTTCTCCTTTTCCGCGGGTGGGGGCGGCAGATCTTTTGGCCACCAAGAGCTCCAGTCAGGCGTTTCTGGATTACCAAAGAAAACAACTTCAGTTTTGTCAGGATTGCACTTCAGCTGATTGATCTTAAGCCAGTTAAAAACCTTTGTGAGGAAAGACCTAATCATTGCCCCGTCGAAGTCGGTTCCTTTTTCACATGTAAAAATCAGCTGAGTGTCATCAGCATAGGAAACTATTTTGGCGCCCTCTTCCTCTACCAGAAATGCAAGGGGGATAGATATATATTTAAAGGGTAGGACTGAGAATGGAGCCCTGAGGGACACCTACATTCATGGCCAGAACTGGGGATGAGAAAGGGGGAAGCCAGATGTCCTGAAATCTATTTGCCAAGAAGGATGACATCCACATTACGGCGGTCCCCCCCGCCCCTCCCCCCCGGCCGATGTTAGCAAGTCTATCCAGCAGCCTCTCATGTGGGACCGTACCGAAGGCCGTCAACAGATCGAGCGGTATCAGAACAACCATGCCTCCCTGGTCCAGCTTACCCTTGAGAAATTCAGTCACTTCCAGCAGAGCGTACTCTGTACTGTAGTTAGCCCTAAAACCGGATTGGGACTCATGAATGAGCTTCCCAACTTCACTGTGTTTTTGGAGGACCTTGTTTACATGCTTCTGATACTTTGGAGAGGGTCGGAAGAAGGGAGATTGGCCTGTAGGTGACAGGGTCTGTCGGTTTGGCGTTAGCCTTTTCTATCAGTGGAAGAATCTTAGCATTCTTCCATAATTTCGACATGTTGCCTGAGGAGAGGGAAACATTAATGTGCTGGTTTACCATGGGGTTTATGGTGGGAGCTAATAGGTTCAGGATATTTGCTGGATATGGGTCAGTAGGAGAGCCAGACTTAATGCTTTGGAGAAGGGTCAGTGACTCTTCAAGCTGAAACTCAGGGAAAGCTAGTAAAGATGGAGGATCCAAGAGGTGAAATTTGCTAGAAGAACTAAGGTAGAAGGTCAGTTCATCCTCTGAGATGTTAGTGAAGGCTTGTTGGATCACAGATCTTTTTGTGGAAGAATTGAGCTATTTGATTATACCATTCTTCTGTGCATGGCCCTTCCTTTGTGCTGGCTTTCGGGGTGGTAATGGTAATGGATTTAACTATGCTAAAGATTTCCTTACTCTTATTTTGGGCATTTTCTATCTTGGTTTAAAAGAAGTTTTTCTTGGCTGCCTTCACGAGAATGTAATGATCTTTTAAGGTGTCTTTATACACCTTCTTGTCCTCAGGAAGATAGGATTTACACAATTTCCATTCTATTTTTCTACAATTTGTTTTGCTAGATCTGAGGGAATTGTTTAACCATGTAGCTGGTGGGGCCGACCTCTTTGAGGAGCGGGAAACAACTGGCACCTCTGCACCAATGTTGGTTCAGAGCCATGACTCTATTGATAGGGCGTCCGAGTCGGGGAAGCAAGACAGCTCCGTTGAGGAACAACCAAGGGCATCTGCTAACATCGGGATGGATATTTTATGGAACTTTCTGTAATTAGGGACCCTCTGCCCTGCGTTAGCCTGAGGGGCTGTGGCAGAGTTGGGAATGAAACATTTTAATATGAGGTCATCAGACCAGGTAATGGTAAGAGGTAGGCTTACAGATACGTCAAAGTTGTGAAAGATTTGGTCTCGGGTATGGCCCTTCTCATGGGTGGCTGAAGAAATAGATGGAAACATGTTGCAGGCCTGCAGCGTCTCCAACAAGGAAATTGTTTGAGGGTCTTTTCCATTGTCCATATGTATATTGAAATCTCCCAGAATAAGGCAGTTGTTGTATTTTAAGGCCAGGGAGGTGGTGGCTGTATTAAGCGTAGTAATACATTTTCCAATTGCACCTGGAGGTCTGTAAATCAGAAACAGCTATGCTATGATGGGGACTAAGGTACAGCGGAAGCCTAAGGACTCTGCCCCCTCGATGTTTTCCATCGGGATGGGAGAGCAGTCTAGTTTTTTATTGTACTTACCACTCGGTCGGTCCCTCCTAAGGATTTTATAACCCGTAGGGATGGCCGAGGTGATAGTAGGGTTGGAGGCTTCAGACAGCCAGGTCTCAGTGAGAAGTAAAAGATCAGGCTGTTCGTCTAAAAGTAGGTGACATGTGTGGTTCATGCTTTTGCATAGAGCGACAATTCAAAAGGGTGGCCTTTAAGTCCTCTGTTTTCTCATTGTTTTCACACTTATTGTTGCGTGGAAAGATCTTGGGTGCGAGTTTCCTGGGCTGGAGGAGAGACCAGTTGCACTTATTGCATCGAAAGTCTACCTCCAGGCTCAGATCAGCCGCTGTACACTGACGTAATGGTAGCCGCCTAAGGCTAAGCAGTTTTTCCCTATTGTAATAAAGTGGAAGAAACTCACCGGAGGAGAACTGGGTAGCATAGCCGGTGCCAGATGCCTCCGGGATGCTGATGGGCACAGCCGGGCCTGCCTTTGGGGCGCCAGCAGTGTGCCCGCTGCACGTATCCGTTTGCATCGGGAATATATAGGCTAATGCCTATGATGCAAACTGGATCGCTAACGCACCTGATGAAGCAGAAACTGCGTTTGTGGAAGTGAGGAGCCTGATAGTAACCCCAGCCCTCCACACAATCGGCGTATCCGCCGCGGTGGGCCTGGACTGGAGGAAAAGCGAGATGCGAATCGGAGCAGCTAAGGAAGTATAGGCAAGCAGAATCAAGTAAAGTGCAAGTGCGCGTAGGAAGGAGAAATTGTTGAAAAGCACAGAGTAATTCAGCCAGACATATACAATTTTAAAAGTATTAAAAACCTAGTAACGGGGCAGAAAACACTAAATCCTACTGCTGCCAGCTGCACGCGCCCGTTTACATCGGGAATATATAGGTTAATGCCTATGATGCAAACTGGATCGCTAACGCAGCTGAGGAAGCTGAAACTGCGTGGGAAACAGGGGCTCAAATTGGATCATAAATTCAAAGCTGTTCTGAACAGGGGCCCCCAAAATATGTTTGGCCCAGGGCCCCCAGAATCCTTAAGATGTCCCTGTCAGGATGTGTGTGCATTCAGGTGTTTTCCACCGCTGCTCAAGCGAACGCTCTCGTGCCTTCTCACAGGCTGGCAGGACTGGTGAGTGCCCTCCAAGACTCTGCACAAACAGACATATTTTTGACTCCCTGTTCCCTGAGAACATCCGCATCCATCTCATGTGCAGCCATTGTTTACAGAGCTGTCAAAATGCTTTTCACTCCTACTGCAGACCTGGAACACCTTATCTGAAGTGCAGCTGAGAGGTCACGGAACGAAGCGGCTGCCGTGGTCTGCTGCCCTGTTCCTGCTCACAGACCGTGACAGCGATTTCTTAAACCCTCTTAACCATTCATGATCTAAACCCTGCGTAGCCCATGGAGATGTGTTCAGGGAAACTAACTGTCCTTTACTACCCTTTAGTGCTATTCCTACTCCTGAAGGCGATCCCTTCTCTTTGATGTTACATTAACATCAGTATCCCACAACATTGCAATGATGTTCTGCTTTGAACTTGAATTTGAAAACTATGGGGCATATTATCAAGACAGGCGATACAATTACCGCCGCTTTAGCGGCAGAAAACCGCCGCTAAAACGGCGATAATGGGCTTGATAATATGCACTAGAGAATTCCAATAGAAGCCCATATTGTCACCAAAACATGGGCTTCTATGGGAAATCTCAAGGGCATATTATCAAGCCCATTTACTTCCAGGACAAAATTGAATTTTACATTCCCTCACGACAACTGAGGTCTTGCAAGGTCTTGCAATCTCGCTCTGGCCAAAACTAAACGTATCAAGAAAACCAGAGTAGGAGGTCAATCCTTCTCCAATCTGTAGGGCGTCCACTGGAACAAACTCCCCCTAGACTTTCGCTGCACGGACGATTATATGGCATTCAGAAAGAAGCTGAAAACAACACTGTTCCCTAGGTTGTAAATAAAGATACTTGTAGCTTGTACTTTGGTTCCCTACTCTTAGTCTGCGAGGTTATTTGATCACTATCATACCAGGACACTGCTTTCCAGCGCCGTGCTATCTCTCGGGATTATTGATGCGCTCAACAAATACGAATACAAAATACAAAGGTGTATATAACTAACCGCATCTGTGGATAGTACACTGTAAGGGTGAAGGGGAGGTCAGAGATAGAGATAGAGAAAAGAAAATAACTAGCATCAAACATAACACATCAACCAGGCCCTCTCTGGTTTGCCTGGAATTTAAGAGATAGGGTCCGTGGCACATATGTTGGGGTTGAGTATCCATCAATTAACCATGGAGCTCGTCTCACTGTCCCATACTAAGGTGAGGCAGAAGGGGTGTCCTCAGCGATAGCAGATCCATTTCTTTTGCAAGAGCTCTGTGAGTGGTTTCAGTTGGCGGCGCCTCTGCAGCGTAATAGGAGACAGGTCTTTGTAGAGCCAGATCTTGTTGCCTTTAAAGTCTATAGGGTAGCGGTCTCATACTGCCAATATAATAGATTTTATCTGTTTATAATAATGGAGGCATGTAAGAACGTCTTGAGGAACTCCCTGTGAGCTGGCCTGGTGGCCTGCTCTATGCATGCAGTGTAGTAGTAAATCTTGCGTTGCAAGATCGGGGGCCACATGGTGAAAGAGGCTACGGACTTAATCTTTGAGGTTACCAACGGCGACCTGTAGTGGGACCCCCTTATTTCGTATGTTATTTATTCATTTATAAAGTTTTCTACAGCACGAACATGACCCACGGGGGTATCAGAGCACTTTAAAATATACAGTTGTTGAGCGTTAGATGGTTCAGGTAGTATATATAGATTCGGTATTCGCCATTCAACACAGAAGAGGTAGATGGGAGTATATGGGTAGCATAGATTACTAGTAGTCATCAAGGAATGTCTGTAAACTCCTGATCGCTCTAGACTTCGTGCTAAATAACTGGGGGTATTGCTATGCAGGGCTTTGTGGGTCATGCAGGCTATCTTTAGATGTATTCTTGCCTCGTAGGGTAGCCAGTTCAGAGCTTTCAAGGTCGGAGAAATGTGATATTTCTTGTAGTTCCTGAGACCAGTCTGGCCGCAGCGCTAAGCAAAGCCCTCAGCGGGGCAAGCTTGTATTTGGGGAGACCGCATAGAGTGGTGCTTCCATAGTCCAATCTTGGTAGTACTAGGGCTTGTACCACCATTTTTAAGTCGTTCTGTGAGAGGAAGAGTTTAAGTTACCTTAGTATGCTCATCTGATGATTAGCTCCCTTGGTGGCAATATTGATTTGCGCCTGCATGTTCAAGTGTTTGTCTATGGTGACTCCCAAGGATTTTGCGGAGTCAATGATATGGGGAGCACAGTCAAAGGAAGTTAGATGTTTTAACCATAAGTCTATCTTGGGTGTATGATTGGGAGGGGAGATGAGAAGGAATTCTGTTTTTTTGGTGTTAAGCATGAGGTGGTTGCCAATGAGCCAACTTTGAGTATTCTGTAGAATAGCGTTGAGAGAGATGAAGTCTTCTGGTTGGGTGATTTTCATATACAGTTGAGTGTCATCCATATACAGGTCATATAAAATGTTTGCAGAGCTCAGTGCGTTTGCCAGGGGTTCCATGAGTAAATTGAAAAGGATGGGTGAGAGTGCTGAGCCCTGTGGAACCCCTATGGTGACCATGGAGGGTTGAGAGAGTGAATGCTTCGTCTTAATTCTTTGTGTTCTGTTATTTAGGAAGGAGGTGAGCCAGTTAGGCCATTCCTTGATTCCAGTAGGAACAGTAGGTTGACATGCTTAACCGTATCGGAAGTGGAGGATAAGTCAAGAAGTATCAATAGGCATGATTTGTTGTGGTCTAGCACTTTTAGTATGTCATCCATTATGTGGGTGAGTGCAGATTCAGTGCTGTGACCTTGACAGAAGCCGGATAGGTGTTTGTCTAGGAGGTTGTAATTCTCGATGTGATTGCATAGTTGTATTTGTAAACATTTTTCCAGCAATTTCGCCAACCTTGGGATGTTGGATATAAGGCGGTAGTTGTTGAGATCAGTGGGGAGGGAGTCGGATTTTGTTAGTATATGTGTGACCTGCCCTATTTTAAGACAGTCCGGTATGGACCCTTGGCTCTGAGAGGCGTTTACGATCATTGACCATAGGGGTAGAATAGAGGTTTTTATCATTTTGAATAAAGAAGGAGGTAAGGGGTCCGAGAAGTGATTTGAGGGGTCACTCGTTAGAAGAATGTTATAGATTTCTTGTTCAGGGATGCGCGAGGTGTGCCAAGAGGCATTTTTTTTCGGATTTCCGTCGGAGTACTAAAATGGACCTTGATCTGAGAGTGAAATTTAGCATCAAGGGCAATAGTTTGTGGGAGGGCCTTCTTAGATTGGATGTCAAGTTCAATGGATTTTGTTTTTTCTAGGAAGAAATTGGCAAGCTCATCGTAGTTAGGTGTAGCCGAATCGCTTTGTTCCATGGAGTTAGGCTTGTTGCGCGCTTGTTGTTTGACGATTTTGAATAGTTTTTTGGGGCGGTTGATGGCTCGGTTCAGCTGGGTTTTGAAAAAGTCTGCCTTAGCCTTTAGGATCTTCCTGTTGTATGAATTCCTCAGCACTCTGAATTGATATAGGTGTTCAATGGAGGGTGCTGATTTCCATGGTCGCTCCGCTGATCTTAGCTTGCGCCGATCTGAGTTCAGGTTCTCATTGAACCATGGTTTGGAGATTGTGGAGGAAACTTTTTTTTCTTGGAGGGGAACTGCAGAGTCAAGAATTTCAAGCATAGTGGAATTGTAAAAGACTGTGAGGTCATGGACATCAGCCATGTCTGTCGTGGGGATCAGGGCGGAGTTGCATCGGTTTACCAGGTCGATGGGGTTGATATTATGTATATTCCTTTTCCATTGTTTTGTTTTTATGGGTTGGCCCCTTTTTGGAGTTACCTCGATATTGATGGAGAAAAAAATGCTATAATGGTCCGTCCAGTCACATGGGGTGATGGCTTCAAATGATACAGTGTTCGTTTCAGCTATGATGAGGTCTAGTGTCTCTCCCTTGTTGTGGGTTGGACTGTCACAGATTTGGGACAGATCCTGAATTGACAGAAAAGATTTAAGACAGCTTACACCTTGGCCGCTTGAGTTGTTCCAATGGAGATTGAAGTTGCTCAGGAAAATCTGTGGCACTTGTGAGTTGCTCACTGGATGTAATAACTTCGATGAACGTCAAATTATCACCTGGGGGTGGTAAATGATGTGAAGTTTGCAGTGGAGGCACTTGTCATCAGAGATGTTGATACAGAGATATTTGCAGGAGGATAAAGAGATGGAGTCTGCTTGATTGACTGCAATTGTGTTTTGATAAATGCAGGCTAGCCCGCCACCGGGTTGCACATTTTTTTCTAGGCTGATTAGGTCATGACTAGGAGGTACCAGTAGGTCTAGGATGCGAGAGGAGAAACTATTTAGCCACGTTTCGGTAAGTACGATAATGTCAAGATAATTCATGAGGATGAGGTCGTAAATGTCAGGGGCATGTTTGCTAGCAGATCTGCAATTGATGAGTACACACTTCATCTTGCTAGTCGAATGGGGGGGAGTAGTGTGCACTATGTTGATATTTGTGAGGTTTTCTCTTTTAAAGGATCTGTAGTTGTGAGTGGGTTCTCTGAAAGGGTTGGTTTGAATGGATTGGATAGTGCCACAACGAGAGTCACTGTTGCCTGTCGGACTGGCATAGGTTATGCGGAGGTCATCTATAACATTGTCAGATAGTTCAGCATTTGCCCTCCAAGGAGGAGACAGGTCATTGGGGGAAGGTACCTTATACTGTCTAGTGTCCTCGGGGTGTATGTTCTTGGCTATATATCTGCTAGTTTGGTGATTGATTCAGTTCACGGTGGCACTAGTGGCTGTGTGTGTGTTTAAGAGTTCTTTGGTGAGGGTTGATAAATTTTGCCTCTCAGCCTTGAGAGGGAATAGGCCGCTGGTTAACTCATTGAATCGTGTGATCCAATCATAGTTGTGTGTGTAGGTGTGTGTTCTATTATAGGGGGAGGTTGGCAAGTAAGGTCTGGTTGCCTGGGGATAACCTTATTCGGGATCAATGGGGTTAGTTGATCATGGGTGTTTGTTGGAACGTCAGAATCAGTGTAGGGGAAGGCCTCGGGATGTGACCGCATGATAGGGGATGATGCATGTGATCGGGGTATGGTCAATGAGTGGTGAGTTTGTATGAGCAGAGTGAGTCTCAGGGGTGTTGGGAGCCGATCAGATATCGGGGTAGGCGGTAGGTCATGGGGAGCTATGCATGCTAGCTTAGATGTAGATGGGGAGAGAGGGATGTCGTGGGTAGAGTCTGGGTTGGTGGATTCTCCCTTGGACATCAGGGATATCAGTGGTGTGTCTGCAGTGTGGTGGCCAGTAGCTAAGAGTAACCCTGTCCTTCCTGGGCCAAGGGATCCAGGTGTGGTTGAGACCGATGTGACAGAGGGGTAGTGTTCATTGGGGGTGTGGAGAGATTTCGGTTCATTTGAATTTGTTATGGGATTTTGTAGTAGAGTTGGGGTGTCATCCGGATAATCGGGAAGAGTAGTGGCAGGCGGTGTGATTTTCTTGCCGTTCACTGCTTTCTTGAAAGTAAGGAAAATCTTGTCTCTGGTAGCGAGATTGGAATTAGAGGCTTGTATAAGAATATTACCGTTGTTGTATATGGAGATGGTAGCATTCACTGCACAGAAGTCTGACGTGGCTACCGACAATGTGAGGGCATGCGGGGTTTTTTTGACATTGGAGATTCGGAACATGGAGTAGAAGGTATTTCTCCGCTGAGCACGTTTTTGTGTGTAGAAGATGATGTCAATCAAAAGTAAGTCCTTGCTGATGCAGAAGTAGGGATCTGAAATGAGTCTCAGGGTGAGATTTCATTAGCCTATGCTTGAACTACTTTGCAGCATTTTTGGAGAGATTGGGAGGGTATGTAATGGTAAAGGCATGGGGGCCTGAGGGTTCTAGGTTTTTATCCATTTTTTTTTATAACTTCCTCTCTCCTTCTTCACTTCTTTATTTCCTTATCTTCCTTATATCTCTGCTTCCTTCCTTCACCAGTTCACTAGTAGCATTATTTACTTTCTACTATGTTTAGAATTGTCCTACACTGTTTCTTTGATATCCTTGATATCTGGAGAGGGCATTGTTGATGTTTGAAGTGTTTCCAAGATGGCCTCCGCTTTTTTGATTGCCTAGTGGTTCCTATTTTGATGGCCATAAGTGTGGGACGCGGGCGCCATCTACCAATGGAGAGCTAATTTTAAAATGGAGTCCTCTGTCTCTTTCACATGGGAGGCTGATTTGAATAAGAACTGTATGTTGGATTGTAGGGGGCAGGCTAGATTAGTAAGAACCAGGTAGAGTAGGGAAAAGTCCCCCAGCGTGTTGTAAAGGAGAAATGGTTGCCCCACAATCAAACCTGCAACCTTCCCAGGCTGCGATATCGCTTGTTGACAATAGGTAAATTCTGATTCAGGGGCGCCATTTTAGGTACAGGCATTGGAACTGTGATGAAAACCGAGGTGAAGCCGGTCTGACAATGAGGTGCTCCTAGATGACAATAGGTTTTGCATCGGCAATGGTCAGAGGCAGTCAGGAGGACAAATTAGAAAAAAAACGTAATATTCAAAACAATAAGGACGCCAGGATCTGAAATACGGGCGCCATCTTAGGGTCAGGCTCTGCAGTCATGGGCGTCGAGTAGAAGTGATCTATGTTGCAATAGATCGCTTCTAAAGAATAATTAAGCATCGTGTCTGGAATAATGTTGGCTCGCCTGGATCTATTTGTAAGGTCTTCTACTTGTTAGCGCAGGTCAGAGTTTTTATCTTGAAGGTCTAGTAATTTGCGGCGGCTGGTGTTCAGTTCCTCATCGCGGGAGTTACTTGTGTGTTCCAGTGTTTCAACTCTGTGTTCTAATTCACTCATCTCCCTCCTGAGAACTTTAACCTCAATAAATAATTTTTACATAAAATCATTTATTTAAATAAAAAATATTTTTGTATTTTAATATTTGTAGTTATTTATGATATTTATATAACAGTGTAATATGTATTTATTTTATTTTATTTATTTTTCATATACAATATAGTTGTATTTCTTCTTTTACATATTTATATTTGTATTTCTTTCCTATATTTTTGAAATTATTTTATTGTGTTGAAGAGAATTTGTTTGTTTCTAATGTTGCACTGACTGGAGTGAAATAGTCAATTTTACCCCTCTGCAGTTCCAACACTTTCCCTACTGTTGCACTCATTGGAGTGGGAATAGTAAATTTTACCCCTTCCCAATCCAACACTTTCCCTACTGTTGCGCTTATTGGAGTTGGAATAGTAAATTTTACCCCTCTGTAATCCACTACGTTCCCTACTGTTGCACTGACTGGAGTAGGAATAGTACATTTAACCCCCCCCCCCCAGCAATACAACACTTTCCATACTGTTCCACCAATTGGAGTGGGAATAGTACATATTCCCCTCCTCGATCCAACACTTTCTCTACTGTTGAACTGAATGGAGTGGAAATAGTAACTTTTACCCCTCCACAATCCAACACTTTCCCTACTGTTCCACTGACTGTAGTGGGAATTTTTAATTTTACCCCTGTGTGATGTAACAGTTTTCCTACTGTTGTTTTGCCTGAAGTGGGAGTGGGAGTAGTACATCCTTAGTACAACACACTGTGAAAATTGTAGTGGTAATAGTATATGTCTTAAATTTAAATGTTATAATTTTGTTTTATATTGTTACAAGTTATAATAGTAAGTTTTTTCTTATTTCAAATGATACTATTTATAATTATCAATGTGTTTAGTGTGTAAAACAATTTTGATAAATTGTAAGAAATGTATGTTGTTTACTTTTTTAAATTAATTAAACACACACACTCGGTGAAGGATTGCCATCATTCCTGTAACGCGTTCTGACTGTAAAACAGTTATGTTCACACACAGTGTCAGAAGTGAATCACTATTACATACCCTAATCCGACATCATTGATGGACTTTGCATACAAACTAGTGTCAGTTAGCTATGAATGTGGCGGCCATCTTAAAACATATAAAGTAAATAAAAGATGTATAAGCTTGAACCCATTCAGGTCCTGAGTGTTAATGTTGGTACACAAAATCATTGCAATTCATCATAGTGAAATATGAGCAAGCACATAGCACCCCACTATGTCAAAAGCAAAGCATGTTTACGTGTCCTAATCAAACAGAAATAACTAATTGAAAAGACAAACTAGTGTCCTATTTGTTTGGTGGCCATCTTATCGCATATTAGGTATATATGAGCTGTATATGAACTTAAACAAATTAAACAAATTCAAAGTCCTGAGAATTGATATTGGTACCTAAAATCACTGCCATTCCACATAGCGATGGACAATGCAAGAGGTATTTGACAGAGATAAAATAACACCTGCAATGCATCATCTGGTATACATGAATTCATGAGCTGTCATCTAGTACCCAAGTGGGTTAGTCAGAGAAATAGATACACAAAAACAAAATAATACACCTCAATTGAACCACATTTGACCCTTAGTGGGTTTGAATTCCTAATGGATGTACTTCAAGACATACAACTGCTGGTTTATCTTAAAACAAAAGTGTAGCCATATATCTTTGAGTGAACTGATATTCAAATTCGGATACCATATGAACCCAGGAAACATAATCCCATCAAAGGGCATATACAGGCTACATAATAGCTTACTATGTTGTAAATCATAATTAATACAAAAGCCCATAATCTCAAAGGAGACAAAGAAGATAAAGAAAAGAGAAAATAAAAGGAAAATTCTTATATATATTCTAGAAAGAAAAAAATCAAAGAGTATAAGATAACACAGAACATAATAGAAACTTCTGATCTCTGCGATATCGATCATCCGTTGAAAGAGAAATCTTGAAGAATAGGGTAGGGAACCCAGTGCACAGAGACTTCAAACATAAGTGAGCCCCTTCATTTCCTCCTAAATAATCCACATTAAGATCAAGCAAATAAAGGAAATTTGATTGCAACGGGGTAAGGACCACCTGTTTTCATGGCAGATATCGATTGTTGTATTCCCTATGCTGAATTTCGGCTGCAAAGCCGTCGTGGATCACTTCCACATGGCCATCTTGGCTTGCCATGCCCCCATCAATTTTATTTCTATTACATTAATGTTACTCTTTAATATTTTTAATATTTAATATTTAAATGTATATATATTTAAACAATATTTAATACAATGATATTAATGTCAATATTCTTTCTTGATATTTTTGTACTTACCATTATAAGTATAGGATGACGATATTTTTGACACTAATATTTTAGTTCACAATATTTTGGTATGGCTATATTTACATAGGTGATATTTTGTAAGTGAACCACCCAGGACAAAGAAGTGTACTCCAAGGGTCAGTTGGCTGACCTCGTTTTACACAGCTGCAAGAACACCAATTTCCTGAAAGAGACCAGCTGACCAGTTTCAACAGGACCTGCACTGGACCCTGCTGATAACTGCTATTGGAGTGAGTTCTGACCTACTAGTGCTTTTCATGAGGTCCTGGCACCGACTGGTGTTAGAATATACTCCTTCTGCCCAAACTGCAAAAGCTTAAAAACTTTTTTCCAACGTTCTGCTCAGAGAATCGACAGAGCCACAGCTGTTGACATCGAATTGCCGGTCAATCTCAACTTGACAGCTTGCCCTGCTGAAGGAGATACAACTTCCAGAAAAGTTTCTAAGTCCAAACTTAGAGAGCTACATCAGCACCAATGCCGAGCAGCAAGCAAACGATGTCACGATCTTTCAGAGCATGGACCTCAGACTTTCTCAACTCTGAGTTTTCCTGCCTTTTTTGAAGACCAGACTGAGACCATGCTTTTCAGCATTCTGCTGTTGTCGAATCCGGTTTGCAGCTTCCCCTGCCGATGACTCGTCAACGACCACCTTTCTCCTCAGAAGTTTGTAAATCAGAAGGTAAACTTTCCACCAGGACTAACCTGACCCGTGAATGAGAGTGGCGATCCATTGAGGTCGGGCCTAACTTTTGACTTTGACCCAGTCTTGCGTGACAAGTTGCCAACGTTTGGCTCTTTGCACTTCTTGGTGCAATTTTTAACATAAACCTTTAAAAAGTCATATTCCCTGTTCCACTTATAGGATTTTTGTCGTTTTGGTGTCCTTCTCTTTATAAAAATGGAAATAGGGTCTATGTTTTTAAATTGCAGTAGGATTTTTATTGTGTTGTGTTTTTAACTTATGAACTATTTTGGTACTTCTGAATGCATTACACATTTTCTTAACTTAAGCCTGTCTGCTCTGTGACATATCTAGCAGATGTGGAGCCCAGATTTTGATTGCTAAAACTTTATTGGATCTAACAAGAATTGTGACATTATTATCTGCAAAGGACTAACCTAACCAGCGATACACTTCCTCACATTGGTATTTAGAGGTGGTATCCAGAACTTATGTTTAGCAGTTTTACTCAGCTATTAACCGGGAAATTAAACATCCCTAAATTCAAATGAAAGCAAAAATTGGATATTAATGTTTAATTGGTATCAGGTCTTAGACTGGGCCATTTTTGCTTTTTTTCAAATGATGTGTGATTCACATTTTTGCTCCTTTAAAAGTGTAAGGAAACTCGGTGTGGATTTGGCTTCCCTGGAAACTCTCACAGTGGATGAGTTGAAAGCTCCATGCAGAGACAGGCGATTGAAATTGGGCCTTATTTCCAGGAGAAAGACTATGTGCAAGCCTTCTGGGCCTGGAAGGGAGTCCAACAGCTACAAGTCACCTCAGAGCAGAATGTTGAAGAGGTTGATGAAACCCCTGGAAGGGTAGAGGAAGAGGATGCTCTGTCTCAAAGAAGCTTCTCGTGCACTTTCCAGGGTGGAAATGAGGGTGCCCACAGACAGAACCCCTCCGAACTGGCAGCCTGGTAGATGGAATTTCAGGGCAAGCAGTCAGAGAGTGACCTTCAAGCCAAGCTGACTGCCCTAGCCCTGGAGGAAAAAAAGATTGCATTGGAGGAGAGGAAACTGACCTTAGAAGAGAAGAAGGCCAGACTGGACATGGGATCCAGTGAAGATTCTGACAGCAATGGTGAGATATCTACAGGAGAGCAACACACACTTAACTCGCCTAAGAGGGTAGTGACTATCTTTGTGGTGCATGATGACATTGACAAATAGCCTACCTCCTATAAAAGAGCATTAAAAATGTGAAGGGGGCACCAGAGGCACTGGGGAGTCTTATTGTGGGAGTTAGTACATACACTAGGGAGGGTCATACTCCTGACTCTAGATCTGACTCATATACCCATTAGTGCATAAATGTTGTCTCCCACCTGATGAGTATAGGGAGAAATCACTGAGGGGATGGATGAAACAATCCACCTAGCATGTATGATGGGCGTTACAATTTGCTTATATCAAAGCACATCTTGAGTACTTGTTCTTCAGAGTTAAACCCGCTCTAGGGGATTCCAAGCTGACTGACCCCAGAAACCTTGAAAGGGCAGCTGAACTAAGACGCCCAAAAGATCTCAGGGGATGATCCAAAGCAGGATGGAGGGGGGCAGGCCTAAACAAGGGAAAAAGGGGGAGCCACAAACCCCCCAAAAATGTTTAGGGTCTCAAACGTCTGACATGGGGAGAGCCTGTCTGTTGTCTGCCATTGCTACCAGGGGTTGAGCTGAGGTTTACATTACTGACACCTTAATTGGACCTGACATGAAAAGTGACATTATTATTTGTGATTGACAACTATCCAATCCAAATAGTAATCCATTTCTAACAATATGTTTGAACGTGAAACGGGTTTGTTATCCTTTGACCTACAGTACATAGTTTTACAACCTCTCAGTTAAAGTTAGACCTATATTATACCTTCTGACATGTTATGAAAGCTAACGTTAGTTGACTCACTGATGGTCATGACCTTCACTTGAGCTATTGAAGACATTCAGGTAATTTGACCAGTTAATAGTTCCCAGGGGCTATACAAGATTGTTCTACCAGGACCTTGAGCTCAGAGGTTCATGTATGGCTATTAAATCATAAATGTCAGGATGAACGTGTCCTTGTTTCTATTTTTCCATTATTTCCTTTTCACATGTCTTATTCAACTCGCGGTACAGTGAGACACCTGTTTTATTCTGTTCTCTTAAAAGTGCTGATGCTAGTGGAAGGCAAAATACATAGAAAAGATATTACTTGAGCTATGAAAATATTGCCACTGAGGAATCATGTATTATTTGCAGAGCGGTTTTTCCTCCATGTGCACATCTGCCTGGAGCAGCACCAGAAAAGGAGACAACCCCAGAGTAACACCATATTCAGTACTGTCTAACTCTGCACATATTGATCTGCCCATACAGATTTCTTTAGTAAGCAAACATTTACCATCTGTTTTTCTATGACTGTAAAGGAGGATGTGAAATATTATAGGCACCACTACAGCTCTGGGACCAGAGAAACAAGGTCTGTGCTTTTAACATAAGACATTATTTCTCGTACAATTTGCTGGCATGAGAAAATATTTTATGTGATATTATGCTTCATGTCTCTTGTTTGAAAACATTATTTGCACTGCTCTATTGCTCTGAGTGGAATTAAAGGAGAAAACGGAAACAAGCATTGGCAAAGCCAATCAGTCTGGCTCTGGCTCAGACCTATCCGTGTTCCAAATTCAGTTTTTTTTTAAACTGTATTTTCAAAACTTTACTACAAAAAAAGATCACCTTCCATACAAGCATACACATGCATGCACACATGAGAATGGATTCGGGAAATAATGATTTCTTAATGCATATGTGCTTTACAATGTGGCAATGAATACCAAAGGTAAGTAACACTGGAATCACAGTATTGACCAAAGGGGACAATGATCAAGGCTACCATATGCCAAAGCATAATGAAGATGTGAGAGGCAGCGGGGGGGGGGGGGAATTGATAATGAGATAGGGAAGGTTATGTGGGGACTTCCATAAAAAAGCACAAAGAAGGTGAAGTATGACAGATAGGTATGGTAGTTAAGTATTATACTATAGGTAAGACTGGTAAATACGATAGGATAGTTTAGGTGTGATGGGTAAATATTGTTGGTAAGTTAAGAAGGTATGGCATTTCAAATGTGGTAGCTAGGGTAAGTAAGGAGGGACATAACATTTTATAGATATTTATTATTTTTCATTATTAAAGCATTTTCCAGACTTCCCATTAATAAATCTATGGAATTGCTGCCATCACGTGAGTCTTGGAAGAGATCAAGAAAAGCAGCAATAACTTGAGAGAGCCATGGCATTCAAAGTACATACATCTTGGAAGAGCAAGCCGACAGAGAATGGTGATTTCTTGAGTGTGTAAGCAGCGTTAATTATCTGGGCATTAAACAAGCGGACAACTTTTCCTGGGATCCCCATAACAAGAAAAGTAAATGCCCAGGCAATTTACGTATGCATAGACCTACAAGGTCGAGAGCTGTCTCCCCTGCCCTAGCAACTTATAGGACAAAAGTCCAGAGTGCAGCATCATATGGGGCTGAATTATGGGGCTCACACGAGCCATGCATTTTAGGCATGGCAGAAAGCAGATCCTTAAGAGCTGTGATCCAAGTGCCCGATAGCTTTCCGGTGTTGCCACTTTTTATGGATTTGCACCTAAAAAGAATATGCCACCTTGCATGCCTAGAACCACTGTTGTACTGACTTACGGTGTGGTCCATTCCAGAACTGAAACATTTTAGGAAGGTTCTCAGGGAATTGTTAATCTTGGACGGTACCTGTAAGACCCCCTTAATATGTCTGCACTTGACTTTGGAAGTTGGGCATGAAACGGCTGTGAGATGACCCTACTCTTTTTACTAGACATTCTGTGGCTGTACTGAGATCTATTTACAGACAACATGTCCTCAGTGGCTGGCATTCAACTTCAACATCTGGAGGGTTGATAGGCAAATGTTTGGATTTCAAGCCTGTTTCTAGATATGAGGCATTTTCAGATAATATATTCCCCTCATATATAAGTAGTTTGTATGTTTAGTTTAGACTGGGACTTTACCAATGAATGGGGAATGTGTAATATGTTTACTGACGCGTGTCCTACCTGTCAGGTAGCTAGTGAAACCAAAGTACATTTTTTGCTCTTCTGTCAAGCTTATCAATTTGCTTGACCTAAGTGGCTGCAGCTTTGTGCAAGACATTGGACATCAGACAGTACCTAACAGCATTTAGGATTTTTAAAACACATACGTCTGATTTTATTGATTTTGCAGGGAGCACGTTTTTAAGTATTACTTGTTGCATTGGGGGAAAATTGTGAATCATGCTCTTGTATCTATGAACTGAGTTATTACTGTTCTTTTACTTTACATCTTTTAGCTTGTGTATTAGCAGGTGCTTATATTGTATATCTCTTTATTGTATTAATTTTTCCTTGATGTGGTTTTATGGATTGTTATCTGAAATAAACTATGATGATGATTTATGAAATAAAGTTCTGATTGAAGGGAGTGAAGTGTGTGTTGTGGCTGTTATTATGCGAGTGCTATAAAATACACTAGTGATGTGAGTGGTGCCTATGAGGTGGAATGTAATATGTGAGTGACGTGTGGTGTGAGTGATCACAGTGATCTGAGTGCTGTTCATTTTATTACTGGTCAAGAATGTATGTGCTGTGAGTGATATGAATGATGGAAATGGCACGTAGAATGGTGCAAATGATATCATCAGTGTCAGCAAAGTGAGTTGTGTTTGATGAGGTATTGCTTGCAATATCCACACCTTGAAAACACACAGGCTGGAAAGGGGTCGACACTTGACTAGTCCATGTGCAGACCCTTGGGGTGACCGCTGCAGCTGCACGTAGGCTCTGCAAGAAGCACTAACTCTCGAGCCACTGAGGCGCACAAAGTGCACCATCTCCTGCAACTCCCAGAGAGAGTCTGCAAGAGCTTGACAGGATCTCAAGAACGAACCTCAGTTTCTACCATATGCCACTCCCAGAATGGCCCACAGAGAAAGGCTGCTGGCCCCTACTGCAGTGTGTCCCTGCTGAGGAAAAGAACTCTAATACAAGCTCCTGGTAGATCTAATCTGTGGCACTGCAAAGTATGTTTTATGCAAAGTATGTTTTATATTTTTTTTATGTTAAATTTATTTTGCATATTTCAAAACGCTGTACAACAAAAAGAAGCTTCATGTGATGTGATAGGCGAGTACAGTTCAAAGTGCCATAGGGACCTGTTTCATGGTGCACATAATCTGGAGGATACGGCTTTCATTGGTGTACACGGGGCCAATATAATGTCAATAAATTGTGTTGGTGTTTATTGGCACTGTCGCACCTGCATATGCACGTTGTAAACATCTGGCAATTGTTTGTGTTCGTTTTTTCCGATACCTGTAGGAAGCATGTTGGCCCCTGTGGTATGGGAGCACAATGAGGTAGTTATGAGAGCGAGGGGGGCCCAGAGGGAGGACAAGCCAGCAGGTCAGCCATGGAAAAACAACTGAGGAGAGAGACAGAGAAGGAGTTGATGGGGAGAGTATGCGAAAAGAGAAAATAAAGTGAGAGATAGAAGAGAACGTGAAAGAAGATGCTGAAAGGGGGCGGATAGAGGATGGAAAGCGAGTTGGGTCTGAGAGAGGGCGATTGAAAGAAGGTAGAGAGGAAAAATGTATTGTTGTTAGAATAAATGAGAAGTAGCGAGAAAAGAGAAAAGAGAGAGAAGGGTGTGAAAATGACAATAGAAAGATCTGAAACAGAGTGAGGGTTGCATGGAGAGAAGTGTGCGTGCAAAAGGCACAAAGAAATGAAAGACAAAGGAGGGTGCCGTGGCGGCTGCTAGGGAATGGTGGGGGGTAAGAAGAGACGACTTACCTGCAGAACGCCGGCCGCTGTCTCTCCTCTGTCCTTCTGTCCAGGATGCACGGAAGCTTAGCAGGAAGCACACAGGCTCTCCTAGCCAATCACGATGTGGCTGTCACCAGCATGACAGCAGCATTGTGATTGGTGTTAGAGCCCTGGTTCGGCGCTCAGACAGGGAGTAGGAGCCTGTGCATGTTCTCCACCATGCTGTGCAATACAGCCAGGTGGAGAACATGATAAGTAGCAATGATGGTTTGGCCGGGCCAAGACGGCAGGCCAAACCGTCAGGCGCACATAAGTGCACCAACCACTTATCCTCCCGTTGGCTGTGACACAGCACGGTCCTACCCTGTAAAACTACCTCAGTACGGAAAAATAAAATGATAATAACATTGTGTTATTATCATTTTCAGTTTTACACTGCTCAGCAGAGGAGCTGCTGCTGGGAGGGAGAGAGAAGGAGCATCTCATAAAGGAAAGAGAGATATAGGAGGGAGACCAGGTGAGTCAACTTACTAAAGAGCAAGTGGCTGGAAGAAGTAGAACGACAGAGGTAAAAAAATATAAAGAAGGATAAGAGAGCAGATGTAGATAGCCCAATAGCGACTGAGTAAGAGAGAATGGGGGAAGGAACAGGTGCAAAAGAGGGATGGAATAGAGAAGGAGAAAGCAGGGAGAAGAGAATGTGTGTGATAGTCGATGGTGCTGAGGAAGAGAGAGTGAAAGGGGTGTAACTTCAAACATTTCTTGGATTTTAGAATAGATGCATGGCTGGATAAACTCCAAGTTCAACGGATGTTTATAAGGAAGGTTACAGCCTTGAGGCTCTTTGATGCAACTGTAGCCAAGAAAAACAAGCATTGGCATAGCCAATAGGTCTCACCCTTTGGACCTTATAAGTGTTTAGCCATGCAGCACATTATCCTGGGTGCTGTGCATTCACAATTTTACAATTTATAATTACCACACACTGGGACATGCAGTCTGATTCAGGAATATATGCTTGCCTCAGGAAACATTCATGGACACATTCCAAGGCTTTTTAATGCACAGACAGAAAGACAAGTGCCTTGATGCAAATCAATAGCACTATAACATTCTTTGTGCAACTGCATCACTAGAGTATTGAACAGCCTATGAGTGTGATTGGAAACTTTCAACAATAGAAAGCACATACAACTTGTGAATCACCTATTTGCTCCCTTAAGAGACTAAGCAAGCCTTATTGGACATCTGAAGTTGCACATAAAACAAGTCCCAAGCTTTGAAGAACAACCTATTGCACACTGGGAAATGTAGTGTGTTTGCTTCCACTGAGCCAATGAGAGAGCAGCAACAATCATGCTTGCATTTATTTTGCATTTTAACCCTTTCGCTGCGGCGGGAATTCCGCCGCAGCGCTGGGGGGTGCGGGGGGGGCAGCGCGGTGGCGCTGTGCTCATGACGGAGCCGCTCCGTCATGAGCCACGGTTGAGCTGTGCTCATGACGGAACGGTTCCGTCATGACTCCACCCATTTGCGTTGTCCCCCCGCACAGGCGGGGAAACAGCGCCGCATAGGCGGAGCGGCCGCCAACGGCCGTGACATGACGGAACCGTTCTGTCATGTCAGCAGCTCCCCATGTGGAAAAGCAATGCCGGATCCCGAAGCACGCGGGGAGCCGACTGGGACCGTGGGGGTGTTGGGGCTCCCCCCACGGTCCCAAGGAAAAAACTGACATTTTTGGGAGATAAACATCAAGCTTAAATGTTTTGTTCTTGAGTGGCTCTAAAAAGAGCCGTTGTGTTCATTGAGAGATTTTGGTACTTATAAGTAAGTACCTATACAGAGTCTAAAGTTGTTGAGAAAGACTCTGTTTCCTTCATCAGTAAAGTGTACTCCATCTCTCCTATATATCTCTTGCATGTGAAAGCGCAGATTGTTATTGTAAATGGACCCCATTCTATAGTCTCGGAGAAAAGCAAAAACAGATTTATTCACATGTTTCCTAGCTTTCTCAATTTGTGGACAAAAATGACTGGACCAGTTCCATTTCTGCCTTTGGCATATGTTAGAATACACAAAGGCAGTTTTGTGAAAAAGTGAAATAAATTCTGCAAAGGCGTCCTTCATAAGCATTTCCAGACCTACCCCAGTCAAAGTGCCTAGGTCATTGCCACCACAGTGCACTATTATGAGGTCAGGGTGTTGGATATGCATAAAGGATTTTACCAATGGCATCAATTGGTGCCACTTTAACCCTCTCTGTCCAATCCATTTAATGTCTACATTTGGCAAACCTAGGTCTTTGTGAATGCCTTTGTTTTCTGCATACCTTTGGCTCCAGAAAATATAGCTGTGTCCCACAATCCACACTCTAAGCATCTTGAAGGGAGGTCTGGATGCACTCAGATGGTCACTGTAAATGAAATGGCAGTTTGAAAAGTAAGATTTTTCTAAAATGCTGGCTAGGATGCAGTTTTGAAAAAAAGACAAGAAATTATTGGTTGTTTGACAACCTTCTGCACTGAAAGGTAGGGTGCATGTTTCTGTTTTTTAAATGCATTATTCTTATTGGTTAACAAAAAGTGAGTGAAAGGAACATTATATATGATAAGCTGATATGTTGAAAAGTCAAGCACACTTGCTGTTTTGATTAGCAACATTGTGTGCTGAACTTGTGACCTGTGTGCTCAGTTCAGTGTTCCATGACCTGTTCCTATGGTAACAGGCAGAAGGCAGATTGGGGGTAGGGTTCAAATTTATGTCATTTGAAAAGGGTTGAAATGTTTAACCAATAGAAATGTGTGTTTGCTTTTAAATTTATGTGGGAAGGAATGTGATTTGATGTTTACATGTATATGTGTGGAAAATGAGAGGGAAACTTTGCCATTCTTTGGTTTTGATGACATGTGCACAGTGCAGAGATTCTGTATAAGAAAATCTGGTGTGTGACTGCTATACTTCTTAATCTACAAAACAACTTGAAAGGTGAGTTATTTAATTGTGAGGGGATGTATGTGCTGTATTTTGATTTTAATCAGACTAATGTATTTCTCCTGGTAAAGTGCAGGGAGTACTTTTTTTGTCTACAATCTTATTGACAGTGTGTGTGCATGTAGAAATCATTCTGTAATAAGCATGTATGTTTTTCATGTGTTTGCAGAAAGATAACAGTGCTGTTTTTATATTTTGGTACAATTAGAAATCAGTCATTGTTTATAAATTTGCAAAATGAGTCATGTTTCTACACTAAAATGTAGTATTCGTAGATTAGGAAATGTGTTTTGGTATAGTGCAAGGGATAGTGTTGTTTGTCTAGGATCACACAGTGAGTCTGTGTGCATTTAGGAATCATTTTGAGAGAAACATTTTGGTACTAATCTGTAGTAGTAGATTTTCTGCAATGTGTCCAGTCACCTTAGATCTTGTAGACTAGTAAATGTGTTTTGTACAAGGGATAGTTGTCTGTCTACAATCACACTGTGAGTCTGTGTGTATTTGGGTAAGCATTGTGAGAGAAGCATTTGGTAAAATTATGTATTTGCTGACAGACAATTGTTTTAAAACCTGTCATGTTGTCAAGTTTTAGTAGCATTAGAAGCCAGTCTTTGCTTGTGCATTGATAAAATGAGTCAGGCTTTGACACTAGTGTGCAGTAATTAAATGTGTAGATTGTGTGCAGTCCCCTTACCCCTTCCATAGTAGTGAATGAGTTTTGGTAAACTCCTAGTGATAGTGTTGATTGTCTAGAATCACACTGTGAGTGTGTGTGCATTTGGTAACCACTGTGAGAGAAGCATTTGGTAACATCATGTATTTGCTGACAGATAACTGTTTTAAAACCTGCCATGTTGTCAAGTTTTAGTAGCATTAGAAGCCAGTCTTTGCTTATGCATTGACAAAATGAGTTAGGCTTTGACACTAAAGTGCAGTACTTAAATATGTAGAGTGTGTGCAGTCCCCTTACCCCTTCCATAGTAGTGAATGAGTTTTGGTAAACTCCTAGTGATAGTGTTGTTTGTCTAGAATCACACTGTGAGTCTGTGTGCATTTGGGAACCACTGTGAGAGAAGCATTTGGGTACTTCATATCTTTGAATACGCATAACTGCTTAAAAACTTTCCTGTTCTCAAGTTTTGGTAGAATTAGAAGGCAGTCATTGCTTATTTATTCACCCAGGAACTGTCCTTGCAATAATATAAACATTCAGTTAATACTCAAGTAGTAATGGAGTGAGGCAGGCCTTAGCATATGCATTGATTCAAATGCTTATCCACTATGCATGCAGTTCTCTAACCATCTACACAGCTCTCGTTCACACCTTTAATTCCACAGTCAGTATCCATACACTTCAAGCAAACACCCTGTCACTCCCCATGTACTCCTCTAGTGACCCATTCAGCAGCATATACTAAACCATTCACTTCGCCAAAACCCAAACACTTATAAATTCACACAGGCACTCTCTTTGCAGTACTCTCATCATTCAGTCAGTATCCAAGTACTCATGCAGCGAGCCAGGCACTGCTTCAAACCCCTATCCAGTATGCATACAGGCCTCTAGTCACCTACACACTTGTCTTTCACTTCTTTAATTAACTAGTCAGTATCTATATACTTCACTAAACATCCTGTCACTCATCTTGCACTCATCCAGTGACTGATCCAGTACCATGTACTAATCGTTTTACTGCACCAAAACTGAAAAACCTAAAAGTTTTACCCAGGCACTCTCCTAGCAGTAGTCTAATGATTCAGTCAGTTTCCAGGTACTCATGTAGTGAACCATGCATTACCACATAGAGGGCTACACATGTCTATGCAGTATGCATGCAGTCTTCTAACATACTATACACTTTAACAGCTTCAATTCCCCAGTCAGTATTCATGTACTTTCAGCAAACATCCTGTCACTCCCCTTGCAGTGTTCCAGTGACTTATTCAGCACCATGTAGTAATGCATTCACTGCGCCAAAACTGAAACACTTAAAAATTCACCGAGGTGCGCTTCTTACAATAGTCTAATCATTCAGTCAGTACCTAAGTACTAATGGAGTGAGGAAGGCCTTAGCACATGGATTGATTCAAACGTGTTTCCAGTATGCATGGAGGCCTCTAACTACCAACACAATTGCCTTTCAGACCTTCAATTTCTCTGTCAGTATCTATAAACTCCAATAAACACTCTGTCACTTTAATTGCACTCCTCCACTGACTCATTTGGCAGTAAGTACTAATCTATTCACTGCACTAGAATCCAAAATCTTAAAAAGATCACTGAGTCACTCTTTTTGTAGTACTCTAATGATTCAGTCAGTACTCAGGTAGTTTTGCAGTGATCCAAGTGTTACTCTATGGACTGTTTCAAACGTCTATCCACTATCGATGTAGGTCTCTAGCGACCTACATACTTGTTTTTCACACCTTCAATATCCCAGACAGTATTCATACAGTTCCCGCAAACACTCTGTCACTTTCCTTATACTTCTCCAGTGACCCATTCAGCACCATGCACTAATCCATTCACTGCGCCGAAAGCCAACCACTTATACATTCACCCTGGCACTCTCCTTGCAGTACTCTAATCATTCAGTCAGTACCCAAGTACTCATGCAGTGAGCCAGGCCTTAGCACATGAATTGCTTCAAATGCCTATCCAGTATGCATGCAGCCCTCTAACCACCTACACACTTGTCTTTCACACCTTCAATTCCCCAGTCAGTATACATACACTACAGCAAACACCCTATCACTCCCCTTGCACTCCTCCAGTGACCCATTCAGCACCATGTACTAATCCATTCCCTGCCCCGAAAGTCAACCATTTATAAATTCACCCAGGCTCTCTCCTTGCAGTACTCTAATCATTCAGTCAGTACCCAAGTACTCATGCAGTGAGCCAGGCATTAACACATGAATTGCTTCAAATGCCTATCCACTATGCATGCAGTCCTCTAACCACCTACACACTTGTCTTTTACACCTTCAATTCCCTAGTCAATATTCATACACTTCTAGCAAACACCCTGTCACTCCCCTTGCAGTCCTCTAGTGACCCATTCAGCACCATGGACTAATCCATTCACTGTGCCAAAACCCGAACACTTATAAATTCACCCAGGCACTCTCCTTGCAGTACTCTAATCATTCAGTCAGTATCCAAGTACTATTGGACTGAGACAGGCCTTAACATATGGATGGATTCAAACATGTGTCCACTATGCATGTAGGTCTCTAATCACCTACACACTTGTCTTTCACACCATCAATATCCATGTCAGTATTCATACACTTCTAGGAAACACCCTGTCACTCACCCATTGTGTCTCCTTATACTATTGTAATCATTCAGTCAGTTAGCATTTAGTCTTTTAGTGAGGTAGGCTTTAGGGCATGAACTGCTTCAAAGTAGTATGCACTATGCATGTAGTGTTTTAACCATCGTCACACTTGTGCTTCAGGGCTATAGTTTCTTAGTCAGTTTTTATATAAAATGTGTTTCTACAGTAATAGAATAGTATAAATTTGAAAGTTAATAATATACTTTTTTTGTGATTCTTTTTTACAGATACTGTTTTTCAACGTTAAAATAGAGAAATCATGCCCGAAAAAAAAAGAAAAAGAAAAGAACAGAGACAGGAGAATTACTTGAAGAAACATCAACCACAAGCATTGAATATACAAGATAATGTGGCTAAAAAGAAAAAATCTTCTGGTAAGATCACAAAGCAATTTATTAAAAATGTTTGTAGGAGCAAACAGAATGTACAGAATGCTGAAACCACTGAGAATATTTCAACTAGAAAAAAAATTCAAAATAAGAGGAAAAGCAAAAAAACAATTGTCCAGTCAAAGGAGACAAAGTATGCTAAAAGAAGGAAAAATCAGTATAAGGAATTACGCAAAAAAATATTTTACACAAGAGTAGTACATAATTTGCTGAAAGATGTGAAGAAATATAAAAAGAGAGCTCTATTTTATAAAAAGAAGAAGCATATTGAAAACATTGTTGAAAAGGCTTTTGAAGTAAAAAGGTAACTATTCATTTTAGTATTAAACAGAATTCGATCACTGGATAAACCAATCCATTTAATGAAGGGTAAAAGTAGGAGGAAAAGAGTAATTAATAGAAAAAAAATTGTGATTTTTTTTGGGAGAATGGAAACACAGTTCCAGTTCAGAGCCTTTCTTTAATGAAGAGAGTTATTTACAGAGCAAACAATTACTGTTTGCAGTTGACACCGGTGGTAGAGGTTATGAAGTTAGAGATGGTTGTCCAATTGAGAAAGAGAAAATGGTTGAAAGAAATGCAGAAGAAGTGATAGCTCATGAAGTTCTAGGGAGACGTCCTAAACACCCTGTGTATACTTGGGATTGCAGTAGTATTTATAGTGTACAACAGGAATCTATTGATAAATTAAGTAGTTTTTTATGAGCATATAGTAAAAAAAGGGTGAAACAAAAGATTAAGATGTTGCAAGGACTAGACCCTTGCAGAGTGAGAAGAAATACTGGTTTGCAGGGTCATTCTCTGGCTTGTCTTTCTAGGAAAGTTTGTCAAAGTGTTTTTCACCATTTCAGGATGCTGGCAGTACATCATACTCAAATGTGGAAGTTAGTGAGAAGATTGTATTATGCAAAAAGTCCAGCACTAAAGTTAAATGAGTTGAACAGTGCTCTTTTGCGTGACTCAGTATCAGATGTGAAGAAGGTTTGTGATGATATTGTGTTTTGATACTTTGGTCCTCAGCAAGAGAGTGCAGAAACTGACACATTAGTAGAACAAAATGCTGAAGACAATGTTGAACCTGTAATTACAAAAATTTTGAGGATGAAATCACAAAGTTTAAGGTAATTTCAGGTGAAAGACCAAATGTTTCTTGTATTTTTTGTCGGGGAACTCACTATAAAAATCAGACTAGGGGTGTCAATCTGTATTTAAAAAGTGAAATAGAAGATAATGATAAGTGGATGGAATTTGCAACTTATTTGTTGGTAGAGGATTGTGTTGATTTGGGATCTGAGCAGCGTATTTGCAAATATTGCTATAACAAATTAGATGAGAATAAAATGCCTGCTAGAGCTGTTCATAATAATCTAGAGTTGGTTGCTATTCCTGCAGAGCTGGTAGATTTAAATACGTATGAGTCTATTCTCATTCAATGTGTTCACCCGTTTCAGGCTATGGTTCGTATGGAACCTAAAACAGGTAAATTACCTCCATCAGAGTTGCAAAGAGGTTTGAAAGGAAGAGTTGTGTATTTACCGTTAGATTTAAGGAAAAATATTGAAACTATTGGTGTAGACCATGCAGAAAATGAGCCACTAGTCATTCTAGTTAATGGTGTTCCTACTAAGTATAAGAAAATCTGGCAAGAGTTAGTGGATGTTAGAAAAGTGCAAAAGGCATCATTGTATCTGGTAAAAAATAATGTGTACTATAGAAATGTATTTTTTGGAGAAGAAGAAATAGATTTAGCAGAAGATACTGAGACGTTAAGTGGACAAATTGAAAAAGTGGACATGTCCAGATGTGAAGAAATCTATGAACATTACAGTGTACATCCACTTCATTCCAAAGAGGTGATGGGGAATACGATTGAGTTGTTCCAAATGAAAAAAGCAACAGAATGTCCCATGAGTGTATGGGAAGAGAGCTTGGCAGCTCGTTGTTTCCCTCAGTTGTTTCCAACAGGAAAAGGTGGACGATATGATGAACGTCCGGTGCAGATTCCTGCATCTGAATATCGGACAACAAGATTATATGCAGAAGATCCAAGATTTCGACAATGTATCCCTTATATGTTTCATCTTCTGTTTGAAAGTGACTTGTCTGGACTTTCATATGCAGTAAATCACATTTTAAAAACTGGAATGCATCTGCAAAATGTAACTGCAAAGGATTTTATGGATAAAGTGCATCAGAGAGATGATCATTTAGAATCTCAGTTGATTAATCTGATGGCATGTCTGCGTGGGACTAATGAATATTGGTACCATCGTCATGGAGAACTGAAATGTATGCTACGGAACTTGGGAACTCCTACATGGTTTGTTACACTAAGCTGTGCTGAGTATGCTTGGGATGATTTACTTGAATTTCTTCGAGAGGCAAATTCCAATATAAAAAATATTGAATACAAGAAGACACCTGGAGAATTGTGCTCATTGGATCCTGTTAATGTATGAAGATATTTCAATCATAGATTTGAAGCTATGATGTCTTTCATCTGCAATAAAAAGAATCCTCCTCTTGGAGAAGTTGTGGTTTTCTTTTGGAGAAAGGAATATCAAGCAAGAGGTGCTCCTCATATACATATGTTGTTATGGATCAAGGACGCCCCCAAATTTGGAACAGATTCAGATGAAACTGTTTTGTCTTTCATTGAAGATTATGCCACATGTGCTGTACCCAATAGCAGACAACATAAAAACTTAAAACAACAAGTCTTACGATTCCAAAACCATCGATGTGGAAAATACTGTCGAAGAAAGTACAAGTCAAAGGATAAGTTCTATACCAAATGTCGTTTTGGATTTCCACGTCCTGTATTATCCAAAGGAAGAGTGAACAGTTTTATGTCAGCTATGCTTAATACCATCACAAGAAAGTCTCCCAAAAATACTTACAACTTAAGAAGAAGTGAAGAATCAAAATACATAAATGACTACAATCCAGTTATTTTATCCATGTGGAATGCTAACATGGATATTCAGTATGTTGCGGACAATTCCATTGCTGTTGCACGATATGTAACGTCCTACATTACTAAATCAGAAAAGACGGAATTAAAATAAATGTGGGAAGAGATTTCTCACGAGAAGACTCTAAGTAAGAAATTATACAGTTTCAGTTTGAAGATGTTATCGCATCGTGAAATTGGAGCATATGAATGTTCAGATCGGTAATCATCTGCAAGTCTATATTCCAAAAGTAGAAGAATCATTTGGGTGAGTCTAGGTCTTGCAGGAATGCGAAATCGGGTACTGAAATCTGTTCAATAAATTGAATATTTAGCAGAAAAAGAACCAGAAAGTACAGATATTTTGAAAACGAATATGTTGGACACATATTACCCAAACAGAAGTCATCATCTTGAGAACATGTGTCTCTATGAAGTGCTGCAAAACTACACTTTTAAACGGAATACTGCAGAGAACATCAATAATGGAAAATATGCAGTGATTGGTTCTGAAGGATGTCTGGTGAAACAAAGGAAAGGAAATTTAATTAATCACAGGAAACTGAGTTGCGACACTGCTGATAAAAGGGAATTTTACTATTTAGCCCTTTTGCAAATGTTCAAACCATGGCGTTCAGAACTGGAATTACTTGGAGATTTTCAGAGCTATGAAGATTAATGTAATGCTTGTAAAGATAGCATACAATGCAGTGCTTTTGCAAATTATGTGAAAATGTTGAATGATGAAATTGATCAAGAAGCTACAATTGCAGCTGAGATTGCTAGAGACAGTTCTCAAGACAGTCAAAGTTCTGCTGCACTGAGTCAAGATCCACTTGGACAACCAATTGTTGAAAATGAAGCAGCAACTGCCATGAATGAAGTGGAAACAGCAATGTATCAAGCTCAAGAAGATGTAATACAGTTAGGAAACTTGGAAAAACAACTAAATGTTGAACAGAAACAAATATATCAACAAGTGAAAGAGCAGATTGACCATGGATTACTTAATGAAAAGAAAGGGTGCTCATGTACATCATTTCAACCTATCCAAATGTATATGAGTGGTCAAGCTGGAACAGGAAAAAGTTTCTTAATTAAAGTAATTACAAGTTATCTGCAAAAAACAACTGAGTCACATTTGTCTTGTGTTGTCACTGCTCCAACTGGGTTGGCAGCACATAACATTAAAGGAATTACTTTACATCGTTTACTAATGCTACCACTAGAGCATGAGAACAAATTGGAATACCACAAGCTATCTGGAGAAGCTTGTTGTGAAGTTTCAAGAGTCTTGAAGAAAATGAAACTTCTCATTATGATGAGGTGAGCATGGTGTCAAACTTGATGCTTGCCTTTGTGCATTTAAGAATGCAGCAAATTCTTAAAACAGAGTATGACGTGTTATTTGGAGGAAAACACGTCATAGTTTTTGGAGATCTATTGCAACTGACTCCGGTAAAAGGACAACCGGTATTTAAAACACTTGCACATGAAGATGCCAGAAAGTCTCTTGGTAGTGTTGGTAATGTGAACATTTGGACTAATTTTGAATACAAAGAACTGACAACAAATATGCGACAGGCAAATGATACTGAATATGGAGGTATTCTTCAAGATATAAGAATTGGAATTCTTACAAAACATGGCAAACAAGCTTTGTAAAGTTAATTACTTTGCAATGTCTTTCCAAATGAAATGTAGTTCCTGCAAAAGTGTACATGAAAATTGCTGAAAATAAATCAGTGATCTGTTTAATGCCAACACTGCGCGGGTGTTCCATATTCAACGAAGAACTATTGAAACTGGAAAATGAAGAAATTATAAAAATGGAAGCCATTGATAAAATAGAGCATGAAGGAATCACTATTATTTTGACGGGAAAGTTGAAAACAAAACTGCATTCTTTAGAAAAAAAATATCTAAAACAGCTGGTTTAAAAAAGACACTATATGCGTGTGTAAACTGTTGGGTAATTTTAAGGCGTAATTTGGATGTAGAAAAAGGGTTAGTAAATGGCACAATGGGTAAAGTGGTGGATTTTGTTAATTATCAGAAAAAAGAAGGAATTGAATTTTTAAAAATTAAATTTGATCAGATTGAAGATGTTAAAGAAATTGGTCGTTGTTGAGTTCGTTTTTTGATTGTTAAATATTTATATGTCCGTAGGAAACAATTTCCATTTTCTCTGGCATATGCAGTGACTATTCATAAATCTCAAGGACTAAGTGTAGACAATGCATTGATGAACATTGGATCTACTGTATTTAAAGAGGGTATGGCATATGTTGCTTTGTTGCGAGTCAGAACATTATCTGGTTTGTTTTTGATTGACTTTGATGAGACAAAGGTTACTGCAGATGCAAACTGTGTTAAAGAGTATAATAGGTTAAGAAGGGTGTATGCTCCAAATTTAGGTCAATATCCTGTAGTTGAAAAGCGTGTGATTGGTCGAAAAAGAAGGTTTGAGAATATCTGTTCTGAAGGTGTCGAGAAGGGAAAAGAACAAGATAATGTTGTGATTGCAAGTAAAAAGAAATTGGACACTGTTGAAGAGGTTGTTGGTTATCAGTTTGAAAATAGTTCAGGTCTCAACTGCTATGCTAATGTAGTGGTCAATGTTGTTTTTTATCTTGAAGGTTTGCAAGAACAAATTATGCAGAATCTGCAAAAAAGATTTTGTTCTCTGTTGCATTCTGTTTATGAAAAATTGACAACAGATACAAGTAAAATACAATTTGTTTCAGATGTTCGTAATCTTTTGGATGTGTGTTCTGGTTCTACACAATTTACACAAAATATCCAACAAGATGCTCAGGAATTTTTAATGTATATGCTTGCCATTTTTGAAAATGAAGGTGTAGAAATAGAAAATATTTGTGGCCTTTCTTACAAATGGGAACATCATTGTGAAAATTGCATGTATTCATGTACCACTAATGTAGACACTGAAAGATTTCTGTATTTAACATTACCAGACTGTAAGTCAGTGTCTTTCAATAAATTAGTTAAAGGTGCAAATCAAAACATGGAGTGTAGCCAATGTAAATCAGAAATGTTATCCACATTATTTTTAACAAAATATGGACAATACATAATTTTGTTGATGCAACGTTGCACAGCTGATGGAAGAAAATTGGATACTTTAATAAAGCAGTTTGTAGCAACACAACTATCAATATCAGGAAGGACTTTTGTAGCAATTGCAATAATTTTCCATGATGGTCCTTCCACCACATCTGGACATTACACTGCCTATCTAAAATGTGAGAAAGGCTGGACACTTTGTAATGATTCCCAGTTGGTTTTCAAACGACGTTTGCCTAGGGAATTACCTAATTCCTACCTAATATTTTTAAAGTCAAAGTATTAGGAAGATAATTCATTCTCTGAGGAATTTATTATTATAATTTAATAGGACTACCTTGGACAATTTACATAAAAAGGAGTGCAAAAATACAATTTGGCCTCAAGGAAAGGTATATGTTTGAATAATGGACTATTTTGTGCTCATTGACTCAGTGAATATTTTTAAGCGGCAACATTTACAGTTTTTATAAGTTAAACTTATAAAATTTTGCTATCCATAAGCATTTCATATATGTGTGATTTGTATCTTGTGGTATTTTACTGAGAATAGCATGTTGTTTTTTTATAAACAATCTTTTTGATTGTTTTTTTTTTTGCCCGCTGTTAAGTGATGAGTACGATTGAAATCACTATTTCTTTTGAAATTCAATATATTCTGAGAACAGCAAAAAAGGCAAACAAATTACGTTGTTGAAATTATGCTGTGTTGTAAAAAATTTATTATTACATGTTATAACTATTTTTTCTTTTCTTTGCAGATCCTAATTCTAAAATAAGCAGTTTACATCAATTTACATTGCAAAAAAAATCTAAAAAAAATGTATACCATTTTTAGTTTCTATTACTGTGAAGGTAAGTTTAACTAAGTATTAATATGCAGAATGGGCATATCTGCAAGAACCTACAAAGATTGAACAAGTTTTTAAAAACACTCTGTTTATACCGATGTAGTTTTGAAATCTCTCTGTTACCGGATATTATGTGACCTCCAAAAAAACAGATTTGAGTGGTTCATAATATTTCCCATTGTACCTACTGAAGGACTGCAATCATTTCAATCATTCTTGTTTGAGCATCTTTGCAGACAAAACTCTGTGCTTACGTTCTATCATTTGGAAGCAATTTTAAAACAGAAATATGTCACTTTTTGTAACATAGTTATTGCACAAGACACTCTTTCATATTTACAAAGAGAGGAAAAGGCGCTCTGTGTACTTTTTCTACTCCATGTAAATACAACCTCATCATACACACCACTTTGCGTTGAAAGGTTGTTCTATAAGTGTTGTTGTTCATGATTGCACTGAATACTCATAGAACAAGACACATCTCCAGATTTATTAGAAATCATAAATTTCGATATGTGTGTGAATGCTGCACCATTCTCTAATTGGTGTACGAAAGCACAACAAGGAGAATTGTTTTCTTTTCTCCTCATTTTTAAATCTTCAATGCATGCTAAAATGTTCAGCATACATTGAAGGAGAAAAATGTGTTTACTGATTGTTTTTGTGCAGGAAGGTGTGTCTTTCTACACAAAAACAAACAGCACATGACACAGATATCCTTCCACTATGGTGTGGTAAATAAAATATCACGCTGTCATAATTTTTCAGATATCAATAAGATCATGCATAAAGCAAGAGGCTGAGTCTGTGGTATCAGATTCATAAAGGGCTTTATTCCAATAACTCGAGTCAAAGGGAGAATATCACCATCACCAAAAAAGGATCTGGACGGGGCTGAAAAGTATTCTCAATATTCTCAAAACATTATTCACAGAGTACAGTATATATACATTTCTCAATTGTACGTAAGCAAGAGAGCAAGAGAGAATGAGATAAGAGCATGTGGGCGTGTAAGTAGGCGTGAAGGTGGGCGTCCATGTGGGCGTCCACTTGATGATAATGGGTAAATTGTCATGTGTGGGTGGATACCTGGAGATGATTTCGCAATGTCAGCAGAAATACTTGGCAGAGATGCGCGCGCAGCAGCATGACGTGTGATTGACGCGCAACTAGAGGGTGAAGGGGACTTGACATTTAGCTCTACATGTGGAGACAAAAGTCTGGGGTTATGTCAACCTAATCCCAAATCATATCTAATATCCTATGTTTAAAGAACTGTGTTATCCACAAGGGAAGGGCTCTCGGACAGAATCTATTCTATACTGACTGTGTGTGCGTGTACAAGCGTCTAAGTGTCTACACTAAATGCGAGGGGGTAGGAATATTCCATGGTAACAGGGCTATGAATTACTTGCATAAAGACAGAGAAGCCGGGCCTTTTGCTTGGTAGCTGGAAGAATGTTTACTTAAACTACTAGACAGGAATGCATCGGCTGAGGAGCAAAGTAGATAATTCGAAGGTGAAATACAGCTTCTTGGCAGGCAGGCAAAACTGGCCGAGGCAGGCACCGTTAGCCGCACAGGGAGTAGGACAAAGTTCATGGATACAGATGCGAGCTCAAGCTGAAGCTGTCAGAGGCAGAGAGCAGGGAAAGGCTTTGAGGACAGAATCGGGCCTACTTGCCTGAACTGTAAAAATGGAGTAACTTAGCCATAAAAAGTCGGTGGCCTTTCATACTTAGGAAGCGAATATCCAGCCCATTCATGGCGGATCTGACAGAGGACATGTTAACGGTGGACGCACATGTGTTTGCGTCTTCGAAACTGGAACTGGAGGGAACATACATGTACTTGTAACATGCATATAGAACCGTTGGGGTCCAAGATAGGGGACATAACTGGTCAGGAGAATCCACATTTCCACATTCCCTCCTTGTCCCCTACTTGCCCTTCAAGAGATATCAATCTTCATCAATCCATTGATCTGTTCATATAGCATCATTTGTTCTTCTTTCTTCTTCCGTGATCTTGAATGAAATCTTGGTGGTGGAATACACGATGTGGCACACAGACCACAGATCGCTGGTCCACATTGTAGACATAGACAGCAACTGAATAGTATGAGAAGGCCAATACCTAGGAAGGATAGGACCCTCCGTCCAAAGGTAGATAATACACTCCAAAACCAACCGGACCAAGTCCAGGTGCCTGGATTCTGGTGTATCTGGCTTACAATCTTATGAAGGCGAGTTATGGCTTTATATACAGATGGCGAATTTTCTGGTATGAAAAATGCAATAGCTTGATCCGATGACCCTACAAGCTCCGCCCCTATCGTCCAGGATAACGTCAAGGACAAGACTATTTTGAAGCACAACAATCCGCATAGCAGACTGCTCTTCTGTTAAATTGCCTAAGGCGGAAATAGTTTCGTTCACTACTGCTTCAAGGGTTCTGGTTAATCTACGTATCAGCTTACTATTGGTAACTGTACCTATATAGGGAAAGAAACCTTTATTGAAATCTGTGTATTTTTCCCATGCTGTTTCAGTGTAATTGACAATTGGGAGATCTCTCTGCTGTCTATTGTGTACTAAATGAGTATTTCTATGAGAATCAGGAGGAGCTAGGAAAACAGGTGGTAGGAGGAATGCTATGTAACAGGTACCATCCCAATCTAGAGGTAAGCGTATATATGCGGTCTGGCCACATATAAAGTAGGAATGACGAGAAGCTCTAAATGTAGACTGGCCTTGATCACTGAATTTTATTACAGTGGTGCATTTACTATGGCCCATGTGTATGGAGCCATTCTTTCTTATACATAATTCCTCTTTTACTGGGAATACGGACATGGCGGGCAAGATTGGTGTAGTTTCAGATTCAACGTTCAGGATCATGAGGTTAAGTGTAAAATTACCTAATCCATATACTTCATTTCTTAGATCAGTTCCTGTTCTTTTGGGAAGTCCCTCCTTGTTAGGGTAGCAGACTTTAAGCAAAAACTAAATTCAGGTTTCCCCATACCCAGTTGTCTTGATAAACTGCGGAATTCGAATCTAGGGAATTAATCAAACTAAACCATGCTCCACAGGAGCCATTGTGTGTGAACGGATAGAGAATAAAGGGGCAAAACTCCCTTATAGTTCTGATAGGGGGGGAGTCGGCCACAGACCCAGCAGTCTGTAGCATTGCTAGTCTGATGTGAATGGTGCAGCATCTGAATAAAGGTATTGTTGCGTAAGGCAAGTCGATATGATAGCTCATAGGATGGCAGATCACTAAATGTGTGCTTTATGGTATCATTAGTGGAGGAGTATAAGAGTGAGGCAATAGGAGGAAAAATAGCATGTAGTATTAAGCTGATACATATTATCGTGATGCTCTTAAGATATTGAAAAATTACAGTCACTATACATCTATTTGCTTCTTATCTAGCTTTCTTATTTTTGCTTTATGTTATTGTCCAAGATCTTATGCGAGCCAGAATACATGTTCAACCGCTTCACCACCTAGTGGACTTAATTGATCAAACGGGTTCTGACTTTTTGAATCAAGGTTTAGCTTTGTGGAAACTTCTGGGCATTCTCCTCTAGAAAATGTTGTTCAAAATCCAAGTTCAAAGTTTTTTTTTCCTTTGTAAAAGAGTGGTGAAGGTGCACTTTGACTTTAACGGCCGTCCCCGTGGTCCAGAGCACTGACTTTGGCGCCTGTCATCCAGGAGCGATGGAGTATTCTTTGACCTGGGTGTTGTCAGGGAAGGCGGCAGCAACCTGCGAACAACAAGAGAGTAGTGCAGACATCAAGGAAGCCAGGTAATCTGTCAGCATGTTACTGTCAACATAAGTAATCTTTTAGGCATTGTAGTGCCCACATATTTTGGTGGTCTACCAAAGACCACTTCATAGGGAGATAAGCCTGTTCTAGAATGAGCTACCATTCGCATGTAAAAGAGGGCAACCGGCAGGGCTACCATCCAGTCTATACCTTTGTCTGCGCAAAATTTTAATGTCTGATTATGTCTTTCTACAAGGCCTGCTGCTTCAGGATGTCGCACACAATGGAATTTCCAGGTATACCCTAACAGAAGGGACACCTGCTTCATTAGTACCAGGACATATTTGTAACCTCTACATCTGTTTATTTGGATATAATCCATTTGGAGCACTTCAAAAGGGTGGTCAGGTGGATGGAATCCACCTTGTTCCATCGGAATGCCTTTACCTGCATTGAATTGGCAACAGATCATACATGTTCTGACCTTTTGTTTCGCTGCTGCACGCAGGTGCTTGTTGAACCATATATTCTGTAAGCTATCTATCATTGCTTTCTCTCCTAAGTGTGCAGGACTATGTGCGGTATTTATAATCACTTGTACCATGGTATCAGGAAGAAACCATGTGGATTTGCCCTTTGTCATCCAACCTTGATCAGTCAGTACCCCTCCTTGTTCCGACCATTTCTTTAATTCGTCCATAGTAGCATGTGTCTGTATGTCTTGTACATCCTTGGAAGGATCCCTAACTGTCATGGCTTTGGACAGTGATAGTATCTGTGATTTTGTCATGTCTAGTGGGGTCTGAGCTGTCTGTTTAGCAGTTCGGTCTGCCAGATCATTGCCTTGGGAAATGGTATCTGTGGCTCTAGTATGTGCTTTACATTTTAGGATAGCTATGGCTGTTGGTAAATGTATTGCTTCCAGTAGGGCTTGAATAAGGGGGCCATGCTGTATCTTGGCCCCATGAGAGGTCAAGAAACCTCTTTCTCTCCACAAAATCGGTGTAAATGTTTACTCTCAGGTGCTTAGCTCTTATGCACGCTTGTGTCAGGGCGATGAGCTCTGCTGCTTGTGCTGACAATATGTCTATTCTTCTAGTCTCTATTATTACAGTATCAGCAGTCACTGCATATGCTGCCACTAATTCTCCCGCCCCTGTCCTCATGCATGAGCCGTCAACATATAGTGTTAGCTCGGGGTCTGGGAGTGCAACATCTGTCAAGTCTTGTCTTGGTTTAGTCACGGTATGTATTACTTCAACACAGTTGTGTGGTGAAACGCTTTCTGTACTGGAGGGCAAAAGGGTAGCAGGATTCAGTATGTTGCATCGTCTGATCTCTATGTGTGGTTGAAATAACGTTGGCTCATAATCCGTCAGTCTAGCTACAGTCAGGTGTTGTGTTTGTGTCCGGTTCAAGAGAACCTCTACTGCGTGTGGTACTTGTACTGTCAGAGGGTGGCCCAGCACTATCGAGTCACTTTGTCTTATGGCTAAGGCCGTTGCTGCAACTGATTTTAGGCACGCAGGCAAAGCCTGTGCTACTGGGTCTAATGTACTAGAAAGATAAGCACAGGGCTCGTGTTTTCCTGCATGATCTTGTGTTAGGACAGATAGTGCTGTTCCATCCCGCTCTGTCACAAAAACATAAACGATTTGTTGTAATCAGGGTTTGCTAAAACTGGTGCTTGACATAAAGCTCTCTTTAATTCTTCAAATGCCACAGTGTGTTCTTGTGTCCAAGGGAGGACTTTAGTAGAAGCTGTATTAGGGGCTTGGACTAATTCCCCTGAAAGATCACAATAAAACATGAGAAAAAGGGGAAAACACCATACCTATTTCCTTGGCTTAATTTCTAAGGGGGCTAATTTCTAAGGGGCTTAATTTCTTAAGGGGCTAGCGGGAAGCGAACCTCCTCAGGGGCCAGCAGAAAGCCAATATTCTCCTCCTTCCCCCCCTTATTGACAGGAGGAAATCTGAAACAGATTTCACTGCTGTCAAACACTATCAAACCCTGTGTCTTGTCAACACTATTAATCCCTGTGTGTAGCTACTGGGCGTAAGCAAAATTATAGGAGATACACAGCGTATGTGAAACGGCGAGAAATCCTTCAAATGAATGTACAAACCTCATTGTGTTAGCTCATAAGCTGGCCAAATGACATCTCATATGCAAATGTCCCTATTACATGAACCTACACCAACCTGAAGTCAATATTAATGCTAGGAGGCCCTAATAGGAATGCTAAATAACCTAAATATTCGGAAAACCAAGTTTAAGAACAGTTGTTAATGTTGATAATTAATAATTTATCTGCTAAAGAAATCAGTCAATGTGCAATAATTTCCACCTATACAATAAATAGCCTAATTCAAAAACAAGTCAACTTTTGGGGCCACCACTCACAAGAATGAGCTTACTAAAGCAAACTTTAAAAAGGAAATCCTGTCAGATATTTTCTCATTACCCTAAATACCGAGCCTTATGTGTCACTCTGTGGTGGCAGTCCTTATTTAAAACAGGCCTTTCAAGAGTTAAAATGCGAGTGCACAGATCATAATTGTTCCTTAATGTCCAATCTGGAAACATATGACCGAGGCTGCCTGTCTATAAGAGAAAGGCAGTTATGTGAAAAATATTTTAGTCTTGCATAGCCTTTTTCTTTTGTTTCATTCATCTCCAACACCAATTAGACATACACTGATAACGTGTTGTCTGCTATTTTGACAGCATGATAATGGTAATATCATGTCTGTGAAATTTAGTAATTGTGCCAAGCCATCAGTATACCGGGCACAGAAAGCATAGATAATTACACTAACATATATAAATGAGCAGCGATGCGTAATTACAGTACCTACAGCTCAGATGCGAACATTCTGGCCTGCTTAATTTGTCAGGCTTATAATCAATAACTTATTTACCTGCCCTATACAACCCCATCTGGCAGTGGGTCATCCCAATGATGACCGCGTCAAGTCTGACACACAGGATCAGCAACACTAATCAAAAAATGACGAACACACGAACCTGTCTCTTTTTTTTTTTTTTTTTTTTATAAAAATGTGCTATGCTTCTTTGTACACAATGTACCCTCATGTCCTAGTCGAAGATGCATCTCACATCTTTCCTCACAGACCCGTAACCACTGGATCATTTATCCAATGCAACTGGTGGCAGCTTGTGGCCACAATTCAAAAATGTCTGAATTTGAAAATCGTTTTTATATAGGCACATAGCCCTTAAAATTCCAAGCAAGAGCAACATTTTACTTTCTGACCAGAAGCAATATAACAATTGCTAAAAAATAAAACAAATCTTCTCCATAGACATTTCCTCGGGGCACTTGTTTTGCACAGAATAGAACAAGGGAATCTTTCTCGACTTACATTTCTCAGCTGCCCTGTCTTATCAGAGAAGTTAAAAATAGCCCCTCAGCGCGGCCTGAGCCTGGGCTGCCAGCCATCTTTTGTTTGTTTTTCCTACTCCTGGCCCCAAGGCTCTCCAGCTGCAGGCATTACACAGATGCGATGTCAGAGAAGCCTTCTAAGCAGTGCCCTGTTCTGCTCCTCTCATCGGCCCCCACCTACACTGGCTACAAGGTCAGAATCTGTCTCCGATTTCTGTATCACATTCTGCTCTACACGGCCCCCACCTTCTCCTCACTCTGAAGCTGTCAAAGACAAAAAGACTACTCAATTCCATAAAAACTGCAATAATTCGCTCAATTGAAAAATTATTTTTACATACAATTTGCACTCAGGGGGTCATAATCTTACCGACTTGACCCAGCACATTGGCTCACTGGACCATCAAGAACACAAACCTGTATTCATGAAAAATTTGCAAATTCGAAATACCCACAAATCTTTTTCCAAGCTAAACTTTTCACTAATTATTTTTCGTTAACACTTTGTACATTAGGGGTGTCATCAAATCACAGGAGTTGCTCCTTCTCTAGCTGCACCCCTCTCAATTTCCTATTGACAACGTAGTCAAATGTTGGACCATGTAAACACCAGCTATGCGCTGTTCATTTGGTGGGTGGCTCAAGAACCTTTGGGCTACTATGTAATTAATATATGTATTATAACTGGTCTTTTTACTGGGGCCACTCTTGCTGGGTCCTCTGAAAGGACGGGATAAATACCAGCAACGTCAGTATTTCTTTTTCTGTCAGCCTGCGCTCATTTTACCAGCTCAAATTCCTCCTGTAACATCTCATCCTTGGCTTTTCCAGACTCCAGTCCACTTCTCTCTGCTTCGTGAAACACTTACTCTGACCTTCTATGTGACGCCTTGCGCCAAAAACTCATTGGCATCCTTCCAAGCTGGTCTACATTTTCTCTTTCATAAGAGTGTTTCGTTGTCCATCTACTTGTCCTGCTTTTACTCGTATACCTTCCTCAACTAACACGTTTTCTCGGGCTTTGTCTGAATCCTCCCTACTTTTCTCTTCTTTTCTGAGCGCTTACTCTGTGCGTCTATGCTATTCTTTACGCCATAATTCAACAGCGTCTTTCTGTGACTGTCTAGCTTTCCTCTTCCACAACTCTTCTTCGACTTTCATGATACATTCGGCATCCCAGGTCCCAGCTACGGGCCACCTCTGACTTTCTGGTAATTCTTTGGTGTAGTCCACCCATAGATCAAGGAATAATATGGCGTCTAAGCCATGCTTGTGATACATAAAATGTCCTGGAGTGTCCCTAGGAGGAATAGGAACTGCTTCTTCAAGCACCCCTTTTCTGGTAGTAATCTGTCTTAACTTCGAGAAGAGCGGCATATTGACAACTGATCTGATACTTACTCTTGAACTCACTTAATACGAAAAAAACACAATAATGAACAGTGAACAATGAACAATCATTCATACCACAATATTTGAACACTTTAAACATTAAACATTAAACATTTTAACAACGACCGACAATGATGACAGTCTGCCTAACTAATCACCAAGCAGAATTCTTGACAATAACTAGATACTTCGGAATACTTGATATACTGCTAAACAGTACATATACACTGCTAAACAGTGCAGACCGGATTTGTGTACCCAAATCCGTCTTGACCGGCACAACCTATGTGCGCGTCAACACGCCTCCCCGGCGATGGTACTCACCGAGTAGCTCCTTGAAACGGAAGGCCTCAGAGAATGGACTGGACTCGACGACTGCGGACATCGGACCCTCTGGACATCGGGACTTTGAAAACCTGGTGGGCCTCTGTATACCTCGGACGCAGCTCTCTCGCAGGTGGGCTCTGGGTAGACAATCTGCGTTCCTCACCGCCTCGTATGGATGCCTGGTCGCAGTCTGTCCCCTTCGGTGGCCTGAGGGAGTTGGCGGGAAAACCCGCGACGTGCACGCTTGAAGTCCATCACGGCTATGGAAGGGGGCAAAACAGGACCTTCATCTCCGGCGTGTGGGGAAAGAGATTAAACTGTTCGGGCGCCATTCTGTGGTAAATAAAATATCACGCTGTCATAATTTTTCAGATATCAATAAGATCATGCATAAAGCAAGAGGCTGAGTCTGTGGTATCAGATTCATAAAGGGCTTTATTCCAATAACTCGAGTCAAAGGGAGAATATCACCATCACCAAAAAAGGATCTGGACGGGGCTGAAAAGTATTCTCAATATTCTCAAAACATTATTCACAGAGTACAGTATATATACATTTCTCAATTGTACGTAAGCAAGAGAGCAAGAGAGAATGAGATAAGAGCATGTGGGCGTGTAAGTAGGCGTGAAGGTGGGCGTCCATGTGGGCGTCCACTTGATGATAATGGGTAAATTGTCATGTGTGGGTGGATACCTGGAGATGATTTCGCAATGTCAGCAGAAATACTTGGCAGAGATGCGCGCGCAGCAGCATGACGTGTGATTGACGCGCAACTAGAGGGTGAAGGGGACTTGACATTTAGCTCTACATGTGGAGACAAAAGTCTGGGGTTATGTCAACCTAATCCCAAATCATATCTAATATCCTATGTTTAAAGAACTGTGTTATCCACAAGGGAAGGGCTCTCGGACAGAATCTATTCTATACTGACTGTGTGTGCGTGTACAAGCGTCTAAGTGTCTACACTAAATGCGAGGGGGTAGGAATATTCCATGGTAACAGGGCTATGAATTACTTGCATAAAGACAGAGAAGCCGGGCCTTTTGCTTGGTAGCTGGAAGAATGTTTACTTAAACTACTAGACAGGAATGCATCGGCTGAGGAGCAAAGTAGATAATTCGAAGGTGAAATACAGCTTCTTGGCAGGCAGGCAAAACTGGCCGAGGCAGGCACCGTTAGCCGCACAGGGAGTAGGACAAAGTTCATGGATACAGATGCGAGCTCAAGCTGAAGCTGTCAGAGGCAGAGAGCAGGGAAAGGCTTTGAGGACAGAATCGGGCCTACTTGCCTGAACTGTAAAAATGGAGTAACTTAGCCATAAAAAGTCGGTGGCCTTTCATACTTAGGAAGCGAATATCCAGCCCATTCATGGCGGATCTGACAGAGGACATGTTAACGGTGGACGCACATGTGTTTGCGTCTTCGAAACTGGAACTGGAGGGAACATACATGTACTTGTAACATGCATATAGAACCGTTGGGGTCCAAGATAGGGGACATAACTGGTCAGGAGAATCCACATTTCCACAATGGTGCAAGGGTGCCTGTGTCACCACATGGCTGCAATTTAAGCAGCCGTGCAGAGAGAAGCATAGATGTGCAACATATTTATGTACATATGTTGCATCCCTGTGCTTCAGTTAAAGAGGTTACTGTGTGATGCTGCAGCACTTCCTCATAGTTCTGCACTTATACATTCACCATACGCTATTAATGCATTCATTCAGTCAATTACGTTCTAGACATACATTCATCTAAACTTTTACACACCAACAAACAAATATATAGCTCTTTTTTTAAACCAGGAAAGTTAGTTCTTAGAAGAACTTTTTGTTTCTTCTTTTTTCTTTTATATATTTTTTTTGTTTTTTTAACAATTTTTAAATTGTTTTGGATTTTCTTGAAAAAAAAAGGAAAAAACAGAACTGGAGGAACAAAACAATGAACTTCAGGGGGAAAAAAACAACAAAAAAACTAGCAATGGTGACTTTCTTGCTTGCGGCAGATCAGATGAATAGACTGCTCCCCGTAGCATAAAAGGGCCGATTCCGATTCCGGCCGACACGGACCCGGACCGAATACCGACTGACACGGACCAGCGCCGTACGACCCGTGCAGTACGATGCAACGCGAGTGAATTACAACCGTCACATACGGAATACAAGCCGTACGACCGAGCCGTAGGGAAAATAGTGATCCGGCCGGAAAACCAACGCGATTTTCACCGACCGACACGAACCCGGAATCAACCCAACCGACCCGTACCCGCGATGTACGATTAGCGCAGTACAATGCAATGCGTGTAAAACCAGACCGACTCGCACAGAGACCAAGTCGCACGACCGACACGCACAGACAACCCGGCACACAAGAAATAGAGACCGCCGCGAACGACGCCTACCAAACACAGAAGACAGGCAGCGTGAACGAGGCGGAGAAGCCCGCACGAGACAACAGCAGCATCCGTTTCCATCACATGAACGTCTCCTACATGCCTACAAAACACAAAGGAAAAAACACGAAAAAAGGACCAAACAAGCAATGACTAAGCCAATAAATACCCAACACAAATTAATTGGACAAAGACACACCCACAACTACAACTATATAAAGGACTACAATCACTACCATCATCCCTTGCAAACAGGAGACACAGCCAGCAGCACACATCAGTACACAGCAACCACAGACACACTCAAAACTCACCCATCACACAAGTCACACACCATCAGCACCTCATACAAAAGCACACACACATACACACAGAAAAACCAACACCAAACCAACATCACTTGTACCCTCACACACACACCCCTCACCACCACCCCCATCACCATGCCTCCAAACCAAGATGTGGGCGAGGATTGTGGACAAGGTGAACGCACAAGCACCAACGTTGTGCACAAAGGACGATATCCAGAACAGGTGTTATGACGTGCGTAGAAGGGTCAAGAAACTCATCGAGAAAGATCACGCCTTGAGTCAGCGCACCGGCGGTGGCCCTCCTGCCAAACCAGTCTACTTCAGGACCTGGGAGGAGAAGGTGCGGGACATCCTACCACCAGAGAGCGTCCATGGCCTAACAGACATCCCAGAGACTGGTGAGTACACAAACAACAAACACAAGATTGTGTGGCAAGGGGACAGTGAAACCATGCACCCCAAGGAAACCTACACAAACCAATAGATAATCAACCCAAGATGTGTATGCCAGTCACACAAACACAATACCTGCCATCTCATAGTGACTGGGGACTGTGTCATGACATGCACCAACCTACAAACAAATAGAGCAAGCCACTGGCACTAAGCCAAATACATCCAGCAAGACAGTTTGCCACCACAAACACACCGCCTCACAGTGCAGCTGACTGTCAGGAAGGAATAGTGGGGATGCAGGTGAAGTGAGTGTAGCCAAAAGCATGATGGGGCCTGTAGTCACAGATAATGCTCCCTCTCCTGATTGGCCCATCAAGACCTCTCTGAAACATGCCCACATCACAGGGAGTGGAAAATGACTGACAAGATGGCTGACACTGGGTCCTGCTGTGGGGAGCACAGGGCCCTGCTAGGGCATGTGCGCAAATCAGAAGCAGGACACCACTGACTGACATCCTGAAAGACAACTTGCACGCCCTACAATGGAAGCACGTGTCATGATGGGAAGGAGCACTGACAGCCCTGACCATACTAATCAGCATGGGGAGACACGCCCCCAACACAAACTCCACACAACTCACCGGGTACAATGCTTTGACACACACCTCATTGAAATATCAGCAAAAGATCCCCCGTACTGGCTGCTGCTGTGTGAAGCACAGGGGCTCACTTGGGACTAGCCAAACAAACACCAGGATTTCACTGTCAACCATCTTGCCTTTGCTGTCACACCCCCTCACAGGGAAGCAGAGTCAAGAGGGAGGAAGCATGGGCATGCTGGGAAGGGGGGTGTAGCCAAGAGTATGATGGGACTCACAGTCACACACAACCTACACCCACACACGTGGCCCAGCAAGATCAACCTGAACCATACTCACCTCACAGGGAGTGGGAAGGGACCGACAAGATGTCTGACACTGGGCTCTGTTGTGGGGAGCACAAGGCCATGCTGGCAAATGGCCAACAACAAGATCAAACTCTGTCCGTTACAAGCTGGGAAAAAGCAGTGTACAGGCAGGCATCTGTTATAAAAGTAGAAAATGTCATGTTTGTGAACCAACGATGCATGTAGAAACATAAATCACATTGTGTGTCTCTTCCAAACACAGGTCGTGCTGGGCACCCACTGACAAATGACGAGGATACCCAGTCCCAAACTCTGTTGGACACTGAGCTCTCTGGTCTGACTCTCTCACGGTCCTATTCGGATGACGACGACCAACCTGGCCCTCCAGTGTGAGCCATCATGCAGCACCAGCAGCCGCAACATCTGCCCCCCCTGTACCCACGCCTCCACCATCTGGACACCGACATGGCACCCCCGCCGACACGGACAGACCAAGGACAATCAACATCCACAGCACAGGGACACAGGACCCCTCAGAAGCTACAGCCAACACCACCAGCAACACCATCCAAGGGGTCCCAGGGTCACCTGTGCGTACTGCCGCTGGTCCTGCTCGTGTGGAGAGGGGTGCTGGGAGGGGTGGGAGGCACAGGGCATGCCTTGCAGAGGGGTCTGGACTGCATGATGACCCCCAACTGGCACGCATCATAGATGCGTACCAGGATAGCACCGGAGGATTTGGCCAGGTAGTGGGGATCCTCAAGGAGGCAAAGTGGGATGCCCTTACTGCGGTGCATCGGGACATACTACAATGCCTCCGCCAGATCAAAACCAACCTGTCCCAGTCAGAATCACTGGGCCTTTGACACGAGTGGTTAATGCGGTTTACACATATCCGAAACCAAGCTGGAACAGGAGGTGTGGAAAATCCACAAAAGATCGCGCTTGAAGTGCTTTGCTGCAAAGGAGAAGTTCCAAGATGGCCGCCGCGGTACAATCGCGGTAGCGGTCTAGTCTTTATCTTCACACCTGTGTGGAGCCTTGGTGGAATGCGCTCTCCCTAACGAATGCGCACTTCACCGAAGCGTCGCCCGAGTTCGGAGCTGAACTTACGCGTTCCAGGAAAATCTTAGAATTTAAATGATAATGATAATTCCTAGTCTACAGTAAAAGTATTGGAGCGTCATAGCATAGTTACCTTCGCTCCTGCCCGATATTCTTTCCCAGTCTGGAGATTACAAGACTTGTGTGAGGAACTCTTCATGACGTAACTCCTCTGCCTCAGCGACTCTTGACAGGAGTTAACTCTAGCGGTCAAAAGGAAGAAGAACACGGAGTCAACCTTGAAAGCTAAGTTACATATTGTCTATTTGTAGAAAGAATAATACAGGAAATATATCACTAACAGAAAAAATAAATAAAAGACATAGTCGCAGAATATAAAAAGAAAGAATTACCTGAATATAGAGAAATCACTGCTAAAGTACCAAGCTAATAGAAAGAAAGAAAACAAGATTAAATAATTGAATAAATGCAATAGCTAGGAGACTAATACTCATTGAGAAAACAACTCCGCCATTATTAAATCCTAGTGAAGAAAAAGACGGCGAAACCTTACCACAAGTTACCACAATAATTTAGAGAAGAATAGAGGACACTTCATTAAATATACTGGTGGGTGAGCTGATAAATATAATAATAATAATAATAATTAAAATTAGATTAGGCAATTGGATTAATTCATTGAATGCTCATATACCTTAGGTAGAACTGCGCAGAACAAGTAAGAAAAAAGATTCCAGGCAGTCAACCACCAACCACACGAAGAGAGGCTAGTTCAAAAGGATTGAGGGGTACGTACCTTCCCAAGGGTACAAACTAAATACTTATAGAGTTATTTAGAAAAGTGTAGAGTAGACTAGGGTGCTAAGTAATTGTGCTCTGTTAGTTCCCTCAGGTATCATTCAAGTGAAGGTCTATAGAACGGACTGATGAGAAAAAGGGTGCTATGGAGGAGATCTGAAAAATCCTGAACCAGTCTCTTCTTTCTTTGTTATTTTGTCCATTCCCCCTTCCCCCTTCCCCCTTTGGGGTTGTTTGGAGACGTGATCTTATTCGGTCTCTGGAGAATCCTAGAAGGGGCATTGGGAACTAGCATCTCTGTTCCTATGCAAGTATACGGTAAGGATCCTCTGTTTCGTCGTTTCTGACAGTCCCCACCCCCCTGTGTGCCCACAACATCAGTCGCAACACCATCTGCCAGCGCCACAGGGAGGGAGGAGGACTCTGGCGGAGAGTCCCCTGCACCGGAGAGGCCTGCACATGAGGATCCCCCCCCCCCCAGAGGAAGAGAGGTCGTCTGAAGAAGGACATGTGAGAGGCAGATGTCCCAGCACATCCCCTCAGGGCCTCTAAATCTGTTCTGGACAATGTTCTTTGTGCGCAACCCGTTCACCTTGCCCACATGACATGGAGGGTTCATGTTGGGCCAATGTATCAGATGACTGTGGACTTTACTCTGGACATTTCATCTACCAGCACGTCCAAATCAAATGTGAACTTTGGATTCCCAAACCACTGTACAGCACCCAACATCCTGTGCACATCACTCACACATGTTTGTAAATAAATAAACTCACCAGTACACCATACTTGCCTCTGTTGTGATTCAAACTTGTCATGTTCAGGGCGAAGTCGATCTGCTACACAACACAGTGCATGCCAAATACTGCAACAATGTGACCAACGTAAGGTCAGTCATGGGGATGTGACACATGTGAGGAAGACACACCACTATGGCAACACAAAACATACTCACCTTGGCCATGTGACTCATCACACACAATGATGTTGACCTGAAACACATTGGCATGCACACAACACCAAGCACAGACAGTGGTAACAAGTCCACATGTGAGGTAAGCAGATATCACTCAGATGTGGGAAGACAGACAACGCATATAACAAAGCGTAGCACAGGTTCATTATACACCAGCAACACGTTTATTCCACAATAGTAGCACGGTAATTCTACGTAACAGTGGACACACGCTCACAATGTTTTGGAGAATGGAAGTCCAGGGATGTGTGGTACATCAGTTGATGGGAATTCTCAACTTCCACACTGGTGTTGGCTTCTGGGTGTTGGGGGTCAGTGTTGACCACACAACAGGCAAAGGACCCTGGGAAGGACAGACAAGATACAGTCAAAAGCACAGACGAACAGGAGAGAAATGCAATACACATGCACAAAACATGTTGCAAAACACCTACACAAACACTAGTTAGCAGTACTACCCTATTGTGGAGCACACACCACCTGAATGGACACATCACAGCAAGCATCCAGTCAAGTGGCACACAGACAAACTCAAACAGCAACAGAGCTGGCTCAACACATTCCTGGCTACCTCCATACATTCACATAACAACCCTGGAAACTCACTTTCAGGTGAAGAAGTTGTTGATGAGCTGGGAGCGGACGTCACCATCATCTTCATCATCACTGGCATCCTGGCCCAGGCCGGGATCCTCCACAGGTGCCAGACGTTGGTCGTCGTCATCCTCATCCAGGATGAGAGGCACCTCCTTCCGCACCGCCATGTTGTGTAGCATGCAGCAGACCAGTATTATTTTGCACACCTTTGCAGGCTCATATGGGAGGGCCCCTCCGGTCTTGTCCAGGCAGCGAAAGTGGCTTTTCAGGAGGCCGAATGTCCGCTCAATCACCCTCCTGCTCCGACCATGTGCCTCATTGTAGCGCAGCTCCGGTGGTGTTACAGGGTTCCTGAGGGGTGTCAGCAACCACGGCATGTTGGGGTAACCGGAGTCACCTACACACACAAAAATGAACAAGTAGATGAGTTTGGTAGGAGTGTGGAATACAACAATGACAAACACACACAATGAGAAACAGTCAGTATACACCGACAAGCCAGGCACGCTGAGCTGGCATCTGTGACATCAGCGTTGCAATGTGACTACTCCTCATTATGTAGGCATCGTGCACCGAACCAGGCAACCGTGCACACACATGTGTGATCAACATGTCAGTAAGACAGACCACCAGAGCATTGATCGAATGGTAGTGCTTCCTGTTACGGTATGCCTGCTCATGTGCCTGTGGTGGTATCAGGGCAACGTGTGTCCCGTCAATGGATCCAATGACGTTTGGCATCCTCCCCAGTATATAAAAGGCATCCTTAATTTCAGGGAGTTCATCTTGGCTCGAGAACTTGATATACAGGTAGAGGAATTGCAACATCCCCTCCAAGACATCGCGTAGCACCCGAATAAACATCGTTTACGACATACCACCAGCAGTAGCCACAGTGTACTGGAAGGTACCAGTAGCAAAGAAGTGCAGGGCTGCCATCACCTTCACCTCTGGGGTCAGTGCTGTAGGGTATGTCCGGCCAGGTAGCAGATGTGGCGCCAACTGCTCCGCCAACTCCTCAATCAGTGGCCTGGTGAAGCGGTACCGTCTGATACTGTCGCGTTCCTGCATGGTTGCAAGGGCTGGGAACGGACGATGCACAGCTGGTGCCCTGCAATACAGAGATGCACAAAGGAAGATTGTCAGTACATCCCCCCATGTGGCCATGACCACAATCACTCTCACATGGTAGTTCATGATATTACACAATGTACTGACGTGTGTGCTGTTGGTCATGGACACATATGTCACCTACAAGACCACCACCTCACATCTCAATTCCACATGTCCACATGAGTCCCATGTAGTGCAATGGGCTAATCATCTGGCTATGTCACCCAACCTATGTGCAGCTGCAACGTTCAAAAAACCCACCCCAGTGACTAATGAGGACGCATGTCTCCCAGGCATCACAGATCTTTGCCATGCAGAAACCCAGGCTCCCTGTATTGCCACATCAACACAGCAATGGACATGGCGTAGCACGTACACACCACAAGGCAAGCGTAAGTCCCACAGGTAGTGGCCACTGTTGTCCATGACGACCCTACATGTACGTCTCTTAGACACACACCCCATCAAGGTTGATGCATATACCACATGGATATGGAGACTGTCACCCATTGGTAACATGTGATCAGGCACATCTGAGACACAACATGCACACAGACTGTGGGTGCACATCAGTATTGGGGCTACAGGTCTCACTGTGACGTACATGCCATCACCCCCAGGACTCAGGGTGTATGTGACATGCCCCAAACGTATCTAACCTGACACTGTGGCCTTCACTCATGCCAATTACTGTCCAATTGCACATCACAGTGCTAATGTGCACAACACACAAAGGACTCTCCCCCCCCATGTACAATCCTGGGAGTGACTGCACCAAGTGCCAGACAAAAAAACTGCTGTGGCCCCCTCAAACATCCATGGAATGCAGCCTCACATGCCATGGGACACTGTGTGGCCAATGCGATAGTGTGGCAGGTGTGTGCAGGTGTCCATGGCCAGTATATGTGTGTTGCATCCGTCTAATAGTCACACTAATGCGGTCCAACGCGGGTGACAATGTGTACGCATTGCACGGGTCATGTCCGAGCCATGCGTACGCCTTGTCATTGAATGCAATAAGGTCCGACGCCGGTGACAATGCGTACGCATTGCACGGGTCATGTCCGAGCCGTGCGTACGCCTTGCCATTGAATCCAATGAGGTCCGACGTGGGTGACAATGCGTACGCATTGCATGGGTCATGTCCGAGCCGTGCGTACGCCTTGGGCATTGAATCGTATGGAGACGGGTGCATGTGTACATTCAAAATACGCGTTGTACAATCAGTTGAATGAGCCGGGCGCACCCATTGGCTTAGGACTGTCATGGAGACGGATGCGGATTCAAAACTTGTACGAGTTGTGCACTGGAAATTCAGTTGGAAGCCTACAACAATGTTGCAATTTCAAGTGTTCCATGAAGGTGAAGATTTGAACGATGCGGAAGGCGTGTACGAGCCGTACTTTTAAATGGATTGGACAGATTCATAGAATGCAACCGTGTTGGACCTATCCCTTTGGACACATGGCACAGAGTCTGCCTCTGCAGCACAGATATAAGGCTGGCTGGACCCCAGGGAGCTCACTTGCCTGCACTACATGCTATTGGACCACATCCCTGCTACCACTGCTGCTGTCTCTGCATCCTCTGGCTCCTGCTATGGCACGTACACTGGAGAGAGCCCCAGCCTTCACTGAGGAGGAGAACCAGGCCCTGCTGGACAGGCTCCTTCCAGAGTACAGAAAGCTCTATGGGACACCAGGGGAGCAGGTGAGTGTGCTGTCCACTGCCTTCCTAATTAAGCATGTTGTCTGACTACCAGTACTAGCAGTGTGTACAGCAGTGGCAAGCATTATCACTGACTACTTTTATCCCCCAAAGTGTGTAGGGACATGTACTGAATATTTTCCCTGTTGCTAAAGTGCATTTTTGCCAACTTAAACTATCCATGCATTGTTAACATGTCAGACATGCATGTGAATTTTCATTCCTCAGGGCTGCACTACCTGTGTAATTATTTTCCCTTTGTGATTATGACATGTATATCTAATTGTGTGCTGCACAAATCTGGAGCATGTGTGTTAATGTACTTTTCACTTTGTCCTCCTCACAGGTTGATGCCCACCAGAAGCAGGAGATCTGGCTGACGATCGCCCGGGCTGTTCGTTCTGTGGGCGTCTACAAGCGCCGGATCCGCAACTGCCAGAAGAGGTGGCAGGACCTTCGGGGCTGGACCCGGAGGATAGCTAGAGTCCAGCTGAAGCTGTCACCTCTACGCAGGAGGGGCGGACGCCGGACCCTGACTCCCCACATGCTCCGGATACTGGCGGTGGTCTTCCCGGACCTGGATAGGCAGCTGAAGGCCAGACAGCAGCAAGAAGGGGGTAAGTCCATGCCTGATCTGTGTACTATGTCTGACATGCAAATAGCAGTCTTTTGTCCGGGTCACACTTCCACATTACGTAGGTCTTGTAGTCCCCAAATCAGGTCCCTCATCTGTGTGATGCACCCTCCTCATCTGTTCCACAGGTGTGGCCCCTACAGTCTTTTGCTTGTGTCACTAGGGCACTGTGTCCCTGCAGTCAGCTATGTATCAGGTACCAGTCAGCATCAATTCCCGTGACTCTGTTGTGTGTGTCATGGGTGGGTCAATTGTTTACACAATGCCTGAGATCTGACATGTGAACTGCGTGTGCCCTTGAGATGTGTACCAATTGCTGGTCTGACTCACAACATGTTTCTGGGGTATTCAATACAAAACCATGCAGCAGGGTACTCCAATTTTTGGGCATCAGGAGTAGGTATGGCAAGTATGCCACAATTGCTTAGCCACCTGACTACTGTCCAGGGCAAAATACTGTTTCACTTAGTCCTGCCCAGTCCTGCCCCCTCAAGGGCATTCAGAAACATTCTGTAATCCCACTCCTGTGTGTGAAATTGCAGGTTGTGCTTCATGACATGTGCCCTCAGGTGTGTGCCTCTGTGTCATTAGGGTGTGGCTTGTTGCTATGTACAACTGGGGTGTCCATGATTCAGAGGGTCAGCATGACATCTGCAATGGGACTGTGGGAGACAAGACCTGTGTGACATATAAGTGTGTGAGCATCTGACAGCGCACAATGGTGTATGCAACTCTGTCCCTCATGCAGCTGGGTTATATGCATGGCAGACTGTGATGTGTTAATGTACATGGATCGTGTTTGCTGAGACTCATATGTCTGATTTTCATGATGTGGGGTCTTCTGGGTCCTGGATATGTTGTTTGCATGGGTTGGGCAAGTGCGCCGGTCATCTGCAGAGTCAGATTTGCCCCTGAGCTAGGATTGTGAGTCAGTGCATATTGTTATTGTCTGGATGCCCTGCCCCTGTGACAGGAGACAGTGTTGACTGACTTACAGGGCATCCTAGTGCCATGGCATTGAACTTGCTATGAGTGAGCCTGCGTTGCGTTCAAGTGTGCACCATGCACCCCATTGTGGCCTTGCCCATCAGGACATGAGTACATCATAGTGTGTGTTGCTGGCATGCATCCCAAGCATGTGAAATGAGTCTCTGCCCATCTCTTCATCCGGACACCTGTGCTGAGTCAGTCGCAAGAGATGTGCTGTGGGTCTAGTGACATACTCCTACATGTTCACTTGCATGTACAACTAATGTGTGGGTGGTGCATGTTGGCACACTGGGGTATTAGCATCCAACATGCAACAGACATATGTGTGCAAGTCAAGGAGGGATATGTGTGCCATGATTGATGTTGGAAATGACAATTGTCTTATTCTAAACAGTATTGGCACTTTGAGCTGTGTTCAGCTGATGATGTCAGGGCTTGCCCTGTGATGTGATGTACTCACTGTGGTGTGTGCAGTTGGTGCAGGTGACTGATGTTGTTCTGTTACTTCCTATTCCTATCCAGATACATCCATGGCCACAGGAGTGGTCAGCTCCACGGAACAGGAGGAGCCACAGAGCCTTACAGGGACAGAAGGAGAGGAGTCAGGTGGACCCAGTGGCACGGAGGGCGATTTCAGCCACACAGAGGAGTCGTCAGCATCATCCCCCCCAGCTGAAGGCCACAGCAGCTCTGAGGATGACTCCCCTGTGGAGGCGGGTGTCAGCAGCCACCAAACCCCAGCTAGTGAGGCTGTCTCCGCCACCGCCACCACCACCACCACCACCACCCCCCTCCCATCGGCTCCCATCCCAGAGGTCCCTGTGGGCTCCTGTGTTAGTGAACAAGTCTCCTTTGTGCCAGGCACCGCACCCCCTGCCCCTGTGTCCCCTGCTGCCCTGAGTGAGGAGTCTGTGGACTTACTTAGACAGATGCATGTGTGGCAGACGTCGATGCTGAAGGTCCTCCATGCACACACAGGTCTGTTGACACAACTGGTGTCATTCATGGAGGGCATTTCCTCGGGCATGTCTGGCCTACAGAGGACCAACCAGTCCGTGGCCTCCTCCCTGACGGCAGCAGTGTCCCCCCTCCAACAGTCCCACACCCCTCCTACCCCTGCAGCACCCACAATTCCTAGCACACTACCTGTCCAAAGCACAGAAACCCCAAAACCAAGGGCTAGACGTGCACACAAGCAAGCGCAGGGGACTGATTCCACACTCACAGGGGCTGGTTTGCTGACACACACACAGTCATCCACAACCACTCCACAGTCCTCCGAGACCTCTCCCTCCCAGCCCCCTTCCCTTGCCTCACCTGCAACCCCATCCCCCCAGAAGCTCTTCCTCTGTGACCTTGGCCTCTTCCCCACCGACCCAGCAGATCCTGATTACAAGGGGAAGAGGAAGTCCCCACACACAGAAAGGAGTGCCCCTCACACCCGGACACCCCCCCCCAGGCGCACTCAGACCGAGACGTCCACCCGCAAGTCCCCCCGGCGCAAGAAGAGCAAGACCCCCCCGCCAGCATGCAGCTCCAAGGCAAAGTCTCTGTCCTCCATCCCCCAGGCTACCACTCCAGAGGTTCCCCTGCCACTCCTTGCCCCGGGTCCCCCACACACAGATACACCATCCCCAAAATGCTAAGGCCATCCCCCCCTAGCACTTGCTCCTCCACACCTGGTCAGACAGTTGCTGTCACTGATGTGGGGACCGTGTCACCACCCCCTGCCCTGCAGACCTCACCTGTCCCCCATTCCGCTCCCATGGATGTCGGCACTGCTTTGGAGTCCACGCCCACCCCGTCTGACTTGGGCACTTCAGTGGTGAGCCAATCCACTCCATCTGACCTGCCCACTGGAGTTGTGCCGGCACCCACCCCATCTGACTTGTGCCCCGCAGTTGTGACAGCACCCACCACTTCAGTCATCTCCACTGCAGTTGCAAGTGTCTCGCCTGCATCCCCCACCTCTTCACTGCCTCCTTCTGCTGCGCCCTGATCCTGTCCCTGCGGTGCCTGGCCTGCCCCCATGTATGCCCCTCCGAGGGGATGACCCCGGTCTGTAGCAGTGCAGGCAAGCAAGGTGTGACAGTTGTCACTCTAGTTCACTCCTTGGCAATTTGACATGGACTGGCCATTGGCCTTTTGGTTGCACAGACGTTTTGAATTTCATATACTGAATTTGTGACTCTAGGTCACTCCTTGCCCTTTGGACATGGACTGGCCATTGGCCTTCTGTTGGAACAGGCGTTTCACTTTTCATATGCTGAATAAAGCTTTTTACTTTGTCCCTGTGAACTTGATTTAGCTGTATATCATGTTGAGGTTGTTTTAGATGCCCTTGCACCTGTAATGCTTGGTTTACAATGTTGCATACTGATGTGTTGATGTGAGGTACGCCTTGTGGTCCATGAGATATGTATCCTATTCTGGTGGGTATCCATGTCATCCTTTGCAGCTACCTGGGTGTGTCTGGATCAACCATTTGTGTACATCTCTTTGTGAGCATTTAATTGCCATGGTCACATCTGTGGCTTGCACCCCTGCACATATGATGTGCTTCCCATTGTCCAAATTGTCACTTCCACATACTTCGTGCTCATCACTACTGGCCCTACAGGTGTGGGCATCATTGGTAAAGGAGCAACTGGGTCCTCTGTGCAATTTGCTGTACATATGTATTGAGCATGTGCAGATGACTTAAGGGAGACTCACGTACCCAGGCTGTTCTGACCAGAACCTTCATTGTGCGGTAACTGATGGCTGACTGACCAAGTGTTCTGCAGACATGAGTGGGACTTGCGGTAAATATGTTTGGCACAGCTGGGCTCCCACAGGAGTTGTGTCCCCTCAAGTTAGTGTGTTGTCCAGTGACATGGCCTGGGCCCATGGTGTGTGTTGTATGTGCATGTGTGTGTGTCCTCATCCCTGTTCATACACAGACAGTGTTCCCTTCATATGTTCATGTTGTTGATGCTTGCTGAGTGGTACTGGGTTAATCCCACTACTTTTCCAATGGGCTACCAGATGTGTGGGTGCATGACTCACTACTGTTAATTGGTGTATCATCATTGTGATTTGTCAGTTCTGAGTGTTGATGATGTTGTCAGACACAGATGGGACACAGTGAGGGTTCCTCAAGGCACTTGTTTGTTCGCAATATCATGTAGTTTTCCCTAGGTGGTAGTTTTCAGTGATTGAGACTTTGGATGTGTGTGTGACTGCTCCCACTTGTCGGGTTCACGGCAGCGATGATGGCAGGTGTCAGCATGGGTGCCTTGTGTTCCTCCTTGGCATCTGCATAGTCCTGGGACAGTGGCAGGTATTGTGAAGGTCACATGAGCTTTGAGGTCATGGCCCTGTACCGCATACTGTGCAGTGTGTCTGTCATTCCCCAGGGTTGTAAACAGTCCTTGTGTGATGTGTGTGTGCACCTTAGTTCCTGCCAACATTCCTGTGTTTGTCATGTGGGCATGTGCAATGTCACCTGTCCATGTGGGCTTCACAGATACTCATTGTTGCAGTTCAGGTGTGTGGTGTTGATGGTGGACTGATGTGAATGTTTGCATGGATGGTCCCTTAGCTCCCATTTGTCCATGGATGAGGGGCCATGCTGAGTGATTTGTGTTTGTGTATGTGTGATGTACGTTTGTGGCACAGGACACATGTCTGGGTTTCCCAGTTTGTACGACATCTGCCTTTGTCATCACAGTGGAGGTGTCATGCATGCTTGTGTCACACCAATGTCTTGTCCCTGGGGATTGTGCTGTTGTGTGTCAGTCTCTTGCTGTGTTTGTTGGTGTTCATTCCAGCTAGTGTCATATGTGTCTGTTGTGCTCCCTCTCATCTCCCAATGCCTGATTGCCCACTGAGGGTGTCCCAATGGTGGTTTACTTTTGTATGGCACTGTGTCCACATCTGTGTCACTGTGGTTCAGCCCCTCTCATGTGTTGTGTAGTTGCCTGTGGATACTGTGACATACACACACACATGTTGTGTCCGATGTGCAGTGTGAGTTTGCCTATTTGTGTTTATGCATCTGCACCAGTGCATTGGTATTGCTGTTGTGGGCCTTTGTCTGGATGCTGTTCCTGTGACTTTGCATGCTGTCCCTGTGAGTCATTTCACATCATTGTGCACATTCAACCTGGTTGTTGGGTGCCATTGCTGGCATGGAATGTGAGTTAGTGAGCTGACACCTACAGTCTACACATGTTGTTTTGGTTGGTGTGTCTATTTTCGAGATGTGTGCATGCTTGGTGATGGTCACTTCTGCTGTTGTGTCATTGTACGCTGTGTGCATTGTCAGCCCCCATGTGTGGTGCTTGTCTGGACATGGCCGAGAGTGTTATGTTTTCACAGCACTGTTTGCCTGAACACATCTCTGTGTGTATGGGACACAACCAATTTTTTCCCCCAGAAGTGTTTGATGTGTTGGGAGCAGGGATCATACATGCTGTTTGTTATTTGCAGCTTTGACCATGATGACACTTACCTTTTGGTCACTGTGTTGAGGGGGGTTTGGTCCCCATCACCACAATGCTCCACATCTGCTGCATTTTGTGAGCCCCCACTTGACTTCTGTTCTACACAGTGAGGGGGTGTTCTTTTTACATTGCCACAGTGCTATGGTGATGCTTGCCTTGTGTATGTCACACTCATGTGTTGGTCACACATGTGCTGTTACGTACATTGTATGCTCGAAGCCTTATTCACTGTTGTGGGCATTTGTCACAGACTACACACTGTTGTCATGATGTCGTGGGGGATGTATTTTGCGAACATACCTGATGTTTGCGTATGCTGGATGTGTTGCGCATCACCCATCCTATGGCTGGGGGTGGCACGGGTAATGGCCAATAGGTCCCCTGTGAGTGGGGGTGGCAGGGGTGATGGGCAACAGGTCCCCTGTGAGTGGGGGTGGCAGGGGTGATGGGCAACAGGCCCCCTATGTGTGTGGGTGGCAGGGGTGATGGGCAACAGGTCCCCTGTGAGTGGGGGTGGCAGGGAAGATGGGAAACATAAGCCCTGTGAGTGGGGGTGGCAGGGGTGATGGGAAACATAAGCCCTGTGAGTGGGGGTGGCAGGGGTGATGGGCAACAGGCCCCCTATGGGTGTGAGTGGCAGGGGTGATGGGCAACATAAGCCCTGTAAGTCGGGGTGGCAGGGGTGATGGGCAACAGGTCCCCTGTGAGTGGGGGTGGCAGGGGTGATAGGCAACAGGGGGTGGCAGGGGTGAAGGGCATCAGGTCCCCTGTGAGTGGGGGTGGCAGGGGTGATAGGCAACAGGTCCCCTGTGAGTGGGGGTGGCAGGGGTGATGGGCAACAGGTCCCCTGTGAGTGGGGGTGGCAGGGGTGAAGGGCAACAGGTCCCCTGTGAGTGGGGGTGGCAGGGGTGATGGGCAACATAAGCCCTGTGAGTGGGGGTGGCAGGGGTGATGGGCAACAGGTCCCCTGTGAGTGGGGGTGGCAGGGGTGATGTGCAACAGGTCCCCTGTGAGTGGGGGTGGCAGGGGCGATGGGCAACAGGTCCCCTGTGAGTGGGGATGGTAGGGGTGATGGGCAACATAAGCCCTGTGAGTGGGGGTGGCAGGGGTGATGGGAAACATAAGCCCTGTGAGTGGGGGTGGCAGGGGTGATGGGAAACATAAGCCCTGTGAGTGGGGGTGGCTGGGGTGATGGGCAACAGGTCCCCTGTGAGTGGGGGTGGCAGGGGTGATGGGCAACAGGCCCCCTAGGGTGTGGGTGGCAGGGGTGATGGGCAACATAAGCCCTGTGAGTGGGGGTGGCAGGGGTGATAGGCAACAGGTCCCCTGTGAGTGGGGGTGGCAGGGATGATGGGAAACATAAGCCCTGTGAGTGGGGGTGGCAGGGGTGATGGGCAACATAAGCCCTGTGAGTGGGGGTGGCAGGGGGGATGGGAAACATAAGCCCTGTGAGTAGGGGTGGCAGGGGTGATGGGCAACAGGCCCCCTATGGGTGTGGGTGGCAGGGGTGATGGGCAACATAAGCCCTGTGAGTGGGGGTGGCAGGGGTGATGGCCAACAGGTCCCCTGTGAGTGGGGGTGGCATGGGTGATGGGAAACAGAAGCCCTGTGAGTGGGAGTGGCAGGGGTGATGGTCAACATAAGCCCTGTGAGTGGGAGTGGCAGGGGTGATGGGCAACAGGCCCCCTATGGGTGTGGGTGGCAGGGGTGATGGGCAACATAAGCCCTGTGAGTGGTGGTAGCAAGGGTGATGGGCAACAGGTCCCCTGTGAGTGGGGGTGGCAGGGGTGATGGGAAACATAAGCCCTGTGAGTGGGGGTGGCAGGGGTGATGGTCAACATAAGCCCTGTGAGTGGGGGTGGCAGGGGTGATGGGCAACAGGTCCCCTGTGAGTGGAGTGTTAGTGGTGCTGGCCATGCAACCCCTATGGTGGGCTGTTGTTAGTGGCCAGGATATGTATCCCCTGTGTGTGTGTGCCATTTTGCGGGTATGTGTCGTTTGTTTATGTGGTAGGTGTCTGACTTACCGTCTGCGTTGTCGGCGTCGGTCCCTGATCCGGTCATAGATGTAGAGTGCTGGTAAGACCTGCGCAATGGGAATTATGATGTGTTTGTGTTGTACACGCTGCTTGTTGCTCCATCTCGTACCCACTGCAAGCTGTTCCGTCTCGTAGCCGTGTATTGATTTGTGGCGCGAATCGTAGCTGATATGCTTGTTTTCCGGATGCTGTGAGGTGCCATACGTGACGACCCGTCCAGCGCGTAGGAAGTACGGATTGTACTTGTCATGCCAGAAACTGCTATGGATACTGCTTCCGGGCGACACGGTTCCTCTTTGGGAGTTACGGCTCGGACGGAGAATGGGTCTTGATTCACAGCCTACGTGTCGGTCGTGTTTTTGGCAGTTATGCGCATCGTACTTTCTATACAGGACGGACCGGCTCCGGGTACGTGTCGGTCGCAGGGTAAGGCTACGGACAGCTGTCCGACCGGCCATCGGAATCGGCCCCAAAGTAGCATTGCATTTTATGCAGAGCACTTTCAAATATTGGAACTGCGGACGCATGTCCAAATTTTGTGCAGAAGGATGCACTCTTGATGTGCTTGGCTGTGATGAATCCGTAGGAGCAGGAACGACTCTCATCCTTTGGCATTCCTCCCGAGCAAGGTTTACTGGATGAAGGGTCCTTAGATGTTTCATCATGCTCGCAGTTCCGCATGAATATTTTTTGTTTGGATCCCCACGAGACAGCACTCTCTAGCAGATCTTGCAGGTCACCAAGGTGGCATTGGTCTTTGTTTGCCCCTCTGGATATGTGAAAAATTTCCACACCACAGATGAAAAACGTAGTGGGGGTGGTGGCGCTTCCAAAAAATCATCCTCAGATGAATGAGGAGATCCAGGAGATGCCTTCTGCCCTGAAGCCATTGTTTGTTAAGAAAAACGTTTGAGCTAAGTTAAAACCTAGTCAAAAAAGCTTCTTCTCTGCAAAGAGATGCTTCTCCAAAGAAGATCAAAGAAGAATGATTGAAATGGGTGGGGTCTTTCAATAGTTAGAACAGGAAGTGTAATGAACCAATCAAATCTCCTTTTTTCAGGTCAAATGGGATCCGCGCACCGTGCGCTTACGCAACACGCACCCAACGCGCATCCGCAAAATTGAATTTAAAAAGAATATAGGATTAAATGTAAAAATATATTACTTTTATGAGATGTTTACAGTTTGTCTTCAATTAATATTCACATGAAATACATATATATATGTTTTTTTAAATGTAAAATATTTTGCGGGATTCGCGCACCCACCACGCCTTGCACGCACATGACGCATCGCAGAAGCGCGCAAGCGCCGCGTAACGTGCATCGTACGTGTCGCGTATAGGCTTGGAGTCGCATACCGGTCGCAATGTAATCGCGCACCAAAGACGTACCCAACGCTTACCGTATGCGGATGCTTTCGCGTAGGGATCGAGAACGGTGCGCATAGGGTGCGCGGATCCCAAAAAATTGGGGAAAAACAATAAAAAATAAAGTTTTGAAAATATAGTTTAACAAATATTTTAAAAGTATATAAAAATATATTTTTAAACATTAACAATTTAAAAAAAAAACCAATAAAAACAAATAATATTTTTTCATTTTTAAAAGAATTAATTGAAAAAATAAGTTAAAAGGTGGTAAAAATGAATTTAAAAAAAACATAATTAAAGGAATTGACACATTGAAATTGAAAAATTTAGAAATTCAATGAAAATAATTAAACATCATATCTTTAGAGATAAATTATAGATAGGAATTAGCATTTAAAAAACCTTTGAAATTCACTGAAAAAACCATAGGTTTCATGCACGTTATAGTTAGGAATTGGCATTTAAAAAACCTTAGAAATTCACTGAAAAAAACATAGTTTTCAGGGGTGTTATAGTTAGCTGGACATTTCCCTCGTACAAAACCTTTGAAATTCCCCCGTTATAGTTAGTTCAGCTAACTATAACTCGCGCGCCCCCGCAATGCACTGCTGACATATTACATCACTCATGGCATAGTCAGTGACTTCACTGATGACATCACTGATGACATCTCAAATGACATCACTGATGACATCACTGATGACGTCATCCATGTAATAAATTAGTGCATCTTTTCACACCCTAATATAACCTTTGATATACCGACTCAAAATTTCAGACAGCCATTCTCAAAACCATAGATACTCCAATACCAATAACTACATACCCACTCTTTGACTCTTACGTCTACACACACCTCCGCTCACTCACCTGTAGAGTCACTCATACTTACAGTCACTTAGTACAGGACTATCATATGCATTTATACACCTATATAGACACTCAGACACCGCCAATCATCCATAGACATACTCACACACCTAGTCAATCATGCAAATAATTAATCACACTCCAATTTACTCACCTATACAGTTATACACACACAAGTTCACTAACTCATAAAAATACTAGCACATTCTTATGCTCTTATACAATTACTGATACAAGCACACACTCATCCATACAGCCACTCTCACATATACCCAGTTATATACTCTTACACACATATACCCTGCCTTTCACATATGTAGTTACTCACACATGTACCACTGAGATATACATTCAATCACTAACACACCCATACATACACTCACCCAAACATACAGTCCATCACAGATGCACTCTTAAAACCATGCACCCATAGAATCACCCACTCACACATCTATGCACAGAGTCACACACACCCTAACCACACAAACACTCAGGCACCCATACAGATACTCAGACAACCAATCAATAACCCATATAGACACTCATATTGCTATTCACAAAAGCATGCAGCCACTTATACACCAACAGTCAGACAGATACAGACATTCATACAGTTTAGTCACTAGTCTGCAGTAAGATACGTTTATTGATTCACTTATAGAGTCAGTCACGCACCTAGAAAATCATCCATTCACACACTTATACACCCACTCATTCTTCCATAGGCCTTTCCCTATATATATTAAACATATTAAAACTTTACAGAAACACAGACTCACTGGATGATGTCATCAGTGATGTCATGAGTGATGTCATCAGTGATGTCACTGACCATGTCATGAGTGATGTAATATGTGACGTCATCAGCAGTGCATTGCGGGGGCGCGTGAGTTATAGTTAGCTGAACTAACTATAACGGGGGAATTTCTAGGGTTTTGTACAAGGGAAATGTCCAGCTCACTATAACACCCCTGAAACCTATGGTTTTTTCAGTGAATTTCTAAGGTTTTTTAAATGCCAACTCCTAACTATAACGTGCATGAAACCTATAGTTTTTTCAGTGAATATATATATATATATATCATCTACTGGCGGTCGCCAGTAGATAGTTATAGTTAGGACCGAGTTCCCATAGGAAATCTGAAAATTCTATTTTGAATAACTTTGGCGCCGGTTTACTTATCTGCATGAAATTTTCAAAACTAATGGGGTGCTCCGCTCAGCTCCTACAATGAAAGTCTCGGGGTGATTCGTCAAACGGGGGCTGAGAAAAAAGGGGGTCCCAAAACGCGTTTTCCCCATGCATTTTCCCATAGAACCTTTAGTCGAAGGTAGAGCCCGAACGGCTGAACAGAATTACTTGAAATTTAGCAAAGAGGTAGTCCTCAGGTCAGGCATGTGCCTTTTGCATATATGGTGTCAATCTGTTCAGTAGTTCCTGAGAAACTTGCAGTTAAAAGTACATAAATATCTATATGCGCGCACCAAATGTCCGCGAGCGTAATTCTGATTGGTGGTTAGATGCCAGTCAACATTCGAATCGGTCGAAATCAGGAAGTGTCGGACGCCATTTTGTGTGTGACAGTGAAAAAGAAAGGTGGAGAACGTGAAAAGGGGGCAGGGTAGAGAGTTCCTGACCCCCTAGCCTTTGTCAGGGGGTCCCTGAAGGACCCCGAATGGTGAAAAAAACATTTTATTTTTTTTCAAAAAATCGCGGGGTGCGCGCACGGTGCGCGCACCCTCCAGCCGCCATTTAGAGTTTTAGAGGCAGAAGAGAGCTAAAAACACAAGTGGAGAACGTGAAAAGGGGGCAGGGTAGAGAGTCCCTGACCCCCTAGGCCTTCTCAGGGGGACCATGAAAGACCCCTAAGGTCCCCAAAAAAAACCATTTTAAACTGTTTATAAGTTTATAGAAGATATTAACTATGCTGTTCAACTTTATCCAAATTCAAAAAAAAAGAGCTGAGCCATTCCATATTATAGGATACAGTCAATCTATAACTATATACATAGGTAGTTTATTGTAAAATAAATATATAAAAAATATAATAATACATACATAAATTAGCATTTAAAAAACCTTACAAATTCACTAAAAAAAACATAGGTTTCACACACGTTATAGTTAGAAATTAGCATTTAAAAAACCTTGCAAATTCACTTAAAAAACCATAGATTTCACACACGTTATAGTTAGGAATTAGCATTTAAAAAACCTTGCACATTCACTGAAAAAACTATAGGTTTCACACATGTTATAGTTAGCTCGTAAAAAACCATTGAAATTCCCCCGTTATAGTTAGTTCAGCTAACTATAACTTGCGCGACCGCAATCCACTGCTGATGACGTCACATATTACATCACTCATGACATGGTCAGTGACATCACTCATGACATCACTGATGACATCACTGATGACATCATCCTTGTGATAGAGTGGCGGTCGCGCGAGTTATAGTTAGCTGAACTAACTATAACGGGGGAATTTCAATGGTTTTTTACGAGTGAAATGTCCAGCTAACTATAACATGTGTGAAACCTATGGTTTTTTCAGTGAATATGTATATATATATAACTGTTTTCCTTGAGATAGTGTTGGATTGTGGTTACGAAAGCTCCTGCCCAATGACCAGCATTGTTTTTGTTGCAATGAGGAGTAATTGTTTGGTTTAATATGCAGTTGTGCTGCACGAACATCCTCGTTCATATGGTGCTATTAAAGCTGAGTGATATTGCATGAGGCATGGCCAGCTTAGGCGGGTAACCCTTCAGATGCCGTAGAAACATGTTTGTGTTAGGAGGAGGCGGATTCTCACAGGGAAGAGCTGGCCAGAGGTGATTGCTTTGAGCGGGGGGCAGGGCAGGGGACAGGCACAAGAGACTTCAAGGGTGACTGCTCTTCGAGCAGACATGGAATGCCTAATCTTGTAAAGAGATGTAATGTCCTGCCCAAAATGTGATTTTTATTGGTCTGCGACATTCAGAGAAGCACAGGGAAAGCAGCTATGACCAAGTGACAGCGGGAGTTGGGTGATTGGGGGACGGGAGACGAGCCAAGATAAGGACATGATTTATTGCAATCAGCTGAGCGTGATTCGAAAAGCTAAAAATCACAACAATCCCAAAACACAAGCCGAGGTAAAAGAAAAAAGTAGATTCAACAAACGCATGCTATAATGGTAACTAGTGGAGTGATACTGTACTTGGTTGCTGCTTTCGGAGCGAGATAAACTCTAAAGGAGGCTTGACAAATGCATGCCATGAAAACAGGAAGAAAGAATAGCAGAGTGACAATGAAGACAGCAAATAGCAAGCGTATTGATGGGCTGTAAGCCCACAGAGTGAATACAGCATGTCTCAAACAGAAAGCGCATGCGCTGCCTAGGTTCGACCCAATGACGGCCATGTTGCTATAGTGCATGATATGTATAGGGGATGAGGACCACTATTGCCATTTCTGTACTGTCACGCCCTCACAGTCTAAGGGAAACATTAGCTAACAGAGAACAGGAAGCTTTCACAAAATAGAAAGCAGCGACCATTACATGAAGCTAGCCAGATTCCCTGCAGTCCGATTACAAAACCTACATTGCATTATGTTAGATAGGCTTACAGTATCTACTTGTTCATTGTTAAGGTGCTATCGTTCTGACACAAAGTAAAGTAAATGAAGAGATCTTGATGTCACCTTGAATAGCAATGGATCTGTGAGTTCTAACAGCTTGAAGTACATGTCACCACCTCTGTTAGCCCTTGGTATGCCTCTGTAAGTCCCATCTGTGCACCTTAGCTCCCATCCCATCACACTGCACAATGGCAAAAAAAGAACTGTGGAAACTTGCAGAATACAAAACAAAAGTTACACTCTTCTGTGAGTTTTGAGCCAACCTCCCCGAACCGCTGGATACAATCACACCAGCATATTAAACTATTGTGAACAGAGTTTGAACCATAGTTGAGCCAGCAGGTGTACAAACAAGCATTAAAAATGCAACAGGTCCCGTCTTTGTCAAAGTTAGAGCTTTTTTTTTAGCAAATGGTGTTTCTTTTTAGAAGTGTTTTTATTATTGTGTTAGCATTTTTCAATGTACATAATATGCATATTTATGCATGCATTTAGAGGTTTCGTTATTTAGATATGCAGATGTATTGTATGTGTATATATGTGCATACATATGTTGGTCTATATATGTATCCAGGTATATAATAGCATAGTGTGCATACATATATAAAGATCAAATTGCCTCCTTGGCCAATCAACTTGTATTCACCCATGACTCACACCCTGCAGTGTGCATGCAGAAATATGAATGCCCACAAACCACTGGTATAATTGGTGTAAGCAGCTTTTGAAGTGATTAACAATGCAGTGACGATAGCAACTAAAATATATGTAAATGTGAACTTTTAAAATGACGCCTCGTGGTGTGCATTTCTTATATTCTACTTTATTTTACATTTTCACAACGCTTATAAAATACACCCACACTCAATACATTTCACCGTGTGCAACCAGGAAGCAGCAAGGAGAGATCACTGGATATGCATGCTTACTCCAACATGCCACTGACAGCATTTCAACCCTACAAAATGCCTACTTTAGAACCAGCCCCCCTCCATTTAATATTGCGTATTATCTTCAGGGAGTGACGGAAAGATTCCTGCTTGGTACCATAAACATCATAATACCGGCGAACTCACTTTTCAACCATGACAAAAACTCATCGGGCTGTCACCGTGCAGCTCCGTGCACCGCATTGCAATCTTGCAGAGGAGTCTACTCTCCTTGATTGCCGGAATCACTGCTCCAGTCGCGCCTCTGCCAAGGTAATGTGAAACTGTCCGCTGCTCCCGCAAAGACCCCAAGGGACCACCGCCATGAGGCAGTCCAGAGTTCCACTGCCTTCAGTGGGGCTGTACTCCTGCTGTTTGGGTCCCTCAGGTTGCTCTGGCGGCAAGAGTAATCCCAAGGCAGGGGGGCTGCTATCTGAACTGCTCAGGGGCACTCCCACCACTCACCCCTGTTGCCATCTCCAAGCCCCGATTTGGCACCACAGAGAGAGGAAGAGTATAAAAAGATAGAGCTTGTTTAATCCGAGGCAGCCCCCGTTCACCCCCACCCCCTTTTACCCCGGCGCACACACACTAGCCATCTCTCTCATACTGAATACAGACACATGCGTACCCCAAATGTGAGCAGTACACATCTGAAAAAAAGCTGAAATGCCCGTTACGGCAACCACAGACAGAAGAGAAAAGTCAAGAACCCCACTAACCCCCTACAAAAATCACTGATCGTAGGGGAAGGGCCATGCATTTGGTGGGGGTGGGGCTGCCAAACATGGCTGGATCTGCCCCAGCCCCACCAGCCTGTTAACGGTTCGCAGCAGTCAGTCTGGACATCTGACTGGCTCTGTAGCGCCTAGCAGAATTACACACTGGAACGCCCATGTGCCTGTCACGTGACCCCCCTCCCGCAGTCTGCTACTTGCATTAGGGCTCCTCACTGAGCCTCAGACGCCCCCGCCTCACCCTTCTACAATGTGTGGAGAGCTACAAGTATAGTTCGAGCTATCGAGGAGCTATACAGCCAGGCATTACGGTGTTTTTCTGGGTTGTTTTCGCATTGCTGTGTGCTTCAGTGTGTCATCTTTTGATTTCGTCATCAGGGCAAAGTGAAACTTCAGGGAAGAGAGACCCAGAGGGAGGGGCATGGGGCAGGGGGTAGGGGGTTCAAGAAACACGGCAGGCGTCCTTTATCATGACAAGTGTTTACATACCTGCGGGCGGTATAGAAATGTTGAGTGAGAAGCAGGTTTCTTTGGCCCCGTTCGATGCAAAGAGCGGAATGGGTGTCTCTGGGGCACAGACGAGGGACAGGTCCCTTGAATGAGGGGGAGCTGCAGAACTATGCTAATTCACCACTAGTACTTTTTGCGTTCCAGAGTAGCATGCTGCTCGCAGAAAAGCGCTTCGACCCCTCGTCATGGGTAGTAAGTGCTATCTAAATGCAATTACAATGACTTAGTGCGGTGTGTTGGTGGCTTCAAGGAGCGGCTCTGGGCACGGCCCTCAAAGACAAGGCTGGGAGCCAAGCGGGAAACATGACAAGGCACTCTGGGGTTACAGTGACAAGGAAAACCCGGGTTTAAGCTGAACCAGTCAGCCACTGTTTATTTTTGCATTGTGCTTTCACTTGAAAGTGCGATGCAAAAATAAACATGCGGCCTGCTTAACTTCTGTCGTAAGCGATCTCTTGTCTTTATGGGGCCATGTGTTTGAAACACATGGCCCCATAAAAATAAGAAACCTTTTGCGACACACTGAAGGCAGACGAGCCAGTCCAAGTGGGACGGCTCAAAAGGCCAAAAGTGAACGTCACAAAGAGCTCTTTCCCAATGGCTGGCCACCGCTTAGCATAAACAGTGACGCTGGCCAATGGGAAAGATGGGCGGAGCTTAAAGCCCTTTACAGAAAATACCCAAAAACATTCAATCTCGCCAGCGAGACTGCGCATGCGCGCAGCCCACGCCAGCCGAGACCTAAAAAGTTACAAAATGCTCAGCCTGGCCACTCAGGCAGAAAAGCTACTGGAGGCTGCAATGGTGTGAGGCGCAGTGAGGGTAAGAGTGAGTGACCCTGATTAAATGAGTGAGCAGCTTTTGATGCCTGTGAATGGCAGGTTCCACCTTTCCAAATAACAAATAGGATAGCCGGTACAGTGTGTTTTTTCAGAAAAGCTAACCATCCATCCACACCAACAAAGGACAATAACAAAAAGGGCCAGAGTGCAGTAATGCGTCACGTCACCTCCCTTCATTGCACAATATACATACAGCCTCATGCATCAAGCCAAAATCCAGTCGGTAAAATACCGATTCGCTAATAGCTCCCGGTATTGAGTCAAAAATACCCAATCCCAATGCATCAACCCAAAAGCAAAAATCGCTATTTAAGGAATCCTTAAATAGCGATCCCTTAAATAGCGATAGCATTTAAGGAATCCCAAATTGAGATTCCTTAATTTAAGGAATCTCAATTTGGGATTCCTTAAATGCAATGCATGAAAGTTAAAAAATTAGCGAATTCGCTAATAGGGGGAGCAAATTACCATGCAGATGAACTGCATGGCAATTTGCTAAAAGTTTGAAAAATGCACTTTTGTGCATTTTTCAAAGTTTCATGTTGCGCACACACATGCCCTTAGAGCATGTGTGTGTGCAACATATGTGCACATATCAATTTCAGGGGTGCAATAGGGTGTCATTTTGACACCCTTGAAATTGCTACTCGCAATTTGCGAGAACCTACTGGTACTCGCTATTTGCTCATGCAATCTCCGATTCATTCCTATGGGCCTGGAGGCCCATAGGAATTATTGGGATGTCATTCCTTAATTGCTACTCGCAATTTGCTAGTAGCAATTAAGGAAAGTTAAGGAATCGCTATTTGAATAGCGATTCCTACATGCATAGCCTTTTGCTATTCCTTATTAGCGAATCCTTATTTTTCGCTAATAAGGAATCGCAAATGCCAATGTTGATGCATATGCCCCATAGTGCACCAAGAATATGTTTGAAATCATTCCTCCAATTATCAACAGAGCACGCCTTCGGAATTTCCTGTGATGGGCGACCAGCAGTCAATCTCTCCCTTTTGGATGGGTGGGCTGCCCGGGGACACCATGAAGGGAGGCAGTATACGCTGTGTTCTGTCATCTCCACTTCTTTACCCTACAGCTTAAGACATTTCTCAGCCGGTGGTGGCATGACCGGATCTGATTACAGAGCCCCTAAATGGGATGGAGGCAAGGACAAGCCTCCTTGTGGGAGCATGCACAAATGATGTTATTCTGCTGCTCCGGGCATAGGAGGGAGGAGATTGTGCAAGCAAGCAGGAGCTGTTTGAGCCCTTGGCACCCGACATCGAACACCAGCTCCTAGACAGGAAGAGACATTTAAAAATAACCGGTACTGGAAAAAGGTAACTGAATACGCGCTAGTGGCAATTGAACTCCAAAACAAAATGCTAAACATTTTTTTAGGTAAAAGAATACCTTGCAGCCGTCCTGACACTGAAGGGGGATACGTATTGTGTGGCGTTGCACAACGTGCACTATCAAAATACAGTCACTCACATTTAGGTGAGTCAATGACTAAAATTAGCTGCCCCATGTTGTATGCTGTAGTAGTCATTACCCCTACATCCCTCGTCCTTGTCACAGTCAGTACAAAGCGAGGTAATGTTACCTCACAATAGGAGCATAAAAACAGGAGGATCCATACCTGCTGTTCCCACCCAGCCACCTGGGCGCAATAAAGGGGGCTGGCACTCCTGGTTCCTCCTGTTTTTGTTCCTGTCGACTGGAGCAAGGACGCGGATGTCCCTGCTAAGCTCGAGCCAGGATTGGGAAATAGTTTACTTTCTGGGCTGGGCTGGGCCTGCGGAGTGCAAGCCTCCTCCACTGGAGTACCTACCCGATGAGAGGATAGTGATCTCCTGCTCTCAGAGAGATTGCATGGATCTCTTTCGCTTGTTGTTGCAGTGGGGATGTTACTATCAATTTCTCCCTCAAGCGTGGAAATTAAGAAGCACCGGCTTACATGTTAGATTCAGGTCCACGCACGTGCATTAACAGAAATTATATTGGTTCATGCGTGTCCTTTCGTTTTCGGCATCAGGCCTAGCACGCCTTTCCCTGCTCTATAAAAGTGGCAGGTAAGTGTTGTTTTTTTATAGTCCACAATTTTGGGGGGATTTTGTGGCTAATGGTTGTGCTGTTTTCACTCTTCAGCATGGGCAAGCATTTCTCAAAGTGGAAACCCACTTCCCCTTCACCTTATTCCTCTTTTTCAGGTCGCTCCCCTTCTCCCAAATGCAGCAGTCATGAGAAGGAAGAGGAAGAGAGGATTTACAAAGATTGAGCTCTAAACCTTGGCTGCTTTCAAGGGGGATTCTTCTGTTTTATAAAAAAAAAGAGATCAGTTGAAGCAGTTTCAGATTCTACATCCACAATTCTGCAGAGGAACCTTCTAACTCCCTGACCATCTAAGGTAAATATATATGAAAAGATATGACAGCTGACTTATTGGGATATATTAGGGAAAATATACATTTTCCCTTATTGAGAGACCTGGAACCTCAGATGATTCTCTGCTGTGGCAATTTCAGAAGGCTGTTGATTTAGAATATCCACTTCACCAGTTTGTCTTGGATGTGGTTTGCCAAGAGTGGAAAGATCCTGATAAGATTCATTTGCCTAGGTTCTTTAGTAAACTCTATTCCCTGGAAAATATAGACTCACTGTTGCCAGATACTGTTCATGTAGACTCAGTGGTGGCAAGCTTAGTTGAAATGCTCCCATGGCTGAGGAGAATATTTTAAAAGACCCTTCTGATAAAAAAAAAGGGGTGACTCCCCTTTCGAGAAAGTATTTGCTGGAACCCATGTGGCCATGCGGGCTTGCATGTATGAGTCATACACAGCTCATTCCCTGATTTCAGACTTCAAGCATCTATGTATCGCTATTTTAACAGAATCTGCTTGCCTGCATTAATAGAGGAGATGGAACATCAGATAGAGTTTCTGCCTGGCATATCTTTTGAAGTGGTGAGATCAGCCGCTCTTGCAAGTGGAGCCTCTATTGTGAGTTGGTGGAATTTGAATCTTAGAGGTTGGCACAAGGATGCAGCTCAAAGGGCAGCCGCGCTGAAGATGTCATTTGAGAAGTCCAGACTGTTTGGTGTTGAGTTCGAAGATAAGCTCCATTGTGTGTTCAAGGATAGAAAACATTCATCTTCTTTCAGCGCCAGTCTTCTAAATCCTCTAGTTCTTTAATAAGGAAATCCTCTTTTCATCAACCATCAAGACGTCAGCTGACCCAGGATTCTTCTGGTAAATCCCAGGGCAGATTATTTCCCTTTAAGTCCTGTAGGAAACAGAAGCCTAAGACAAGTGCAAAGGACTTTCAGCTCTTGTCTTGGCCTTCTTCTAAATATTCCCAAATGCCAACTTTCTCCCTCCATGGATTTTAAGTTCTTCGGAGCCTGATTCAGGACGGACCAAGGGAAAGGGTCTCTTCCAGAGAAAACAATTCTCCATCTTTAATCATTGATTCTTGATCTTTTTTCCAGTGATCAAGCTCTTGCAAGACTGTGGTTGGAAGTGCAGGGATACATGGTGGTGAATGTCTACACGATTCAATAGACAAGACTCCACCTAAGGCCTCTCCTCTTGCATCTGAACAGTAATTGGTTCTCTGTTGTAGATTCATTGGACAAACTCGTCCCTCTCTCTCTAGTGGAGAGGCACAGCCTTGGGTGGTGTCTGGATTCTAAGAATTTCTCCCAAGGAACGAGGATGCACATGGGTTTGCCACTAGTGCAGACTATGGATGTGAGGAGTGTGGTTTGGGGTGCTACACGTCAGTAAAGGTGGTTGTTTCTGGAAAGTCTCAAGTCATTGAACTGGAGGGAGCTAATGGCAATTTTCTGAGCCTTGACATTTTTCAAAGGCTTCATTTAGGGAAGAATTTCCTAATCAAGATGAACAGCATAATGAAAGAGTCCTAAATAAATCTTAAAGGGGGCACTCGTTCCAAGATTCTCAACCAGATTGCAGTGCAGTTGGGCTTTTGGGCAGAACAAATCTTGGCTCACCTATCGGCAGTTGAAATCAGGGGAATGGACAAAGTACTAGCCAACTGACTCAGCAGGGAGGTTCCATTTTCACAGGATTTGACATTTTCCAGAATTACATTTCAAAGGATATGCAAGCGTTTCAGCACTTTGTTTGAAACCAAGACCAATGCTCACCTTCACAGATTCTGCTCCTGGTTCCTGGAAGAGGGGTCCTGAGGAGTGGACTCATTGGTGTTGAAATGGCTGAATTGTCTGCTGTATGCTTTTCCTCCCTTTTCATTAATACAGAAGGATCTCTTTAAATTTCAGGTGGAGAAGGGAGACCTGATTCTGGTGGTTCATGTTTGGCCTCAGCAAAGTCCCTGGCTCTTCTTCCACCTTGGGTACTTCCGAAATCTCCATTTCCTCTCAAACTATCTCCTCTCTCTCTACTACTCCATTTCACTCTGTCGGTTTGAAGGTTGAGAAGTCTCTTCTCTTAGCAAGGTGTCTATCTTCTCCTTTGATTTTTCAGAATTCTAGATGGCTTTCCACATTGAAATCATCATCAAAACATTGGCAATCTTTTGACACTTGGAGTACTGCTCATAATCTTTTGGCACATAATTGTGCATTCTATGATGTCCTACATTTTCTGTTGGATTGCTTTCATTTGAACCTCTTTCTCTCGACTCTGAGGTCTCAGTGGTTCACCACTGAGGCTTCCAAAGAATTTTGTGAACCCTCGATGGTGGTGGATTATTTAATTTCTAATCTCTGTAAAAAATCCTATCTCTTCAGTTTGGGATCTTTCTTTGGTTCTCAAGGCCCTTAAATATCCTCTCTTCTAGCCTTTTTAAGGATGTTGATTTCAAGTTTCTTTCCTTTAAGGTCTTGTTTCTGGTGGCTATCTACTTCTCCATTTATTAAGTTTGTGGAAGATGGGGTCATTCTGAAATATGATCCTACTTTTATTCCCAAAGTGAATTCTATTTTTCATAGATCCCAAGAGTTTCTCTCTCTATCTTTCTTTCCTACTACCTTTATGCATGAGAGCAATTGCTGAGCACTTTGGATGTTAAGAGAACCATTTTTGTTTATGCCAACAGGTCCCAACAATACAGGAAGTCTGATTCCTTGTTTATGACTTTAGGACAAGCAGGACGTGGAAAGAAGGTGACTATCTTGACTCTCAGTAGATGAATTAAGTCTACCATCTTGCTGGCTTTACGGGCCACTCCTGTGGATCTTACAGTCCAATGGAGATCTCCTTAGGGAGTGGGTGCCGCCTGGGCAGAAATTCAAGAGACCTGTAGGGCAACAGCTTGGTCCTCTGAACATACTTTTGTTCAGCATTACCGTCTGAACAATATCTCTGATACTTATTTGTCTTTAGGAATAGGTGTCTTGAATTCTACAGTGTAAGTGAGTAGTTGTAGCACTGTGTTTGGTGTTTGGAATTCAGTAATTTTTAGATTGTTGCATTTTGAAAGATGTTCCCCTACTTTTATTTAAGCTTATATTTGTCAAATGACTTTAGCTATGGTACACCTCACTTTACAATGACTGGAACGAGTGATGTAGGGGTAATTTTCTGGTAACTTACTGGTAATCTTCATTACCCTTAGCACATCTCATCCTTGTAAGTAACTGGGACTGTCACTCACATTTAGGTAAGTCAGTGGCTTATATAGGCCTCCCTACTGCTTCATGTTGTATGCTGTGGCAGGCAGGAGATAAATGTGAATTGCATAACAAGAGACCAATTGGTGAATAGGGTTGTATGAAAGCCCTTGTATGTAAGTATATTATACATGTGTGATTTTACTGAAAACAAAAGGTTCTGGCTAATGCCTCACCTAATAATAATAATTTAATCGGAGGTGACTGCCTCACAAGGGTACTGTGATCAGCCCTCCCACATATGACTGACACTAATGAGGAGACAACAGTTCGCCCATGCACGAAAAGTCTTTACTGCCCCTGATCGTGGCGCTGAGCATGTGTGGGGCAACACACCTCTGTCGACCACGCATCATCTATTTCACAGAGCAGTGGCACCCCTTGCAATCTTGGACTGCACTGTAGCTGCACCCATTGCTGAAGTTGGTAATCCTTCCAGTCGCATTAAGACTCCACCGCCTGAGGATAAAAGGAGGGAACATTGATACATTACAGGTCTCCTTTACTCCTCCTCAGATCCAATCATTTCCAGAACGTCACAGGGTTGGGTGGAGCTAACAAAGCTCAGCAACCCCAACCACCCAGTGACAAGATTGGGAAACAGGGATTAGAGGAGGAATCTCTTGGTAAAGAAGATCACTGGTGAATGATGTGTTCATCCTCCTCCAGCAGCAACAGGCTGAACTTTCAACTAACAAGGCAACCCCTGTTTTTTAGGAAAGTGAGCTTGCTTTGTTGTTGCCTTTACAATGTTTGTTACTGTATATCATGTTGACCATGCCATACATGTGTGTGAGGGATGTTTGCTTTGTTGCTACCCATGCAATAGGTAATTGTTTTTAGGAAAGCTTACGCTACTTGTATCAGACATTTGAGGCAAAATTAATGAATACACAAAATATTTCACACTGCTATGATCACTCTTTCTTATTTTGGTGCAATTATTTATAATGTTATGAAAAATGTACAGCTGGTATACATTTTTTTTTACTGAAGAGCACATAACATCTAAAATGATTTACATTTCTGCTATGTCTGCTTTTCCATGATTTGAAACCTATGGTGAAGCTTTATATGACCCTGGTATTGACGTTTATAATTGGCAGTTAGGGCCTCATTGTGCACGTGAGCGGTTGTTATTCTGTCACAACTTGTAAAATATTTCTTACCATGGGGAACGCTGGGCTACCAGGGACTGAGATTTACCATCTCTATAACTTTTTTTTATTCAATCTTGTGCCTTCCAGTGAAATTTTCAGTCATATTAAGTGACTGATAACCTTTGTGAAAGGAGTGGGAAGGGAAAAGGGAGACGCTTTATGAGTTTAGAAAACTGCAAACAGGCCATATTGAAATCTATTCCATAGATTATTTGAGAAATCTGTACAACCTGTGACTTTTTAGTCATTGTCTTGGAAAAAGTGCACTAAAATATTATTGTTAACCATGTATGTTGACCAGGGCAAGGCTTTGCTAGAAATTGGCAATCAGACACTCAGATGCAAACTGTCAGGTAGTTCCCAATATGCTATACTTTTAAAGATGTATGTGTTATATAACTTAAGGAACACATGTATGCGATGTCATGTATTGAGCATAATGATGCATAGGTTAAATAAAAAGAATTTATATATATATATATATATATATATATATATATATATATATATATCTTATCTACTGGCGGTCGCCAGTAGATAGTTATAGTTATGACCGTGTTTCCATAGGAAATCCGTAACATTCTATTTGGAATAACTTTGGCGCCGGTTGACGAATCCTCGCGAAATTTTCAAAATAGGTGGGGCGCTCCGCTCCTACCCTGAAAGTCTCGGGGGGATTCGTCAAGCGGGGGCTGAGAAAAAAGGAGGGTCCCAAAACACGTTTTCCCCATGCAATTTTCCATAGGGACCTTTAGTCCAAGGTACAGCCCGAACGGCAGAACAGAATTACTTGAAATATGGCAAAGAGGTAGTCCTCAGGTCAGGCATGTGCCTTTTGCATATATGGTGTCAATCTGTTCAGTAGTTCCTGAGAAAATCAAAAGTAAAATCACATACATATCTGGGCAGAGCCTAACCACACATCTCATCGTGAGATCTGATTGGCTGTCAGTACTTCATCCAAGAAGTGTTGGCAGCCATCTTGGGACCAATATACATGATAGCACCTCATTAAAAAGCATTGCAGTTAATAGAAGGTTTTAAGACTTTAGTTACATTATAAATCATTTGTTGATGGTATCATACTCATTTTAGGAATTGTGGTGTGTTCTAAGGTGATTTTACCATGTGAAAAAGCCTTCTGCTGTGATATCACGAACCATGTTTGAGAGAAAACTATTTTCTCATACTTTTCCCACAGAGGTTTGGAAGGTGATCTATAAGCTAAACTGAGAGCATATTTTCTGTAAATTCACATTATCTTTCTCAGTCATGTAAGAATGAAGTCTGACATTCTCAGTAAAACATGTACATCCAACAAGGGCAGAGACTGTCAGTTGATTCCTTTGTGTTCTACTGCAGCTTCCCAGAGTGCTCTAAAGAACAACTAGAGCGCTAACAGTCTTACTTATGACAAACGTATGGCACACCTGAAGCCATCTTGATTGGAATAAAGTGGTAACACTTAAAACATTTAATTTACAAAGGAACAAAATGAGGGGGTTCATTTTGCCATATAAATTATGATTAGTGCTGCAGAAAGAAAAACTAGGGCACATTTTGACTTCTGAAATCCTCTTTTATTTCATAAAAACATTCTGACATGCAGACTGAAACATGCACTTTGAATACCAGCAGCAGACTTGCCTGGTGAGCAGTAGCTTTACTACAGTGATCTAATGAGCAACTAGAGTGCTAACATTCAGAATTTAAGGGGAGGCGTGGCCGAGCCGAGCCGCAAGATGGCCGCCGTGTAACGGGGCTCTGCCGGCCGAACGCATTATCCGAAGGCCCATCCGTGCTTGCCTCCTGATCTGGGCGACAGAGCTGTGGCGAGATTTGCTGGAGATCCGGAGGACCCGGCGGCGGCTTTCGCGGCTGAAATCGGCGGCGAAATCCCAGAGAACTGGCCCTACGATTCGCCAGTGGCCCGCCCACGTCGTGCCTGACGGCCGTCGCCACTACGCGAGTCCCTGGTCGCGAGCCTCCAGTCCAACGCGCAGGGTGAATTGCCGCGAGAAACTGTGGAGGTGCAGCGGCCAAATCCTGGGCGGCCTGGGCGCACTGTATGGCACTGGACCGGTGGCAAGCTCGCTGCCCCTTGCGGGCGAAGCCACGCGGAATGTGCCTGTGAGACGCGCTGGAGGAGCCTGTGCAGTGAGGAGGCGCCCAAGATATCTGCATCGGCTGGCGCCCCCGCCGGTGCGCGGAAAACTGCCGAGGGCGCCCGCGATGGTTGGGGCTCCCTGCTTGGCGCAGATCTGTGAGGCCTGGCTGATTGTCCCTTGAGGTGCCTGTCCTGCGCGGCGTGTGCTGCCGAGTGCTCCTGTCCGGAGGAGGTGACGGGACGTATCTGGAGTGGCTGCTTCCATCCATTGTGGCCCATGCACGTACGTTCTGAGCGGAGCGGCTCCCATGACAGGTGACTTTGGTGCATTAGAGTCCTGCTGAGCCCAGACACTTGACTGATACTGCGACTGCGGCGGGGGCTACAGGTGGTGACCGAGCTGAGGGACGTTTGAGGGCCTGAGGGGGCTGCCTGTGAGGCCGGATACCAGCACCTGTGATTACTTGCCGGGGATCCCCCCCCCCTCTACTGGGCCCCTCCTGACTTCTCACCCCTGTAGACACATGGGGAAACCGGACGCTAAGCAGACGCGGCTGCATTTCGAAAGGAAGTCTACTCGGAATGCTGAAGTGGACCCGGTGTCGCAGACGGTGGTCCCTGAGATGCAGATGGAACCCCTGCCAGATGACAACATAAAAAGTATGTTTCGCGACCTCAAGGGCTGCCTGCGGGAGATAGACAACAAATTAGACTCTATGGCACAGCGAATGGAAGGTATTTCGCGCACAGTCGATCAACACGGAGAGAGACTCACGGCGGCGGAAACGCGGATCGCGGATTGCGAGGAAAGCCACAGTGACACTCGGGAACAACTACTCCGCATGGACAAGGTCCTGGAGGTAATACGTGGGCACAACGAGGATTTGGAAGCCCGCTTCCGTAGAAACAACATACGTATTATTGGGATTGCGGAATCCACGAACATTAGTAACATGGAGCAGTTTGTTGAGGGAATGTTCCGCGACCTGTTTGGGGCAGAGCTGTCTGGGATGTTCTTAATCGAGCGTGCGCACCGGATGCTGGGTCCGCGCCCGGTGCCGGGGGCGCCGCCGCGACCGATCCTTGCCCGCGTGCTCAACTACCGGGACCGGGACACCATACTGCGGCTCTCCCGAGAGAAAGGCGAGCTCACTTTCCAAAACATGGCCATTTCCCTATATCCGGACTTTACACAGGCTGTGCAGGCGGCACGGCGTGAGTTTATGCCGGCTAAGAAGATCTTCCAGAAAGTGGGAACTAGATACGCCATGCTGTATCCTGCCAAGCTGAAGATTCAACACAAAGGGAAGCCACTGATATTTACGGAGGCGAAGGAGGCGCTGAAATTTGCCAGAAAAGCGGAGCGATCAACGGGAAGCTGAAAGACGATATGGCGACATCCCCAATAGACCGGCTGAGTGACGTGGAATGAAAGAGTGGGCATTTCCGAGGACCATGCACTCCTGTACTACTTAGAAGCGCCCTGAGCCTCTCCTGATAAGTATATGCTACTCTCCTTGTTTCCCATATCTTGATCATTGAGTTGGGTGGGGGGCGGATGGGGGCCGCGGACAAGGCCAGTGCACCACGAGACACGAAAACCTTTGGTCTCCAGGACAGACGCTATTGCTGCTCTGGGTGAAATGAAAGTCTTCGCCTGCTGGTTCTAGTCTGCTTAAGATTTTGGAGGGCGGAAACTGTTCGGCCACCCTATCGCTTGCGGGTGGGGTAGTGTGCCGGTGACCCCGCGTCCTCGAAGGGATGATTCCCGATATAAGGTTACAGGAGAACTGTTTTTGGGTTAGTTTTGGGAGGGCCAATGTATCTCAACCTAATTGGGGGGTTGGAGTGGGAGGGGGGGGGGGTTTGTTATTGTTCTGTATTGTTGTACTGCAGCACCTTAATGCTCGACTTCCTGATGACATAGTGTTAACTCTCGCCGCATATGCTTTGCAATTGCGTATAGCACCTGCTACGATAGGCCTCTCGTCGCTCGCCCCGGCCCTTACGCCGCCGTTACACTCACAGCTGCGCCAGACACATCACCAACTGCACCACTGACCGCGCTGCGCTGCCTGACATGGAATATCCGCGGTCTCAATGACCACCGCAAGATCCGGCTGACCCACGCGCACCTGACCAGGCATCATATCGACATATGTTTCTTGCAGGAAACCCACCTGCTGCAGACCGCTGGGGACAAACTACGACATGCTAGGTGGGGTGAGGTGCACACATCTGGCTGCTCCAGCTATTCCCGGGGGGTGGCCATATTAATTCGTAGGGGCCTGCCCTGGCAAACATTTAAAGTACTGGCTGACTCGGATGGGCGATATATTATATTGCTGGGGACACTGTTTCATAAGCCGGTTATCCTGATTAACACATATGGCCCTAACACGGATGACCCTGGTTTTTTCCGGACAGTCTGGCTCAAAGCACAATCACTGGGAGAGGGGGAGTACATATGGGGAGGAGATTTTAATGCGGTGCTATCGCTGGAAAATGACAGGGAGGGAGCTGCACGCATGCATCACCCGCGCACGGCGGATCTTCTTCGAGGCCTCATGGAGGAATACCATCTGCTAGACTCATGGCGGATATTACACCCCGAAGGGAGAGAGGGCACATGCTTCACCCCACACAGGAACGCATGGTCCAGATTAGATTTCTGGCTCCTAACTCCGCATATACATGCTTGGACATCCGAGGTTCACCACAGAGCGCGCACACTTTCCGACCACTCCCCTGTTGAACTAGTGCTACAGGTCCCCAAACCGTACATCACACCCTTCACATGGCGGCTGCCGGCGCATGCCCTGATGGACCAGGTATTTCGCGAGGAGGTGCACCAACACATAATCGACTATTTTGACCTAAACACGAACTCGGTGGCGTCCACGGGCACCCTCTGGGATGCGTTCAAGGTGGTAATAAGGGGCCACTGCATAGCGGGACAGGCACGGGTATTGAAGGTCATCAGAAATACCCTTCAGCGGCTGGAGGACCGCCTACATGCTTTAGAAATACAGTATTGCTCTGACCCCTCGGCTGCAGCACTGGCGGAAACGCGAACCTCACTAACGGAGTACCAAACTGAGGCAGATAGAGAGCTTAAATTCTTGCATAAGCATGCAACGGCGCGCCGGTATGGAGAGGGGGATCGCTCGGGCAAAACGCTTGCCCATTTGCTGCGCTCGCAGAGAGCCTCCTCATACATTCCCTCAGTCGAAACATCGAGTGGTGGCCTCGCTTACACACCTCCGGAGATCCTGGACACATTTCGGTCTTTTTATAAAGATTTATACCATTCCCGGGAGGTACCCACTTAGGGAGACCTCTCTGATTACCTAGACACGGTGCAGCTGATCTGGTTTAATGCGCACCAAAAAGGGTACTTTGATCGCCCCTTCACTCTCGACGATGTCAAGGAAGCGCTGGGGTCCCTGGCAGCGGGCAGGGCGCCGGGGCCGGATGGCCTGCCAGCGCAGTTTTACAAGGAATATGCTGAACTTCTGGCTCCCCGGCTGCTGGCTGTCTACGCTGAGGCAGTTGAATCGGGTGTCCTCCCAGACTCAATGCGGGAGGCCCTAATTATTGCCTTGTTAAAACCTGATAAAAATGCCCAAAAGTGCGACTCATATCGGCCACTGTCTTTAATTAACACGGATGCAAAAATATTCGCTAAAATGCTTGCACTGCGGTTACAACCGGTGTTGCCACTCATGATCCGTCCAGATCAGTCGGGGTTCGTGCCCGGCCGCTCCACGTCCCACAACTTACGAACCCTTTTTGGGGTTCTGCACTATTTAGCCCCTCACGTTAAAGCTGCGGTGGTGCTATTGGACGCCACGAAAGCATTCGATTCTCTGGAATGGGGGTTCTTATTTCCCTTGCTACAGCGAATGGGGATAAGTGAAGCTTTTATCCGATATATCCAACTGCTATATACCACCATCACTGCCCGGGTGCGGGTGAACGGGCTTGTATCTGAGCCGTTTGCGATCCGCCGCGGCACGAGGCGGGGTTGCCCCCTGTCACCCCTGCTATTCGCGATAGCCACCGAGCCTTTGGCGGCCCGAATTAGACAACACCATGCGGACAGAGGCATCGGTTTTTCATCCCGCGCATTGACCATCTCGATGTATGCAGATGATATTACCCTATATGTAACTGACCCACAAGAGAACCTCTCCCCCATGACGAGTGAATTGATACGTTATGGTCAGTTATCGGGAGTAGCCATAAACTGGGAAAAGTCGGTAATCCTGCCTTTGACGGCTGGGACACCCCGCTTCACTCCGGACTGCCCGCTGAAATGGGCGACGGGTCCGGTACGCTACCTGGGGGTATGGATCAGCACAGACATGCAAACGTTGTGGGTAGAGAGCTATGGACGGGCACTGCGCTGGAGGACAGGGTCGTCCGCTGGAAACATTTGCCCCTGTCGCTGGCGGGTAGGATAGCTGTGGCTAAAATGGTCATACTGCCCAAGCTACTCTACTTATTTGTAAATGTTCCAATCCCCCTGACTAAGCGCTTTCTGAACCAAGTGCGCTCGCTGATGATCGAACTGGCGTGGGGGGGAAAGCAGCCAAGGGTGGCCTGGGAGACCCTTACTCTTCCACAGAGACAGGGAGGTATGGCGGCACCAGATTTTACGCTGTATGCCTACTGCGCACAGGCGCAATTCTTGCACTACTGGGCGCATCCCATGCCGTTTCAGCCACATGTGGCGATAGAGGCGGATAGGGTGGCCCCGTTACCGCTCAACACTGCCCTGTATACACAGTACAAGAGGCGGTGCAAGGAAATTGACACGGTGCACGCGCTTAAGTGGGCATGGGACGGATTGCGCCGTAGGGCCAAGCTGGACATCCTCTTCACCACATCGCTACCTTTACGCGGCAATCCCATGTGGCCCCCGCTGCAAAGCATGAAAACTGGAGACCGCGCAACGTCGCGCGGCCTTCACACGGCGGGGGACATTTTCCCTGCCGATACCTTCCTCACGCTGGAGCAAATGTGCAACGCAGAAGCCCCGACGATGACTGACACCCTGCTCTATTATCAGCTTAGGGATACTTGTCAAAAGCTATCTCCCACATTTCCGGCGCCGCCGCTTAGCTTGCTGGCCCTGGAGAATGTACTGAAGGTAGAATCGGGGCGCAAATTGATTTCCCGCATATATGGACGCATGCAAAGTGACCATCCAGTAGTAACCCCGGCGGCGCGCTGTCTGTGGAGTGCTGCACTGGGAGCTGACATCACTGACGCTCACTGGGATATCTGCTGTAAAATGCTTGAGATCTTGTCCCCCAACTATAGACTCCGGTTGATCCACTTCAAATATATACACATGACATATCGCACCCCCAGCCGGCTGCATCGTATGGGCTTGAGAGACACGGATAATTGCTGGAAATGTGCCGCACGCGGCGCCGATTTCATACATATGGCATGGGGGTGTCACACGCTTGCCTCCTTCTGGACCAAGGTCCTGGCGATAGTATGCACGATCACTGGACTACAGATTCCATGCACCCCGCAGGCTGCACTACTGGGGATCTTGCACATGGTGCAGCCCAAACACCGTAGACTGCTGGCCATGCTCCTCTTGCTTGCTAAAAGACAAGTCGCGATACACTGGGGGGCTACCACATCACCCACCATTAGAGAATGGATTAAAAGTGTAGTATATTGCCAGACACAACTCACTCTATATTGGGAGCTCCTGCCGGCACGTTACCGACCAAAGGATATATGGGAACCATTCGCACACTGGTTGGCTAACACAACGCTCCCAGCACTGTAAAATAGCGACCTGCACTGAAGTGGATTGGGGGGAGACGGGCGCCAGGTGGAACATGCGGCACTGCAATTGTTGCTGGAAATGCGGGAGGGAATGGGGGTATGAGGGGGGGTGCGACGGAGGGGATACGCGACAACTGCCGAGCACTGACGAGTGGACGCCTGTTGGTCCTCTGGATAACATTGAGATGGTGGGGAACTATGTCATCAATATTCTGTCCTATACACTCTGCAGTGAATTGTATTTGTTTTGTTGTGAAAATGCAAATAAAAAGAATTTAAAAAAAAAAAACATTCAGAATTTATGGAAAATGTGTGACACATCTGAATGCCTTCTTGATGGAATCAAAGTAAAAAACTGAAAGTATTTCCTACTGAGGAGACTGCAGTATATGAGGAAATTAGGAAACTTCATAATAAATAAATCTCCCAAGATGGCCACCAGAGACAAAAGAGCCCAAATGTAGCCCAAATATCACCCAGATGTAGCCCAAGTATAGCCCAATGACAGAATGTCCCAGAGTGTTCTTAAGAACAACTAGAGCACTTACTGTCTTACTTATGACAAAAGTATGGCACACCTGAAGCCATCTTGATTGGAATAAACTGGTAACACTTAAAACATTTAATTTAAAAAGGAACACAATGAGGGGGTTCATTTTGCCATAGAAATTATGATTAGTGCTGAAGAAAGAAAAATTAGGGCACATTTTGAGTGACTTCTCAAATCCTCTTCTATTTCATTAAAAAATTCTGATATGCAAACTGAAACATGCACTTCTAATACTAGCAGCAGACTTCCGTGGTGAGCAGTAGCTTTACTACAGTGATCTAATGAGCAACTAGAGTGCTAACATTCAGAATTTATGGCAAATGTGTGACATATCTGAATACCTTCTTGATGGAATCAAAGTAAAAAACTGAAAGCATTTCCTACTGAGGAGACTGCAGTAAATGAGGAAATTAGGAAACTTCATAACAAATAAATCTCCTAAAATGGCCACCAGAGACAAAAGAGCCCAAATGTAGCCCAAATATCACCCAGATGTAGCCCAAATGTAGCCCAATGACAGAAGTGTGCAAAACACTTATTTTTTGTGTATTTGCAGTTTTATATAGTGCAGACTTGTCAGGTATTGGAGTGCTTTACATGAACATTGGTTACATCACACAAGATCAAATTCATTTTGGTTGTAGACAAGGGGAGATTAAGTGATTTGACCAGAATCACAGAATGTTGAGCTGAAGCAGAAACTCCAACCTGGTTCCCCAGTTGCAAAGTCTGCAGCTCTGGAAGTAACACCACACCCTCTCCCCTTGGATGCAACATTTAATCAAGTGGTCAACTGGATAAAAAACTAAGATTACAAATAATTTAAAAGTTCTTTGTCGCTATTTGAAAACTCAGAAAATATGTCCTCATTTTAGTTTTTTAGAGCACTAACCATAATTTTGATGCAAATAAGACCCTCTCATATATGTAATTTCTAAAGGAAATGCTCTAGGCATTACAGTTTTGATTACATCAAGATGACGTCAGGCATTCCACACTTTTGTAATAAATATAGAATGTTAGCAATCTAGTTGTTCATTGGGATACTGTTGAGAGGCAGAGGCCAGGGGCACGGACTCTGAAAATTGAAGGCAGGTAGGAGAGTGCAGAGGCAACAATTTGACTCCACTAGGCAGGCAAGAAGGGCAGTGGCAGCACAACAGACTATGGAGGGCAGTGGAAAGGGGGGCAGGGGCAACAAACCAACAATACAGGACTGGCAAGAGAGGCTGTGGCAATATAATAGACCATTGTGGGCAGAAGGAAGAGGCAGTGGTCATACAACCATACATGCCAACAGACCCGTTTCAGCCAGGAAACGTCCAATGTTTTTAAGCTCAAATGGGCTTTACTTGATCTGTTTCATGTCTACAATCTTCTCTTTTTCAATGTAACTCAAAGGGGAAAATCAATACCCCAGTTTTATTTCAAAATCTCCCTGTTACCAAGTTCAAAATGTTCGCAAGTATGGTACATTGGATCATGGTAGGCAGGAGGAATTGGGGTAGGGACATGGACTTGGATAACAGAGGACAGGAGGGACATTGAGAGGTGCACCAAACTGACCCTACAGGGCAGGCATCAGGGTTTGCAGCAGCACAATACACCACACAGGGCATGCAGGACGGGAGTGCAGCACAACAATCCATAGAAAGCAATAGGGAGGGGACAGGATCATGCACATGGACAACAGACAACAGAGGGGAAAGAGGCAACGGTAGCTAGCTGACCATAATGGACAGACAGGAGAGAAAGCTGCAGCATAACAGACCATAAAGGGTAGGAGGGACAGATCAGGGGCATTACAATGGAACCGACAAGCCAGGAGGGAGGGAATAGGTGTCTGCACATGGAAACAGAGGGCTGGGGTCAAGGGGGCAGGGCAGGAGCAGCAAGATGACCATGGAGATCAGGCAGGATGGGCACTAGAAACAAGACACACCATGGAGAGCAACAGTGAGACTATGATGGCATACACACAGACAATGGAGGGAAGGTGGGAGGGGGTCAGGAGCAGCTAGCTGACCACACAGGGAAGGTGGGAGGGGCCATGGCAGCACAGAAGACCATGCATGGCAAGCGGGAGGGTTGGTGGCAGCACAATGGCTATGATGGGCAAGAAGGAGGGTGCAGGGGCATGCACAAAGAACCATGGAGGATAGAAGGGAGGGTCAGGACCTGGGCACAGACAAGAGAGTTCAGGGGAAGGGGCCTCACAACAGACCGCGCGGGGCAGGCAGGAGGAGCAGTTGCAGCACAACAGACCAGGGAGGGCAGAAGGGTGTGGCAGTAAAATGGACCATGGAGGACAGGAGGAAGGGGATAGGGGCATGGCATGTGGACAGGCAGGGTGGAGGTGGCAGGGAAAGGTTACAGTCATCTGACAATGCTAGACAGGTGGTAGGGGAGTGGCAGCTCAACAGAACACTCAGAGTAGATAGGAGTGGCAGGTCCATGGAACATGGTGGTCAAAAAGGATGGAGCAGGGGCATGCACAGAGACATCAGAGGGCAGGAGGAAGGAGAATAGGGGCAGCAAGCAAAGCACAGAGGCTAAGCAGGAGGTCAATGATGGGCCATAGAATTGGGCAATGGAGGGCAGGATGAGTGGACTGGTACATCATGCTAAATGCAGGGCAGTGGCAGCACATCAGACCATGCATGGCAGGAGGGAGGAGGCTAGTCCATGGATTCAGACAACAGAGGATAGGGAGGAGGTGGATGGGGCAGCAAGCTAACTGTTCATAGAAGGTGGGTATTAGGAACGTTATTGTCTTAAAAATGTGTGTCTGTGTGAACTACTTAAAATATGAACAAGCAGCATAATCTCACTTTTATTCAGGAAGAAGAGGACGTTTGGGACTGTGACTCCGGGCTCACTTGGCAGAAACATCCCCTGACCCTCCACCCCCCATCGCAAAATGTAATACCCGTGAAAAGGGTAGGTGGACGCAGTGTTATATAGAACATAGTCCTGAGAGCACGATTGAAAATGAAAACTAGATATAGTATATGGTATAAACTATGCACCAAAAAGTGTGATATAAGATGAACCGGGGCGTGAAATATAATATGCAATACATTGTGCGCAATGACAGATTCATTGGAGAGCGCGAGATAGCACAGGCACTAGCGCTTGCTATGTGATATGCGCCTTGGAGTGTAATATGCACAGGGCAGTGTTTTGTAACCTAACTAGTCTCTAAAGTTGTAATATAAAATATGTGCTGGGTAGTGTAACATTGCATATGCACTGTGACAAAGATATGGATCCCAGATTGTAATATGTATGGCATAGCGCTGTGCTTTATAACATAGGCATCGAGGAAGGCACGTATGATGGGGCAATATAACCCATGCGAAGGCAAGTGTGGCATGACATATTCACGGGGTGGTGTTACAGTGCACATGGGCTAGAGAGTGTCATAGCATACACACTAGCTAATGGAATACAACACAGAGGTGTGTGGCACTCGGCGGGCACTGGTGGATGTAACACAGCATTGGGCTCAGCCAGGAGCACGCTGTGACTCTCAAGTGAGGTTTGTCTCCTTTCCAGAGAGTAAAATAAAAAGTATTACACATCCGGCGGTGGATGTGCGTTTTATTAACCGTGAGGGGGTTTCTTGCATAGTTTGGTCGAATTTTTGTCGAATCCTCTTTGAATGGCTTGGTGTGCATGTGTATTAAATGTGCCCGTCAATAGCTACCCATGTTTGTATAAATAAACGACAAGGGTGTCTACTTGGAGAGTACCCACCAGCGGGGGCGCCGGGATTAGGCACGGTAGGGTGTCAGACATGTCAGAGCTTCACTAGCGGTGTGAATACATTCTACGTGGATTCATTGTATGCATAGTCGCCTTTTAATGAATTTCATGCAAATCGTCATGGTGATAGGTACATACGGTTTGTCCAGCATGTCCTAGGTGTTTCTATAAATATATATATTTTAAAAAAAATAAAAAACAAAGGCCGGCCCCGGGGGATGGGGTCCCCGGGGCCATAAGTGGCCTGAGGAGGGGGGCAACACAGCCCCCCTCCTAAAGAATAAAAAAATAAATAAAAGGCCATGACCTGGGGGTTGGGGTCCCCGGGGCCGATTAAGGCCTTGGGAGGGCCAAATTAATTTTTTTCAACAAAAAAAATTAGGGTGCAGGCCCTGGGGGATGGGGTCCCCAGGGCTAATAAATTATAAAAAGAAAGGGGGCCACACAGCCCTCCTTCTTAAAAATAAATGAATAAAAGACCGGCATCACGCCGGAGGCCGCGCCCCCTCCTTGCAGCACTCTGCAAACGCGCCCCCTGGCCAGTTGTAAGTTGAGGAATTAATTCCCCTTCAATACTGAGGGTCCCTGAGGGCCAACTAGCCCAACAGGTATCTCCAGTATGCGCCAGGGAGCTGCGTTGCAGACAGGTGTTCTGAGGCCACGCCCCTTTTTACGCCTCCATGCAACACAGCTCTGTGGCGCTTACTGGAGGTACCTAGTGGGCTAGTTTGACCCTAGGGACCCTTGGGATTCAAGGGGACTTAATCTCTCAACTCAGAACGCCCACAGGCCCTGTGGCGCGTTTTTAAGTTGGGGAAATAATTCCCTTTCAATCCTGAGGGACCCTGGGGTCCAACTAGCCCACCAGGTTCTTCCAGTAAGCACCACTGCTCTGCGTTGCAGAGAGGTGGTGCAGGCCGTGCCACTTTTTACACCTCTCTGCAACGCAGCTCTGTGGCGCTTACTGGAGGTACCTAGTGGTCTAGTTGGACCCTAGGGACCCTCAGGATTCAAGGGGACTTAATCTCCCAACTTAAAATGGCTACAGGGCGTGTATACACAGTGGGGAAGGGAGGGGACGGGGCATGAGGTAACGTGTTCAATCACGCCCTGTGGTGCGTTTTAAGAGGTAGTTTTAATCCCCTGCCCTATTATATACTAGGGGCTTACAGAGGAGGTCATGCTGATCACAGGGGGACGCCAACACATAGTGTGCCCTAGTGTATGTAGGTGTTTTCACTGTATTCTGAGTGTCTTTTAACATAGCACTGGCTCTAGGACTGGTTAGTCAGACTCAGTTACCACCAGTATCCGTCTGAAAAAGTTGAGGGTACAGGATGATTTTGCAACAAGGCTTGTTTCTGCTCTTCTGTTTGTTCTTTCTGCACGTTATACTTCTTCCTGCACTTTCCTTCGTCTTTGAGGACTTCTGTTGCTTCTTTCTGCATTTCTTTTTTTTCTTTCTGTGCGTTTTTCCTTCTTTCTTCACATGTCCTATATCTGTAGGCATAGCTAGAAATTAGCATTTAAAAAACCTTTGAAATTCACTGAAAAAAACATAGGTTTCAGGCACGTTATAGCTAGGAATTAGCATTTAAAAAACCTTAGAAATTCACTGAAAAAACCATAGGTTTCAGGGGCGTTATAGTTAGCTGGACTTTTCACTTGTACAAAACCACAGAAATTCCCCCGTTACAGTTAGTTCAGCTAACTATAACTCGCGCGCCCGCAATGCACTGCTGATGACGTCACATATTACATCACTCATGACATGGTCAATGACATCACTCATGACATCACTCATGACATCACTGATGACATCATCCTTGTGATAGAGTGGCAGACCTCCTCTCCCCCTAATATAACCTTTCATACACACATTCAAAAATAGAAATTAAAATTTTCAAAACAATGGACATACCAATACCAGTTACAACAACCTATTCAGTAATTGTAAGATCCACATCCACATCCACTCATTCACCAACAGTCCTATACAGTCACTCATACATGTACTCATTCATCATATGTACTCATACACCTATACATCCTGTTACACAACACCACTCATCCATAAAGTTACTCACACACATAGTCACTCATGCTAATAAAGAATCAAACATCCGTTTACCTGCATATACAGTTATACACACACCACCACACTTACTTCTACAGAAACTTACACATACTTAGTCTTTTTAACAATCACTTATAGAAACACATACTTATTCATACAGGAACTCTTTCAATCTCTCACTCTCACATATACTCACTTATATACACCAATAGTCACATATACTAGTTTAAAACATATGTAGTTACTCATAGAGACACTATTGAGACAGTCATTCACTCACTAACACACCCATGCACACACTCATCCACCCATACAGTCCTGCACACATGCTGTCTTCAACACATACAAACAGTGAGTCACTCATTCATGCACCTATGCACTATGTAATACCCCCCACCGAACCATACAGACATCAGACACTTATACTGATACTCAAAAAACCAACTAATAACCTATATAGACACTCATGTAGCTACTCACCAACCCATGCAGCCACTTATACACAAAGTGAGAGACTGATGCAGATATTTACATATTTAAACATTACTCACTAAGCCATGAATTCACTAAGATACACTTAATCAGTCAGTTATACAATCAATTTTTCAAAAACAAATCATCCATTTAGACACTTATTTACCCATTTATTCTTCCATCGACCTTGAGATATACATATATAAAACATATGTAATTTTCAGAAAAACACACATTCACTGGATGATGTCATCAGTGATGTCATCAGTGATGTCATTTGCGATGTCATCAGTGATGTCACTGACCATGTCATGAGTGATGTAATATGTGACATCATCAGCAGTGCATTGCGGCCGCGCGAGTTATAGTTAGCTGAACTAACTATAACGGGGGAATTTCTATGGTTTTGTACGAGTGAAAAGTCCAGCTAACTATAACGCCCCTGAAACCTATGTTTTTTTCAGTGAATATATATATATATATATATATATATATAAATATTGCCTACTGGCGATAGCCAGTAGGTAGTTATAGTTAGGACCACGTTTCCATAGGAAAACCTCAACATTCTATTTTGAATAACTTTGGCGCCGGTCGACGAATCCTCGCGAATTTCTCAAAATAGGTGGGGCGCTACACTCCGCTCCTACCCTGAAAGTCTCGGGGGGATTCGTCAAGCGGGGGCTGAGATAAAAGGGGGGTCCCAAAACGCGTTTTTCCCATGCATTTTTCCATAGGACCTTTAGAACGAGCTACAGCCCGAATGGCTGAACAGAATTACTCAAAATTTGGCAGAGAGGTAGTCCCTAGGTCAAGGAAGTGCCTTTTGTAGGTTTGGTGTAAATCTGTTCAGTAGATTCTGAGAAAATAGCCTTTAAATCAATATATATATCTGAGCCAGCTTACGGTACGCTTACCGTACGCTTACGGTAAGCGTACGGTGGCGTGCGCGAGCGCGATTCTGATTGGCTCTTAGATCTTAGTAAACATTCGAATCGGCCGAAACCAGGAAGCGGCGGCCGCCATTTTGTCTCTCGCACTGAGAGAGATTTTTAAAATCGGAAGCCCAAAAACATGTAAAGGGGCTGTTTTGACAACTCCCTCCCACATAGTCATGTTGAGGGAGTCCCCAAACATCCCCCAAGTGCAAAAACGGTTTTATTTTTTTTTCGGCAATTTCGCGGGGTACGCTTACCGTACGCTTACGGTAAGCGTACGGTAAAAAAATAAAAATAAAAAAAACACTATCCACACTTACCCCACCCCCTGTGCTTTTGGTGGCCGAAGGCCACCAAATGTGCTGGGCTTATTACAATGGAAAAAAACACTATCCACACTTACCCCACCCCCTGTGCTTTTGGTGGCCGTAGGCCACCAAATGTACAGGGCTTATTATAAGGGAAAAAAACTTAGCATTTAAAAAACCGTACTAATTCACTGAAAAAACCATAGGTTTCACACACGTTATAGTTAGGAATTAGCATTTAAAAAACCTTGCAAATTCACTGAAAAAACCATAGGTTTCACACATGTTATAGTTAGTGGAAATTTTACTGATAAAAAACCAATGAAATTGCCCCGTTATAGTTAGCGCAGGCAACTATAACTCACGCGACCGCAATCCTCTGCTGATGACATATGTGTCTTTATGAAAAAAAAATATTTGTAATATATGTATAGCTAAAAATGTATGGAAGAAGACATGGGCAAATAAGTGTCTAAATACAGTATTAGCATCAGCAGAGGATTGTGGTCGCGTGAGTTATAGTTGCCTGCGCTAACTATAACGGGGCAATTTCATTGGTTTTTTATCAGTAAAATTTCCACTAACTATAACATGTGTGAAACCTATGGTTTTTTCAGTGAATATATATATATATATATATATATATATATATATATATATATATATATTCACTGAAAAAACCATAGGTTTCACACACGTTATAGTTAGGAATTAGCATTTAAAAAATCTTGCAAATTCACTTAAAAAACCATAGGTTTCACACATGTTATAGTTAGGTGGATATTTCACTCGTAAAAAACCAATGAAATTCCCTCGTTATAGTTAGTTCAGATAACTATAACTCGCGCTCCCGCAATCCACTGCTCATGACGTCACATATTACATCACTCATGACATGGTCAGTGGCATCACTCATGACATCACTGATGACATCATCCTTGTGATAGAGTGGCGGTCGCGCGAGTTATAGTTATCTGAACTAACTATAACGGGGGAATCTCATTGGTTTTTTACGAGTGAAATATCCACCTAACTATAATATGTGTGAAACCTATGGTTTTTTAAGTGAATTTGCAAGGTGTTTTAAATGCTAAATCCTAACTATAACGTGTGTGAAACCTATGGTTTTTTCAGTGAATATATATATATATATATATATATATATATATATATATATATATATATATATATATATATATTATTGCTTGGTTCGATTCTTTGAAAAGGTCCCTTAAAGCGACAGTTTGCAGTCAGTCATCTCATGTGCCCCTTGGTGGAGGCTTCCTTGCAAACAGTGTGCTTGGAATATTCTATGAGTGTCCATTCAGAATTGTCCGCAAAAGCTATGGAGATTTATCCAGCCTGAAAACCGTGCCGCAAAATGCACCATTTATTACCCCTCCTTTTTTTTTTATCTTTTACAAATGTTTTTGAGGGGATAATTTCTTCCATCCTTCTTATCAAATTTGAGCTTGTTTGATAGGCTAGCTGACAAAGTGAAATGACTTACGCCCCATCATTTACAAAGTTCACCAGCCACCACTTCTTTCAAGCGCCACTTAAACTATCCATAAGTGCTAAAAAGAAATGGTTTGAGGTACTAACATATTTAATGGTACTCTATGTAGAAAGATGCGAAGTGAAATGGGCCTTGCCTGGATTTGAACTCTTGACCTGCAAATAAGCTTGGATCGCTGAAATAAGTATTTAATTCACTGAGCCACACACACTCACTGCAAGCTATGAGTGAAATGAGATTACAGCAGTCTAGTTCTTGCTGACTAGCACATTTTAAATTCGAGATGATACATGAGCTTATTTTAACAAATAAGCCAGGAATGGGGCATTGATGAAAGCTGTCTTCAAATCTATCAGACAAGGGTCTGATTACTAGTGGCCTGTTATATTGCAATGTATGTGCAAACAACTGTGTCTGTAGGAATTGCAATTATAAGTGGTGCATTGTTTATTGCAGCTGGAAACTACTGGATGCCGGAAATTTATGGGGGATAATGTCCAGAAATTACCAGAGTTTTATGCAGCTATTGCTCTAAAAGCTGAACAAATACTGCACTCAATAAACTCCAAACGCTAAATTTATTTGGGCGCAATAGTGACACTTATCTGGGCAAGTAGAGGCCCCAACTGACCTGCTCCTGTGGTGCGGTTTCCTCACTGGGGTGGGACTTTGTCCCCCAGTGCAACACGCTTGATGAGAGGTGGCAGGGCCAAGCTCCTGATACACCATAAAGGCGCCGGAACACACCTGCCGTGCGCAATGCTTATCTGGGCCAGTGGAGGCCCCGATTGACCTGCTGCTGTGGTGCTGTTTCCTCCCTAGGGTGGGGTTTTGTCCCCCAGTGCAAAACGCTTGACGAGAGGGGGCAGGGACAAGCTCCTGATACACCATAAAGGCTCCAGAACACTCCTGCTGTGCGCGATGCTTATCTGGGCCAGTGGAGGCCCCAACTGACCTGCTGCTGTGCTGCTGTTTCCTCACTGGGGTGGAAATTTGTCCCCCAGCACAATCCGCTTCACAAAACGGGGCGGGGCCAAGCACCAGATACGCCATAAAGGTGCCGGAACACTCCTGCAGTGCGCCTCGCTTATCTGGGCCAGTGGAGGCCCCAACTGACCTGCTCCTGTGGTGCTGTTTCCTCGCTGGGGTGAGACTTTGTCCCCCAACGCAACGTGCTTGATGAGAGGTGGTGAGGCCAAGTTCCGGATATGCCAGAAATGTGCCGTATCACTCCCGCTGCGCAAGATGCATATGGGCGCGCCCGGCCATGCCCGGGCAAAGCCAGTGCCTAGGGCGTGCCCTTCTGGACCCGTCAGAGCCCAGAAGAGGCTGGGCCATCCACTTGACATTTGCATTTTGGACTATGAGGTACTGATAATATAAACTTACTTACTTTAAACGCATGTGCTACCGTGCATGGGCAGGTTGCCAAAACCAACTAAAGTATACCAACCTTAAGATTGACCAACTGGATCAGTGGTTGTCTCACACGGTTTCCATTTGTGACAGTCCTTCCTCTTACGCAATGGCGAAAAGGAAGGTGAAAGAGGGCGGAGGTGGGTCAGGCTCAGAGAAAGCTAAGAAAGCCAAGAAACTAGCTAAGTATCCAGGGAGTAATTGCATCCTGGATCGCATAGACAGCCTTTTGGTTGAATGCAAGGGTAATTTAGAAGCAACTGGGGTGTAGGTGGGCTCAAGTAATCCTAATAGCCCCTCCAATCCCACAAACTATGGTACAGCCCGAACTATCCCAAAAATGTTCTCAAAGCCTAAAAATAAAAAGGATCCTGCATCTACATCAAAATGGCTAAATACATACTTAGAAGCAACAGTCACAATTCACTTTTATACACACTCTGATACACACCCTAATAACATAGTAGATTCATCAATTGCATGCCTTATATGATTTGCCCCTCTGCAGAGCCCCATTAAAATTAGAGATAGCAGCTGTACTGCAAAATTTTACTCTACCCAAATTAACAATATCTCAGCTTCCACTCCCAGCATCCTTGATTCCGTCAATGATTTAAAGGCAGAGGTTACTGCTCTGAAATCTACAATAGGTGATCTTATCGGGTTGATGAGAGAATAAATGGCCCTAAACAAATTGACACCTTCCCGGCTCAAGGCACAGGCCAACCGGTTTAACCGACCTGTCATTTGTAAAAATCACGAACCACCTGCGGGTAATAGGCAGGCTGTTCTGTCTTCTACATCAAACCAAGAGGCTGTACCAGAGGGAAACGGTACATTACATAGGGCCAGGCAAAAAGTATTTTCATCTAATCCAAACCTGGGAGAGCTGGAAGCGGGGCCGGAGCACCTTAACAGGTCAAGGAAGGCTTGGTTTGCTGGGCCTCTTACTGGCACACGTATGGAGCAAATACCCCTCTCTGATTGATGTTCAACAACTGATAACCCCTGTAAAGTGTTTTTGACTAATGTCCAAAAACTAGCCCCACAAACAAGCTTTAAGGGTGAAAATTCCCTGAAAAATAAGGTGACTCACTGGATATGGCATGTGAAAGGGTGTAGGTCCCTAATCAGGAAGGATATTGTCAGGGTTGAAAGGCATGTGGTTTCTTATTCCTCCACCGATTGTCTAGAGCTGACTTTGGTTAATGAAAGACTGGCTGAGAATCTAATAGCCTTAGAATTGAAAACATATTCACCAGCACATTCGGCTAAAAAATTCAGATGTACCCCACTACCCGCAGATCAGCTACAGATGGCCACTAGCCACATGAAGGGATTGCCTTCTGAGTCACCGTTGAGAGAGGTTGATTGACTCGCTGGGCAAAGTGGTCAGACTGATGGCCACTTCCCCAGCGTTAGTCAAAATGTATTGCAAGAATCTCCCATGCCATCACTGGTTACCTTAAACTCCATAGAGCCCTCAAGAGTGGTTAGCTGTTCCTCGGGCAAAAGGAATAAAGAGGGGTTTCTGGGTCTGCCTTGCATCATCCCAGAGACTTCACATTCGAACAAACCTAGATAGAGGGTTGACCTCCGTAGATACCACTAAAAATATCTACGCGATGCCAAGCCCAAAGAACCAGATGCAAGAGGAAGCACCCTCATCGTTCTCAATGATCTCATGTAATGTGGCCGGTACTGGAATGAGATCATAGAGAACTTTGATGTATGCTTATTCCAAGAGACTTGGAGCATTGCTCAAGTATATGAAGCAGGCTTTGCTAGTTTTTGTGTACCAGCAGTCAAAAACAAAATTGGTCACCCTGCGGGGGGTTTATTAATATGGGTCAAGCTTAGCCTCTGTAGTAATATATCACAACTACCCGTGAATAACCCAGACATTAAGGGAATTTGCCTTAAGGGGCATACAGCTAATATCATTGACATCTACAATGTTTATGTGAGAGGTACCAGAAGGGGTAGACCTTTAGCAACCATCACAAAATTGGAGGAGCTTCTGAGTAAGAGAAATCGTTCTCCCTCATTAATAATAGCAGGAAATCTTCGAATCGCTAGATGGGGATGAGATGTTAGAAGTATTAGAAGAAAAGAAGGAGTGGCTGTGACCCCCCTGGACTTGAAACCGGTTAAAAGGTGGACTCAAATAATGCTACAAGTCAAAGCTGTGACTATGGAGTTTGGTCTTAGGGCAGCTAATGGTAGGACCAAATCAGACAAGTCTGGGGCAAACAAATGTATTAGACTGGGAGGCCAAAGTTGTATTGATTTTATCTTGTTAGACTAGAGACTATGGCACATGGTCAAAGATATGGGGGTTGGTAAAATAATAGGTAGCGACCACAATCCTCTTTGCCTAACAATGCTATCACTGTTGGGTACTTCAACAGTTCTATCAAAGACCGAGGGGCTGGTAACAAAAGAAGTTTGCCCTACTAATGATAGGCGCTGTCTTAAATGGCACAAGCTAGCCACTGACCAGAACAAATTAAGGAGCATACAGAGGGATCTGGTGACCTTCACAGCTGAAGTTGCAGCATTGAAGGCAACAGAGTAAGGGAGGCGGCTGGAAGCAACAATATCCACTGCTGCTTCTTCAACCAACTGGGCCATTACCTCACAGTTGGAAAGCCCACAAAGGTTTTGAGGTCTGTTAAGAACAGGACACAGACATGGTACAAGAAGGCTTGCAGACAGTCCAGAACATTATTACTTCAAGCAGTCAAAGCTAGAGCCCTAGAGGGGACAAGAAACGCCAGGAAGGCCTCCAACTGTGGAACGCTAAGAGGGATTGGGGTGAAGCTAGATTGCAGTCCCTTAAGGATGCATGCCAAGCCATAGACAGTAAAATATTCCGGTCAGTGATGGCGTGGGGCGACGGGACAGGCCATGCAGATCTAGAAAATCATATTCCTTCCTCTGCTTGGTTCACCCATTCTTCCAACTGGCATACTGACCAAGAAGTGCCCAAGATACTGATTGTGCAACCCAGAAAGTACCTCCAAACTAACAGGGTTCTTTTTAGCATGAAAGACATCTCAACTGCAATCAGCACTATTGTTCCGTCCAAAGCACCAGGTCCTGATGCAAAACCAGGTGACCTTTTCCATTGGGATATTCCCGGTTGGACGCAATATATGTATGTACTATTTAATGCTATAGTCGAAGGTGCCCTATCCCAGATTCCTGGAGAGTAGCAGAAGTTGTGCCAGTATTAAAAAAAGGTGACAAGTCCTCTCCCTGTAACTATAGGCCAATCAGACGTATTGACGCAATGCAGAAGGTTTTCAGCAGGGCATTCTTGGACAAAATTCAGGAATGGGCCAATGATAATGACGTCTTGTCCCCATACCAAGCTGGTGTCAGAGAGAAAACAGGGACCATAGATCAAGTGTTCCGCTTTCTTCTCCTCTGCTGGAAAACAGTGTTAATTGGGAAAGGTAGCTTGTATGTCGCTTTCATAGACCTCAAGACGGCATTCAATCGTGTTCCCAGGCATAATTTGTGGCAAACTCTTAGAGATCTAGGCCTGCCAGAGGAAATTGTAGTTTTGACTTTTTGTCTGCATGAAGAAATTTCTGCCAGGGTCCGCTGGGGCTTGCAAGGCCAGCTTACTGACCCAATCTCTGTTAATAAGGGTGTCCTGGCCCCAATGCTTTTTCATTATTTACTAATAATGTTGTACAATTTCTCAGCGTAAAATCGACAGAACCTCCTATACTGGGGGGGCGAATGTAGTTACTCTCCTTTTCGCTGATGATACTCTGCTGGTATCTAAAACAACTGGAGGGTTACAATGGCTATTAAACCAGTTCCAAGAATTGTGTGATACCAAAGGTTTAATAATCAATACAACCAAAACGAAATCTATGGCCCTGAACCCTCACAAATCCTATCGTGCAGCCCCAGGCTCAGAGGCATACAGCTCGAGAGGGTCAGTGCTTTTGACTATCTAGGCCTAAAGCTAGCAGATAATTTGTCAGGGAAACCTCATATTAATAAGATGGTCCTGAAGCACAAACAGTTGTCTGGGGTTTTAGGGAGAGAACGCCGATTATCTTATACCAAACCGATTGGGTCAGTAGTCCAGGTAGACAATGCTAAAGTGACGAGCTCTGTGATGTATGGTCCAAAATTATGGGGCTTGGAACATGTAGAGGAGCTCAGTCTAGGAATGCTACCCCAGAGTACTCCTCTTCTTCCCCTCATGCTAGAAATGGGCAGACATTCCCTTGGCTTCAAAGTGAGATTGCTCCCTTTGCTGTTTTGGCTAAGGGTTAAGACAACCCCTGAACTATTGCCATATGCACATGCTTTGGAGGATATAAAACGTAGAGATACAGCCAATAAAATCGTCTGGCTAGGAGGTGTTAAGAACATGCTTACAGCTATTGGGATGGGTGACACATGGGAGGTCAATGATTCCACCTTGCTCTCCCGGAAATGCGATGTGAAGAATGCCTACTGGGGGTGGGTAATTTAGGAGGAAGTGAGCAGGAGGGCTTGGGGAAACTTAGCCTAGATTTCATGGTTCATAAATTAAATTGTTCCCTGGAATGCTACCTTGATTTTATAGACCACCTGGGGGATAGAAAATTATATATGCAGTTCAGGTTTGGTACCCTGCCCCTGAATGATTTTACTAGCAAATCGAATAGAAGCAACGAGGTTACTCGTAGCTGTCCTGGCCGTAAAAATTATCAAGAGACCCTAGCCCGTGTAATGTTTGCCTGCCCATTATACGTGATGATGAGGAAAAATTGGCTTATTCCAATCTTCAGGCTAATGGGAACTGACAATTATAGAATTGCACTGAGGATCTTGAAGTCCGGTGCCGGGCCACTGCTTGCTTATGCAGTGGCAAAATTCTTGGGCCAAATGTGGGGTATTAGAGACTGGGCTCAGAGGGCGAACATTAAGCAAAGTCTCAACTAAATTACTCAGTTTCTAATTCTCCAAACCTTTAAAGAAGATGACATTTGTGGCTGTACACAATGTATTTAGTATCATCTGTATCGCAATGTTTTTATCTTGGTTCTACCACTGTTTTATTGCATTTGATGACTTCTATTCGTTTTACCAAGGTTTTAATATTTTCATATTGCATTTATTATTTCTGTTTTTATAATGTAAATTACTGGATGGTATTAGAAAGGAGAAGCTAAGGCAAACAACTATTGATTGTACTTAATTGTAAATAATTTTACTGTACGACTGCTCATTTTATCCGAGGCTACCAACCTAATATTGTTGTCATCCATTTTATTGGTTTTTATTAGGTTGATGTACAAATTGTATGGATTATATGATTGCCAAGAGAGAATTTTGAAATGGCTGAATTTGTCATATTATTGTTGTACATTTACATGACTTTACCAGGCTTCTGATTAAGACTCTGATTTTATTGTATCATTCCAATATCATTGGCATATTGTAAGTAAACTTTTATGACTTGCTGCCGAAATAAAGTAATTAAAATGAAATGAATAGTGATCAAATCTGACACAGGTCACTCATGTTCAGTCCCTATAAATTTGGCCATAGGCCGGTCATATGCCTTTGTAGGGCATGGGACAAAATTATCATGAGCGACCCACTGCAAGGAAATTGTTTTGAAAGGTTGGAGGTGTATATTTTATTTGGTAGGCTAGTAGTGTCTGTAATTATGACAAATGTTGAGGGTCAGAGTTCCACAAGTTATGTGATCAGTAGCAGTGGCGAAACATAAGTCCCTGCAGCCCACGTGGTCAGTAGCGGCTCCTGGAAGGAGTGCTGCGGGGCGGTGGCGCGGGGGAGGGGCATGGTAGGGGTAGCAAACTTCGGCACACAGTCGATCGGAGTTAGATAAATAAATAAATAAAATTAATTAAATTGCGCATGATGCAATGCATTTGGCATTGCAGCGCTCGCAATGTAATTAGTTTTATTTATTTCTTTACCTAACTCCGATTGGCCGTATGCCGGAGTTTACTACCCCCACCCTGCCCCTCCCCGCCCGCCCCACTGCCCCGCAGCACTCCCTCCAGGAGCTGCTACTGCACGTGGTGCGAGGGGGCACCTGAACTCCATGGTGTCCCCCTCGCAAAGTGCTAGGTGGTGGGCCAGGGAAGGAGGCCCCCTCAAGTTTCGTTACACCACAGATCAGTGTCAGTAGCAAGGTGTGACCACCACACTCTAAAAAAAAAACAAATTTCACTGACCCCCCCAACATCAGTGCCAACACTATTTGATAAAAGTATAGCTATTTATACACAATTTAATAAATTTAACTCCAACCGTACAATGTGTTGAAAAGTGATACTATATTGTGATGTGTTGTCGAAAACTTTTCCTGACAGAAGTAAAATTGCTTATTCTCACATATACGCCACTTCTGAAGTATTGTTTGGTTTTGTTTTGCTCTAAACTATTGTTTTGTTTTATCCTTTGATTAACAGCTTATAACGACACACTTAAGCACTTCTCAGTTCCCAAAAGGATGTTTAATTCCATTGAAAAAACGTTTTTCATAACCTTGTAGAATGATCCTCTTGTTTACAATATTGTTTGTTGTTGTTTACCTATACACAAGCTCTCAAGGTGTAATTGGGTTGTCCATATTGTTATGCTTGTAGGCCTGGAAGCAATTTTATTTTGTGTGGTACATTTGCATATTTTCTGCATCTCGTACTAAAGAGTAGACTGGATATTGGCCACCAGAAGAGAAATGAAAAAAAAAATTAATGAAGTCAGCAGTGGGTTTAAATATAGGTTCTCAACTTCAAGGGCATCTTGCATTTTCTCCTTAAGAAGATCCTGCCACCTGCTTATTTGATACGCTCCATTGAAAGTAACAATTTTTTGTTATTCCATAGACTTGAACTGAGGGAAAAATGTTTATAAACCTTTCAAATCTATGTAGTAGTTAAAAGGTTTATTTATTCAGCTAGCACAGCAAATCTACCTTCACATGTCAGAGGTTAACTGGCTTGACTCTGCAATCCATGGAAGAAACATTCCATGAAAGAAACATTCCACAGAATGCAAAATGCACTCCAAACCATAACACAGGCATGTGCATGTTAAGCAATCTAAAGACAATGCAGCACATCTTCCTCCTTTTAAAAGATAACTGAACATACGGATAAACATAAATACAAAAAGAACAAATAGCACAGTAGATAAACCATGCACATATTGCAATTCTAACAGGAATAAAAAGAACCTCTATTTCAGAAATTTAGCACATTTGGCAGATCTCTGTCTAATTTTCCTCACCCCTTTGATTCTTGAGGTTACAGAATCCCTCGTCATTTCACTGACCAAATTGGACTCATTAAAACTCTGTTCACTCACTTGGCCTCTCAAGTTGTCTTGCAACACAGAACTATCATTGTTCACCCCATCCTGAATGCCCTGGTGAACTTTGTTAGTAAATCTCACCAAAAGCACTTTGTCTTCTTAGTCTGCATCATCACCATCGAACTCATCACTCATAGCCAATGTCCCTCTGCATGTGGCCACCCGGTTCACGTTCCACACCTTCCCTTCTTGAGTAATAATAAAATTAGTGAATACTTTCACTACCTTCATAGACTTACCAAACCTGACTAGACCCTTTTTTACCAATCCTGGTTTGAGAATTCTAACCCGATCTCATGTGCTTTTGCATTCCACTTGGCGTCATACCATTCTTTGGTCTTATCCTTTTTACTTTTCACTCTTTCTGAAAAGCTCATTCAAATCACACTCTCCTTCCACTCTCCCACACTTTAGTATAAACCAGCATGGGCATACACTTAAAACCAGATCCCTGCCTTTATGCAACTTGAAAGGACAAAAATCCGTAATGGTATGTAGAGTTATGCAATACATCCACAGTGTTTCTCTCAAAGAATTCCTCCAATCTCTTCCACCCTTATGTGCCTCTACCACATAGCCCTACAACAAACGATTGTATCTCTCAACTTGGCTGTTCTCCTGAAGTTCATATAGTGCTGTAGTCGATTGCTTGATATTGCAATGTTTCAGGAAAGATTACATGTCAGTGGATCTCAATTGCACAACTTTGTCGGTCACTATAACAGATGGACAACTCTCCCTAGCAAATACTTCTTTAAAAAAAATCAATCACATTATTGGTCGAGGCTTGCAACACCAATTTTACCTCTGGCTACTTGGAGCGGTACTCAATCAGGACCAAAGCAAGCTATGTATCCAGGGGAAGAAAAGTAAATGGACCAGATATGTCAAATTCAACTTTTTGCCATTGAAACACAGGCCACTCCACTGATTTCAGTGGGACAGTGCTGACTCTCAGCATCTTTTCACTGCCTCTACGCACTCCCTCACCATCCTGTCTATTGCAGGCCACCAAACGTATGTACGCACCAACGTTTCATGGCAGACATCCATGAATGCTCTTTATGGGCCAACATAAGAATGACCTCCTGCACATCACTCAGGGGAATACACTTACCATTCTTAAATAACAGATCACCTTCAATTTCTAATTCATCCACTACTTTGAAAATGGGAACACATTCCGGCTTAGCTTCCCTCCGTTAAGGCCAACCTTCCAGCACATCCTTTTTGGTGGCTTGCAACACTGCGTCTTTCCTCTCCTTTCAGAATTCCTCGGAAATACCTTCAAACGCTCCTGACACTATGTTCCATATGGTGGTAATCATATACCATTCACTCCCAGCACCTTCTTCATTGGACTGCTTGCATGGCTACCATGATAAAAAATCAGCAGTCACATTTTTATTTCCCGGAACAAATTCAGTTATGAAGGTATATTGCTACAATCTTGAGGTAAGTCTAGTAATGCTCGCTGTGGAATTCGATCCTCCACACGAGGACAATACGTTGATCAACAGCTTGTGATCTGTCCTCAGGATAAACTTGCAACGCCACACATTCCTAAAGTGTTCAATTGTCCTGATGCATGCCACTAGCTCCCACTCAATCACAGCATATCTTCTTTCAGTGTCATTCGAAATCCGTGAAGCAAATGCTACATTCTATTCATACTGGTGTCTAATGTGTTCACACACTCTCTCCATATGCAAAATGGTTTTAGCATGGGGGCACTCACAACCTCATGCTTTATGTCCTCAAAGCTAACTGCTGTCTTTCCAACCACACAAATTAACTTTTTGTATTAACAGAGCACTTAACGGTTCCATCTTGGTAGCGAACTCTTTGATAAATTTGCTATAATACTCACACATTCCAGCAGAGGACTGCAGTTGTTCTTTGTTAGCGGGTGCCTTAACAATAGCATCTACATTAGATTTCTTTGGCCCCACCCCAGAAAAATTTCACTCCCTTTATCGCCACATAGAGTTTGACTTGAGCCCATCTATTCTTGAACTCAAACTTCACACTCATGTAACCATCCATATCAATGGTAGAAGTTAACCATCAAAGCTCTCCACAATTTACTTCAGAGGGTTGTAATCAATTAATTTCTAGAACACAACCAAATATTTCCAGAAAATACTGTTGAATTATTATAGTCCAGGAGGAACCAGAATCCACCATAAGTTCCAATGCCACCCTATAAATGCAAACCACACATTCCTCACCACTTAACCAGTTTCACCAGCACCACCCTCTGAGGCTCTCCACACTCTCCACAAGACTTGTTTTCGATCACTACTGCAGCATATGAAACTTTACCACGCATCTGGCCAGGATTCTTCTTGAGATCCTTGCACCCACGCACAAAATGCCCTATGAGGCTGTATTTCTTGCATTCCTTATTGATGATAGAACACCAAGAACAATAGGCAATATGTGTGTTGCTACCACACGTATAACAAGCACAAACTTTCTCTGGCTTTGTAATTTTTTTTGCGTTGCCAGAGTTGTTTGAGCATGAGTCACTCGCATTACTTCCATCCACACGGTAATCATCAGGACGTTTCACAACACCATGGATATGGCAACTTGCAGTTTTAGATCACCCATAACCCACAATTTCTCTTGAGTTTTTTGTTCTTCGCATGGACTATAATGTGGTCCCTAATCATTTCATCCATCATAGGACCAAAATTATAAGTCATGAATAATGCTCTGAGAGCTGTAAAGAATTCATCAAATGATTCTCCTTTGTTTTGAGCTCTAGTATAAAAGTTAAATCTCTTCAAAGAAATGTTGGTGGTGGGCTTAAATCTAAGGTACATCCTCAAATGTGCTTCTTTATACACATAAATATCTCCCTGGCCATCTGATGGGGTTACTTGGGGAAAAGTTCTGAAAATCACTTGACCCTCAGATCCAAGACAGTGTAAAAGAATGTAATTTTTTTCGTTTCGCTTGCATTCTTTCGCTATTAATTGCCTTCATATAAGTAATAAATTCCTCCTTCCACCTCATCCAGGGTATTGGAGGTTCCCCTTTGTTCTGTACGTTTTTTGCTGGAGGGTGAAACTGCATGGTGTCTTAAAAGAGTTCTTTAGAGTCCTAAAATTTCCAAACTTACCAATTTACCAAAGAGATAGCCTCCTGCAGTATATATTTTTGGAGATTAGAATAAAAAGTGCTGACCATACATTGATGTCTCACACAATGAGAATAGACATGCTGAATCCAAGTCAAAACTGATACTGACAGTAATTAAACAGTCAGGAACCGGAAAAATAACTGAAACTGAAGCAAGGAAAAATTAAGCATATGTTTCCTACAAATAAAAGAAATTCTCCTCCACTAAAGATGGCCGCCACATTCAGCGCGATGACATAATGTATCACGTGACTTCTCACGTGATACAGTCCTCCACTCAATGTCTGCGTGAATACGTTGGCTCCTGTGATCCTCCTTTGTGAGTAGTTTGGGCGATAAAATGTAGGCTGTAGCCCTCTTGCGACCTTCCGGCAAGACACAATGAGAAGACTCCACAAGCAGAGTCTGCACTTCTCTTGGCTGTGGGTGTCACTGCACATGCTGCCACATGTGCTGTGGCAACCCTCCTGGCAGGGGCGCAACGTGGGAAACAGAGTGGCAAAGAACACGGTTGCCAGCATGAGGTAAGGCTCGTTGGTGAACGGGACGGCGCGCTCAGGATATCGCGAGCTGGAAGTCTGTTCAAACACACGCAATTGGTCCAGACAGCCTGAAATCCTTCACTCATGGTCCCAAACCTCCATACATCCAATGGATTCAGAGAAGTAACTCGCAGAATAGAAAGGGATCAGCAGATCTAGTATGCAAGTGGAGTAGAGTTCTTCAGAAAATTGTAAAATTATCCACAAAGATAAGCTGGGTTCTCAGAGGTTAATCAATTTCTGCACTGCTTCCTTATGACAGGATACCTCTGTAACTCGTCACCTTTTGTTGAAAGTAGACAAATCCACATAGTAGTTACAAAGTTTATTCAGGCAGCACAGCAAATCCACCTTCACAGGAAGACAGTCAGAGATGAACCAGCTTGCACTCTGCATTCCATGTAATAACATTCCACAGCATGCAGAATGCAATCCAAACCATAACACAGTCATGTGCATGTTAAACAATCATGCAACACATATGCATACAGTTTTGCATTACATATTCCAGGTGGCTGTTTTGGGAGAGAACTCTAGTTGGTTGAAATGACAGTTGCCTCTTGATTATTTGTTGTGCTTCTCCCTATTTTTGCGTCAAATGTATGTTCAACTTTTGGACTTCCTGACTTGTTGATTTTTACTTTAACTTATATAACAGCAAGATACCTCTGACACCATGGATCACAATATCACTTTGATCTCAGCAGATCTATTTATTGACTGCGAGTAGAGTATGATTTCATATATTTAGTTGACTTGGTGAACACTTTCTCAATGTGACAAACAAAAATCTCCAAATATTCACTTTTTTCGACAATACAGTGTGACAACGAAACACATATATATCACAAATAAGAATTTCTCAGTATGACAATGAAATAAATTTCACTTTTCCGACACAACATTATAACGACATACATAAATGTGCAAAATTGATACATAAATCAAAACAGTACTCAGATATCCTCTTTGTTAGATAGAGTGGCATATGAAGTCATTATTGCCTCCACATTGTATGATTGGTTCGGTCCTAAACTATAATTAGAGAAAAGTATATGTTCTGTTAGCCTATCGGCTAACAGAACATGAAAATATATTGGGGATAAAACCACACAATAACGCCCCGTGAAGAGCCAAACTCAAATATCCAGTCAACGCTCTCTAGCTCCAATTTGGGAAAATATACTTTTCTCTAATTATAGTTTAGGACCGAACCAATCATACAATGTGGAGGCAATAATGACTTCATATGCCACTCTATCTAACAAAGAGGATATCTGAGTACTGTTTTGATTTATGTATCAATTTTGCACATTTATGTATGTCGTTATAATGTTGTGTCGGAAAAGTGAAATTTATTTCATTGTCATACTGAGAAATTCTTATTTGTGATATATATGTGTTTCGTTGTCACACTGTATTGTCGAAAAAAGTGAATATTTGGAGATTTTTGTTTGTCACATTGAGAAAGTGTTCACCAAGTCAACTAAATATATGAAATCATACTCTACTCGCAGTCAATAAATAGATCTGCTGAGATCAAAGTGATATTGTGATCCATGGTGTCAGAGGTATCTTGCTGTTATATAAGTATTACCCAGATTCCGGCCTCTGGAAACCTCATTGAATCCCCCCTCATATTATATACTCGATTTTTACTTTAACAGCATGGAGTCTAAATTGGTTGCCAGTCGAGTCAATGAGAAGCTTATGGTTTTCGCCTTGACTCATAAGGGTACCTTAATAAACAGACTAGAATTTTACAAACCAAATACAAGACAGTGTCTTGTGATGGGTTTTGATGACATCATGATGAATTGGGATCATGGAGTGCTTACTTTCTGGTTCCTTTTTGACTTCTATGCAGATTCTGCTACTGGGAACTATCAAATTTTTATGGACTCTACAGAAAAAGTATCACAGGTCTAGTCCTGCAGTGGTTCCAAACCGTCTTAATCAACTGACAAGAAGGCATCTCCAGCACCCAATTCCAATATTCCATCCACATGCAAATTGTGATGTACCTCCTGACTCTTCACCGAGGGCCACCCACTTTCATGTTTACATTGCTCTATTATACACCTTGATCAGATCATTTGGCTTTTCCTTTTCCACCTGTGGTGATGACAAACTACTGGGATGGACTGAAAGGGGCATGAGGTCTTTATTAACTTTAAAGTCTATATGATGTTTAGTGCCTCCTCGATATTGGTTAATCATGTTAAACTTAATTCAGAAATAAATAACGAGGTCCTAAAGCTGGGAGCACAGCCCTCAACCTGGTCCTCGCGGTCCCCGAACCAGGGTCCCATTCCAGTCCTGTCATTAAGTCAAACATCTTGGCCTCTTTGTGGAAGTTTCTTTACCTTTGGTATCAAGTATCAACCACAAGGCTTTGACCTGCTTTTCTCTTTTGAAAGCTTGCTAAAAAGATCGTACCTTTTCCTTCTCAAGATGATAAAAGGATTGTGGTCCTTGCAACAATTTCCTTACACTGGCAATGCCGTCTTTTTGAGACTTCACAAATTTCTTACCAGCAGCATGCAAACTAACCAGAGCGCAGAAGCTTGTCTGTTTCTGGGCCTTTCATTCTGTACCTCAGCCAGCATTCATCTTGAACGCCTTCACTGCTGTCTCCCTATTAGAAACAAAGTAGTCTTTAAATGCATTTTTCAGTTTCATAGATCTGGTTTTGCTATATCTTTATAACCAGTTCCAAGTCCATAGACCACTCATCAGCTTCAGGTATTCTTCCCTGACCATGCTTATGTACCATACTACGATCTCAACTTTCACAGTCAGGTTGTCCCTCTTTCTTCAGTCAAATATCCAGGCTTTTGGATGATCCTTCCTCTTCTTTGTGTTCAGTCACCAATCATCTCACTTTCACACAAGGTCTGGAAACTTTTTGACAACATGCCTCTGTTGGCCCTCTGCAGATCTATTGTATGAGTTCTGTGGCAGGATGAACAAGAGTAGCAGTACGCTTTATCAACCAATCAAGAAGACCTTTGAAAAAAGTCTGCCAATTTGAAATGTGAAGGCTGTTGCTGCATAAGCATTTTCCTCCATGGTGCAACCTTGTGAGACAGTATACATGTGGAGATGTGCAAGGTCACCTGGCTGTTCTGAACTCATCTTCTTTCCAATCTGCTGAATAGCACCTGGACACCTTCTGGGGTTTGCTGCGCTATATAAATGTTGATGAGGATGAGGATGATGATGAGGCTTTCAACTCAACCAACTTATAGTTGTCTTGGCCATTATTAGGAACCTTCTGTGTTTTGAACTGTGCTATTTCATAGTAATTTAATCTTCAGGCACCCTGAGAAATAAAATATTTGTTGCATTCCAGCTGACTGTCACAGTGTGATGCCAGCCTGAAAACAAGCCGCTTATGCATGCAAGCTCCCAGCTTGCAAGATATACTTCTCTTTCCTTTGTTATGCTTTGTTGAACATCAAAAAAGGAAGTACCACCGTTATAATCTTGTCAATGCAGTATTCATTCAAATGAAGAGCTACTTCCTTGATAAGTACTTGATCTTCTCTGGATCATGATTTGGCATCTGTTTCCTCCGGATGTATGACGGAACAATGCATTCCGTTGCAACGCATGCTGTTACCACACGTGTGTTACAATGTGAATGCCATTAGCACGCATAACCTTTACCACACTTTGTTTTACAACAAATATGCCTTTACCACGCATGCTTTTAAAACGAATTTCACTGTAAAAGCATGAATGGTAAAGACATATATGTGGTAAAGGTTTTCCCTGACCCCTGTCCTGAGCCCTAAAACCAGTCCCGGTGCACACCCCGACCCCCAGCCCTTTTAAAAAATACCTATCCCCTGCCCTGTCCCGTAAAAGCAGGCCCCTGCACAACCCCTCCTGACCCAGCCCTTTTAAAAAATAACCAGCCCCTGCCCTGAACCCTAAAAGCAGACCCCTGCATGACCCCCTCGGCCCCCAGCCCTTGTAAAAAATACCCATACCATGAGCCCTAAAACCAGACATCAGCGCTACCCCACCCCCCTAGCCCCCAGCTTTTGTAAAAAATACCTGTCCCCTGAGCCCTAAAACGGGACCCCTACGTGACCCCCCCTGATCTTCAGCACCTTTCAGTCAGCTCTTCTGAGGGGCAGTGCAGGTCGTAAAGAGGAAGCAGAAGGGCTCTCCGATTCCTGCAACGATGCCGAAAGCCGTTTATATGCCGGAGCCTTTACCACCGTTACCACATATATGCCCTTACCACTAATACCTTTACAACATTAATTCATTGTAAATGCATGCATGGTACGGATTATGCGTGCCAAAGGCTATGCGTGGTAACGATACATGCGTTGTAGCGCGTGTGTGGTAGAGGGTATGCGTGATAACAGCCGTGTTATAATGGCAGTTCTCTGTTTCTTCCCTGTAGATGGCCAGAGGCAGTGAGCACAGTTTCATTTTTGAAGCACACTGCTTGTCCTACGCCTTTGGCAAGTCTTCCACTTGCCTTTTGCAGCTCCACGGTCAAACTCTTGATGATGACACTAAAGTAGGACATCACCATAGGGGCCAGTTAGTTCACAAAGGTAACTTATTCACCACAGACAGAGCACAGCAAATGTTCCCTTCAGGTGTGACCAGGCATAAGTATTCATGAGATGTGCAGGTGCACATGCAGTGAACTACATGACATTGGCCAGTGCCTAGCAGGCATACCTACAATTTGTTACTCTACTACATGTTATGCTAAAATCTAGACATGTAGCAATGGTCAACCATGTGACTCCACAACAACTGACTGAAAGTGGGACACTCATTGCATAATATGGGCCAGATAGTGCAGATCTGTTGGAGTAAAGATGTGCTGCACACATGCAGAAGCATTCACTTCTGGCAGTCAGAAAATTACCTACATGTCTACCACCCTGCTCTCTATATAACCATTAAGATGTTAAGATAACAGAGTGGGTGTCAAGTGTTTGTTACGAGACATTTTGTGTAAAAAATGCAAAGGTGCAAAGTGGTATCACTGGCAAGTGCACAGGGCCACATTAAAGTCCATTGTGCATCACCCATCGTGTCACTTCAGTCAGGAACCACCTTACACAAATTCAGACTTGGTTTTGCTCCAATAGGAACAGTGCAGCCCAAATTATTAGGTTCGGCCCCTTCTGTAAATGGATCCAAAGCAACCCCAGACTGGTTTCAGCCTTTTTGGGCCAAGATGCCAAAAAAGGCTATGTGGGTTGAGTCTTGTGGCACAGTGAGCTTGGGATGCATGTCTGAACATACCCATCACTCTCCTGGTGCCGCACTGAGCAAAACACTGAGGTGACTTTGCAGAATTCAGGATACATCATTCTTGTTCCCCACAGTTTTCAGACATTTTGCTCCACGGTGGAGCAACTATTCACCCTCCTTGTTCCGTCTAGCAGCACAATTCCTGATTCTAACTCTCTTCGTACCTAATTCTCTCCTAATTCTCTCCATGGTCAGCCCCTCACACACCATGGACTCAAATATTTCTCCACCCTCTCATGCTACTACCCTCTTTTTGACTGCCTATCATGGAAAGCACTCCGATCCACAATGGGTTCTAATGCTGATCCTATCATTTGACCACTTTGTTGTAACACTGTTGCAAACACCCACTACAGTTAGAAAGTGTAAAACACATAAATAAAACTATCAATCACTAAATATCTGCCCTTAACACCTCAATGCCTGCCACCCACTCTTGGTGAATTCTATAGTTCAAAAGCATGATTAGACATCACTATTTTCCTACACACACAATACAGCCTGCTTCTCCCTTCCGTGGTGACAGAGAAAATTTGTTAGACTTTTAAGTAATACAAATACCCTGCCTGCCTCCAGGTGTTCCTTCCTACCCGCCCTCTTTACAGCTGTGGCAGGGATTCTGCTCCGGAACAGAGTTATGCTTGGGAACATAGAACCTCGGCATGTGGGGATCTATGAGCCCGAGTCCGACTAGCAATAGTACCTCACTTGCCCTTCTGACCTTACCTGAGAAACAAGTGAATTGGCACCCCAGAACACACCACTCTTGACCCTCTCAGGGATCGCGGTAACAAGACACAACTTTTTTCTCTCCCATTATAATATAAACAAGAGCCACAAAGGAAGTTTAGAATATTTATTCCAACTATCATGTCCTAAAATGCAGTAATGCACACTATAAATTCTGTTAGCATGATCAATAAACCATATATCATAAAAGGTCCTGTCATATTGTAAGACAGAATATCCTAACCCCCTCTCTTCTACTGAAGCTAAATGATTATATCTTAAAGATCTCTGGAATTAGTGGTGGATCCCATACCTTATATATACGCAGAAGTTCAGGGGTACAAAAGACAAAAAAACACAAAACAACAAGGCATACAGAGCCTGAATGAAAATGAAACTAAAGCCTAGCCAAAAAGTCCTCAAAAAGAGGACGTAATCCCATCACCCACCGTAGTGGCATGCTTCATCATGTGGGACCTCCTCTTAACCAAACCTGGTTTTGCTAAGGAGCTACTACTCCCAAGCTGAATCTAAGGGAGGAGCTCGCGGATGTTTTAATCTACGCTGATGGAAAAAAGATCTCCTAAAGATCGAGGAAGGTAGCCTAGGTTAGGTGAGGCCCTATAGTGCAGTGTATACATAAGTGAAATAAAATTGACTACAGGAAAAGAAAATGCTTTAATTGAAAATTTCTCTGTGCCAATGTTAAAAGCAGAGTAGTGGCGAGGATGACCAAATTGACGAACGCGCTTACAATAAACCAGGAAAAGGTCTACATGTTTCAGCCAAAAGAGATCGGTAAATTATGATCAAGGCTTTCTTCAGGACCAAAATACAAAACTGCTGCAACTGCAAACTAGCGCATAAAGCACTAATGTGAACTCATGTCCAAATATAGTCAAATGGAACGATACAACCAACCTTGTACCACAGGATTAATTCCAAAGTTTAAAATCCTACCGGTCAAGAAGGTAAGTACCTGTATCAATTGGACAAAAAACACAACAAACAAAAAATCATAATTAATGACTAGGCAATGTGATTCAAACAAGTCTATAGCCACACATGTAGCCAGCCAATTGGACCGCTGGATGTAAATCTTACCCGTAATTAAATCGGGACTAAGCCTGCCGCTCCTGGTAACAACTCAGGGCGTGAGGCAGCGCTCTGTGAAAGAGAAAATAAAAACATGGTATAGTATAGTGGAAAAGATGCAACAAAGATGTAACACACTGCGATGCTTGTCAACCTCTTTACTGCTCAAGATTAAACACTTCCACAGAAGAGAATGCAAATATGAAAAAGTCAACCACACTGAATAATTAAGCAAGAGTGGCAGCGCAAATGGTTACAAAAAATCAAGAACTAATCTCATTCAAAGAGGCAAGTCGATGAATTGGTGATGTGCTAATGCGTGTAAAAACAATCCTGTCTTTCACACAGAACTTCCTCGAGTAAAAATACGAATATAGCCTCGAGCGCTAATCTGAAAAGTCAATACCCTCAGTGTGAAATGAGAGGAACACGCCACAGGACCAAATAGAGCAACCTACACAAATACTGAAGCTGTCGGTAAATATTAAACCGACCATTTATGAAGCACCACTAGAGATGTCATAGTCAACTAATAACATCTAAACTAAAGCGGTACAAGAAAACGGGCGATCATAAAAAAGACAAATAATGTCTAAAGGTCAAAATACATAGGGACGAAGTTCCTTACCTCTCCGTCGCTACCCCGAGCCTCCTTCCTGAATGCTTACGGTAGCAAGGCAAAGTTAAATAGAAAAGACAGCGCCTAGTCACGTGATAGCGCGTCATGACGTGATACATTGAGAAAACAGATGGTCACGTAACAGAGTACCTGGGCAATATGGGAAATGTAGTGTACAGACCAAATGGCCGCAAATCGGGATACAAGCTCTCACAAACCAATGGCCCACAAACAAAACAGTTATGTGTAGGAAAACCAAACAGGAACAAATCGGCTTATGTTGGTCACAATATTGGCATGAAAAACAAATTAAAACAAAAGGTACACTCAATGTATAGTACTACTTAATGAAGTCATTGACAAACCACCATATGAAGGAAGAACTAATCAAGTGCTCAGAAAAACGTAAGCATTCATGGGGCATTACACCAATCAGCAACAAGTCGAGACTCAATGCAGGTTTAACAGTTACAAAGAAGACCAAGGTATGGAGTCGTTAAGACCACATCGGTCACTCTGTAACTTGAACAGCCACCGTTGTTCTTTATTGAAAAGAAATTTAGAAACATCCGCAACGTGCGAGGGAATGAAAGGTTGTTCAAGTACAGTCCATGACATGTGATCGGGACTGTGGTTGCACTCCAGGTAATGATTAGTCAGTCTCGTTGATGCCTTCTTGCATCGGATGGTACTCTTGTGTTCCATTTCACTTTCCTCATAGTCATGCCTACATATTGTTTCTGACATGGGCAGATAATCAGATAAATGACCTTTTCACTGTTACAAATTACAATTGGTGTGGCAGAGCTGTTTCCACGGTTTAGAAAGGCCAATGTTGACCTCAGTAGTATGCCTTGTCTGGGCACAAACCACACAGCCGCCACACGGAAAATGTCCACGAACTGGTGGAAGATTCCATAATGGATTAGCGACAGCTGGCGGTGTGCTTCGAGGTCTAGTGTGAACCAAAGCATCACGCAAATTATTACCCCTCTTATATGAAAATAGGGGGAAAGCTAGTTTTTCATGGCCTGTATTGAGAATTCGCCGATGTTTCCGCACGATTTTCTGTATCTGGTTAGAAGACGTGCTAAAGGTGTTCACAAATGTCAGTCTGTCATGCGGTGCTTTCGGAGCAGAAACTTCCAACAGAGCATCACGGCTGTTATTTGCCGCTTGTTTATAAGACTGTTTAATTAGCCTCAATGGGTAATTTCTGGATTTAAGGTTTTGTGATAGAACATTGGCCTGTTTGGTGAAAGTCTCCTTGGTAGAACAATTCCTTCTCAACCGGAGGAACTGGCCAAAAGGCAGACCTGTCCTAAGTCCCTTAGGATGGAAACTATCAAATTTAAGCAACGAGTTTCTTGCCATTGGTTTGGTGTATAGTTCACTGGCAAGACCTCCATCAGTAGGAACAATCCACAGATCCAAAAATGACAGTCCCAACTTACTAAATTCCAAAGTAAAGTTTAGGAAGACGCTTTGATCATTGAGCCACTGATGGAAGGCAGTTAAAGAGACATCATCTCCTCTCCATATGACCAAAACGTCGTCAATATATCGTTTCCATACTTTGATGGAACCAAGAAACGGGTTAGTTGGCGTGAGCACATGGTTCTGCTCAAAAAGATGGACACAGAGATTGGCCAGGCTGGGGGCAAAAACGCTGCCCATCGAAGTACCGGAGATCTGAAGGAACAACCGGTCTTCAAACTTAAAAAAGTTTTCTGTCATAGCCAGCCTGGCACACTCCATGATGAAAGGAACAGGTGAACTCAATGGTTCAACGATGTTATCCAGTAGCAATCTAATCGCTTCAAGTGTGTCCCCCTGGGGGAGACATGTGTACAGCGATTCTACGTTGAAGCTGACTAAATAGTCAGTCTCAATGTTAAAGTCGATGCCAGGTAGGATGTTCAAGACATCCTTGGTATCCTGAAGAAACGTGGGCATCGTTTTCACCAATGGCCTCAAAAACACATCAACAAAAGATGACAAGGGTTCCAGAAGTGAACCGATGCCCGAGATGATGGGTCTTCCTGGAGGAGGACGTTGCTCTTTATGCACCTTGGGCAATGTATAAAAATATGGAGTCACAGGGTGCGTAGTCACCAAGTAGTCGGCCTCATGACTAGAAATCCATCCTTCCGATCTAGCTTCAGACACTAGTTCACCAATTTCTTTTTGGAGTCTCAGTGTGGGATCAGAGCTCAACGGTTTGTAAAAACTTTCATTATTGAGTTGTCGCAGACATTCTTCGCGATAGTCTGTGGTGTTGAGGATGACAATAGCCCCGCCTTTATCGGCGGGCTTAATAATGATAGCCGAGTTTTTTGACAAAGAGTCGATAGCCTTTTTATCAATATTAGAGAAATTATGATATTGATTTTTTGGAACTGTATCAAGTTTTGAAACCTCAAGAGAAACTGCAGTCTCAAAAGCCAGTACAAGTAGAGGTATCAAGTTTGCTGGCGGTAAAAAGGTAGATTTGCTGCGTAACCCACTATCTATGATCTGATCTACTGGGGTGGCATTATCAACAGTTTTGTCTTTACAGAAAAAACGTAATCTAATCTTCCGAAAAAAACTAGCTAGTTCAGACTGGATCGTGAATGGATCGCCTGAGTTAGTGGGTACGAAGCCTAACTACTTATTGAGAACATTTTCTTCAGGAGGGGTCAAAACATAGGAACTCAGGTTGACTATCAGTTGCTGCTGGGTCCTGCTGTTTGTGGCCCTTTCATCATGCTGCGTAGACTGCGCGGAGATGTCGGCGGACTCCAATGTACTCGTGGTTGGCCCTGTTGTCCTCTCCTTCTGCCTCTGTTTCTGCCTCGGCCCTGCCCTAAAAAAGGCTGCTGTTGGAACATCTGTGGGGGCGGATTAAAAGGCATCATTTGCGGATGAAATGGGACATTCGGAAATTGCCACGGAGCCGCGTTCCACCATTGTGTGTGGGGGTTCCCCTGCCAATTCCGTCTGTAGCCCTGTCTACCTCTGCCTCGATTCTGGGCAGGAGGCCGTTCGGTGGAGTCAGAGTCACTAGACCAATCGTCAGAACCCGACGTTGAATAATTGGAACCATACCTTAACATATACAGATGGGCGTTCTACATCTCAGCTGATTTAGCAATCTCGTCTCAGCACCCTCGCGCAGAGTGTTTTCTCAAGCACTTGTGCTCAGTTATATGACAAAACGTGTGTGCTCACAAATAGCAACTATGTTCTTATGTTATGTCTAGGTGCTAGTGCCTGACCAGAGACAATAACAAGGGGCATTATTGTTTGACCGTGTCTAGTGTGTTCAGATTAAATCCTAAGAAAAGAGCAAAATGCGAAAACCTATGCAGATTCCGTCTCAAAGTACAATGTGGCACAAAGCAAATATGTCTACATAGAAACGTATGCAAAAGAAAATGCGGCCTACAACATGCACACGTAGGCTAGCACAGGGAAAACCACAAATGGCCATGCGGAAACCACATGACACCATCCCTATTGTCATGCCAATAGTACTAAAAAGATTCCAAAAAATAAAAATATAATAAATGTAGTCAGAATGTAAACATACTCGAAGCACAGTTCAGAAGTGAGAGTTACTGAAAAAGATTAGAAAATAATGTCAGTTTGGAATAACTATCAAATTATGGTGCTTCGGTGGAATCCATTGCATCAGTCACCATTTCAAAGGCTAAAGACTCCATGAAGGAGTCTGATTCCGCTCATGATGATTGGTCGACTGCCCAAGTAATGAGCTCCAAAGAGCAGATATGATCTTTGGTCTCAGCCGATGCCGCGACAATTATCAGGCAACCGGCACTTGTGTTAGTAAACCCTGCATTCTGTGATCCATGTACCAATGCACAAGATTTCTCGTAGGCTTGCGGCTCAAACTTCACAGTGGTGAAGTCGCAAGCACAAAGGACAGTCCTGAAAATTGGTCACTAAGGGACTCACTAGAGGTCCAATGTACAAGGCTGTGGATGTTTGCAAAGGCAGGCAATTGTCCAGTACTCATGCGAAGGGGCACCAGACACAGTGAACCTCAGGTTGCATGAGGATAAACCAGGCAGGTCAGAATGTCAGGGACCAATCAAGATCCAGTTCCTGTAACATTCCAAAGATCTGAAGCATACGCTTGCAGTAGTGTTGGAGTTCTGAGAGTTCCAGGGAGCCCGCAAAAGGACAATCTGTTGCGGAGAAACAGGAACAGGATGAGAATACCGCAAATGAGGAATAACAGCAACGGGAATCCTACAAATACACTAGAGAAAATGGAGGCTGAACGCCAGTATTACTCCAAAGAGGGTTTGAAAAGAATTAATGGGGCTGGAGTCCACAACCTTGAAAAAGTGGGCAGAGCCAGCTGTGCTAGAGGCATTAAAGATTTGGTGCCAGATGTACGACCTACCAAATAGTTCCTTGCAAATTGTGTCGCATTTGCGACTCATAATTTGCAAGGCGCCATTTGGCAAGTTCAACAGTGTGTTTAACACTGTTTGCGATTCCCAATGGGATCACAAATTGCGAGGCTCATGAATATTAATGAGCCTCTCGCAATTTGTGAGCCCATTGGGAATGACAGGCATTCCTAGGCATAGTGGCCTGCTGGGCTCAGCAGACCACCATGTCTGGGACTGCTTTTAAATAAAGCAGATTTTCTTTTTATAATGCAACCTGTTTTAATTCAAGGAAAACGGGATGCGTTTAAAAAGAAAAATGAAAAGTTTTTGTTGGACCACTGCCTGCCCTTAAAAAATAATATTGCATGCATTTGCAAAAGGTAGGGGTTGCCTGGGGACCCCTTCCCATTTGCGAATGCATTACCACTTACTTGAAGTAGGTGGTAATTTGTGAGGAACGCCCCTTCCTAATAGTAAGTTGCAAAACAGTATTTTGCGAGTCGCTATTTATTTGCGAGTCGCAAAATACTGTTTGTACATGGGCCCATGCTTTTTAGCGTGCGCAAACGGGTCTAAGACCCGTTTGCGCACTCTAAAAAGCGTGGTACATCTGGCCCTTGATGACTAATTCGCTGAAGTGCAGGGGAAGATGTGTATTAAACAATGACTGTATCTCACTAGAAGTTCTAGCCATCTGCAATACCAAGGTCTCATGAGCAGATGTGAGAGCTACTTCTTGTTGGAACAATAATGCTTTGAGTCTGAGCTTGTTGAAATCTGCCTTCAAAGTTGGAATGGAAAGCCACAATGAGCCATCTACAATTCCATGCGGAGGGGTAATCAAGACATTGTTGCAAAAATTGACTAACTGAGAAACGGACAAAATATACGAGACTCCAGCCCGCATTCTGCAACAGTCTTCATCGCAAAGCATGAGATAACTCCTATTAGAGAGTACCGTAACAAAAGGGAAAATTGCGGGAACCGGAATTCCTTTCAAATAGCAAGCCAAATTACGCACTGAAGTATTATATGCACCGTGAATTCTAACATGTTTACAAACAAGTGAATGTCCGACAATAGAGTCACATTCTTCTCCTGTAATAAAAACTTCCTTATTGGAACGTTTCGTAATGATATGTAAAGGGAATTGACCGTAACTCATTAATGAAGCTGCTTCTAAGGGGTTCACATCTACCAACAAGGAAATAATTCATGCAAGCTGTGAATTAAAATGTCGACAAAGGCAGTGAAATAACACCATGTATTAACCACACCGCAAAAGGTGTTTCTGCTATGGTGAATGGGAGCTGTTCTAATTTTCTAAATGCAGCATTATGTAGGTCACATCTTTCATTGCCATTAGTTGTTGTTTACGTGTTTGAAGCATCCAGCTAAACTGTGTAATAGATCTAAGCTGACTTTGCCCATGATATAACATTAACATATTACTTTGCACAATATCAAGAACAGACGACACAATGTTGTTCAAGTTATAAATATGGGATAACAAAGTATTAATACTATTATCAACAACAGCTAGCACTTTATCTAAATTATCTTGGTCAATTTGTCTTAAACATACAGCAGCTTCCATTTGGGACAATTTCCAAGTGACATTATAAGTAGCATATAGAAATCTTTTAGAATGTGGGGATCTGGGACTTGAAAGAAAATCTGACAAATTCATGTTTTCGGACAGAAGAAAAAGAGATTATTTCACAATAGACAGTGTGGAATGTTCCAACCATTGTTGACATAACTTACCCACCAAATAGGTGGTAACAATACCAGAATGTGTTGACAGAGAGTATTGAGGATCAGGTCTGCTTGATTTGAACCCTCGTGTGGAATTAAGAAAATTAGCGTGACAACCATTTATGTCCACCGGCAACAATAACCATCTGCCAGGACCCACAAATGAAGAATTAAATGTACCATTCTGCACTATACTATTTAATTGGCCTTCAGTAAAGTGTATAGTTTGTCAAATTCTTCCAGTTTTCAAAGCGGGCAACAGAGGGAATGGTCAAGGCTTTTATTTCTTACATTTTTGCCAAACCAAGACAAGTTTTCTGCTGGATTGTTTTGTTTAAGAAAACTATTTGTATGGGAATTAAACAGACTCGTAAACAAGGTTTCCGTGCCCCGGACCTGCCAAGATTTTGTAGCCCAAATAGATTTCAAATCGATGTTTTCTTTCCAGTAATTGTATCCTTTAAGTGCCAACTGGTTGACAAACAAAGCTGCATAAATGAGCTTAGTCTGAGTAAGCATATATTTTTGGGGTGGGGTTGGAACCAATTTAAAGTAATATGACATGGGGACCGAAGTGTCATATCCTGTAAAATACATGAACTTATCTCCTTGCTTTTTGGAACTCCCTTGTGGGGAAGTTGGACAATATTCTAACTGTGTATAATTAAAATGGGGACACTGTCCACTGGCTCTGTGCAGAGAATGATGTCCTTAACAATGATAACAGAACATATCAGCATAATTAGCAGAATTAAAATATAGATCTTCTTATTGAAAAACAGTATAATACTCTAGTTCAGAAACCATAGGAATTTACAGTGTCAACATCCCAATCATCCAAATGCAACCCCAGTACTATTACATCACCCATAGAAACCTTGAACACATTTGGTATCTGCAGGATCTCTGTAGGGCCATATAGATCAAAAGGAACATTATCCCAAACAATTCCATCAGACACTGGAACATCTGAAATATTGATGAGGGACAAGTCTCTTTTCAATCTATGCGAAGAAGTATGAGGAGCCAACAACCCATCGACCAGTTCTGTAGCAGAACGTTCCGAGAGGTAATGGCAATTGATTAACAAGACACAAACTGTCACAAATCCAATCCACATGAATAGAAAAACCATGGAGAGTATGATCAAAACATAAATCCAAGGCGGGACTAGATAAGTGCATTTTAACCATGAAATAAAAACACAAATCTGTGCTGGATGCGGATGCTATACAAATGAACTGTCTGAAGAAAAGTCATCTTGATCCATACAGTACCTGGAGGAAAACAGGAGGCTGTGACTCCTGTAGGGTTTGAAAAATCCAATTCTGAAGGCTTCACCTATGGTAGGTCCGTATAAATGACATTCATTCTAGAAGACATAGTAGTAGAAAGAGGAATCGTGTCTGGTAAATTATTGGCAGAGGGCTCCCAGCTGGGGAGGATCAGCATACATGGTTCTCACAGGCTGTAAAGAAAAGTCTTGTGCAAAGGATCGACCATGCTATGGCATACTATGAATAATTAGCCAAATGGAGTAATTTGACATGTTCAATGGAGACAATGCGTTTGTTTTTGCATCCAGAAAGTGGTGGCAAAACCACAGTTCGTGTACCCTGGATGCAAGAACTGGAACAGGAGCATGGTACGAAGGACCAAATTCCTTTTAGATTGCCACCTTTTCTCGAACTAGATCTCCAACTTTCGGAAACCTGGTGGAGACTGTAAGCAAATTATTAGCACACAGAGGCAGAGATGTTGGTAAATCTTTGTGAGATGGAGTGTCACAGAACTTTTGTAGGTGCTGTAAGACAGCACAATGGTTATCTACATCAAAGGATGCGGCAGCTGCCACAAAGTCTGGACCATCAAGATCCGGAACATACATCTTGATGCGAAAAAGCACTTTATAGGGGGTCCGCTCACTCAGAGATCTTTTAGGAAGGTTATTTAATGTTCATTGAACTCCCTGAGATACTTCAACCAACCACGCCTTGTACCTAATATCCTTGCTGTTAAGGATTGCTTTAAGCCACTGTTCAATCTTTCCACAACAGAGTTCTACTTGGGCCTATATGGTGAAGAATAATGCACTTGTACACCCAGGGACTTCATCGAATCACGGTACGCTTTAGAAGCGAATGCCGGACCTTGGTCCGAAATGAATTCACAGCAGGCATAAGTACGAAGGAAGACTTGCATATCTTTAATAACGGTGCTAGAGTCAGCTGAGCACTGAGGCCAAACCCAGAGGAACCTAGAGCAAGAATCAACTGCAACCACAATAAATCTGAACGCAGTATCAGAAATCAGTGGATCCAAGTAAATTCAGCCAAAAGGTCTGTTGGAAATAAAAGATGTGTCTGGGGGGCACAACAGAGAACATATTTTCTAGTTTGCTGGTATAAACCCTGCCACCAATAACGTCGCTATAAGAGCCAAATAATGGCAGCCACTCACGCATGAGCAGAGGCTACACCTTCATGATTGGCGATAATCAAATCATGTCTGCGGTCAGCGTTAGGTATTACTTGATTGCCAATACTTGGAATAGTGACAAAATGAACATTCTGGTGATTTAAATGATAAGAATATTTAGATGGAAAGCCCTTCAGTAAAGGGGTGCCATTTTGAAAAACATTCACGGCAGCCAAGATATTATTGTGGATATGATATTAAGAGCGGATTACCACTGAAATCTTAGCTGTGGCTACGGCATATTTGGCTGCTTCATCAGCCAGAGAATTCCTTACAGCGTGTGTACCCGCATGCTGATGACTCAATGTATGTATAACATGAGTTTGTGGCTGCTTATCTTTTTGTGCTTGATTGTGCTACCCTTGGAATCCCGGAATTCATTGGTATCGTATGTAAGTGGCATGCTTCAAGTAAGTCAGATTGTAAAGATCTGAGTGTGACAGTGTGTTCCGACATCCAACAGGAAGCAGAAAAATCAGGGTGTTTTAAGGCATAAAGTGGTTAAAGACATCGTATATAATCAGGTACATTTGCTCTACAAACATTTTACAATGCTAGCTGGAACTGTCATTTTTTGTGTACTTGGAGGTTGCAATTGTGCACACTTCTCCAGGAAGTGAGGAGCAAGTCTTTTTCCTTCATTTGTTCATATCCTAAGAAAAGGACACTCAAAATGGCTTTTTTTTTTTTAAAGTTAAACTTGCAGCCAAGTTCAGCAAATCGCAATATAATGTGATCAACTCTCACCAGATGAGGGTTAATTCATCATCCATCAGGTAGATATCATCTACGTAGGAAAGAGCATCAGGGTCAATTTCATGAAGAACTGAGACAATTCGTGCAGTGAAAACTCCCAGGCTGTTTATATAGCCCATAGGAAGTCTGGCGTTTTGCATTTGAAAGCCTATGGTGCTAAAGGCAGACCAGTATTGGATCTCAGGAGCCAAATTGTGACTGAAAAAATCCAATGGAAATAACCAAAGTGGTCTTATATTTTTTACAGACAAAAGGTGGGGGCCAATCGACCTCCGCCAAGAGAATGTCATAGGAAGTAGTTAAGTTGTCCAAGATTCTTGTCTTTTATGGTGCATTGAACGTTACCCTCAGTTTGAATATCTAAAAGATATAGTCTTTCCGTAGGGGCTACATGGGTGTCCATGGTTTTAACCGTAATAAATGTTTCAGCTGCTTTCACAACCAGAATTTGGTGGAGATTCCGGCATATTATGGTGACTTCTGCTGCACTGTTAAGGAGAGTCACCGCCCAACTCCTGTTCAGGAAGAGGGTTCTCACCTTCTTTGGCATATTTTGCAGTTAAGGCTGTAACTTTCTTTTTCTGAAAAGAAGGTTTATATAAAGGAGGCCTATCCTCCTTCTTTATCTTCACTTCAGACAAGCGTTTCATCTCCCTTTTTGGTTTCACGTATTCTTCTTGTCTGCAGTGAGATCCTCCTCCTCTGTTGTACTGTTGATCCGACGATTCTGGAAAGGAACAAGGAGAATGTGTATCAGATAACTGATACCTGTGTGGAGTGATTATTTTGGTGCAATCATAAAAATCGTAACATCTTTCAGAGGACTCCTGGGGTGGAGTGACTCCACGTTGTCTACCTTTCTGATGCGGCTGTTTAGACTTATCCCATAGTTTTGTAGGAAACTCACAGGCTGGTCTGGTACCCTAGTCTGAAATGGGCTTGCAAAGCAGTGCTACTGACTGTCTGGTTCCAAAACTGTTATGTCCTAAATACGTATATATATTAGCAATAATGTCAGGCAACCCGTGTTCAGGGTTGTCTACTGCCACTGCGGCAAGTCGCTGTCATATAGGCAAAGACACTGTTTCAACTTTAACATTAGAAAGAATCATTTCAGATACAATGGGAAAATTACCCATAAGATTCATCCTCAAATCCAGGGCAGGACCTGCCCCATGTTCATTCTGTATTTGTTTGAGGTCGTTTAGTAGCATGACCATTAAGGGAGTGCCATGGCAAAGAGTGTAGTCCCTGGCAAAAATAGTCATCCAGGTTTTTGAGTCTGCTAGAGTGGGAACCTGTCCAGTGGGCAAGCACATATTGAGAATTCTGTGCTTATCTTGTGGTCCCGTAAGGGGAAGCACGGCTTCACATTGATCGATTTTTTGGGCGATCCACAATGGTATCCCTTCATGATTCGTGGTTTGTTTGCCCATAATTGAACGAACAATAACAGGACTAATGACAGTCCCCAAAGGCTGTTGGGCCTATTCTTGCAAGCCAATCCTAGCAGAACCATCTAACAAAGCATGTGAGATATATTGTGCAAGACGTCTATTGAGGACGACAAGAACATTGTATTAAGTACAAGCCTGCACTAGACTTATATTAGCCAAAGCTGGATTCAAAGCACAGCACAAATGGGGTATAAACCGTTTAATATTCAGTCTTGAAAAACCAACAGAAACAGGTGGTCCCTAAAACTGTGGAAGACAAATCCCTAACACCAAGGACACAAAGGAATAAGGGTATTTTGGACAAGCACAAGAACCACTCAGGGTTCTCGTAAGTAAGTACCTAACCAAAACATTGGTGGCTCCATGTTGCAGGGATTTTGCTCAGGAACAGAACTATGCTTGGGACCATAAAACATTGTAATGTAGGGACTGAGTCGCCATACCACCTCTGTATCTATGAACCCGAGTCTGACTAGCTATAGTGCCTCACTGCACAACATTCTCGACCTTTTCAGGGATCGCTGTAACAGGACACACTCTTTTGCTTTTATACTCATAATTGTCCACAATAAAAGAAACAAGAGACATGAAGTAGGTTAAGAATATTTATTCAAACCATCATGTCATAAAATGCAGTATTCGTGCAATAATTAAAAAACAAATGCATACTATAAATACTGAATGGTCAATAAACTATATATCATAAAAAGCCCTGTCATATTTTAAGACAGAATATCCTAGCCCCCTCTCTTCTACTGAAGCTAAATGGTTATATCTTAAAGATCTCTGGGATTAGTGGCAGACCCTGTACCTTAACATACACAGATGGACTTTTACATCTCAGCTGACGTAGCAATCTCGTCTCAGGATCCTAGCTCAGTGTGTTTTCACAAGCTCTTGTGCTCAGTTATATGACAAAACGTGTGTGCTCACAAACAGCATCGGCATTCTTGTGTTATGTCTAGGTGCTAGTGTCTGACCAGAGAGAATAACAAGGGGCATTGCTGTTTGACCTTGTCTAGTGTGCTCAGACTAAATCCCAGGAAAAGAAGCAGAACGAGAAAAAATATGCAGGTCCCGCGTGGAAGTACAATGTGGCACAAAGCCATTATGTCTACACAGAAACATATGGCCATGTCTGAACTGGGGTTGCAGAGTGGGCTAAAGAACGGTGATGGATTAAACCCAGATCAGTGGACTGGGGGTGAGTGCTTGCAATGTTCAACACTCCGTCCATCATTTCCTTTGGTTTTTGCTTTGTTCGCCGTGAGTTGGCAGGGTATGCTCAGACGTGAGTCCCTTGCTCCCTTTGCCACTGGATTCAAGCAAACCTGGCTGAAGACGGCTGAAATGCCAGAAACCGGTCCTAGGAAGCTTGTTTCCGGTCCAGGGAAGACATGGCTTGGCAGTTCGGGCTGGACTGTTCCCATGAGGCACAGGGTTAGACTGATTTGCATATGGCCATGTCTGAACTGGGGTTGCAGAGTGGGCTAAAGAACGGTGATGGATTAAACCCAGATCAGTGGACTGGGGGTGAGTGCTTGCAATGTTCAACACTCCGTCCATCATTTCCTTTGGTTTTTGCTTTGTTCGCCGTGAGTTGGCAGGGTATGCTCAGACGTGAGTCCCTTGCTCCCTTTGCCACTGGATTCAAGCAAACCTGGCTGAAGACGGCTGAAATGCCAGAAACCGGTCCTAGGAAGCTTGTTTCCGGTCCAGGGAAGACATGGCTTGGCAGTTCGGGCTGGACTGTTCCCATGAGGCTCAGGGTCAGACTGATTTGCATATGGCCATGTCTGAACTGGGGTGGCAGAGTGGGCTAAAGAACGGTGATGGATTAAACCCAGATCAGTTGACTGGGGGTGAGTGCTTGCAATGTTCAACACTCCGTCCATCATTTCCTTTGGTTTTTGCTTTGTACACAGAAACATGTGTAAAAGAAAATGCGGCCTACAACATACACACTTAGGCTAATATAGGGAAAACCACAACGGGCCATGCGGAAACCACATGACACCACCTATGATCTACATTTGCCGCTACACTCTAGTGCCATTTTCTACCTTAAACTGTTATTCCAACTGTTCACCAGCAGTTGTCCGTCATCTATTCACTGCACAACCTGCTGGGATTCAATCTTGCTGGTTCTGAAAACTCTCATAGCTGCTCAGGCCTAGATGTGACACAGTAAGTGGTCATAAATGACATTATGGTGGACTGATATTTAGATGTGTATGATGTCAACAAAAATGGATCCAGGTCAGGACTGACAGGCTTCAGCGTGAAATGAGAAGAGAGATATCAGAAGTGGTTTCACAGAGTTAGTTGGCATTCTCAGATGTAAGCAAGTCTTGACATAGTTCAGCAATGAAAAGGATGAGCATTGAAGCAGAAAAGAAGGCAGGTTGATCAGAACCTGAAGACCAAGCATTCAGATAGCAACCACAGACAAAAAGAGCACAATAGAAAGGACAGGTTTTGTTCTGAAAGAAGCACAATTATACTTATTTTACTGATAGCTGAAGCGAAATAGTGTGAATTGTCCATCATTTAGCTGGCATATTCATGGTGTGGAGCTTTAGGAATGCACTTGCCCTACTTTGATCATGAAGCTGAAGTTCTGTATCTGTCCAAATCACATAGGGATGGGTGGATCATGGCGGCATCTAACTACAACCATTGGAATATCTGACATTACCTCTGCACCCTAAAAAGATCAGGCACCCAGATGCAAAGCAGAGGTTTATGAAAAATGTGGATAACTTGGTCAGCAAAGCGATGAGAAGCTGATTGCCTAGTCCTATCCTGTATCAAATCTATGAGATAAGGTAGAGTTTCTTGTATTCTGGAAGCACAAATCCAACAAATCTACAATTCTCACTGACCCTTGATCTTCTGAAGGGGTGGAGAACAACAATACTAGGTACTCATATTAGAAGTAACAGGTTATATCTCAAAGATGTTTATCACGATGCATTTTCTAATGTCTAAGTAAAGGCAACATATCTGCAACAGACATTACTGTTTGGATGATTGCAATACATTCAAAATATCGAGGACTGTATTTCCCTAATTTATTAGGAACATTTCAGGGTGTTCCAACATATATTTAAAAGCTGACAAACAGATATCATAGGACTACAAATTAGTATCAGAGTTGCTGACTAATGGAGCTGCTCAAGCAAAAGCAGGACCATTGAGGCAGCTAAAACAAATAAACCACTTTTTCGATTCTGATTAAACTGTTCATGGCAAAAAGCAAAATGCATGGTAAGAGAATTTAAATATTCTCCTTACTTAAAGTATTCCCTTAAAAGGAATGGGCAGGGATGTAACCATCAATAGTGCAGCAGGTGCAGTGGCATTGGGCCCCATGGGTGAAAGTTGGCCCTTGGCACTGCAATTGTAGATGTTTTGTTACTACCACACCAGGGGTGGAGGTCCATTTTACTTGCTTGCATTAGGGCCCATGGCACCCTCGGCACACCACTAATGTTGGGCACTTGATGGGACTACTGGGATGTCTGTACACCATGACACTAAGGTTTTAGTACCAAATTCTCCAGGTGGAATTGATGAAATTAGTTTACCAGGTCCTTAGAAGGAACCGTAGTACTACAGAACATATGAAATTGGTGGCATCACAATCTGTTATGGGCTGTACGTAAACTTGGTCTTTTGGTTGTCCTTCAAGATTGCCAGAGGAAACTGTGACTGATCCCACCAGCCACAGTGCCACCCTTCACAAAATATTATACATGAAAAAGTGACTGGTGTCTCCTTTAGAGGGTCACGCCTAGATGGAAAAACACACATAGGAGGAAAACCCTTCTGTTTTAATCTATATTGTTCTTGATTGAAGATGTAGACTGTGTTGATGAAATCAGCACGGCCTCAACCTCTTCCTAACATCAAGAAGGAGAAAACAGCCAAGCAAAATACAATCTCATGGCAAAAATAGCAAAAGATGCTGAGGAAGGCAGCAGATGAAAAAAAATTCTAATGAAAAATTAAGTTTAAAATTGTGAAGCAATGGGGTAAAGAGTGCAACGAAAAATCAGGGAACTAATGCATTGCAACTGATCTTGCCTTTTCAACTGCCACTATTTAAATGCCTAGGCAGGAATTAACCTCTCAGGAAAAGACTTTTCCACATCTTAGATTCACCAGTTCTAAAAACTTTATATGGTGAAACTCCTCCCTAGACTGGGCACAAATGATGTGTTTCCACACAGATGAAGCCCAAGTTTGACATTCACATTCAATACGTTTTTTTGTAGGCCACCACCTACAATTCACTCCGTCCACTACCGGTTTGAGACCCCTCCAAGCCTCTGTGGGTTCACTGGCACTGGAGCAACTCCAATAATCATAAGTTCCCAACATGGTGCAACATCCAGCAACACACTGAACAGTAGTGCATATGATATTCTTCCTCCACCAAAACTGACTGAACTCGGTCAAGCTATGATCTTTTACTTAGTTTTGGGGACAATCATGACAGGTATGTTCAGAAGCCCTTACCCATTTTAAATCAGTTACTTACCCTGCCTTCTCCGTAAAAAGCTTCAAAGTCTGCACTCTGAAATGAATTCAATTTCTAAGAAAGCCCCCTTTTGGTTGGACACGTCGTTCCACCAGGGCCAGTAACTGATTCTGCATCGGAACTTTGAGATGGTCCAGCCCAGCGAGATGCCTTACCAAAGAGCAGGCCCTTGCCTGCTGCAGTCCTCCTTCAAGAGTTGGGACCAATCCCTGGCCTCTTGAAGAACCCTTCTGATGGAGCACAGAAAAGACAAGTTCATTGTCCAGTGAGGGGAGAAAAGCTATTGCATTTACCAAGAGGTCTAGAGCAGCACGTTGCAAACCGAGACTTGGATTGAGAATATTTCAACTAGTTCAAGGAAATGGGCTGTCCAGGAGCCTAAACCTGGCAATCCAGCTAGTAACACTCAGTCTCTGGGCACCGCTCTCTTAGTGTTTCATCCTGAAATGATGAGCAATTTGGTCAAAAGATCTTTACAAACCTAATTTGCTTAAGATGTTAGACTTCCCCATGCCACCATTATCCTAATATTTCTTTCTTCCACTTGCTATGAGAGCTACCCACAGTTTGGGAAAAGTATAAAGCAAAGATGTAAGAATAGGAAACACTTAACCTTACACCTTGTCTTTCGACAGATTTCTGTTCCCAACATCATCCTGCCTTTCACTCTACCATCAGTCAAATCCATCACAATAACAGTCTGTGCAAAGGTCTTAGGTCCGGATTAAAGTTGCCCATTAATGCATGCAATAATTATTGCACTGAATAAAAAAAACTGACACCAAGGAGTTTAGTATTTATTGGTTGTAATGATCATTGTCTATCATGAGATATGGGCAAATAACAGGGACTTTGGGGCTTTTTACAGCAATATATGCACATTTCAGTATTTACTAGGCATTTGATTTGCCCTGCCAACATTTTGCAGGCAATGCATTTTTTTTACGCAAAACTCATAATTCCTATACATGAATAACAGGAGTCACTGAATATTTTCAAATTTATAGCCCTATTTGTAATGAGGGCTTTAGCCAGTTTGAAAGAAATGAACTGGTGCTACTGCTAAATGAGAGGGTAACCAACTGTTTGAAATAACAACAAAAAAGAAAAGGCTAAAAGTAATGTTGTCACCTCCACACCAGATGACTTTGGGCCATATGTATCAAAAAAGAGTTTTGTGATTCCTTAATTGTGATTTTCAGCGAATCGCAATTAGAGAATCGCAAAATGCAATGTATGTAGGATTTGCTAAACATTTAGCGAATCCTACATATTCCTTATTTGCAAATCGCAAATTGAGATTCGCAAATAAGGAATACCTTCACATTTATTCCTATGGGCTAGGAGGCCCATAGGAATGAATGGGAAGACATTCTCAATTTGCGATTCACTATTAGAGAATCGCAAATTGAGAATGCAATTTCAGGGTTGCAAGGGTGCCAAAGGGACACCCTGTTGCACCCCTGAAATATGAATGTGTGCACATTTTGTGCACATACATGCCCAAAGGGCATGTATGGGCATGTATGTGCGACATATGGCATTTTAAAAAAATCAAAAAAGTATTTTTTTGAAGAAAATTTTGTGGTGGTAATTTGCAATTCTTTAAGGCCAAATAGCAAATTTCTGTGCTTCCAGAATTGCATTTATGGGTTCCCAATTTGCAATTCCTTAATTGCATTCACAAAATAGAGAATCGCAAATTTAGCAATTCTCTATTTTGCGATGGCCTTTTGGGATGATACATCCCAGAAGGCTTTTTCCAATTCGCAAACGGGAAAAAGGCTTGATACATATGGCCCCTAATCCATTGGAGATTGCACTCGGTTCCATTCTGTGAAAATCCGTTTCAGAGCCTATCCTAACTCACCTCGCCATAATTTGAGACTGGAATACCCTGCTGCCTTCTGATGGGGACTTCATACACCATAATCCAGCATCTGCCGGGGGAGGAGCCGAATCGCCAGCCTAGCGCCTAAAAGCGCGCAACATCACCAGCGGCGCGGGACGCGGACACTGCTGCCTTCTGCTGGGGACATCATACCCAATAATCCAGCATCTGCCGGGAGAGGAGCCGAATCGCCAGCCTCGTGCTTAAAAGCGCGCAACATCACCCGGGGCACGGGACGCGCGCGGGCGGGCCTGTCCTTGCCCGTCATTGACAGGAACAGGCAGGGTAGGGCCACCCCCCTTCAGTGTGCTGGACATTTGCAGGTAGAACAATTCCCCATCTGTACAACTACGTCAGGTCTCCTGAAGAGTGTTGCTACACTGATAGCCAAATATCATCTAATCATATAGTATTACATGCTGTTGTTTTAAATGTGCTGGTTTTGGGGGATCCTAAATTGATTGCTTTAACTGTCAAAAGTGAAGTCTTGTATAGGTATCACGAGACTTAGAGGACACTAATCCATCAAGGACTGAGTATCGGGAAAAGGAAAACAATGGATGGGAATAGTGGATCTTTTGGAGGGGGAGACAGCGGTAGAGAACGCAGGGGGAACGGTGAGAAAAACATTGAAGCAGAAGATATCAGGTAACAATTGCTCCATAGATAGAATAGATACGTTGATCAGTGAATGTGAGGATATTTTAGTCAATGCCACACCCACCCAACCTATTAGTATTGAACAAGCTGTACCCTCCTCCCAAACGGACAAAAGTAGTGCAGGACATCATGTAACAATTCCCGCAATGTTCCATAAACCAATGAGGGGAGGTATTCCGGAATCCCACATTGAGGGTTCTATGGTTATGAGGGCTGGAAGAGCGGCTTCAGTGATAGAAAACGTTGGTAACTCTGAAGTCGGGGAAACAGCTGTTTCCTGTACCAACAGGTTTATGCCCATCATAGATCTGCAAGAAGAGGAGAGGGTGGATGTTCACTTGAACAATTCCCCGTCACTGTCCTGTAGTCACCCCCCTACTTCCAATTTATGGCTGGATTCATATCCCACAGAGCATTACCAGGGATTACCTTCTCTTTTTTGTGAACTAAAAGCGGAGGTGGCTCTCATGCGTACAAAGCTAATAGAATTAACATCTTTGGCTGAACTTTTATCACAAAGGATTCCTGCATATCTTGAAACTCCCAACTCCAGGGTAAGGCAGCCAGAACAACCAAAGAAAGTAAATTGCCAGGAACAGTATCCGGCTACCATAACAAAGCTCCCTCAGAGTAAGGATAATATTCCGCTTGCTATAACACAATGGAAGAACGTAGACTTGAAATAGAGCCAATATCAATGGGGCATTCCGCTCAAGCATCTAATCCAAAATCAGATCTATCACAAGTGCAAATTAGACGCCCTGCCATACCAGGATTAGGGAATACTTTAAATACCTGCAGGCAACAAACCATCATACCGTTAGGTATATATCTGCCCCAGGCGCCAAAAATCTACATGGTTAATGTCCCCAAATACGTTAATAGGAATAGTATAAAAAACACAGATTCCCTTACTAACAAAGCAATCCACTGGATCCGCCATGTTAGGGGATGTTGTTCGGTTATTAGAGAAGACATTTCTAGAGCTCGTAGACTCTCTTCCCGAACAAACCCGCTGGACTGCATTGAGTTAACATTAAAAGGGCAAGATCTAGTTGAAAACTTGTTAGCCTTGGAATTTCATACATCTTTGCCAGACCATTCTTTAATACAGTTTAGACGTTTCCCCGTTGTAACTGGTAAGGGCTGCGTTCCAGGGCAAGGAGATTCCCTCTTAGGTGGATCCTCAAACCTAGAACCAAATGATTGACTCTTGAATGTATCCCAGAAGGAATTAGGTGCCAATGATGTTATCCCATTAAGTAGAGAACCCAGTATTTGTCCGTTCCCTTCTAGAGAGGTGGAAAGCAGAATGAGCAATTTACCCACAGATAATAACATAGTGACAAGTAGAGAATCCAGTATTTGTTCTTACCCTTCCAGAGAGGTGGAATGTAGAATGAGCAATTTACCCCCAGATATTAACATAGCGACAACTAGAGGACATATAGAGCTTGTTTAGTATCAAGGAAATTTGTTAAACTCCGTGATAGCCCAGAGCCCAGGTAAAAATCCACCGGCTGGATTATCCGTGTTATCATGGAATATGGCTGGGATAAAAACCAAAAGAGTATCTCCAGATTGGCAGACATTTGTTGCAAAGCATGATGTCTGCCTCTTTCAGGAGACCTGGGCGGTGGATCCTATCCACAATGCAGGTTATTTAAACTATTATGTCCCTGTAATCACTGGTGGTAAGGGTCGACCCTCGGAAGGGCTAACAATCTGGGTTCGACAAGAAATTGGCTTTGCTGTGCAGGTCCTTGAGGCTTACAACAAGGATATATTAGCGCTCAGGTTGAAGTGGGGAGAGCGTGAAAAGCTTGACATCTATAACAACTATGCAAGAGGGATAAAGGGTAGGAAATCCAAGGTTTTAGTAGCTTTGGGTACTTTGCTAGACCAATACTCTAGGGGTATAAATGTAATATTAGCAGGAGATTTCAATGCGACTTTTTAACCCCTCCTAAATGGGAACCCAAGCATCACTGATGAGGAAGATGACCTGTGGAGAATTCCTAAACTAGATCTTTTTCCAGTAAAAAAATGTACTGATGTGGTGGTCCAGATAATTCCATCTGTATGGAGAAAGGACTAAGGGCTGCAAAGGGTTGAACTCAATCAGATAGAGATGGTGCATGTACTTTTAACAATGGCTCTAGTTCTAGCCGCATTGATTACTTATTGATTAATTGTCAGTTTTGGCATGCATTAAGGGGACATGAAGGTAAATGAGCGAATAGAGAGCGAGCATAACCCCTTGTGCGCAGTCTTTGATGTAGTGATAGAGAAATATGTCATTTATTCGGGTAGAGAAATTATATCCCTAGATCTAGTTCCCACAAATGACATGAGGCACCGGAAATGGGTACATGTAACAGAGAAGCCTGAAGTCCTAGATAAAATCTCACTAGATGTTGACAATGCAATACTAGAACTAGGAGACCTCCTGGTAAACCTGGCACCTCTTGAGCTGGTAACTAAATTTCATGCTGAGTTCTTCTCACACCTTCGTACCTACTTTTATAAAAATTGTAAAAGTAGAGCCATTCACCACAAAAATGGAAATAAATGGTTTAATAAAGACTGTAAGTAGGCTCGTAGTTTCCTGGGGGAAGCAATTAAGGAAGGTGATCTGACTAAAGTGCGGCATGCCAGGCAAATTTATAAGAAAGCCCAGGAGATTGCGAAGAAATCTTGGGATGAGAACAGATGGCAGGATCTTAAATGTGCCTGTGAAAGTAAAAATCCTAAGCATTTTGGGGACATAGTCAAATGGGGCAGAGATGGTCGACCTGTAGAGCCGATAAATCATGTAAGCCAAGATCAATGGGTAACGCATTTTCAATCTCAATACGGCTGTAGTATGGATAATAAGGATGCGTTTGAGTTTGCATATACTTACTATGATGGTCCGGCTTTTAGTGAAGCAGATGTTAACATTGCTCTGGGCTCTCTAATGGCTCTCTAATGGGATTCTAATGGGATTCCCGCTGATATATTCCTTTCCAATGAATCTAAATGGTGCCGATATATCCTGATTTTAATTAATGAAATTTCTAGAGGTACACCGGTACTAGATTCATGCAAAGGAGTGGAGATATTTCCAATTTTTAAAAAGGGGGACAAGTCACTGCCTGGGAATTATAGACCCATAAGTCTAATCGAATCATCACAAAAGATTATGGGACGCCTTGTGCTAAATAAAATCCAGGATTGGATTGATGAGCAGGATGTATTATCCCCATTCCAGGCAGGTTTTCGGTCACGTATAAGTACTATTGACCAAACCTTTCGCTACACATTGCTCTACTGGAAAACGGTGGTCTTAGACAAAGGCAGCTTGTATGCTGCCTTTGTGGATTTAAACTCAGCTTTTGACCTCGTTTCCCGTAGTAGACTGTGGAGAGTAATGCAAGATCTGGAGATGCCTAAAGAACTATTAACTCTCATAGCTAGACTCTACGAGGGAAACCACACAACAATCAGGTGGGGTACCCAGGGTCAGGTTATCTCCCTTTTCCAAGTGGAAAGAGGGGTGAGACATGGTTGTGTGATGGCACCAACGTTGTTTTCTATATTTATAAATGGTATTGTAAAATTTCTGGAAGCAAATCCAACTGATGCACCTATACTGGCGGGCATAAAAATCCCCATCCTCGTGTTCGCAGACAATACGCTGCAAATCGCTAAAACACAGAGCGGTTTACAGCGAGCCCTGTCACTCTTTGAGGAATTTTGTCATCTGCGGGGTTTGGAGATAAATGTGTCCAAAACAAAGTTTATGACATTTAATCCCTACAGATCTTACAGTGGATTGATGGTGCTGAATAATCGACCCCTAGAGCAGGGAAAAGATGTTACATATCTTGGGGTCATTATGCAGGGTGACATGAGGTGGGGTAAGCAACTGGATATGGCCACACTGAAACATCGCCAGTTAGCAGGAACTTTACTGGCTGAATTTAATGCATCATTTCCAAAACCAGTTAGTCCAGTCCTGAACATTTATAACATGAAAGTTGTTAGTACAGTATTATATGGGGCAGAGCTCTGGGGATTTAAAAATCTCTCAAAACTAACTATAGCTGAAAATAGCTTTTTTCGTAAAATCACCAACCTACCACAAAGTACACCGGTACGGCCATTATTATATGATTTAGGCAGGAAGACTTTGGCCGATAGTGCCAGACTACGCCCTTTGTTGTTCTGGGGGAGAATCTGGTCAACACCTGAATTGACACCTTATGCTGAGGGTCTAAAAGAACTGACAAGAGCGGATTGTTACAAAAAAATTAAATGGCTGCAGGAAGTTAGATCTATCCTAGAAACTATAGGCATGGCCGCCCTATGGGAAAATTCCCTCTAAAGCACAGCTGAAGGAAATATACTGGGGATGGGTGACTAATAACACCTTTAGGAATAGTGATCCTTTGACACTAACAGGTCAATTCCTAGATGTAAAACCAGTACAAAAGCTGGAACCATATTGGGACACCATAACGTAACCGAAGGTGTGCAGTTCCTCGGGGAAGGGGAAGGGAGGGAAGGGGAGTGACAGGTCTCTTATAGAATGCCCTCACACACCTAGCAAGGTGTCATGCTTTATCATAGGGCTCTGCTCCTCGTCGGGCCGGCGCTGCAATGCCCGACGGGCTCCCGCGTAGGGGCTCTTTTCGGAGATCTTTTTAGAGACCGCCGTATGGGTGCGTGGGGGTAAGTGCAACAAGTGTAGTGAGTCAGGGTGTGGTGAATTAAAATAGGTTTGGTATTACCAACAAGGAACTATTTTATTCTGGTGGTATACCAGCCTAATTAAAATAAGTGGACCCTGTTAGGATAATAATGATCCACAGGGATGTATCAAAAGGTCGACATGTTTCTGCCCAATGCCCATACGGGTCGGTGGCAAATCTTCAGGACCGTGGTGAGAGGGTGCTCTAAATAATCTCTACTGCGGTGAAGGTGAAAGTAACACTTGTACATCACCAGAGGGGGTCCATGGGGTCCCAAAGGGTTGGTGGACCCACAGTTGCGAGACCCCCTAGGATAGAATCGTTGCTGTACGAGTTTGCCTGTTAAGCCAAATTATGCTCGCCGAGTGGTGGGCGTGCGGTTAGCCGTGCTCCTACCGTGGCTCCTACCATGCTCCTACCGTGGCTCTGGCTCCCGTTCACGGGAGCCTGAGCCACGGTAAGAGCACGGCTAATCGCACGCCTACCACTCGCAACTGTGGGTCCACCAACCCTTTGGGACCCCATGGACCCCCTCTGGTGATGTACAAGTGTTACTTTCACCTTCACTGTAGTAGAGATTATTTTGAGCACGGTCCTGAAGAATTGCCACCGACCCGTATGGGCATTGGGCAAGAAACATGTCGACCTTTTGATACATCCCTGTGGATCATTATTATCCTAACAGGGTCCACTTATTTTAATTAGGCTGGTATACCACCAGAATAAAATTGTTCCTTGTTGGTAATACCAAACCTATTTTAATTCACCACACCCTGACTCACTACACTTGTTGCACTTACCCCCATGCACCCATACGGCTGTCTCTAAAAAGATCTCCGAAAAAGAGCCCCAACGCGGGAGCCCGTCGGGCATTGCAGCGCTGGCCCGACGAGGAGCACAGCCCTATGATGAAGCATGGCACCTTGCTAGGTGTGTGAGGGCATTCTATAAGAGACCTGTATCTCCCCTTCCCCCCCTTCCCCTTCCCTGAGGAACTGCACACCTTCGGTTTTATTATATGTTTGGAGCATTGTGCAGGACCTAAGAAAAAAGCTCTTGGTTCCTCCCCCCTTTTTTTGTAACACCATACCGAAGCCTCATGATAAAAAGCTCTATTTTCAACTTAGCGTGGGCACATTACCCATAAAGTCATTAACTGCGAGATGGGACACTGAAGGTGATACCTCCTGCCCTATTTGTCATGTAAACATGGAGTCTTTGGCCCACCTGTTATTCGTGTGTCCCGCTTATAAATTTTAGAGGCGTACTTGGTTGGCCCCACTCTGCAGAGCCCTAGGTTCACGAAAATATGAGGTAGCTCTTAGATTAATTCGCACTGAAACATGGTTACCCCTTGCCATATCTTTAGCTAAATTTTTAGAATGGGCATGGGTGATTAGATCAAAAGCGATTGTTGCATTGTAATGAATGTGTACCACATGCCTAACCTTCTTTTTTCTCCTTGTTGCTTGAATGAAATTGGAGTCTGTCTTTCTTATTCCTTTTAACGTTAAAAGTAGTAAGCGCAAAGCAAGAGCTGAGTTGTTCACGGAACTCTGTATTTCTTTTTTCTTTTTTTTTTTTGCAAAAAGACTCCCTTGTATATGTGTATATAACATTGAGAGGACTTTATGAATGTTATTGTTGTTTTATAATATCTTATGGACTTTTAACCTGTGGGAAGATTCTTTTTAAAAGTTTTAATATTTTGGTCATATATTTTGTATTGTACTCAGCTTTTATGACTATTTGTCGAATAAAGCTATTATGACTGACTGGAAGACCCTTTGCCCAGTGTTTAATTTGAGCTGGTGGTTTCCGGTGCTCAGGCACTGGAACTTAATTTTCAACATCAGCACTAATGAAAGTCCACCACGTGGTGGTGCTGTCTGTCAAATTTTGAGATAAGCAGACACACTGCATTTAATAAATCAATAAACATTATCAATCAATAATACCTATCACCAAGGCCAACCTTATAGCTTTGGGTGGCCTGGAATACTCAGAATTGTCACACTCGTAGGAGTGCAAGGGATATTAGTTATTGTTTTTACTGTTATTGGCAACACTGGCAGGGCAAGCTGGAGTGGTCTCCTCAGAAGGGCAAATTAAGCACTGCCTATGTCCCTGAGTAGTCCACGTTTTCTGCCACCAAACACTTGATTCCAAAGTCCCTAGTGAAGTGGTCAACAGCGGAGGGAAGAGCATTCACTCATTTGTCCAAACGACCCACCAGCACCATATGCTGGCCTTCAGAATGTGAGGAAACTTCACCTTTCCCAGTATTTTTTAGCTCTGACACTGTGCCCAAGTTTTGATGCTAACACAAAAGCTTAGATATTAACCATACCATAACATGCACCACTTGCTTCAAATTAAAACTGGACTAGACGTGTGTTAATTGCCACTGCTCTTTCCAAAATGATGGCTGCTCTGCTAGTTGGAGAGTGATGGCCCTGCTCATTGCCAGGCCAGTGCAATGGGTGGTGATTCAGTATGTCTCCAGAGCTCAGTTTTAGCACATTGACATGCTGTTTCACACCGAATAAAAGGAGTTGTAGAGTGAATATATACTCAAAAGTCGAACTATCTCGTACTGCCCATGACTTATTACTCAAGGTGAACAATTCCCATGGTAAACTATTTCGGATGTTTAATGATTAATGGTCAATCGTGGGAATATTTAAGCGATGATCACCTAATAAACTACAAACACATACTTGTTTACGGTCAGCGTCACCCACAGAAGGCAGACAATGATGAATGGCCCTTCTCGGCACGATCTAAAAACCCATTACCTTGGAAACTGAAAGCCAGGGCTGTGCAAGCCCGCGCCAGACAGACTGTGCTTTAACTCTTCTGAGGCCCAAACTATTACCAGGACTAATGGGGGAGCCCAACCGGTCCCATGCAATCAACGCAACGCTTTGGCAACATATATAATGTAATCAAAAATCACTGCTAGGGAGAGCACAAGCGCTGCTTGCCTTTGGCAGTGACCAAGGTGCTATCAGAGTTAAGAGGCGTTAACCACTGTTAATTGCCCATGCCGCATTTATAGGTCTCAACCCAAAGCGATGCCGCCTAACGAGGAAAAGGGAAATTAACAGCTGTTAATGCCCGATACCGGGAGATCAGTTAGGCTATTACTAGCGGTCCACTTACGTTTACAAGGCCAGGCAGATAGGATCTTAAACAGGCAGTGTTGAAGGGACTACTGCCTAGTCATGAAGGGTATGGAGAGTAAAGCATCAACCGCAGACACCTACCTGACAGCAGCCTTCTACATACATGCCCTGTCGGGGTATAGTGATGCTTCTGTCAGTGCACTGCCTTAAATCCAGCTCAAGGAGCGCGCCAACAGCTAGGACCGGAAGCGGTGTAGTCCCGATACGGACATTGGTGCTTCCCGACCAGAGCCGTCACTGCGGTTAAATCAATCTATTTACTAGCAGGTGACAAGTATGCTCATAAGAAGGTCAGACGACGGATGTCATTTCAAAGCTTTACATGAAGAATTATAGCAGATTACAGAGCATGTGCCATAAGTGAATTTAGCATAAAAGCATGCAGATCATAAGTGCAAAGACCCAGAGGCACAACTAGAGCCAAATTTGGGGGGGGGGCGCTAATAAAAATGTTGGGGGGGGTTAATTCTTCCAGTAATAGGCAGAGTGGAGATGTAGGGGCTCTAAGAAGGGGTGAATAAACAACAAAGCCTTGTTAACAAGTAAATGGTCTTTTAAAGACCTGTGAAGTACTCGGGTGCGGCTGCTATAAGATGGACGCCAGACCAGCCAGCCTACAGCAGATCAAAAACTGTCTGTGCGTGTGCCGGGAAGCTGTCTCAGCCCGGGCTGATGCACACGGACGAGGGGGGAGGAGGGGGGCTGAAGCCCTTTGAGCCCTATGGGCGTTGCGCGCCTGCAAAGACTTCAGTATAGTTCTTTGTGAAATTCAGCATAGCTTTGCATTCTAAGAGTGCGGCACGGGATCTCCTTTCTATACAAATCTACACATCTCTTTATAGGCACGAGCAATATCTTTGGTAAAGTAGAAAAGGCCACTTTATTTAGAACAGATAAACTCTCAAATAAACTCGGCAATTTATTATTTCTCTTTACAATTTAGAATACTGAGCCAAAACCAATTCGAAAATCACATTTCCCCATTTCAAAACTTTAAACCAACCTTCAAACTTCTCTGTGTTACCTTTACATTGTCATTCTTTTCTTCCCCTTTTTCCTACCCGTCTTCCTGGGATGCCGGGTAAGACCGCTCCTGCCTCACCCACCCCAAACCTTGCCTTACCAACGAACATTGCCCAAGAGTAACCTGTCTAATAGTGGCTTATTTATTTATTTATTTATTTTTGTTGGGAGGGTGGGACTTCGTTTCTTAATTTCCCCCACGCTCGTGCTTCCCTACTCAAAACGCGCACCTGACTAAAACTACCTACGCGTGCGCGTGCCCCTCGCTAACGTCCCTACGTGGCCCGTTCCATTCGGGCGAACAGCCCCAGGGGGAGACTGTTTCTCCGCTCCCCCTGGGGCCCCCTCGCCCAAAATGAACTGACCCTCACACATCTTTGGTATAGTAGAAAAGGCCACTTTATTTAGAACAGATAAACTCTCAAATAAACTCGGCAATTTATTATTTCTCTTTACAATTTAAAATACTGAGCCAAAACCAATTCTAAAATCACATTTCCCCATTTCAAAACTTTAAACCAACCTTCAAACTTCTCTGTGTTACCTTTACGTTGTCATTCTTTTCTTCCCCTTTTTCCTACCCGTCTTCCTGGGATGCCGGGTAAGACCGCTCCTGCCTCACCCACCCCAAACCTTGCCACCCAGGAAAACCGAAGCGTTTTCCTGTCCCCACCCAACCTTGGAGCCGAACCTCCCTTCAGCGAACTTTGCTGTTGCACCAAAGGTCAACAACCAATTCCATTGACAAACAATCCCTGATTTCCAAAATGTAATATGCCAGGCCCAACTCTGACAAATGAACCCCATCCGCTCTGAATAACTGTCCTTCTGTACTGGTGATGTTTCCATGTGACAGATACTTTATGCCCATTCCCGCACAATAGTTTTTCATTTCTTTATTCAGCTTTTAGCGTGCTCTGTCCATTGCCACTTGGTCTCTCGCCAGCCTCCAATGCTGCCGATAAACAAACTCCGTCCATACAACTGTCGTTCCCAACCAGTTGTCCTTGATCACCGCTAGATCTAATTTCATGTTTTTTAAAAGCGTAAGACCTTAAAGCGATACGAGATCATTCTTTCCTAAATGTATCAACAGCAAATTTGGCGGCCGTCTGTCATACCTCAATCTTCTGAGAGTTGGGAACAGTTTCTCCCATTTCATGCCACCTTTTCCATGCCAAAGCAACTCACTTGGGAGGCCGAGGCTGCGACCATAAATCTGTTTTTCAGCGAAGAGGCCTGCCCGTTTGACAAATGAATGTCCGATGATCCATACGTGGCATTTTCCGGACAAAGTGCGGATATCACCTAATATAAAATAAAAAGAATTAGCACGCCTTACCAACATTTATTAAATCTACTTGCGTACGTAACGTGTACAACACCTGGACTTCCACCTGCCTATTCTCTGAATGGCATCCCACCCTAACCCCAACTTCGCAGCATCGGTCGCTTCTCCTATTCTGAATGAATGGGTCGCATATTCTGAAGGTGATTCTCCCACTGACAACAAAACCTTCCTCAGAACCCCCAAAAGCTGTGAACTGGTAACATGGTGGCCTGACTTATGCACAAAAATATAATCTGCTGTGGTGGTAATGTATTTGTCCTGAAACCCCTCCCACTCTAAAACTGGGCAGCAATCAACCATGCCACTTTTATTCAGAAAAACCCAAACACCCCTCCCCAATTGGTCCGTTTTTGAACTTCGTAACCATAACCGAAGCCTCTGCTGTTCGCAAATCACTTAGTCGTAACGTATGCCTCCTTTCCCTCTGTCCCCCAATATCTCCGACACTCGGAAAGGCTCCGAAAAAGAGCCAAATCATTGCCAGCCTGAACAATACTGTCTCATGAGCGCTATAACAACAATGTGGTAACTGTTGCACCAGTCTCTGCAGCAGCTGAAAAGAAATGGGGGCTCTAGGCAGCCGCCTTGTATCCCTCCTTTTACTCAAACCTTTCAATATTCTTTGCACCAGAATGCCATCAACAGGGTCAAAGCCCCAGTGCAACTGGCCATAAAAGGATACCCCAGCCAGCTTACCCGCTATGGTATTAGATGACAACCCCTGTTTCGCCAACCAAAGCACAAAATGTAAGATAATGTGAGTAACATGTTGCCTCTTCCACCCTTCGCTGTTACATTGTACATAACTCGTAAACTGTAACCACGCTTGTCTGTAACTTTTCCTTGTGGAGTCCGCTACTGAGTTTTCCACGAGCCTTTCAATTGTCAGTTCCCCAACGCCCAGATGTTGTCTGACAGAAGGGTTTTGCTGTTGTCCGCCCCTGGCGCCAGTTCGCGAAAAAGCTGCCAATTAAAACGTGAAAGGGCGTCAGCAATGCAGTTATTTACCCCAGGTATGTGTTTGGCTCTGAACATAATATTCCATTGCAAACTCACCAACATAAACTCCCGTAGCAAGCGCAACACTCTCACATCTTTGGCTTTTTGATGATTGAGTAGATTCACCACAGTCATATTATCAATATTGAACAGAACAGATCTATTTTGAAGCTCTTTGCCCCATGTAACCAGCGCTACTAAAACCGGAAAAAGTTCTAAAAAGGCGATACTGCGCCCTTGTGTCATCCAGTGCACTGGCCACTGCTCCGAACACCACCGACCGTCCCAAAAGATACCAAAACCTTTGGAACTAGCCGCATCCGAATATATCTGTACTTGCCAGATGAAACGATCTTCAATGAATTGTAACGGCACTCCATGGAAATTTTCCAAGAAAACCAACCATATTCTCAAATCCTCCTTCACCATTTTGGATATGCGGACTCTATGATGTGGCCGCCAGGCTCCCGACAGCACCATGCCTAAGGCCCGACAAAACGTCCTACCTGCCCTTACAACTCTGCAAGCAAACGTCAAATAGCCCAGTAGGCGCTGAACCTGCCTAAGCTCGAGCTTCGTTTTTCCAAATGCTTCTTCCACACATTCTCGAATTTCACGTACTTTCCCTGCTGGCAGCCTGGCTATTTGTGCTACCGTGTCTATTTCGATGCCAAGAAATGTTAAACAGGTCTGTGGCCCTACTGTTTTTTCCGGCGCTAATGGCACTCCCAGCTCCTTCATCAGTTTACAAAAAACATCCAAAGCTGCCTGGCACTGCCTAGTACCTGCCTGACCCATGAAGAGGAAATCATCCAAATAGTGACAGGAAGCTCCTTGCTGGTAATTCTGCGAAAAAACCCAATGCAAGAAGGTGCTAAATCGCGCAAAGAGGGCGCAAGACACTGCACACCCCATAGGTAACACTTTGTCAACATAATAGTGCCCCTCAAAATACATTCCCAACAATTCAAAATCAGTTGGATGAATCGGGAGGAGCCTAAACGCCGACTTGATATCACATTTAGCGAGCTGCGCACCTCCACCTAGAAAATTTACCTATTTCAGGGCCTCATCAACTGACGTGTAAGACACTGCTGTGTCTGCTGGAGCAATAAAATCATTAATAGAAGAGCCTTCTGGCCAATACAGGTGCTGGATCATTCGAAACTCCCCAGCTGCCTTTTTAGTGATGACACCGATGGGTGAGATGATCAAATTTGGCAAGGGACACATCTCGAAAGGGCCGGCTACTCTGCCCAATGACACTTCCTCAGACAGCTTAGCTCGAACTACGTGAGGGAACTCCGTTGCTGATTTCAAATTTTCCGCCCACCGACCTTCCCTGGGCCCTTGATAACTAATCTTGAAACTCTCCAACAAACCCCAAAACAATGTGCTAGCCGCTGTCTTATCATGATATGCTTTCAGCCATGGTATCATCGCCTCCAAATTAATTGGCGTAGCCGCCTTTTGGCATAGACTGTAAAGGTGCCCCTCTACCCCTGGCCCCCCATCCTTGCTCGGGCCCTCTCTGTCCACCAGCTGCGTTAAATGTGGTGAAGCACTGGGTAATTGCATGTCGCCCCCCACATTGCGAACATTCGTGTCGAAAGCGACATGCCACCCTGGTGCACAATCCCCTATTAAAATTCCAGCAGGCTCCAACCCCGGCCGCCTGCCCCCACCCTGTGACACCCGCCCCTGATAGAGCGGGACGTGATAGAAAGGGCTTATATGTAACCGGCAGACCACTGGCAGTATGAGTAGTCGCCACAGGATGAGCTGAAGCCATCCATTGGAGCCACAATTCTGCGTCTACCTCTCCCCATGGTTTATTTGGTGCCATGCTCATCCTGGCCCTAAATTCCTCGTCATAATTGAACCAGCAATAGCCTCCAAACTGTAACTGAGCTTTTCATACTACATCCATATATTTAAAAATGGACACTGCTCTCTCAGGGTATTTCTCCGTATATGTGCTGGCAAAAATGAGAAACGCAGACGTCCAGTTTTCCACATTACGTGGAACCCTTGTTCGCCTTGCCAGTTCCCACTCCTCCTCTTTAGAACCTTCTTTTGCCTGGACTTCCCTGTGTAGTAATTTAAAGATGTCGACAAACTCATGATCCCAAATTTTCTGTTTCGTCTTTAAAGATAAATGTGTACCCAGGGGCATCGCTAAGCCAATGTAAGGTAAACGTTTAGCTACCTTACCCACTGTCTGTGATGCGTCCTCCCCTGTCTTCTGCACCGTCACACTCCCTACTTTGTCCGTGCTTTGCTCAACAACTGAGGCCTCTTCCCCCCCAACCTTACCCGACAGTACCTTTGGCTGACTCGAGCCGCTGTGTATATCCCTCACCTGTGGTAAGTCTAACTGTGAAACCGAAGGGGCCCACACCTCCCACCATGGTGTCGTACCTCTCGGAAGATGTTCTGCTCTGTCCCTCAAGCCCACTGGCACACTCGCCCGACGTCTTTTCTTTCGAGAATCTTCAGCTGGCAGGTCCTCATGTGACTTCTGTAAGGTAGAAACATAGGCAGTTGACCCCTTCCCTCCCTCCCCTACCCTTTTTCCCATTCTGATTTGCTGCCTGACTGTACCATCTTCATCACCAAATTCATTCCAAATCACCTCTGCATCCCCACCCTCTTCTCCATACCCCACATTTTGTCTACTACTGCTAGGCAATGCTCCATCTCCTATCCCTCCATCAAAAAAGCGCCAATCTTGAACACGACTCTGTGCTTGAGCTCTGCGTCTTTGTGAAAAATCCGCACTGAAATTTTCTTGCTGCTGCGCTAAATCGCTAGCCACCGCTACTTGTGGCGCTTGTCGAGACCGCTGCTCGCCTTGAGCTACAGTCCGCCCAGAAACAGCTTTCGACCTACAGGCGCTCTTCCCGCCGGTTAGCTGCTCCGCAACTGGTACTCTCGGAAATAGTGATTTTCTAACGGCCTCCCTCTCCTGCGCCTCACCCCTTTGCCCTGAGTGTGGCACCTACACCCACTGCCCTGCATCACACCCTATCTCTGCTAAATCCCCTTGTGCTACTTGACCTGGTGGTAACCTAGGTTCTGGAAAAATACTTTCCTCCATGTCGTGATCTGACCTATAAGAGGGCCCATTATCGCCCTGCCACAAACTCCCACCCAGCTGGTCTACACCAGATACCTAATCATCCTGTTCTTCACTGGACTCACCACTTGTCTCCACCACCTGCGCCACAAAATCCACACCTTCCTCCCCTACACCCAAACCTTCACTCCTCACTTGCTGTAACCTTTTTCAATGCTGCCAGTACCCCCACCAGGCTTCTGCCTATTCTTGTTCTGCACTGGCCGCAAACTGCCCGCAACCTCTTCTTGGTCCCTGTCACTCCCTGAGTCTGACGAATAATCCACCAACGGAAAACCTTGTTCCCCTTTAGAGTGTAAAATCATACCCAGAGGTTCTGCCTCATCACGAACCCGTTGGTCCTCCGTTCCCACCTTCTCAACGCTACCTTGTTGCTCCCAGCTGAGGAGGCATGGTGCAGCACCCCTCCCCAACCCCTCCTGCCCCTCACTCTATTACTTCTGGAAATGAGCCCCCTAAAAATTGCCACTGGGGCCCCCCTCATGCTAACCACCTGCCCTACTGTGGTACCATGTAAAACTCCCTGAGGCAGTGCTATCACCGGGCGCTGTGCAAGGCGTTTTTCCATACCTCTGTCCGCCATGCCGTGTGCACCTCCGCTCCTGAGGCGCGTGTCTCTCCGTGTTCTACTAGCCTGCTGAGGCAAACAGGCTGCTATTGCTCTCTGCACTCCGCTTGCCGCACGACGCCGCATAGACCTTCCCCTGGGCGCAGACGCAGCCTTCGCCTCCTCTGACAGCAGGTCTTCTCTCCCCGCCTTCCTCAGGACTTCCAATGCTGCCCTCACTTTCTCGTCGTTCTCCATGTCTCTCCTGCTCCTCCCCGTCGATTCCGGTCCTTTTGCCACAGAGAAAACTGTTTCTTCAGTGCTGCCTTGTTTCTTACTTTGTTTCTTAATTTCCCCCATGCTCGCGCTTCCCTACTCAAAACGCGCACCTGACTAAAACTACCTACGCGTGCGCGCCCCTCGCTAACGTCCCTACGTGGCCCGTTCCATTCGGGCGAACACTACAGCCCCAGGGGGAGACTGTTTCTCCGCTCCCCCTGGGGCCCCCATTTACCACAGAATACATTCACATTTTTTTCTCATGGCAGTTTTACATTACATTTGCAGACATTCTCACGGTGAGATGCGGAAACCAATTGATACATTGTATGAGGACAGCCTGGGACAGTTGCAATGTCCTTGGTTGGGTACAGAGGTCTCTGGGAACATCTCTCAGTATTGAATCGTGTGAGTTTTACAGTTCTTTATTTGGAACAGGAAGAACAACAACCGTTTCCATGTGATTTTGATTATGTTAACAAGACGGAGGACATTGTAAACACAACTTTAGTTAGCGTAAGCCTAAATTTATGATGCATTGTAGGTAAAGGAAATTAGCTATCACACTTCCATGGAGTCGGCGACCCTGGCACATCTGTCTAAACGGCAACAGTAGAGTAAAAAAAATCAGAAGGTTAATTGCAAGCCAATAAACAATATGAAATTCCTCTTATGGCTTATGCAGCCTTCTTTTTTAGGTGCTGGATCGAGGTGAGCCCAGCCCCTTCCTTCGCCAGCAGTCAATGATTGAACACTCTACAGTGGGGCAGAATCAGTAGACACACAATTGTGGCAAAGGGAGGAAGAGGAAGAGAGGCATTCATAAATAATTTTGGCATCCATTGGGTCCCCATATCAGAAATGCATGAGAGCTGTACATTTAGGATAAAAATATTAAATATCTCAATCAAAATATTGAAGTATGCGAGATTGTGGACAATTTTGACAAAACTGCTCATGTTAAGAAAAATCCTGCATCTGTACTAACTTTTCTAACTTCTTTCAAGCTACTACTTTGATTCTGCATGCTTTCCAGCTTGCAGCTCACATTCTACCATCGCTGCTTCTGAGACCGGATTTCATCTCTTCAGGCCAACCTGTGTCACCGCAGGGACGCTCTTACATTTTTTTCACCTGCTATGGGAAACAGCACTTTCCAGGACCGCCACTATTTCATCTGACTCCCCATTACTTTCTAGAGACCCACAAGAATTATTAAGGAGATCAATACATCCAGTGTGCCCGACTGATGCAGATGTACAACCTTTCTCTGCGATAGGAATACTCAATGATCTGGGGGCGAAGGCGTTAGTCATGCATACTACTCTTGAAAAGCCTTTGGCTTATCTGTCTTTTATCACTATTTACACCTGTTTCTCTGCTCTCCTTCGCCACTAGATCAATGAAAATATTGTTGACCATCAACTATCCTCCTTTACTGAAGTTAGTAACATCCTTGAGAGTGCCCAGGTGGGTTTTGAGACAGTCAAGCCGTGGAAAAAGGGTTAGTATTGGAAGATAATGACACCAGGCTGAAAACTGGGCGAGCACAGCTCTGGAGCCTTAGTCCATCTTGATTTCTCTGTGACCTTCAACATGGTCTACAAGCCCCTCTTCTTGCAGAGGCTGAAGAAGGCAGGCGTGAGAGCCCGCACCTTAGATTGGTTCTCTTCCTTTTCAACCAACTCCATCAATGTTGTCTCAGTCCATCCGGTCAAATCGTGGGCAATGCCACTCTTTGTGAGGAGAACATGGGATTAGCACTTAGTGGATGCCAATAATATGCCAAGAATTGTCACCTTTGTGCCACAGTGAACATTAGGCCTGAGGTGGGCATCATTGTGAAATGAATGCCCACAATATGATACGAATTACCACCATACTGACAGGACCAACATTATCCCATGGATAGACACTACTACGCTATTTATGTGCACAATAAGTCAACAATGACCAGCATGATGTCAGGACCAGAATTATGCCAACTATAGGCAGCATCATGTCATGAATGCCTAGAGTACACCAGGAGCAGCACTTGACTAGGGCTGAGAATCGTGCTATGTATGCCCACAAGTTGCCCACAAGTTGCCAAGAGGTATCACCATTATTCAAGGGCCAGTATTTTACCAATGATGACTAATGGTCATCATGTCAAGGATCCCCACACATTGCAAAGAAATTCCACCCTAGGTGAGTGCACCATTTTACCAGGGGTCGCCAATGGACACCCTGACATGGATTCTATCAAGTTGCCAAGAATGACTACCTTTGCATCAAAGCCAGTATTTTTCAAGGATGGGCAAAGGGCATCATCCAAGGGATGAAGGCTCCAGGGGCTGGCATTTTACTAAGTTTGGGCAATGAGCATAACACAATGGATACCGCAAGTTGATAAGAATTACCAGCATTGTTGGATGGCAAGCATTTTACTATGGCCAGGCAACAGACATCATACCATGGTTGCCTACAAGTTGGCTAAAATTGCCAAGATTTATTACTATGGAGCCAGGCAGTATTTTTCGATGGTGGGCAATGGGCATGAGCCCACAAATTACCAGAAATTTCCACCATTGCACCTGAGCCACTCTACAAGGGTGGGCAGTGGTCACAACACTAATACACATTCTCACACCAATGATTTTTTCAAAATGCTTTCCTTCTGCTGCCGAACTGCCACCCTGACTTGCACTACTGCTTTGGGCTGCTGCTCTCTCTCACAAGGCAGGCAAGTTACCCCTGATCAGCTACCCTGGGAGGAGGGAGTGGCAGATGCGAACATCTCTAGCAGCAATAGGGAGGGCCAAGAGGAAGTGATTGAGAAAGGGGCAAACTGTAATGCCTGAGGGGGCCAACAGGAAGTGCCAGGGGTAGAGGGCATAGACTTGGGAAGCGGGAGTTGCCTTTTTGGGGTACATAAGGATAACCTGGGCAAGCAGGAAGGCCTCGAGGAGAGAGTCGGGAGGAAATAGGGTGGGAAGGTGGCCATAGGTTGTGCTTGGTGCTTAGATACGAGTCTAGAGGGGAATATTGTGAGTGGGTGTTCCAGGGGAGCAGGTCAGTAGTTCCAGCTGGTAAGTGAACCCCCGACAGAGCCAGCAGAATCTCCTTCGATTGAGGTATTATTTTTTTTCCCTCTTATTAGAAAGTCTAGCAGGTGGACTCTTTCACCTTTTGACATACATATGAAAAGTATCCTCCATCTGCATAGCAACAAGTTGCTGTGTTTTTCTTTAGTGCCTTTTCTTAAAAAAACAACAGAATACTTCACCGAGCCGTCAAAGCAACGTCACTTAAAAAGGGGCGGGGGAAAGTGAGCAGGCCTTCAGACATCACACACTTTGAAGGACCCCAAGCTCAAACACCTCAAAAGACTTAAAACGGATTGATAAGAGGAAAGTGGTTTATTTATAGCCATGTGTTATATAAAGGTGACCAGGCATCTAGTCGGAAGTTATTCTGCTTCCTGCTCTTTCCATGTGTTAACCCAGTCCCTGCTGGTTACTTTTCCTCAGTCACATACAAAGCCGTATATCTACATAACCAGGAGTGTGCTCTTTTGAACTCAAAAATGACGGTCAGACACATAACTTAAAACTCTTAAAAACACAAACAAAACATATATTTTTATTGACTCTAAAAATAAACTTGTATAGAAGAATGGCCTTTGAGACTCTAACCTTGAGAGCACAATGCACCTAAGGACAGATCTTCCCATTAGTAGCAGACAGGTACTGCATATGCCAGCCGGCTCCATATCTACGTTTACGGCTTAATCAATTACTTTCATGGAGTCGTGATTCAATATACATTCTCGGTATAATTTGTTTTACAGAGCGACAGGTTTGGCTGTTCCTTGGTTCCGGGGCAGTGGTTCTTTGCAGGTTGTCAGCAGTGGCTTGTTGAGTCACCAGTCTTCGAGGGGAGAGTGACGCTCTTTCCTGCACGGCTGTCTATCATATATTTCAATAAACACTGGAATTCTAATTTCGGTTTTACAGTCTTAAAACAACATGGGCACTTAATCTGGCGGCAGAGCGGCTCAGTGAAACCCACTCAGCGTAATGGATCTTGGCAGTTCTTTCTTGGGCTGATCTCCGGGAATTGATTTTTTGAAACAGACAAATATTTTAAAAGGAAACAAGAAATGACGCAATTTCAGAATGGAGATGGTGAGCAGCGAAAGCAGACTACTAATTCAGTTGCACAAGCCTTCCTTTTAAAAGTGTCTCCTGTGGAAGATGCACGGCGTTAACCAGTTCAAATATCCCCCGTGTTAGAGGAGCAGCTGTAAATAGTATAGTATACTAGTATGAAAATAGTAAATCACCAAAATTGGAGCAGAAGACAATGTCCCCAATTGGCCCTTATTGCATGACCAAGGATCACAAACCTCACCTGAGTCCAGGGGAGGCTCCTTTGCTATGGCGGAGGAGCGTCGCCCCACTGCTTTCTGGCAGTGCGAGAGGCAGAAACATAAACGGGCGGGTGGGCGGGGCTGCTCTGCTTTCCGAGCAGGGCAGGGGAGGAGTGGTGTGCCCACTCCTGAGTGCGCAAAGACTGTTTGGTCGGCCCTCTCAGGCTGCTCAAACCAATCATGCACACTTTTCCCTTCTCCATGCAGGCTGCAGCCTGCATGGAGAACATCCCCACCCAATAAGCCCTTGGTTGGGCGCTGTCCCTACCAATCACAACTCTACTTGCAGCGTTGTGATTGGCTTAAGGGAGGGAGCCTGGCTGCCTGCTTCCTCTTCCTGTTGGAGGCAGGAGAGCACGAGCCGAGAAGATGAGGAACCCGGCCTCAAGGTAAGTTTAAATTATAATTATTTTTATTTTTTTTATGAAACCCCTGCGTGATCCCCCTCCCCGCGCCACCCCCGTACCCGCCACCCCACCCGCGAGCCATGCTGACCGCGACTGCCTGAGTCGCAGGGCCACAAATTTCCATACAATTGCAAAATCTGAGTTGTTCTGTAAGCATGCTAATGACATTCAGCCATCAGTATTCAAACGCTCATAATGCCTTATGATAAGCAAACAGATACAAGGCCCATAGGTTAGTTATTTTCAGTTAAAAGTAGACACAGAAAGCAAAAATATAAAACAAAAGAACATTGCATGCAAGGTGGTGTGAAATCGAGGAGGCACAAACCCGCTGAACTGTGACACCTGTGTTATATTCACTTGGTGTATTGCCCCTGAGATCACACACTTGCAAATTGCAAAGGTTCAGGGTCTTGCACCAACATCTACCCCGTCTTACAATGAGAGGAACAAAATAAAATGTTCTGGCCTATGCTGAAAGATACATACAGCGTTTCTACTCCGTATTCTAATCAGTCTTGACTCCTGTCTAATCCCATTGGTGGCTTTGGACACCCCCTGGACACAGGGCTCAACCAAGAGACCCAGGAACAGAGGACATTCAGAAGGGCACACATCTGGACACAATGCACCATCAAGACCACTGAGGCACTAAACAGAGAATCAGGGGCCTCATTAACTATATATTTGAGGCACGCCAGTGTAGCAAGCCTTCCTGCTGAGTGATGTGCGCCCAAATAAAATGGGAGGAATGAACCATATCTACAAGAAACACCGCATTCCTGTCCACTCTCCTGCGCCGGCACACAAACCGCAGCCATGCGCCAATGCAGACACCCTTGTGTCATGTTGTGGGTGCCTGCATTGCAGGGATGATTGTTTTTGTGCAGAATGCAGCAAGCATAGAAAGAGGAAAAAACGAGGAGAAATAAAAGTATTTCCTCTTGTTGCACCATGTTGTAAATCTGGGAATGAGTCAGCTTCCATGGATATTGTGTGGGAACACCCACAGCAACACCCATGGAACACCCCTTTCACGCAGAGTAATGTGTGAAAGGGGCCCATATTTACAAGGCCATGAAAAGCCACGCAGGGTGACTTTACATGGCCTTGTAAATATGAGCAAGCCCATTGCGCTGCTGGTGCGTCAAAAAAAGTGACGCATCGGCGGTGCAAGGGGCTTGTAAATGATGCCCCAAATGCTTACATTACAGTATATGATTAAGTCAAGAAGAGCCACTGACTTTCTGCTTTATTATCACAACATGGGCATCCTAGTTGAGTACCCCTCAACTATTGTTCCACTACAGATCTTTGTCCAAATTATTAAAATATTTCAGTCTGTATGATTAAGTCATAGTATCAACAATATCCCTAATTAGTTTGCTTACACATTTAAGTTTTTAGGTCTCGGCTGGCGTTCGAGCACATGCGCTCCTCGCCTCGAGACTTATAGTAATCAACTAAGTTTGGAGAAGGGGACTCGAGGCGCCCCCCTCATTTTCATTGGGTAGCGTCAGCATTTATATTAAACGCTGGCTTCCCGTTGAAAAGGAGGGTTTTAGGTTGCCTCCCTTTGGCTTTTTGTGACGGCCCACTTGGACTGGCTCGCCTGCCTTCCTTCTGGCGTAAACGGTGTCTTATCTTTATGGGACCATGTGTTTAAACATATGTGTGTGAGACACTGTGTGAGTGTGACACTGTGTGTGTGAGAGACTGTGTGTGTGAGACTGCGTGTGAGACTGTGTGTGTGTGTGAGACTGTGTGTGTGTGAGAGACTGTGTGTGTGTGAGACTGTGTGTGTGAGAGACACTGTGTGTGTGTGAGAGACACTGTGTGTGTGACACTGTGTGTGTGAGACACTGTGTGTGTGACTGTGTGTGTGAGACTGTGATACTGTGTGTGAGACTGTGTGTGTGTGAGACTTTGTGTGTGTGGGAGACTCTGTGTGTGTGAGACACTGTGTGTGTGAGACACTGTGTGTGTGAGAGACTGTGTGTGTGTGTGTGAGACACTGTGTGTGTGAGAGACACTGTGTGTGAGACACTGTGTGTGAGACTGTGTGAGACTGTGTGTGAGACTGTGTGTGAAACTGTATGTGAGACTGTGTGTATGTGAGACTGTGTGTGAGAATGTGTGTGTGTGACTGTGTGTGTGAGACTGTGTGTGTGCGAGACTGTGTGTGTGCGAGACTGTGTGTGTGTGAGACACTGTGTGTGAGACACTGTGTGTGTGAGACACTGTGTGTGAGACTGTGTGTGTGAGACTGTGTGTGTGTGTGAGACTGTGTGTGTGTGAGACTGTGTATGTGTGAGACTGTGTGTGAGTGGGAGACTGTGTGCGTGAGACTGTGTGTGTGTGTGTGTGAGACTGTGTGTGTGTGAGACTGTGTGTGTGACACTGTGTGACACTGTGTGTGTGGCACTGTGTGTGTGACACTGTTTGTGTGACACTGTGTGTGTGAGACTCTCTACTACTCTCTACTCACCGTCTACTACTCTCTACTGCTCACTCTCTACTACTCAATCTCTACTACTCACTCTCTACTACTCACTCTCTACTACTCTCTACTACTCTCTTCTACCTCTCTACTACTCACTCTCTGCCACTCACTCTCTACTACTCTCTACTACTCACTCTCTACTACTCACTCTCTACTACTCTCTACTACTCTCTACTCACTATCTACTACTCTCTACTACTCTCTCTCTACTACTCACTCTCTACTACTCTCTACTACTTTCTACTACTCTCTGCTCACTCTCTACTACTCACTCTCTTCTACTGACTCTCTACTCACTCTACTACTCACTTTCTACTACTCTCTACTACTCACTCTAATCTCTACTACTCTCTACTACTCACTCTCTGCTACTCACTCTCTTCTACTCTCTACTACTCACTCTCTACTCTCTACCTCTTACCTCTCTCTACCTCTCACGCTACCTCTCGCTTCACCTCTCTCTCTGCCTCTCTCTCTACTACTCTCGACTCTCTGCCTCTCTACCTCTACCTCTCTACCTCTCTACGCGCCCATATATGCACATATATATGTATATATATGCATATGCACTTATATATATGTATGTGTATATATCTACATACAGACATACATATATAAACATATATATACATCGGCATATCTATATAAATACAAATATAAATGCATGCATACATATACATATATGCATACCTATGCATGTTATGTACATGAAAGTTTGAAAGACACTAATAAAAGCAAAGCTAAAAAGCCACCTAATTACAAACAGAATTGCTTTAACTTAAACGAGGGCGAGACCTATTGCATTTTTAATGCTTGTTTACTTTTGTGGCTGGTTTTCGGACAGGGCATGCTACTGGCCTTTGCTAATCCTACCACCTTGCTCAGTACAGGAGAATGGCCTACTGCTGCTTCTGCCAGGCGTTTAACCAAACGGCACAAAGTCATTGCATGCAGTGTGCCAGTGTCCCATTCCAGCAGCAGGGCATCATTTATCTCCCAATTTGCTTGGAGTTGAGGAGAAGTCAAGAAAATGATCACCAGTGGTTTTCCAGGCACCCCGGCTGCCCCAGGGACATAACGCCACAACACCAGTTGCAGAAAGGCACCGCTCGCCCATCGTCACAGCAAGTCTGCTCTGTAGCACGGATACTCTGCAAGCACATTTGATGATCATTTTTCAGGTAGAGTCCAAGGAACGACAGTGAGAAAGACAGAGGGTAGAAAGATAGAAGAAGGACATTATGTTAGTATAATGTCTAGAAAGCATGATTGTGACATTCATAATGAAAATGTATGTTTGGAAAAGACAGATTTTTTCATGAATTTGCAAAGTGAAGTAAGAATCGGGTTTATAGGTGCTACCAAGCCATCTTTACAATAGAGCCCTTTTGTACCTGCTCAGACATGCATAGCAGTTGCTGGCAGTTTCAAGCAGGACAGGACAGTTTTCCTTCTAAACGTGTAAGAAGGTACAGCGGCATAATGATCAGGGCCTTGCTGCTACAAGACAAACATAGAGCTGACTTATTTAATGTCAGAATTGTGTAAACAGTTTAATTCTAACATTGCGATAATGTGGCATAAACCACTGTTGCCTTGCTGTCTCAGCCTATGTACTTGGTTTTTGCCTTGCATGTGTTGGCAAAAGCCTTACTGTGACCAACACTGGGTATTTGACTTGAATTACCTTCCGCTCAGGTGAAGGTTACCAACTGGCAATCGTTTGATGATATCTCCTTCCTCACTTGTTTGAACAGTGTCAGATCCGGATCCCCCCTTGATCTAATACCAGCAAGAGTTTTAAAGTCATTGGATCTTGAACCCCGTCGGGTTCTAATGAGACTTCTTAATGCTTCCCTGTCTGTTAGACCTGTCAGCCCTTTGGGTGGTCCCTCCTCATCATTATTTATTTTGTCCCACTTTTGCCTCAAACCCTGTTAGTATTTTTCCTTTTTGGGAACCACCAGACTTTTTCGTATTGATGCAGATTCAGGGAGCCATTTTATCTACCCCTGGAACTTCTGTCTGAGGGCCTGGAGCACAAAATGGTGGCCACCTGTGACATCATCAGAACCCACTGGAACCTACTAGAACCTTCTGCAACATTCTGGAACCCTGTGACAGTTGGAGGCGGTTTGGAATGTTGAGAAGCTAAAGCCAGAGTTGACAGTTGGAGTTGGCAGTTGGCACCTGACTGGTGAAGAGAGAGGAGCAAAAACCTGAAGGAGGAAGGAGTGAGGCATCAGGGGTGGAAACTTGTGCCTGGAGTGGGGTCCATAAACCCACCCTTGATACTAGTCCCTACTGACTGAGCCCAGCCTGGAGCCCTGTGTGGGACAAAGCAAGAAAAACCATCTTAAGGACCTGGACAGCAGGAACAGGCCTTAGAAGTAAAGAAAAGCAAGAATCTGACCTGTTTATTGGTTTCCCTGGAGTCCGACGTCGAGAAGCCTGAGACCTGGAGCCCGAGGTGGAGAAGCGGCGCTGACTGGAAAGCAGACGTCGTACCCGGAGCCGCCAGAGGTCGAGAGAGGGTGCCGACGGAGGTCGTGGAGAGTACCAGAGGTCGAGGAGGAAGTTACCCGAGGTCGAGTGAGCGGCGTCGACGGGGGAGTGAAGTCCGCCCTCCGGAGTCGCCGGAGACCGAGGTGAAGCGTGCCGGAGGTCGGGAGTGGAGGTCGCACTCCGGAGTCGCCGGAACCTGAAGAGAAGCGTGCCGGAGGTCGGGAGTGGAGATCGCACTCCGGAGTCGCCGGAACCTGAAGAGAATCGTGCCGGAGGTCGGGAGTGGAGGTCGCACTCCGGAGCCGGCGGAAGTCGACATCGAGCCAAGACAGCCCGACGTCATCGAACCGGAGGTCGACATCGAGCCGAGGCCGCCGACATCGAACCGGAGCTGCCCGAAGTCGACATCGAGCCAAGACTGCCCGACGTCATCGAATCGGAGATCGACATCGAGCCGAGGACGCCGACATCGAACCGGAGCCGCCTATCGACGTCGTCAAGAACTGACATTGCGCCGAGGCCGCCGACATCGAACCGGAGCTGCCTCACGGCGTCGACACGACTCCAGCGGCGTCGGAGCTTCATGAAAAGGGCAGTAAGTGGAATAGAGGGCGCCTAAGGCCCTGTGGAGCCCTGAGAGACTAACCTAGGGTGCTGGAACCAGCTTGATTGTGCCAGGGGTGAGCTGAGACTTATACAGAGGGGTTGTGTAGTGTGGGAGAGCCAGATCTCTAGATTCCCCCTTTATCTACCTCAGTTTAGGCCTCAGCCTTGTCCAAGCCAGGGAGTATACCCCTCAGGCCATCCAAATCTTTACAAGCTGGGATTGGGTCAAATCATCCCATAGTACCTCAGGAATGTGAACTGATTTACAAGTGTCACTGTTGGCTTTTATTATTTATTGAGGGTACTGTATTTATTGTATTTATCTAAATTATTCCTGTAATGTATTTTATTGTCCTGAGCTAACTTATCCCTGCACAGTATTTATTCCCTCACAGTATTTATTTGACCTGAACCTATTTATTGCACCTGTAAAGTGTTATTATTTATTTGACCTGCACTTTGTAAGGAAAAGCCTTGTGTACTGTGATTGTCTTATTATTTATTTAATCAGCAACTAAGAGAAAAGAAGATAAACACAGAGATATTTTCATAATTTTTAAGGTGTAGTGTCGTTTTTGGAACGGATGCACGCATGGTTATTGTGTGGGTATTGCGTATGCTTAACATGGTGCCTGACCCCTGACCACTCGAGCCAAGCTACCACTGTGTATGTCTGGAAAAATCCCATTACCACCACCCTTCATGGTGTAAGAGTGGGGTTTTTCTAACATAATTGGTGTTCAGCGGCGGGATTGAGCTGTGCCTACGCATACTCGACAATAACTGTGGGTAGTCCATAGGCCTACACCTGGAGTTTTCTCAAAGCGGCCTTCCTAATTGTGAGTTTTTGTTTTTTCCAAATTTACTCTGGTGGTGGGAGGAGGTATTATTAAAGGTACCCCCCTGCATTGCTTCTGTAAAAACCTGTCTTCTGTTCTGAGTGGGCAAAATGGAGTTTGTGCTAGAAGACCTGGAAACCTATACTGTGGCCCAACTCAGGGAGTTTTGTCAGCGGGAGGGGGTGTATTGTCCCCCAGGAGCAAAGAAGGGTGCACTCCAAACCAGCTTAAGGGCTTGGGGGGAGGCACGACGAGAAAGCAAGGCTGAGGAGGAGGACAGGGATAGAGAGCCCGACAGTGAGGGAGCTGGTTTGTACCAACCTGAGGTGGGGTACCTGTTAGCGGGGCCCAGGACACTTTCTAGGAAGGGCAGCAGTGCCTCTAGCGGTGCTTGTCTGAAGTGGAGTTAACAGACCGGAGGGAGAAAAGACAGCTCACATGGGACTTAGCAAGGCTGGAGAAAGAGAAGGAGGAACAGAGGATGGCTCATGAGCTAAGGCTGAAAGAGATAGATCTTCAGATCCTAAGAGTCGGGGCACACACTGTTCCTAATGGTGGCAGCAAAGACCAAGAAAGAGAGTTCACTAGGGAACCCAAACCCTACCTGCCAAAGGACATAGTAGCTAGCTATGGAGTGGGCGACGATATTGCCAAGTGGCTAGCGGCCTATGAGGTCTCGTTAAGGGCCCATGGGGTTCCAGAGAAGTACTGGGGAGCGGGATTGTACAAGTACATGCCTCCAGCTGGTAGGGATGCTTTATTGGCCCTAGAGGAGGATGAGCAGACCCACTACCCCACCATGAAGGTGGCGCTCATAAGAAAGTTTGGACTAACACCCGAAAAGTACAGACAGAAGTTCCGGGGTAGTCACAAACTGGGCACCCAGAATTGGGTGGACTTCCTGGACTATGCAAAGAAGGCACTAGAGGGTTGGATTCAGGGCAGTGAAGTGAGGAACTACGAGGGGTTGTTTGATTTAGTACTGAAGGAACACCTGCTCGAAAAATGTTTCCCTGAACTGCGTCAACACCTGGTGGATAGCAAGCTGACCAATCCCCGGAAGCTTGCTGAGGAGGCGGACATTTGGGCTAGTACCCGGGTGTCCACAAGGGGGACTGGAGGGGATACTCAAAAGGCCGGACAGGGCGCCCCCCAGAAGAAAGAGGGAGGGGAAAAGAAAAAGGAGTTCTCCAAAGGCCCCCAAAATAACTTCCAAGGGAAGGGAACAGGATTCACCCCTAGGGCTAACCCACCCAGAAACCCTAATCCTGGCCAGAGTCAGCAGCCAAGGGTTGTCCATTGCTACGAGTGCGGTGGCGTTGGACACTATAAGGGAGATGCGAAGTGCCCGAAACGACCACCCCCTCCCATTGGAGGAAAGGCCCCCGGAGTAGCTAGTGTAGTGCTCGGGGAGGAGATGCCCTTAATTAAGGGAAGGGAGTGGGCGGGTGTCACTTTAGTGTCCCTGGGAGAACGGGAGATGGTTCCTAAGATCCAGGTGCCCGCAAATACCGTAAAGTATGGGCAGTGGGTCACCATCAACGGCCAAAGAGGGGTGGCTCTGAGAGACACAGGAGCCAGTATGACTATGGTGCGTAGCCAACTGGTGTCTCCAGAGCAGGTAATTCCCGATGTACTCCACCCAGCCGCGATGGCTGACGGCAGAACAGGCCACTATCCAGTGGCCGAGGTTCCCTTTGAATGGGGGGGGGTTGCAGGTTCACTTCGAGTTGCCGTAAGCCCTGCCGTGCCAGTTGACTGTCTGCTGGGGAATGACATGGAGCACAACGCTTGGAAGGAGGTGGAATACCGGACTCATGCCGAGATGCTGGGTACACCTGACTGGGCCTGTGTGAGCACAAGGTCCGCGACTGCCCGGAGAGGGAGTTCGTTTCGGCTGGAGCCTGGAACAAAGGCCCAGCCAGCTGCCAGTCAAGGGAAGAACCGAGAACAGGAGGAGCCTGCCTCGGCGTCTGCACCCCGTAGGACGGATAGGCCACCGGAGGTGGTGGACCAGGAGTCTGCGGTGGGGGATGTTACCAAACTGGAGGACCTACCCATCCCGGCCGAGTGGCACGTGGAGGGAGGCCCGTCCAGGGAGGAATTCTGCCAGGGCCAGAGGGAGTGCCCTACCCTTGAGGGGCTGAGGCGACAGGCCGAAGCCCAGGCAGCAGGGAACGTTGAAGGGAACTACAGTGTTTACTGGGAGGATGGCCTCCTCTACAGTGAACCCAAGGCACCCCTACATGGATCGTCACGAGCCTTGGTAGTTCCTCAACGTTATCGAGCCTTCCTTCTGGAGTTGGCTCACGAGATCCCATTGGCAGGACACCTGGGGCAAGACAAGACCTTCGCCCGTCTTGTCCCCCACTTTTATTGGCCTCAAATGAAAGTGTCGTCCGATACCTACTGCCGGACATGTGTGTCTTGCCAAGCCAGTGGGAAAACAGGGGTGAAGCTGAAAGCTCCCCTGGAACCACTTCCTGTCGTTAGCACCCCCTTTGAAAGGGTGGGCATCGACATTGTGGGTCCATTAGATCCGCCTACTACAGCTGGTCACAGGTTTATCCTGGTTCTGGTGGATCATGCCACACGGTACCCAGAGGCAATACCTCTGAGGACCATTACAGCACCTGTTGTGGCTAGGGCCCTGATGGGAATCTTTACCCGAGTGGGTTTTCCCAAGGAAGTTGTGTCCGACAGGGGGACCAACTTCATGTCAGCGTACATGCGGGCCATGTGGAAGGAGTGTGGAGTGACCTACCGGTTCACAACTCCTTACCACCCCCAGACCAATGGTCTGGTGGAGAGGTTTAACAAAACCTTGAAAGGCATGATCAGAAGTCTGCCTGAAAGCCTGCGGAGGAAATGGGACGTCCTCCTACCCTGTCTACTCTTTTCTTACAGGGAAGTGCCACAGAAGGGAGTGGGCTTCAGCCCCTTCGAGCTTTTGTATGGGCACCCTGTACGTGGACCTCTCAACCTGGTGAGAGACGGATGGGAGAGAACTCCCAGGAAGCTTCCCCAGGACGTGGTGAGCTACATGCTGGCCTTCCGGAGCCAAATGGCTAAGTTGTGGAAGCAAGCTTCTGACAACTTGGAAGCCAGCCAAGCAGTAATGAAGGCGTGGTATGACCACAACGCTCACCCGGTGGAGTTGGAGCCTGGCCAGAAGGTGTGGGTGATCGAACCGGGAGAGCTTAGCGCCCTCCAGGATCGCTGGTCAGGACCCTTTGAGGTGTTGGAGAAGAAGGGTAAGGCTACCTACTTGGTGGATCTTAAAAACCCTCGTCAGCCCCTACGGGTGCTGCATGCCAACCGCCTCAAACCCCACCACGAGAGGCCCGAAGTCATCTTGATGATGGTGACTGACGGAGCAGAGGACGCGGAAAGCGAGCCTCTCCCCGATTTGTTTGCGTCTCAAGAGAAGGATGGGTCGGTGGAGGGAGTGATTCTCTCCCCATCTCTAACTCCTGAACAGCAGGAGGACTGCCGCCAGGTCCTGGGACAGTACTCTTCGTTGTTCTCCCTTGTTCCGGGTAGGACTCACCTGTGCGTCCATGACGTGGACACAGGAGACAGCCCACCTGTGAAGTCCAAGATCTACCGGATGTCAGACAAGGTGAAGGCCAGCATTAACAGTGAAGTCACTAAGATGCTGGAGCTAGGAGTGATCGAACCTTCTAGCAGCCCCTGGTCCAGTCCGGTGGTACTAGTACCAAAAGCTGCACCACCGGGTGCCCAACCGGAACTGAGGTTCTGTGTGGACTACCGGGGACTGAATTCAGTAACCAAAACTGATGCTCATCCGATCCCTAGGGCGGATGAATTGATTGACCGGCTGGGAGCTGCCCAATATCTAAGTACCTTTGACCTTACTTCTGGGTACTGGCAGATCTCTTTGACTGATGGAGCAAGGGAAAGGTCAGCCTTCTCCACGCCCAATGGCCACTACCAGTTCTGTGTGATGCCCTTTGGGCTCAAGAACGCACCTGCCACGTTTCAGCGCCTGGTAAACCAGATCCTCACCGGAATGGAGAGTTTCTCTGCTGCTTATCTGGATGACATAGCCGTCTTCAGTAACAGCTGGGAGGATCACTTGCGTCACCTGCAAGCTGTTCTCCAGGCCCTGAGACAAGCTGGGTTAACGATCAAGGCCAGCAAGTGCCAGATCGGGCAGGGGTCGGTAGTGTACCTTGGACACTTGGTGGGTAGGGGAGCGGTGCAACCCCTCCAGGCGAAGATCGAGGCCATCATGGCCTGGGAACCCCCCAAGACACAGACTGAGGTCCGAGCTTTTCTGGGCCTCACGGGATACTACCGCCGCTTCGTGAAGGGATACGGTACCATCGTAGCCCCCCTCACGGAGCTCACGTCCAAGAAACAACCTCGGCGGGTAGTCTGGACGGAGGCTTGTCAGCAGGCCTTCGTGAAGCTGAAGCAAGCCATGTGCGAGGCCCCGGTCTTAAGGGCCCCAGACTTTTCCAAGAAGTTCATTGTCCAGACAGATGCATCAGAACATGGCATTGGGGCAGTGTTATCGCAACTCAATGAAGAGGGTCTGGATCAACCCGTGGTCTTCCTATCCCGGAGACTACTTCCCAGGGAACAGAAGTGGAGTGCAATAGAGCGTGAAGCCTTTGCAGTGGTATGGGCTCTGAAGAAGTTGCGGCCATACCTGTTTGGCTCGCACTTCCTGGTTCAGACCGACCACAGACCCCTTCGTTGGCTGATGCAGATGAAGGGGGAGAATCCCAAGTTGTTGAGGTGGTCTATCTCCCTACAGGGAATGGACTTTCAGGTGGAACATCGGCCTGGAGTGGACCACGCCAATGCGGACGGTCTCTCAAGGTATTTCCGCCTTAGTGATGAGAACTCCCAAGGGGTTGGGTAGCTCTCTCCACTTTCAGCTGGGGGGGACGCGTGTTGGACCTGTCAGCCCTTTGGGTGGTCCCTCCTCATCATTATTTATTTTGTCCGACAAGGTGAAGGCCAGCATTAACAGTGAAGTCACTAAGATGCTGGAGCTAGGAGTGATCGAACCTTCTAGCAGCCCCTGGTCCAGTCCGGTGGTACTAGTACCAAAAGCTGCACCACCGGGTGCCCAACCGGAACTGAGGTTCTGTGTGGACTACCGGGGACTGAATTCAGTAACCAAAACTGATGCTCATCCGATCCCTAGGGCGGATGAATTGATTGACCGGCTGGGAGCTGCCCAATATCTAAGTACCTTTGACCTTACTTCTGGGTACTGGCAGATCTCTTTGACTGATGGAGCAAGGGAAAGGTCAGCCTTCTCCACGCCCAATGGCCACTACCAGTTCTGTGTGATGCCCTTTGGGCTCAAGAACGCACCTGCCACGTTTCAGCGCCTGGTAAACCAGATCCTCACCGGAATGGAGAGTTTCTCTGCTGCTTATCTGGATGACATAGCCGTCTTCAGTAACAGCTGGGAGGATCACTTGCGTCACCTGCAAGCTGTTCTCCAGGCCCTGAGACAAGCTGGGTTAACGATCAAGGCCAGCAAGTGCCAGATCGGGCAGGGGTCGGTAGTGTACCTTGGACACTTGGTGGGTAGGGGAGCGGTGCAACCCCTCCAGGCGAAGATCGAGGCCATCATGGCCTGGGAACCCCCCAAGACACAGACTGAGGTCCGAGCTTTTCTGGGCCTCACGGGATACTACCGCCGCTTCGTGAAGGGATACGGTACCATCGTAGCCCCCCTCACGGAGCTCACGTCCAAGAAACAACCTCGGCGGGTAGTCTGGACGGAGGCTTGTCAGCAGGCCTTCGTGAAGCTGAAGCAAGCCATGTGCGAGGCCCCGGTCTTAAGGGCCCCAGACTTTTCCAAGAAGTTCATTGTCCAGACAGATGCATCAGAACATGGCATTGGGGCAGTGTTATCGCAACTCAATGAAGAGGGTCTGGATCAACCCGTGGTCTTCCTATCCCGGAGACTACTTCCCAGGGAACAGAAGTGGAGTGCAATAGAGCGTGAAGCCTTTGCAGTGGTATGGGCTCTGAAGAAGTTGCGGCCATACCTGTTTGGCTCGCACTTCCTGGTTCAGACCGACCACAGACCCCTTCGTTGGCTGATGCAGATGAAGGGGGAGAATCCCAAGTTGTTGAGGTGGTCTATCTCCCTACAGGGAATGGACTTTCAGGTAGAACATCGGCCTGGAGTGGACCACGCCAATGCGGACGGTCTCTCAAGGTATTTCCGCCTTAGTGATGAGAACTCCCAAGGGGTTGGGTAGCTCTCTCCACTTTCAGCTGGGGGGGACGCGTGTTGGACCTGTCAGCCCTTTGGGTGGTCCCTCCTCATCATTATTTATTTTGTCCCACTTTTGCCTCAAACCCTGTTAGTATTTTTCCTTTTTGGGAACCACCAGACTTTTTCGTATTGATGCAGATTCAGGGAGCCATTTTATCTACCCCTGGAACTTCTGTCTGAGGGCCTGGACAACAAAATGGTGGCCACCTGTGACATCATCAGAACCCACTGGAACCTACTAGAACCTTCTGCAACATTCTGGAACCCTGTGACAGTTGGAGGCGGTTTGGAATGTTAAGAAGCTAAAGCCAGAGTTGACAGTTGGAGTTGGCAGTTGGCACCTGACTGGTGAAGAGAGAGGAGCAGAAACCTGAAGGAGGAAGGAGTGAGGCAGCAGGGGTGGAAACTTGTGCCTGGAGTGGGGTCCATAAACCCACCCTTGATACTAGTCCCTACTGACTGAGCCCAGCCTGGAGCCCTGTGTGGGACAAAGCAAGAAAAACCATCTTAAGGACCTGGACAGCAGGAACAGGCCTTAGAAGTAAAGAAAAGCAAGAATCTGACCTGTTTATTGGTTTCCCTGGAGTCCGACGTCGAGAAGCCTGAGACCTGGAGCCCGAGGTGGAGAAGCGGCGCTGACTGGAAAGCAGACGTCGTACCCGGAGCCGCCAGAGGTCGAGAGAGGGCGCCGACGGAGGTCGTGGAGAGTACCAGAGGTCGAGGAGGAAGTCACCCGAGGTCGAGTGAGCGGCGTCGACGGGGGAGTGAAGTCCGCCCTCCGGAGTCGCCGGAGACCGAGGTGAAGCGTGCCGGAGGTCGGGAGTGGAGGTCGCACTCCGGAGTCGCCGGAACCTGAAGAGAAGCGTGCCGGAGGTCGGGAGTGGAGATCGCACTCCGGAGTCGCCGGAACCTGAAGAGAATCGTGCCGGAGGTCAGGAGTGGAGGTCGCACTCCGGAGCCGGCGGAAGTCGACATCGAGCCAAGACAGCCCGACGTCATCGAACCGGAGGTCGACATCGAGCCGAGGCCGCCGACATCGAACCGGAGCTGCCCGAAGTCGACATCGAGCCAAGACTGCCCGACGTCATCGAATCGGAGATCGACATCGAGCCGAGGCCGCCGACATCGAACTGGAGCCGCCTATCGACGTCGTCAAGAACTGACATTGCGCCGAGGCCGCCGACATCGAACCGGAGCCGCCTCACGGCGTCGACACGACTCCAGCGGCGTCGGAGCTTCATGAAAAGGGCAGTAAGTGGAATAGAGGGCGCCTAAGGCCCTGTGGAGCCCTGAGAGACTAACCTAGGGTGCTGGAACCAGCTTGATTGTGCCAGGGGTGAGCTGAGACTTATACAGAGGGGTTGTGTAGTGTGGGAGAGCCAGATCTCTAGATTCCCCCTTTATCTACCTCAGTTTAGGCCTCAGCCTTGTCCAAGCCAGGGAGTATACCCCTCAGGCCATCCAAATCTTTACAAGCTGGGATTGGGTCAAATCATCCCATAGTACCTCAGGAATGTGAACTGATTTACAAGTGTCACTGTTGGCTTTTATTATTTATTGAGGGTACTGTATTGATTGTATTTATCTAAATTATTCCTGTAATGTATTTTATTGTCCTGAGCTAACTTATTCCTGCACAGTATTTATTCCCTCACAGTATTTATTTGACCTGAACCTATTTATTGCACCTGTAAAGTGTTATTATTTATTTGACCTGCACTTTGTAAGGAAAAGCCTTGTGTACTGTGATTGTCTTATTATTTATTTAATCAGCAACTAAGAGAAAAGAAGATAAACACAGAGATATTTTCATAATTTTTAAGGTGTAGTGTCGTTTTTGGAACGGATGCACGCATGGTTATTGTGTGGGTATTGCGTATGCTTAACACGGTGCCTGACCCCTGACCACTCGAGCCAAGCTACCACTGTGTATGTCTGGAAAAATCCCATTACCAACTCCCTTCATGGTGTGGGAGTTGGGTTTTTCTAACACTGTCTGAGTCTCATGTGATACCAGAATGGAAGCACGCAATGGTTGTCCCCCTCTTAAAGAAGGCCGGTGCGGACACTTCTAACTTGTCCAATTTTAGACCCATATCCTTGTTGCCTTTTTTTTCTAAGGTGCTGGAAAGACATGTTAATTCTCAGTTAAACCAATTAGTGGAAAGTTCGGAATTTCTGCATCCTTCTCAATCCGGCTTCCGAGCACACTATTCTACTGAGACCGCTCTCCTTGGGGTTACGGAGAGGCTGCGGCACGGTATTGATCGAGGGGAAACATCTGCACTCATCCTATTGGATTTGAAGCGGCCTTCGATACCGTGTCCCATTCCATCCTTTTAAACTCTCTCCGGTCCCTAGGAGTAGATGGCCCTGCACTTGCCTGGATTGCCTCATTTTTGAGTGAGCGCACTTTTCAGGTCTTTTCGGCGAAAGCCTCCTCGGCCATCTGTTCATCGGCACATGGCGTTCCCCAGGGGTCTATACTTAGCCCTCTGCTATTCAACATCTATGTTAGACCCCTGGCCACCATCGTAGAGGACGCTGAGCTGACAATCTTTTCATACGCCGATGACACCCAGATTGTTTTTTCTCTTTCCAGCAACGAAGGCAACTGTGAATCTGTCTTGAAGAACGGATTATCGCGTGTCGCCGAGTGGATGCAAATGCATCTACTTAAGTTGAATGGCGACAAGACGGAGGTCGTCATTTTGGGAAAGAACAAAGAGTTATGGGGCCCTCAGCACAGGCCAAGTGATATGGGACCCATTCCACAACCGGTCTCTGTAGTTCGTAACCTTGGCTTTCTTATAGATGATAAGCTATCCATGAGACAGCAAGCCACCAAGGTTGCCTCTACTTGTTTTGCCATCTTAAGATGGCTTCAGAAAATTTTGTGGATGCTTCCTCACTCTACTCAGAGAACCGTCGTACAGGCGTTAGTTATATCTCGCCTTGATTACGGTAATGCTCTCTATCTTGGTGCCGACATTTCTACCTTGAACAAACTCCAGGTGGTACAAAACTCGGCGGCACGACTTCTCTGCAATCTACTGCGGAGATCCTCGGCTGCACAAGCTCTTCGCGATTTGCATTGGTTGAGAATCCCTAGCCGCATAAAATTTAAGGCCCTTTGCTATCTTTTTAAGATCAAACATGGCGTGGCCCCAAAATATTTAAAGAGTCTTGTTCAAACCTACAAACCTAACCGTTTGCTGCGATCCTCGGCAAATGGCGATTTTGTTGTCCCAAGATTTAAACTTGTAAAAATGGGTGGTCGGTCCTTCTCCCATCTGGGCCCCAAATTTTGGAACACACTGCCTACTGCCCTTAAGCTGGAAGCCAACTTGTTTGGTTTCCGGAAAAAACTGAAGACTCTGCTTTTTTTATAGCCTTTTTACTGTTTTAGTTGGTCCTGACATAGTACTGCGTTTTCTTTTCTTCTTGAGTCTATCCCTGGCGCCGGGAAACCCACTGCGGGTAGCTGTTGCGCATTATAAGTTCTATAAAATAAATAAAATAAAAATAAATAGGAATGAATGGGGAGGTATTCTTTAATTGCGAATCGCAATTTGCAATTCACAATTAAGGAATATGTAGGATTCGCAAAATTATTTGCAAATCCTACATACATAGCATTTTGCGATTCTCAAATAGCAATTCGCAAAAAATCGCTATTTGAGAATCGCAAAACCAGACTTTCATCCATATGACCCTTAGGGTTTTGCGAATCCTACATATTCCTTAATTGCGAATTGCGAATTGCAAATTGGGATTCGCAATTAAGGAATACCTCCCCATTCATTCCAATGGGCCTAGTGGCCCATAGGAATGAATGGGAAGACATTCTCAATTTGCGATTCTCAATTAGAGAATCGCAAATTGAGAATGCAATTTCAAGGGTGCCAGGGTGTCAAAAGGACACCCTGTTGCATCCCTGAAATGTGCATGTGTGCACATGTGCACACATACATGCCCTGAGGGCATGTATGTGCGTCACATGGCACTTTGAAAAATGCAAAAAAGTGCTTTTTCAGCGAAATCGCAAATTACCACCAACTTGAAGTAGGTGGTAATTTGCAATTCCTTAAGCCCAAATTGCACTTTTTCTGTGCCTCTTACATTGCATTTAAGGAATCGCAAAATTTGCGATTCCTTAAATGCAATCGCAAAATAAGGAATCACAAATTTTGCGATTCCTTATTTTGCGAGGCAGTTTTACCTTAATACATCCCACTTAGCTAAATTGCGATCGCATACGCCGAAATTCGCAGAATTTCGGCGTTTGCGATCGCAATATTGAATGATACATGTGGCCCTCAGTCCAGAAGTCCAAAGTGCCAGCAATCTCCATCTACAAAGGCATATTTCTTACAACAATACTTATCAATTACAGTTTTTCGAGGTCATGAAGTACAACTAATCACCAAATTATATTTGTTTTAACTTGGTACATGCCAACAGTTCTTGGGACTTTTCAGGATTATGTTTATTTTGGGGTTTTCTCAAGTTCTTATATCTTTCGGAAGCTTTTGTTGATGCATTATTTTTCTTTGTGGGTCTTTGATTCGCTACCGCTCAAGATTTTAGTGTTCACCAATTGTTTCAATTTACTAGCTTTAATGGACTATCTGTTTAGGTTATGTCTTTGTAGAAAACTTGAATACACTGTCGGTCAACCAGTGCTCAAACTAGGCTTTGCAACATCGCAATTGCATTCTGGTGTTGCAGAATGTAGTCCCTAGATTCTATACAAAGCGGATAGTAGGCGCTAATGCAGATCTGCATCTGCAAAGGACCTCCATCAAGTCAAATATTGTTTGCAGGGTAAGTGTCATGTGTAAGGAGGGTTTAAATTCTCTAACAGCCTTCTAGATAGCATACAAGTATTTATAATCGCATGGTAGAATTGCAGAATGTTCTAGTCCACACGAAAGGTGCAAAATGCTTTGTGAAGACCAATGTGTTCTTACAAATTCTCTTGAATCATGGGGATATAGTCAGAGTCTGGATGCTGGAGACACCTTGTGATTTCATAGTGCATGTTAAGTCATGATTAGTTGCTCTTCTCCCGCATAGTCTCCATTAACGTGGTCCATGATGAGGCAATATGGTTTGCTGTACCTTTATCAGGCATCCTGTCCTTGGCGAAGGATCTGTGAAGATGACTAGGATACATTGCTTTCAGCCCAGCCTTTAATTGGTCAAGACATAGGGGCACATGCATTATTGCATTTGCGATTACTTAAATTGAGATTGCATTTAGGGAGTCGCAAATTGCAAATCCGTAAATGCAGTGCAACAACAGCAAAAAATTAGCGATTTCGCAATTAAGAAATGTAAATTACCATCAACTTAAAGTTGATGGTAACTTGCAAAAACTTTGAAAAAGGCACAAAAGTGCATTTTTCAAAGTTCTATGTTGCATCAGGGTGTCCTTTTGGCCCCCTTATCACCCTTAAAATTGCATGCGCAATTTGCAAGTACCTATTTGGTACTCGCGAATTGCACATACAATTCCCATTGACTCCTATGGGTCTAGGGCCCATAGGAATCAATGGGAAGCCATTCCTTAATTGCGACTCGCAATTTGCGACTCGCAATTAAGATTTTAAGGAATCGCATTTTTTGGGGCGAATCCTCCGTGCATTGCAATTTGCGATTTCTAAATAGGGAATCGGTAAAATTTGCTGTTTAGAAATCGCAAAATGCAGAATTGATGCACGTGCCCCTTGGTTCACTTCTATTGCAATCTTGGATTAATACAACAGATAAGAATGATATGGAATTGAAATTCCAAGGATCGAAAATACGCTGCCCTTGCAGTAATTGGACAATCTTTCTTGTACTTGCATAATTACTGTCTACAGGTCACAATGTACTCAGTCTTGGCCATTGAATTAATTTGAAGTTGTTGTAGTCATTAACTTCAGCAGATTAATGGACCTGGTACTATCTCACCAAGGAAAGGCCAGGATGAGCAGTATCAGGAGATTCACCGAAAAATGGCAGATGACCAGTCCAAAAGCCTATATACTTTCCCCACCGCATTTAGAGTGTGGGTGAAGAAAAGGTTCCATATAGTGGAACAGCTCCATTTCTGTGTCTTCAGCAACACCTATCCAGTGGCCTTTTTGTCAACAATCACCACTGAAAGAATTGCAGTGTTGTGTAGTTCCTACAAATCTATATAGGATCTGTGTGTTTAGAAAACAAAAACTAAGGGATTAGTGTTTCAGACTGATTGCAGATACCCCCATAGGATATGTTAGTCTGTAGACCAGCTAGCTCACTGTGCCACTAAAAGACCCACAACCTTACCAAGTAGCGAATAGTTTCTGGCAACTATCGAACATGACAACCCTGACCCCTCAGGGATCGTGGAAACAGTACAGTACTTTTCGCTGAGTCACTCGTGCTCACTCGGTCTCCGAGAGATGTACAGAATAAACGTGGGGATGTTTTCAAAAGGCATTTATTGAACCAGCGTCATTCTAGTATAAAAGACATGTGCTGTAAAAACCATTAGACAGAAACAGATGTATATGGTTATAAGCACTAACAGAGTAAATAAAAGGTAGAATTCTACCTAAAACAATGAATATACGCAGACATATAGATACTTTGCAGTAATCATGAGTACTACAATGCAAACCCTAACAAGATGTACCTCAGTGTACCTAGCATCTATGTAGGTGTATAGCCAAGAATCCCTCTAGGAAAGAGCCAACCTCATTACCTGATGGGAGAGAATGAAGGACCCCGTCTTGGTCTCCAGTTGGACACCCCGCGAGGATGTCACACCACTGCGTGCTGGAGTGTCTGCAGGCAGGGACTTCAGCGTCATGTGTCAGCATGGAAGTTTCTCCTCTGGTTAGCCCATCGAAGATGGGGTACCTTTATACCCGAAAGGTACACTCAGGGGTTCTACCTAGATGTCTCGTGGTACTGTGGCCTTGTCGGCCAAGGATGACGATAATGGTGACTTTTGTACAGTTATTGTGCAGAATATGGTAATCCTGCTGTGATACTAAGAATCCTCATGCATAATAAATGAGGCTAGTATTAGAAGAAAACCACACAACATTTATTCGGTACCTAACTAGGTAAAAGTTCAGTACCGGAGCCGTTATGTAGAGCAAGGTAGGACAATTGTAGATAAAAGGTCGTGCAACTACCTAGACCTAAATTGAGGTACTTTGGAGCTCATTACACCCACTCCTCATCCAACAGGACGACAAGATTAACAAACGCTAAAATATGCCTGTTATAAAATTATAAAAGACATTGCTAAAATATGAGTATAAATGGTATCTGTTAAAAACGATGCAAAAGCTAAAAAAGCTCTATAAGTCAACTAAATAGTCAATATACTCTAAGACCAACTGAGCACGCCGAAAGCCAAAGTACTCAGTGACAGCAAGAGGGAAAAATAAAACAAAAATGTTTTTTCGAATTCCAATTTAGGTTGTTTTGGAAAAAGGCCGAATTGTTCTCAAAATGTTTATGTGTCCTGTGTGGCAAACGCAACATCACTGCTACTTGCCTGTAACACCTCTTGGATCAGGTCAATGGAGCAAACGTGGTCTTTTCCAATTCCCACATCCACTGCTGAGGAAGTACTCGATGCCTGTGAACCTTTTGCAGAGCCGGTGTCCATTCCGACAGCAGCTGAAGCATCCTGTGGTGGAACTAAGAATGCCATCATCAACATTGGAATACGCTGAGGACACTGCACTATGTGGGCCTTTAATGCGTCCAGCATAACGTCCACGTCTGGAGGCTCAACCGATGGAAGTGTTATACATATGTCCAACACGCATTCATATCAGCAGAATAGGCAGCGGTGCACAGGCAAGACGCAGTCAACGTAGACTGATTTAAACAATAGGAACCAATGCCCGCTTACCTCCCAAAGCCGAGGTGCACCAAGATGGAGTACCATGCGTTCACGGCAACATCACACCAGGAGTGCTTTTTCCATCTCTCTTTGGAAACTGGAACGTCCATTGCGTAGCAGGAAAATTAAAACCAGGATACCCACTACAAGTAATAAGACCAGCGGAAGCCCTCCAAAAACGCTCCCTAATACGGAGTGTATAAATGATGGAATAGCTCAGAAGATCTTCTGAAAGGTACTCAATAGTCCAGAACCTATGCTCTTAAATAGATGTACTATCCCACTCGTATCAGACAAGTTAAAGATACGATGTACCATTTCTCCGAAATGGAGCAGGAAGTTCGGTTGGACTAAAGCCTGTATCTCAGGCGAAGACCTTGCAACCTGGAGATCAAATGTCTCTCGAGCTGAGGTCAAGGCCACATCCTTCTGTAAATGTATGGCTTTTAAGTCTTCTCAGAGAATCAAACCGTATAACGGAAACATTCAATGAAGGCCATAGCGGTCCCTCCCTGACTGTGTGGGTCAGTGGAAACAATACTAGCATACAACAAGTAACCCTAGAACTTACTGTGACCAGATATGCGATGCCTTGTAGCATGCCACAACAACCTTGATCATTCAGCATCAAATAACTCCCATTCAAAAGCAGTTTGAATACCGGCTGAATCTCGGCAGTTGGGGATCCTTTCAAGTGAAATGATAGATTTGCAACCGAAGTATTTCAAGAGCTGTAAAGCATAATATCCAGCCAAATTAGAGACCCACTTAACAAATTCTCAAAGTCTGAATCATTTAGAAAGACTTCAGTGTCCCCATTCCTGCATCTAAATCTGTAGGGTAATTCCCAGGATTTATGAATGTATTCCTTACCCAATGCTTCATACCTGCCTACTTGGTGATACTGTAGACAATATTGAAATTGGAAAGTCGTGGCTCGCAATGTAATATGGCCATGGATTAACCATTCTGTGGAGGGTGACTCAGCCATGGTAAAAGGTAATTGGTCCAATTTTTCAACATGCAGTATTGTGTATTGTGCATCTCTTCATGCCATTGTTGTCTGTCTTTCTGTTAGAATACAAACAGAAAACTGAGACGTACTGTTAATATACCACCAGGGCACGTGACCAGAGCACAATGAGTGTAGCGTCCAGCTCAATAATAGAATGGACTGCAATTGCGATTGCCCATGCTGACGAATAGACAAATCCTGTTCTATTATATCTATTGCAGAAGACACAATGTTACCCAGTTAATAAATCCTGGATGTTAGTGTGATCATACCATTGTCGACCACTGTCAAAGCCTTTCTATATTAATCCTGTCAATCTCACACAATCTCTCATCAGCCTCCTATTGCAAGATTTTCAATACTTCATTATAAATAGCATATAAGAAGCATTTCTAAAGTGGTTTCTGGGGACCTAACAAAAAATTCCTCATAACCATGTCATCTGATAGTAAGGACAAGTGTTGTTTCACCTGGGACAGTGTTGAGGTTTTTAGCCACTCTAGGCATAACTTCTCAACACTGTAAGATGTCACCACCCCCTGAGTGTTCTCTTTGTACGTAGTGCTGGTCAGGCCTATGGATATTAAACCCTTCTGTGGTACCCCTGAATCATGACTGACACCCATTTGCGTCGACAGGCCAAACCAACCATCCCTTCGAATTGAGGTCTGAGGAATTGTATGAATTATCATGTATAATGTTATCTAGCTTATCCTCACTATGTTGTGTATAGTTGTGCCACCCCTCAAAGTTCGCGAGTGAGGGAATCTGAGAAGTGTTCAAGTCCTTAATCTTGGCTAATCCAAGACAGGTTGTTCGTTGAACTGTGTTGTTCAGGAAAATAATCTGTTGTGGTGTGAGACATGCTCCAAATAATGCCTCAGTTCCCTGAACTTGCCAATCTTTAGTTCCCCAGATTGATTTTGTGTCTATGGTGTCCTACCAAAAGTCGAAACCCTGTAAAGACAGCTGTGAAATAAAGGAAGCAGAGTATATCTGTTTCGTGTTGGTGAGCGTATTTTTCTTTGCAGCTGTAGGTGCAAACTTATAATAATAAAATGGGGGGTTTGAAATGTTAAACCCCAAAAAATAAGCAAACTTCTGTGCAAACATTTGTTAACTACCTTTTCGGTGGTGTTGGGCAATGTTACCATTGATGATAAGTGAAAACAATACGTGGGATACTTGCTTTGTGCAAAAAATTATGACCATAATGTTGGTAACAATAAATGGTGTCAAAATCAGATGTATTATCATACAATTCGTTACTGGAAAATACAGCAGATTGTTCTAAATCAGACAGCAGAGTTTACAGTTTTAAAATCCCTATCATCAGAGAAAGTACTGGAGGTGATGATATCATTCAAAGAAATTCTAAACAAATGTGGTATTTTCAAAAGTTCAGTGGGAAAAAATACATCATTTGAAACCCTATGCTAAACTATTTCTTTAGGATCTGGAGATGCTGTAATGTTCACAAAGGACAGGTCTCTTTAGTTATGATAAGATGATTTATGTGGTTTCAGGACCAAGTTCACATGTGGTACTGCAGAGCGTTCTGGGAGATAGTGTCCATTCACGAACAAGAAAAAGACAGTCACTATCCCTATCCAAAGGACTAGGAATAGTATACCAATTGCCATCCAGAGCTGTAGTCAGGGAGAAAAAAGTAGCGAAAAAAAGAGACCATATATTTTTTCTTTGTGGGAATCAGAAGCTGGCAGTGACTCAGGTTCACTCAGATCCAGAGAAAAGGTGTCAGAATCGATGACGTAGCCAGACGCTGTTCGATCTATCTTTGGTAGCTCAGCAGGTTTTGTAGAACTGGCAGATGGCTCATTTTGAGACATATTCACATAGATATCGGTGTTAGGCCGAATTCAGATCTGTGTTTCATTTGTGTTTTGTTGCTGTTCACTTTCAACAGGCATCAGTTCCATTCCATTATTGGAAACTCCATTACTTCGTATAGTAGAATCTTCAAATGTTATTAGTCTTTCTGTCTGAACTTTATGAATGGTAGCGAGAGGAGATCAGCGGCTACCCAGGGGGAAACATCGTTTACATCGCATGCAATATATCGCATGCCATTACAACGACTGCTTTGTTACATCGCAAATCATTACAACGCATGTTGTTACAATGACTTACTGTAGGGGCAGAAGGTGTTGGATTTAAAATCCAACACCTTCCCTATTGTTGCACAGACTATAGTTGGAATAGTAAATTATACTATTCCAACATCCAGAGCCCCCACCAGCGAGTCATTGTAACGACTTGCCTTGTAATGGTATGCGATGTAACAACTCGGTCATTGTAACGACCGCATTATAATGGCATGCGATGTATCACATGCATTGTAACATGGCCTTTTCCTACCCAGGAGCCCATCGGCCTGCTATTCAGTATCAGCCACATAGTGTGGCTTGATCAGATCAATGGAGATGAATCTCTTTTCTTTTTTGCTGGCAAGAGTTGGAAGAAGTACTATTCTTGTTCCCTCAAACGTCAGGACAGGTACAGGCGCTCTGTAAGATGGACAAATTCTTTTTTCTCCACAATCTTTTCTCTGACCAGGTCCCCAATCTTTGGGACCCAGGCAGGTCTTGCCGGCACAGCGTTTACTTCCCCAGTGGCGGTGCGTTTTACTTGGACGTTGCTTTGTAATACCCGGAATTCATTGAGTTTCTGTAAAACAGCCAAACGATCATTGACGTCAAATACTTTTTCATCCGCCATTGTGCTGCCCCAATCAAGGTCCGGTACCCACATTCTAGTCCCAAACAGGACCTCATATGGAGTACGGCCCCCTAGGGAACTTCTGGGCAGGTTATTGAATGCACTCTGGACCCCATATAGGTGATTCACCCAACTTCCACCCGAACCTAATACCCTTGCTGTTAGGGATTGCTTTAAGTACCGCAGCACCACACCTAAACTTCCCATAGCTTCTTTGTAAGCCAGAGAGCTAAACACAGGGCCACGGTCAGAATGTAATGTGCTAATTGTGTATGATGGAGCGTAAAAATTTAAGGATGATTGCCTCCATCAATTCTTTCTATTAAATTAGATTTATGACAATGATTGAAATAAAACATGCAAAATAGATTGATGATGAAAAACATGAGATCTTTTACTGTATCGTAAAAACATGCAGAAGTGTTCTGAAACGTGAAAATGTGAAAGACGTAAATAAAGAGGGAGAAAAACAGTTATTTGCTGATGCAATGTAAACACGCGTTTAAGAAATCAAACATGGTTAACTCAGAAAAAGTGCTACTGATTACCTAACATGACAAATGAAAAGAGTAGTTAATGAAACACTTGAAAACAATTAAAATGTTTAGTTTAAAAATGCTTGACAGAACAAGATTTGCTGTTTTACTCTAGTAATATGTGAAAGTAAACATGAACAACAAAAGTGATGCACAGTAGCCTGTTTGAAAATTAAAAAAACATGTGAAATGTTCTTTTTAGAAGTACCTAATATTGACATGTAACTTCTGGAGAAAAGAATAATGAGTGAATTTACTAAGAGAATTATTCATATTAATGTGTGTTTTATATTAATCATAACGTGGTAATGATTTGACAAGTTTTCATGTAGGCCTTAATTGCTTCTTGCTTCTTGTATAGAAAAGCAGAATCTAGCTGAAGTAGTCATTTCAGATGCTATGAGAACTTTTCCGAGAGTTTCTTTTTATGCTAAGGAACAATAGGTCCTTTTCTGATTCAGCAATACTTTTGACAGAAATGTATCAATACAATTGCAATGGGGTTTTTTGACCCCCCCCGACGCGCCAGACTATTATCCAGGCAGCAATAATGTCCAGATTGGATTATGCCTGTTCCCTGTATTTAGGGGCAAATAGGGCCGAGATTGCTCGGCTGCAACGGGTCTAGAACGCAGCGGCCAGATCACTGATTGGCTTGCGCAGGTCCTGTCCGGTGTCACCCACAATTCCCCGGCTTCACTGGTTACCGGTGGCCAGGAGAATAGAATTTAAGGCCCTTTGTATTAATTTTAGGGCCCTGAAATTCAACATTCCTGGTATTCTGGCCAACCTGGTTACTCCCTATGTTCCTACACGCATGCTCCGGTCACTTGGACAGCCCTTGGTGAGGGTCCCTAGGTTCCAGAGAGTGCGGGCAGGAGGCCGTTCCTTCCGCAGCAGCGCAGCCCTCCTTTGGAACTCACTGCCCACTCACATTTGAAACCATACTAACTATTTGACGTTCAGGAAGGCCATAAAAACCCACTTATTTCCCAGCGTGTAAGTCCTGTCTCCTTCCGCGTTAGTTGCCTTGCTGACAGCGCCGGGACGCCCCTCTGCTGGGGCAGCTGTTGCGCTATACAAATGGCAGTAACATAAAATAACACATAACAAATCCAGAGAGAGAGTCTGGGAACAGACAGACAGTGAACAAATTAATTTTCTTACTTCCGAGGAGAGGATGGAAATTATAAAGTTGTTGACATTGATGATTTGTCAAAAGGATTACTTAATGCTTCTGGATTTCTTAGTGAGGTATTGATCACACCATGAGCTGCCCACTGTGGACAACCAATGGAAACCATAACGTACGATGGAAATCATACTTTATGGGCGTAAACTGAGAACTTTTGGAGGTATAATTGCCCCCATGGAGAGTCGGGCTGGTAATCATTTTCAATTTCCTTGCCTGGCATGATGTCAGACTGAACTCTGATTCTTGTTCCTATGCCAAACCCATATTTAACTGAACTTTCTGAACTGACCAAACATGTACTTTGCCGGCTGGTAAAGTGTGCGGGTATAAGTCTTCAGCTGGAGAGTTTATGCACTTATTCCTGTGACTCCTAACGCTTCAACTCTGCACATTTGGTTTGTGTAACCTAAATGCTGAACTTGACTTTTCCCTATGTTCTCTCTCTCTTTTCCCCTAGGTAATCAGAAAATGTCAATTTTACTGAATCTGCATGACATTGTGTGACTAATTGTACTAAATGGTTTATATAAACAAAAGCTTAAATATGATTTGTGGTTCTTGACCATTCAAATTGAGGCTTAGATAAATGATATACATGAGCAATTCTATCGTATTTGAGTCATTCTTGGTGTAAAACTTCGTGTCGTAAGTTTTATCAATTTATGTGAATAGAAAAGTTGTTTATTGTCAGCATGAATTTGGCATCTTCTTATTCCAGGTCCTCATAAGAATTTGCCACATGTTCTCTTAATATCCGAGTCCCTGTTAGCTCACATAAAAGATCCATTGGAGGATCTATGGTTGTTTAGTGTTTTGAAATGGGCCCAGAAAAGAAATAGAGTATATGAAATGATGTAAGTAAATGAAAAATAGTTTTTGCATAGCTTCACTCTGCATCAGTTTTCTAGTAGCTCATCGGATGGTTAGTTAGACTAATTAAACTAGGATATAAAGAGACATGATTAAAGATGGGGTTTTTATAGTGGTGAAGAGAATAGTAGGGTTTTGAAAGGTGATTGAGTTTAGACATTGACAAAAAGATTAAAATGGACTTGTGATCACAGAAATTTGTCATTTTGTGAAAATTGTATGTTTATGTTATGGTCCATCGTAACCTAAATGAGTACGGGTCTGTTGAGGCCTAAGATCCCAGGATAAGACTATGGGCAATTTTAGTGTGACATACACTAAGGGCCTGATTCCGATCTCATAAGGAAGGTGTCCGAATTGTGTAGGAATTGCCTAAACCGTTACGGGGCCCTTGTTCCCGACCGAATCATCCCCCATTCCTAACGAGCAAGTACAATGCGAATATTGCATGCACTTTGACCGAATTGTTCACAAACCCGATCCAGTCTGCACGACTCGTGCAGAGATGATGCATACAGCTCTATGGACTCTGTTTACGAGCGAGCAAGTAAGATGAATGATTCGGACAACCTTCACTCTATGGTATGTCTGGATCAAAAAGGCTGCTGAAATCGTTCTTTGTTGCCCGTAACAGGCCCCTCTTCCCCTGGAACCCTTCGAATCGGATCCAAGCATGCACAGTGTGGCGGGCACCATGGGGTGCCCGCCACATGGTGTACGCTTTCCCTGAACCACCCCTCTTTGCTATAGGAGCCTGTGGATGCGTCCAGTATACAGGGTCCCATAGAGTTCAATGGGAGTCCGAGCGAACCGAGTCCATAAGCATGCGATGCATCGAACTTGCTCGGTCGGACTCCAGTGCTCTGAATCATACGGAAAGCATTCCAGATCCAAATCGGTCGGGATGCATTCCTTACGAGATCGGAATCGGGCCCTAAGTGTGTTTGTCTGCTGTTTTGTGAGTACTGTGCTTGAGACGTCGTTGCTGGTACTGAGAAAGGGAAATTGATGCATGGCAAGTTGGAATTGTTCAGATTTCTTCTGGAAGCGCACTTGGAGAGATCTTAAGAGTTTTAACTCAATGGTCGAGATTTTCACAGGAAGTGAATGAGATTTTCTGAGTTAGAGGGTATCTATAATTCTAATATTTGAGGAGACAAAGTTGTATTATGTTGTATTGTTTTGTGAAGTTTGTTTAAAAGGACGAGAGAAAAGACAACAGACAAATTGTGAAGGGAGGGTCAGTGCAGTGATGAGTTAGACTGACATCATAAAGTGCCATGCTGGTTTTGGTGGTTGGTGTAAAGCCGTGCTGGTATTGGAGGACTAGAATGAACAGTGATTGGTGGTAGAAAACAATAATACGGAAGAGAATTTAGCGATTTTAAACAACAGATTTAGAGGAAAGAAATCATGACTTTTTTCAAGTTGTTAAAGGCTTTAGTGCGAAAAGATGAGCCGATACCAACAAGGCAAGGCGTTCCTGTGGCTCAGGAAGGTACAACTGCATGCAGATGTCATTAGAGAAAGGATATCACACTTGCATTTGGTTAGAGAACTGGGTAAAATACACTGAGAAAGATGTTCGCTTAGCGCTTCCACAGTACAAGACATTTAGGGGCCGATTCCAGTCCTGGAAAAAGGCTGTACAAATCGTTGTATGGAGCGTTTTTCCCGTACAACACGTACCCGGTAAACTTTTCTTACAACCTAGGAAGTACGATTCGTACAGAAAGCCTCTTTCCACACAAATCGTACAAAAGACCATACAGCTAAAATAAACCAACGATTCTGATCCGGAACAGCTTGCACGCGACGTCTGTATGTATTTAAGCAGCGGTTTCCAGCCCAGCAAGCACGATTCATCCCTACGGCACTCCGTATGGCTCTTTTCTTACGGGAGCCAAAAACAGCTGTAAAAGCAGAGTCCCCCGGGGTACGAGTCGTACAGGCATACACCCCGTGCGTTGTGTATGTACGGTGCGTACCCCAACATCGCGTATGTACTGTGCGTACCCCCAACATCGCATACCCCCAACATCACGTACCCCCAACATCGCGTACCCCAACATCGCATACCCCAACATCGCATACCCCAACATCGCGTATGTACGCACCGTACATACGCGATGTTGGGGTACGCGATGTTGGGGTACGTGATGTTGGGGTACGCACCGTACATACACAACGCACGGGGGTGTATGCCTGTACGACTCGTACCCCTGTACGACTCGCACCCCGGGAACAACTTTTCCCGGGATACGAGTCGTACAAAGTTCGCTTCGTAGTGGGTAATGGCATTCCCCGTGTACAGGACGTTTTCCGTACAAATCGTAAATCGGAAAGCCGGTCCGGATCGTACTAGTACGGTTGGACTGCATTTTTAAAATTTGTACGGAAAAGTGTACGGGTCCATCTGGTACAACATTTCCTGACCTGATTTGTAAGGATCGGGCCGATCCGTACAAATCGGATCGGGAAAAGTTGTATTTTTCCCGTACGAATCGTACTTCACGGGTCGGACGGGACTTGTACAATTTGTATGGAAAAATTTACCGATACGAGTCGGACAGGAAAAAAAAATACAGGATCGGAATCAGCCCCTTGATGTTAGAATTTGAGAGAATTTGAGAAGACAGATGAATGATTTAAAACCAAACCCTAGGCCTATACAGTATGAAGCTCTTGATGAATGGGAGCATGAAGCACATCAGAGAAAAAGACAAATGTCAAGGAAGATATAGAAATACCATAAATCGATATGAACAGGCATTATGGGATTCCCAGAAAAAGATATTGAGACAAGATGTTGCTTTGAGAGCCCGAATGTATCCAGTAATAGTAGCAGAACAAAAGAACGGAGAGGAATTATAAGGAGAAGGGAAATCATATCGAGGAGACAAAGGTTAAAGTACTACATGGAGCTGATGAGAATTTAGAAGATATAGATGATGAGTTGTTGAATTAACTTTTGCTGAACAGACCCCCTTCTTATAATGAAGAGCAGAATAATTCAGAGACCAATCCGTTTGTAGGTTCAAGGCCAGAATCTCCACCTTCAGATTTAAATCCAGCTTATAAAAGAATATTTTTAGCTGAAAATCAGATCCCTGAGAGAGCAGGATTTTCCAATTTAGTCATGACGAATAATCCTGATGCATTATTAGCACCTGTAACAATTGATCCGGTTGTTCCTCTTTATCAGACAGGGTGAGGAGTTACACAGATTCATGCAATTACAGTCCCAAGTGAAAATGTAGGGGAAATACATACTTTACCTGGAACAAGAGAAATTGTGAGAGATCAGGGAACAATGTGTACACCAGTTAGAGTAGAGACTCATGAGAATAGTGCACAAGAGTGTATTAGAATGAATTCCCCCATGGAACGGGGAATAGAATCATTAATAAATATTTTAGAGAAAACTCTTGAAACGTCAAGTAGAGGACAGCGAATGATTACTTGGAGAGTTTTGCAAATGGGTAGTCAGAAAACAGATTCACGAGTATTGTTGAAGCCAGTAGAAATTAGTAGAGAATCACAGAGATCAGAAACGTGTACTTCGATAGGGCCATCCCCAGAAGAACTTGATGACTGATATAGAGATATAGCTCCCACAGGAAATGCACTGACTGATGCAAATCGAAGCATGAATATAGATGTAAGTAATTTAAAGGTACAATTGGAAGAAATTATATTGGGAATCAGTAGTCCAGAGAGACTGTCAAAATACTGTGCTGAAGAATTATTATTCATGTATAAAGATATCAACGGAAAGCGAGAAATACTCATGAGAAATTTGCTGAGGTAGCACAGAAATATGGGGTGGATGTAGAAAAGTCCAAGGCTCTACAGAAAACATATTGATTGGATTTTAGTGAAAAAGATTTAGAGAGTCTAAGGGCCAGATGCACAACCCGGGAAAATAGCGACTCGCTATTTGCGACAAATTGCGACTCACAAATAGGGAGTCACAATTTGGTACCTACAAACACCACAGACAACATGATTGTGAGTCTGTATTGACTCGCAACGCTATTTGGCTCACTCGCTATTTGCAAGTCGCTAATGTCACGCAAATATTGAGTCCCGTTAAAAAGACCCATTTTGCATCCGCTATTTGCGAGTGTGCATTAAACAGGCCAATAGAGCACTCACAAATAGCGAAATTCATTAAAAAAATAATAAAAACTTCCTGAGAAGTCCCATGAGGAGGGTATGTATATGTCCCTGGAGAAGACAAGACATATTGTCCTTTACATATGATTTTCCGAGGTTGAGGGAAAAACCAGTTGAATGGTATAAGCAAGTGGAAAGATTTGTGAAGGTTTCAAAGGTCTTGTTGAAAGGATCTGGATGCTTTATTTGAATTTGTGATTCTTACGGCCTTGTGGGTGGAATGTAAGATTGCAGTCGATTGGCCAGAAACAGAATATGCTAGAGATCCAGAAACAGGTGCACCATCCTCAGAAGTGATAAAAAAATACAATCAGGTCATTACATATTTGAAAGGAAAGATTTCGCCGAAAGAAACGGATGAGGTAAAATAGATAGGACTACTCAGGAATTTAAAGAAACAGTACATGCTTACTATGAGAGGCTTCTGCAGGTAATCAAACAGTATAGTGGAACGGAAAATGTGCTGGAGAAAGATATGGGACATTTTGTGTATCGATTTGTTTATGGTTTGAGGCCTGAGATTAGTGCTATGATTCAACAGCATTTGATTTGTTGGCAGAGCAAATCAATAGATAAAATACTGCGTTATTCAAAGTATTGTGGAGATGACATAAAGATGCGACATAAGAAGTTGAAAGAGAAGTTGATGTTGGCACAGATGAGGGTAGCCAAGAAAGGGTATGTGGGTTTTGATTCAGACTTTTCAGGCATGATACAGCAAAATGGATAAACTACCACTGGAATGAAAAGAGTGATGGTAAATCGTTTGCCAAATTTGATGCCACAAGGAAGTTGACGTGGATAAAATATAGAGTCATTGAAAAAGACTTTCCCTTGTCACAGTTGTGGCAAGTTCGAGCATTGGAAGTGCTAGTGTAAGTTACATTTGGCTAATCAGGTGAATGGACTAATTAAATCACATGTGACCACTGACATGTTAAATCAGTCAACGTTAAATGTAAGAGGTCAGAATATGCTTCAGGCACCTTTGCAAAATCTGAATGGACAAGTACAGAAATGCAATGTGAATTTGGGTTTTCATACCAATGATTAAGTACATCCAAATGTACAAGTGGCATCACAATATTTATTACAGATGGATGACAGTGACTCAAATACTTTCCAATGACAGTGCCTGAGAGGGGAGGAGGAATGCGTGCTTGGCGCATCCTTAGAGGTTGACCATAATGGTCCCTATGTGGCCAGCAAGGTAAATGGAACACCTATTTCATTCCTAGTAGATACTGGTGCTACCCGATCCACTGTGAGAACTGTGGAAATTCCCAACCTACCGCTCTCAATCCAAGTAGTAGGAGTATCGGATCAATTAATTCTAACCCCAGTGACATAACAAGTGCAAGTACAGATTGGAACATTTGAGGATATGCATCACTTTGTGGTGTGTGACACTAGTCCAGTACATCTGTTGGGACGAGACTTATTGCGCAAAATGAATTGTTTCATTTATTGTACACCTGAAGGAATAGAATTTCATACCAAAGATGAGGATGTAGTGTTTAAAATGGCTGGACAGAAGACAGAAGTAAAGAGTTTGTACCCCTTACTTACATAAAAGGATTTACCTCCTGTATTGAAAGAGATGGTCCTGCCTGAAGTTTGAGATTTTTCAGGTAAAGATACTGGACTAATGAAAGGAGTAGCTCCAATTTGAATCACAATGAAACCCAATGCAGAACGTACGAGACCTCCAGCAAATATTCTTAGTCCTGAAACTGTTGCTGGAATAACCCCTTTGATCGAGACTCTGATTGAACAAGGAATTTTGAGAGAGATTTTGGGATGTCCATGTAATTCACCTATCATGGGCCTACGAAAACCGAATGGAAAATATAGAATAGTTCAGGATTTGTGGAAAATTAATCAGATTGTGATACCTTGTTGTCCAATTGTACCAAATTCTGCCGTAATTCTATATCGGATTCCATGTGAAGCTGAACGGTTTTCGATGATTGACTTGTGTCAAGCATTTTTCTCCATTCCCTTGCATCCAGATAGTCAATATTTATTTGCGTTCCAGTTCAGAAACTGTGTTTTGGCATGGTGCTGAGTTCCACAAGGGTATACGAATAGCCCCTCAATTTTCAATCAAATTTTTAAAAGAAATTTGGAGTCACTAAAAATGTCGAATCACTCTGTACTAGTGCAGTACATTGATGATTTTTTAGTGGCATCTGGAACTATAGAAGCATTCATTGCAGATTCTCTGGCCATTCTGCATCATTTGGCAGTAAGTGGGCATAGGTGTCACCAGCATAACTGCAGTTTTGCAAGAGAGAAGTTCTCTATTTGGGACATCACAATGAAAAAGGAGTCAGGAAAGTGTCACAATATCAAATCACTGCTATATTGCAGATGAATCCACTGAGTACACAAAAGGAAATTTGAATGTTCTTGGAAATGGTCAGGTATTGCAGGTAGTGGATATCGAACTTTTCCTTGATAGTCAAGCCACTTCAGAGATTGACACACAAAGACATGTCAAATCCTGTTCCATGGGATGTGGAATGCATGCGCCCTTTCTTTGAACTGCGTGACAGTTTGTGTCGAGAACCAGCATTGGGAATGTCCGACTTCAATAAGAGTTTTACTCTGTTTTGCAATGAGCGCGAAGATTGTGCACTATCAATTCTAACGCATATGCATAGAACTGCACGCAGACCTGTTGCATATTTTTCAGCTACATTAGCTCCTGTGGCTGCTGCTGTCCCTTATGTTGGAAGGCTATTACTGCGACATGTGTGTTTGGAACAGTGTGAGAACATTGTGATGGGACATCCGCTGAAAGTGTATGTGAGATTTTGTTAATACGAACTCTAACACAGCACCTCACCACTAGTCGGTTAACAAAATCTGAGCAGGTAATCTTGGTTGCAGAGAATGTGACTGTGACAAGATTTAAGAATTTGAATCCAGCTACCTTGATGCCGTTACCTGGACATGAAGTTGTGATGGAAGAAGCTGATCATGATAGTATTGATGTGACTGGAATGTGTACCAAGCGTCCTGACATACAAGATACTCCGTTGCCAGAGTCAGATCCTGTGTTATTTGTGGATGGATCATGCTTGACAGATTCGGGAGGTACCTTGTGAGCTGCTTATATATGATTTGTACTGTGATGGTTGTGGTGAAAGATCATGGTTGAAAGGAATGTATTCAGCACAAACGGCTGAATTAATCACACTTACCAGAGCTTGCAGCATTATCAAACAAATGAGAGTAAGCATATTTACTGATATTCAATATGGTTACGGGGTGGTGCATGATTTTGGTCAGTTGTGGTCTCAACGTGGGTTTATGAACTCTTCGGGTTCACCTATCCAAAACGGAGAGTGTGTAAAAAACCTATTGATGGCAGTACAACTGTCGGCCCAGATTGCAGTAGCCAAGTGTTCCGCCCACCTAACTGGACATGATTATGTCACCATTGGCAATAGATATGCCAATGAGATTGCGCGTTATTGCACTCAAAATTCTTACGCATTTATGGGGGAATCTTTGAAGCAACACTCTTATGATACAGAATGCAAATTGATGTTTTCAGTTGTTGAACTTTGGGAAGAAATCAGAGAATTAGAAGATTCAGTACCACAGGCAGAAAGACAAGGGTGGATCAAACAAGGATGTAACTGCAGACAGGAAGATGAGGTTTAGGTTTACACGGATGGAGACCTGTGTTGCCAGATAGCCTACTGTCACCGATGGTGAGGATTTGCCATGGATCTGCACATGTAGCTAGAGATGCTATGCTACGTCTCTTTCGTTAGACTAGGTACAATCCGAAATTTAGAGCCATTGCAGAGAATCTGAGTCAAAGATGAGTGATTTTGTGATAAATGCCTTGGTCATAATTACAGTGCTATATATCTACCATCGTGTGGACGATAATTCGTTGCTAGGAGTTAAGTGTTAAGACTAGCTTAATGTAGTGAGATGTGTAGGGAAATTCCGTTGTGACACCATACTGTGGTGCCCTAGCCATGCGCAGCTACTTTTCTCTTTATATGGAAGCTGACAATTCAAAGCAAGGAATAATAAATGTGAGGTGGCTATATCAACCTTCTGCTGCCTATTGTATCAGTAAAAAATAGCTCTTTGTTCATGAGAAGTCCTATTGGTGGTTACAACCATCTCCATAACAATACAAGCTTATATTTATTTTGGAAAGTGATTTACAAATTGTAAGTTGTATTGATCCTTAGTCGTAGCTTTATTGATTACTTTATTACCTGAACATATTTGTAATTTCTAGTTCCTCTCGGTTGCTTGAAGAACAGAGCAAATGTAATAGACTTGAATGCTGAATAAAACAATAAACCAGGTTCTTGCCATTATATGCATTTTTAGTGAATATTTTCTATTTATCTTCGGTGTGAGCTTAAGTTCAGTTTCTTGGAATTTGAGGACATGGCTGCACATCTATTTGGCAGAAACAGATTCTGTGCACACCAACGAAAATTGCTCATATGTGATGGGTTTTTTGTCCAGAAATGAAACATATAAATGGGTTTATTTTGTTTTTACTTTTTCGGAATATATTTCATGAAACATTTTCTTAATAACAAGTTTATGAGAGCATTTACTACAGACTGAGAAGTTATAATATATTTGCAATTAATAAACTTTGGAGGGCTATTCAAGCAGGTGACAAAAACATACCTGCGATGTGCTCTAAGGGGTCTTAAGACCTAGTGGGGCCCGAACAGAATTAGGTCTAACTGTGCCCCCAATCCCTCCCATCAACCAGTACTGGGTAACCTTAAAATGTAAGCTGATGGCACTCAAATTAATTTCCCACTGGAAATTAAGTAGATTAACTGAACTAGCATCGCTACCTGTCTCGGCTATGTTTCCTTTTGCCTGTCACTTTTTCTGACGCTGCAGTGGCGTTACACCATTCCCCATATTTATAAGGTGACGCTAAGCCACTTAACGTCGATTAACGCCTCCTTGTAAATATGCCCCTTTCCGCAGCAGTCTTCTGTAGCAAAGGGGCGGGCAATGGATGCTGCTGTGGGCGTTCTACCCCAACACCATTTGCTTTTTGACTCTACCCCAGATTTACAAGGCGGGGGCAGCTCCAAAAACGAAGGCCTGGTAATACCTGGTCTTAGGATGGTGATATGAGGAGAAATGATTAATTACTCCTAATTTTGTGCTCTGTCTATGTGTGCTGCAGCACACATTGAAAGAGCAATTCACTGTGAATGATTGTTTATAGCAAGGAAGGTGTCCCTTCCTGCACATAAACAATCACCCCTGCAGGGCAGACACCCTTGCAACATGGGGGCAGGGTGCTTGCACTGGCGCTGGACAGCTTTTTTAGCGCCAGCGCTAGGGGAAATGCAGATGTGTGCCATATTGCTGTAAATACGGTGCATCCCTTTGTTTTGAGAATGTCGGAGCACATCGTTGCCAAATTTGACGTAACACCGCGCTCCACAGTTTTCTTGTAAATATTCCCCTGAGTTCGCAGTGCTGGGCTGAGCAGAATCTACCTCAGCCTCCTTCAAATGCTGATGCGTCAATGTGCACCACACCAAAAGTAAAGACAACATTAAATACAAAGATGTCAATCATCCCTCAAATCAATGCTGTGGCCTATGGCATCAATAACTCACACTAGAAAGGACGGAAAACCTCCTGTTACTCAGTACCGGCCACCAAGTAAATTTAACAAGAACCCTTGTGATGGGAAACCTGCTCTTTTGAAACATTACCTAAGCTGGGCTTCCAAAAACAACCAGATTGAGCCTCAATGTGCAAACACTTGAGTATATCCAGGCTTGGAGCACTAAATTTGCTCATGGTGTTATTTAAACAAATTCTTGGAGTGCTCCAGAGTATTGTTTTATGAGGTGGACAGTATGGAGGGCAACAAAGCAAGCACATCTTTTCTCATCAGTAAAAACAAGGATAATTCAGCCGCCTTACTCCCACTTGATGAGGAGCAATATACATGGGACAGAGTTAAAGCACAGTGCGAGCAGTCGCAGTGAGAATTAGGGGCAGCAAGCGGACTTTGGCATATTGGGCATAATTTACAAATGTATTTTTAAACATAAACCCGTATTTTGCTCAAAAGATTTACACCTGTCATAAGTTTACAAATGGATTTCCAGTGGCGGCCCATCCATTAGGGCGGAGGAGCGCCGCCTCCCCTTCCACCACACGCAAATAAAAAGATAATGAAGTGGGTTTCTAACCTGTTTTATTTATGTTCTATTTTAAACCCCCTGGACCAGTCCTGACGAGTCTTGGGGGCAGTTCCAGGGGGCTGACACAGTGGTGGGGAGTGGTAGTGCACTTCCTTACCCCTTCACTGTGCATGATGTGTTTAGCCGGCCGTTTTAGGCTGGCCAAACATCTCATGTGCACTGAAGCTTTCTCCAGCCCCAGCTAATTTGCTGGGGTGGAGAAAGCAGGCACACGCTCCCAGTCTGCCTGGGAGCGTAAAGTCATATCACTCAGGCCAATCCTGATGCTGCTTTCCTGCAGCGTCATGATTGGCCGCAGTGCAGTCTGGGTGCCTGTCCCAGATGCAGGAAGAGCGCGATGGAGCAGACGGCGGCGATCAGGTAAGTTTGTTTATTTATTATTTTATCTCCTAAAACACCCACCCCCTCCAGCTGACCCCTCCCCCCGCTACCTCCTCTGGCCCGCCCCACCTCTTTGGCAGGGGACGGGCCGCGACTGTGGGTTTCTGACAGACTTCAATATGTTACTTTTTTTTAAAAATGTGTTTGAGTGTTCCCACTAAAATCAGTGATTCACAACATGGTGAAAATGTGGACCTCGTTCACTGAGCAGAGAGGCTTTATGGTGATGTCTCTCAAGGACTTACACCATCATGGTGGCATAGGTCATTGGAGGGCTACAGCTGTAGTTGGGTTTGCTTGTTTTTCAAGCCCCCTTTGTCAACTGAGGTAGTAACTTTAACTGGTAAATACTATAACAGGGCTATGTAATGCAGACACATGATGCCTTGCTGAGGTATATCGCTATAGGAAATGTCCCACCAGTCTGTGCGATTTTCATTGTTTGGCTGCACTTTAGAGTGTGATGTATGTTGAGTAGCAAGTGGGGGTACAGAAAGTTCCAGAAGAACATATCTGGTTGTGCATCTGATTATTCTGTGCAGAGCTGAATAAAAATAAAGTGAACCAATAGGAAAAGGATTAACTAAAACGTTTTTAGGATTATGCCTGTAAATTCTTGACTGGTGTAGACTTCCAATCTTAACCCGGTAATGGTTTGTGAATTTCAAACGATTTTAAATTCAAACCTAAGCAAGGTGAGAAACCTGGAGGTGAAGATTTAGACCTGTTTTCAAGAATCAGTCCAACAATATCTAGCTTTACCTTACCTACTTGGGGCCATACCTCAGGAAGTTCACTTGCAGAGGCAGTTCTTCCTCTGTGTTCTTTATTTTTATTTTACCCCTTTGTGTGATGAGTAAACAGAGATGTTTTCTCTATGGATTAAACACTTTTGACTGGCCAGCCTTATGCTTACTGTACATACAGTGGATCGTTTTGAGCTAACTGAGACATTTTTAAAAATCTCCTTTTCTTTTGATGGAAATACCTTCTCCAGGAATGGTCTGTCCTCCTGCATCTTGAGTTGCAAGAAGTGATAAAGCCAATAGGCTTGCCGTTTGTATGACGAACAGATCAGGTGCGTGCTTGACATTTAAACCTATTGTCTCTCCCAGTGCTTCTTAACCTAGCAGAACTGAGGAGTCAATGCAGACAAAAGCATTTGAAAATGGATGCCACAGAAAACAAAACATCCTTTTTTCTTTAGCATCCACTTTTTAGATGCTTTTTTCAGTGCTGTTCAGTGGCTGATTTCAGATATAAAATAGTCTCTAAAGCATTCCAGTTTATAAAAAAGGCCACACCGAAACAGTCAATAGAAAAATTGTGAAACTAAAATACTCCAGTGGGTTGATTCAAGATGTAGTGGACAATGTCACAAGGCAATGGTTGATCGTTTTCGGGCAAAAGAAGCCTATGGCTACAGTAGGTATAGAATACAATAGGCCCTATTCACAGAGGTAAATTTACACCCTGAAGATTTACTCACGTGTAAATGCACTCTCACACTTTGCAGTTATTTTACAACTTTTGGCTATTCACCGTTTCATACTATAAAGCTACTGCACACTGTAGACTTCTATGTCCCGGGGGTGGAGCCAAGTTTGTGAGCGTAAAGTTACTTTTCAAACACAGATTGAGATCTCTACCACTGGGCAGAGAACTCCCCAAGGAGAAAGTATAGGAGAAAGTAACAAAGTTTTACTAACTCATAAATAATTTAGTAAACATATTTTAAATATTAAAGTAAAAATATTTAGTATATTTTTTAAACATAGAATAAAGTTACAGCACTATAATTTTAAGTGCACTAAAAAAATTATTAATTTCAATATATTTATTAATATACATTTATTTACTTAAATATTTCTTTTAAAAAATCCAACCTACAGTAAAATTTAATTTTTTTATGAATTTGTATTAAAAAAATACTAAACATTATGTCTAGAAATAATTCTAATTAATGTATTTTTTCAAAAGATTGTTACCTTTATTTTTACATTTAAAAAAGTTTATTAAAAACTATAATATAATCTTTTTTTTATTAAATAAGTTAAATTATTTTAACATAATTTCCTATGGGGTTGTATGTTAAGTCTGTGCATCCATTATTTTCTAAGAAACGGGGTTGCAGTTCAAGTGTTTAGCCATGTGTACTTACTGAGCTGAAGTACATTTACGTGTGTGTAGGAACCTTTTTGGCTGTAGCAATTATTGAAGGTCAGTGTGTGAATAGCAGTGGGCTTACTCTTTTGTGGGTGGGTGTTTGTCTCCCCCAAACCCTTAATTAACCCCCCTGATCCCCCTCATACTCCTACTTAAACCCATCTCATTTTGTACTAATTTCCCCCCATTTTGCAGTCACTCCCACATTAACTACTAAACCACAGGCATATGTATGGGGAGATTTCCACAATCTGGTTGAGATCTCATCATAGAAAAGATAGGAGAGGTGGAGGTCTCTGAATGTACGTTTGTGAGTAGCATTTTGTAGTATGTGAGTTGTGCTACTGAATGCCACTAAATGTACTACAAAGTGCAGTTTGTGAATAGGGTCCGATATGTTTGCTATGAATGGTGCAAGCATAATTCACATCAAACCTAAAAATGGGAATACTAGTATACTTTCTAGCCCTTCCAGCAAATTCACTTTAGTTTGCAGTATTGGAAAATTGGAGATATTTAAAAACTATTATTTTCGTTCTTTGCATCATTTTATGGAAAATTATTTTTATGAAAAGTCTTTACCCTTCCTTAATTTCCAAAATGAGTAACATTGGTGTCACGTTCTATACTACATTGCAACATTCTCATATGTACCTTAACTCTTTCTAAAAAATTTGAGGTTGATTGCACAAACCTGGAATCTCCCTGAGCAATAAAATAGATTGTTTGAATTGCTAAAATACCCCCTCCCCAGATTTTTGAGGTCCCACAATGTTTATATTACTTTGTATGTTTCTTATTTGCTAACATTGTTAATGTTTGTATTTTAAATACAAATAGATTATTTTAGTATTTATGTATTTGTATATTTCGATAATTAATGATCCTGTTGATCATATAGATGGACGAGTTGTTAGAAGCAAACAAAAGAAAAGATCAACAATGTAACTTGCACATCATTCATAACCTAGGGACCCTCTCAAAGGAGAAGCCCATTCTACTACCTGAATGTGGCAGATGGGGTTCTGCACCCATTAACTTGTCCAACATGCTCATTGGAAAAACTCCATTATTTCTGATATAACTCCTGGCTTAATGCACCTAGAACCCAGATAGTTATATTTGATGGAAATATCAACCTGGTAAGCATGTTTGACGTTATGTTGCTTTATGTCAACTCCATGAAGCTTGTTAGTTTGAGAGCTCTAACAGTACTTTGAACATAACATTTATTATAATATTTTGTTTTGAGACAGCAACATTAGTGGTACTGAACTTCCAACAAAAGAAATCAACACCAAGTCGAGAGGTAAGCTAGTTGGCCAGATTAATGCCATTAACCACCACCAGTTTTTAGAGGGACCATTTTTTCATGCATCACATTGTTTTAGTCATTTTCTTTCCTTTTGTACTGATGTTGACCCATACAAGAAATCTAGGGTTCAACCTAGGTGACACGCTCAAGAAGATGGCTCAAGACAATGCAGTGGCACCTCCTGCTTCTACATCCTATGCATGCTGTGAAAGATCTTCAAATGATTGCCTCAGAACACCAGACGGACCATCACACAAGCACTTATAACCAGCAGGCTAGACTACAGCAACACTCTCTTTGCTGAAATCTCCAAACAGCTTCTGCACAGACTCCAGTCCAGACCATCCAGAACACTGCCGCAAGACTCACACTCAATCTCCCAAGCCGCACCGACATCACACTGCACCTCTGTAAGCTTCACTGGCTCCCCATTCACAAGTGCTGCCAATTCAAACTTCTCATGCATGCATACAAAGCACTACACAACATAGCACCAGATTGTCTGAACATCTGCATACCCTTTCATCAACCCACCAGAAACCTACACTTGGTCTCACTTTAACTCTCACACACTGTCGGCATCCACAAAACATAACATAACTGTTACAAAGTCATCCTGTGCCCCGGGGATCCCCATTTTCTTCTGACTGGTACTGGTAGTAACTGACTGACTATCCCTGGGCTCTGCTTAACCAGGCCCAGAGCCAGTGCTATAATGCCAACAGAGGGAAAACACATACACAAATTAGGGAATACTATGTGTTAGGGTACCCCTTTGGTTGGCATGACCTACCCTATAAGTCCCTAGTACATAATAGGGCATTGGGATTAAAACCACCTTTATGTTCCCTGGTATATAATAGGGCATGGCAGTTTAGAGGCCAGAAGCCAATTCTGCACTTGCAGGTGTGCACTGCTGAGAGCCTGGGGTCATTTTAAAAGCAGCTCTGTGTTGCAGCACTGCTTTAAAATATAAATTGTGCCCAAACTCAAATTTGGTAGTAGGGGCACTTACAAATTGATAAACTATAATATTTTGCCATATTAGGTACCCCCGTGGTCTCCCCTTGGTGTCCCAGGGGTGAGGGTTCTGGTACTTATAAGGAGGGTCCTTAAAAAAGATGTTTTATATGCCCTGGGGATAGATAAATTGCACATTTCCCTTCCCCATTGTAGTAAAGTTTTTCTCAAAATCGACTTTTGTACAAGGAGCTCTGAGGAGTGAGGATCTACATTATATTTGCATATTCAGAACCCCTAAAGTCTCCCCTAGGTGCCCCAGGGGTGGGGGGTCATGCAGCTATAAGCAGGGTCCTTATAAAAGATGTTTTATAGGCCCTGGTGTTTGAGAAATTGGACATTTTATTTTAACAATTGTAGATCCCAGCCACATAGGTTAACATTGCAATAGTTTATGAATTCATAACTTTCCCTGAGGATTACAGAACAATATCATTCAAGGATTGAGGAGAATGGTATTGCCAAATCCAACAATATGCTATTGTTGAATTTGTCCTGAAATATACAGAAACAAGTGACACCTGGGGAGAGAGGCCATCTGGTAGGAGAGGGCTCTGCTACACAGGAATGTCAGAGGGGGGAGGGGGTCGCAAACCATGAGCTTCAAAGGAAGAATGGGACAGGGAGAACAGGCCAGTTCCATCTACCCCCAACTCCGCTGAACCAAGCCAGATGGCAGGCTTTTTTTGCATTTATTGAGTTTTCATAACCAAAACAACCAAAAGGTTCATCAGCATTTTCACACATTTACAAAGCACAGGTGAGCGGATTGGTACATCAAAATAAACATCTTTTGGCAGTTATCCGATTACAGATAGTAGTTTGACAGTAATAACATATCCATTACAATGCATGGTAAGTCATTAGTCATCAAGTGTATTTAACAAATAGGAGGTTTACGGACCCCATATTTGATGTGGTCTAGATGCACTTGGTAATTCCTCAGCATAGCAGGTAAGCTGATCTCGACAATACACCATATCCTGCATCCAATGTTTATGCGTTGGTGTGGGCCTTCTGCCCTAGTGAATGGAGACTCTTTGCTTTGCTAATAGTAACGCTATAGCCACTAATTTCCGATTAATGACTTGTATCTTTGTAACATTCCCCAATAAACACATTTGCAGAGTGCACTCTATTGGTTCCCCCACCATTTGTGTCAAAGTATGAGTGACTTGTGCCCAGAACTCATAGACCTTTGGACAGGCCCATGCTAAATGTTGGAAATCCGCACTTTGCGGTTTACATCTCACACAGCATGCAGATTCTCTTAAACCATATTTACGAAGCTGTACAGGTGTATAATACATTTGATGCAAATATTTATAGTGAATAATTCTAAGATTCCCATTTGCAGTCAGCTACCCTGTCAATTTGCAACATGCCTTCCAATCATCTATTGTCAGTGGCTCAGAGAGAACAGTGTTCCACTTTTCCAGTGGTCCTTCCTTCGCGGTCATCGCATCAATTTGTGAAACATGATATAAACATGTGATAAGTTTGGACCCTGTTTGTGTCCTGTAGATTAATTGTAACGCCCCTAAGGTTTTTGGCTCCTCAGGAAAGTGCAGTTTTAAAGTGTGTAACACTGCGCGCAATCTGCTGTATATGAACACCATCATCGCAGTGCCTTTCCCTTCCGCTAGGAGTGCCGAATATCTATGAATTTACCCTCTTGAAATATATCCCACATCGTGCGCAGTCCTGCTTCGTGTAGTACCTTGAGCGCGCCAGTTTCACTTGTCACGGAGATTGCAGTATGGTGCGAGAGTGGCATAGTTGGACCGTATAATGGGAACTTCTGCGCCCGCCTCCCAAGCTCCTTCCATGTGTTAACTATACACTGCACTGTATCTATTTCCCCCTTTTCAAATATAGTACTAGTATTCACAATCATAGCTTCAAGCGGTAGTAGATGGAATGCGCCAGCCTCTACTGCCACATGCGGGGTGAAAGCAGGAGCTTGTTGCCAATAGTAGGCGTAATGCGCCTGAGCACAGAGATAGTATAGTTGTAAATCTGGAGCCGTGAACCCACCCAAGTCATACGGAAGTGTTAATAACTCCCACTTCACTCTTGGTTTTTTACCTCCCCATGCTATTGTGATTAGTAGCGTGTGAAGTGTAGTGAAGAAATGTTGTGTTAAGTGAATGGGATTATTCATGAATAAATATAAAAACCTTTGGGAGTACAATCATCTTGATCAGCGCTATTCTGTCTGCGAACGACAAAAGTAGTCACTTGCTCTTCAAGTTGTGTGATTGCTCTTCCATAATTGAATTGTATACCACCTGCGGATCCTTATGGATCCATATTCCCAGGAATTTTACCGGGTCTGTGCTCTTCCAGTGGGTACCCAAGCTTTATGTGTGGCATGCCCTTAGTCAATGGCAGAACGATCGATTTAGACCAGTTAATACCTAGCCCTGAATACCACTCAAATCGCACATCTTCCCAGATAAGTTGTTCTAAATATGCTTCAGGTTCTTTCACATATAGGGCCATATCATCTGCATACATGGATACTGCAAGGGACCGCTGGTAAAAGCGCAACACAGCTCTCGCGTTACTCTGCCTTAAGATGCATGCTAATGGCTCCAGTACTACTGCAAATAATAGCGGCGACAATGGGCATCCTTGCCTTGTGATACACAAATTGGTAAATAGAGAAAGGAACCTTCCTCTATACCATGAGGGCTGAGAGGAACTCTCAAGAGGGAGAACACCCTCCCATGTAATAACACTTAGACCACAAAAAGTACTCCTCTGGTGTATAAATTATAATCACAATTTACTTCAGGTGGAACCTGATACCATGATGATGGGAAGTCCCTATGTGAAGCTAAGGTTGTGGCCCACTAGGGAGTGGGGAAGGAAACAGATCTTTTTGTTTTAATTACCTTCACACACCCTAATGGTGTAATGCTTCATCATCGGATCACCCTGACACCTATAAGTCAGGTTGGGCTCAACCATATTTCAGGGAGCTCTTACTGATATTATTGTAAAAAATTAGAACGGGGTATTCAAAAATTAGGAAGAAATGGCGCTCTGCTGATAAACGTAGGTGATGTGAGCTTCAATGTCTGTATGGTGCAAAGCAGGGAGGGGAGACCCCTGAAACCCCTCGAATTGTATAGGACAAATAAAATTTGACCTAAAACCAAGCAAAAGAACAATCCTGTGCACACATACAATTAATTAAATCAAAATTGACATGAGTAAGTACAACTTGACAAAAGAAACATCCATATATAAATTAGTAATTCTGTTTAATATGCGTATCCAGCCAAAATACGCATATTAAACAGAATTACTAATTTATATATGGATGTTTCTTTTGTCAAGTTGTACTTACTCATGTCAATTTTGATTTAATTAATTGTATGTGTGCACAGGATTGTTCTTTTGCTTACTGATATTATTGGCCAGGGGGAATTAAAGATTTAAAAATTCACAGACATATCCCAGTTTCCCTTCATTCTTGGATCTGTCGGGGATATTAAAAATAGAAATGAACGGGTCAATCAGGCTATTATGGTACTAAGACCCTAATGCGAACATGTTTCAGTCCGCCTATACCCCTATTGGGTGCCGGATTTTCTTCAGGGCAGTGAAAAAAATCCTCCCTGGAATGAAAACACAATAAAGGAATTTCCCTATACTGTTACTTATAAAGGGAAGGTAGCTGCTCCTTTTCTTGACAAGAGTAGTTTATCTTTTCTGGTACTCCATCCCGATGTGGGAGAAGATGTGTTTCTCAAGGGACCTCACGTGGTAACAAAGGGGTAGCCCTGTAGTCACAGAACCATCAAGGCTCCTGCCCCGCTCCGTGACCTAATCGGTGTGAGTCCCTGGGCTTTTCGCCATCCTTGCCTTGTACCACACTGTATCTTGAATGCACCAGATGTTTGTCCATTGACACGCACTCGTGCTACAGAGTCAGTGTATAATAGTTTGATCCAGTTCGTGTAAACTGGGGCACCCCCATGAGATGTAGGACTGCAAACATATATTTCCATGAGATAGAATCAAAAGCCTTAGCGGCGTATAGTAGACCGCCACTGCAGGCACTGTAGGCTCTAATACATGCAGTACTGCAAACAACGTACAAAGGTTATGTGACGTGGACTGAGTTGGCACAAACCCCGACTGATCAGGGAGCACCATTGAGGGGAGCAGTAAACGTAGTCTGGTGGCTAGCACTTTTGCCAAGATTTTTACATCAGTGTTAATTAGCGATCGGGGTCTGTACGACTCGCTGCTGTCGGGCGCCTTTCCAGGCTTCAACAGCGATATGATTAACGCTTACTGAAGCGTGGCTGCAAGTCGCTGCTCTTCATACGCCTCTATATCTATCTCATAAAGATAGGGAGCCAACAAGTCAATCTATTCCTTATAAAATTCTGCTGGCAACCCATCTGTTCCTGTAGCTTTCCCATTAGGTAATGCAGTGATGGCCTCTCAAATTTTGTCTATCGTTATTTGATGCATTAAAAACTCTTGCTGTCCACGTGAAAGACATACTAACGCTATATCTTCCAGGTATTGTGCTACCTCATCTTCTTCCGCTGACTGCCTACTGGCGTACATAGTTTGGTAATACTGCACAAATGAGCTGAGTATTCCCAGAGCATCATAATGTGTAGTGTTATCATCTACAACTGCTTTTACTATATGAGTTTTAGCCCAATGTTCTGCAATTCTATTGGCTAACGCCTTCCCAGGCCTACCTCCTTCCCCATAGTATCTGGCTTTCCACCTTTGTGACATATGAATCACTTCCTGGCCTGCTGTCTCGTTATACTCAGTGACTTGTTCTAATGTCTGCCAGCGTTGCCCTGTCAGCTGTGACTTCATACTCTTGTTTCTTATTTGCTTCTCTCACGCCTTCATGAAAGACTTGATCTAGCAACGAGGAGGATTGTAAGCGCCATTGAAATTGCGAAGGTTTGTATGTGGGTATAATCATGTTTAGTAACAGTGGGGAGTGGTTTTTGGTAAATGTTGGACTTTAGTAGTCCATGTATTCACATCACTCGTGGCGAGCCAAAAGTCAAGTCGTACCCACGACTGATGTACATAAGAATGGCACGTACCCTCTTTCATTCCAGGGTGTCTCAATCTCCAGACATTCAGCAGACCCAGATCTCTCATACCATCATCAACAGACAGTGCTGCCTTTGTGAGTGTGGACTCTGCAGAGGTCATGCGATTTTCTTCTGGTACCAGCACAACATTAAAGTCACCCCCACAAATAATCGCTGATGGAGGCAATTTATGAATCTTCCTTCATAGCGTCTCATAAAAACAGGGGTTTTCTGTATTAGGTCCATAGACGTTTATAATTGTCACCAGTGTACCACATAGTTTACCTTTTGCTACTAAATAGCTCCCTTGTTCGTCTTCTTCTACATTCAGAATTTCAAAGGGTAATTTTTTTTTATTATTGCCATTACACCCCTTGCATAAGAGGAGTAAGAAGATGCTAAACGCACTCCAGCCCATCTAGTTTGCCACTTCTTTTGCTGTGTGTTTATTGAGGTGAGTTTCTTGCAAAAGAGCCACCTTAACACTATGCCGGTCTAGATAAGCCAATACCTGTCGTGTTTTCTTAGGATTATTGAGACCTCTGACATTCCATGTCATCCATGATATTACCATACCATTATTATCTGCCATTGCTGCCACTATCAAGTGTACCAGGTCGTGTATCTGTGTCGTCTGATTGTGTATGTACCATTAGCAACAATTGTACTTTGCGCACCATGCTTTTACATTTATATAGTTCCCCAACCACCACCTCACCCACTTCAGCATCCCAATTATGCTAAGGATCCCCATTTGAAACAAAAGGACATATTCATGCAACTGCATGTCTCTTATCAAATACTAACACCTCGTCCGGTGTGCAAATAGAACCTGAAACCAATGTGGGGTTCACCCTCTTGGGGGGTCGCCAGTAGCAGTCATACCCCCTCGTGGTAGCAAGGGGGGTCGGGTAGTTATATGAAACGCCCCATCCAGCTGTACCTTAATGCATCGGAGTGCACGTCACCCTGGAGTATTCGCACACTTTAAGACACAAAATGCAACATCAGAGTGCATGGAGCAATATTGCCACATGTTCAGTATACATGTTACATAGCTTATGTTCATTTTATCATTAGTGGAGCAAGAACATTATCCGCATAGTACAGAAACATCAATGCTTGACAGTTAGCCTCATATGTGCATCAGTTCTCTCTCTCGTCATTGTTACCAGTTACATTGCTCCACGCATCGCATGTGCTCAATCTTCATCACCTGTGCCTTTTCCGGCATGTAATCTTGGCGTCCCTGTTCATGCAAATACACCACTGTAGCACTGTGTTTATATGTAATGTTACCAAACAACTGATAAAGAACTACATCACATGTATTGTATGCCTTAAAAGAGACAATGCGCCATTTTTTCATTAGCAGTACATATAAACAGTTATGTATGCGATACCCATACCTGCGACAGTCATCAAGTTTATCATTGTTACCAGATCCAATGCGTTGTGTAGTAAACACGCTTAGTCCTCGTTATCTGCATCCTCGCTTGCTGCTCTTGATGATTCTTGCCGTTCCACCTGGCGTACAAACTGCATGGCTTAATTTGGTGATGTAAGAATCTTGGCTCCGCCCTTGTGCTGTATACGTAGCCTCGCTGGGTACAGCATGGCATATTGAATTTTCAGTGTTTGCAATTTTTTCTTCACGGCATGAAACTCACGCCGCGCTTGCGGCACCACTGTCATGAAGTTAGGGAACAGTGCAAGCTCTACTCCCTGATATGTTTTAGTACTTTTTTTCCTGGCCAGTCGGAACGCAGTGTCGCGATCACGATAATTTAGTAGTCTGGCGATTATGGGGCGCGGCAGGGCACTGGACACTGATTTGGGCATCAGGGATCTATGTGCCCTCTCCACAACCAACATGGCCGAAAAATGCTCCGCACCCAGCATTTCTTTTAGCATTCCATTTTGCGTGTGTCGGTAGATTCAGGCACTCCTGTGATACGGAGATTGTTACGGCGGGACCTGGCTTCCAGGTCCTCATTCTTTGCCTGTACCACCACCAGGAGTTTCTCCTTTTGTGCGCAGGATGCACTAACTACCTCTACTTGGTCCTCTGTAGTGGAGAGGCGTTGCTCCGCTTCAGTTATTCGCAAGCCATGTTTGTCAAGCTTTGTTGCCATATTGTCCATTCAAAGATTGAGGGTGTCTATTTTACTGTCTTTCGATTGCAAACTGTGTTGCATGGCAAGCATCATACGCTCTAAGTTACTACTGGTACCTGCTTCCAGCTCTGGCTCAGTATCTGACGCCACTTGCGTTTGGGACTTAGCTAGACGTTTGGACTGCTGCTTATCTGTTTTGCTAATTTTTCCTTGATTAGAGCCCAACAAGCTTGCAATTATGATCACCTGGGGCGTGTGCACGTTATGTTTAGTGCCCTTATTTGCTCACACCACAGTCAGTGTGATGGAATATGATACACACTCTAGCACAGCAGCATGCACCGCCTTACCTTCACACAGGACGATTGAAGGTAGCACTCTATCTCTTTATCGCTATCCAGTGCTCTTACACTTCTGGCATGTTGTTGTGTGCCTCCCACCTTCTATAGAGTGGCCTTGCACCAAACAGGCAATTGCTGTGTAGCTTTTTGTTTTCCTGGTTTATGTTAGGTACCTTGCCATCAGAGTACTTTACTTGTAATTGGCATATCACAGTGTCTGCAATGTGAGGTTAATACCGCACAGTCTATGATGTAACAGGCACTATTCCACACATTTTAGACCAGCAGACCAGTGCCACACACCAGCAGCGTCACTAAGCCTCCTCATGAAGGTCGAGCCACACATGCTCCGTTTCTGCATCACTCCTCACTGTATTGGTCGCACACCACTGCCTGCTACAGCGCTCCGCTGCTCAAATCCTAATGGCCTCCAAGGTATATCCCCGTGATGCGCTTTATTCAGCCTCAGAGCGCTTCAAGATATTACGTTCCAGCAGTTTCAAGTATGCGCGCTCTGCTTAATCTAAGGATGGTCACTTCATACTGCCTATAGCAGCGCATCTTCCAATGTAGCAGTACGGCAGGCCTCCACAGCACAACTCTTACATTTTGATTGCGATGTGAATAGTAGGCTTCCTATCATCGCTTTACGGACCAAAAGCCCGCAACCATTTAAGGAATCGACCATCTACACGAACAGAACTAGGGTGCTTTTAATTGATCTTGAAGCTTCTCCGACTTCATCCTTTACCGCACAACTTGCAAGGACACTTATAGTAGTGATTCCTCCGACATCCTCTCCCGCGTTCTCTTTTCAATCCTTTTGTATGCACCTCAGGATTTAAACTCAGGCCCCCTGGACTACAGAAAACGCATACAAATTACGCCCTGAAGAAGGTGGCACCCTTATTGTTGGGTGATTGCACCGAAACGCGCGTCGGCGTGTTTTTTTTTTGTATGATTTGGTGGTGTCCTACAAACAAGATACACCAAAACTTTAAGGAGAGTGTTCTTGTGTGTATATAAAAACATTTTAACGTAGTGAATATGTATGTTCAATGTTTTGGTTGATTGTGTAAGATTGTATGGGTTGCTTGTTGAGCATGATTGTGATTTAACTGTTTATACACTCCTCTCACCCCTCTGAGGGGGCCTAGCTTGGTTAACTGAATATATCCTTTCAAAAAATGTATTGTATGCATATTTTGAGCATATGCTTTTTGTATATATATCAAGAAAATTGTTGAACAAAAAATAAATAAAAATACAATTCTCAATCACAATATTCAGTTTTTCCTGTGTGCCCTTTTCCAAATGGTGTGGCCGTAAGCGACCCTTTTGGGTTACTTATCAGTGAGATTTATTTGATCCATTGTTATTCAAACAGGTAGAGCATATCTTTTGTTTTAATCATTGGTCTTGTCCCCTATTGCTCTCCCTGTATTTAAATTGGGGTACCCCTTTTCTTAGTGGATAATATCTAGCGCCCCCCCCCCAGATGGCAGGCTTAAGTAAGGAATTTGCAGATGTCACGGGGAGAAGAGCTTTGGAAATTAGCTTTATTGGAGGTTGGTTAACTAGTTCTAGCTCCTCTTCTGAGACTTGAGCCATATTGAATTTTCAAGGAATAGTGCTTTCTGGGACACCATTGTGTCACACTTTGGAGGAAGTGGACATGCTGTGAAGTGTTGACCTGCACCTCATTGGACAGGGGTGCCCTCCTGCTTGCCCCCAGAGAACACTGAATAAGTATCTGAGAGGGGTAGAGCCTCTCAGATCTGTTGCTTGAAGCTAAAAGAAGAAGGGTCTATGCTGGAAGTTTGATTTGCACCAACCAGACCCTGCCCTCTGAAGACTGCGCCTGCTGCATAATCTGGAACTACAGCCCTATGGACCTAACTTGCTTCAAGAGGAATAAAGAGTGGACTCCCTGCAAGCTACAGGTTAACAGAGGTCACATGGACCATCACCACCAAGAATCCCAAGCCTAGAGTGCGTCCAGTGGATTTGTGAGGGTTTTGTCCAAGTCGATTGTGGGACCTGAAGTCTCAAACTTTCAAGGACCATCTGAGGGATTCCAGACCCTTGGACTGTGTTTTGGACACTTTGGGACCCCTAGAGGAACTTCAGGAAGAAGTTCCAGAAGTTTGGAGAACTTTGGAGCAACATTGGAAAAAAACTCCAGAGGGGGACCGACTCAGCCGCAAGAGCCAAGCCAGCGACCTTCAACCATGAGCCAGCCTGGCCTGCTGGTTCGTCCCAGTGAAAAGCTCCAGAAATCCAACTTCCAGAGATTGATCGGGAGCTCCCTGGAAAGCAAGCCGGCGAACCCTCATCAAACCCGTACTGGTGAAGAGCAGTCAGAAGGTAAAACTTTGACCGAGGCCTTCAGCGAGGGGTAGTCACACAGGGCTCCATCACGGTTGGCCTGAAACTTTGACTTTGTCCCAGTCTACCACAACCAGATGTCCCAATAGGCGATATAGGTTTCTATGTGCTATATAGAGATAAACCTTTAAAAATTCATATCTTTTTTATGTTTTGATGTCATTTTAAGGATAAAAATATTTCCTATTGTTATAAAATGGAGTTGGACTTTTATTGTGTGTGGTGTCTTAATAATTTACTGAAATGGTATTTTTAAATGCTTTACATTACTGCCTCTTAAATTAAGCCAGCTCCCAGCCAAGCTACGGGAATAATTTTCTGAGACCTATTCTGAGCCCTAGATTGTGTTAGTGGCCTTATTGCCAGTGGTGGATATATATTTACCACTACTAATAATCCACTTTCCAACAATAACATAACATGTGAGGCTTATTAGTATACATCTGGATTTGTTTCGAACCAACGATGAGCATGACCAAGCTTGCACAATAGGGCATGAAAGTTGAAGTGGAATCCTTGGTGCAAAATTGCATTCTTTCTCAATATGTATGAAACTGATGCCGGAGTGGTAGACATTAAAGGGAGGATTTTCGTTGGCTATTTTAGGGGTGCGGTGTATGTATATGTTTGTGGTCTTTCTATAGCGCAAACTTAGCCAAAATGAAGTTGAGCACTGCAGAAAGAAATATATGTCAAAATGGGCCAAGTTGCCTTTAAAATCTCTTTTGGCTAAAGGCTCGCAAAACAACATTGTACTAATCCATCCCTCCCAGAAACTGTTAGAACTATTAAACTTTGTACATCAAACCTCATAGTCTAGGTGAAATGTCAAACATTAAAGCCTCAATTACAAATTTCACGGTACTATCGGGGGAAAACTCCACACCTGTAAATGCTGGTACCGTGCATTTACATCCCACCGGTAATGAGCATTTACACCAGACCAGTGCCATGCTATTGCAAGTTAAGCTCCACAAAACAGGGAAATAACAATGCACACTTGTTTTTTCCAATTGTCATTCCACATGATATTCTCTTTTCCATGGAGATTAACGCTCCCATGTACCCATTTTGGAAATGGATGTCAGCAAGCATGTGAGGCTGATGTGAGGCAGGGAAGAGGGTTGTGTGCTTACCAGTATCCTAGTAGAGGGCCAAGAGGGGGCTAAAGTCCAGGGCAGGGCTGAGTTTGCAGTCCAAGCATCTTGTGATTTTACCTGATGGATTTTGCAGCCAGTTTATATAGGGCCTGGTGTTCCTGTGCCTGGGAAATCCCATGCAGAAACCCTGGGTCAGTAATAATTGGTGGCTAGTGACCAAGGGCTTGATTTAGATTTTGGCAGACGGGTTACTCCTCACAAACATGAGGGATTTCTTCATAACAAGTGCATTAGCCTAGGGAACTTGTAATAAATGGGCGGAATGCCCATTGCTTTTGTGACGGATTGCATGTCCACGAAACTCTAAACCAGGCCCAGAGTATTGTAATACACCTAAATAGTACCGTTTTATTTAGAAAAATGAAATGTTTATTTCATTGTGCAGGGAGGGAAGGGGTCCTATGCATGCCCGGCTCCAGGAATTTTCATCTGGGTGGGCCAAGGGTGCCTTTGGGTCGGCCACTGCGGGCCCAATTTTTGGACCTTCAGGAGGTAGCCTTCAAGCCCTAAATTAAATCATACCTACTTCCAAGCAGGTACCACGATACAAACAGCATATTCTGTGTGTACAGAGCATATAGAGGGTAAAGTAGTGGTAAATTGTTATGTTATGTTATTGCCACTTTTATAGCACACAAATCACCCGGGGGCATCTCGGCGCTGCAGAGGAGCATCTGAGCAGGGGGATCACCAAAGTAATTAATACAGATAAGCTTTCAGTTGTTTCCTAAAAATATTATAGTTAGGGATCACACGAAGTGTGATGGATAATTTATTCCAATATCCTGGGGCCAGGAAATAGAAAGCCTTGTCCCCGGTGCGCGTTTGACGTATGCGAGGCACACACAAAAGAGCCTGTGAGCTGGATCTGAGATTTTGGGATGGTCTGTAAACTGTATGTTTTTTTTAAGGTAGAGTGGACCTTTGCCTCTCAGGGCATTATATGAGAGGCAACAGATTTTGAAAAAAGGACCGTCTCTTCACCAGTAGCCAGTGCAGTTCCTTCAACAATGTGGCAGAGGGAGTACCTGCGAGACGGTTCAGAGTGAGTCTGGCCGCGGTGTTCTGGACCACCTGTAACTTGGAGATCAATATCTCCCCCACTTCAGCCAGCAGGGCATTCCCGTAGTCCAGTCTACTAATCACCATGGCCTACACGAGGGTCCTGCGAGAATTTGTGGGCAGAAAGGGAAAAATTCTGCGTAGAAGGCAAAGATTATAGTAGCATGAACTGGTAGTGGCGGCAAAATGATCTTTCATAGTTAGGGTCTGGTCAAGTTTTATCCCCAAGTTTTTGACACTTTGTTTGGGCAAGGGAGCTGTACCAAGTTGATGAGGCCATCATTCCTCTGACCAAAGGGTAGGGGCTTTCCCCATTAGCATGATCTCCGTCTTTCCGGGTTTAGCTGGAGGCAATTCTCAGTCATCAAATTTGATATTGCCACCATTCCTGCCGCGAAGTGCATTTTCTCTAGTTCTAGGTTGGGGCCAACGGTGAACATAAACTGAGTGTCATCAGCGTATGAAATAATCTCAAAGCCAACCTGCTCTGCGATCTTTGCTAGTGGCGCCATATATATATATTGAAGAGCGTCGAACTTAAACAGGAACCCTGGGGTACACCCTTGTCCAACTGCATTTTGTCTGAGCAGTAAGACCCCAGTATAATCGTCTGTTGCCTGTCTGTTAGAAAATATTGCAGCCACTTTAAAGCAGTGCCCTGGATACCACAAGTCTGCAATCTTTCTAGCAGCTTTGTGTGTAAGATGGTATCAAAGGCTGCAGACAGGTCCAATAGTATTAAAACAATCGCACCTCCTGCGTCCATCACTTGTCTAAGCGAGTCAGTAACTGCCAGGAGCGCAGTCTCTGTGCTAAAACCAGATCGGAACCCTGATTGTGAAGGATCTTAGATTTTATTAGTTTCAAGATACGACCCCAACTGCCTATTTTTAAGATTTTCAAGTAGCTTGCCCAACAGAGGTAGTAGAGATATTGGGCGGTAGTTACTGAATACTCGTGGGTCAGATGTAGATTTTTCAGAATAGGTCGAATGTATGCTTCCTTCCATGCCGAGGGAATAGCTCCAGTACGTATAGAGCAGTTTAAAATATCTTGAATCGTTGGGGCACAGCAAGTGGCTAGAGAGGTCATCGCCTGGGGGGGGCAGGGATCCCAAGGAGAGCCGGATTTAGCTGTGACCAAGGAATTGAGTACCTCCTCTAACGTGACTGTTTGAAAACAATTCAGGGTACTATGGGACGCTTTCTCTTGCTCATTGGGTCTAATAGCTGTTCCTAAGTCCTGCATAGTGGCCACTGGGAATTTTGCATATGTGTTATTGATCTTTTCCTGGAAATAGACAGAGCTCCTGAGATTCTACCGGGGTTAGAGTGCAAGCTTGCGGGGAAGTAAAGTCCCGCATTATGTTCAAGAAGGCCTTCGAAGAGTTACTGGCTTGTTCTATTTGATTTATAATGAAGTTCGTCTGGCCGTTTTTATATTCTGATAGTATTGGGACAGGGCCTGTTTATAAAGGTCCCTGTCATGGGGATCTTTCCTTCTTCGCCAGAGTCGCTCTAAAGTTTTGCATTTGGATTTTTCAGCTTTTAGATCTGGCGAGTACCATGGGGCAGACGTAGATCTGGCGAGTACCATGGGGCAGATGGTCGACGCTGTGAGAGGCCATGGGTTTTGAAAGGGATTGTTGCGTCCAGTGCTGCCATAAAGGCAGAGTTAAAGCCTTCCAGCATCTTGGATATGTCAGATTTACCATCTGGGGGTTTGGGGATAAAGACCTCCCTAAAGGATTCAAGAGTGAGTTTATGCCATGGTCTACGTACCGCTAGTCGTTTACCTTTATTCCTTACCAGGCCCACAGGGCACGTGAGCTGGATGGTAAACAGGATCATAAAATAGTCTGACCACGTTAAAGGGATCGGTGATTTACAGACCAAAAGGTCAATATTAGAAAAAATTAAGTCCAGCGCATGGCCTGCCACATGCGTAGGGCCTTTGACTTCTTTGATAAGTCCTGGTGATTCAAAGTTAAGTAAAAGATTATTAACTTCTGGGTTAGAGTGCTCTTCCCCATGAAAGTTGAAATCGCAGAGCAAGAGAAATTTATTTGATGCTAATACATGCAAGGCTATTTGCTCTATCAGTTGATCACAGACGTTGGTCCGAGGTCCTGGGGGGCGATAGACCAGAGCTCCGTTCCAGCTGTCTGTCGTGGATATATCTATTCTGAAAATCCCTACTTCCATACTGGTGCTACTTATGGTCGAGACCCAGTTCACATTGAGGGAGTTCTTAAAAGCTATTGCAATACCACCGCCCATTTTTCCTTCTCTGTCAAGATGGATAACTTTATAGCTGTCTGGGATAGCTATATTAATCGAGGGGAGGTTGGCAGGATTCAACCAAGATTCTGTAAAAAAACAGATATCAGGGGAGTGTGATGAAATCATATCCCATATTTCAACTGGGTGCTTTGCGAGGGATCTAACATTGCAAAGTATACAGCTTAAACCATGTGTTTTGAACCTCTGGCTGCTTTCTAGCTTTGGGGGTATGGTCAGCTCAAGGTCATGTTGGAAGTGGCAGGTTCTACAAGCTACCGGACCTTGTAATGAGTTAGGAAAGTTATGTAAACACATTCCCAGAGGGGAAGGCTTTGCATCTTCCCGGGCCTTGATCATATGCAGGAAGTCAGCGGTGTATGATAAACGAGTGGATTTAGGGGTGATTACCTCAAATGAACCGGTGTTCCTGGCCTCTGGGCTCGGTCAGGCGTAGACGAGTGCAGATGGGCTTGCCTGTGGCGCGCCACTGGCGCGCCAGCGGCGTGCCCGCTGCGCGCGTCTACTGCACGGTCACGTTTTGGCATGCATAAGTAGTGTCAGGGGTAAAAGACTAGCCCACTGACCTACACTACCCCCAAGATGGCGGTCCCACTCCGGAACCAGCCTCGCAGAGCACCGAGATCGTTCCCCCCAACCAACAAATTCATATTCCCCCAGCAGCAATCGTAAGTACAGTACAACAAATATGATGGTCAAAACAGTTTAAAGGAACCTTTTAAAATGCTTGAAATACGAAGGTTTAAAAAGCACGAAAGCGCAATCGACAATTAAAAGCGATAAATATAAAATGATGTGCGAGATTGGTGAATGCAGGATATGCTAGGATCCGACTCCCGGCTCAAGCCTCAAGAGTCTGTAGTGCTGTCATTTCAGGGTTTAGAGGTGGGTAGTAGTACAGGGAGGGATGTAAGCATTTTTGGTGTTGTAGTCTTAGTTTGCATCTATCAAATTAAATAGACAAACACAGAATACCAATGATTTCTTAGTTGAAAGTGTATCATTGGAAACAATGTCCTTGTTAACATGGAGGGAAGTTGTCATCGTACACACAAAGGCAAATGCTTCTCGTACCATCAGAAAGCTTTAGGGGAGGGTGGTGCTCGCGGAGTTGCACTATGCGGAATTCCGCTGAGTTGCATAAAAACGATGTGAAATTCCCCGGAGTTCCGCTGCGCCCTAGTCCACGGTCCACTCCTAATCTGCGGAAAAATACACACAGTAAAGAGGTTAACCTTCTGTATTTACACTCAGAGTGAAATTAATGTTTTCCTGTGCTTGTTGAGAGAGGTGTGGGCTTAAGAAAGGTTGCCCACTGGCTCGGCACAGAGCATAGCATAGGGGAAGGAGAAATGCACGCACTTCATTTAACTGAGAAACCCTCCTGCCAACCTCAGAATAAAGAAAGCATGGACTCACATATCCAGCCCCTCCCCTCTCACCTTGTTCTTGTTACTGCCGCTGCTCACCAGTCCTGTGACCCGCCCGAGTACATAGGCGATGCCCAGCCAGCCCAGTAGCCAGAGCCTGGCAAAGCAGCGTAGGTCATGGTTGATGGCCAGCTGGGATTGTTCCTACTGCCCATCACATGGAGTGGGCTGCGGAGTGACTCCGAAACTGCCTCGTCCAGGCCACGCCCATGAAGAGAAGCAGGAAGTAAGTGAGGCACAGGGCAAAGGGTGAAGGAAGCCATCAGTCAATTACAGCCCAGAGGTGTTGTCAGCACCTCCATGGTGACCACCACACATCAGCCAACCCTTGTGTCTCCCCTAAAGGGAAGCATTATCTGACTCATTCCTGTGCACTGGTCAGCGGTAATCAATAAACTCTGCTCTGCCGCCCACACATAGAAAGCTTCCTAAATGGAATGACACTTAGAAAAAACTGCTGAAATTGGGATAGAAATCACAAACTCTCTATGGTTGCAATCCTCACGTCCTTTGCACAGGAGTTTGGAAACGCCATATCACGTGGAAACTGTTAAAATCACAGTTCCACCATCAAAGACAACTGAAGCAAGAGAAGGTTAACATACCAGAAATCTACATGAAATGGTGGGAAAGCAGCGACTCAAAAAGTGAAGAAGTTGAGAAGTAAATCTTCGAGATCAAATGTTGAGGGTCCAAAAGAAGTAAGTGAATCCAGAGTAACAGCGGTGTACCTCCAGAGTGCTCCTATCCCATGAGATTTCGGATGCCATTTAATCATAATTTCAAGATGAGGTCCTTCAACAAGATGCCGTCTTTCACCCCAGACAGAATGAAAGCTGGTTGCAGGCAGTGTAGCACAAAGCCATCTGATTCATGGCAGCTCTCTGTGGGTTAATCTCTCATTTAGTCTATTAGTGCAACTACACAAAACATTTTGCAGTGATGCTGGCTGTGGAGTAGAGCCACAGCAACTTACCCATGCAAGCACCGGGACTGTGACTGGCTTGCAGGTCAGACTAAATCAACTTTAAGGTGCTTGCCTCTTTCACAAGAGTTGGTTGCACTTAATGCTAGAAATCAAATCATTTGCCCCTAAGCAGGAGCTAGGGTCCTTCTTCCAGATTCGAGCAACCACCCCCAATATTCAATTACATACAAATGGTGACCCCTGATAATGCATTAAAGGATTTGTGCATTTCCACATGTTAGACCCGGCCCTCGTAACATAGCTAGACCTGACCCCTGCACCTCACACCAGCCCCCACACCACGGCCTAGCCGATCCCCCCCACCAGAACTCACACGCACCCAACCCGGACTTCCCCGTCCATGGCCTTCCTCCCTTCGGCCACACCGGGCCCGCGTGCCCACTCCATGCACCAAGATGGCCGCCCGGCCCCAGCGCGACCCTGGCCTAGAGGCGCCACTCCGGCTGGAGGACATCGCGCTCCCCTTGGGATGAGAGAGGGAGGAGCAGTTTCTATCACACCTCTGCGCTTCCCTGGGATGGTGGGTTTCGATCGACCTGCCGGCCTCCCCGAGGGCTGGCTCCACGCCTGCTGGGTGTCTGGGACTCCTCCCGACCCGGCCCTGGAAGGATCAAAAGACAATGGCAGGAAACCCCGACAAGCAACCCCCCAGGTGACAAGACCCCTGCCTGCACAGACTCCGGACATCAAAGAGGAGTCGCCCTATAACAAGGGGTGCTCGGGGACTGTCCGGCAGATTCGCCTTGGAACACCTGAGCCCTGCTGAGTGACTCGCGGCTCCCTGAAGATCGTAAGACCCCCGAACTGGTACCTGAGCCCTGCTGAGTGACTCGCGGCTCCCTGAAGATCGTAAGACCTCCGAACTTGTGCTTGAGCCCTGCTGAGTGACTCGCGGCTCCCCGAAGATCGTAAGACCACCGAACTTGTATCCGAGCCTTGCTGAGTGACTCGCGGCTCCTGCAGACTCTCTTGGTCCCGCCGGACCCCACGACGACAAGCGTATCCCCCAGCTCGAGGATTGTGAGCTGTGCGCCGGGTACGCTCCTGCATTTTGATCCATATCCCCAAAGACTGTCCCGCTACCTCCTAACCCCCTCCAAGACTCTGAGAGCCCACGCTCCGCTTGTATATATTTGCCGTGCGGATCATAAAGATCCTACTACTCTAACTTGATAAAGATTTGCTCGTAAGAACTCCTCGTGTGGTGTCCCTCTGTCGTGTGGTGCCGAGTGTGCGATCCTAGATACGAGGTTCCTCCCGGAGGAATCTCCCGCCAGTGCCCGGCTACGATACTTCGAGGGTGGGTCTCAGGGCAGTCAGGGCCCCCCTCCGGGCCCCTCTGAGGTCGCCTTCTAACAGTGGTGGCAAGCGACGGGATTCGGGCCCATAATCTAGAGATCGTACCGTGAACGGCTGACGCACTACCGACAAAGATGGCGGAAGGAAACGCCGTGGTTCTCATAGAAGACGACGCCAGTACCGTGTTCCAGGTGGAACAGCTGGAAGCGTACACTCACAAGGAACTAAAACAATTCTGTAAGGAACTCAGAATCGCTACCACTGGTCTCAACACTAAAGAGGATATGCAAAAGGCACTGAAAGCTTGGGTGGATTCAGGGGCCTCCCGGCCAGAAGGAGCGGGGGAACCCCACGACGAAGCTGGACCCTCCCAAGGAGAACGCAGCAACAACCAGGTGCGAGGCTTCGTACCAGACGGGGGCCTATCCCCTGAGGAACTCGCACACAGAGAAAAAAGTCGCCATCACGAGCTCGAATTAGCGAAACTCAAAATTGAGGGCGAGCTGAAATTAGCCGAGAAAAAGCTAGCAGTAGAACAGTTGCGAGTACAAGGAGAGCTGGAAGAGAAGAAACTCCAACGAGAACACGAGGGAAAGAGACTTCAACTGGAACATGAACGCAGCCTGAAGGAAATAGAACTGAAAGCAAAAAGCGGAGAAACGCGGCCCCCGGGGAACCGGGAGGCGGCCGCCCCAACGGAACAGAAGGTCCACATCCCCAAGGATGTGGTCAAAGAATATTATAAAAATGATGACATTCAGCAGTGGTTCCGGGCCTACGAGGTCGCCATGACCTCCCATCGGGTCCCACAGAAGGATTGGGGGGCTGGGTTATGGGGACGATTCCTGAGCGAAGGGAGAGACACTCTGCTCGACCTACCCACCTCCATGCAAACGTCCTATGAACACATGAAAGCGGCCCTCCTCACAAGGTACGGCCTCACCCCGGAGATGTACCGCCAGCGGTTCCGGGACTGCCGGAAAATCCCGGGTACCACCTGGGTGGAATATGTGAATTTCTTCAGCCGCGCCTTCGATGGTTGGATCAAGGGCAGCAAGGTAACCACCCTGGAAGAACTAACCGACCTTATGTTGTGGGAACACCTGTCGGCCAACTGCTTTGTAGAACTCCGCCAGCATCTGCTCAACAGCAAGCTCACGGACCCAAGGAAGCTGGCTGTCGAGGCGGATCGCTGGACCAACACCCGGGTCTCCCGGGGCCCTGTAGGAGAGTACCCCCGAGCAGTCAGGGACCACCCCGCCAGATAGGGGGGGGAAACCAGGGAGGGCAGAGAGAGTCCCAGGCTAGTCCCCCGAAGTCCCAACCTCCACCCTTCCCGGCACCCCCACCTGCTGTATCCGGCCCCCCCCTTAGACGGGGGCACCGGGTAACCATCACTTGTTTCCGTTGCCAGAAGCCCGGGCATTACGCCAACGACCCTGAATGCCCCATGGCCCCACGCACCACCCAGGCCGCACCCCCTGCTAGACAGATCGCCAATGTAGCCCTGGGGGAGGAGGTTGAGGAGGCCGAGGAGTGGGAACCCGCCGCTATGGCCCTAGTATCCTTAGGAGATAGAGAGATGGTCCCTGGGAGCCTCCTGCCCTCTAACACAAAGAAATATGGGCAGCTCGTAACGATCAATGGCCACCAAGTAGAAGCCCTCCGTGACAACTGGGCCAGCATCACCGGTGTCCTTAGCCATTTAGTACACGAAGACCAGGTCCTCCCCAACGTCTTTTGCCCTGTCATCTCAGCTGACAACACAGAAAGCCTATGTAAAGTAGCCCTGGTGCCCTTTGAGTGGGGAGGGGTGGTCAGTAAACTGAAGGTTGCAGTAAGAACCTCCCAGCCCGTCGACTGTCTCCTGGGGAACGACCTGGAAAGTTCCCCCTGGGGACAAGTTGAGCGCAAGACCCATCTAGGGATGATGGGCCTCCCTGAGTGGGTGTGCGCCACCACTCGATCCATGGCGGCCTGACTGACCCCCCTGAGGGAAGTCGACGACGCCCCGACCCCTGAAGATAGGATGGTCCCAGCCGAGGGTCCCCCCATTACCCCACCAGAGGCGTCGATCGCCAGTGACGAACCCCCGCCTTCCGACTCTACCCCAGTCACCGAGTTCGGCGATCTGCCCGAATTAGCCCAATGGCGCCACGAGGGGGGCCCCTCCCGAGAAGAGTTCTGCCGAGAGCAGGCTTCCTGTCCCTCCCTGGACGGGCCCCGGCAACAGGCAGAGGCCCAGGCCGCGGGCGACCAGACGGGGACGCACCGGATGTACTGGGAGAATGATCTCCTGTACAGTGAACAGAGGTCGGTGGAGCTAGGGTCCGGCCGGGTGCTGGTGGTACCCCTACGCTTCCGAAACCTCCTCCTGGGCTTGGCCCACGATGTCCCCCTCGCAGGCCATTTGGGCCAGGACAAAATGTACAGTCGCCTCGTGACCCACTTCTACTGGCCCCGGATGAAAGCCGATGTAGGAGCCCACTGCAAGTCCTGTCCCACGTGCCAGGCCAGTGGGAAGAGCGGAGGGAAGAGCAAGGCTCCCCTCCAACCCTTCCCTGTCGTCAGTACCCCTTTTGAGCGGGTCGGGATCGACATTGTAGGGCCCCTGGACCCCCCAACTTCCCAAGGGCACCGGTTCATCCTCGTCCTGGTGGACCATGCCACCCGTTACCCTGAGGCCATCCCCCTGCGCACCGTCACGGCCCCCGTGGTGGGCCGGGCGTTGATGGGAATCTACTCCCGCATGGGTTTCCCCCGCGAGGTCGTGAGCGATCGCGGTACCAACTTTATCTCCCGCTACATGAAGTCCTTATGGCAACAATGCGGGGTGTCCTATAAGTTCACCACCCCGTACCACCCCCAGGGAAACAGCCTGGTAGAGCGGTTTAACCGGACTCTGAAGGGGATGATCGCGGGCCTGGAAGAGCCCCTCCGGCGTAAGTGGGACATCCTGCTCCCCTGCCTCCTATTCGCATACCGCGAAGTTCCCCAGAAATCCTTGGGGTTCAGCCCCTTTGAGTTACTCTACGGGCACCCCGTCAGGGGGCCCCTCAGCCTGGTCAAGGAAGGCTGGGAGGCGGCGCCCCGAGGCCCCCCCCGAGATGTGTTCCGGTATGTCCTGACCCTCCGAAATCAGACTAGAAGGTTCCGAGAGATGGCCGAGGCCAACCTGGAGGCGAGTCAGGAAGAGATGAAGCGCTGGTACGACCAGAACGCCACTCTGGTCGAGTTTCAGCCGGGCCAGCTGGTATGGGTCATGGCCCCAGTGAAACCCTGCGCCCTCCAGGATAAATGGACCGGGCCCTTCAAAGTGGTTGAGCGGAAGAGCCAGGTCACGTACTTAGTGGACGTCCGGTCCCCCCGGGACCCCCTCCGGGTCCTCCACGTGAACCGCCTCAAGCCCCACTTCGTGCGGACGGAGCTGAGTCTGCTGCTGGCCACCGATGACGGGGCCGAGGAGGAGTCCGATCCTCTCCCCGATCTCCTGTGTACCAAAGAGAAGGACGGCTCCGTAGAGGGAGTGCACCTCTCCCCGTCTCTCACTCCCCAGCAACGGGAAGATTGCCGCCAGCTCCTAGGGCAGTTTTCGGACCTCTTCTCCCTGGTCCCTAGGGTCACCGACTGGTGTGTCCATGACGTGGATACCGGGGACAGTCCGCCAGTGAGACACCGGGCCTACCGAGTCCCTGATCGGGTCCGGTCCTGTATCCAGGCCGAAGTCTCGAAAATGTTGACCCTAGGCGTAATCGAACCCTCAGATAGCCCCTGGGCCAGCCCCGTTGTCCTGGTCCCTAAAGCAGCCGCCCCCGGGGTAGCGCCAGAACTCCGCTTCTGCGTGGACTACCGGGGACTCAATGAGGTCACCCGAACCGATGCCCACCCCATTCCCCGAGCCGACGAGCTCATTGACCGGCTCGGAGCTGCTCGATTCCTCAGTACCTTCGATCTCACCTGTGGCTACTGGCAAATTGCGCTCACAGAAGGAGCCAAGGAGCGGTCCGCCTTCTCCACCCCGGATGGGCACTATCGCTTTCGCGTGATGCCTTTCGGGATGAAAAATGCCCCGGCCACCTTTCAGCGACTGGTAAATAGAGTCCTGGCCGGGCTGGAAAAATTCAGTGCCGCATATCTCGACGATATCGCAGTTTTTAGTTCTGAGTGGAGTGAGCACCTCCAGCACCTTCGGAGGGTGCTGACCGCCCTGCGCCAGGCAGGCCTCACCGTGAAAGCCAGCAAGTGCCAGATTGGGCAAGGTTCGGTAACCTACCTGGGGCACCAGGTCGGAAGCGGCCAGGTCGCCCCCCTACAGCCCAAAATCGACGCCATCCTAGCCTGGGAACCACCCACTACCCAAACGGAGGTTCGAGCCTTCCTGGGCCTCACGGGCTACTACCGGAGATTCATCCGGAATTACGGCAGCCTGGTCGGCCCCCTCACGGGACTCACGTCCACAAAACAGCCCAAGAAGGTGCAATGGTCCCCTGCCTGCCAAGAGGCGTTCGAGGCCCTGAAAGCGGCCATGTGTACTGCCCCCGTCCTCCAGGCCCCCGACTACTCCAAGGAGTTTGTGGTACAGACTGATGCCTCCGAGCATGGCATCGGGGCAGTCCTCTCCCAGGTGAATGACCAAGGCCTAGACCAGCCCGTGGCCTTCCTCAGCCGAAGGCTATTGCCCAGGGAACAAAGATGGAGCACCATCGAGCGAGAGGCATTCGCCGTAGTCTGGGCCCTCAAAAAACTACGCCCTTACCTGTTCGGCACCCATTTCAAGGTCCAAACCGACCATCGCCCCTTGCGATGGCTCATGCAGATGCGAGGAGAAAACCCCAAGCTACTGCGGTGGTCAATCTCCCTCCAGGGGATGGATTTCACCGTAGAACATCGCCCTGGGAATGACCACGCCAACGCCGATGGCCTCTCCCGGTTCTTCCGCCTCAGCGAAGAGAACCCCCAAGAAGATGGGTAGTTCTCTCCGGCTTTCAGCTGGGGGGGACGCATGTTAGACCCGGCCCACGTAACATAGCTAGACCTGACCCCTGCACCTCACACCAGCCCCCACACCACGGCCTAGCCGATCCCCCCCACCAGAACTCACACGCACCCAACCCGGACTTCCCCGTCCATGGCCTTCCTCCCTTCGGCCACACCGGCCCACGTGCCCACTCCATGCACCAAGATGGCCGCCCGGCCCTAGCGCGACCCTGGCCTAGAGGCGCCACTCCGGCTGGAGGACATCGCGCTCCCCTTGGGATGAGAGAGGGAGGAGCAGTTTCTATCAGACCTCTGCGCTTCCCTGGGACGGTGGGTTTTGCTCGACCTGCCGGCCTCCCCGAGGGCTGGCTCCACGCCTGCTGGGTGTCTGGGACTCCTCCCGACCCGGCCCTGGAAGGATCAAAAGACAATGGCAGGAAACCCCGACAATCAACCCCCCAGGTGACAAGACCCCTGCCTGCACAGACTCCGGACATCAAAGAGGAGTCGCCCTATAACAAGGGGTGCTCGGGGACTGTCCGGCAGATTCGCCTTGGAACACCTGAGCCCTGCTGAGTGACTCGCGGCTCCCTGAAGATCGTAAGACCCCCGAACTGGTACCTGAGCCCTGCTGAGTGACTCGCGGCTCCCTGAAGATCGTAAGACCTCCGAACTTGTGCTTGAGCCCTGCTGAGTGACTCGCGGCTCCCCGAAGATCGTAAGACCACCGAACTTGTATCCGAGCCTTGCTGAGTGACTCGCGGCTCCTGCAGACTCTCTTGGTCCCGCCGGACCCCACGACGACAAGCGTATCCCCCAGCTCGAGGATTGTGAGCTGTGCGCCGGGTACGCTCCTGCATTTTGATCCATATCCCCAAAGACTGTCCCGCTACCTCCTAACCCCCTCCAAGACTCTGAGAGCCCACGCTCCGCTTGTATATATTTGCCGTGCGGATCATAAAGATCCTACTACTCTAACTTGATAAAGATTTGCTTGTAAGAACTCCTCGTGTGGTGTCCCTCTGTCGTGTGGTGCCGAGTGTGCGATCCTAGATACGAGGTTCCTCCCGGAGGAATATCCCGCCAGTGCCCGGCTACGATACTTCGAGGGTGGGTCTCAGGGCAGTCAGGGCCCCCTCCGGGCCCCTCTGAGGTCGCCTTCTAACACCACACATCAAATTTCAAAAAAGCTGATGAAAACGTGTCTGTTATACTTATAAATGTATGTTACACTTTTCATTTATAACGTCAATTTTCCTTTTGTAATTTAGATTTGACAGCTGTGTCCCAGAGCACCTTAATTCTGCATATTTCTACACTGGTTATAGTTTAGAAAGGAATGCTCAGAGGTGTAACCAGGCCGCTGCAGCCTTTCGATGCAGGGGGGGCCCGACCCTCTACGGGGAACCTCAACCCTCCAGAGGGCCCCAGTCATCCTAAGGCCAATAAATATCTGTGAGTGGGCAGCTCAGGGGTCACTCATCACTTTCTGCAAGGGGTGTCCATCTTTTTAGGGTACACCATTGGGAATGATCTGGCTCCATCAGGGTCTAGGTGATCCCATCACACCAGTCTGCTGACCCCACTGCTGTCTTAAGAAAGGGGCACTGTGTGCCCACGTCACATGACCTCCAATAGTTCAGGAAGAAGTTACAGTATTCGGCTATAATATTAAACTCGAAACACAAACATAAAAAGCCTCAGTCCAAGAGCCTTCATCTCAAGCTACTGTCAGTGGTGTAGCCAGTGTGTTATGGTCCCTAGTGCAAGAAACAAAATGGACCCCCATGTTTGAACATTGAAATACAGCAATAATCAGGTTTCAGTAGTCCCATACGGCCTATGGGCCCTGGTGCCACTGCACCTGCTGCACCCTGATATTTCATGTCTTGTGATGGACGATGGTGAAAAGTGTGAGAGAGTGCATCATGAGTGGTGTGAGTGTATGGTGCAAACTGTGCCGATTTGAGTGTTGAGTGAGGAGCATAGATGCAATACGAGAGGAGGGCCCATGTGAATATCAGGTGAGAGGAGTGAGTGCAGAGTGGTGTGAGCAGTATAAATGCAGGGTGAGTGGTGTGCCTGTGTGTGAGTGCAGGATAAGCAGCAAGAGTGAAGGGTGAGCTGTTAGAGTGACTAGTGAAAGCATGGTGAGAGGCGATAGTGCAGGGTGAGCGGTGTCACTATGAATTCCAGCAGACTATTGTGCCTGTGTGCAGGCAGAGTGAACAGTGTGCCTGTATGAGTGCAGGCTGAAAGGTATGTCTGCGTGAGTGCAGGGTGAGTGCTGTGATCCAGGGTGAATGATGTGCTTGTTTGTGTGGTTTGAGTGCAGGGTGAGTTGTGTGCCCATGAGAGTAAAAGGTTAGCTGTGGAGGTGCTTATGTGAGTGCACGGTGAGCGATGTGCCAGTGTGAGAGTAAGGTGAGAGGAGTGACTGCAGTGTGAGTGATATAACCATATGAGGTTGGGTGCGGGTGAAAGTGTAGAGTGGAAGGAATGAATGCGTGGTGAGTCATGTGCTTGTTTGAGTGATATTGCACGGTGAGCAGTGAGAGTGACAACTGAGTGAATGTCACAGGTGAGTAGTGTGCCCGTGTGACTACAGGGTGAGTGCAGGTGAACAGTATGAGTGCATGTTGAGTGGTGTGAGTGCAGTGTGATTGCTGTAAGTGCAGGGTGAGCAGTGTGCTAATGTGACTGCACGGTAAGTGGAGGTAGAACGGCGTGAGTTCATGGTGAGTGGCATGGGTGCAGTGTGGTCACTGTGAGTGCACGGTGACCAGTGTGCTCATGTGAGTGCAAGGTAAGAGGGTGAGGAACGGTTTGTGCACAGGGTAACAGTATAAGTGCATGGTAGCAGTGTGATCGCTATGAGTGCAGGGTGAGCGTAAGCATGAGGGGTGATTTTTCTGAATGCAGGATGTATACCCAGACACTTGAAGTGACTCAGCATGTTATTGACGGTTGGCGAGTAGGGTTTCAGATATAAGTTGAACTATTGCTTTTCTGTCATCGATCATGAGTGGAGGGTGGAGGAAATAAATAATTTGCTGATCCTGCAACAAACAAAATATTGTGAGTATGGCAGCCAGCAGAACGGCTGCATAAGCACCTAAAGCCGTTTATTTGACTTTATCTGTGCATACTTCAAACAGCACATATAAATAGCATGCACTTTTAAATGTGTTCTAGATCTGCATTAAAGATCCATGACTAATAATTAAAGGAAACAAAAACAGAAAAGTCATGTTTAAAATAAATGCATACGATTGTATTTACAGCCCTGTTTAATATCACAGCCAGGCCTTTGCAGACTCCTTAAACAACAAATGGCTGATATTTTTCTCCTGGAAAGGTGGCAACCCTACTCCTGAAATGCCTTTTCACTAAATGGGATTCTCCCTCTGGGGCAGTAAAACAAGTAAACTACGAATGTAAGGAATAGGCAAGGGGGAATCCAGGGGTTACTGGAACCAGTGAAAAAAACGCCAAAGCCTCTTTAACCTGCTCACAGAGGCATGTAAATGGTCTTTTAAAGACCTGTGAAAAACGTGGGTGTGACTGAGATAGGATGCCACACTCTGCCCAGCCGAGCCCACAGCAGCCCAAGAACACCACAACGTTCGGCCCGGTGACAGAGAAAAAGGAATTTAGCGTGTGCATTTTGCAGTTGTCCGTATGCAGTGACTTGGAGTGCCATGGGTGATGTTTGGGCGGGGCTGGCGCACCCTCTAGAACCGGGCCTGGTCCTATGGTTCACTTATGGGTCGAGCCCCTCATGAACCACCCTATAGCTTCACCAAACAGCGACAGTGCTGTGTTCCTGAACCGTGTGTAGGTACACACACCGTGTCCCGTCTGTAATATTCGACCTGTTGGCGGCTGCTCTACTTACCTCTTCCAAAGTATTACATTTGCATTGAACCCAAGGAGCGGATACACCTACGGGCCCCCAGCATCCTTGTCGTCAGAATGGCGACAGTCAGCAACCTCTGACTGGATCCCTCTGGTGACGCATCCCTGCTCGGATTACAGCTGCCCGGAGCCTCTTCCCTTCTGAAGGATTAGACGTGAATGAGCCGCTGCTTAACGGTGACGTGAATCATTCGTGAAGCAAGGAGCGGACCACTGGCCCCGCGAGACCCGACTGAAGGCCGAGCTCCTATCTCTTAGGCCGCAGTTCTATAATAAGTATATCATCAGTTCCTTGCGCAGGAATTATGCAAATCTTATCCTTCACTCCACGGGATTTATGCTTTTCAGCGCGATGTGCAGCGCGCGGACAAGTTAACTTGGAACATGAGCTACATTTGTCTTTATTCAACGCTACACTGCTCTTCTGCACTTTGTGGTTCCCTGTAAATTGTTTTAAAATACATATTATGAAACATTCTCACTGCTGCATTAAACCAACCTTGGAAACCAACCTTTTAACTACTGCACGAACGTGTCGTGTGGTATGCCCAGAGAAAAAACAGCGCTAGTTTAAATGGTGAAACAGTAAACGTCCGTTTTTAATTGACAGAGAGGCGGTGCTTACATTGCAAAACAATAAGTCTCAGGGCGCGAAATTTTGCACAGAAGCCCACAGCTGGCACTATCAAAACTTGGAGCGTCCAATATCAAGGCTGCACAATCTTGAGTCTACCCGTGCCTCTGTAATCCACCAGCAGCCACCCTCTTTATCTTAGTCTTGCAGGATCTTTTTCACCCAGCCTTCTACCTTTGTCATTGTTATTTTCGCCGTTCTCTTCCTCCCTTTTTCCCCCTTGTGTGTTCTTCTCTCTCTTGCTCTGCATCAAAGTCTGCTGGTAAATAAATAAGTACTGGTGGACCCCAGCGGCGACCACAGGCTCAAATTAAGCACTGCGGAGAGGACTAAAGAAGAGCTGCATTGACGAGTCAAAAAAGATGCTCAAACGTTTTGTGCTCCTCATTTTAACCGTGGCCTGCCCAAAGTGTAGGGCCTCATTTATGAGTTTTTTTGCCGCAGGGCAGCAGCCCTTCTTGCTGCTGCGCTGCCCTACGGCACTCGGTAACCCAGACCACCCTCTGCTTGCCCCTGAAGCATCCACCAGCCCTCCACGGGCATTGTGACACCCTCAAACCTCTCGTTGCCAGCATCCTCTTAATCTGGCTAAAAGTGAGCTCCCTTCCTCCTATAACATAGACCACGAATGGTATGGTTTCTTGGCGCTTTTATTAATCGCAGTAATGATTGCCCAATTTATAGCTGAATCAACTCTGCCTGGATTGTGGCTCTTAACCAGATTATTTTGTTAGTAGTGTGTAATATGCCCAGTATCCTTAGTGGACCCGGAAACTGTCGGCAAGGAGTGTTAACCCGCCGAGCTATGTTCATGGGATTTGCACGTGTGAGCTGGAAGTTACACACCTAAGCTCTGTTGCACACCTGTTTTTTTAAGTTCAGAAAGTTTTTATTGAAAGAAAATGCTCAAATGTTACAAAATAAGACATAAAAATAAGAAAAGTATAACAACAAAAGCAAATATCAGGATAAGTAATGGCAATAACATAGGCTGTAATATGAAACATCAAAGATTCAAAATAATTAGAAGCAAAAACTGGCATTTGATATGAAATAAGGTAATAAAAAGGGATATGAGATATACAATATAAGCAAAGGAAAGGTAAAAAAGAAAGAACGAAAAAAGAAAACCTTGTTTAACAATAACAGGAAGTTATGGAGGTTTAGAAACTTCTTGTTGTAACGGAGATAAGGACAGAGAGGTACAAGCACTTAAGTCAAAAAATACTGTAACTGGGCTCCACAATTCTCTTCGCTTACTAGCTAAGGTTAAGGGATAAACAAAAGTCGTGTCCAATCTGTGATTGTAGCAAACAGCATACCACCAAGCCTTATAAGATAATTTGGTATAATCTTTCCAATTTTTAGTTATTTGTTGAAATGCTACAGCTAATAGCAAGTCAATTATGCTAACGCTACAAGTGCAATGATCCCAGATAGGAGAAAGACTTCCTAAAAAAATGTGAGATAAAGAAAAGGAGTGAGTGGAGGAAAAAATCCTATTAATTTGAGACCAAACCTGCTTCCAGAAACTAAGAACATGATGACAACCAAAAAGCATATGGAAAAGGCCTGCACATGGTAAGGAGCAGGACCAACATTTGTCAGAGGCATCTGGGAAGTGTTTGCTAAGGGTGAGTGGTGAAAACAATAAACGATTATAAATAAAAAATAATGTTTGAGTAGTATTGGCAGCTCTAGAAGATCTACGAATCTTTAACCACAGTTTGTCCCATAACTGAATAGACCAAGAGGATGTAAAATCTTTTTCCCACTCTTCCTCTGTCACGGTTTTAATGCGGGGGAAGGACTGAGTGTGAAGAAAGAGTTAAATAAACAGGGGTAACCCTATAACCCAAGGAACCTGGGCCTCATCAACATAATATAAACAATGGTTCCAAAGGGAAACAATTAATTTAAATTGCAATAAATCAAACAGCAAAGATCAAAAAATACAGCATTGATAAATCAATCAAATAATCAATATTGAACAATGAATTACAATTCGAAAAACAACAATTTATTCTTTGTATTTTCAATTGGATATCAGCTCATTTGAATATCAACAAAAATAAAAAGGCTGTATATACAGTATTTTAGAAAGACGACGCAGTGGCAAAGTGAATAAAGTGACTGAGTGCAATAGTGAAAGTGTAGGTATTTACAATATATGCACGTGATTATCAATAAAATCAAAGTATACACAAAATACAAAATTTACAAAAAACGTTTTGATGTAAAGAGTCCTCAACTTCGTTATGGATATAGAATAAACCTTGTGAGACATATGTCCTATCTTTTTATGTTATACACAAGGAATTCCAATGGGTAAGGGACTGTAGAACCGTCAACGTTTCGACCCTATATCAACCAGTCGTTGTAAATAGTCATATCGGGTCTTCTTCAGGACACAGGAGGTGTATAACAGCCTAGATTGCAGGTGATAGGACAGATGTTCACCCAAATGTCGCAGATGCCACTCGCTATCAATCGGAAGGGCCTGCCAGGATCGTAGAGAGTCTTGACTGAAAGGAAGATTCGTCTTAGTCTAATCAATAGATCTCTATTTTCTGTCTTTTAACGCTGCAAATAGCGGGAACCGTTGTGGATTACTGACTTCAAGGTAGAGACTTCACGTATAACACTGCAAGCCTACACACAGCCATCAGGACACGAGTTCAACTGATGCTTGCAATTATTTCTCTCACTCAAGGGGGGGTCCGTCCACTCAAAGCAGGCTGCTATTGATAATCACGTGCATATATTGTAAATACCTACACTTTCACTATTGCACTCAGTCACTTTATTCACTTTGCCACTGCGTCGTCTTTCTAAAATACTGTATATACAGCCTTTTCATTTTTGTTGATATTCAAATGAGCTGATATCCAAGTGAAAATACAAAGAATAAATTGTTGTTTTTCGAATTGTAATTCATTGTTCAATATTGATTATTTGATTGATTTATCAATGCTGTATTTTTTGATCTTTGCTGTTTGATTTATTGCAATTTAAATTAATTGTTTCCCTTTGGAACCATTGTTTATATTATGTTGAGTGTGAAGAAAGGCATATATATTTGAAGCTTTAGAATGTTTAAGTAGTAAAGAATTCAGCGAGGACACATCAGAAGGTGCGTGGATTGATGAAGGAGGTACAGCAAGATGAACCTCGTAGGCTTGCTGTACAGCGCGAGTCAGTAACAAATATTTGGCTCGAAAAGAAAGAGGTAAATGAAAGAAGTGGCAGCTAAATCAAAGGAAATAATCTGAGTATGCTGAAACAATTGCCGCACCCAAATAAGGCCACGAGTTCTCCAGGTTTTCCAAAAAATTGGCTTATTGTTGATCAAAATAAATGTGTTATGCCAAATAGGTTGATCAAAAAAAGATGAATCTGGTAAACAGGAAAGAAGTTTAAAAGTGTGTTTAAGAATGGGAGTGGAAATAGACTGAGGTCTACGTGAAAACATAAGGTATTCTTTGAAGGAAAAAGGAGAAATGAAAGACTGTTCTAAGGTCAACCAGAGAGGGGAGGATAATGAGGAGTCTTCAATCCAATGAGAGACTTGGTGTAATAGGAAGGATTTATGATACAAGGAAAAGTTTGGGAAATTCACCCCACCCTCTCTTTTAGAGCGCATTAGCTTATATAAAGACATACGAGATTTTTTATGTCCCCACAAAAAGGAAGACAGAATAGAGTTAATTTTCTTGAAATATTTCAAGGGAATAGCAAGAGGTATGTTGGATATAGTGAACAAAACAATGGGAGAGAGCATCATCTTGATTGTGTCTAATCTTCCCCACCACGATAGGTAGAGAGGATGCCATTTATTAGTAAGAGTAGATAATTTTTGTATACAGTCGTCCATACACTTAGTGATAGTACCCGAAAGAGAGGAATGAAAATTGAGGCCCAAATATTTAATAGAATTAGGACTCCAAGTAAATCCTGAAACAGAGAAGTCATCTTTAAAAGTCATTTTAGTAAGTGGTAGGATTTCGCACTTATCTTTATTTAGTTTATAGCCAGATACCTGAGCAAAAGAATGAACTTCATCTAAAAATGTTGGAAGGGAGGTATCTGGTTGGGATACGAATAATAAGACATCGTCAGCGTAAGCTGCCATTTTAATGTTGGAATTATGAAAGGTAAAACCATGGATATTATCGTTCCGACGGATTCGCAAAAGAAAAGGTTCTAAAGCAAGATTAAACAAAAAGGGTGAAAGTGGGCAACCCTGTCTAACCCCTCTCCCTAGTAAAAAATAAGAGGATAAGCCCCCATTTGCCGAAATTGCTGCTCTAGGACAAGAATAAAGGAAGGAAATCAGGGTAGAAATTTTTGATCCAAAACCAAACCACTTCAGAGTTTTAAACAGATAAGGCCATTCAACCCGATCAAAAGCTTTTTCCGCATCCAAAGCTATTGCTGCGTGGGAATGGGGATAGTGTGAAGTCTTAGAAATAATATCAAAAAATAATCTAGTATTGTCCGACAACAGTCTGCCCTTAACAAAGCCAGACTGTTCTTTCCCTAAAAGCTCGGGTAGGAAAGACTCCAAACGTAAAGCTAATGCTTTGGAGAAAATTTTATAATCAATGTTTACTAGAGAAATAGGGCGATAATTTTTACAGTGCTGTGGATCCGTACCCGGTTTCGGGATAATACAAATAAGGGCATCAGAGAAGGATACAGAAGCGGAACCAGTTTGAAGAAAGGTAGAGAGAAGCAGATGTAATTTTGGGATTAGCAAATTTGCAAAGCAGTAAAAAAAACTCAACAGTAAAGCCGTCCGGCCCCGGAGCTTTCCCATGTTTGAGAGTATGGAGAGCGTGAAGGACATCACTGTGAGTAAGATCGGATTCTAAAGAAGAGAGGTCCGGAGGAGTATCGAAAGGAGAAGCAATGGTTGACAAAAATTGGGAGATGGACTGCTCAGACGAGGATGTTTCTGAAGAATACAATGTTTCATAAAAATGTAGAAATACTTGTAAGATGTCATCGCTTTTATGTTTCAATAACCCATCATGACCATAAACAGATTCAATGGTGACTTTGTTTTGTCTCACCTTTAAATATTTAGCCAACAATTTACCAGCCTTATTCTGCCCACCATAAAACTTAGCGCTAGTCTTTAAGAGAAAATTAGAGGCATTAAATGTGGAGTCTTTATTAAATTGAAGTTTGGCAGAGATGAGGTCGTTTAAGCAAACCTTTGATTTAGAAGTATAATATAAGTGCTCTAATTGTTTAATTTTGGAGAGTAGAACATTAGTATCTTGTTGGGCTCTCTTTCGCTTACGTGAAACATAGGTAATGATAAAATCCCTGGCTGAGGCTTTGAAAGCATCCCAAACTACAGGAAATGGAACTTCACCTGTATGATTGAGCAAAAAATAATCGTGAAAAAAAGATGTAAAAGAAGAGACAAATTGTGCATCAAGAAGGAGAGCGTTATTAAAACGCCATTTTTTAATGGAAAGAGGTTTCCGTAGTACATCCAAAGTAATAGAAACTGGAGCATGGTCTGAAATTAAAATGGAGCCTATGTCAGAAGAAATAAGGGACTGGGTAAGGTGGTGTGAGAGAAAAAAATAATCTAGCCGAGATTGCGTTTGGTGAGGGGGTGAGAAGAACGAGTATTCTCGCGAGGTGGGGTTGCAGAGTCTCCAGGCATCAGTAAGTTTGTATTGTGCAATGAGGTGAGTGAAAGACTTTTGTGATTTATGTGGAATGTAAGCGCTAGCTGAACATCTATCCAAAAAGGGATCAAAAACTTCATTACAATCACCCACTAAAATAAAGTTATCAACATAATGTTGAGTGATCAATGGAGCTAAAGAGGCCCAAAAAGAGGCGTCCCCACATGTTGGAGCATACACATTTAAGATGGAAATGGGAACATTGTCTAAAATAAAATTAACTAACACCCATCTGCCTGAAATATCAGCAAAATGCGTCACTGACTTGACTGGAAGAGATTTTTTAAATAAAATCAAAACGCCATTGCGTTTACCATCCCCTGAGGAAAAGTACACTTCACCCACCCAACCTCTCTTTAATTTGGCAGACTCATCTGCCGATAGATGGGATTCCTGTAAACAGGCTATATCTGCATTGAGTTTGGTCAAATGTGATAATACTCTCTGTCTTTTAATTGGCGAATGTAAACCTCTAACATTCCAAGAAAATATTTTCAATGGCATAAAACATTGTTAAAAAAGCATATCAAGGTACCAATTGAGGAAGAAGCATGAGAAAGAAAAATACTAAAAGCATATATGCATATTAAGAAGAGACAGCAGAAATAAAGGAAGAGAAATTCATATAAAACAACAAAGTGAAAGCCAGTTACATAATGAAGAGAAAAAGGGAGAATAAAAAAGAAGAGGAATAGAGAGGGAAGATGAAAAGACTGAATCAAGAAGAAAGAACAGAAAGTGAGCTGAGGAAAAGCATAGCTAAGGGAGAAGTAAGGTGCTGAGGAGCATAAAGAAGAGAGAGAAAGAAATGTAAGAACAACAGAACAAAGGAAGGAGAATACAAAACTTACATATTGTCGAGAACAAACAAAAGAAGAGGAGGGTGAAGGCCACATGAGACAATGACGGGTCATGAGCTCCAAAGGGAAGGCAGGGAAGGAGGACAACCGCAACGGACTCCAAGGACATGAAGGAGGATGGTGATGTGAAGGAAGAAATCTGTGCAAAGGGGGAGAGAGGATGGAAGTTAAATGTTAAGAACACATAGATTTAACGTAAAAACAAGCAGTCAAGAAAATAGTATAATCATAACAATCATGAAAACCAACAAGGAACCAGGTATAAAAGCATTAATATGAATTAGGTGAGTAGTCACCAATTAAGAAGAACTAGAGGAAGCAGCAATGTCCATTTTGGTAGCAGTTTGAGAATATAGAAAACTCTTTAGTTTCAGCGGATCATCATAAGTAGTAGTCTTGTTGTTGAAAGTCACCTTGAAAAGGCAGGGATGAAAAAGTCCATATCTCGCTCCCAAAGAACGAAGCTGTGGTCTAAGTGAAAGGAATTCCTTGCGCCAGTCAGCAGTGGATTTAGCATAATCTTGTGCAAAGAAAAGCTGATTGCCAGACCATGTAAGGCGAGGAAGAGCCTTGGCTGCAGACAGAACGGTAAGTAAATCTGTATACTCCAGAAAAAAGAGGATAACACCTCTCGGCCTTTTAACATGAGTAGTGGAGAATCCAGTAGGAGGAGGACCTAAACGGTGAGCCCTTTGTATGTTGAGATTAGTGGTCTCCGGCAACTGGAGAATCTTCGGCAAAAAGGACTTGAAAAAAGCAAGGGCATCAGACCCCTCTGAATTTTCCGCCAGGCCATAAATGCGAAGATTATTCCTCCTACTTCTGTTCTCTAAGTTCTCAATTTGTTTGTGGAGTGCAGAAACTTGGAGACATAATGGATCAACCTTGGCAACAGAGGAAGTAAGAGTATCCACAGATTGTTCTAGAAGGGTCACACGACCATCAATAGTCGACCACTTGTCAGAGAGCAACTGAAGAGTAGTCTTGGTTTCCTCAAGAGTAGTTTTAGTTTCCTCAATAAAAGGGCGTAATGCCCTAATTTCATCCAAAAGGACATCCATTGTTACTGAGGAAGTTTGTTTGGGAGGAGAAGGTGGATCTTTTTTTAGTCGTTTGGTTGAACCTTTGGTGAGGCTACTGGTTTGTGGAGCTGAAGCAGAGGAAGAACTTTTAGCAGGATCAGAGTAGTCATCCATCTCTAGGCACTGATATCTAGAACTCGTGTGAAGGAGAAATTTGCGAGGAGTTGAAGAAGGCTTGCGTAGCTCCTTATATACTCTACCCATAGAGGAGATGACAAGTGCGACTAAAATATACCACAGCTGGTAAACAAGCAATATAAGATCTACAACATGGGTGAAATCTGAAGAATAAGATATGTCCACATATAATAACAGTTATGAAGTATTTAATGTGTCGTCATAATAGAGCTAGAAAACTGAATTGTGTACAGGTAAGTGCATTGAGAAGTAAATAACACAGTATAGAGAGCATGAAACGAAAATGTGATACATAAACATATTGAACCTGACATAAATCAAATATGTGGTTGCAGCAGTTGGAGGAAAATGGACTGCGAGAAAAAACGTTAATGGCATCCAAAAGCGTGGATAAATCAACACTGTAACAGTCCAATTCAAAGAGCCAGGCTAGTTATGCTGTACATGGAGGACTAGTCAGCATAAAGTGTAGTGAGGAATCCTTCTGACACTGTAGAGCTTACTGGGATAAGAACTCAAATATCAGCTTCAACAAGATGGCGGCCGGTGTACAAAAGCAAACACCTCACACGATCACAAAATAAATGGAAACGTGCCACCGAGGTGTGGAGACAACAGATGATCCATCGTTGGTGAAGTGCAAAAGGGAGTATTGTCCAACTAATGACAAGTCAGACTGCAGCATCACTGTGACTCGATAGCAAGAGCCAGAAGTGACAGGAAATCTAAATCACCCAAAAAGCGCTCCAACAGAAGCCAAATCGATCCAAATACGTTAAGAGTTAATCAGCAGGCTGTCAGTAGGAAGAATTAACATGTAAATCTGCCAGTAGCTGAGTTCGTCGAAAGACGCTAGGAGCGTATCTCCGGCGGCCTAAATACAAAATGGCGGTCGCTGCACTAAGTGTCGGCGCCTCACGCAGTTACTGAAGAAAAAAGTATACCCACAGGTCAAGTCGGGCAGCCAAAATCACCCCAGCAGTTCTCCACCCGTTCCGAAGTCGGAGACCATGACTTCTAAGGGTTAACAGACCGCAGGGAGTCTCGTCGGGGTCCTCATTCTCCGCGCCGCCCGGGAGAGCTACAAGGAAGCCGCTATCGTCCGCGGGCGCTAGCCACGCCCCCCCTGTTGCACACCTGTTAACCCTCTGAGCTATTATATTTGGGCCGCTGCCTGCACGTCACGCACAGAGCTCTCCAGCAGGCACGCTGCTGCACTTCTGTTCCTTTCCCTTTCGTGCTGTTAGGTCCCACAATGTGAACATTTCTCTGTTAACGTGTCTCTCTCCTAAATTTTGCCCGTGTTAAACTATGGAGGGATTTTCTCGTTTGTATTATTGTTGCTGCTCGCATAACTAGACTACAGAAAATGGGTTTTGCTCCCATTGATAATGAAGACTTTTGCCCCAGGACATCAAGGAGGGGAAAGGTTTTGGATCCACTGAGAACCATATGAACTAATAATTGAGTTGAAATATTTTAAGCACAATAAGGTCGTGGCCCTCTATGTAACTATTGTTTAAAAATGTTTAAGTAGGATTTTTTTTATTTATGTTGCTTTCCAATAAAAAAAGTAAATATGGGAAATATTATATTATGTAATTCTTGCACCACGAGTGTATTATGATCATTTCAATTAAATTAAAAGAGATATTCTGTTATTTTGAACTGGGCCAAGTGTAAAGTGACCCTGGCCACCACTTCAGGCCCTACAGTCCACTCTCGTGGCTTTGCTGCATCAATAGGTCTGTCGCGTCAATGTTCTGCTTTATGGGTTTTTTAAATTCTAGCACTTGAGTGTGAAAAGTGGGAGATTTCACGCCCTCTGGGTCTGAGACCTTGGAGAACATTGTGAGATAGCTAAGCTGCCAGCTGCTAATAATACTGATACCATTATTATCCTTATTATTATTATTAATATTATTATTATTATTAACTGCTTCCATGCTTATGACGAGCCCAGCTCGTCATGAGGCACAGTGGAGCTGTGCTCATGACGAGCTGGGCTCGTCATAACGGTCACGACACTCCCCCGCGCAATTAATTCCCTGCCTGTGCGGGAGAATCAATCAGTGGGCGGAGTCATGACGAGCCCAGCTCGTCATGATCACAGCTCCACTGTGCCTCATGACGAGCTGGGCTCGTCATGAGCACAGCGCCGCCACCTCCCCCCCCCCGCGCCGAGGGGAAATTACCCCTGCGGCGAAGGGGTTAACAAGTTTATAGCTGACATTGTAAAGCTGTGTCTCACAGATTTCAAAATAGGGAAACTTATTCTTCAGTAGTCTTCGTCTTATTAATATTAGAAAGTTTGAGCAACTAGGTTACATTACGGATCTTGCCTACATGAAAATCTGTCACCCAACGCCAATAGTGACTGCAGGGGCCACCACCTGCGACCCGACACAGCCCATCACGAACGTGCTGTGGTGCCTCCCGTTCATGAGTGAGCCTTGAGTGAACCCCTGTACTTTGAAGAAGAACCCTTCTTTGTGCAATGTGTTTGCTGACTTTACCTAAGTGGGTCACGAAGATGGTTCATTCTAAAATATATTGCATTGTAAAGGCGCCTGCTGCAGAGATCTTTGTGTGCCAATCAATTTTCAGAGTATTATAATAATGGCAAGATAACTCAGGTGGTTAATGTACTTGCTGTAGAAGCATGTGTTCAGTCCAGTCACAGTTTTCACTAATCATAAAGTATAATAAAGGTTTAATGTGCTTGCTGTAAAGCACAACTTGTAACATGCCTCTTACAGATTTGTATTTATTTGTAGGTAGGTCAGTGGGATCTTTTGTCTCAGAGATGATCTTGTTACCTGCAGTTCATAAGTTACAATCGTTCGAATATAACACAGCGAGTTATAAACCGGCATCAAAGCGCCTCATTCAAACTGTTAAGGGATGAGTTCAGAAAGTCATTTTTTTCTCAATCATTCCCATTCCAAGGTTGCTAAAAACAGTTTCTTCGGGTAGCAATAAATTCTTATTAGTAACCCCAACCACTGTGTTATAGTTTAAATCCTGAGTTTGTGTTTTTCCACACTAAGCATTCATAACGTACAATTCCTACTCGTACACCTTGTATCCCTTGTTGTTTTATGTAACATTTCCAATACATTGATTTACACATGTGCATGAATCATTGTCTCTCTATAATATGTGTGTGTGTTTAATGTAAAGTGCTCTAACACCCTATTTGGGATGATTAGCGCCATAAAACGTGAGGAGGGGCCATGAAGAGGTGAGGGCACTGTTGGGTGGTAATGCGGGAATCCGTTCGGAAGGAGGTCGGGGGCACCAACAAACACTGTCACACCAGGCGCCACCAATGCTAAAGCTGGACCTGGATCGATTGTTTAAAGTTTTGACTATACGTCAGGGCACCTACTTGCTGCAGCATGGAGTTTACTTTCACCAGTATCCTGTTTACTCATCAGAAGAGCATTGTCACTCTGCTTAAACTCATCAAGTGTGGTCGATGGTTTAACGTTCCCACTACACGCCACAGGGCTTCTAACTGCTAATATATCACTTATATTGCACAACTACTCACCACGCTACAACTTAGAACAAAAAACAGCTTATAATTAATCACATAGGCAAAACCTATTGCATTTACCAATGCTTGTTAATACAGTTTTGCAGAAGCTTTGACAAAGTGGCATACCCAAGAATCCACAGTCCACAATACCCAGCCACACCCTAGTAGGTTCATACTTGGGAAGCGGTTACCACCCGTGGTAACTTACAAATAGATTCCATCAGTTCAGTCGAGAAGTGACGTTTTCCTTTTGACATTTTATGACCTGAATACTGCACCTGGGGAATACAACATTGCAATTTCTATTTTGAAGCTTTATGCCCTTTCTTAGCCAGTTCAGAGAGGAGATGGACATAGTAATTCTTACACCGGTCTAAAATAACAGAGGTAACTAGAAGGTCATCAATGTACTGAGCTAAAGTAGTCAAACAATGGAAGGCTACCCAATGGGACTAATCGCTCGACTTCAGTTGTTGTGGAGCGTCTTCCAAGCTCTGCAAAATGTGTATAGAAACAAGATAGGTTTCCAAGCAGTGAATTCAAAAGAATCTCCTCAGCCTTCAGATTTTATTTGTGCTATTTGTTATTGTTCTAAGTTTTTAGGAATGAATTGAAGCCAAAACATGTTTCAGGACTTTCAAATTACTTTGTTTTACTCATCAGGGCTCGCAACGTGAATGAACATAACAAGGAAAAAAGCAGGTAAAAATAAAGATACATGTACGATAATGAAGACAAATCAAGTGAAGTTACATTTAAGGAGAAGAACAAAAATAACAATTGGAAATAACTCAATATTAAAAGGAAGCAATGAAAGGCAAGATGGCGGCCGCTGGTGTGGCCGGTTAGGCGAGTGCTTCCCACCTCTATACTCTCCCGTGTCCGTGCCCTGTATCTGGCTATGACCACGACGAGCGACGAGCGAGATATTTCAATATTTGGATCCTGGAAGTAAATGTGAGCCGGTATTTGTTACCTGTGTGTGGCGGTGTGGTCCAAGGCGCCGAAAAATCAAAGAAGCGGTCCCTCCTGACCTCTGAATCCCGTCTCCTGTTTCCCGGCCGCTATCTGTTACCTGTGTGTGGCGGTGGCGGTGTGGTTCAAAGACGCCGAAACTGGAGAAGTGGTGCCTTCCGACCTTCGAATCCCGTCGTAGTCAAAGTCCGTCTCATGTTTCCCGGCTCACGCCCTTTGATTTCGCCTCCTCCTTAGTTTTCCCGCGGCGATTTCGGAGGCTTCGTATTCGGAGCTTCGGAGCCTCCGCAGAGGAGTTGTGCTGTTTGGATTTGGAACTTGTCCGGGGGTGAATGCTTTGGAGGATTTTGATAAGCACACGCCCAGATTTGGGGGTCACCGGCTATTGGTGCAGTTGCTGGCGCTGGCAGGTATTTACCACTGCGGGAGCCATGGCCATGGCCATATTCCCGGCAGAGAGGTGCCGGGAATATGGCCGGGACACCGGTAAGAACACGGCAGACGTCCATCAAGCCGAATGGGGCCGGTAAGACGGGGAAAGCGCCATATGCACAGAAGGAGGGGGGAGAGACACAGACAGAGTCTCAGCTGATTTCTTCTTCGCAAATTCCCGCAATGTTTAAGGCTAAACAGAAAGTGGGTATCCTTGTAACCCCTGAGCTTGTTAAGTCCACTGAGCTTACCGAGGAGGGTCAGCACGGAACTCAGCAGCAGCAGCAGCAACTGAGTTTGAATCCGGATCAGAATCAAAGCTCTTTGGACAGAGGGACTCTGGGAGATGTAGTCCAAGAAGGGCTAGGTCAAATTCAGAGCACTGAAAGGCGTCAGGCGCTACATCAGGCGCAGCTACTACATAGTCAGAAGGGGGAGGAGAAGGAGAAAACCTCAGCAGTACCATCTGTGGAGAATGCAAGCATAGTAAAGCCATTAAGAGCTAACCTTCTCGAGCCACCAGCGGGCATAGGGGAAGCACCGGATAAAGTATCTACTACAGAGGATTTTTTCTCCTTGTCCGATAGATCCTCAGTGGATAGCGCGGTCCAAGAGTGGCTGGAAGGGGCCAGTTTGGGGGGGGAAGAGGAGGTTGGAGGAGACCCGGCAGAGCCCCTGAGGAGCAGCGAGGAGACTAACAGCGGAGGGGTCTTGAGAGTATCTGAGGCTTCATTCATGTGGGATGATCAGAGCTCCCCGAGTTCTATTTTGTTGTGTCTTCCTGGTAACCCAGTTGCGCTCTCACAAGGCCAACAAAGGATGGAGGAGTCAACCCCTGGAGAGATTACTCTAGGGACTATTTATGATTTAATTATGACTCATAGGGCTGAGACTCAGTCCGGTTTGCTACGCACTCAGAGTGCGTGTAAAAAGCTGCAAAATGCTGTAAGACAAATTGCAAAGACATGTGTGGATGTATCTACAAGGGTGACTGAGGCAGAGGCAAGGATCTCTACACTTGAGGATGAACTATCAGCCCAGAAAGAACTAACGGAGTCTCTTAAGGCACAGCGAGAGGATGTACGCTGGAAGATCTCTGACCTTGAAAATAGGGCTAGGCGTAATAATTTGAGGGTGCTGGGGATACCAGAGGGAAAGGAGGATTCAGACACACTAAAGTTTATGGTGGGGTTATTAACAGAGGCTTTCCCGGAGCTGGGGCATTGGGAGTGGCAAAAAGAGGTTCAAAGGGCTCACAGATTTCCTTTTGTCCAGAAGAAGGGCCAGGTGGAATTACCTAGGGCCATTCTGATATGTCTGAATAACTTCAGGGCGAGAGAGAAGTTATATGATCTGGCCCGCCCGAACAAGAGAAGAAATGCTGGGGGGTGTGAGTTTTTTGTTCAGCCAGATTACTGTCATGACACGGTGGAGCGTCGCTGGAGGTTAAGGCAGTTGATATCGGGTTTTCAAGCAAAGGGGGCCCAGGCGTTTTTACAGAACCCAGCTAAACTTAAAGTTATAAAGGGTGGTCATAGTCAGTTTTTTACGTCAGAAGTTAAGGCAAATGAATATCTTCAGTCAATGTGATGAGTTAGGCAATTTGAGGATTATTGGTATTGATGCTCATAGCGATGTAGTATGAAGCGAGGCAGCCATGTAGTTAAAGGTATGTGTCTAGCTATGCCAAATGTCTATGTATAGTTTGCCTTATTATTCTTTTTTGCTATTTGAGTACGGGGGGGGGGTGAAAGAGGTGGGGTCAAGCACGGGCTTACCATCAACAGGGACTTGTTCCCAACGCCTGTTGCGGGAGGTTCTGGGTGGGGGGGGGAGGGTGTTGGTGGTGGGGGGTGTGGTAAGGGGGGTAGGGGCTGGGTGGAAATCAATTCAGTGGGGCTAGAGTTAAATAGTAGCACAATGTCTTTGGAAAATGGTGATAGTATCAAATACAAGCAGAGCAAGCTATCTGATATAAGTGTGTCTTTCTTTTTTCGTAAGAATTTTTTCTTTTGTTTGAATGATGAAATTAACTTGCTGCTCATTAAATATCTGTGGTCTAAATGATGTTAAGAAAAGACGAGTATTGGCCAGAATAGTTTATAAAAGCTCGTGGGATCTGCTCTTTTTACAGGAAACACATATAGCATGGTCTAATAGGGCCTGGCTTGGCTCTCTGGGGCTCGAGGTGTTGGTGTGCACATCGCAGGCAGTTAACCAAAAGGGGGTCGCAATCTTGGCTAAAAGGGGACTGTTGGAGGTTAAAAAATCTAAAGCGGATAAATTCGGGAGGTGGGTGCTAATGGAGGTAGTAATTTCACGGCAAGTAATGACGCTGTGTTCAATATATGCACCAAATGAAGATGACCCAGACTTTTTTCAGGTAATTAATATGGAGCTGTCTAGTTATCCTCAGCCCATGCTGGTTTGTGGGGATTTAAATATACATATGTATTCACAATTGAATATAAGGACAGCCAAAGCTTTTAAGGGCAGGAAGCATAGAGCTTTTAAGAGCCTACAGGCTCTGGTTCAAGATCAAGGTTTATATGATGTGTGGGAGGAACTAAAAACAGGGCAAGATGGGTTTACGTATTTTTCTGCCCCACACAAGATGATGGCAAGACTTGATTTATTTTTGGTTTCAGATGTTATATTAAGGAGTGCCTCTATAAATGTTCTCCCCAAGATAATTTCAGATCACAGCCCAGTGGTAATGGAGTTTGAATGTGGCGGGTTAAAGGCCAAAGGAAGGAAATGGACTTTTGATAGGAAGTTATTGATGAATCATGATTATTGTAGCTGGATGGAACAGTGGATCCCGGATTTTATTCAGCTGAATATTGGATCTGCTAGGCCCGAGATACTGTGGGATGCTTTTAAAGCGGGTATAAGGGGCGAGACAATAAGATTTGCAGCAAGGAAGCGGAGGGAGGACCGTGTGAAATGTTTAAATGACTTGGCGGTCCTTTCGCTGCTGGAGCAGAAACTAGTTGCTGAGATAAAACTAGCTGGGAGAGTAACCGAGGTTCAAGCGGAAGTAGCTGCGTTTCGCTCAATTGTATATCAAGGATATGCTGATGAGGCAGCTGCTAAATACCAAGTTCACAGAAGGGAGTTTTACGAATATGGGGAAAAGGTTGGGAGTGTCTTGGCCAAAAGGCTTAGGCAAAAGGAGGTCTATTCCAGGATATTAAAGATTAAGGATAGAGACGGGAACGTGCTAGAGACTCCCTCCCTAATTCTTGACTCGTTTAAAAAGTATTATGAGAACTTATATACAGCAGAACCGGTTAGTGGAATACAGCAATATTTGGAGGAAATGAGCCCCCTTGAGTTAGAACAGGGGGATAAAGAGGAATTGGTAGATGGGATATCCTGGGAGGAGATTGAGATTGCTATGCTTTCATTAGCCTCAGGGAAGGCGATGGGGTCGGATTCAATTCCGTTGGAGTTTTATATTAAGTTCAGGAAGAGGTTAGCTGGGTTATTTACTCTGGTGGTTGAGGCTGCATTTAGGGGGTTCCCCCCAGCCTCATGGTCAGAAACAATAATAATAGTTTTCAAGAAGAAGGGAAAGGATCCTTGTGAGCACTCTTCATATCGTCCAATTTCCCTCATAAATGCCGATAATAAAATATATTCTAAATGCCTAGCAAGAAGACTGGGGTCGGTTATTACCCCCTTAGTCTCACTGCGTCAACATGGTTTTATTGCTGGGAGGGGCACTACGGATCACATTAGGCGGCTCATCTCGGTTTTTGATTGGGCACAGGCAACGGGGGCTTCTGTGGGGGCGGCCCTGTTGGATGCCGAGAAGGCTTTCGACAGGGTCTCCTGGGAGTTTCTGTGGGCAGTGATGAGGTGGAAGTCTTTTCCCGAGAATTTTATAAGAGCAATACAGTCTATGTATTGTATGCCGAATGCGATAGTACGATCAGAGGGAGAAGAGTCTCAGAGGTTTATGGTTAGCAGGGGCACGAGGCAGGGGTGCCCCTGTTCTCCACTTCTGTTCGCTCTATATATAGATCCTCTTATAAACAGATTGGAGGCTGATTCTGAAATCTGTCCGGTTAAAGTACACCTGTATTCAGTGAAAGTGTTGGCTTATGCAGATGATCTAGCGGTATTGACTGCGGATATGGGGAAAGCCATGGAAAGAATTGTGGTAGTTACCAGAGATTTCGGTGTAGTATCAGGCTATAAATTAAACCTGGACAAGACGCAGGTGTTACACACGGAGGTTGGGTTACCATTAGGGATCGATATATCTAAGGAGGCAATGTATCTAGGGGTGCTTATCTCTGTTAAGATCCAAGAGATACCAAGGATCAATGTTGATCCACTGATCACATCAGTCACTAATACCTTGGAGCGCATAAATAGGCTCCATCTATCTATATATGGAAGGGGGAATGTATTAAAGATGTCAATCTTCCCGAAGTTTTTATATTTGTTTCGGGCGATTCCAATTATGTTTCCTAACATCTTTTTTAAGAGAATGGAGCGTATGTGCTCACGGTTTGTTTGGGGGTATAGGCGCTCTAGAAGAGCGATGAAATGGCTATATCTGCCGGTAGAGCGGGGAGGTCTCGCTATTCCTAATTTTTATGCTTATTATTGTGTTTCATTGTTTCAATATATGGGGGTTTTATTATGTGGAAACGCCGAGGTATTGGAGGCTGCCTTTTCTCCTTCAATATATGAATGGTGTCTTGGCGAATCGGCTCGAGGATTGTTGGTCAAAGTACTAGAGCCTAGCTACTATAAAAAGACTAGGTTTAAGATTTTACAGGCAGCATATGCAGTATGGAGGAGGGTCAGGAAGCAATTGGATATGCCCATTATTTTATGGTGTACACCTTTTGACTCGTATGTGTTGTCTTCCACTATTTGTCAAGATTCAGTTATGAGGAGGTGGTCACAGCAAGGTATAAGAGTAATTGGGGATCTTTTTGAAACTGGCAATATTCTTACTTTCTTATCGTTACAAGAGAAATTTGGGGTTGGTAGGGTGGATTTTTTTAAATATCTGCAACTTAGAAGTTATCTTCAAGCTGAAATTGCGAGGGGGAATTGTCAAGTGTCCCAGATTCGGATCTTGGAGCTGATTAAGTGTAAATCTAAAATCGGACAAATATATGAAGAATTTATGCTGAAGGAGCCTGATGATATCCACAAATTTGAGGTAATGTGGGAGGGGAAATTAACCTTGACTAATATAGATATTCAGCTGGCTTGGAGGACTGCTAATGCTATTTTGCTCTCTGGCAGTCTAAGAAGCCAAGCATATATGGCCGCGTTTAATTTATATTATACGCCGGCAAAGATCTCAAAGTGGAAGGCGGGTAGGGGGACGAGCTGTGCTAGGTGTGGGTTGCATGCTGCAGACTCATTACATATGTTCTTTTCCTGCCCATCGCTCTCCCAACTAGTATTGGATATTGAACGTTTTATTTCAGGATCTTTGGGTATCTCGATTACGGTGACTGCACATTTGGTTCTGTTTGGAATGGAACATGGTACGGAGGCGGGGAGTAAAACGGTTTCACACAGAGGATTTAAGTTCATATGTATGTCGGTGTTGAGGTTATGTATAACATCTCAGTGGTTAGATTCAGAACCCCCCTCATTTGATATTTGGAGGGCTAAGCTTATTTCACTGTATAACTTGGAAATGGCCCTGTATAAATTAAAAGGCAGGGCAAGAAAGAAACTCGGGGTAGCAATATGGGAGCCGATCGCAAATTGGCTATAGAAAGGTTCTTTGATGATCCGCTTTGGGTCTGTTTGTAAAGTCAAGGATTATTTTTGTTGTATCTGATTGTATGTTTGTATACGTGCTTAATCTAAGGCTGTTTTTTTTTGTATATTATGAAATCTATGTAACACTCTTGCCTCACTGAATTGAATAAAAAATCTATAAAAAAAAAAAAAAAAAAAGGAAATAACTCAATATTACAGCTTGACTATGCGCTATGGAGATTGTGGGGAGAGGATGAGTGTGGGGGGGGAGGTGCGGGGGGGGGAGTCCAGAATGAGTGAGAGGAATATCTACCATTTTTGACAAGATAGTATTTTGCATGCAAATGTGGCCTTGTTAACACACATTGGAAAAATACACTTCTATATGTCATAGGAAATTTGGTCAAATAAAATCACACTATATCAGTCTATAAATAGGAAATTGTGTGTGTAAATGCATACTTCACACTATTAACAATGCACAAAAGAACAGACACATACAAATCTTTACCACAAGGAATATATTTAAGGTTCTATGTCTTAGATTCAAGTGTCTCCATTGATGAACTCTCTTCCCCCCTTTATATGTGGGAGAAAATCTCTCCTTACATTTCTAACTGGCACATGGATCTGCCAAGCTTTCCCTTTTATCTAATTATCTATCCACATATATGTCCATCTCCACAGCAAATACAGATACTCAGGCTCAACTATAAAACTGTAGAAGCAACTTCCTCTGGAAACAAGGGCCATACCACATAAAGTGTGCACTGCAAGTGCTAACTTGAGGCAGGATCTCACACAAAGTTTTGGGCTAACTAATTAATGTCTTAAATAATTGAACATCTGGAGCATCACTATTCCACCATCTTAGATGGCAGTGGTAAATGGTTGCTTGTCATTGGAACTTTAAACGCATGTGATACTTTTGGCTGGAAATGTAGTAGCATTTATTGACGTATCTAAATTAAACAGCGAAAATACCACAATAACATTAAACAAGCATTGGCATAGCCAATAGGTCTTGCTTTTGGGACCTTAAGTGTTTATTTAGAAGTAATTTCAAAGCTAAAGCTGCAAATGTTTCAAGACTGGCCCTCGATGCTTCTACAGAATAACAGCCCCATATGGAACAGGTAAGTGTTGGCAGCACAGCTCTCAGTGAGGGCTAACACAAAGAGAAATTAGGGCTGCGGGGCGCCGTAACTCTCCATGTAGGCGTAATGCAGATAAAGTGATTAGATAATACAAACAATGCAGAGTAGTCAAAGCAAGTTCCCCACTTAAACAGTGCAGACAAACTGATGCAAGGACCGCTCCGTCCGACCCTCTGAAAAAAATCTCACCGCTTTTCCACGGAAGCCGGTATCGGAAAGGCATGCGTATGCAGAGGCTCACAGGAAAGCACGAGCCGAATGCTGAACCATTGGGCTTGCGTCGCTGCTCACGATGAAAGGCTGAAGTTGGGAGAGCATGTAAACAGGAAGTCTTCAGGCATCTCTCCTGCGATGATAATGACATCCGGACATGCAGGGAAAAGGCTCCTCTGGCAATACTCAAATGAGTCCGCGACAGTGCAGGAGGCAGGGGAGTGATGATTAAAAAAAGTTGGAATGTGCGCAAACTCAATGCCCTCCTATTAAGCAAGCAGACACAGAAGTCCACTTGTCGGCCAAATTGAAAGCGTTTCCCTTGCGGGAGCGAGCAGCGCCAGGAGCGATAATCGCTAACACAAGACACCAAAGCTCGCTCCCGCAAGGGAATCGCCAAACGTGCACGCGTTGCCATTGAAAGCAATGCAACGCGTGCACGTTTTTGCCCACAAAGGTGTGCTGATTACCAAGGGCCATATGTAGGTAGCATACAAGTTACCACTTCTTAAATACCGAACTTTACCGATTCGGTATTTAAGAAGTGGTAACTCGTATGTAGGTAATCATTCGGTAAATATTACCGAATCGGAGAAATTCGGTAATTACCGAATCGGTATTTACCGATTTGGTAATGAGGCATACCTTCCCATTGATTCCTATGGGCCTGGAGGCCCATAGGAATCAATGGGAAGGTATGCCTCATTACCGAATCGGTAAATACCGATTCGGTAATGGGGGGAGCACATTCAAGGGTGGCAGGGTGTCACATTGACACCCTGTTGCACCCCTGATTCCTGCATGTGTGCACATGTGGCGCACATACATGCCCTAAGGGCATGTATGTCTGCCACATGGCACTGTTAGTCCAGCAAAATATTGCTTTTTGCAATGAATTCGGTATTTAGCACCAACATATATTTGGTGCTAAATACCAAATTATTTTCCCTACACATCACTCATTTGAGTGTCACCTACATCTCATTTCAGGATTCGGTATTTACCGAATCGGTAAAATTACCGATTCGGTAATTTTACCGATTCGGTAAATTACCGAATCCTGAAATGTTCCCCCTACATAGCACAAGCCTAAATACCGGTCGGTAACGGGATATTTACCGAAAATCGGCCGTTACCGACCGGTATTAGGCTACCTACATATGGCCCCAAATGTCTTTTTCCTATTCAGCGCATGCGCGCTGCATAGGCGCGACCTAAAAAGCATCAAAGTTCAATTGGTGGGAGAGGTGTGGCGCAGCGGCCAATGCAGCTGACTTCTTTTAAGTTTTAGAAAGAAAATTTTATTAATGAGAACAAAGGTGTCACTTCAAAAATCATTACAATGCATTCATGTCAAAACAATACAATAAGGTTCATCACACAAAGAGGAATCGGACTTATGAATGGAAAATAAACATTCGATACATGAAGAGTAAAATATAGAAATATTGGGGTTACAAATAAATCTGGGAACGTACCAGGGTTCAGGGTGGTTTTGAAACTTCCTGTTGAGATGGTCTCGGCTGGGAATATCTTTTAGCACATGTATCTAGGTAGACTGTGACCGGGGACCATAGGTCTAAACGTTTCGCTGCCATCTGTATAGGATATACAAAGGAAGTGTCTAACCTATGATTATGACAGACAGCGTACCACCATGCCCTATAGGATATTTTGGTTAAATCCTTCCAATTAACAGTCATTTGCTGAAAGACAGCCGCTAATAACAAATCAATAATTTTAACATTAAATGAAACATTCTTCCAGCAAGGGGAAAGACTCCCTAAGAAAACATGGGTAATAGAAAATGATAGATTAGTACCAAAAACTAGATTGATTTGAGACCACACCTGTTTCCAGAAGCTATCGACCATTGGACGCAAAAATAGCATATCAAATAAGTCTGCTTGTGGGGAGGAACATGACCAACAGACATCAGGGGTATTCGCAAATCTTTAACTCAACGCACTTGGGGTAATTAAAATTCGATTGTAAGCAAAGAACAGCGTCTGCACTAAACTAGCTGCTCTGGAGGATTTGCGCAATTTAGTCCAAATTTTGTTCCATCAAGTGACTGGCCAAGAAAGTTGAAGATCTCGTTCCCATGCTTCTTCTACACTAGATTTCTGTCTAGTAACGTCTCCCTCGTGCAAATACTTGTAAATAGTAGAAGCTGCAGATTTCGTGCTAAGCAAGGTAAAAAGTTTTGAAGAGGGGCTCTGAAGATCAGATATAGTGGGTGCAACGGATATTTGGGTGTACTTCTCCAACACCGCCAACTTAAGTGTATTATATTTATGTATAAATGAGGTTGGTAGATTAAATAGTTGTCTGAGTGAGGGAAAAGATATAAAAGTAGAATGTGAGAACAGCTGGTGTATCCATATTAAGCCTTTCTGCCGCCAGGTCTTCCAATAAATTGGTTTGCCATGGATAACCAGGTCTATGTTTTGCCAAATTGTCGAATTCAAGAAGGAATCAATGGTGTTGGGAGGAGAAGGGGACGCAGAAGCTAATAGCTTAGAGGTTAGTTTAATTATGGGTGTGGACACAGCTTGCGGTTTGCGTGAAAAGGAAAGATACTCAGAGAAAAGGAAAGGGGAAAGGAAAAGACGTTTAATTGTAATCCATAGGGGGCAATCCTCCGAATTGTCGAGCAACCAAAGGGAGGCTTGACGCAGGAGAAAGGCTTTCTGATAAGTCCGAAAATCAGGAAAGTTAACTCCACCTTCTGTTTTAGGACATGTCAATTTAGATAAAGACATTCGGGGTCTCTTTGAATTCCACAAAAAGGAGGAGAGGATAGAATTAATCTTTTTAAGGAATTTGGCAGGAATGGATACCGGAATGTTAGAAATAATGTACAAGATAATGGGTGTTAACATCATTTTTATGGTGTCCAATCGACCCCACCACGATAGGTAGAGGGGATGCCACCTGGCCGTTAGGTCAGCAATTTTCTGTATACATTTATTCATGCATAACGTCACCGTGTCTGATATTGAAGAGGTAACATGTAAACCAAGGTATTTGATGTGGGAGGGGCTCCATGTAAAGTTAGAGGCACTAGAGTCCGCCCTAAAAGTATACTTGGTCAGAGGGAGAATTTCGCATTTATCGCTGTTTAACTTGTAACCAGAGACTTTAGAATAATCCTGTACTTCTGCCAAAAATGCAGGAATGGAGACGCTAGGATTGGACACAAAGAGTAAAATGTCATCAGCATAAGCTGCTAGTTTAATGTGAGAATCTGCTATTTGGAAGCCATGCAAATTTGGATTCTGACGCAGCTTGGAAAGAAATGGCTCCAAGGCTAAGTTAAAAAGGAAAGGAGAGAGAGGGCAGCCTTGGCGTACTCCCCTACCTAAATCAAAAAATGAGGAAATCAAGCCGTTAGCACAAATAGCCGCACGTGGATTGGAATAAAGGAGAGAAATCAGGGATGTAAAATTAGGCCCAAAACCAAACCACCTAAGGGTGTAAAACAAATAAGACCATTCGACTCTATCAAATGCCTTTTCAGCATCAAGTGCAATTGCCCCAAGAGAATGCTTTAAATGCGAAGACTTAGATAGGACATTAAAAAGGAGTCTTGTATTATCCGTTATAAATCTGCCCTTGACAAATCCAGATTGTTCCTTACCAAATAGATCAGGCAAGTAAGAACCTAGTCGTATGGCTAAAGCTTTGGAGAAAATGTTATAATCGATATTCACCAAGGAAATAGGCCTGTAATTTTTGCAGTACCTATGATCTTTGCCTTCCTTGGGTATGAGGCAGATGTGTGCCTCTGAAAAAGACCCTGATGATCCCCCCGATGTGCTAAAAAGGTGTAATAAGGAGTGTAGTTTGGGTAATATGAGTTTGGAAAAATGTTGATAGAATTCTACTGTAAAGCCGTCAGGCCCTGGCGCCTTGTCCCTTTTAAGCTGCTGAAGAGCATTCGACAGTTCTTGCTGGGTTAGATCCGACTCCAAAGGAGAAAGATCCGGTAGAGTACGGGAAGGTCTCTGAAGATTCGAGAAAAAGTGAGAGAGGCAATGCTCAGATGGTTGTGTCTCCGAGGCATAAAGGGATATATAGAAGAGGGAAAATTCTTGCAAAATATCAGCGTCTTTGAATTTTAAATCTGAGCAATCATCAAATATGGATTCAATAGTGAGTTTATTATGCTTGGTTTTCAAATAATTAGCCAAAATCTTCCCCGCTTTATTCTTACCCCCAAAAAATTTGGCACTGGATTTGAGCAAATAAAGCGAGGCGTCTTCCGTTGATTTCTTATTGAATTGCAGCTTGGCATTAATAAGAGCTGTGAGTGAGTCCTGCGAGTGCGAGGTGTAAAACAAGTGCTCCATTCTTTTAATGTCTTGTAAGAGGGCAGCGTTCAGTTTACGGGAGATTTTTCGCCTTTTGGCTACAAAGCCAATGATAAAATCCCTCGTTGAGGCCTTGAATGCATCCCAAACAGTGTAGAAGGGTATTGAGTGGGTTTGATTTAGTACAAAGAACTCATCAAAAAATGTGGTGAAGGCTGTAGTAAACTTTGGATCTAAGAGAAGGGCATTATTAAAACGCCATCTTTTGGGGCCCACCGCCCTAGGTAGAATTTCAAGACCAATGGAATCAGGGGCATGATCAGACAATAGAATGGGCCCAATCTCCGCATGTGTGAGGGTTTGTGAAATGGAATGGGAAACAAACACATAGTCAATTCTTGATTGAGAATGATGCGATGAGGAGTAGAAAGTGCACTCTCTGGTAATCGGGTTACAGAGACGCCAGGCATCTAAGAGCTTGTGTTGAGCTATAGCACGCACAAATGATTTCTGAGAGTTGTTAGGAACATAAGAGACCTTGGAATTCCGGTCCACAAACGGATCAAAGACCTGGTTGCAATCGCCGGCCAAAATAAAATTGTCCTCCATGCATAGGGCTATCTGTTTAGCCAGGGTGGGCCAAAAGGAGGAGTCACCGCCTGTAGGAGCATAGGCATTAAAAAGAGAAACTGGAGTGTCCCTTAGGGATAGTTTAACACTCAACCATCTTCCCTCTACGTCTGAATCTTGTGCTAATAATTGAAACGGAAGGGACTTACGACAAAGAATCATCACTCCATTTCGTTTACCATCACCAGGGGAAAAGAAGACCTCACCCACCCAACCCCTTTTCAGCTTTAATGATTCAACTTCCGACAGGTGGGTTTCTTGCAAAAAAGCAATATCAGTGTCAAGCTTGGCCAGGTGAGTCAAGATTCTTTGTCTCTTAATAGGAGAGTTTAAACCCTTAACGTTCCAAGTAACTAATTTCAAAGGCATAGATATTCAAAAATAAAACACAATATAAATGCAAAGCATAAGTCCAATTCAGTACAGAAACAAAACAGAATAAGAAATTGATAAGGCAAAAAAGAGACGATTCGTCTCAGAACATGGTGAAAGTGAGAGAGTGAGTCAGATGACCAGTACAGAGACAAATAATCAAGGATTGTGAGAGAGAGAAGAATAAGCCAAAAGGGTGAATAATAGGGGGTTGAAAAAATAGTTATGACACAGAAAATAGAGGAAATGATTAACAAGAATGAAGTAGAAAGACAAAGGACACCAACTATACTCAATCAATGAGAAACAAAAAGCACAGAACAAAACAGAAAAAATAACCAGGACAAGACAAAGAGAAAACATACCTACAAATAAGAAAGGATTCAGGAAGATACGGGGGGGGGTGCAACCACAAGGAGTAGGCCGCGCGTCTGAGGTCAGCTGAGTGGGAAGTCGGAGATAGACCACACTACAACGATGGGAATCTGTGAAGACAACGGAAAGACAAAAAGAAAGAATAGACCTGTAAAAGAAGCAGTAAAACACCCAAAAAGTTTTTTTTAAAAACCCAGATCAACAAGAGAAGCAACGATGGCACTGACGAATTGAACAAGAAGGCACTACTTCATAAACTCGAGAACATGGAAATCAAATCCACACAGAAAACATATCAGCAATATGCAAATGTGATAAAAAGATTCGCAAAATCCAAAAAACCTGTGGAAAAAGAGAAAAAGATAACCATGAAGGAAAAAACAAAGAAGGAAAGCCATTCAATTGCTCGAGGAAGAAGCAAGCCCAGAGGAGTCCATAGCAACTGGTCTGCAAGAGTTTATGAAGCTTTGTAGGCGGGCCGGATCTTCATATGTCGTTGTTCTATTGTTGTACGTGACCTTAAAAAGACACGGGTGAAAGAGACCAAACCTGGCCCCCATGGAGCGAAGATCAGCTCTCATGTTGAGGAAAGCTTTGCGTCTGTTAGCAGTGGCTTTGGCGTAGTCCTGCGAAAAAAATAAAGATGATCCAGACCATATGATCCTTGGGGAAGCACTGACTGCTGCAAGCACTTTCATTAAGTCCGTATATTCCAAGAAATATAAGATGACGCCTCGTGGTTTCTGCGAGGGGTTGGCGTTGGATGGAACTCGGCCCAATCTGTGGGCTCGTTGAATATTGAGCTGTGACTCTTCTGGTAGATGAAGAACTTTAGGAAGAAATGATTTAAAGAAGGCGGCAGGATCTGACCCTTCAATTCCCTCCTCCAGGCCGTAGATATGCAAATTATTCTGTCTGTTAAGATTTTCAAGGTCCTCAACCTGTTTCTGAAACACAGAGACCTGAGAGTGGAGGTGAGAAACCTTTGAATGTGACTCTTGTAAAGAGGAAACGGATTGTTCAACGGTAGAGATCCTAGCATCCAAATGGGACCAATTATCCGTTAAAATTTGCAGCTTGGTGTTAGTCTCTTCCATAAAGGGCCTGAGGGCCCTGATCTCCTCAAGTAGTAAGTCCATTGATACGGACGAAGACGTCTTGGGCAGCGAGGGAGGGTCTTTTTTAAGACGCTTGGTGTGAGTTTTACCGGAAGCTCCAGTGGGGGGGTCCATAGTTACAATTGAGCACTGATGCGTGGTAGCTGAAAGGATGTCAAGCTTCGAAAGTTCCGTAAAAAGTTTAGAGATTTTGATAAAAGTATGCTTTTTAGATGTAGAAATGCGCTTTCCTGTTATCCTGCCCATAAAAAACTGATCCGGGGCTTCCTCACCAGGTCACGGTGAAGACACTCAAACCACTTAAGAACCATGGACCACTGCCGCCGATATCAAAGTCAGCGTGACAAAAATACATATCAACATGCCCAGAAGCAATGAGGAATAAGTGCGCCAAAAATCAAAATAGGATGGGACTTGCAAAGCGCTTCGAAGAAAGAGCCCACTGGAAAATCCATGCACTTGTAACGTGATATGATCCTCATGAAACAGCAGCCAGGCGTTAATACCAGTGCACAGCAGAGGACTCCACCGTGACTCAAAATGGCCATCGTGCAAATCTCCTCAGCGCCTCAGCAACACAGCAACACATCAAGAACAATAATAACCCCTCAGCACTGCGACATGGCTCCTGGCCAAAACTCAATAGGTGAACACCTCCAAAAACAAAACAGTCCCACAAGCAGGCCAGGAGAATAGAAAGAGCAGACAAAAATTATGAGGGGGAAAATGCATAATCCGCGATTCGCTGCAAAAATCAAAATGGCGGCCGCGAGAGGGCGCGTCCAAAAGAGGAGAGAAAAAACATACTTGCTGGCTTAAAGGAGCCATCGATAGCACAAGGGTCCAGGAGTCTTCAGGTGCACAAAACTGCAGTCACATCAAGGCGACTCGGTCCTGAAGCATGTTTCCTCCGCCGACTGCCAGAGAGCTTCACCCGAGTGCCGCCATCTCCGTTGGGTGCCAAGCCACGCCCCCATGCAGCTGACTTCTGTGCGCAGGGCTCATGGCTCGATCACGCTCAACAGAATGTGACTCTAGGCAATAGCTCACTTAATCTCTCTGACAGCCCCCAGTGCCTGGATACCCTTAGGGGTGATAAGTTGCACTTTACAAATGCAGAATTTTAATGATAACATAACAGGATGCAAAACAGCAACAAAATGGTAGTAAAACACAAGCACGTCACATTCCAATAATGAAATACAAAAACATAGTGGCATTAAAAAACAGAACTTGTCACCAGCAAACAAAATGCCACACAATAAATATGCACATTCTTCTCACATGTTAGAACCTCCGGAACCCTGTTTTCATAACCCAGTGGTAAAATGTGCTTTAGGTAACCACCCCAGGCATAAAATGCCGCCAATCAAAAAAGTTTTGTGATTCCTCCTTCTTTCCCTACTGCAAGCCTGCCTGTCCTACTGCCTTACCCTTTCGCCATCTTGGCCAGGGTTCTTCTTCTATTCTTATGCCTAGAGACAATTTGGTTAATAGTGCATGAAGGCAAATTGGTTAGTAGTGCATGGATGACATTTGGTTAGTAGTGCCCGCTTTACAAATACTGTAAAAACGGCCATGCTCCTCGGTGAACAGCAATGATTCGGGCACACTGAAATTAATATCGGACTGTGTGGCTGAAAAAACTTGCTCCAGAGGATTTAATCAATGAAGTCCCATTTTTACTGCCATGGTGACCACCCATATCCACCATTGACAATGTGGCGTGTTATTTTGAGTGAGTAAGGCAATTTTTCTTTATTCTGTAATTTATAAAGCCAGAAGGGGCATAATTTACACGGAAGTAAGCTGATGTTATTCACGACAAGTAGAGATACAACGAAGGAAGGCACTAGCCAGAAGAATGGTTATCACGGATTGCCTTCCATTTGTTCATATTTCAGAAGCAAATGTTTAAAACCAGGCGCGCATCGTGCGTGGGCTGACGCCGAACATGAAGTGCTCTCTGTTCGGCGGCAAACGCGATTAAAAAGCAGTCGTTTGCACGAATGCAGTTGATTTGCATTCCACTCACCGCTTCTTTCGAGTTCGGATTCACTATGTTTCCCAATAATCCCATAGGATATTTTACAAACGATGTGAATAACTAGCGCGAGAAAAAAAAAACTTGCGCAATGTTAATTGACGTTATTTTTTTTGTATAAGATGAGGCCCCCGCGCGTTGCCATAGCGATTCATGCTGCTTAGATGTGGCAAAATGGAGGTTTTAAAAAAAAAAAAATACAAATAATGAGGCCAATTTACTCAGTCTTATCTGCTGAGTTTCTGTCAAAACTCAGTCTGGCGTAATGAATGTTCGAAAGTTGTCAGCTGAATATGTGTTTTTCTCCCTTTGCTCTTTTTTCCACTTCTTCACTTAACTTCCTTCATAAGAACTATTCTGTAGTTTTGTGGACCGGTGTGAATCTGCCATTGAGCGCTGATTCTCATCACCACTATCCCTGCGCCCCCAGAAAGTGCTGTGCCAAAACTAGACACTTCCGTGCAGCCAGGGGCCCAAGGTTTGAGCCCGCTGCTGGCCCAGCCAAGTGTTGACATTGCCCAATACCAGGGGTGCCTAGTCTTAACTCAGGGGGCAACTAGACCCAAACGTTGGGGGGAGGGGGTACTAGGTCAACCACTAGAGACACTGTTAACACTTGAGCCAATCTAAGTAAATAGACATACATTGTGCATTTTAAACATATTGGCCATTCAATTACAAAAAACATGTTTTAGTCAATGTGACAATGTTTATACGCTACTGACATGTTTTGGTGGAATGTAATTTTTTTTTATAGGCTACTGACAGAGACCTTTAAAAAGGTGAATGAGTGTTTTGACAACTAAAGAGCAGCTTGCATAGATTTCAGTATGAAGTACTTTACAACCAATGTTCACAAAGGTTCTTCTGTGAAATGACAATGAGATCATGAAATATTTTTAATTCCATCTTCAGAAAGATGCTCCTGTATGATTGAGCGCAGGTATGTTTTCAATCTGCTCATCAGGATGTTGCAACATATGCTTGTTTGAAACCGTACACATGTACAGGTCTGAAAATATTGAGCTGCAAGTGCTTGATTTTGAGATGTGTGACTGATAAGTCACAGCTTTGATTCCTAATGCATTTTCCATTCCTTCTGCAGTTAAGTGAGTGCGAATCAGCTGGCACTATTACTGTCCATTAATTCTCTTGCAAGGAATCTGAGCTATCATGATAATATATTAAAGTAGCACCCCACATGGAGCACTTCTTACATGAGATGACTGAGCTGCATCTATACATTAAGCCGTACAAAAGGGGGTGGTGATGGACGGAGCATCAGAACCAATCAAACACTTACACCCACTCAACAGATCTGGGTTTGATCCATCACCGTTCTTTAGCCCACTCTGCCACCCCAGTTCAGACATGGCCATATGCAAATCAGTCTGACCCTGTGCCTCATGGGAACAGTCCAGCCCGAACTGCCAAGCCATGCCTTCCCTGGACCGGAAACAAGCTTCCTAGGACCGGTTTCTGGCATTTCAGCCGTCTTCAGCCAGGCTAGCTTGAATCCAGTGGCAAAGTGAGCAAGGGACTCACGTCTGAGCATACCCTGCCAACTTATGGCGAACAAAGCGGTACAAAAGGGGGTGGTGATGGACGGAGCATCAGAACCAATCAAACACTCACACCCAGTCAACAGATCTGGGTTTGATCCATCACCGTTCTTTAACCCACTCTGCCACCCCAGTTCAGACATGGCCATATGCAAATCAGTCTGACCCTGTGCCTCATGGGAACAGTCCAGCCCGAACTGCCAAGCCATGCCTTCCCTGGACCGGAAACAAGCTTCCTAGGACCGGTTTCTGGCATTTCAGCCGTCTTCAGCCAGGCTTGCTTGAATCCAGTGGCAAAGTGAGCAAGGGACTCACGTCTGAGCATACCCTGCCAACTTATGGCGAACAAAGCGGTACAAAAGGGGGTGGTGATGGACGGAGCATCAGAACCAAACAAACACTCACACCCAGTCAACAGATCTGGGTTTGATCCATCACCATTCTTTAGCCCACTCTGCCACCCCAGTTCAGACATGACCATATGCAAATCAGTCTGACCCTGTGCCTCATGGGAACAGTCCAGCCCGAACTGCCAAGTCATGCCTTCCCTGGACCGGAAACAAGCTTCCTAGGACCGGTTTCTGGCATTTCAGCCGTCTTCAGCCAGGCTTGCTTGAATCCAGTGGCAAAGTGAGCAAGGGACTCACGTCTGAGCATACCCTGCCAACTTATGCCGAACAAAGCGGTACAAAAATGGGTGGTGATGGACGGAGCATCAGAACCAATCAAACACTCACACCCAGTCAACAGATCTGGGTTTGATCCATCACCGTTCTTTAGCCCACTCTGCCACCCCAGTTCAGACATGGCCATATGCAAATCAGTCTGACCAAGGGACTCACGTCTGAGCATACCCTGCCATAAGTTGGCAGGGTATGCTCAGACGTGAGTCCCTTGCTCACTTTGCCACTGGATTAAAGCAAGCCTGGCTGAAGACGACTGAAATGCCAGAAACCGGTCCTAGGAAGCTTGTTTCCGGTCCAGGGAAGGCATGGCTTGGCAGTTCGGGCTGGACTGTTCCCATGAGGCACAGGGTCAGACTGATTTGCATATGGCCATGTCTGAACTGGGGTGGCAGAGTGGGCTAAAGAACGGTGATGGATTAAACCCAGATCTGTTGACTGGGTGTGAGTGTTTGATTGGTTCTGATGCTCCGTCCATCACCACCCCCTTTTGTACTGCTCTATACATTAAGCCACCAGGCATAAAGAACTGGCAAAAAAGGTAGGTGCCTTGAAATAACTATGCATCATAAGGCGTTCTAGCATGGCAAGAATGCAAATGTTCCTTCAAGGTTCAGCACACATATAATGTGTGGCAGATGGCCAATAACCTGCAAAGAGGTCACTCCAACAGAAAGAGAAATATTGTCTCTTAATAGCATATGTTATACAAACAAAAACATTCTTTCGTTTCTGTTCTGAAGATCAGTACCTAAAGACTCAAATCCAGCAACAAATCAATGTTTAAATGATGCAGAGGCAATTTGCATTATAAAATGAAATGCTTGTTATAAATTCCTCCAAAATCCCTTTGAGAGGAATGATTCTTCAGCAGCGGCCGGCACAGGTAAGCGCAGTGGGGGGGGCAGGGTGCGGCAGGGGGGTGAAGCCGACAGGTGACGGAATAGGTATTATTTACTTAGTTAATTATACCTATTCCGTCATTTGGCGACTTCCCCCCTCCACCCTGTCCCGCCTCACCGCATTTACCTGTGCCAGCCGCCGCTGGTATTCTCCATATTGGTTGTTCCTAAATGTCTATGCTAATTATAGCAATTTGCCTGGCCTGGTTAGAGACTGGAGCACAAGAGAGACAAAAGGCAGACATCATGGTTGCCAGTTTGTCATAGAAACACTGGAACACGTAGTGCACAATGTAGTGTTTCATTGTGCAATGCACTTGCATTGAAAAACTTTTATACACAATATCAGTGCTATACTGCGTTTGAGAGACAGGCTTAGTTTGATGACAGAATAAGGTTTCATAAGCATTATCCTGCCAAATTACACTAGTTTGACAGAACAGAATGCGCCCCTTGACATCCAAGTGGATAGAGCACTCATATATCCCCTCAAGGTCTCGCGTAATGCACACTTTCAATATATACAGCACAACATCCTGCATAGAGCTTATCTGACACCAGCCAAACTCCATAAACTTTGCCCTGCAGCATCACCCAACTGCCCCCACTGCCATACCACCAAGCAGACATTTTCCATATGTTTTGGCATTGTTCAGTCACATGCAAAAACAACAGATGATAGACAGAATGCAGAACAATGTCATACATTCACCCCAGTACAGAGATCTGGGCCTAAATCCATCGTTTTTTGCTCACCATGCCATTCCAGTTTGAACCCAGCCATATGCAAATCAGTCTTGACCCTGTGCCCAATGGGAACAGTCCAGCCCGAAGTGCCAAGCCAGGTCCTCCATGGACTGGAACCAAGCATCCTAGGACCGGAGTAGGGGTTTCACCCCTCTTCAGCCAGGATAGCTTGATTCCAGTGGCATGGAGAGCACGGGACTCACGTCTGAGCATACCCGTCCCACTCAGGGTGACAAATGCAAAAACAACAGTTTATGGACAGAATGCAGAACAATGTCATACATTCACCCCAGTACAGAGATCTGGGCCTAAATCCATCGTTTTTTGCTCACCATGCCATTCCAGTTTGAACCCAGCCATATGCAAATCAGTCTTGACCCTGTGCCTCATGGGAACAGTCCAGCCCGAACTGCCAAGCCAGGTCCTCCCTGGACTGGAACCAAGCATCCTAGGACCGGTGTAGGGGTTTCACCCCTCTTCAGCCAGGATAGCTTGATTCCAGTGGCATGGAGAGCATGGGACTCACGTCTGAGCATACCCATCCCACTCGGTGTGATGAATGCAAAAACAACAGTTGATGGACAGAATGCAGAACAATGTCATACATTCACCCCAGTACAGAGATCTGGGCCTAAATCCATAGATTTTTGCTCACCATGCCATTCCAATTTGAACCCAGCCATATGCAAATCAGTCTTGACCCTGTGCCTCATGGGAACAGTCCAGCCCGAACTGCCAAGCCAGGTCCTCCCTGGATTGGAACCAAGCATCCTAGGACCGGTGTAGGGATTTCACCCCTCTTCAGCCAGGATAGCTTGATTCCAGTGGCATGGTGAGCACGGGAATCACGTCTGAGCATACCCGTCCCACTTGCATGACTTGGCAGTTCGGGCTGGACTGTTCCCATGAGGCACAAGGTCAAGACTGATTTGCATATGGCCATGTCTGAACTGGGATGGCGTGGTGAGCAAAATAACGATGGATTAAACCCAGATCTGTGACTGGGGGTGAATGTTTTGCCAATGTGCAACATTCCGTCCATCATCTTGTGTGTTTTATTGTTCAGTCACACACATTTATTGCATGGTTCCTCTATAATGTGTAACCAAACACTTTATTGACATTGCTCTTTTAATGGCTAGACACACAATGAGATCAAAACCCATGTCCCTCCAAGATGTTTCACAATGGCAGAATACTGTAGTCCACTGGGCTGAGGTAGAATCTATGTCATTGTGAGGAGAGCACATACGTGGCCTGCACAAATGCCCCATAGTGGCAAACTGATACTACCTGCAGACACTGTATCAATAACTCTGAAACACCCAGGATGTGGGGCTAGGCTCTTAGTTGCTGTTGGTTACCTTTACTTTATTTTTTATCTCGCTGCTATTTTGATTCATCAAGATTTGGAATACACATCCTTGACTGCGAGACTAAACAACCCTGGCTTGGAGGACATTAGCTTGTTTTTGAACACAGGAACAATCAAATGTGTCTGGAACACCTAATATACAATGTATTCAAAACAGGGTTCTGACAGAAGTAGCATTTATTCAAATATAAGCTACAATGGACCAAAAAACATATATGTACAAGGCCCAATATTTTATAATGCAACAAGAAAAATAACACAAGTATTCCAACTGACATAAGACAGTGTGTAATTCTTCAGCGTACAACCCAAACATAATAATTATAAAGATCTTCCAATGTCCCATTTGATCAGAAATAAGACTTTGGCATCAAGAAAATCTTCCATGCCTGATACATATGGTAGAGACAGCCAACAAGTGTTGCTTCTGCTTAACATAGCGGCATGTATTTTTGTTGTATTCAATAAACTTACGACTGTCATGATTTATGCCTGCTTGGGAAGGAAAGATTACTAAACACGCACAGAAGCCGTAACTTTAGAAGAGCTCCTGGCTACTTCAAAGAGTTGAAAACTTTGCCTGTTCCAGTAAATCAGGCCCTAAGTGTTTACATTGACAGCCTACCAGTGTGCTCCATATGAACACTACTCACTACCTGTTCACTTAGTTGCATTGTCAATGATGCAAAGTGATGTAATGCTGTTTGACCACTACTGAAAAACTCAATAACAATGGTTTAAATATTACAGAATAAAACAAAAGAAAAGACAAGACATGCACAGCCATGCAATGCCCACACAAGGGGAGTTGGGTGTACTGCTTTTGCATAGACATCACCCCAGAAAAAAAACCACACACAAGCCATATGTGAAAGTAAATTCTACCTCTGTTTTACTATGCACTCTGAGAAACTGATCATGGAGGTGTTTACTTTAGGTGGAAGAGTTATGGCTCTGATTATACATAAATGACATGTTCAGCTTCACATAGCTGAGCTATCTCACAGTCTACCCATGTCATACGCCAGACACCTGAGCTATCCCTCCGGTGGTAATGCTCCATCACCAAAGGACAGGGTAAAAAAAAACCCATCATTTATGCTTGATTTCGTCTAAAACTATCACCAGCCTGGTGTATTGTGCCTGAGGTCACCCACTAAATGTAATGAAAACCTATACAGGCAAGAAATGAGTTGAGTTGTTACTTGTAAAGTGCAACAAATGCCCTCAAACACCTTGGTGCTGAACTGACGTAACACCAGAAAAGATTTAACATAATCAGTAAAATAGATTAATTCTAATAGCCATCCTCAGCATACAATAGTCCTCTATTTTGTGTGGAACAAGAAAGCCAAAAAGAGGAAGCAACAAAATAGAAGGAACTTCATGACAGGCCATGCCACCATATTCTTAATCTCTTGAAGCTTGTAAATAGCTGACTCATGACTACCAATGTAGCTAGCAATGGCATAGTTCAATTTAGAAATGATGGAAGCATTAATAATACAGGAGGAGGAAAATTGAAATGCCATCATTGTAATCTTAACTGATTCCATTCACTACAGCCACAGGGGCAGTCAAAACAATAACTCAGAGACAAGCACACATCTTGCTAAAACATAACCACAGACTATATTGTTTTTTTAATTCAATTTCTGTTTGAAGAAAACCTGATGTTATGAACGAGTTCAGAGCATTCCGAAAATAAAACAAAGAGAGTTTCTTGAGTTTCTTCCACGTCTGCGCTTCGGGCCTCTCAAGGGTTAGATAAGTGCAATCACATGACAGCACAATATAATACTGCAGTCTCTCTCAATTACGTTTTGATGAAATGTTGAATGCTCTGACTTTTGTTGAAGTTAAAGTGTGTTGAAGTACCCTTATTCTGCATTTGTAGATGTGGTGAGATGTGATAAATGGACCTATCATCTTTGTAGATCTGTCCCCAGCTACTTTAAGTAGCCCACTATGACCCCAAATACAAGTTCTAGAGTAATGCTGGGGTGCAAACTTCACACCAGTAATTACGATTACTGTGTGGTAATGACCCCCAGTACCATGTAGCTATGAGTTAAAACCCACAGAATGGGGCATTACTGTGCGTACCTGGATCTACCAGGTGGCATTCTGCATGGTATTCCCTTTTCTGTGTGTTTTAATGTAAACATTTACTGCCTGCTCAAAGTAGATGGTACCCATGCCACCCCAGTTTAGACTCACTCTGCCACTGGATTTAAGCTATACTGGTAGATGAGGGGTGAAATCCCGAAACCGGTCCTAGGATGCTTGTTTCCAGTACATGAAGGATCTGGCTTGGAAGTTTGGTCTGGACTTTTCCATGAGGCACTGGCTCAAGACTGATTTGCATATAGCTGGGTCCACACTGGAATAGCATGGTGAGCAAAAAAAACGATGGATTTAGGCCCAGATGTCTGTACTGGGATGAATGTATGGCATTCTGTCAATCAATTGTTCTTTTTGCATGTATGGGCATACCCGTCCCACTCGGGGTGACAAATGCAAAAAGAACAATTGATGGACAGAATGCAGAACAATGTCATACATTCACCTCAGTACAGAGATCTGGACCTAAATCCATCGCATGGCTTGGCAGTTTGGTCTGGACTGTTCCCATGAGGCACAGGGTCAAGACTGATTTGCATATGGCTGGGTCTAAACTGGGGTGGCATGGAGAGCAAAAGAACGATGGATTTAACCCAGATCTCTTGACTGGGGGTGAATGTATGATTTATTCAGCATTCCGTCCATCATTTGTTTGCGTTGCACTTTTCACCCTAAGTGGGAAGGGTATGCCCAGACGTGAGTCCCTTTCTCACTGTGCCACTGGATTCAAGCTAGCCTGGCTGATGAAGGCTAATAGCCAGAAACCGGTCACAGGATGCTTGTTTCTGGTCCAGGGAGGACCTGGCTTGGCAGTTCGGTCTGGACTGTTCCCATGAGGCACAGGGTCAAGACTGATTTGCATATGGCTGGGTCTAAACTGGGGTGGCATGATGAGCAAAAGAACAATGGATTTAACCCAGATCCCTTGACTGGGGGTGAATGTATGATTTATTCAGCATTCCGTCCATCATTTGTTTGCGTAGCACTTTTCACCCTAAGTGGGATGGGTATGCCCAGATGTGGGTCCCTTGCTCACTGTGCCGCTGGATTCAAGCTAGCCTGGCTGATAAAGGGTAATACCCAGAAACCGGTCCCAGGATGCTTGTTTCCGGTCCAGGGAGGACCTGGCTTCGCAGTTCGGTCTGAACTGTTTCCATGAGGCACAGGGTCAAAACTGACTTGCATATGTCTGGGTCTAAACTGGGGTGGCATGGTGAGCAAAATAACAATGGGTTTAACCCAAATCTCTTGACCGGGGGTGAATGTATGATTTATTCAGCATTCCGTCCATCATTTGTTTGTGTAGTACTTTTCAACCTAAGTGGGATGGGTATACCCAGACGTGGGTCCCTTGATCACTGTGCCACTGGATTCAAGCTAGCCTGGCTGATGAAGGGTAATACCCAGAAACCAGTCCCAGAATGCTTGTTTCTGGTCCAGGAGGGACCTGGCTTGGCAGTTCGTTCTGGACTGTTCCCATGAGGCACAGGGTCAAGACTGATTTGCATATGGCTGGGTCCAAACTGGGGTGGCATGGTGAGCAAAAGAACAATGGATTTAACTCAGATCTCTTGACTGGGGGTGAATGTATGATTTATTCAGCATTCTGTCCATCATCTGTTTGCGTAGCACCTTTCACCCTAAGTGGGATGGATATGCCCAGACGTGACTTCCTTGCTCACTGTGCCACTGGATTCAAGCTAGCCTGGCTGATGAAGGGTAATACCCAGAAACCGGTACCAGGATGCTTGTTTCCGGTCCAGGGAGGACCTGGCTTGGCAATTCGGTCTGGACTGTTCCCATGAGGCACAGGGTTAAGACTGATTTGCATATGGCTGGGTCTAAACTGGGGTGGCATGGTGAGCAAAAGAACAATGGATTTAACCCAGATCTCTTGACTGGGGGTGAGGAACTTCGACTTTCGATCATGATCGTATCGACCCGCCATTTTGTGCTCCGCCGCCATTTTGTGTTGCCCTCACTCAGGCAGCACAACGATCTAAGTCTTTTTCTGCTTTTCCTGCAATAGTGTAACAAAATAACCTTGTGCCTCTATTTACAAAAGCTGGTGTCGAAGACTGGCCGAGTACACTAATCTCTGTCTGGTTTTCCTAATCCCTGTCTCAACTATCTGTTGGTTCACACTATTCTCTTCTGATTTTATCTTATCGTCTGGCCTTCGCTGTCCTCTGCTCGTATTCTCTTGTTTCACAACTGTCCTCCAACACACACAAACGTATCTCGCCACCTGCAAGTTAGTTGCAGATCAGTTAATGAATTAGCTCGTGGGGAGGATGACAAACACAGTTGGAGGAAAGGCTTCTTCGAGTCATCTGATACTTTGTTTTCAAACCTTTTCTATTGGTTCTGTCCTGTTTTCCAACTTTCCTTATTGGCTCTCTCTTATATGTTCTGGATGTGTATTTGGTTAATGTATATTTTACATATGTGCTATAAAAGATTGTGCGCCACGGAGTGAAGTGGCAGTCTCCCGAGAACCTACCTCGTGTACTTCTGGGACAACTGTACTAGCTGCAGCTAATAAATCTGATCTTTTACGCCGACAGAGTGTCCCCGTGTCTCTGTGTAGCTAAGCAGGAGAACCCAGGAGATTAAGGCGTACCATGCGCCGCCAGGTCCAAAAGGTTCTGTTTCTTCAACTGGCGCCCACGTGGGGCGGCTTCAGTGGTACCGGTTCTGCCCGAAGGTCGTGAGGAGCCCCGCAAGAAAATTCTGGAGGAATCGCGAGCCACGTCAAGCGACCCCTGTATGTCGAAAGTGGTCCGAAGGTCTTTTGCAGCGCGGTTACTCCTTCCTGACGGCTACTGACGACTGCTGCCCTGACTGCCGCCCTGCTTTGGCCCTTCCTTTGGTGATGTATGGTAAGGCGAGACGATAGACGGGCCTGTTAATGAATTAGCTCGTGGGGAGAATGACAAACACAGTTGGAGGAAAGGCTTCTTCGAGTCATCTGATACTTTGTTTTCAAACCTTTTCTATTGGTTCTGTCCTGTTTTCTAACTTTCCTTATTGGCTCTCTCTTATATGTTCTGGGTGTGTATTTGGTTAATGTATATTTTACATATGTGCTATAAAAGATTGTGCGCCACGGAGTGAAGTGGCAGTCTCCCGAGAACCTACCTCGTGTACTTCTGGGACAACTGTACTAGCTGCAGCTAATAAATCTGATCTTTTACGCCGACAGATTGTCCCCGTGTCTCTGTGTAGCTAAGCAGGAGAACCCAGGAGATAAAGGCGTACCCTGTGCCGCCAGGTCCAAAAGGTTCTGTTTCTTCAACTGGCGCCCAACGCGGGGCGGCTTCAGTGGTACCGGTTCTGAGGAGCCCCGCAAGAAAATTCTGGAGGAATCGCGAGCCACGTCAAGCGACCCCTGTATGTCGAAAGTGGTCCGAAGGTCTTTTGCAGCGCGGTTACTCATTCCTGACGGATACTAACGACTGCTGCCCTGACTGCCGCCCTGATTTGGCCCTTCCTTTGGTGATGTATGGTAAGGCGAGACGATAGACGGGCCTCTGTTGGTGTAAGAAGACGTCCTTAGTTAAGTATTTCGTGGGTCGCGCCCACAGTTTTTGTCCTTTGTTCCTTAGTTCCTTCGGTTCTTAGATTCGACTATTGCAATAGCCGAGGGTAAGTGCATTTGTGCTGCGTAAACTGAGTTTTACCCCCTTGAAGTTTGTGAACAGTCAGGGGAAATCACGAGATGCCTGGTCTGACTAAGTTTGGAAAACTTTGTTGCTTTGGTTGTAATAGGGATTCCCGGCTTGAGGACTCTTGTCCGATTCCTTCGGTTGGAACTCCCACATATGAGCTCTATTCTAAACATGGTGTTGGCCCCATTGCCTTTAACGAGGCATGGACCCGATACACGAAGAAAGATGGTGTTTTAAAATGGCCAGAAAATGGTAGTTTCGATTCTGATGTGCTAGATAATTTGGAAGCAGTTCTATCCAAAAGAAAAGCCCGTCCGGCAATGTTTGACTCTTTCCGCCTTTGGCGTAAGGAAGCCAAACAGAGAGAAATTAAGCAAGCAAAACGAGATAGGAAAGCACAGGGTATGACAATTATACAGGCTGCCCAACAATTCAAAGATGATGAAATTAATAATGCGATGGAAATTTCAGAAAGACAGCATCATATGGCGATAGATAAATGTTATCCGATGTTGCCTGTTTCCCCTTCTGATAACAAGAAAGATTTAGAAGAAGATCCCCTAATGTCCCATTTATTGAGGTTGCCTCCGCCCTATGCACAAGGTATTAATGCACCCCAGTTGTTACAGCCTGTTCAGCTGCCAGCAGTACCTCCGCCTGTTCCGGCTCTTCCACCTTTGCCCCTTTTAGTATCTCCGCCTCTACCAGTTATGCCTTTAACTTCAACTTCTTTGCCCTCATCTCCTGATCTTCGATCTCCTTTGCCTTCTGCTCCTCCTGCAATTACCAGTTCTCCTTCCACTAGTTCGCCTAATACCTTGTCCCCTATTCTTATGTCCAATTCTCCGTCTGTGCATAAGCGTCTCACGGACACCGTCACTGGTATTCTATCTCCTTTCTTTAAAGCTTTAAATGTATCTCCGGCTTTTGCTCGAAGACAATCTCGTAGTCAGTTCCCAGATTCTGAAGAAGGAGAAAGGTTGGGCTCTCTCGCACGTAAATGGATCAAGAGGGGTCCCCAGTATAGTGTGCCTGATATTATGTTTACTTTCTCTCAATGGAATGCACCTACAAAAAGATATGTTTTTGATGTAATGTGCGATACTCTCATTAAAGAATGGGAGAATGTGAATTCGAGTCCCATTCCACAAGATCTGTTAGATGTGCAGACTGATTTTGATAAAGGACTTGTTGTGGGTTTTAAGGTTGAGAAAGCTGTAAGGACACTTATTTCCTTTAGATCCTTGTTGTCCTCTCAGACTTTCTCTGATTCCGATCCGTCGGTTAAACTGACACTGAAAAATTATCCCATGAGAGAGGTTCCTCCAGTTTGGAAGGAGGAAGTTGCGGCTCAAGGTAATAATCCAGCTATTCCTGCTCATTTCCAACGTATATGGGTACATGTCCCTTGGAAACGATCTGAAGTTTTAGCTCTTAAGCAGACTCTACCGGATCCTCGTAAGAATCCTGCAGGTTATTATAAAGAATTATCACAGACGATTGATGCTTGTATCATGAATCTAGCTGATATTGATATGTTGATGGGAAATGTCGTTCCGCAAGCATTATGGGCTAAGATTCGTAGAGAGGATCATGCTCAAGCATTAGGTGGTAATTGGGCTGCTATAATTGCCGCGGATGCAGCTCAAGTGGGTGGTGCTAAACCTGATGCTTTAGTTTCAGAACTCCCTGGTAGGATTATTACATTAATGAAAACGATGATGCCTGCCTTGAGAGTTAACTGGGATAAATTAGCAGCATGCAAACAAAAGGAAGATGAGAGTGTCTCTGATTTCTTTACTCGTTTTGAAGAGACATTTATTGATCACAGTGGTCAAGATATGGCTACAGAGGGTGGTCAGCGATTATTTGTGGACAAATTTGTATTTAATTTACTTCCTGAGTTGTCACACAAATTGAAAGATTCTGAAAGTTCATGGGCTGTTTCTTCCTCTGCCCAGATATTAGCTACTGCACAATATTATGAAAATAGAGATAAAGAAGAAAGAGAAAAGCAAGAGAAAAAGACGAAAGAATTGAAAACAAAGGTTCTCTTGCAACAAGCTTATCCTCCTCGCTATGTTCAGCCTCAGTTTCAACAGCCTCCGCAGTTTCAGAGGTTGTATCAAAAACCTGAGCCATATATTCCGCAACCTTTGTTAGGACCTAATCAATGTGCCTATTGTACAGAAGAAGGTCATTTTAAAAGTAGTTGTCTGGTTTTATTGCAACGCAATGGGACACTATCTGCTCCACGAGGTCGTGCTGGCCTCCAGTCAGCAAACAGAGGTCGAGGTCGAGGTATGTCGACTCAAGAACAACGTTCCCTTCCTCCTCCCAATTCTGTGAATTATTTTGATGAGCAAAATGTTAGGTCTATACAGTATTACAATGAGGATTGTTATGTTGAAGGCGAGAATGAAAGTCTGCACACTAACTAGGACAGCCGTGGACAAAGTAAGGGAGTTGTGTCGATTCCAGTAGATCAGAATGGACCCTATGTTAATGTCACTACAATGGGTGTTTCAGAGCCATTTCTCCTAGATACTGGTGCGATGAGGAGTTCTATCATTCATTCCAAACTCCCTGGGGCACCTTTGTCTGGCTTAACGAATGTTTCTGTAGGATTTTCTGGTGCCCCTGTTCGTAATCCGGTTTCCTGCCCTTTGCCTATTTCAATTGGCCCTTACGATTTGGAAGCTTCACTTCTTTTGACGAATGGTTGTGGTGAAAATCTGTTGGGTTTGGACTTATTGAAAAGAATGCATGCTACAATATATTGTTCTCCTTCTGGTGTATATCTTACTTTAGGACAGAAACTGATATCTCCAATGTATTTGTCCAAAGATCAGTTTCCACCTGAATTGCTTTCTCTTCCTTCGACACTTTGGGCCATGGGTCCAAACGATGTGGGTTGTCTTGAGATTCCACCTTATGTTGTCACTCTTAAGCCTAATGTTGAATTGCCACGTATTCCGCAGTATAGAATTTCTACTGAAGATGAAAAAGCGCTTTTGGAAATCATTCATGATTTAATTCAGAAGGATGTGGTTGAGGAAACGAGAGGTAACATATGCAATAGTCCTATTCTTCCTGTTCTTAAACGCACTTATCCTTCTCAGCCTCCTGTATATCGTTTCGTAATTGATCTCCGGGAGGTAAACAAAATGGTTGTACCACAATTTCCCGTAGTCCCAGATATCACTGCTTTGTTGACGATGATACCTTCCACGGCGACTTGGTTTTCTGTTATCGATCTAAAGAATGCCTTCTTTAGTATTCCCATTGCTGAAGAGAGTAGGGATATTTTTGGCTTCTCTCTTGGAGGCCGAAGCTTCCGGTTTAAGCGCACACCTCAGGGCTATTGTGAAAGTCCCTCTATTTACAGTCAAGCTTTAAAATGTCATCTTGATGCTTTTCATTTGCCGTCTGGTGCTGCTCTTATCCAATACATGGATGACTTGTTGATTGCTGCTGATTCAGAAGATATTTGCAAAGATGTGACTGTTGCATTGTTACGCCATCTGTTTAATCTGAATCATAAGGTTTCAACTTCAAAACTACAATATGTTCGTCGAGAGGTTACCTACTTGGGTCATCTCCTATCAAAGGAGGGACGACGATTAACCCCAGAACGAATTCAGGCGAGTGCGCAAATGTCTGTGCCATCCACACAAAGGGAGGTACGTGCCTTTCTGGGTATCACCTCTTATTGTAGGCAGTGGATTCCGAGCTTTTCTCTATTGGCTAAACCTCTGTAAGCACTCACTTTGAAAGATACGCCTCAGCCCCTTCCATGGACTAACGAATGTCAAAAGAGTTTCACTGATTTGCGTACTGGTCTGTGTTCTGCTCCTGTATTGGGTACTCCCGATTACAGTAAGCCTTTCACGCTCTACGTTTATGAAAGAGAAGGGTGTGCGTTGTCAGTTTTAACGCAGCGATTTGGAGACAAACAGCGGCCATGTGCATATTTTTCGGCTACGTTAGACCCAGTAGCTAAAGCATTGCCTAGTTGTCTCAAAGCAACAGCAGCAGCAGCGATTTCTATTCGACAGTCTGCTGGAATAGTGTTAGATAACACACTTACTGTTATGGTGCAGCATGCAGTGGATACCTTATTAAACCGAACAAAAACGCAGCATCTTACGAGTGCTCGTTTGTCTGGATATGAGTTGACACTTTTGGCTAGTCACGTGCACATCAAACGATGTAATACTTTAACTCCAGCTACTTTATTGCCTCTTCCAGTAGACAAAGATGACCAAGAACAACATAATTGTTTCCTCCATACTGAGGAAGAGACAAAAGGGAGAATTGATCTGAAAGATACGCCACTAGAAAATCCGGATGGAATTCTACGGGTGGATGGTTCTTGTTTTAAGCTTCCTAATGGAGATAAAGTTTCTGCCTATGCTGTTACTACTTTACACACAGTTGTGGAAACCGCACGCATCAGACACAATTCAGCTCAAGCAGCAGAACTGATAGCTTTAACGAGAGCATGTGTGTTGTCAAAAGGAAAGAGAGTGAATGTGTACACTGACAGCCAATACGCCTTTGGTGTAGCGTTTAATTTTGGACGTCTTTGGAAAGAGAGGGGATTCCTTACTTCCCATGGCACTAAAATACAACATGGTCAATTAGTGACTGATCTTCTTGAGTCACTTTCTTTGCCTGCCCAGATAGCAATTGTGAAGTGTAGTGCGCACAAGAAGATTACTGACGATGTTGGTCGAGGAAATGCATTTGCGGATGAAGTAGCGAAAAAGACAGAGAGAGATACTGCAAGTCGAATGTATGTTGCGGGTCCTGCGAATTGGGTTAGAGAGAGAGGAATGTATGAGGATACAGTGGAAAGTGTAAGAGCGATTCAGAAAGAGGCTACAGAGAAAGAATTGAGCAAGTGGAAAGAAAGTACAGGATTGTTGGATGAGATGGGATGTTGGGTGGAATTGTCTGAGCACCAACGTTGGCTGTTACCAGACGCCTATGTGCTGCTAGTAGTCACTATGGCACATGGTCCAGCCCACCTAAGTGCGAAAGCTATATGCAAGCTTCTGGCTCCAGTGTGGCAAAATGAAAGAATCCCAAAATGCGCAGACAATGTAGTGAAACATTGTATTGTTTGTTTGATGTACAATCCGGGAAAAGGAACCCCAACTCCAGCAGGTCACTTTGCTCCTCCGACATATCCATTTGAGGTGTTGCAGATCGATTATATTCATATGGAGCGATGCAACAACCTCAAATACGTTCTGGTGGTAGGATGCGCCTTTTCAAGATGGATAGAAGCATACCCTCTAAAAGACAACACAGCCTTATCCACAGCTAAAGTTCTACTAAAAGAATTTTTCCCTAGGTTTGGTTTGCCGCGCATTGTCTGGAGTGACAATGGGAGCGAATTTGTGGGCCAAGTCATGCAAAATGTTTGTGCGGGTCTTGGTATCAAGCAAAAGTTCCATGCGGCAAATCATCCACAGTCAGCGGGTTTAGTAGAATGCTACAACGGAACTTTAAAGCTAAAACTAGCGAAAGTTCAGGCTAGTACAGGACTTAGTTGGCCCGATGCTTTACCATTGGCTCTTCTGTCCACCAGAACTGCAGTACACTCTTGTTTGGGACTTAACCCTTACGAAGTGGTTTTTGGACGCCCGACAAATGTATGGGGAGTCCCTCGCCCTAAGAAATACTCAGACTTACCATATCCAATGCTAATTGACTACTTGCATGACCTTATGACTAAATTGCGTGTTCTCCATCAACAGGTTCAGAGTGCTTTGCCGGAGGTTTCCACAGACCCAGGTCATTCCATTCGGCCAGGTGACTGGGTCTGCACAAAGAATTTCCAAAGGACGAGAAATTTGGAACCCAGGTGGAGAGAGCCCCGAATGGTTTTGCTCACCACTAGAACAGCAGTAAAAGTCGAAGGAAAGAAAAATTGGATTCACGGCATGCACTGCAAGAAGGTTCCTTTGCCTTTGCCCTTCGATCAGTGGGTATTGGTGACTCTGAAAGTGAAAAGGTTCCACGATTCGTACCTTTTAGTGATGCACGCCTGAATGGAACATTGTCTGAGAAAGAGGACGACGACATTTTCCTGGAAGCAATACCACCACATCGTCGCTTGGATACGACCAATCCACAAACTTTGTTCCAAGACCAAACTACACCTGATAAAGAACACTATAACCTAAGAACACTTAAGATTTTCTTCTCTTCTATATAGTATTCTGTCCCGGTTGCAGGGTCACGGTAGGAGTCTTAGTTGCGACCTGAGTAGTGGCAATAGGCCTGCAGGACTTGCAGTGTCATAGGACAGCAGACAATCGTGACTAAGTGATTGAGGAAGATTGCCGTGAGCATCCACTTAGAAAGATGGAGACTACATTAGGCAAAAGAGAAAGTAAAGATGAAAAGAATCATTGTAAAGAAAAGTATAGTCGTTGTGGTATTGCTTTATGTATTATTATATTATTGTGTATTCTTTTGACATGTATAAATTGGATTGTTATCGCTCTGCAGCAAAAAGTTGTCTCTCCTTCTACTTCTTCGTCTTCTTCTACTGTCTCTCCACATCTATTTCATACACTTCCTCAACATGAACTCACTAGGAGAACTGAATATTATAATAACTCATTTGTCCAGTTGTTACATCAACATCAATTAGTGATCAATACAACTGACTGTTGGGTGTGTGGACTTATGCCACATACCGTAGAAAAAGGAATGCCGTATTTAGTCCTTCCGTTCTCCTATGAAGGTTCTGCTTGGGATTATTTTGTTATCTTCTCCAATGCCTATCAAAGCAAATTCAGATGATCCGCTAGTTCACGTATTGGTGGTCCGGATTTTAGTCATAGTTCGTTGATAAAGGGAATGGTAGCTATGGCTAAAATCATGGAAAATAGTAAGATCTCCATTGACGAAAGAAAAGCGTACACTAACTGGAACGTCACCCATTACGTCACTAGCCTTGGTGATAAAGTTAAACAAGGAAAATCTCCACCAATTTGGACTATACCACATCAGGGCAATTTCTGTTTACAGATAAATGGTCAGTCTGCTGACACCGTACAAAGAAATAACTGTTCCCACACATACGTTTACTCCTCTCAGAATTCACCGCCTCTAGTACCATCTCAGGGTACATATTTCATCTGTTATAATAGGGCTTACACGTGGTTGCCAACTGGTTTTTCCGGTACCTGCTATATAGCTTTCCTTCTTCCCCCTACATACACCGCTTCTGCAAATCATCATCGAAACAGATATGGCAGAGGGATTATTAATTCCAAGGACACAGCGGGACAAGAGGGAGGAGATTTCCTCAAAGGATTTCTTCCTTTTTGGGGTCCAATGGCCAACAGCAGAAATATAAGGCAATTGGTTTGTGTTGTAGAAACCACCATAGACATCACTGTAGGTGCCTTAAGTGATATCACGGCAGAACTACAGGCAGATCGTCTTATGACTTTACAAAACCGAGTTGCCTTAGACTTTGTTCTTGCAGACCATGGTGGAGTATACAAATTGATCCGGTCAAGTTGCTGTATTTTCATACCTAATGACGCTCCGACAGTGTACCAAGCTATCTCTAAGTTACATATAATCTCTGAGTCGATTCATCAGGACGAAGGAGATTGGTCATTATTGGAGTGGTTTTGGGGATTACTGTCCAAATGGGGTTGGAAGGTATCGTATTCTCTTGTTGCCTTTGTATGCACTGTGGCCCCGCCATCTGCGACCTTTGTGCTACTATGTGCATCCCTAAACCCAAGTCACAAAGAGCAGAGAATATCAGAATGATGCTACAGCAACAGCTCGATGACCTCATGGCCATCGACATTGACTCAGATTAATGTGAGTCTGTGTATCTTGCCTGAGTTCTGGCAAAAGGAGGGTCTGAGGAACTTCGATTTTCGATCATGATCGTATCGACCCGCCATTTTGTGCTCCGCCGCCATTTTGTGTTGCCCTCACTCAGGCAGCACGACGATCTAAGTCTTTTTCTGCTTTTCCTGCAATAGTGTAACAAAATAACCTTGTGCCTCCATTTACAAAAGCTGGTGTCGAAGACTGGCCGAGTACACTAATCTCTCTCTGGTTTTCCTAATCCCTGTCTCAACTATCTGTTGGTTCACACTATTCTCTTCTGATTTTATCTTATCGTTTGGCCTTCGCTGTCCTCTGCTCGTATTCTCTTGTTTCACAACTGTCCTCCAACACACACAAACGTATCTCGCCACCTGCAAGTTAGTTGCAGATCAGTTAATGAATTAGCTCGTGGGGAGGATGACAAACACAGTTGGAGGAAAGGCTTCTTCGAGTCATCTGATACTTTGTTTTCAAACCTTTTCTATTGGTTCTGTCCTGTTTTCCAACTTTCCTTATTGGCTCTCTCTTATATGTTCTGGGTGTGTATTTGGTTAATGTATATTTTACATATGTGCTATAAAAGATTGTGCGTCACGGAGTGAAGTGGCAGTCTCCCGAGAACCTACCTCGTGTACTTCTGGGACAACTGTACTAGCTGCAGCTAATAATTCTGATCTTTTACGCCGACAGAGTGTCCCCGTATCTCTGTGTAGCTAAGCAGGAGAACCCAGGAGATTAAGGCGTACCCTGCGCCGCCAGGTCCAAAAGCTTCTGGTTCTTCAGGGGTGAATGTATGATTTATTCAGCATTCCATCCATCATTTGTTTGCGTAGCACTTTTCACCCTAAGTGGGATGGGTATGCCCAGACGTGGGTCCCTTGCTCACTGTGCCACTGGTTTCAAGCTAGCCTGGCTGATGAAAGGTAATACCCAGAAACCGGTACCTGGATGCTTGTTTCCGGTCCAGGGAGGACCTGGCATGGCAGTTCGGTCTGGACTCTTCCCATGAGGCACAGGGTCAATACTGATTTGCATATGGCTGGGTCTAAACTGGGGTGGCACGGTGACCAAAATAACGATGGATTTAACCCAGATCTCTTGACTGAGGGTGAAGGTATGATTTATTCAGCATTCTGTCTATCATTTGTTTGCATAGCACTTTTCACCCTAAGTGGGATGGGTATACCCAGACGTGAGGCCCTTGCTTACTGTGCCATTGGATTCAAGCTAGCCTGGCTGATGAAGGTTAATAGCCAGAAACCGGTCCCAGGATGCTTGTTTTCGGTCCAGGGAGGACCTGGCTTGGCACTTCGGTCTGGACTGTTCCCATGAGGCACAGGGTCAATACTGATTTGCATATGACTGGGTCTAAACTGGGGTGGCACGGTGAGCAAAAGAACGATGGATTTAACCCAGATCTCTTGACTGAGGGTGAATGTATGATTTATTCAGCATTCCGTCTATCATTTGTTTGCATAGCACTTTTCACCCTAAGTGGGATGGGTATACCCAGACGTGAGGCCCTTGCTTACTGTGCCATTGGATTCAAGCTAGCCTGGCTGATGAAGGTTAATAGCCAGAAACCGGTCCCAGGATGCTTGTTTTCGGTCCAGGGAGGACCTGGCTTGGCACTTCGGTCTGGACTGTTCCCATGAGGCACAGGGTCAATACTGATTTGCATATGGCTGGGTCTAAACTGGGGTGGCATGGTGAGCAAAAGAACGATGGATTTAACCCAGATCTCTTTACTCGGGGTGAATGTATGATTTATTCAGCATTCCATCCATCATTTGTTTGCATAGCTCTTTTCACCTTAAGTGGGATGGGTATGCCCAGACGTGGGTCCCTAGCTCACTGTGCCACTGGATTCAAGCTAGCCTGGCTGATAAAGGGTAATACCCAGAAACCGGTCCCAGGATGCTTGTTTCCGGTCCAGGAGGGACCTGGCTTGGCAGTTCGATCTGGACTGTTCCCATGAGGCACAGGGTCAAGACTGATTTGCATATGGCTGGGTCTAAACTGGGGTGGCATGGTGAGCAAAATAATGTTGGATTTAACCCAGATCTCTTGACTGGGGGTGAATGTATGATTTATTCAGCATTCCGTCCATCATTTGTTTGCTGAGCAAATTTATGTTTTGTGTCAGTGCTTGGAAAGGTGTTTTAAATTGTGAAGATTCAGGGTCTCATTTATGAAAAGTGACGCATCACTTTGTGAAAACAGCGATGCGTCACTTTTCATTGCCCCCTCCTTGTGACATGATGGATGCGTCATATATACTGTATGACGCATCATGTCGCAATGAATGACAGATACGTCAGTTTTACTGACGTGTCTGTCGGCACAAAAATGAGGCATTGCTGGAGTTGTGTCGAAAGCGCAACTTAACTCCAGCAATGCAGGGGGGAGGGCCATGAATGTAGTACTGCGTCACCCTTACGCCTGCCATGAGGTAGGCATAAGGTTTTGACGCTTTTGCGTCCTAGAAGTGACGCAGTGAAATCTAATAGATTTCACTGCGTCACTTATATGAGGCTTACTTGCGTGGGAATGCCCCTCCTGCATACATTATACCCGACGCAGGTATAATTTAGCGCAGGGGTTTACAAATTGACGCATCTGCTTAGATGCGTCACTTTGTAAATAGGTCGCAACAGGGGGCATGTTTTACACCACCGATGTGTCACAAAAAGTGATGCAACTGCAGCGCAAAACTGTCGCAAGGCCTCATAAATAAGTCCCCTAGTATTGTGTGATTAGGAAACGAGGTTGCACCTTAAATTGTGAATTTTCTAACATTTTTGTTTTTAAGGTGAAGCCACTGTTATTGTATTACTCGACTTTAATTCCATTTAAGCCTTAACTCTCTCTAAGCTTTAGTTTATTTTAGGAATATCTCATTTTTAAATGTAAATTATTTATAAACATATGTGTTTCATATGAGAGAATGTGATAATAACGTATGGTAATGTGTTTAAATATGAGTTCAGCAGTTTTATTTACATTGTGCTGTTTTCATTTTCTATTAGAAAATATATGCTACAGTGAAAAAGAAGAACTATTTGCAATGCTATTAATTTCATGGTCTCACTAAGGACTTCATCCTTGTATATTATGCTTCCATATTCAGCATGGCGTTTTTAATAGGCTTCTATCAAAGGGCAATACTTGGGGAAAAGACAAACTTTATATGTTGAAATTTGACAAACCCCCCCAGCAGTAGTTTATATTTTGTGAATGCCAAAACAGTACCTAGGTATATGAGTAGTCCATAATTTTAGTAGAAGTAAGCAGTCTTTTGAAAAAGTATCATTCCTGCTTTATACATATTAAATGTATGAGAAATATTTATCCCAGCTGGACCTCAAGTATTAGTTGAGAAGTGATAGGATGTTGTGCGGTGCATTTCTTTTAGTGTCATATCCTGTTATTGGCCTTTAATGTAGGTATACCTTTACATAGTGCTTTAGCTTTGCATATAAATGTGGTTTCCATTTGTATTTTAAACATTCCGATGCACGTCTGTGGTAGATATGGATTCCTTTCTTTGGGAGGGATCGAATGTTTACTTTTGCTTTATTTATTCTCTGGTCATATGTGCGTCAAAGAATGGAGCAAACTTTCTATTTCATTTCTTGGTTTTAGCTTAAAAAGTGACAGACTAACTTCCCCATTTTTAAAAATAAACCTGCATTGTAGTTTCCTGCATGTTCGTTTTAAAATATCCCCATGAAATATTTTCCTACATTTTTTTTAAAGTTATTTTTTGGCGAAGTAATAATTAAAATATATTGTACATTTTTTGAATTATTATTTCCATGTGTTTGCTAAGGTTTGTGAACATCTACCTAACAATTGGCTGTGAACGTTCAGGTTTTGTATAAGTTTCATGAAGCGGAAACTGATTGAACAAAAGGGAAGCAGTGAACCTTAGCTATGTATTTAGGGTTACCATAATCTAAATGCTTTTTCATACTTAGACACTAATTAGCTGGGGGAAAGGACTGAGAAAACCCTTCCACTGAATGAATCCATTCTTCACAGTAATGATGTCCTGTCTGTGAAATAAAATTAAACCCATGTTAAACACTGTATAGATGGCAATATCCCATTGGAGGCTGGGACGTGTCTGTCGTTTCCCATACACCCTACTGTAATGTAGGAGAAACCTCAAAAGTGCGCGGCCTTCAGGGGTAAAATCTCCTCAGTAAGCCCCAAAGCTTTGTCAGTGATCTTCTACACACCATTGCTTCTCAAAGTAACTTTCAGGCTTTTCCAGCTACTTCTCGAAGGGGAAGGACAGATAAAGCTGGTGGTGCTATTGTTATCTCAGAGATGGTCCACTCCTGCTTGGGGAATTGTAATGTCACCCACACCTTATGACAGACAAACATTGACTGAAAGCCTCTCATATGTTACCCTCTCTTAATAAATATTGCAGTCAGTCATTGCAGTCAGCGCTCATTAGAGGAATAAATTGCCTGTGATGGGGAGAAATAATAATTACAAAAATCTAGCATATATCCCAACTGCTCTGGCCTACCAAGGGATGGCAATGCACCTAGCTCCTGGTCTGGGGACCAGAGAATAAGCACCCTAGTGGCACCAGAAAAAGGCCTTCACAGAACAACATTTACCACACAGTGCCTTTACCACATATCCTTTACCATCCAATACCTTTACATGCCTTTACAACGAAATAGTATATATATTATATTTATATTTTTCCCGTGGAGGTCACCACTGGGTAGTCATAGTTTGGATCGTGTTACCATAGGAAATGCAGTTTCTGTGTTGTTAATAACTTTGGCACCGTTTGGCGAATCTCCACAAACTTTCCAAAATGTGGTACTCTGTAACAAGTTTGCGCATGGACAGTTTCAGGGTGATCCGTCAAGTGGGGGCCAAGAAAAAAGAGGGATCCCTAAACGCGTTCTCCATTCATTATTCCACTTGAGACATAGCGACAACCTAAATCACTGAACGGCTTTACACCAAATTTGGCAGAAAGATAGATCTAGATCAAGAAAGAGTGCTTTTTGTGTTATGGTGTAAATCCGTTAAGTAGTTTTTGAGCAATTAATTTAAAACCCTTGTATATCTAGGGGTTCGGATGCTCTGCGGATCCCAACAGATCTCAAGCTGAGATCTGATTGGCTGTGACCACCTCATCCAGGAAGTATTGGCAGCCATCTCAGGACTCAGGACTAAACCTCGAGTCCTAAAAAAATAAAAAACATAAAAAACCCACAAGGGGGCAGTTAAGGAATACCCTGACCCTCTAGGCCTGGTGATGAGGTCCCAGAAGGACCCCAGCCTGGGGCCAAAAACGTTTTGAAATTTTGCCGCAAATTCACAGATGAGACCAGGCTTGGTGTTTTTTTAAAAGCTCTTTAGATGGGCCACGGCTCAGGGGGAAGAGGAGTTTATTTTTAGGGTAGGGGCATGCGTGGCACCCTCCCCGGGCCGTTTTTGGCCACCCCATTTCCAAGGGCCCTATGTGTTTTTGAGGGGGAGGGCAGCATGCGGCCACCCACCCCGGGCTGCTTTTGGCCCTGGAAACCCCATCCCCCAGTGTCTTTCACAAGGGGACGGGGGCACGTGCTCCCTGTGCCATTTTCAGCCCTGGGTACACCCATCCCTCGGTGCCTGGCATGTTTTTGAGGGGGAGGGAGGCACACAGCTCCCCTCCCTGTGCTGCTTCTGTCCCTCGGAATCCAATCTCCTGGAGGAATGAAATTAAGTGAAAGAGAGGCCATTAATTGCCCTGGGCCGGTTCACCAGCTATATCCCGGAGAGCCCAGCCCCAGGACATAGCAGTTTATCTTCCCACATCGACAAGGGTAGGAAAACCTGTGTTTGGTCCCACTTGGCGGGAGCATTTTCAAAACTTCCGTCACGCTGGAGTAAAAACAAAGTCTGCTCCCAGAAGGCGGGAGCTTTGAAAATTCTCCCACCGGCTGGGAGCAGACTTTTGGTCTGCTTCCCTGCCCGCAGTAGCAGGAAAACAGGTCAAAAGTTTGCACCCACCTGGAGGCAGCATCATTAATAGCTGCTCCCTTCGGGCAGGAGCAATGCCGGCTCTTGCTGCATACGGGGAGCTGGATGGGATAGCGGGGGTCTTCGGGCTCCTCGTGACCCCCGAGTATATAGTGGGTGTCCTGGGTGGGCAGCAGGGCACCCACCTTTTAGAAATATGGGTCCCGGGTATAGAGTCCCTGGGGCCGATTATGGCTTGGGGAAACGCACGGCCCCCTTCCCCTTAATTTTTAGTTATGGCCATGGAGGATGGTGTCCTTAGGTCTTAACAAGGCTCACGGAGGGGGGACCACTTGGCCCCCTATCCATTAATTTTTAAAAAAGCCCTGGGGGATGGGGTTCCCAGGCCAAATAAAGCTCGGGAGCGGGTCCATGTGCCCTTCCTCCCCTTTAATTAATTAACCGGCACTGGGGATGGGGTCCCTAGGGTGTAATAAGGCTCCAGGAGGAGGGCCACATTGCAACCCTCCTCCTCAAAAAAAGGCCATGGGGCAAGGGGGCCTGAGGCCTAATAAGGCTTAGGGAGAGGGGCTTTGTGGCCTTCCTCCCCTATAAGAAAAATAAGGTTCTGAGGAATGGGGTCTCCAGGGCCCAATGAGGCTAGGGGAGGAGGGCCAAATCGACCCCTTCCCTTTAAAAAAAAAAGGCCCTGGGGAATGGGGTCCCCAGGGCCAACTACCCCTCCTGTTGCCTCCAGCAAGTCCCACACAGTGGTTTTGCTGAGAGGTTTTTGGTTGCCACGCCCCCTTTCTCCACCACTCTGCAAACGCACCTCCTGATGCACGACTGGTTGGGGGATGAAGTCCCATTAGCTCTTAAGGGTCCTTGGGGGACAAGTATTCCACTAGTTACCTCCAACAAGACCCACACAGTAGGTTTGCTGAGAGTTTTTCAGTGGCCACACCCTCTTTCTCCTCCATTGTGCAAACCCACCTCCTGGCACGCTAATATTTGGGGGATGAAGTCCCATTGGCTCTTGAAGGTCCTTTGACGCCAACTAGCCCTCCTGGTACCTCCAGTAAGGCTCACACAGCTGGATTGCTGACAGGTGGTCAGAGGTCACGCCCCCTTTCTCCACCACTCTGCAAACACGCCTCCGGTCACCTTGCTGCTTGGGAGCAGAAGCCTACTTTAGTCCTGAGGCCCTCAGGAGGCAAGGGGACGACATCCCCCTACCAGCAGTGCGCCAAGAGGCATGTTTGCAGAGTGGTGTAGAAAGGGGCATGGACTCTGACCACCTCTCAGCAATCCCACTGTGTGGGGCTTACTGGAGGTAACAGGAGGTCTTCTTGGCCCCTAAGAACCCTCAGCAGTGAAGGGGACTTCAGCCCCAACCCAGGACGGCACCAGGAGGCACATTTGCAGAGCAGTAGAGAAAGGGGGCGGGCCTCCCAGGAGTTGTGGCATTCTTTTAAATTTTCTTTTAGGAAGGGGGGCCTTTTCCTGAACGATTTTGGGCCCTGTGGACCGCATCCCCCAGGGCCTGAACCATTTCAAAATATTTTTTTTAAACACCCCCACACGCCAATTTTGGCCCCAGAGACCCCATCTCCCAGCCTTTATTATTATTTTTTTTTAATTTTCAATGGTAGGGGGGCCACACGGCTCTCCTCCTAAGGCCAATTTCAGCTCCGGAGACCCATTCCCCCAGGACCAATATATTTATATATGTTTTGAAAAAAGGGAGGGGGCAGCGCGGCACCCCTCCCCAGGCCTATTTTAGCTCCGGGGACATCATTCCCTGTGGCCAGCCCTTCATAATTTTTTTAAATGGGGAGGGGGCCAGCGCGCCCCCCTCCCAGGGCCGATATTGCCCAGGGACCCCATCCCTGGGATATGGCCATGCCATTGGGGACCACAGGGGGAGCTTCAAGGCCCTCGCGGTCCCTGCCGGCTCCCCACCTACTGCGGGAGCCGGCAGTGCTTTTGGACAGAGAGAGCTGCTCCAAATTCAATTTTGCGCCGCTTCAATGCTTTCGCTTCCATGAAGCATACCAGAGTTTGCTATTGCACGTTCCATATCAAACTGCAATGACCCAGGCGTGGGCACCCTGGAGGGCTCCTGGAGGGGGGCCTCACACTCCCTCTCCCATCGTGTAGATAGCCACGGGAAGTGGTGGTCCCCGGGGCAGGTGGTCCGAAATGGACCCCTGTCATTAATTCATTTGAGCCCTGGGGAGGTGGCGTCCTCCGGGGCTGCGTGGGGAGGCCATAAAGCCCACATCATAAAAACATGAATTAGTGGTTGTGTCCCGGGGAGGTAGCGGTCTCCAGGGCAGTGGGGGAGGCCATATTGCATCCCCTGCATGTTTTATTAAAATACAGTGTGCCCTGGGGAAGTGGCGATCCCCGGGGCAGCGGGGGCTGAACAGCCCCCCACATGTGTAATTAAAAGTGCGCCGGGGAAGTGGCGGTCCCCAGGGGGGGTTGAGCGGACACCCACATTTGTAATTAAAACTGGCCCGGGGAGGTGGCGTTTTCTGGGCTTCTGATAAGCTCAAGAGGGAGGGCCCCATGAGCCCCTCTTTCTTCATGCCCCCGGATTTGGCTCACCCGGGGGGTTTATAAAAAGATGCACAGGAGACCGCAAGTCTTTATTTTTTATTTTGCCGTGGGCTCGCGGATCCACAGCGACTATACAGCAAAATTTCTGTTTTTTAAAGCTTTTAAAACCATATCTGGGGGGTCAGGGTATTCCTACTCTGCCCCCTTTTCTTTATTTTTTTTACTTTTTTCTGGGACTTGGCTTCAAGCCAAGACCCAAGATGGCTGCCAACTTCCTGTTTGAAGTGTTTGCAGACAACCAGAGCAGTGCATTTCCCTGCACAAGCTTGTATATGTTCGTCAAGACTTCACGGCCAGAGATATCACTATGATTTTCGGCTTAAATTACTCAAAGACTACTGAATGAATTTACACCAAAGAAGCAAAAGGCACTTTCTTGAACTGGGGTCTACCTCCCTGCCAAATTTGGTGTAAGTCCGTTCAGAGGTTCGGGCTGTAGAGGTGGCTCAGGGTTCCTATGGGAATTAACATTACAAACGCAACCTTATTTCACAAACCCAAATTTCAGTCCCCACTGCATGGAACCCCAAACTTTCCCAATCAATAGTACCCACCGTGACACTTTTTTGGCAAAATTTCATGAAGATTGGTCAAACAACGCCAAAGTTATAGCCAAGTCAACAAAATAGTTTTCGAATGGAAACTAGGTCCTAAATATAACTACCTATTGGTGACCGCCAGTAGATATATACCTGTAATACTGTTCCTGGAGTGGTAAATGGCTTTTGTCCTTTTACAGCTCAGCATGGATAGCGCTGTCCTGATCCTATGCTTAAAGACTTTGCTGTAGGAATGGCAAAAGACTTTGTCCCTTAAGATCTCGGCATGGGTAGCACTGTGCAAATCCTATGCTTAAAAACTTTGATAGAAAAGCAGACATTTGAGGTGAGAAAATTTGGAGTGTCGCTGGTGTTGAGGGTGCTCTAAACAGGAGCTGCCTTCCACCTAAACTTGGGAACTACCCAGAGTTCTCTGCTTCTTTTTTGTATAATTTATGCGTCACTCTATGCCTGCAAGGGTATTGTTTTGATATATATATGTATTCTATCCGGACCTAGGAGTTTATGTTAATAACGCAGAGATCTTAACTCGATTGAATAGGAAACCTACAGCTGGTAACGCTTTGCTTCGCGCCAAAAGCTTCCATCCAAAAAGTGTGATTAATAATATCACTTATGGGGAGCTTTTGCGCATGAAGCGAAATTGTTCCACTGAAGAGGACTATATCACAGCGAAGAATGAAACATGCAGTCATTTTAAAGCTAGGGGTTACTCAAATAATTCCCTCCGTACAGCAGTAAAAAAAGTTGAAAGGACATCTAGAGAAGAGCTCTTAGCTCCTAAAACTGTCAGCAGAAGTATCACCCCTCAACATACTGAATCAACACGCATGATTACACATTTTAATTCGCAGTCTTCCAGTCTTCCAAAATAGTCCAAATGTTCCGAACAAATTGGCACATTCTTAAAACAGACAATATTCTCAAGAACAAAATTCCCATTCAGCCTCTGATGACATACAGAAGATGTAAAACCATCAAGGATCTCCTAGTTTCAAGTAATTTAAAATCCACCACTAGACCGAAGGAACCCATAACTGGGTTTTTTCTGTGCATGAAATGCAAGGCTTGCAAATATAGTCATAAAAAGAACACCTAAGAGACCCTAGGAAAAAACTCAAAATCTACCAGAAACATCAATAAATTACTTAACTGCAACTCTGATTTTACCATATACTTCCTGGAATGCCCCTGTAAGAAAAGTTATATTGGCAGCACTATACACCCTGCCAATAAGCGTGTGTTGGAACACATGCAGGCGATTGCCAAAAAGGACAGTAGTTACCCCGTGGCTCGCCACTTCGAAGATATTCATAAAAGTAATCGGGATCTTTTAACCTTTTATTGCTTAGTTCAGATTCCGAAAAACGAAAGAGGGGGAGACAGGGTCAAGAGATTGCGTTCCCTAGAGTCTAAGTATATCATCGAACTTGGTGCCATGGCCCCTCAGGGTCTGAATAACGACGAGGAGCTATGGGCCCATTTAGAATGAGTTTCATGTATCATGGGCTATTAGACGATGAACTATATTGTGAGCTGTATATACAATACGTCTATATTTGGGCTATGACCGACAAAGCTAGGGGATTTTTTGACAATTTATATGGATTCGAGCTTAGATGAGATAAAGACAGATGTCTGTTGCCATTCTTTATATCCTATTTTTACATATTATCTATGTTATTTTATGATTTGGATGTTTTTGTCTTTGACAATTTTGCATTTAGGATTGTTATACAATGTAGGCTCTTGGCTTTGATGAGGAAATACCTGTGTGCCTTCCTTCCCTGTTTGGATGAGTTATGTGACCATTAGGTATAATTGAATGTTCAATCATGAACTGAGAGTTACATAGCCTCCACTCGCTTTCCTTCTTTGTACTAGAGATCCTCTAGTTTTGGTTTATGAATACCCATTCAGGGACTGATTGTTTGGTGTAACAGCTATAATTCCCCAAAACTTCTTTGAAGCATGAAAAGTAATGTATAGGGCGTCATATATGATATTAACATCTTTCTAAAAACTTGAAGAAAGAAAATATATTTGTCTTTTCTTCAAAAATTGGTTATATACAGCTTTTCTATATACTTTACGTTCTCTCTATTTATGAAAGATATGAGTATTGCTCAGATTTAGGAATTGTGACACCATGTTCCATAAACATAGAGGAAGTGCAAATTGATTATCATTGCCTAAAATAATGCCGTATAGAATGCTAAGATGGTCGACACACAAACAAAGCATTATGCATGTATTGAGCTGTCTTTTATGTTTGCCAATTTTTTTTACACTTTTTTTCACTTTAAAATGGTGGTACTTTGTAAAACAAACTGACATTGACAAAGCCAGAGTAGCAAAACGCGTCTGTCAGCGCTGAGGGGGGCTCTACACGAATAAAAAGAAAATTACTCACGGACTCGAGTGTGCTCCTGTTTTGTGACACAATTCTGGTCTCTGGCTGTTTGTGCTGGGAAAGGCGGCTCACCACTGTGATAGGGGGCACCCAGGGCGTGTGGCTGTGACGACGGTGAACTTCAGTATTTGTATATATATATATATATATATATATATCCACCTTCTCATTTTTACCCATTAGAAGAGCCATCACGCAGGTAGGTAAATCTTCGTTTAATTTGCAAGGAAACAGCGCAGTGGAAGGGGAACACAGTCCAAATTCATTCGAGTGCCTGACGCGTTTCATGCTGCATTAGCATTTCTTCAGAGGCTTGATTCAAACACTGTGTGAGGCACCGGCATCTATTTGTAATCCTTAGCACCTGCCTCAGTGGGCGTTGGCTCTCCCAGAGCCTGCTGGTATGAGTAGTGCCGTAAATTTTGCTGCAGTGAGCTGCCTTCTCACAGTGGAAATGTAAAAATGTTAAAACCCCAGTGGGTCTGGAAAATGTCACGCTCCATCTGGACTGCCAATAGCACCTTGCAAAACGACCTTCCTGCCCTTTGCGCCGCTTGTCTGATGACTGCAGCTCGGTCCACTTTTACGTGGCTGGGCTCATCCACGACCGGGAACAGCCGTTTATAAATCCACCTTCTCATTTTTACCCATTAGAAGAGCCATCACGCAGGTAGGTAAATCTTCATTTAATTTGCAAGGAAACAGCGCAGTGGAAGGGGAACACAGTCCAAATTCATTCGAGAAGACTTTGCCCATTGAAGGTCGTGGTATAACTACAAATGAAGGTGTGTCCTGTAAATGCACGTGGCTGTCGAGCCTTTGAGAAAGAAGCATCACGGCTTTGAAACGCGTCAGGCTGAAACGACAACCTTTGCTGTGCAATGCGATCTGCACATTGGAGGCTATTTTGACCAATAAAGGATTCATTCCCGATCAGTGTGTGAGTAAGTTCATGCAGAGAGGGGCAACTGGAGCTTGAATATAAACGCGGCAGCCCTTGCCACGAGGCACGCACCAACCCGTGAAGATTGGGTGCCATGGGGCTTGGTATGCGACCTGGCTTCGAATATGGAACACTGACTATGGTTTTTGATTTTCTCCAGGTGCGGAGGCCCATTCAGGGCTTTGAATTGTGCAAGAAACAGCGGATATAAGTGCACCCATTCAGGGTTTGATGCAAGACACACTACGAGATCCAGAAGTCTTTGCCCATTGAAGGGCGTGGTATAACTACAAATGAAGGTGTGTCCTGTAAATGCACGTGGCTGTCGAGCCTTTGAGAAAGAAGCATCACGGCTTTGAAACGCGTCAGGCTGAAACGACAACCTTTGCTGTGCAATGCGATCTGCACATTGGAGGCTATTTTGATCAATAAAGGATTCATTTCCGATCAGTGTGTGAGTGCGTTCCTGCCGAGAGGGGCAACTGGAGCTTGAATATATATATATATATATATATATATATATATATATATATATATATATATATATATATAGTTATATATATATATATAAACAGCGCGACATCAGCTCAGCTGAGCCGGAAAGTTTCAGTACACTCGCAGCGATGTTGTGATGCAAATAGGCTTTAATCCAATTAATCCATTGCAGAAAACAGCATAAGCATAGAATAATACCCAACGCGTTTTGGCACTACAAAAACCCTTGCTCACATATAGATAGATATATATAGTCTAAGAAAACATATATATATATATATATATATATATGTTTGTAGAAAGATAGAATTGAGCTGGGGCACGGACCTCATCTGGCCCCCCTCTAGAGACTTCAGTGGGGGTCAAAAGGCCAGGCCTCCTGTCTGCCACTGTTCTGTTCCAGCTCAGCAGTCTCTGGCACTAGATAAATGGGAAATAGGCTACATAACGCAGCCTGTCAGTTCCGAGCTGTTGAAGGGCAGGGTGCCCACCCTTAGTAAATAATGCATATTTTGTAGGTGGACCCGGTGGCATAGAATTTCGAAATGCATTCAAACAGCGAGATACACTTAAACTAGAAATTCTGTAATAAGAAAGCAACAGTGTATTTGAAATGTTCTGTAAATGGCGTAATGGGCAAGGTTACTTTGTTACTTACCTGGCTGGCAAAATAGTTTCATTCCTCTATTTCGTTAATTAATTTGTAACACGTACACTGATGAAGGGGTTGAGGCCCTGCTGCCGAGACCTGTGTGTCACGGACAGGCAGGCCCTTAAGTGGGATGAAAAAACTGGGGGGTCTCTCAAAGGGGCGTGGTCAATGTAATTAAGGGCTTGGCTTAAAAACACATAAGCTAAAAATTTGTGTTTAGCATAGTGTGCCGCCGGGCTGGTATTTTGCTGTTTCTGTCATTGCATGCAGTTATAGGATACAAGTAACATCATACCAACAAGTCAGGACTATTGGCTTTGTCAAATGTTGTTAGTCGCATAAGATAAATAAGCAGCAACTATGGCTTGTATATAATACTGAAAAAGCTTCCACTTAAAGCTCTGGTGACACCATGACAATGTTGCTGCTCCTGAGTTTCAAAAAGAGAAGGGAAATCCAGAGAGAAAATGACTCTCTTTAAAGGATTTCCCTTCCCCTACAACGATCCCCTGGCAAAAACGTCATACCGCCGTAACTTCTCCACTAGTGAGAAGTGAGCAGTGTGAGCAGCGCACATCATGTGCCTGCTGTCACTGTTGTCCGAAAAAAACAGACCAACCCTGCCTGGGCCCAAAACAGAGCCCGATAGAGACCCGTTTCGAGGCCCCCTTTAAAAAACTGCCGGTGCTCAGACCCGGTGAGACCCGGCCCACTTAAAGCCCTGCGGACAGGTCACAGTTTTGAAGCGAGGCAGTGTTGACTGAGGCATCCATCCCTCAGAGTTTGATTACACGTGTATGGTTGAATGATTTGTTAATAATGATATATATCCATCAGCTCACCGCAAAAGATAAACGAGTTCATGGTGTGCTCTGTATAAAAGGTCAGCTTCATGCCGAGTGTAATGAAACTCTACTCTTAGCTACATTGGTGCAGAACTAGTCCCCGTGCAGTGGCAGCTGCCTATTCTATTCACTCGCAGATAATGTGGGATTGAGGTTTACTACACCGCAGGGTCCATCTAGTAATCAAAGTGCTGCTGGGCAGCTCTTTGTCTCTCTAGTCTTCTGTCTTCGATTTCTTTTATGTCGCATTTTATCTGCACGTCCCCCTTGAGATTTTAATGCGAGGCATCCATTAAAAGGGGTATTTTCTCTCCGCGTTGCTACGCGTGACTTGCTCAATGCAAGCCTCTGCTACCTTCTCTGCGAGGAAGCCGCCAGCCCCTTAATGCACCGCAATCCTCTAATGCATCCTGTTTTCTCATCCATCACGTCACCTCTTTAACCTCGGGCGGATCAGTAATTTACAGTGTCAGCCCTGCCTCCCCGCCTGCAGGGCCTGCATCAGGCTCGAGCTCCAAGGCTCGCTCGAGACACCCTCCTTTGAAACTAGACCGGACCCACAATGCACCGCGCGTGGCCAAATAGGCCTCATTTATACACATGCAGAATTTAGTTGGCACTGTCTCTGCCGGGAGAAATGTTGTAGCTGAGGAATCGCCGCTGCTGCCAAATATTTCAGAATAAGTGAGCTAGGTTTGATGACGTGACAGGAGGAAATGTAAAGTGCGCTTTTGCTCGCTGACGTGCTGACAAGGCATTCTCATTTACTCCCTGTCAAGGATAACACATGACACGGTGAACGATGAACCTGGCTGTCAGTTTATTGTAAATATTTGTTGCTTTCAGCTGAAAATAGTGCGATGTCTGATGAGGGGTGTTTTAAGCCGCTCAGATATTTTCAGCTACTGAAAGTACAGAACGTTTACATTTGAATATTTCTTGGGCGACCAAACCTGAATGAACAGTATTTGTTACAATTTTATATTGTACTTGTTTTCTATGCTTTCTCAGGTCTGAGCCATACCGCGGAGTATGAGCGATATACATTTGTAAACATATAGAGGGATATTCTCAAGGACCTATCGCCGAGTTAGCGTCACTTTATTGCCGCCAAAGTTGCGATAAGTTCATCGCACTATTCACAAGCTGGTGCTAAGAGCCGTTATCACCATTTTTCCGGCGATAGCAGCCGCAAAAACATCGCCACAGATGACACCAGCAACTAACGCAAATGAGATGCAGAGTAGGCATTCCCGTGCAAAAAGCAGCGAAAACACCACTTCGCAACATTCTCAACGACCAGACAGATTGGCGATAATTTCACCCAACATGCGATAAGGCGAGTTAGCAGCAGAGATTTAACACCTGCTCCAACCTGGTGTTAAATCGGACGACACCCTGCACCATAAAGGAAGCCCAGCCCAGAGCCACACCTGAAGAACAACATATGCCATGGAGCTACTCATCATGCAGCTCGGAGCCCCAAGAGGGCCACAAACCACTTCCAGCACCCCCAGGCCCGCCACCACCCCCCGCCCCCCCGCCCTCCTGGACCACCACGGAAGCAGCGCAGACAAAGACAGCGGACCTTCAGAAAACGCACCAGCCTCACATACTTAACACCAGAGGATGTCATTGCCCACTACAGGCTCAAAAGGGCAACCATCCAATGCATCCTAACCATCATTGCCCACAGGCTGATGGTACCAACACAGCAGACAACCAACATCCCTCCGCAGACAAAGCTGCTGGCTGTGCTGCATATGTTGGCCTCTGTGACCTTCCAACCAACAACTGCCAGAGTCAGAGGAGTCTCACAGCCAGCCCTATCCATGTTCCTCACACCTGTCTTGGATGCCATCATCAGCTTGGTACCCCAGTACCTTAACCTCCCACACACTGCGCAGGAACAGCTGGAAACCAAGCAAGGCTTCTACGCCATAGCTGCCTTCCCGCACGTGTTGGGGGAAATTGACTGTACACATGTACACCTCGTGCCCCCTGCCACCCCTGCACACAATTACCGCAACAGGAAGTACACGCATTCCATCAACGTGCAGGCAATAGTGGACCACCGTGGAGTCTTCACCAATGTCGTCGCCAACTACCCAGGCAGTGTGCATGATTCCTTCATCTTCCAACAGTCCATCTTCAACCAGCGCTTTGAGGCTGGCACCTATGGGAATGCAGTGCTCGTTGGTAAGTACCAAATGAACAAACCACACACCTCAACTCCACAATCATGCAACTCACAACTCTGGGAATGCACACATTTCAAACTCACACACAACATGCCAAACAACATGGCCACCTACCAGACACGACAGCACAACTTACTGTGGTGACCTGGGCAAGCCATGTACACGAGCCATCGACGGCATGGCACCTCAGCCACACAATAGCAGAATGTGGGGAGAGGTGGGAACCATGCATGTGCGAAGGAGACAGGTGACCCATGAATGAGAATGTACACAATGCCAGGTGTGGCGTGGATGCGCTGGCCAGACTGCAGTATGCAGACCACAGACATGCACAGACATGCCCATGTCGACATATAGTGCTGGTGTCTGGAGTGTAGTAAACAGTGGACGCAACCATGTTACCCCAGGCAGTGGGGAAGAGCGCGGAAAGTAGCTCATCACGTCCCCCCCTGTAAGAGTGAGTGGGCTGGCCCGGAGTACGCCAGGCCAGCGTAGGGGTGTGAATAAAAAGCATGTAGCTCTGGGCGTGGTTCTCTTCCGGAATGGCCAACGTGTCTGCCAGGGTAGCGCCTTTCAGCACGCCACGAGGCCGACGCCATGCTCGGCGGTGCCTGTGACCATGTGCGCCTGCTGCACCTCAGGCCACAGGTCCCCAGACCCGTCTTGCCCGCCACTGCGCAACCAGGCCACACCGCTCACCTTCCGACACCGGCGTTTGTCAAAGGGGGCCCACCATGTGCCTGTTCAAGCTCCAAGCCCGAGGTCCGTGAACTTGGCAGCCTCCTCAGACCATCGCTGTCCTCCCTGAGACAGGCCCGCAGCACTCCTTTCTCGTTGACGTACTCCACCGGCCTACACAGTGGTCAAGTAGGTCACACATTTGGAACTGAGTCTTGATTATGCAATGGCAGAGTACACACTTTATGGCTAAGTTGATATCACTGTACTCCCTTCAATGTGGTGCCACCAACTCTGTGCATAGCATCCGAACGACAACAGTCTGTGGTCCCTTGCTGACTACTGCCCTCGGGCTGCACTACAGTCGAGTAGGTCACACATTTTGAACTGAGTCTTGATTTCTGTATGGCAGATTCATTTCATTGCACGCAAGGAGAGGAGTAAGAGGAAGATGTGGTGCAGTCCAGAGGAAAAAAGGATCCTTGTTACGGAGGTGATCGGACACTACCAACAACTGCTCTGGTGTCACTAACTCTGTGCATCGCAAGCCAACGACACATGGCTGTGGGCCCATGCTGAGCGCTGCCTGCGGCCTACACTGCGGTCCTGTAGGTCACACATTTGGGACTGAGTCTTGATTTTTCCATTGAGGAGTTTACATCATTGTACAGGCATCATCGCAGACTGCATCCCCTTCCAGCTCTGGTGCCACTGACTCTGTACCCCGAAAGTCATGGACACTCTCTGGTTGGACTTTGGTGGCATATGAGTATCTGGCCTGGGGGTTGTCTTCATCATCATGTAGCTGATACTGACTTGGTGGTAAAAAGGAGTCTGTAGTATTCATATCCTCCATATTGCCTGTTTCTGCTTGGTACTGCCCTCTGCATCATGCCCGGGAAGCACAGCTTCCACTGTCCCCCGAAACACTCAGCGACATTCACCTTGGACATCGACGAGGACCCACCCAGCTCACGTGACCCTACCTCAGTGCACCGCAAGTCATCGTCCCTTGCGGGTGTGCCTGTGCCGGCCGCACTGCATCCGGTTCCCCTAACTCTGTGCAGCTCAAATCATGGACCCTGTCTGATTGAATATTTGATGGCCTCTGGGTCGATGGCCTTGGGGTCCTCAACGCCCTGCGCTGACCGCTGCCACCAGCATCAACTGCGGTCCACCAGAGTTCACTCATCGAATCGAGCCCTGACCTGCCCGGACGACTCATCAGCGCAGGAGGCACACACAGCCAGACTACCAGAGTTGCTCACACCTGTCGTGGATGCCATCATCAGCTTGATACCCTGCTCAGCTCTTCAGGTGCCACTGACTCAGTGCACCACAACTCATGAGCCCTTTCTGATTGAGTTTTGTGCTGTGGACAGCTCACGCAGCAATGTCATCTCAGGAAGTGGGGATGACCTGGGACGATGATGGGGACGATGAGACAGGTGCAACACACCCCACTGCATCTGCAGCAGGAATATCCCGAAGGGACACAACCCTAGACAATCACTTAACATGAGCGCGCCCAGCTCTGGTGCCCCAACATCAATGCACTTCGACTCACGGACCCTTCTGATTGCATATTGGGTGACCTCTGTACTTGCTCCGGCTACCACCATGATGCTTCGCAGTTGTTTGTGTTATGTTGGTGTTTTCGGTTTCCGCTTAAATAGTGATCACTGTTCAAGTTGTTGCCAGCAGCAACCACTCCATGCGGGCTGGCTTACACTCACCCCACACCCATCCAGCACAGGTGTCACTGTACATGTGACCCTGGCAATAAAAGGGGCCGGGCGCACGTGTTTGTAGCCATTTCCGCAAACTTTCTGAGTGGGTCCGTGTGGTCATTATGTATGCATGAGGTACACCGGGGCTCTGGGCCTGGTTAAGTCATGGCCTTGCCAAGGCAGTAACTAATGCGTGTGTCTCTGTTGTAGTGTTGGCGCCACCTGTCACGCAATGGACAGTGTTGCAATATATCATGCCCCTGGAGTGCGGGCTCGGCCGAAGGAGTAAATGAGGGAGCGCAAGCCCGCTCGGGGTCCGGGATCATACATGCCAACTGTTGTGTGTGTCGCCATTACCGCAGCATGAGCCAAAGGTCTACCCTCAACCGCATCGCGAGTTCAGCCAGCCATGAACTCTACATCTGTTTCCGCCCTGTTCTTACCATAGGCCTACACACATGTGGCCGCCCATCTTCAACGCACAACATCACGGTGTCGTAGTCAGGCTTGTGGACATGCGCAGACAGGCATGGCAATGGTGTGCCGTAGGAGTGCAAGTGATGCAACCGCGCTGCGCACAGTAGTAAATAGGCTCGGAGGGAGGGAGGAGCAGCATTGAGGCTACTTGATACACATTGATGCCGCTCATTTGCTACAAGCAGTACTTGTCAAACAGGAATCACTAAGACACACATATCACACACCAAAGAACCAGTGGGCCTGCCAACACATCATGCTGACCCAACTATTGACTCATGTCTCTCTGCACTGTCACAGCTGACCAAGGATGTGCACTCTGCCGTTGGATGATGACACCCCTCCGATCCCCGAACACACAGGCCCAGAGGCAGTACAATGCGGTCCACAAATGCACCAGGGACATAGTGGAACGCACATTTGGCGTGTTGAAGTCACGTTTCAGGTGCCTGGACATCACAGGTGGAAGGCTCCTGTACAGCCCAGACATTGTGTGCAAGATGATCGTTGCATGTTGTGTGTTGCACAACATATGTGTACGCACCAATGCCCCATGGCTACGAGTGCCAGATGCACCGGAGGATGATGAGGAAGATGAGGCATGTGGAATAAACCCCACTTTAGCTGCAGCAGGAATAGCCCGTAGGAACACCATCATTGACAATTTCTTCATATGGGCACGTCACATTGTCACAGTCCTTTGCAGACATGGGACAGTACAAAATGAGCACAGGCACAGCATGTGCAAATAAATTCTTGCAAACACATTCCTTGAGTGCATGTCACTCCTGTGTACGGGCACATCACTCTAACAAGTGTAAGTGCAGCATGTAGTGCTAACGATCTCGTAAATTTGGAATAGGTTTTGGGTGTGTCACCTTTGTACTGAGAGGCTATTTGGGGTGTCACGTATTCAAAATGCTATTTCTGTGTGTCAGGGATAGTATGGAATCCCACACATCAGCGTCTCACATGTGTCCCACTTAATTGCATATAGGCTGTCATTTGTGACCTTCAATTGACAACAGGGCTTCTTTTGGGGTCAGATATGTACCACCATGATGCAGGGATGCACCCTGTAACTCAAGTCCCACAACATGAGCAACATGGATGTAAGGGGGAATCACTGCCCCTACATTCTTACATGCTTACATACTTGATTAATCATGGACATGACACATCTGTGTGTATTGGAAGGTATTATTCACGCACAGTGGAGTGTTGAAGCTGTCTTAGTACTGGGCCATGCAGACAACACTGTTGCCCCGTGGAGCGCCAGCCACAGTCCTATGTGCACTGACAAGTCACTGGGAAGGGAAAGAGTCCAGTCTGCAGGCTGATTGCTGTGTCATTGTTTTGCAGACGATATGTGGCAGTCCCTGTCGAGATCCAAGGTTAGTGTGGCTGGTTGTATCGGGGGACAGTGGAAGGTGTTATTCCAGGGCACGATATAGAGTGTAGAAGCAAGCAGTGAGAATCCATATGGCGGAGATGAATGCTACTGCTTCCTACTTACCACTGAGGCAGATTCATCCTCCTCTTTGGCCCCTGAAGTTTCATGTACCTCACATGTGGGTGGTGGTGTTTGGTCTGCAGCAGTGTGTGACACTGACACATCAGGGGCCAGAGACGTGGATGTAGAAGGAGTAGCAGCATTCATCTGCGCAATATCTTGTGGCATGATGAAGATCTGCAGGGCATGGAAGATCCCATCTACAGCTGTCTTGTGTACAGCCGTGGTAGCCATTCTTTGCACCTGCATCCGCTCCATGTTCTCCATGTTTCCCAAATCACGGATGACATCGCTGTAGCCACTCTGACTGGACAGTTGTTGTCGTCTCCGAGTCATGACTCCAGCGACGCCAGCCATGGATTGTTGGGGGGCATGGGGCGGACTGTGGGTGACCATTAGGGAGTGTAAGTGGTCCCTGATGGGACTTAGACACCCACGTATGGCATCCAGTTTGGCTGCCATGAGTTGGAACCCCAGCAGCACCTGTTCAGCCAGCCCCCTCTGGCAGTCTAACACACGGCATTGGAACGCCATGTGTTCTTCGGTGAGGTGCTGGGAGCCAGACGTGGTGGTGGGTGCTTCCTGCTGTGTGGTCTGTGCAGGGGGTGAGCTCACCTTTATAGTGCTGGGCTGACCTGCTACTGGAGCTGGGGTGCTGATGCTGTCCATGAACCGTTGGAGTTCGTCCAGGTCGATGTCCTGGTGCTCGTCTCCATCATCACTGACGTGATGTAGGGTCTGCTCTGCAGGAGGTGTTGATTGTCCCTCTGCAATGTAAAGTTGAGATGCAGTTTCACAGTGTGTTACATGTATGTTGGCGCATTGGCGATGTTTACATACAGACTGCATGACAATGTACATTGTGACAGTTTGTGGTGAGTTGCCTATTTGATGCGGGACAGTGGACATTTGTACGACATCAGGGATGTGAGGTTGTACTCGTACCTGGTCATCTCACAGTTTCCTGCTATGCCAGGAGTGATTGGCCATTTTGTACACCCATGTGGCACCAGTTTTGAAAGTGTTGCAGTTTGTACCACATTGTTGTCAATGTTGAGGTGCTCTTATTCTTATGTGTTTGTGTGTGCAGCATTGTGGGTGAGTCGCCCCTGCAGCTCTGATTTTGAGGCCCCTTGTCTTTTTCAGACGGTGTGCCTTTGCCTTCTATGTTTCTACAGTGCTGAGATGTACTGAACTTGGTTGTTTGGGGCTCTTGGTCGAGTTGTGACTCTTAGGCATGGTTTTTCCGCAGATATGTTGTTGACGTCAGGGGTTGTTTGTGCATGTGGATGTGTCAGAGTGTGACGTGCTCCTTTCGGGATGTGGTCCACACTCAGCCACCTCAGTGTTGCAGCGTGCACGATGTCATGATGATTGGCCTGCAGCCATGCTGATCATCATGTAGTGTCATTTGCATTGCCAGTGTGGCTCACAAATAGGCATCTTTGCTGGGTTTCGCACGTGTGCATGTGTTGGTGGTGAGATTGGTGATGTGTGGTGCTGGACCCCTTTGGGGACATGGGGTACGGGGGCCTACTTGGTGTTTGTGTGTTTGCTGCGGTGTGCCACCAGGATCAGGGCCATGCTCTAGAGTCATTGTGGGTGTGCAGTGTGCTCTACTTACTTGTGCATGTGTGCCATTGTGAACATCCCTGGTCGGTACTCACCCTGCTGATGTTGTGTCAGGTCATGTTGAGCAGTGTCCGGATTCCCAACTCCTGGCACCGTATCTCGACTGATGACTTTGGACACCATTTTCTCGATGTCATTCAGCTCCTGGTGTGCCGCTGAACCCCCACATCCAATGAGCATTGCTGCTTTCATGTTGGCATCGAGTTTCTTCTTGGTTTTGGCCTTCACATCATTCCAGCGCCTCTTGACCTCTTCCATTGTCCTCCTCAATGCTGCAACTGCATTGACATGGTCCAAGATAGTCTGCCATATTTGCATCTTTGTTGTCAATGACACGTTTGCGGTGCCGAACAGTTGTTGGTAGTGTTCTGCCTCCTCCGTAACGATGATCCTGTTTTCCTGCGGACTGAACCGTGTCTTCCTCTTCCTCTTCTCCTTGGCCTTCCCCGACCCCGAGGTTCCTTGCTGGTCGTCTGTGGGGCTTGTGGGGGCCGCGTTGTCCTCTGCACTCGGTCTGGGTGCATCCATGGTGCTACGCAGTTTATTTTTTTTGGCCTTTTTTTTGTTTTTCTTTTATAGTGCATTTTACCGCATTACGCGTGGGAATCGCAGGCCTGTCGCTGGTTATCGCTGATTTTTGTAACATGATTGGCCACATCGCAACTTTTTCCGCATTTGAGTTTTGAATTTTTTCGATGTTGTGTCCGTTTTAACACGGTCATTTGGCGAGTTATCGTGAGACTATCGCAGGGTGCCGCCGGGTTGAGAATACAACGTTAACATGGCGTTATTTTCCCGCGATAGACTGCGATGTGCAAAGTTGCGTTAAGCAAATTTGGCGATAGTTATCACACGTTCTTGAGAATATCCCCCATAGAGTAAAATGCGTTTCCTCTCTGTCCCAGTTATTACTTGTGATGTGGTTATAACCTTGGGAAAGGAAACTAAAGAATCTTGCTGATAATGTGAGCCCTGCACTTCCTACTGGGCATTAATATTCTGGTGCCTCAAAGAAGTATCCCTCGGTCCGTTTCAGGCAGTTCTTTCTGCACCTGTTTGCATGCAAGCATTTCTTCTCTATTTACTCCTTTGCTGACTTGGCTGTTGTTGTTCATGTGTCTCCACCTCTGTTGCCTCATAATGTCTTTCACCGGTTCCAGCTTGACATCTTTCATTGTTTCTTGTGTCAGGTCCTGCACCGTAATCTGAGTTGGAGTGTTTTGCCTAAGCACAAAATTGATGTATTCTTCAGCTATGGAAGGTGTCTATTTTGTACTCAGCAGGGGGTGTCTCGACATGTAATCGGCAGGGCTGTGGTCCTGCCCTGGTTTATGAACAATTTTGAAGTCATAGTCCATCAAATGTATCCTCCACCTCTCGATGAGTGGTGGAATGTTTTCATTCAGGTTGCCGTATATAATAATTAGAGCTTGGTGATCAGTAACAATTGGGAATTGCTTTCCGTATATGGACATGTGATAATGCTCGCATGCCACCACCACGGCGAGGCTCTCTTTCTCTGGTTGAGAGTATGCCCTTTCCACGTCTGTTACGCTTCTACCGGCTTACGCAACAATGCGCCTCGGTGAGTCATTCCCAGGCTTCTATTGGATAAGTGCAAAGTCTTTTATAGATAGGAATAGGGTTGACATGTTTCGCAATGTAGTGTGGTTTCAGGAGGAGATCCTTCGCACTTCTTCAGGACCTGTGGGCAGTGAACTAAGTGATGGGGTAGTGAAGTGGTCTAGTTGAGTATCATAGTACCACTCAATGTGCCCGTGTAGTGGTCCTATCTAGAACAACAAATCAAAGAGAAAAAGAGGTACATATAGTCAATGCGAGTAATCTCATCGAGTAGCACTATTTCAATGCAAAGCAGAGGTCCCCCTTTGGTGGACCTTAGTCATTTTATCATAGACATGCCCGCAAATCACCCAGTAATACATATTGGTGGGTGACTAGCGTGATGTTAAAAGTTAAAAGGGGAGCAGGTGGACAAACAAATAGATACAAAATATTAAAAGGAAGTCATGTTGACATGCTAAACATTCGCAGAGTGTGTATTAACGTAGATCTCACAGATGGCTTCATAGTATGAGAAAAAACATGTATGGCGCTTGGTATGCAGTTCAAATGGTCAGAAAAAGACTGTAGAAGTTTAAAGAGTGATTTTTAAACTAAGAGTTTTATCTATTGATGGCAAATCCTCTCACATCTCACTGTGCTGTTTGTGATAAGTAGGGTGTGGCAGCTCACCTATTCGTTGATGGGTGTATAATCCAATGAGTCACGGCAGAGGTGTCTGCCGTCACAATCTGTTTAAAAGGTAAATATAACTCATTGCTATTTAACCACATATGTTGCGGGAGCATGTGGGCGCAGTGATAGATCCGTACTTACAGTTATGACGTGATGCACAGGTTCTTAGAACTACCCAACCTCTCACCGGCTCGTAGACTGTTCCATGTTGATGTAGCGGTATTTGTGTGCTTCGAGTGGCAAGGAGGTGGGGGCGTGGCTGAGCGTGTTCCGGTAGTGACGAAAAGGTCACTTGTGTATGTGCCGCTGAAGTGGCAGGTGAGGCTAGAAACACGGGGGCCATCTTGGAGTGGGGGCTGGACTGGGTATGACTAATCCCTGCCTTTGTGGGTACCAGCAGAGGCCACTTATGAACTCTTGGGGATTAACCTTGGTTTTTGCTAAGCGGTCCCCTTCTCCCCTGTGGCAGTTGGTGCTAGGCCATGGACTGGGATTGCTTGCTGCGTTGTCATCTCACATCTGGGTGGTGAATATTGTCCAGTGCAGTTATGATTCTGGTGGCTCCTGGCATTCCAGCACAGGACTTTTTTCCAATGGTCCTCCGTGAGGACATTTTTCAATTCCATTACAATGCTGGTAGTGCAGATTAGCAGGGCGTGCTGTTTTAAGCACTCCCTCATAAGTGCATGCATGTGGGGACTGCCCCCTCCTCCTCTTCTGTCAGTTTTCCCTACCATCTTCGTAAGCACCACAATCATGGCCTAGCTGTGTGTGATGGAGATTCTGAGGGGCAATTCCGGCATGTAGTGGTGGAGGTTGTAGCTGACCTGCAATAGACACCTCTGGCTTAATCTTGCAGGGATGATGTGACCACACTCAACTTATCCTCTCCCTCTCCAAAGACCTCACTACCACAACTTCCACAGGTGCATGACAATCGTCACCAACTGAACAAGAGATAACTGCCTGAAGCACAACACAGACAAAACGTAAGTTGTGATCTTTGGCAACAACCCCACTCCCTGGAACGCCTCCTGGTGGCCCTCGAAGGTAGGACCTTCACCCACTCTGTCGGATGCCTCCAGAAACCTCAGCACCACTCTGGACAGCAAACTGACCATGAAGTCCCAGATCATCGTAGTCTCCTCTGCCTGCTTCTTTGCTTTGTGCATGCTACACACAATCTTCAAATGGCTTCCCCAGCGCACAAGAGGCACCGTCAAACAAGCCCTCCTCATCAGCCGATTGGACTATGGCAATGCTCTCTATTCAGGGATCACTGCATACCATTTCCAGAAACCACAGACCATACGGAATGCTGCAGCCAGACTTGTCCTCAACCCCCCCCTGACGAACCAACATCACCCCTCACCTCAGAGAAGTCCACTGGCTACCAGTACAGAAGAGATGCCTATTTAAGCTGTTGACACACGCATACTAGGCCCTGCACAACCAAGGACCCACCTACATCAACCATCACCTGAACTTCCACCATCCAGCCAGATCTTTATTCTCCATGTTCTTGTGCGGTAATGAGAAGTAGGATTGTAGGGGCAAGTACATCGGGAAAGAACTGTGGAAATCTGCAGCAAGACCAGCCTACTACGCTTTATTGCACATCTCTAGCTGTGTTGAATATAGACATAATGTACAGAACATCTGTTTGTGTCCATTATCTGGTGGCCCACCTGGCAGGTTGCACCTTGATAGCTAAGTATTCAATTCTGAGAAATCAGACTAATTTGTGCTCTGCTCTTGTTGATTCATTGGTTGCCAGCCTAGTGGGTTGCAACTCTGTAGGTGAGGAGACTAATAAAAAAAATTGGACTGCTAAAAAGGTAAATTCCTCCCTCTATAAGGTGTATTTTAGTCCATTATCACTCTTTCAGCTGGAATCTATGGGAGCTATGTTCTTAATCTCTGATCTTTGATTTTTCCATAGCTATTCAAGGCATTGGACAAGAGGCGTGAGTGTTCCATTCTTCTGAAGGTAATAGAACAACAGATAGATTGCCTTTCAGATCTCTCCTACAATGTGGTCTTTGCATCTGCCTTGACCAAGAGGACTCTAGCTGCTTAGCACAACTGACTGAAGGAATGATTTACAGAAATCTTCTAGAAGTATGCTGCCATCTGTCTTCCTTTAAGGGTATACAACTTTTCAGGTTGGATTCGAAAGACAAGATTCATAGACTGTTTAAGGAGACAATGCATTCATCTTCTTTCCAGCACCAATACTAGCCCTCTTCTTTGGCAGTTAAGCCTTCCTTTCTCACCTCTTTAGGAGGCAGAAGCCAAACCATCTCGCAGGCATCACTGAAAGTGCTTTTTGGGACATTATCAGCAGGTATAAAGGCAGAACTTCCCAGGGAAAATACAGTGTTTCTAACCATTCTTGACTTCGCCCAGGTTTGCCAGTTCAGGGTACAGTCAACAGTTTGCTAAGATCTAGGAGGAATTTCCTTTCAATGCCTGGTTGCTCCAAGGGATATTGTATTGAATTTGCCTTCCCACTTCAGACTTCGGAGTCCTCCTCATTGGGTCCAACCAAGGGGAGTGGCTGTTTCTCAAGCTACTTAGCAAAGATGCAGTGGTGCTGTTTTCCCTGGATAAACAAGGGATGGGACTCAATTCCATGACCTTTCTTGTTCCCCAAGGGCGCAGGGGACTTTGGGACTGTGATCACTCAGAAGAGGGTCAGTTGGTGAGCACAGTCTATCTCTATCACAATCACACTTTCCAGATGATCATCCCTATAGTAATTATGATTGACCTCTTTAATGCTTCCTTTCAAATAGCAGTGGTTTCTCAGCAGCGGCGTGTTGTTCACTTCTGTGTTCTGACATAGCCTGACCTGTTCTGGGGGCTACCATTTCATCTTTGGTCTGCCCATCACATTTTCACATGACAGTGGATCAGAGTGTGGTTCTCCCGCAGCTGCTGGGGAGTAACCTTTTCCCTATGTGGACAAGTGTATTGTTCATCCCTCCTCTGAGCTTAAGGCTTTGGAGGGATTGAAAGAAATTTGCGCTTACAGAGGACTCAATGGTTTCTTACAAAACGTGACCAAATACCAGCAGGTGCCTTTGCAGGACTTGATCTTCATGAGAACATGGATCTGAATGGACTTTATCATGGTGTGTCTCGCATCGTTCAGGCCAGTTTGAGCATGGGGTTCTTGTTGTGGTAATATGTGTCCAATGTCTGGCTTCAGATACAGTGTGACATGGGCTCCTGTGTGTTGAGTGTCTCTGGGCTTACCTGCATCTATGTCCTCTCTTGTTCTGGTGGCATGTTCACTGCATTCTGGTATCTCAGGGCTTCACGGCCATGATTCTGTCAACACCAGATGTGGGTTTGAATCTCCAGGGCTGGTTGGATCCAGCTGCCCTATCCAGGGATTTACCGCTCCATCTGATGGAACAATTTCTTGTGACTACAGAAAGGAGTGTATCTTGGTGAAGTGCTATGCTGGAGGGGTTCTTCAGTCAGGTGGTCTTTGCTAGAGGTTTTGAGGTTGTTCCACTGGTAGAAGCTGCCTGCAGTCCCTCCGGCTTCAGCTGTAGGGTTATCAATATGAGGAGGTGCATTCTCATAATATTGTTACAATTGCATAGATCAACAGGCAGGGTGTACTTGCTTCAGGTATCAGGGGTTGGTCATGTTTCAGCTGGGCTCATGGGCAGAATCCCATCTTCTCTTTTTGACTGCCAGGGAATCAGAGATTTAGACAACATCAAGGTAAGTTGGCTGGTCCAGGTCTTTCGGATCCTTTTTGGGTCTGACTCAGTGCTCCGGCATCTTGCATGAGGTCTGCTTTTCTCTCCCTGGGATATGAGGTGTGGGTGCTCTGTCAGTTGCTTGAATGAGTAAATGAAATAACATGTTGGTAGTTTAATGAAATAGTGACCTCACCAAGGTACCTAGTGCTATACTGAGATTGCTGAGGCTGAGGCCAAGGTAGGTCAGTGAAAGAGTCTCTGAAAAGGCAACATGATTGCATATGGCTCTCAAAGTGGCAGATAGAGGATTCCATCACTTTGCAATAATGTAGGAAAATGCACAGCCACCCTACCCTGTTTGAATCTGTTTATCTGACGAATGCTCAAAGAATTCACAGAAATAGACCGAAGAGCTTTAGAAGCAGGATAGCAAAGAAAGTAAGAGAAGAAGAAACAGGGATCTGTGTTAGAAAGTGTGCTATGCCAGATGCATAATGCTTTAAATAAGATGCACTTATTGATTAGGAATTGGTACAGAGATTTCACATAATTAGATATAGATTAGCTTTGGGAAATTCTAAAAACAAGATGAGCAGCTATATTCTGGATAACTTACATCAAGTCAATAAAATATATGGGAGGCCTAGATTGTTTAGTCTAATCTGAAAACAACGAGGGCCTGAATAATGATTTTCCTGCATATCAAGAAAAGCAATGTGCAGCAAATTTGGCTTATCTACCTGTTCATCCCGGATTTCTTGCCTTTTTCTGGACCTGATTTTTGCTCACATTAGGACTCTGCACACTTTACCACTGCTGAACAGCCGTAGAGTGCCCATGTTTCCCCTCTAAATAATATGCCGTACATTGTAACACCCTGCTTTACCTATTTAACTTTCCTATAAGTTAATTGTATATGGTGCCTTAAGTGGGCCTATTATACAAAAATACACAGGCAACCCCACTCAATGAGAACCAGGGTAATTAAATATTAGCAAAAAACTGTGGCCCCATCTAAATAATAAATGTATACTTGATGTATAAATAACCACAATTGCACAATGAGACTGATTGGAGGATGTAGACAGGGAAAGCAACACAAAGTATTCCAACACTGGTGGTGACAAAAAATAAAAATAAACTGTATTTGGCAATACTAATAAGTAAAGTGCATAGTGTCCCACGTGAAAAAGTAACCATACAAAACAAAGTAGGGCAAACAATAAAATTATACATGGTATGTTATATGGAATTTATAACGCGCACAGCTACTCAAAAAGAGTGTCCCGGCACAAGCCCAGTGGAAAGAGAACAAGAAAGAAGAAACCGGCTAGATAAAGAGGAAGGTCTTCAGCCTCTTCCTAAATATGTTAGGATCCTGAATGCGACGTAAGTCCAGTGGGAGTTGGTACCAGGCCACCGCTGCCATATACGAAAGGGAGCTGCCACCTACCCTTTTACGGCGGAACCTCAGAGTATAGGCCATAAGCATCGTAACAGAGCTTACAATACAAAAGAAAGCAAAAGAAGGTTTCCAAATTATGACAAGGCTGCCGTCGATGAGAGATTTGTGATGCAAGTGCCTGCATAAGGGAAGTATTGCACAGAGGCAGTTCTGATGCAGGCTGTGATGTTGATGCAGAGTCCATACATCAAGAGAATCCTCACTGCAGAGGCGATGTGTTGGTTCTGCTTGGGATTGCGTCGCACAGCAGAGGAGATGTGAGAGGAATTTTTATTACAATTCCAAAGACACCAAACATGAACTAGGTACCTGCTCCCATTTGTAAAGTATCAGTTATTAGATGTAATAAGGTAAATCCAATGTTATCCTATGGGAGAGGCAGTCCTTGCAGTAGTGAAAAACAAATATAAGAGTTTCTCACTACCAGGGCATGTAAAACTAAAAAATACTTGTCCCTCCTTTGCAGTCCACAGCCTACCCTAGGAGTGACTTATGTGTATTAAAAAGAAAGGTTTGGGCCTGACAAGAAGTTAATTTTGCCAGGTTGAAATGGCAATTTAAAACTGCAAACACAGACTGCAATGGCAGCATTGAGACATATTTAAAGGGTTACTTCAGTGCTGTAGGTCCACTAGTAGCCTTAAATTTACAGACCCTGACACAGGCAGTGCCACTTTAATAGGAACTTACAAGTAAATTAAATAAGCCAGTAGGGTATAAGCCAATTCTACCATGTTTTAAGGAGAGAGAACAAGCACTTTAGCCCTGGTTAGCAGTTGTAAAATATGCAGGGTCCTAAGGCCAACAAAAACAATGGTAGCAAAACAGGAGGGCAGAAGGCAAAAGGTTAGGGGGTAAACCACATCAATGATGCCAGGTCCAACAGGGATTCTGTATGGCGGTGTGGAGGTGGAGGGAATGACGATGACATTCAAAACCAAGACTGCTGATAGCACTATGTCTGCATCACTCATTGGCACTAGCATATGTGTGCTGCAGGTCTGGAAGCAGAAACTTGTTTTGCTTTCGAATGAGGGAGACATGACCTGCAGAAAGTATCACAGCGACTGTAGGGAGTGTGGTAGGTATCGCCGACCACTGACGGCTGAGTTGGTCTACCTTAGAGCATGGTGGAGCTGCATGTGCTGATAATCGTACCAGCCCTGGAGCTGTGTTGCCTGTAGAAGCATCAAAGCAAGTAAGTGTCTGAGGACAGGGAAGCAGATTTTGCTTCGCAGGTCATTCTTGGGCATCCTGCTCAGTGAATGAGAGTGGTGGTGGGCTTAAATGAGTGCAGTGGTTTTTGAGGTGCCTGTCCACATGAGTCTGACCTTTGACTTTTACCCACTTGGGCCAGTCGCTTTTCAGTGTTGCCAGAATCATCATACTCTTGGCTAAGGAAAAGTGCCACCATTGTGTTGAATTCTCCTGGGGCACCTGTTCAAACCTGAAGGCGGAGGTGAACTGAGAAAACATCTTGCATTCTATTAGATGGGTGGTTCTGTGGGGGCTTGGCCTAGAGACTAAGTCATGACATTTACCTTATGGGACAAAAGAGTCCAACCTTATTGCCTTAGTGAATAAGATATAGCCCATCGCTAATGGCATGTGGTTGTCACTATTGGATGGTTTTTGTCTGCCCAACATTGAAGACTCCGAGTGGAGTTAGGGATCAATGAGGTGCCTTGAACTTGGGATGTCCATGGGAGAAAGAACATCCTGAATAGGGACACTCAAACAGATAACTTAACCACATCCAAATTATGCATTATTTCATTATTATAAAAAATACTGTTGAACAACTGATGACAGGACTCCAAGAGAACTAATAGTTATGTTAGGTGAGTAAGGTTACACACACAGACAAGACCGCCCATTGACCATAATGGGGCATGTATTTACTATTCTGCCATTGACTGTAATGGCGTGTGTATTTAGTATTCTAACTCAGTGGTGCAGACAGTGTGTCATGGGCCCTAGTTCAAGGAAGGCCCCTTGGCTGCTGTTAGAAATATTACATCTAACGATAATCAGGGTTTAGTGGGCCCCTCAAGCACCCTGTGTCACTACACCTTCTGCAGTATTGGAAGCTATGCCCCTGTTCTAACTCCACAAATGCCTTGATACTAGGGAAGGTTATGAAATGGACCAAAGAAAATATACCATTGCATAATAGGCCAGATTTACTACTGCTTCAGGCAATGCAGTAAGGCAACTCGTGGCACCGTGTTGTGCGAAACGGAGAGAGAATAAATATGCATTATCTACTTAGATATGGCACGCTTTTGCTCCCTCCTAACGCTGGCACACTGTGTCTGCCTAGCACTGATGCAGGCACACTACATTACAGGCAAGATTGTTTTTGTGTAGAAAGGCACACCTTCCTGCACAAAAACAGTCCTTAGAGGCTCAGTGATCTTTCCACGTGAGCTGCAGTCTGCAGCACACATGGAAAGATGAAATATTGAGGAGAAATTAAGAAGTTTCTCCTTGTTTGCCATAATCGTAGGTACACTGCCTTAAGTAAATCTGGTATTGCATCAAATTCAATGGGTAGGTGCATGAAAACACCCATGTTCCACCAATGGAATGTCTACAACAACGAAAGGTAATGCAAAGTAGTGCACCCCACTGTGTTAAATTACATTTCCTTATAACTTAGTCTGGGATACTTTATGTCCATTATCCAACCCTCCAGAGCCTTGGTAACACAATCTACAAACTCCACCCAGTCCTGAGTCTGTGCTTTCTGGGCATCCCTGAACTTCAACCTGTACTGTTCAGTGGTTAAGCCAAACCCATCTATTAATGCACTCTTCAGGACTTCATAATCATCAGCATCCTCCTCTCTAACAGTGAGGAGCTCGTCTCTACCTTTATCAGAAAAGGAGAGCCACAAGATTGCTGCCCACTGTTTCTGGGGAACCTGTTGTACTTTACAGGCCCTCTCCATAGCAGTTATCCACTTGTGGATATCATCCCCACTCTGGTAGGGAGGAACAACCTTGGACAGGTTCCTATGATCTGGAATGTAATCTCTGACTCTAGGGACACTGTTGCTGCCACCAGGGGTATCTAAACTCTCTCTCCTAGAAGCTCTTTGGAGCTCAAAGGCTTCTTTGTCTAATGCCAACTGCTTGGCCTTAAGGGCAACTCGTGCTTTCTCATACTGTAGCAGTTTGTACATTCTTTCAGAGGAGGTCTCTCTTCTATTAAAGTATGAGTTCCTCTGCTGGACAGATTCCCTGCCAGAGTGATATGAGTGCTCAGATTCCCTAGAAATCGATCTAGGCCTCTCCTCCACTCTGTCAGTTCTCTTAGGGAGAATTCCTCTGTCCTTTTCAGACCCATGTGGGTCTGGCCCTTCAATTACAGAGTCCAGGTCATCTTGATTTTCATCATCTGACCCAGAAACTATAGCTGACCCACCCCCTGATCCAGATCCATTAGCTCCTAGAGCTAGTTTAAGATCATCTGCTGTCAGCAGATCTATCAGGTGTAGTGTGGAGGGACTCTGTCCTAGCTTCAGGTGCCTTGCAACAGACATGGCCTTCAGGTCAAAGAAGGTCATGTCCTTATACTGAAGCTGGGTGGACCCACTGGCTCCATCCCTTGAGGACATTCTAGTGTTGTGCAGTGTTGTACTACCTACACTAGTTTGTGGCCTACTGATCCTAGCTTGAGCTGTATCAAGGGTGTGCTATCCCTTCACAAACAGCTCTAAGTTCAGTAGAACTTGTTGATACTAAGCTTGACTTTATATGTACCTTGAGTACCTTTAGTGGGTTTCAGTTAGTAATTTAAATAGAGATTTACTGGTAAACCAATGGCAAGCTGGAATCCCACATGCTGCCCACCAATGTGAGAAGTTGGCCTGGCATATGCTAGTCACTAGTTAAAGTGGCCACCTTGCAGCAGTCCAATTTGACTCTGGTAGATAGGTTTAAGACAACCTTTTAAAGAAAGCTATCCTAGTGGTAGCTGTGGAGAGCAGCCTTCAGGCTAAGTCTCAGAGGAATGTAAAGCAGCTTGTTTTACCTTATAATCTCTTGAATTACCAAATGAAAGAACACCACACAGGTATATATATAAAATATATATGTATTTATTTCTAGACACACTCTACTAATCTCTTTATGAGATTAGAAGTCAGGGACCTATGCACAAATCAATGTTTCACAACAAATTAAGCACTTATATGGCTGGGGCCCTAGGGGCGTACCAGACCATATACTAAAAAAGAGGTTTAGGAATGTCGACTTGCAAGGGGACAAGGCCTAGGGCCTTTAAAATCGCTGGGGCCTCACTAATCCACCCAAGGCAGGTAAGTAAAGGACCCACGGGAGACGCATGCAGTGTGAGAACACAGCAGCGGGTTCCCTATTGATTTCAATGGAGCAAGTGGTGGTTGGATTTTTAAAGTTTATGGGTACTTCGGAAGAGTCTACAAGCAAGCCACTTACAAGGTAAGTACTTCCTGAGCCAACACCCACAGGAGCACCGGAGTGCACGAGTTACCTCACCCAGGAAAGCCAGGCGCATAGGTGTCTTTTGGTGTCGGGTCGCGGCGTTGTTTTCAATTGAAGCCGAAGAAGATTTGCTGCTTGTGAAGACTGGAGAAGTGTACGGTGGAATCCAAGGCTGGATTCAGAAGAAGGAAGACCTGAAAGCAGAGGAGACAGTGTTCAAAGTCACTTGCCAGTGACCCGGGCCAGGAAGATGGATACCCACAGTCGTCGGGTGATTTCAGGTGATCACAGGTGTCTTGACTCTTCAGCCACGAGGTCCAGGAGGTGTCGACGACAACCAGGAGATGGATTTGGAGTGTCCCACAAAGTCTGCAGCTTACTGAGGTGTCAGCAACCGGATTGGAGCCAACAAGCCTTTGCAACAGCAAGTCTTGTGGAATGTGAAGAAAGTCAGCGGTGCAGGCCAGCAAGGTCTTAGGGGCTCACCCAGCAAAGGTGTGTCAGGGCAGGCCTGGAGCAACCAGGGGAGCCCTTTGGTTTGATGAAAAAGTCTTCAGGGGACCCACAAGCCAACTGGCAAGGGATCGCAAAGATGCCTCGTGAGGATTCACTTCACAGGAGCTCACGGTCACTCGGGACAAGGTAGGGCTCTGATTTTCAAGGGAAAGCCTGCTGGAGGCTTGGACCACACGTGGTCAAATGCACAAGTTTGTAGAATGTCGTAAAGGGGTGGCACTTGACAAAAGTGCACGATATCCGGGTATTGCTGTTTCTCATCACTCGTGGGGTCCACTCGCCTCAGGCTTGCTGGGGACTCACAATGGCCGTCGAGAAGTCAGGAAATCTACTTCTGGGGCTGCAGGGACTTTGGACTCCGGCGGGAGCGGGAAAGTTTGCGACTGTTGATTCAAAGTTTTGGTGCCTGCCAAGCAGGGGAGTCACTCCTTGACTCCAAGGGAGATTCTTCAGTCTTCCAAAGGTAGTGGAACATCGAAGGTCCAGGATTCATCTTGTAGAGCGTCATCCAGGGATATCTCGTTTGCAATGGCAAGGTTTCCCTAACTTATACTAAAGGAAAGGGAGGGACTAGCTCTAGGACCACTCCTATGGGAGGGTCAGGGGAGTGGGTGGTTACACCCACTTCCCTTTGTCCAGTTTCGCACCAGAGCAAGCAGGGGCTGGTAGCCCCTGAACCGGTTTGAGCTGCATATGCACAGAGGAGCCTACTGCTCCCCCAGTGCAGGACTTCAAAGCACTCTAGGAGTGCACCCACCCAGCCCCAATACACTAAATCCTGTCTGGAAGGTGGTTACACCTCCCTGTGACAGGATGCCTATTGTTGGGCCTCCTCCACTGCGAGTTTCAGTCAGCAGCAGGAGGGCAGCCCAGTGTCTGTGCTGGTGGCATCCATTTTGTGATGCCAGGCTCTTTCAGATTTCTACCGTGTTTCCACAGTAGGTACATGTCTATCCCTCTAGAAGGGTGGGATCATACTCCCACATCAGTTACTGGTGTGGGGGTATGATTCCAAGGCATTTGACACCAAACACGACATGTTTTGATGCAGCCATTCCAAAGTTAGCATTTACCGCTAGGTTATAATGCACTTAAGAGTATATGGTTTAACCGCATCCACAAACAGCCACAGAGAATAGACTCTGTGTGCTGCAGAGGGACCCTGCCCAGGCAGAGTCACCCCCTCACATGTAAACCAAGCACCCTGCCCTCAGGAGTGATAGGGCATGCCTTAGGGGTGACTGATAGGTTTATATGTGTGCGTAAGGTGAGATATAGGGGACCTATACCTCAGTGAGGAGTGCTAACACTACCTCTCCCAGGCTGCAGTAGCAGGCCTGTGGTGTCAGATTTAGTCTGCTTCCCAGGGGTGGCATAATGCATGCTTCAGCCCCTGGTAGGCCTGTGAAGTACCTATGCCCTTGGTACCTAAGGTACCATATACTAGGGGCTCACAAGGTACCACAGTATCCAATCACTAGTGCATCTAATATGCACTCCATGTCATTTAAGGACGTAAGCAGATAGGCTGGAGTCCTGTATAGCAGGATCCCAGCCAGACTAGTCAAAAACCATGAAAACACCAGGACAAAAGTGGGGGCAACTATGTAGTCAGATTCCCCCTTCCTACAAATACCCATGACATTATCTGCAGGATTAAATCAACATTTGTGTTTCCAATGCCCGAACTTGCCACACATGTGACATGGGTTCGTCATTTTCAACATAGACATGTAAACACCTGATCGCGAATTAATTGAAACACTCTGACCTCTACCCTGCAACTGGAAATTCTGCTGCTGAAATCCATGAACACCATGCATCATTGGAGTCTGATTATATCCTCCGTGCAATGAAACCATGCTTTCAAAACCCATTTGAATCTGACCTTTCTGTACAGCCTTCATTTGTGCAACCATCAGTTTCTCTTTCAATCACTTGTGTTTCACTTCAATCTCATCACCACAATACTTTGTGTATCGTAGGATTTCATCAAGTGGTCTGTTCTGCCAACAAAGTAAATGCTGGTGAATCACCGAAGGAATCTCAGGTGTCAAACCATGCACAAATCAGTAAACAAAGAGATCCATATCTTTTTTCTGCCAGATTTGCCATTCCACTGTATTGTCTGAAAGCCTGAATCAATCTTTCATAATAGCCATGAACTGTTTCTTTGAGTTTCTGTGTCATCCTGGTAATCTTCAGCCAATCGATTTCTTTAGAAGGAATCTTTGTTTTCAGGAAATTAATCACTTCATTATATTCTCTCAATACCACTGGAGATGGGGCTCCTGTTTTTGAATATCTAGGTGGTTCTGTTTCAGGACAATCTACAGATACCTTACATTCAGTTCATAAATCTCCAGGAACCACAATGTCAAATAAAGTGTTCAAATCTATCCACAAAACTTTCGAGATTTTTACAAATCGTTAAATTTGTCTGTACCATTCTACTGTATTATTTCTCAGTTTTGGGAAATCATTTGTGGAAGACAAAATATCTGTTCTTGTCAAAGGTATATGTATGTACCCTCCTCTAGGTACCTCTCTCATGGGTAACATTCTCACTTCCGCTTCTTCTCCATCGATCACCACTAAACATGAGTACATTCTGATCCTTTTCACCTCTTTTTTCTTAGACCATCTACCTTCACATTTGTCAAATTCACTCCACTTTCTGAGTAAAAAGTCATTGATTCTTTATTCTGTAATTTCATTAAGAATGGCTCATGTTTGCCAAATCATTGGCACTAAAATCTATCCTGTATGATTTCTGCAATGCTTTGGATTTCTGCTCTTCGATATTATATTTCTTAGCCAATTGAATCAACTTTTCATGAGTCTGTTTTGAACATCTTATGATTTCTTTGCTAAGGAACAATAGTTCCTCAGCCTGGTATGCATTTAATCGTGATGGGCTAAGTGTTTCCTTTATCATTTCTTCCAATTCTACTTTTAATTCTGCTACATCCAAATCCAAATCCTTTTCTGGTACTGAGACAGTTTTGGAACTACTTGCAGTAACAGGTGTATGTGAGACCGGCCTCGTGGCGTGGGCCCTCCTGACCAGCAAGTTACACTACAACCACGCCGAACCTCGTGGACACGGCCTTCCGGCTCCCGTGGACCAACATCCTGAGGGCCGACCAGATCCCCAACACGCATGCCTGGCCGAGGGAGAGCGAAACCCCCAACCCAGACCAGACCGAGAGGCGCCGACCCTACCACACCTCTGGTCTCTTCCCCGAGGGAGGTTTCGATCGACCACCATGCCCCCGGTGAGCGGGCGCCTCGCCTGCTGGGCGTCTGGAGTCCCTCCCGGACACACCTGAACAGATCAAGGGGCCGAGCGACAGGAAACCCACACACACCGCCCCCAGGCACCAGACCCCTCTCTGCGAGGACTCCGGACTTCAAAGAAGAGGGGGAGTATAACAAGGGGTGCTGAAGGGACGGGAGGCAGAGAAGACCTGGACTGACGAGAGCCTGCGGACTTGGTCGCGGCTCGATCGCTCCCCGAACAGAAGAACGCTACCCGAACTCTGAACCACCTGAGCCCTGCGGACGCTGTCGCGGCTCCCCGAACTCTGAACCATCTGAGCCCTGCTGACGCTGTCGCGGCTCCCCGAACTCTGAACCATCTGAGCCCTGCTGACGCTGTCGCGGCTCCCCGAACTCTGAACCATCTGAGCCCTGCTGACGCTGTCGCGGCTCCCCGAACTCTGAACCATCTGAGCCCTGCTGACGCCGTCGCGGCTCCCTGAACTAAGAACCTCCGGTGCCTGCTGAGTGACTCGCGGCCCGCTCCTCCAAGAGAATCGGCAGAGATCGCCGAGAGAAGCAACATCCCCTCAGCTCGAGGATTGAGAGCTGGGCGCCGGATACCTCGCAGAGACACTGGTTGAAAGACTGTCCCGCTACCCCTTTTACCCCCATCACAAGATCACTGCCGCCTGTGGCCTTAATTCTGCACCTGCCTGCCGGATCATAAAGATCCCTGATAACCACCGATAAAAGCATATTATCTTACAACGAATTACTGTGTGGTGTCCCTCTATCCGAAGAAGAGAGTAAGTGTAGCGTGTGCGATCCTAGGTACGAGACCCTTCCAGGAAGGGCCTCCCTGCTCTTGCTCGGCCTAACTCTGGGTAAGGTGGGCCTCCGGGTGGTCAGGAACGCATTCCGCAGCCTCCCCGGGGAACGCTTTCCAACATTTGGTGGCAGGCGACGGGATCCGAGCCAACACCTAGAGATCGTACAGTAGACGGCGTACGCATACCAAGAAGAATGGAAGGAGAAACTTCCCTAGGTGCCGCAGGCACCAACCCGAGCACGGCATTCCAAAAGGACCAGTTAGAATATTATACGCACCGAGAACTGAAACAATTTTGCAAAGACTTTGGAATCGCTACCACCGGAGTAAGCACGAAAGAGGACTTCCAGGGGGCATTAAAAACCTGGGTCGAGGCAGAAACTCCCCGGGCACAAACAGAAGGAGAGCCTCCCAACGAACCACGAAGCAACCCGGGGAGGAACGGCGCCCCCGAGAGGGGCCTATCCCCAGAGGAACTAGCGGACCGAGAAAGAGATCGCCACCACGAACTAGAACTAGCAAAATTAAAAATCGCAGGAGAGCTAAAACTGGCTGAGAAAAAACTGGCGGTGGAGCAGTTACGCCTACAAGGAGAACTAGAGGAAAAGAAACGACAGAGAGAGCACGACGAAAAAAAACTCCAACTAGAGCACGAACGTAGCCTAAAAGAAATCGAGCTCAAGGCTAGGAAGGAGGAGGCCCGACCCTCGGGAACACAACCCATCTCCTCCACCGTGGAACCAAAGGTCCACATCCCCAAGGATGTGGTAAAAGAATACTATAAAAACGACAATATTCAGCAATGGTTCAAGGCCTACGAAGTCGCCATGACCTCCCACCGAGTCCCGCAGAAAGACTGGGGGGCTGGGCTGTGGGGCCGGTTCCTGAGCGAGGGGAGAGATACCCTGCTGGACCTGCCCTCCACCGTGATGAACTCCTATAGTCATATGAAAGAGGCTCTAGTAGCCAGATATGGGCTCACCCCTGAAATGTACCGGCAACGGTTTAGAGACTGCAAAAAGATACCCGGTACCACCTGGGTGGAGTACGTGAACTTCTACAGCCGGGCCTTGGACGGGTGGATCAAGGGCAGCAAGGTCTCCACCTTTGAGGAGCTGTTCGACCTAATCGCATGGGAACACTTGTCCGCTAATTGCTTCGTAGAGCTACGCCAGCACCTCCTGGACAGCAAACTCACAGACCCTCGAAAACTGGCCGTCGAGGCTGACCGATGGGTGAACACCCAGGCCTCCCGGGGCCCCGTGGGAGACTACGGTCGCCACAGTCAGGGACCCCCCCACCAGAGGGGCGGAGGGAATCAAGGCCTGCAACGGGAGCTCCCGGGGGGACCCCTGCTCAGCCCTCCCAGAGGACCATCTCCACCCTTTCCAGCTCCACCTCCGGCCAGCACCGGGCCACCAGGGAGGCCGGGGCCCTGAGTGAGGATCACCTGTTTTCGCTGCCAACAGACCGGACACTACGCCAGCGACCCTCAGTGTCCCCTGTACCAGCGGTCCACCACAACAACCCCGCCGGCTCGACAGATGGCCTCCGTAGCCCTGGGGGAAGAGATAGAAGACTCAGAGGAATGGGAACCAGCCGCCATGGCCTTGGTCTCCCTAGGGGACCGGGAGATGGTCCCCGGAACGTCCCTGCCCGCCAATACGAAGAAGTACCGACAGCAGGTGACGGTCAACGGTCACCGCATCGAGGGCCTCCGGGACACGGGGGCGAGTGTCACGGCGGTTCATTGTCACCTGATCTCCGAAGATCAGATCCTGCCTGGCGCCTTTTGCCCCGTTATATCCTCAGACAATTCCGAGAGCCTCTGCCGGATGGCCCTAGTCCCCTTCGAATGGGGGGGAGTCACCGGCAAGTTAAAGGTGGCGGTCCGAACCTCCCAGCCCGTGGACTGCCTCCTGGGCAACGACCTTGAGAACTCCCCGTGGGGACAAGTGGAACGGAGAGCCCATCTCGAGATGATGGGCCTACCCGAATGGGTATGCGCCACCACGCGCTCAATGATTTTCAGGGCGCCTCCCTCCGAGGGGGAAGAGGCCCTGCCGCTAGACACCGCCACCACCCCCGAGATCCAGAATACACCACCAGAGGCCAACGACCCCCTTCTGGACGAGCCGACCGCTCCCGACGAAGGGTCAGTGCCTTCCGACCCTGAAACCCTGACCCACCTCGAGGACTTGCCAGAACTGGCCCAGTGGCCCTGCGAAGGGGGCCCCTCCCGTGAAGAGTTCTGCCAAGAACAATCCACCTGCCCGTCCCTCATCGGACCCCGACAACAGGCCGAGGCCCAAGCAGCAGGCGACCAGACTGGCACCCACTGGATATACTGGGAGGACGGCCTCCTGTACAGCGAACAGAAGTCGGCCGAGTTGGGATCGGCCCGGGTACTGGTGGTACCCCTACGCTTCCGAAGTCTCCTCCTGGGCCTGGCCCATGATGTACCTCTGGCCGGACACTTAGGCCAAGATAAGACCTACCAACGACTCGTCACCCACTTCTATTGGCCCAAGATGCGAGCAAATGTGGAGGCCCACTGCAAGTCCTGCCCCACGTGCCAGGCCAGCGGAAAGAGTGGGGGCAAGCGCAAGGCTCCGCTACAACCCTTCCCCGTCGTCAGTACCCCTTTTGAGCGGGTAGGAATCGACATTGTGGGACCGCTGGACCCCCAGACCGTCCAGGGCCACCGGTTCATCCTCGTCCTAGTACATCATGCCACCCGTTACCCCGAAGCCATCCCTCTCCGCACCGTGACGGCCCCCATGGTAGGCCGGGCCTTGATGGGGATCTTCTCCCGCATGGGGTTCCCCCGCGAGGTCGTGAGTGACCGGGGTACGAACTTTATCTCCCGATATATGAAGTCCCTCTGGCAGCAGTGCGGAGTATCGTACAAATTCACCACCCCGTACCACCCCCAAGGAAACGGACTAGTCGAGCGCTTTAACAAAACTCTGAAAGGAATGATCATGGGCCTCGAGGAACCCCTACGCAGGAGGTGGGACGTCCTCCTCCCATGTCTCCTGTTCGCCTACCGGGAGGTTCCCCAAAAATCCCTGGGATTCAGCCCATTCGAACTACTATATGGGCACCCCGTCCGAGGACCCCTGAGCCTGGTCAAGGAGGGGTGGGAAACAACCCCCCGGGGGACCCCCCCGGATGTGTTCCGATACATCTTGGTGCTCCGCAACCAGACCCGAAAATTCAGAGAACTCGCAGAAGCGAACCTCGAGGCCAGTCAGGAAGAAATGAAGCGCTGGTATGACCAGAATGCCACGATGGTCGAGTTTCAGCCGGGCCAACAAGTCTGGGTCATGGCCCCGGTGAGACCCTGCGCTCTCCAAGATAAATGGACTGGGCCCTTCAAGGTTGTCGAGCGGAAGAGCCAAGTCACATATCTCATCGATATGCAGTCCCCGCGGAACCCCCTCCGGGTTCTCCACGTGAACCGCCTCAAACCTCACTTCGTACGGACCGAATTAAGTTTACTCCTGGCCACCGACGATGGGGCCGAAGAAGACACCGAGTCCCTTCCAGACCCCCTGGGGGCGAAAGAAACCGATGGATCCGTGGAGGGAGTGAGACTGTCCACCGCCCTCACAGCCCAACAGACCGACGACTGCCGCCAGCTACTAGGGCAGTTTGCGGATCTCTTCTCCCTGACCCCCGGGGTCACCAACTGGTGTGTCCACGACGTGAACACCGGAGATAGCCCGCCAGTGAGACATCGGGCCTACCGGGTCCCTGATCGGGTCCGAACCTGCATCCAGACCGAGGTGGCAAAGATGTTAGACCTCGGGGTGATCGAACCCTCAGACAGCCCCTGGGCCAGCCCGGTAGTCCTAGTTCCGAAAGCGACTACCCCGGGTGTTGCCCCCGAGCTGAGGTTTTGCGTGGACTACCGAGGCCTCAATGCGGTCACCCAAGCGGACGCTCACCCTATCCCCCGTGCCGACGAACTCATTGACCGCCTTGGGGCCGCTCGCTACCTCAGCACCTTCGACCTAACCAGTGGGTACTGGCAGATTGCCCTCACCGAAGGGGCCAAGGAGCGCTCCGCCTTCTCCACCCCGGATGGGCACTACCGCTTTAGGATGATGCCGTTCGGAATGAAGAATGCCCCGGCCACCTTCCAGCGGCTGGTGAACAGGGTCCTGTCCGGACTAGAGGGGTTCAGCGCAGCATACCTCGACGACATAGCGGTCTTCAGCTCCCAATGGGCCGAGCACATCCGGCACCTCCGTCAAGTCCTGCTGGCTCTGCGCCGGGCCGGCCTCACCATCAAAGCTAGCAAATGTCAAATTGGGCACGGCTCCGTAACGTATCTGGGGCACCAGGTGGGAAGTGGGCAGGTCGCCCCCCTCCAGCCGAAGATCGACGCCATCTTGTCCTGGGAACCCCCTGCAAACCAAACGGAAGTCCGAGCCTTCCTGGGCCTCACCGGCTACTACCGAAGGTTTATTAAGAACTATGGCAGCATCGCAGGCCCTCTCACAGAACTAACCTCCAAAAAACACCCCAAGAAGGTACACTGGACTCCCTCCTGCCAGAAGGCGTTCGACACCCTAAAGGCCGCAATGTGCGCGGCGCCAGTGCTCAAAGCACCCGACTACGCCCGGGAGTTTGTGGTCCAGACGGACGCCTCGGAACACGGCATCGGGGCAGTCCTCTCCCAATTCGACGACAAGGGCATAGATCGGCCCATAGCCTTCATCAGCCGAAGGTTACTGCCCCGGGAGCAGCGGTGGAGCACAATTGAACGAGAGACGTTCGCAGTAGTCTGGGCCCTCAAAAAGCTACGGCCCTACCTGATGGATTTCACTGTGGAACATCGCCCCGGGACGGACCACACCAACGCGGACGGCCTGTCCCGATTCTTCCGCTTCAGCGAGGAGAACTCCCAAGTGGATGGGTAGTTCTCCCCACCTTTCAGCTGGGGGGGGGCACGTGTGAGACCGGCCTCGTGGCGTGGGCCCTCCCGACCAGCAAGTTACACTACAACCACGCCGAACCTCGTGGACACGGCCTTCCGGCTCCCGTGGACCAACATCCCGAGGGCCGACCAGATCCCCAACACGCATGCCTGGCCGAGGGAGAGCGAAACCCCCAACCCAGACCAGACCGAGAGGCGCCGACCCTGCCACACCTCTGGTCTCTTCCCCGAGGGAGGTTTCGATCGACCACCAGGCCCCCGGTGAGCGGGCGCCTCGCCTGCTGGGCGTCTGGAGTCCCTCCCGGACACACCTGAACAGATCAAGGGGCCGAGCGACAGGAAACCCACACACACCGCCCCCAGGCACCAGACCCCTCTCTGCGAGGACTCCGGACTTCAAAGAAGAGGGGGAGTATAACAAGGGGTGCTGAAGGGACGGGAGGCAGAGAAGATCTGGACTGACGAGAGCCTGCGGACTTGGTCGCGGCTCGATCGCTCCCCGAACAGAAGAACGCTACCCGAACTCTGAACCACCTGAGCCCTGCGGACGCTGTCGCGGCTCCCCGAACTCTGAACCATCTTAGCCCTGCTGACGCTGTCGCGGCTCCCCAAACTCTGAACCATCTGAGCCCTGCTGACGCCGTCGCGGCTCCCTGAACGAAGAACCTCCGGTGCCTGCTGAGTGACTCGCGGCCCGCTCCTCCAAGAGAATCGGCAGAGATCGCCGAGAGAAGCAACATCCCCTCAGCTCGAGGATTGAGAGCTGGGCGCCGGATACCTCGCAGAGACACTGATTGAAAGACTGTCCCGCTACCCCTTTTCCCCCCATCACAAGATCACTGCCGCCTGTGGCCTTAATTCTGCACCTGCCTGCCGGATCATAAAGAGCCCTGATAACCACCGATAAAAGCATATTATCTTACAACGAATTACTGTGTGGTGTCCCTCTATCCGAAGAAGAGAGTAAGTGTAGCGTGTGCGATCCTAGGTACGAGACCCTTCCAAGAAGGGCCTCCCTGCTCTTGCTCGGCCTAACTCTGGGTAAGGTGGGCCTCCGGGTGGTCAGGAACGCATTCCGCAGCCTCCCCGGGGAACGCTTTCCAACAGTGCACTTAATACTTTAAGCCAATCATCTATTTCTTGAGAAGTAAGTCCTAATATCTCTATTGGAGTCTTTGAAGATGATTCTTCCTGCTCTAATCCTTTCTCACCTCAGTAGATGTGTGTAATAGTTATACATCAGAATTTGGGGATCCCACAAGTGTTGTCCTTTCAATGGCAGTGTAATTTATCTGTGGAGGTTTACCTGTTTTGGTCACAAGAAATGGCGATCTCTGAATCGTTCTGTTTGTGGTGTTAGATAAAGTCTGTTTTAATATTGAATCTGCACCAGTCAATTGTGTAACAACCCTTTCTATTGGGACCATAGGGGTCTGTACTACTGATCTCGTTGTCGTGTCCATAGGATTCTTAGTAGAAGTGTTTATTACCATAGTTTAGCTAATGTGTGGACATTATTTCTCTGTGACCCAGGATTATACAGGGGCACCACAGACCAATTATGACAGGAACAGATAATGCATATGGAGCACTTAAACTATTCGGGTTTAATGGAGTTACCATTCTCATTTCTCTCCTTATAGGAGTAAGAATTTTAGTCCTGTTCAGATTTACAGGTACAGGAGGTGCATTCAGTGCCATAGGTACAGTAGGGACCATGCAGCTTCTCTCAAACTTTCATCTTTCTGTTTTTCTGATGACATCTCATTGTAAGGTGGTGGACGGTTCAACAATAGATTATTTAAGAGATCATTATCTGTATCACTTTCCTCTTCATTATTTGTAAGGTCTGTCTTTTCTGATTACAAATGTTTCTTTTACTCTTTTTGTTTTCCCTTGATCTCATTTCCTACCTCTATGACAGGGTACATTCTCGCTCCTTCCATCATATCAGCTCGCCAAGCTTTCTGTTGTGCACCCCACCTAGCATCTGCATAGGAGTTCATGACTTTCCTATACCTTCCTCAATATTTCTCTTTCTCTTTATGGTGAGCCATATGCTCCCAGGTATTAAGGGGCTCATTACGATGGCGGAACGATCGCCGATCGTTCCGCCATCGTAAGGAGAATTACCCAACGCCATATTAGGATGGCAGTGTGTATCGCGGTGGACACAAACTCCTTCTGCCGCTTTTCCGCCGGTGGCAATCATTACGATTGCCTGCCGGGCAGAGCTGGGCCACTAATATGGTGGCGGTGCCTAGCAGGCACCGTCCGCCATATTAGGATGTGGGTGTTGTAGAGGCCTTTCCATGTTGGCGATGCCTTCATGGAAAGGCTGGTGGGGATTGGCTTTGGGGGCCCGTTGCGGGCCCCCTCTGTGGGGGGGTGCACTGGGGAGATACCCATGGTACCCCCCTGCAGTTCCATGCACCAAGAGGCAAGCACCGCGTGTTGCCTGCCACGTGGTGCAGGTAAATTCTGTGCATGCCATTGGGGACGGTGCTGCTGCCAGCAGCACCGTCTGCAGTGGTAAAAGGCCAGGATGCGCCCGCCAGTGTGGCAGGCACATCCTAATTGGGCTGATGAGACTGCCGCACGTCTGGCGGGCGGTCCCATCACCGTTATGATGGCGGGCAGACTGATGTCCGCCAGTAGCGGCCCATGGTGGGAGTGCTGCCGGGCGCTGACGTGGGGTGGGGGAGGGGCAGGGTGGGGGTAGTAAACTACGGATTACAGCAATTAGATGTAAGTAAGCATATAAATAAATCAAACGAATTTCGTTGCCCGATCTGCAGCATGAGCAACGAAATTTGTTTTATATATTTATATGTTTACTTACCTCTAATCGCCGTAATCCGTAGTTTACTACCCCCCGCCCTATGTCAGCGCCCGGCAGCACTCCTACCACGGGCCACTACTGATGTCCGCCCGCCATCATAATGAGCCCCTAAGTGTTTCAAATTTTACAGGTCTAGAAGGTGGCCTAACCTCATATAATTTCCTCCTTAAATTATTAATGATTCTCACTTTAAATTTCCCGTACCTATAAAACCTTAAGGCTTCATCCTTTTCTGTGATCTTATGCCATTGTGCGAGCCAAAGACATGGATGTAATCCTTTATCCATCATTACTATGTATCCTGGTGTACCTTCAGTCGGTGCCTCTTCTACGTCTCTAACAGTTATGATCACATTTTCCTGTACCATCCTTCGTATTACCGTTGCAAATTTAATTTTTGGTTAAATGTTGTTCTTCACAAATAATCCTTCTGTGAAACTAGGAAATTAAATTCTCCCACAGTCCTCTAGTTCAGCAATAGCGGCCAATGTCAGCATGGCTCTTGTGACGTATTCATCCAATCTTAGCGCAGCTTTACACCAACCGACCAGTACCAGCGCAATGTGATGTAGATCTCACTCTTTGTAGCAGTTTACCCTCCTTTACAATTTTCTCAGCTCGTTTTCAAAGCAACACACAAAATTCAAATGCAAGTGTTTTTCAACAAAAATCTGTCTTCTCCACTAAAAGAAAATAAAGACCTCTCATTCAAGAGGTAATGCGAATATCTTATTTCTATATCTATCTATAGCATTCATTTCAAGTAAAACTTCGACCAGCGTAATCTCACCCTGATTGACACAGCTAGTCCCTACGCACTGAGATCAACTGTATCAACAACTTCTCACTAACACACAAGATAAAGTTCCCTTTCCTTAAGACGTTGTCGACTACGTCTCATGACAAACACCACAATATAGCAGACAGCATTACTCAGTGTCTTCTGCACTGAGACCACCATGAAGGCATAACTTAATGGCTTCCGGGATCTTAGGCCACATCGGACCCGATAACCAACTTCAACTTCTTTGCATCATAAGCCAAAATCATACATGGACTTTAACCATCACACCTACGTTAACAATTTCTTCTGTTCGCTCAATAACATACAGCCATATAAAAAAACATCGCAATCTAAGCATAAGCAATTATGCGCAACCCTATTAATACTCACACTCCTTTGTTGCTTGCAGGTCGAGTTTTGTAATTCATCACTGGCATTCCATAATTTCTTCTGCTGCACTATTTGACATATGGGTCTGGACTTTAAATGGGGCAAATTCTAGACAGAGCATCCAAAAATATCCCTACGTTATTGCACAAAACCATCCGAATGCTGGCACATTCTGTTGCAGCAGGAGCCAGTATTTCTTATTAGGCTATTGTCTATTCTCTGATACCAACTCTTTCACTTCATCATTACCTGGCCCACAATAAGATTTTTGTATTCTATTAATAATTCAGTACGACCAGTTTGGACATCCGAAGGATCTTGCTTGTCGCATTAAGGGGAAGGGACTCTGGAGTCACACCATTGATTACACAATGAGGACCAGGAATCGGTAGCCAATCTATAAATTGGAAATCAAATGTATGTATACAATTCTCAGAAGAAGACTGTAAATATACAAAATAATTACCCGTAATCTGAACCTCCTCAAGAGGTTCAGTCGGGCCAAAAATCATACAGACCAGGGGGCAGATTTATGTTCCCTGGCGCATCCCTGCAAATCAGCAGGGATGCGCCAGGGAAGATGCGTCACGCAAGTTTGCCCTTGCGCCACAATAGATGCGCCGCATTTACAATGCAGCCCATCGTGGCGCAAGGATAAACAGATGCGTGACGCATCTGATGGCGGAAGGTTGGCGCATTGCTGGAGTTGCGTCGCAAGCGCGACGCAGCTCCAGCAAGGCTCGGGGGTGCCCTATTGTTACAATGCTGCGTCAATCCTTACGCCTGCTTCAAGCAGGCGCAGGGTTTTGACGCAGCATGGCCGGAAAAGTGACTGAGTGAAAACTTTTCGGAGGCGTTCCTGCGCCGGAACGCCCGCCCCTGTGCAGGTACGCCCACATGTGGCGCAAGCTTTACAACGTGACGCATCTCCCTAGATGCGTCACGTTGTAAATGGGGCGCAACATGGCGCAGGGTTTACGCCGCCACTGCGTCACAAAAGTGACGCAACGGCGGCGTAAAAGTGGCGCAAGTCCGTTATAAATCTGCCCCCAGATGTTCTGCTACTGCAGTACAAAATAACAAAAGTAAAACCTGCTGTTCTGAAAATAACCTATGATTCTCCTTGTTATGCATTAAAATCTAAAAAAAATATGTCCAGTCTCTGAAATGAAATGAAATGAAATGAAACGTAGACTTATAAAGCGCGATTGCTGCCCTGAGGCGTCCAAGCGCTGATTAAAGAGTGGAGCCACTTGTCAGAGGCGGTCAGCTGGGGGATTAATTATGAGCATTAAAGAGAAAGGTCTTTACTTGCTTACGGAAGGAGGGCAGATTAGGGTTGGACCTAAGTTGGAGGGGAAGGGAGTTCCACAGTTTGGCGGCATTATAGGAGAACTTCCCGCCACCAGCTCTCGTTCTCTTGATTCTGGGAACTGTGGCTAAGAAGGCCTGGCTAGAGCGAAGGTGTTTTCTAGGGTGGTACTGTGTGATTAGTTCACGGCTAATTGCCGGTCCTTTGTGCCAAAAGGCTTGATGGGATATGCACATTGCCTTAAAGGCAATTCTTTGCCGAACCGGGAGCCAGTGTAGGCTACTCAGCCCAGGTTTGGCTGACAGTCTGCGTGGCAACTGGAGCAATGTGCGAGCCACGCAGTTTTGGACAATCTGCAGCTTGCGCAGTGTGTAGTCGTTGGCACCGAGATACAGGACGTTGCTAAAGTCCAGTCGAGATCAGGCCTTGGACGGCAACTTGCTTGGCCTCCACAGGTAGAAATGGGAGTACTTTTTTCAGCATCCTAAGGAGGCCAAAACAAGTTTGAGAAAGCTTAGTGGCCTGGGTGTTAAAGGTTAAAGCTTTATCCAGCCATACCCCCTAGCTTTTTATGTTGTCCTTGGGTACAGGAGGAGTGCCTAGGCATGGAGGCCAGAGGGAGTCAAAGTGCGTTAAGACTAGGCCTGGGCGTAGTTCGCGAAGTAGCACTTCGCGAAGCTACGCAAAGTGAATTTCGCACTACGCGAGCTACGCGTAGCACTTCGCGAACTGCGTAGTACCTTGTTCGCACTGTGCCAGATGTCGTTTTCAATGATTGCACAGTGCGGACAAGCAACCGGCACTGTGCAATCATTGAAAATGGCATCTTGCACAGTGCGAGCTGTAGTTTTCTGCTGCTCGAGTAGATTTTTACTCGAGCTTCAGCTTTCTCAACGCGAACTGGTAGTTTCTCATCGCGAGCGGTCGCGAGCATACGCGACCACTCGCAATGAGAAACCTGACCTCCTCGCGTTGGGAATCTCGCCGGGAGGTTTATTTTCCATGCTCGCGATCGCCAACTTGAAGTTGCTGATCGCGAACAAGGAAAAAGTCTCGCCGGGATGTCATTTTGCTTGCTCGCGGTCGCCAACTTGACGTTGAGGACCGCGAGCAAGCAAAAAACTGACCGCAGCACTACGCAACACTATGCTACGCGTGTTCGCACTGTGCTACGTGCAGTTCGCGTAGTGCGAAGTAGCGCGAACTTCGCAAACTACGCGAGCGTAGCGTAGTGCTTCACCCAGGCTTAGTTAAGACAGCGGGGCCCAGGAGCATCAGCTCAGTTTTATCCCCGTTAAGCTTAAGGGAGGATGTCGTCATCCAGCTTTTTACTTCCTCCAAGCATTTCATTAACCCCATTTGTGCTGATTGGCCGTCCTCCTGCGCCAGGGAGACCACTAGCTGAGTGTCGTCCGCGTATGAATTGATCTTAATGCCAAACGGACGAACGACCTCAGCCAGTGGTCTCATATAGATGTTAAATAACGCGGGGCTTAAGGAGGAGCCCTGCGGTATCCCACAGCTCAGAGGTTTGCTGTAGGAAACCGTATCTCCCTCAAAGATCTGAAAAGACCTGTTGCTCAGAAAGGATTTGAGCCAGAGTATTGCCCTACCTGAGATTCCAACGTCAGAGAGGCGGCGCAACAGCATATCGTGACTAACCGTGTCGAATGCTGCGCTCCAATCGAGGAGGACCACTGCCACTGATCCCCCTCGATCTAAGATCCTTCTGGTTTCCTCAGTGACTGCTAGTAAGGCGGTCTCCGTCCCATGTCTAGGTCGAAAGCCCGTTTGGGTGGCATCCAGCAGCTGGTTATTCTCGAGACAGTCCATCAGATGTATATTGATGTGCTTCTCAAGAATTTTGCTCACCCAGGGGAGCAGAGAGATGGGGCGGTAGCTGCTAAAGTCACCAGGGTCCAGGTTCGGTTTCTTCAGCAGTGCACGCACCATAGCCTGCTTCCAGGGGGGCGGGACAATGCAGGAGGTGATAGAGGCATTGAGGAGATTCATGATAGTGGGGAGGACGATCTGAATTACCGAGATCATTGCCTCTGGTGGAGCTGGATCACATGGTGACCCTGATTTTACTTGCCGAGCTAGAGATTCCAGGGATTCCTGTTCTAACAACGGAAAGTGTTCCAAAGTTGCAGGGGGTTGAGGGGGAACTTCCACCGGACTTGACCATGCCTGAGCAGCGGGGTCGAGATCCATGGCAGGAAAGGAGGAGTAGATTTGGTGAACTTTTTGATGAAAGATTTCTGCCAAGTCATTACAGTGGGCTATTGTTTTACACGGATGCGTAGAGGGTGGGGGAGGTTTAGTGAGGCTCTTTACTATCTGAAAGATTTCTTTAGGTTTAGATTTTGCCCGCATGATTTGTGTAGAGAAGTAGGTTGATTGGGCAATTTTTACCTGATCTTTGTAGGCTCTAATCGCCTCTCTATATTGGGTTTTATCGTCCAAGGAGTAATCCAAGCGCCACCGTCTTTCTAATTTCCTGCAGTGCCGTTTTTTTTCCCTGAGTTCCTCGAAAAACCAGGGGGCAGTTTTTGTGAGCACTTCGTAGTGATTTTACGGAGGGGGAGGGTGGCCTCAAGAGAATTCGAGATCCACTCTTCATAGTCCTGATTGGCTGCACAAGGATCCCCATTACAGGGGGGACGGGAGGTAATGAGGCTATTGGACCAAGATTCCACTGGGAGTCTAGCCCAATTTCTAGCGTTCCTCACAATGGAGGTTGAGTGGGGTGGCTTGAGTGTAGACCATGTGAGGGGGACAAGTGAATGGTCGCTCCAAGGAAGACAAATAGGTTGCCCAGCCTTGAGCTCGATACAGTTGCTGAATGCTGGGTCCAAAAGATGGCCCTTAATGTGGGTGGGTGAGTCGACCAGCTGGTCCAATTGTAGAGCCGCTAAGTCATCCGCCAACTCAGTGGCGGTATGGTCATAGGCGACATCAAAATGGAGATTAAGATCGCCTAGCAGTGTATAGTTGGAAGAAGTTGTGACCGACTCGGCCAGAGTCGGTGGGAGGGTCTTGTGAAACAGCTTTGGGGGGCCCGGCGGCCGATATATAAGGGTGCCTGAGAAACAGTTATTGGGGGAGAATTCAATGCTGAATGCGAGGCTTTCGCAGTCTGGGATTGATTCAGAGGTACATCGACAAGGATTCTGTTCTTTATATATTATTGCCAGGCCACCTCCTCTCCCTACAGCTCGGTCCTTCCGCATAATTTGGAAGCCCGGGGGCATGGCTGATACAATGTCTGGATCGGAGTCTGACGTCAGCCAGGTTTCTGTTAAAAAGACTACGTCTGGCATACGCTCCTCCAGCATAAGAGCAATTTCCGTCCTGTGTTTGGGTAGGGACCTGCAGTTTAGGAGTAGCATGTTGTAATCCTGCTTCCAATCATGATGCTGGATAGTATTCAGCTTATATTTGCACATAGGACAGACCGCGGGCAATTCCAAAGGCTTGGAATAAGTGCAAACAGCCTCTTTCCCCAGTAGACCTCATGCTAAGGAGGGACTCAGAGCTGTAATACCTTATCTGTCGAAGGAAAGATACTGGGGTTGTGGCCCCTGGTCCCGACCGGTCGCGGACGGGCGCAGACGGGCTCGCCTTTGGCGCGCCGTGGGCTCGCCCGCTGCGCCCGTACGCTGCGCTTCTTATTCTACTTTTAATTTAGCTACATCCAAATCCAAATCCTTTTCCTTTTCTGGTACTGAGACAGTTTTGGAACTACTTGCAGTAACAGGTGTACTTAATACTTTAAGCCAATCATCTATTTCTTGAGAAGTAAGTCCTAATATCTCTATTGGAGTCTTTGAAGATGATTCTTCCTTGCTCTAATCCTTTCTCACCTCAGGAGATGTGTGTAATAGTTATACATCAGAATTTGGGGATCCCACAAGTGTTGTCCTTTCAAAGGCAGTGTAATTTATCTGTGGAGGTTTACCTGTTTTGGTCACAAGAAATGGTGATCTCTGAATCGTTCTGTTTGTGGTGTTAGATAAAGTCTGTTTTAATATTGAATCTGCACCAGTCAATTGTGTAACAACCCTTTCTATTGGGACCATAGGGGTCTGTACTACTGATCTCGTTGTCGTGTCCATAGGATTCTTAGTAGAAGTGTTGATTACCATAGTTTAGCTAATGTGTGGACATTATTTCTCTGTGACCCAGGATTATACAGGTGCAAAAACAACAATTGATGGACAGAATGCAGAACAATGTCATACATTCACCCATGGCTTGTCAGTTCGGGCTGGACTGTTCCCATGAGGCACAGGGTCAAGACTGATTTGCATATGGCCATGTCTAAACTGGGGTGGCGTAGTGGGCAAAAGAACGATGGATTTAACCCAGATCTCTTGACTGGGGGAGAATGTCTGCATTGTCAGCATTCCGTCCATCATTTGTTTGTTGTAACGCTTTTCGCCCTAAGTGGGATGGGTATTCCCAGACGTGGGACCCGTGCTCACTACGCCACTGGAGTCAAGCTATCCTGGCTGATGACGGCTGATAGCCAGAAACCGGTCCTAGGATGCTTGATTCCGGTCCAGGGAAGACATGGCTTGTCAGTTCGGGCTGGACTGTTCCCATGAGGCACAGGGTCAAGACTGATTTGCATATGGCCATGTCTAAACTGGGGTGGCGTAGTGGGCAAAAGAACGATGGATTTAACCCAGATCTCTTGACTGGGGGAGAATGTCTGCATTGTCAGCATTCCGTCCATCATTTGTTTGTTGTAACGCTTTTCGCCCTAAGTGGGATGGGTATTCCCAGACGTGGGACCCGTGCTCACTACGCCACTGGAGTCAAGCTATCCTGGCTGATGACGGCTGATAGCCAGAAACCGGTCCTAGGATGCTTGATTCCGGTCCAGGGAAGACATGGCTTGTCAGTTCGGGCTGGACTGTTCCCATGAGGCACAGGGTCAAGACTGATTTGCATATGGCCATGTCTAAACTGGGGTGGCGTAGTGGGCAAAAGAACGATGGATTTAACCCAGATCTCTTGACTGGGGGAGAATGTCTGCATTGTCAGCATTCCGTCCATCATTTGTTTGTTGTAACGCTTTTCGCCCTAAGTGGGATGGGTATTCCCAGACGTGGGACCCGTGCTCACTACGCCACTGGAGTCAAGCTATCCTGGCTGATGACGGCTGATAGCCAGAAACCGGTCCTAGGATGCTTGATTCCGGTCCAGGGAAGACATGGCTTGTCAGTTCGGGCTGGACTGTTCCCATGAGGCACAGGGTCAAGACTGATTTGCATATGGCCAGGTCTAAACTGGGGTGGCGTAGTGGGCAAAAGAACGATGGATTTAACCCAGATCTCTTGACTGGGGGAGAATGTCTGCATTGTCAGCATTCCGTCCATCATTTGTTTGTTGTAACGCCCCAGGATTATACAGGGGCACTACAGGACCAATTATGACAGGAACAGATAATGCATATGGAGCACTTAAACTATTCGGGTTTAATGGAGTTACCATTCCCATTTCTCTCCTTATAATAGTAAAAATGTTAGTCCTGTTCAGATTTACAGGTACATGAGGTGCATTCAGTGCCATAGGTACAGTAGGGACCATGCAGCTTCTCTCGAACTTTCATCTTTCTGTTTTTCTGATGACATCTCATTGTAAGGTGGTGGACGATTCAACAATAGATTATTTAAGAGATCATTATCTGTATCACTTTCCTCTTCATTATTTGTAAGGTCTGTCTTTTCTGATTACAAATGTTTCTTTTACTCTTTTTGTTTTCCCTTGATCTCATTTCCTACCTCTATGAGAGGGTACATTCTCGCTCCTTCCATCATATCAGCTCGCCAAGCTTTCTGTTGTGCACCCCACCTAGCATCTGCATAGGAATTCATGACTTTCCTATACCTTCCTCAATATTTCTCTTTCTCTTTATGGTGAGCCATATGCTCCCAGGTATTAAGGGGCTCATTACGATGGCGGAACGATCGCCGATCGTTCCGCCATCGTAAGGAGAATTACCCAACGCCATATTAGGATGGCAGTGTGTATCGCGGTGGACACAAACTCCTTCTGCCGCTTTTCCGCCGGTGGCAATCATTAAGATTGCCTGCCGGGCAGAGCTGGGCCACTAATATGGTGGCGGTGCCTAGCAGGCACCGTCCGCCATATTAGGATGTGGGTGTTGTAGAGGCCTTTCCATGGCGGCGATGCCTTCATGGAAAGGCTGGTGGGATAGGCTTTGGGGGCCCGTTGCGGGCCCCCTCTGTGGGGGGGGTGCACTGGGGAGATACCCATGGTACCCCCCTGCAGTTCCATGCACCAAGAGGCAGGCACCGCGTGTTGCCTGCCACGTGGTGCAGGTAAATTCTGTGCATGCTCTTTTACCATTGGGGACGGTGCTGCTGCCAGCAGCACCGTCTGCAGTGGTAAAAGGCCAGGATGCGCCCGCCAGTGTGGCAGGCACATCCTAATTGGGCTGATGAGACTGCCGCACGTCACCGTTATGATGGTGGGCAGAGTGATGTCCGCCAGTAGCGGCCCATGGTGGGAGTGCTGTCGGGCGCTGACGTGGGGTGGGGGAGGGGCAGGGTGGGGGTAGTAAACTACGGATTACAGCAATTAGAGGTAAGTAAGCATATAAATAAATCAAACGAATTTCGTTGCTCGCTCTGCAGCATGCGCAATGAAATTCGTTTTATTTATTTATATGTTTACTTACCTCTAATCGCCGTAATCCGTAGTTTACTAACCCCCGCCCTATGTCCGCGCCCGGCAGCACTCCTACCACGGGCCGCTACTGATGTCCGCCCGCCATCATAATGAGCCCCTAAGTGCTTCAAATTTTACAGGTCTAGAAGGTGGCCTTATCTCATATAATTTCCTCCTTAAATTATTAATGATTCTCACTTTAAATTTCCCGTACCTATAAAACCTTAAGGCTTCATCCTTTTCTGTGATCTTATGCCATTGTGCGAGCCAAAGACATGGATGTAATCCTTTATCCATCATTACTATGTATCCTGGTGTACCTTCAGTCGGTGCCTCTTCTACGTCTCTAACAGTTATGATCACATTTTCCTGTACCATCCTTCGTATTACCGTTGCAAATTTAATTTTTGGTTAAATGTTGTTCTTCACAAATAATCCTTCTGTGAAACTAGGAAATTAAATTCTCCCACAGTCCTCTAGTTCAGCAATAGCGGCCAATGTCAGCATGGCTCTTGTGACGTATTCATCCAATCTTAGCGCAGCTTTACACCAACCGACCAGTACCAGCGCAATGTGATGTAGATCTCACTCTTTGTAGCAGTTTACCCTCCTTTACAATTTTCTCAGCTCGTTTTCAAAGCAACACACAAAATTCAAATGCAAGTGTTTTTCAACAAAAATCTGTCTGCTCCACTAAAAGAAAATAAAGACCTCTCATTCAAGAGGTAATGCGAATATCTTATTTCTATATCTATCTATAGCATTCACTTCAAGTAAAACTCCGACCAGCGTAATCTCACCCTGATTGACACAGCTAGTCCCTGCGCACTGAGATCAACTGTATCAACAACTTCTCACTAACACATAAGATAAAGTTCCCTTTCCTTAAGACGTTGTCGACTACGTCTCATGACAAACACCACAATATAGCAGACAGCATTACTCAGTGTCTTCTGCACTGAGACCACCATGAAGGCATAACTTAATGGCTTCCGGGATCTTAGGCCACATCGGACCCTATAACCAACTTCAACTTCTTTGCATCATGCGCCAAAATCATACATGGACTTTACCATCACTTCTACGTTAACAATTTCTTCTCTTCGCTCAATAACATACAGCCATATAAAAAAACATTGCAATCTAAGCATAAGCAATTATGCGCAACCCTATTAATACTCACACTCCTTTGTTGCTTGCAGGTCGAGTTTTGTAATTCATCACTGGCATTCCATAATTTCTTCTGCTGCACTATTTGACATGTGGGTCTGGACTTTAAATGGGGCAAATTCTAGACAGAGCATCCAAAAATATCCCTACGTTATTGCACAAAACCATCCGAATGCTGGCACATTCTGTTGCAGCAGGAGCCAGTATTTCTTATTAGGCTATTGTCTATTCTCTGATACCAACTCTTTCACTTCATCATTACCTGGCCCACAATAAGATTTTTGTATTCTATTAATAATTCAATACGACCAGCTTGGTCATCCGAAGGATCTTGCTTGTCGCATTAAGGGGAAGGGACTCTGGAGTCACACTATTGGTTACACAATGAGGACCAGGAATCGGTAGCCAATCTATAAATTGGAAATCAAATGTATGTATACAATTCTTAGAAGAAGACTGTAAATATACAAAATAATTACCCGTAATCTGAACCTCCTCAAGAGGTTCAGTCGGGCCAAAAATCATACAGACCAGGGGGCAGATTTATGTTCCCTGGCGCATCCCTGCAAATCAGCAGGGATGCGCCAGGGAAGATGCGTCACGCAAGTTTGCCCTTGCGCCACAATAGATGCGCCGCATTTACAATGCAGCCCATCGTGGCGCAAGGATAAACAGATGCGTGACGCATCTGATGGCGGAAGGTTGGCGCATTGCTGGAGTTGCGTCGCAAGCGCGACGCAGCTCCAGCAAGGCTCGGGGGTGCCCTATTGTTACAATGCTGCGTCAATCCTTACGCCTGCTTCAAGCAGGCGCAGGGTTTTGACGCAGCATGGCCGGAAAAGTGACTGAGTGAAAACTTTTCGGAGGCGTTCCTGCGCCGGAACGCCCGCCCCTGTGCAGGTACGCCAACATGTGGCGCAAGCTTTACAACGTGACGCATCTCCCTAGATGCGTCACGTTGTAAATGGGGCGCAACATGGCGCAGGGTTTACGCCGCCACTGCGTCACAAAAGTGACGCAACTGCGGCGTAAAAGTGGCGCAAGTCCGTTATAAATCTGCCCCCAGATGTTCTGCTACTGCAGTACAAAATAACAAAAGTAAAACCTGCTGTTCTGAAAATAACCTATGATTCTCCTTGTTATGCATTAAAATCTAAAAAAAATATGTCCAGTCTCTGAAATGAAATGAAATGAAACGTAGACTTATAAAGCGCGATTGCTGCCCTGAGGCGTCCAAGCGCTGACTAAAGAGTGGAGCCACTTGTCAGAGGCGGTCAGCTGGGGGATTAGTTATGAGCGTTAAAGAGAAAGGTCTTTACTTGCTTACGGAAGGAGGGCAGATTAGGGTTGGACCTAAGTTGGAGGGGAAGGGAGTTCCACAGTTTGGCGGCATTGTAGGAGAACATCCCGCCACCAGCTCTCGTTCTCTTGATTCTGGGAACTGTGGCTAAGAAGGCCTGGCTAGAGCGAAGGTGTTTTCTAGGGTGGTACTGTGTGATTAGTTCGCGGCTAATTGCCGGTCCTTTGTGCCAAAAGGCTTGATGGGATATGCACATTGCCTTAAAAGCAATTCTTAGCCGAACCGGGAGCCAGTGTAGGTTACTCAGCCCAGGTTTGGCTGACAGTCTGCGTGGCAACTGGAGCAATGTGCGAGCCGCGCTGTTTTGGACAATCTGCAGCTTGCGCAGTGTGTAGTCGGGGGCACCGAGATACAGGACGTTGCTAAAGTCCAGTCGAGACTGGATCAGGCCTTGGACGGCAACTTGCTTGGCCTCCACAGGTAGAAATGGGAGTACTTTTTTCAGCATCCTAAGGAGGCCAAAACAAGTTGCAGAAAGCTTAGTGGCCTGGGTGTTAAAGGTTAAAGCTTTATCCAGCCATACCCCCAAGCTTTTTATGTTGTCCTTGGGTACAGGAGGAGTGCCTAGGCATGGAGGCCAGAGGCAGTCAAAGTGCGTTAAGACAGCGGAGCCCAGGAGCATCAGCTCAGTTTTATCCCCGTTAAGCTTAAGGGAGGATGTCGTCATCCAGCTTTTTACTTCCTCCAAGCATTTCATTAACCCCATTTGTGCTGATTGGCCATCCTCCTGCGCCAGGGAGACCACTAGCTGAGTGTCATCCGTGTATGAAATGATCTTAATGCCAAACGGACGAACGACCTCAGCCAGTGGTCTCATATAGATGTTAAATAATGCTGGGCTTCAGTAGGAGCCCTGCGGTATCCCACAGCTCAGAGGTTTGCTGGAGGAAACCGTATCTCCCTCAAAGATCTGAAAAGACCTGTGGCTCAGAAAGGATTTGAGCCAGAGTATTGCCCTACCTGAGATTCCAACATCAGAGATGCGGCGCAACAGCATATCGTAACTAACCGTGTCGAATGCTGCGCTCAAATCAAGGAGGACCACTGCCACTGATCCCCCTCGATCTAAGATCCTTCTGGTTTCCTCGGTGACTGCTAGTAAGGCGGTCTCCGTCCCATGTCTAGGTCGAAAGCCCGTTTGGGTGGCATCCAGCAGCTGGTTATTCTCGAGACAGTCCATCAGATGTATATTGATGTGCTTCTCAAGAATTTTGCTCACCCAGGGAGCAGAGAGATAGGGCGGTAGCTGCTAAAGTCGCCAGGCTCCAGGTTCGGTTTCTTCAGCAGTGCACGCACCATAGCCTGCTTCCAGGGGGGCGGGACAATACAGGAGGTGATAGAGGCATTGAGGAGATTCATGATAGTGGGGAGGACGACCAGAATTACCGAGATCATTACCTCTGGTGGAGCTGGGTCACATGGTGACCCTGATTTTACTTGCCGAGCTAGAGATTCCAGGGATTCCTGTTCTAACAACGGAAAGTGTTCCAAAGTTGCAGTGGGTTGAGGGGGAACTTCCACCGGACTTGACCATGCCTGAGCAGCGGGGTCGAGTTCCATGGCAGGAAAGCAGGAGTAGATTTGGTGAACTTTTCGATGAAAGAATTCTGCCAAGTCATTACAGTGGGCTATTGTTTTACACGGATGCGTAGAGGGTGGGAGAGGTTTAGTGAGGCTCTTTACTATCTGAAAGATTTCTTTAGGTTTAGATTTTGCCCGCATGATTTGTGTAGAGAAGTAGGTTGATTGGGCAATTTTTACCTGATCTTTGTAGGCTCTAATCGCCTCTCTATATTGGGTTTTATCGTCCAAGGAGTAATCCAAGCGCCACCGTCTTTCTAATTTCCTGCAGTGCCGTTTTTTTTCCCTGAGTTCCTCGGAAAACCAGGGGGCAGTTTTTTGTGAGCGCTTCGTAGTGATTTTACGGAGGGGGAGGGTGGCCTCAAGAGAATTCGAGATCCACTCTTCATAGTCCTGATTGGCTGTGCAAGGATCCCCATTACAGGGGGGACGGGAGGTAATGAGGCTATTGGACCAAGATTCCACTGGGAGTCTAGCCCAATTTCTAGAGTTCCTCATAATGGAGGTTGAGTGGGGTGGCTTGCGTGTAGACCATGTGAGGGGGACAAGTGAATGGTCGGTCCAAGGAAGACAAATAGGTTGCCCAGCCTTGAGCTCGATACAGTTGCTGAATACTGGGTCCAAAAGATGGCCCTTAATGTGCGTGGGTGAGTCGACCAGCTGGTCCAATTGTAGAGCCGCTAAGTCATCCGCCAACTCAGTGGCGGTATGGTCATAGGCGACATCAAAATGGAGATTAAGATCGCCTAGCAGTGTTTAGTTGGAAGAAGTTGTGACCGACTCGGCCAGAGTCGGTGGGAGGGTCTTGTGAAACTGCTTTGGGGGGCCCGGCGGCCGATATATAAGGGTGCCTGAGAAACAGTTATTGGGGGAGAATTCAATGCTGAATGCTAGGCTTTCGCAGTCTGGGATTGATTCAGAGGTACATCGACAAGGATACTGTTCTTTATATATTATTGCCAGGCCACCTCCTCTCCCTACAGCCTGGTCCTTCCGCATAATTTGGAAGCCCGGGGGCATGGCTGATACAATGTCGGGATTGGAGTCTGGCGTCAGCCAGGTTTCTGTTAAAAAGACTAAGTCTGGCATACGCTCCTCCAGCAAAAGAGCAATTTCCGTCCTGTGTTTGGGTAGGGACCTGCAGTTTAGGAGTAGCATGTTGTAATACTGCTTCCTATCATGATGTTGGATAGTATTCAGCTTATATTTGCACATAGGACAGACCGCGTGCAATTCCAACGCTTGGAATGAGTGCAAACAGCCTCTTTCCCCAGTAGACCTCATGCTAAGGAGGGACTCAGAGCTGTAATACCTTATCTGTCGAAGGAAAGATACAGGGGTTGGGGCCCCTGGTCCCGACCGGTCGCGGACAGGCGCAGACGGGCTCGCCTTTGGCGCGCCATTGGGGCGCCGCTGCGCCCGTCCGCTGCGCTTCCTAGGTGGGGGATCCATTTTATATCCTACCGGGAGAGGCCGAGCACTAGTCTGCTCGCACTAGTCCTCACCCAAGATGGTGGCCGCTAAAGAACAAGCCCCCAGGCAGCACCTGATCGATTGCAATGGGGTAAAAGACCGAGTATCAGGTCGAACATAGGCAGGTTAGTGCTGCGCTTTAATTATTAACAGTGTTAACGATTTACCAAATATTTAAAAACAGGGTCTGTGCAAATGGAGAGAAGTGCAAGTATTTTAAAAAACACAATCTAAATTAAGCACACGCACACAAGTCCTGGCTTTTCGCCTCAGGACATTCACGAACACACTCAAAACCTCAGAGGCAAAACATAAATAAAATTGAGACTCAGTCAATTATGATTTAAGTAAGACTTGTATTAAATTTAGACACATCAATTAATATTGGTTTAAGGAATTTAGGGGCATATCTATCAAACGATTTTGTATTCGCAAACGCTGCGAATAGCAAAAAAACAGCGTTTGCGAATACAAAATCGCAAAACGCGACGTATGTGACATTTTCGCATCGCATTCTTAAGGAATCGCTAATTTTGCGATTCCTTAATTTTGCGTCAGCATTTAAGGAATTGCAATTGCGATTCCTTAAATGCTATGTAACACGCACCCAAATTGTGCGAATTCTCCTTAAGAAATCGCAAATTACAACCAACTTCAAGTTGGTGGTAATTTGCGATTTCTATGAAAAATGCAGTTTTTGGCTTTTTTCAAAGTGCCATGTGGCGCACATACATGCCCTTAGGGCATGTATGTGCGCCATATGCGCACACATGTTCATTTCAGGGATGCATCAGGGTGTCATCATGACACCCTTGCACCTTTGAAATTATTCTCAATTTGCGATTAGCAAATTGCAATTCGCAATTTGAGAATTACTTCCCATTCATTCCTATGGGCCTCCTGGCCCATAGGAATGAATAGGAAGGTATTCCTTAATTGCGATTTCGCAATTTGCTAATCGCAATTAAGGAATATTAAGAATTCGCAAAATATGTGCGAATTTTTAAATACATCCCGTTTTGCAATTCTCAAATGGCGATTCTCAAAAAATCGCTATTTGAGAATCGCAAATACGGTTTTTGATACATATGCCCCTTAGTCCGACTTTAGCCTAGTATAGCAGTAGTATGAAACTGCACTTCAAATACAGATTTAAAAAAATTGTTCATAATCAATACAATTAGTTTAATAAAGACAACTTTCAAGGAAACTTTGTCACAAAAGAGTTTGGAAAGCTGTGGTCTGGAATACGGGGTACATCATACGTTTGTTAAGCTAGAAATACTGCCACCAGCAAGGGCAGAAGACAGTTCTTTGGGTTCTCTCAAAAGACATGGGATCTAGTTAAGTGGCAACAGAACACAAATGTACAAGCAGGCCTGCCGGCACAAGTCCATGGGTGAACAAGGGCAAGGGGAAGCAACTGCTCGGGGCGAAAAAGAGCCGTGGCGAAGCTGAGAGTTCGGCAGGTCCACATAGCTCGCCTGGAGATGCTCTTCGCACCTGCTCTGCATTCAGGAGTGTCAGCATGCAATGACAATGAGTCCGTGTCAGGTCTCTCCAACAGGCAGAGAGACAAGCGGAAGAGAAAGAAGCCAAAGAAGCGGACTAAGGGCTAAGTCGTCCCCAGGACACTAGAAAAGCATCAGCAACAGCCAATAGTCTACAGTTTTTCCAAAAGCGTTTTTTGTTTTTTAAAAAAACATTTTATTGGCCTTTTACATTTTTAGTATTCACAACAAACTTGAAATGTAACTGTAGTACACGGTGGCACAAGCGTTGTTAATATATTTGAACAGTTCCGGAGATGAGGTCAGAAATCATCCCATTCTGGTACGACATTCCAAGTGATGATCACCCGCTCACAAGGTGCGAACGTTGCACTAAAGTACATAGCTTATGAATGCGTGGGAACCGGTGGCCTTTCCTTCCATGGCGCACAGGTGAATCCACAACGGTTCATTGATCCATCAACTTTCTCATGGGAAAATAGTGAAAGTTGCAGTCGGTGAGAGTGTTACTCATAAGTATTCAAAAGTAACTTTTTGTCACAAGAATGTCTGTGAGAACAGAATGAAAGAGTTACAAGAGAGAAAGTGCAATGTCATAGTATCCATGAGTCGAAGAAGATGCCAGCTTTTTCATTTAAAATGAAAGTTTTTAAATCAGAATTCGAAGTGCATAGATATTTATACTATTGGAAATAAGCGATATGATTCAATTAATACATTGGTAAAATAGTCAAACATTATAAATGTTTCATTTAAATGTTCACTGTTAACTATGACCTAATGCCACATTCAAAGTCTATACACTATAGGTTAACTTATAGATAAGAAATTAGGGCATATTAACAAGGGCTTTATCTCCGCTTTTTTGGCTCAAAAAAACAAAAAATCGGAGATAAAACTATTGCCCTATTTACAAGAGGGTGCTAACATGCATAATCACATGTTAGCACCCTTTTTCCTGATGCCTCTCTTTGCATCTCTATTGAGATGCAAAGTGGGCGTCACTGGGCGTACCCCGGATGGACTACCTTGTAAAATATCGCTGATGTTCACATCGCGATATTTACAAGGCAGCCCACAGGATTTTAGCACACGTTAGATTTTGGCAAAAACTGCGGTTTTCGCCAAAAACTAACGTCTGCTAAAATCCTGACTCTCCTATGCTTATCATAGGGGGTGGGTTATGCTGATACGACCACGGGGTCGTATCAGCCAGGTTATCACCGTTTTGCAGGGAACATCGCTGGAAAACCAGCGATGTTCCCTGCAAAACGGCGATTTCCCCGCTATCGCTGGATTTCTTATCGCAGTTGTGAAAAGCGTTGTTGATACAGCGCTATCACGGCGATTAAATCCAGCGATAGGATAAACATCGCTAAATGCGCTTAGCGATGTTTATCTCTAATCGTTGTTGATATGCCCCAATGGTTCTTTACAATGAGAGTGAAAGAATAGGTTCTGGCCTTTACACGGTAATATTTTGTCATGAGTTTTCACACAATAATCAAAAGGAAACCTTATAATGTATTAATACGATGATGCTTCATTACTTTCATCAATGCAGAAAATATGTTTTTATGATTTATCCGTTTTCACAATTTCAAACTTTATCTGAGTATGAACTGTTAGAAAGCTAGGCACACTCTTTTTTACTCTATGTCTTCATCAAAGCAGGCTTTCACGGTGCTTGCACTACATGTTTTCATGAACTCTTTTCAAAGTCATTCATAGTGCACGTGTCTTGAGTAGGTTTTCATTGTCACATCCAGGATATGTGTCATGAAAGGAGAAATCAGCATTTACGCGGCATCACCAACATAGGAAGGACTGGTCCAGTCCCCAAAGTGTGTGTTAAACATGCCAATTCACACCCACACAAAATTACGCGCCTAAACCAGAAGTCCTTACCATCTATCTCACAGTTTAAATGAAAGCTGGGAACAGAATGTTATTTTGACGACATTTCTTTGTGATGATCAATCCTTTAAAGCAAGCAAATATAGCTGCAAAAAATACAATTGTTCAGTGATTTAAGTACCACATTCATGGGTCTACTTAGTGAAATATATGTCACTTTATCAAGGGAGAGCAATTCATTTCCAGACCAACTCTCATAAGAATAATTCCCAATTACAATCTCTTCCCGTTGACAAAATGTGTAGGCAATGGTGGTCATGCTAAACATAGTGGTAATGCTCCAGGAAGAAGGAAAATGCTCTAACCATGTCACTACTAGCAGTCCTTCTTTGGAGTATTACATACCTTTTAATTATTGGGAAGTGTGCCCTTTAATTTCCAGAAATGTGTCTAAAGGTTTATCAATGAAAAAGTTCAGAGGTGTAGGAACTATTGCAGAAATGCCTAGCGGAAATATAAAAAATAATGTGTTGTTTGTGCAGTATTTTACACCATGTTTAACAAAATGCCCTAAATTAGGTTTTCTATATGTAGTTGGTATACATTTGTCTCCTGTCTCCAGGAGATACTCTCTCTCAATGCTATGCTACAACAAAATCACTTAATCTTCAATTTATTTTTCGAAGGAAGCCTTATCGGGGCTTCCACGGGCCAGGTATTTCTTAAGCAGATGGCAACAACACCGTGGCCACCTTAGGTGGTGTAAAGTTTAAATGCCATTGCTTAATTGTTTTCTTTTAATGAGATTAACACTACTGCGCCTTTGTTGAACACACAACCTAGCCCAGCAATAAAGGCTCATACGTAATTACCAGAGCCGTAAGAGGATTAGCAGAACTCCCACACTGTTATCTGTGCTTCCACATTAGCATCCTTGATGCCTGACAATAGTCAGAGCAGCTTTGCCACAATCAAATTAGTTATGTGGATGCGCATCCTCTCTGCCTTTAGTAACTGCTTAAAGGTAATGAGCCAGGTATGTAGTCTTTTCAGAGCCAATATTCTATTCTGTTCCTTCTTTCAGCTCATGCGAACAATCAGAACAAAAAGTGAATCGTATATTTTTCATTCGCTTTTATATTTGAATTGCTGGCAATTTCTCATGCACTGGCCACTGCAGGATAGTAAGAGCTGAAAGGGATATAAAATAGCACCACAACATAAAACAAATAAAGACAGTACTAAGAATATTCATGGAACACAATGTTAGAGGTATTATATTTAATGTCCAGATATCTCTTGCCCATCAGTTGACAGATCCTGCCGCTTTTATGTTGTCCTCATTTAGTCATAGTAGAGGTACCAATTCAGTCAGCTTACATATAGCTGAATTGTTTCAGTCTGGAATATCGTTTAGGACTTCATCAGAACAATTTTTTTTTTGTATTCTGTGCATCACATCACTTTCTATAAAAAATGGGCCATAACATGTTTTCTTGAGAAACTCTTTAACCTTAAGACTTCATTTCATTAATTGTTGCTAAGAGTTCCTGTTCATTAATCTGTACACAACTTAAAACACTAAAACATGATAAGAGAATCAACTTCTTTTTTTACCTCTAAAGTTATATTATTCAGTCAGCTAAATTCCATTATTAGGCAGTGGTTGCAATCCCGAGTATGCCCATTGGCTTAATAATTGCCTCATCTGTAATCAGTTTAAAAAGCACCAGCTGGTTGATTCCTGAATCACAAAATCAAAAAAAAGGGGGAGGCATAGGGATCAGTTAGGTCCACCCTCCTGTTCAAGTTATAGGCATACAAAAATCCAAAATCTCGGATAGAGAACCTAGCAGTAGAGGTAGATTTTCGCTCAGTGTGAGGTAGAAAATCCGGTACAATAGGAAAAATGTCCTTTCTTGAGTCACCTCACTCACCGGGGTTTCCCCACAGTGACATGCTTCATCGTTGGGGCCATCTCAACCCGCTGCGGGTTGAGGCGTACTACAACTTGCGAAATACGTAGGAGCACTGTTGTGAGGACCTATGTGTGGTGCAGTGGTGTATGTCGAGTAAAGTGACTTCAAAAATATCTAACTTGTGGGCGAATCAACTTTATTCTTGCTCCTAGTTGATATGTTAAAACGGGGGTTGGTCTCTAGGGTGCCTGGTTTCAATGAGTCAGGGGTCCCTAGTAGAGGTCAACATGTTTCGAGCTACCCCAATGCTCTTCTTCAGGACAACACAGGGTTCAGCCCTGTGTGTACCACTCCAGAGTGCAGTGAAAAAGTGACTCAAAATGCTAACTAATAAGCATAAGGTAAACAATACATACAACACTTATTAGGTCATGTGGTATCTGAAATAAAGGAAATAAACATGGATTATGGATAAACATCCCGCCCTTAATAGGGTAGGTCTTAGGATTACTGCAATTCAATGACGTTCCTCATGGTGTGTGCCTAGTTGTCAACGCCGTGTATTGCGCCGTGCTAGACTGAAAAGGAAACAACATCTGACACACCGCTTGCCTATAAACCTAAATAGAGTAAAGAGGCGCTGTGAATCTGTGCGCGGTGCCAGAATCAAAGTAAAAAGTCGATCCTCGTGACTGTGCTGTGACGTGCATTAAGGACAAAAAACATTTAACATTTGACATACCCAACATACTTTTTAAAGGCAAAATTTAGCCACGTGGCAGTCGATTATCGTGACTGTACTGTGACGTACATAAAAGAACATTACGGACAATAACATGTAACATATATAACATACTTTTTAAAAGGCAGAGATTTGCCTCATGGTCAAGGGAGGGGGGCGTGAGAGGGTTCCCACTGGAACTGTAAAATGGAAAAAACATGGCTATAATGCCGTTTTTCACGGGTGAAAACAACCGGGTAGTACTGAGGTAAAAACCGCAGTATGGCCCGAGTCTCTCTCTCTTCCTGCAAAGGAACGGACTTACTTAGTCATTTTTCCTCTCCGTCTGTGTACCTGGATGGTTCCCTCGAGACCGCATATTGGCGTGTCTCTGGTCGGGAGCCGGTATTTGAGGGAGTGTTTCCGCCCAGTCATGTTAGTAACGACTGGAGCGGTAACTTACACAAAATGGCCGCCTCGATCTGTGCTAATGAAGTTGGTTAGGGATGTTGGAGGCTTAAGTGCTTAAGTGCTTAGTATTAAACCTGCCCCCCAGGGTCTCCACTAGGCGTCCAAGGGGTGGGGGGACAGGTATTTATAAGGAGGACCCTTATATAATGAGTTTTAGATGCCCTGGTATTAGTGAAATTGCACATTTCACTCCAAAACATTAAGGTAAAGTGCTTCCCAAAATCGATGTTTGAGCTAGGAGCACTGTGGAGTGAGGATCTGCCAAATTTATACATATCCGGAACCCCTAAAGTCTCCCCTAGGTGTTCCAGGGGTGGGGTGTTCTATAGATATAGGCATGGTCCATATAAAAGATGTTTTATAAGCCCTGATGTTGGAGAAATTGCCCAGTTCATTTTCCCCATTGCAGATCCCCAGCCACATAGGTTAACATGGCAAGAAGTTATTAAATAATAACTAATGTCAAGGAGGTGATACAAATATCGTTCAAAGACTTCCTAAAATGGAATTGATAAATCCAACAATATGGTATTGTTGAATTTTTTCTAAAGTGTACAGACAAGAAGTTATAAGACTTTCTTGTCTGCAAGCCGAAATTCAGCCCTCTACTGCTCTGATCTGATTGGCCAGAGTGAAGTGGATTAGCCAGGCTCCTTTGATAAGGTGATGAGTAGCCCAGCAAGTCAGGGAGCAATGCTGCGTTCTGCTACATAGGAATGCTATGACAGGGGGAGGGGCCGTAAAACATCTTCTTCAAAGAGAGGAGGGGACAGACAGTGTGAGTCAGGTCCAGTTACAGCCCAGCACTCTGAACCCAGCTAGATGGCAGGCTGAAGGCAGGTCTTTCCAGATGCAAAGGGGAGGGAGCATATGTAGATGAGAAAACCTGTGGGCTAGTTTAGTTAACTCTTCTCTCTCTGATGGAAAATCAGCCATGATGAATTTTGGAGAAATAGTGCTCTCTAGGAGAAGATACTGCCACACTTTGGAGGATGTGGTCATACTCTGGGGTGTTGCCCTGCACCTTATTTGAGAGGAGTGCCCTCCTGCTTGACCCAGAGAACTTGGAATAAGCATCTGAAAGGGGCAGAGCCTCATTTGCACCAACCAGGCCCTGCACTCTGAAGATTGCACCTGCTGCAAAATCTGAAACTACAGCCCTGTGGACCTAACTTGCCTCACAATGACTAAAGAATGGATTCACTGCAAGCTACAGGTTAACAGAGCTCACCTGGAGCATCACCACCAAGAATCCTCATCCCAGAGTACAACCAGTGGATTTGTAAGGGTTTTGTCCAATTGGATCGTGGGAACTGAAGTCCCAACTTTAAAATAAAAGCTCCATAAGTGGACCGACTCGACCTGGCCAGCCAAGCTGGCGACACTCAACCGCGATCCTGCCTGCTGTCCAGGTTCATCCTGCTGAAAAGCTCCAGAGGTCCGACTTCCAGAGTTTGACCGGAGCAGGTGAATCCTCACTGAATCCAGCCAGGTGAAGAGCATTGAGGGACCCTGGAAGAAAAAGCCCTGTAAATGTTTCTAAGTCCGAATGTAGAAAGGTTGACCAACCGCGAGCCGACTTGAAAGTCTGGTTCATCCTCCCAGAAAGCTCCGGCGGTTGGACTTCCACAAGTTTGACCGGGAGCTTGTTGCAAGGTAAATCTCAGAACCCTCAACAAATCCAGATTGTATGAGAGGTTCGAGCGACCCTGTGAAGAAAAGCTCCAGAAAAGTTTCTAAGTCAGAAGATAAAAATGTTGCTGTGACCTACCGCGCGGGGTAGTCACACAGGGCACCATCGAGGCCGGCCTAAAACTTTGACTTTGTCTTGTTCTAGAGCGACCAGATGTCCCATTAGGCGCTATAGGTTTCTATATGCTAAATAGTGTTAAATCTTTAGAAATTAATTTCTCTGGTTCCCAACTTTGGATGTTTTTTGTTGTGGTGCCATTTTAAAGATAAAAATGTTTCCTACTTTTATATATTGTTGTTGGATTTTTATTGTGTGGGTGTATAAATTATTTACTGAATTGGTGTTTTTAAATGCTTTACATACCTGTCTTTGAAGTTAACCCTGCATGCTCGCAGCCAAGCTACCAAGGGTTGAGCATGGGAATACATTTCTAAGACCTATATTGAGGCTAGATTGTGTTAGTGGTCTTATTGCAAGTGGTAAACAGGTATTTACCAGTACTAATAACCCACTTTCCACCACTCACCATCTTTCTGAGAGCTTGAAGTTCCTATTGCATTGTCCATTTATAACTAGGAGGGTTGGGTATGTCTAAGAAATATCTATGCTAATTATATGTCTAATAGTCAGCAGTATTGCTAATGTTCTTATTATCTGGTCCTCCTGTGTGGTCCAACAACTCAGTTATGCAAGAGTCAAACCGACCCTCACATTTGTTTTGCTTTTTATTGTGGTGACAGATAAACTAATGTGAGTTACCCTAACACTATCTTATTTGATTTCTGGTGTATTTTGCTGTTTCTCCTCACCCCACTACTTAACAAGGTTTCCTGATCAGCAATTGTATAGGTGTAGGTTGTTACTCTGCTACACCAGTGCACACCATGCACTTTATAAGCCATTTAGGAGACAGAGAACTCGACATAAGGGTCAATAATCCATTCCCTATTGTTTGAAAATATTTCTAAGAACACATTTATGAAAAGAAGCCTATGAAAGATGGTAGAATACTGGCTGATTCCCCCAACTTCGCTCATTTAATGTGGTTGAGGGTGTTCTTGAAAGAATGACGTGCTTATTCATGAGCTGCATTTTGTAGTTTGTGTAGTAGTACTACAGTCGTACAACTCATATACTACAAAATGGTACTCACAGACCTCTGCCTTACTTATCTTTTTATAGTGTTGATCACTGTACATTACTCCTATGTTTTAGGAATAAATGTGAGAGGGACAGGGAGGAGTAGCGAGAAAAAAGGTAATACTTGCTACAAAATAGGAGGAGTTTTGCTGGAAGTAAGGAGGGGTTAATGAAGGGCTATGCACCCACCCATGAACCTGTAAACCTATTCCTATTCACAAACTGCACTTCTAAAGTTATTACAAATAAAAAGGACATTAAACCTTAATAAATGTACTTAGGTTTAGACCTGAAGTAAGTTCAGGACCAAACATGGCCAACTGCTGGTGCAGCAACACCCTGTGATTGAAAATAAAGAATACAAGGAGGTAAAACAATGCCCCATAGAAAATAATATTTTAAAAATGTACTTCATAAAAGTATATGGATATTTAATTAAATGTTAGAAAAATGATAGATCACTAATAAATATTATTTTTGTATTTTAAAACTTATTTTTATTTAAATGCTTATCATTTATTATAAACATAATTAAATTAATTTAAACTATTTCTATAGATAACTTTTAATACTTTTTACTACATAATGATGATAAACATTTTGATTTTGGTGTGCTTTTTTGTGTTACTAAATCTTAAAGAGAATTTAATTTCTTAATATATTTAAATTAAATCAATATTTAATTCAAAATTAAGTTGATAGTGCTGGACCTTTTTTTAAATTTTGTTCTACAATACATATCTTACCTTAATTTACATTATTAGTTAACATTCAAATATTTAGACACTTTCTTTTAGGTTTAATACACTTTTTATCTTTTCCCTATGATCTACTATAGAGAGACCTCCAAATGGTAACTTTACACATGTAAGTAGGCTTCACCCCCCTGAATTCCAGGGGGTGAAGACATGTAAGCCTACATTTGGCATTAAATCTACACTCATAAATGGTGATCGGCTAAAAGTAGTAAATTTAGTTCAAAGTTTAGGAGTAAACATGCTTATGGAGATTTACTCACATGTAAATTTACCTTTGTGAACAGACACCTTAGTCTTTTTTTGCAAGTATTTAGATACACCATGAATATAATTATTGGCCAAGTACAGATCCATCAAATGAATGGGACCTTTTCTGGAGCGATCGCACAAATTATCCCACAAAACTCCCTCAAGGTGAGTACATTTATTTTGTTTGCTTTGATGAACAATGTGCTTTCTCTAAATAATTTTAGTGCATTTCGCGTATTTTTATAAGGACCATCAGGTTCATGCTTGCATTAGAGGCACTCCATTGACGTCTTAAAGGAAGCACAATGTCTGCATGCTGGCACGACTTCCATGTCTACTTTAATCAGGTTATGTTTTCCTAAGTGCTTTCATTACTCATGCCTGCTATGACTGTTTTCCATTACTGAGATTAAACAAACTGGCCCACCGTTCTCTGGTGTATTTTTAGGTCTGTCTGGAATAAAATTATCAAGCTGGCCAGGCTCCAGTTTTTACAGCTTTCTTCTGCATGGCAACTGGTTGTTGGAAAAGATGTTCTCAAAGTCATCCATAAAATATATTAATTACCTCTGCTTCAGGTTGTCCGCAGCTACATTGGTTTGTCCTTTCCCTGCGTCATTTTTGACACTTCTCAATACGTTTTTTAATTATTGTTCTTCTGACCGCAGTGCACATTTTAACAAAGAACAATGTTCCGTTGCTGCAAACACCTAGCATCTACTAAATTATCTGTTGTTTGATACAAACATGGCAGCCTGCCTGGTTCCCATAAGGTATTTACATAACTTTGCAATAATCGTATTCCCAAAAGAGAAATCAGATTACAAATCAAGCAGCTAGATATCTGTGTAGTTCAGCATGGTGCCCAGAACACAGGCCCTTTAGCGTGATTAAGCACTGGAAGACAGGTCTGGTGGCTCAGTGGACTAATACGCCCACAGTAGGTGCCTTTGTTCGACCTCATGGTCACAAATTCAAATCCCGGCGTGGCCGCACAGCCTTTCATCCTTCTGAGATCGATAAAATGAGTACCGTTGAGTAGCAATAAACATCTGTTATTCATTGCCAAGATAACTTACTGAGTGAATGTGCACTTTACAAATATACATGTTATGTGTTATATATGTTAACTGTACCTGAATATAGATCCCTAGATTCCATGTGCATGACTCACTACACACAAAAGTCTGAACTGGCCCCAAAAATAAGCTAACTAAAGAGGAAAAAAGCACATTTAGAGCACGAAAGTGATGTGGTGCACAGGCCCTTTGCTTGAAATAGGCCTCGCTCTGTCAAGGCGCAGCAGGTGAGATATGCATGTTTAAAAGAATGCATGTTTCTTTTTTTGTTACCAGTTGTGCTGTAATAGTTGTTATTCTTGGTTTTCTGTGAATGCACACCACCACACTGTTTTTAGGGTTAGGCGCGCGCTATGGGCCTGACTCACAAACTGTATTTAGCATTACCTAAAGTAGTAATGCAGTAGTACTATTCATGTACTACAAAATGCAATTGTCAGGGACTGTCTGGGACTGTCTTGGACACAGTCAGGGACGTGGGCAAAGACTGGTGACTGGGTGGAAAACGTACACAGAAAGAGGAGTACAGCGCTGCCCAGGATCACACAGGGAGTCAGAGGAGAAAAAGGGATCCAAAGGGGGAGAATGTACAAGTGAACAAGATAGCTAAGACTCAAAGGATGGGCACTCAAGAGGCAATTTAGTAGTCAGAATAACTACAACCAGAATGGACGTGCAGACATATATACATATATATTCACACACAGCAACATTAAAAATATAAAGGGAATGTGGGGTAAAGCACTCAGGAACTCCACACGGTAAGACTGAAGCTTGGTAAGTTCCTCACCCACAATTGCTGTTGCAGATACTGACTGCAAATACCCACATATAGGATATGCATGCAAAGGCAGGGTCTGTGGAGCTGATACCTATGGTGATGTTATAAACGTAACTCAAAGACAATACTGACAGTGAACAAGAACCACCACCTAGGTTGTCAGCTGTGCTCATATATCCTGGTAATCAAACAGGAAAACAAAAGGCAGTAACAGCAAGGGGGTAGAACTAAATACAAGCACAATAGACCAGGAGGTAGCAAAGAGTTGTGCTTAACAGTAAAAGAAAGGAAATCACAAGGCACACTAGGCAGAAAGCAAGTAACAAACACAAGGTAATAAGAAAACAAAATAGCACTAAAGGCTGCAGGAACAAGAATTGAGCAAAAGCTCAAAAGTCAAGGTCACACTGCAGACAGTGCTAGTTCAGGACCAATGGAAACTGCTGCAGCTCAGGAACAAGGACAGCTAAGGCTCAGGAGTCAAGGCAACACTGCAGGCAGTGCTAATTCAGGAACAACGAAAACAGAAGCAGCTCAGGAACAAGGAAAAACTAAAGCTCAGGAAACACTGGAAACAAGGATATCAAAAGCTCAGGAAAAGGATATCACAAGCGCAGGAAACACTGAAAACAAGGGTCGGTCTCACCAGAACACAGCTACAATGACCAACCTTGGACTGAAGGGAGCTGGGGCTTAAAAGAGCTCACAGTAATCACATGCATCAGGTGTGAGCAGGCTAGCAGCAGCCAGCCACAGGTGAGCTTAATTCCTCATCCATCCTTGGCCTGCTGGGATGGAGACGAAGCACTGAGCAGGGAATTCTAGGTAATGGAGTTCCAGGCATGAGTAGGCTGGCTTCCACAAAACCCGGCACGGATTGGGAATGGATGGCCAATTCCAAGTACAATCCAAATGACTGGAAGTCAGTTTGTGCATATAGGGGAGGGTCTGAAAGCTTATTAGAACACTGGAGAGCCCCACAATTCAGCCCCCTGGTGGTGGGCACGAGAATGCAGGGAGCGAGTCATGACAGCAATTCACAAACCAATGATCAGAGTCTTCCGCCTCGTTTAGGGACCTCCAAGATGGTGGAGCGGAGATCTCAGCACACGCAGGTAAATGTTTTAGTATTAAATATGAGCAATGAGGGGGTAGTGGGAAAATGGGGAATATCTCCTGCTAAAAGGAAGACATTTAGTGGCTTTTACACAAAAACAGTGAGAATATTGCTACTCACAAAATATACTTCTAAAGTTACTACAAGTCCAAAAGTATCAAAACAAGCTTAAATATACTCCAGCCCAGCCCTGGAGTATGTTAACGATAACACATGGCCAACCGCCTGCACTACAACATACTCCAATAGAAAATGATGACGCAGGGAAATACAAAACACCCCAAAGAAACTATTGCTAAATAAATTAAATTAGTATGACATGTATATTATATACATATATATCAATACATATTTTAGTGGTAAAATGTTTATATAATTATTGATTCATTATTCTTTTTTTTTTTACAGATTAATACACTTAGGTCTCAATTATGAGTCTGGTGGTCCACCGCCAGACTCATGGGGCGCGGCGGTCTCCCAAATGCCGTATTACGGTTAGGGTGGTCAGACTGCCATTGCTGGTGGTGTTGTGGTGGTCAGGAGACATCAATATGCTAAGTGGAGAAGTGTGGCTCAATGGTTAGAGCGGCAGACCCTGATGCAGAAGCCTGTCCCGGGACCAGGGTTCAATTCCCGTCTCGGTGGGTCTTGGGCTCAATTTCCTCGCCTCGGTGCCTATCCTAATCATGGGTCCCACTCTGGGCAATAGCTTGCTTAATCTCCACAACGGCCCCAACAACGCTAGGATGCCTGGCCTCACCTTGGGGGTACCCAGGAGTGGACACTCCACAGGGAAAGGCCAGGAAGAGTTCCTCAGTGGTATTCGTACAAGCGCCGAGATGCCTCCGGGTAGTCGTGCGCTATACAAGTACATCTACATTTACATGCTTGGCCGGACCACCATGGTCATGGCAAGCATATTAGGAGTTTCCTCTCTGCCTTGGTTTTTATGCCGGTTCCTCCTCCATGAAAACCCTGGCAGAGAGGAACTAGAGGTTGTCCCTCTGTGCACTGGGGTGCATGAACAGGGGAAAACCATGTGCCCCCCCCCTGTGTGCATGCACCCCAGTTCCTGCACGGCATGGACGTTTCAGTCCATACCGTGCAGGAACTGTTTTTGGTGTTCCCATTGTGGTGTGCATTTTAGAGGCACCGTCGTTGGAATGCCCAAAAAGAAGCTCGCCTGTCAGGAGGAAACTCCTAATCTGGCAGGCGGCCCGACCACAGCTTTGGCGGTGCGACGGGAGGGCTGGCCCAGTTATGCACTTACAAACTCGTAATCAGGCCCTTAATTACTATGTTACATTAAGATTTTGTTATAACATTATACACTAGCTAAATTAATTAAACACAACTTCTAACAAAAGTTACTAATTATTGAATAAAAATAAATGTTACTGAGGGTACGTAATGTTTTTAATTATTTAAAGAAATGTCTAAATTAAATTAACCCCTTCAGCGCTGCGCGGATTTCCGCGCGGTGCTGAAGGTTCTGAGCGCGGGCGGGGCCATGACGGAGCGGTTCCGTCATGCGCACAGCGCAACCGACGCTCATGACGGAACCGCTCCGTCATGAGCGTCGAAGGGGTTAATATATTTAAATGTATTTATAATTTAATACACATTTAAGAATATGAGTTCATGTGCTGTAGCATTTTCCTGTATTAGTCTTAAGTTAACAATAAATATTTTACATCATTTAACATTTATATTATGCTTTACAATATTTTTAACATCTCTATAAAGAATACTAATTTAATAATTCCCTCTGTTTGGTCAATAGGGAGATCTCAGCCAGGGTGGCAATGATCTCCAACAAAAGGTACAAAGCTACTAGTAGTAACTTTACACTTGAAAATTCGGTAGTAGGAGACTCCATCCCAGATTTGAGGGGGTGCCATAACTAGGTGTAAATTTCCACTCAGAAATGGTGAAAAGAAAAAGGGTGGCAAGTTACAGCTAGGTGTAGGAGTAAATATACTTATGAGTAAATACACATGTATAGATTTACCTTTGTGAGTAATGCCCAAAATAAACAATTATCTGTATTAACCGGTGGTTTTATTTGACCATCTTTACCTTTAGGGGACACATATCAAGACTGTATTCAAGCAGGACTCAAGCTTGGCCCATTGGCACCATGCATTGTTCTTCAAACAGTGGGTGGGGGAGAACACAAGTGTTTTTTTTATATAAAAAAAATCATGCAATGGAGTGCTGATCACAAAAATCACATACAACTGGAAGAATGATGGGTGTTGGGAGAAACTAATAAGGTTGTATCCCCTTAACTGTGGATAAACTTGTATCTGTGTCTGGGTGACCGATCCAGCCTGCCATTCTTCATAGGAGCATCAAAAATGTATCATATCAGGGGAACAATCTCCCTTTAACAAATCAACTCCAAGACCATGTGCCCCTGCTACTAGGTTCCAGGTCCCTTTGACAAATGGGCACTATATTACTGTCTGAAAAGCTGACACATCAGTGCTCCAGTAAACTGCCTACATTTCACTGCCCCGACCAGGCAGTTACTCAATGGGTCCTAAGTGTAAGATGTTCAAGCACAAAACAAGGCTGCAAAGAAAGCACAATCACACATCTGACCAGGATTAAGTCTCTGATTTTCTCCTTATAATCCTGAGGCAGTGTTTTCTTTAAAGAAATTAGATGACTTTATTCTCCTTCAGTAAAAATGCTTAGGGCCTTATTACGACTTTGGCGGTCCTCCAGCGTTGCTGCTATCGTGCCGTCTGCTGGAGGACTGCCAAAGCCGTGGTGTGCCCGCCCGCCAGATTAGGAGTTTAATCCTGGTCGGGCGGGTGGTGCTGCAGCGGTCTCACAACGTTGGGTGTTAGGTTCATAGGAGAGCCTAACATGCAGCCTGCCACCGTGACAGCACCTGCTGCATATCTTCTGCATGGTGTGGCATGCATGTCACAACGTGCAGTAACAGGGGTACTATTCCATGGGGGCAAAGCATGTGCCCTCCTGCATGCACCCCCAGGCCCAGGTGCAGTACGGGGGCCCTGATATATCCCCCTAAATTGCCTCTCTGCCACCCTTTTCATTGCGGGCTTACTGCTATGAAATGGGTGGTGGACATGAAACTCTGAATATGCTCGGCGCTGCTGCAGCAGCACCGCCAGCATAGTCCTACTCCTGACCACTGTGCAACCACAGAGGTATCCTGGATCCCCGATGGACGCAGCGGTCCTCTGGTTGTCCAACTGCCACACGCGTAATACTGCGGGTGGGCCTGCAGTGTAGCATGGTTGGACCGCCACAGCAAGGCCTTTAGACCACCACACTCATTATAAGGCCCTTAGTAATTACTGGAAATGTTATGGCATTATTACATGTTCTGAATAGTGGTTTCCATCAGAATAATCTTTAGAGAGTTCTGTATTGCAAGCATCCAATTTCAATTCAAGTTTAAGTATTTACTAGTTAGCCAAAGTGCAGAATCTGGTTTGAATGAGCTTTTGGCGGTAGTTTACTATTATACAGAATTGAAATTCGTATTCTTTTATCAAATCTCAATAGGATGAAAGGTCCTCAGAATCCAAACCTGCAACCTGTAGATCATACAAATATCTCAACAATGAGCACTCACCTCACTGAAACATTTTACTGGCTTACTCCATTCTTGTTGGATTGTAGAGCGCATGACTAATTCAGCTGACTGTAAATGAAGGCAACACTATACTGGCACTGGTTGTACTATGAAGCAGTCTTTCTTTGTGGTTGCAGTCAGGGGGCCTGCAGCTGCAGCACTTTGCAATGAGAATTGCAGACTGTTGAGGTTTCAGTCCAAGCAGAGGAATAAAGTGGCACTAGATGAAGAGTTAAATCAGGGGTCTCTTGTGTGTAGGCAAAGTGCGTTTACAGAAGCTCACAGGGCTCTCAAATAAAAGTCACGAACCCCCACAGAAGACAACGATGAGGAGGCAGAGGGTACAGTGATTAATGGGCCCTCACACACAGCCTACCTCCAACAGTAAGAGAAGCATGGTATGATGGAAGCTAAAAATAATATAATGGGCCTTCCTGCACAGGTTCAGGTTTATCACCGTTACTGCACTCATCTGAATTATGAGCTTTGTGTTAAATATCATCAGGTCAAGTACATCGATATTTATCCAGAAAAGTCCTATAAATCCTGAACATGTGGATTTGGGTACGGTAAGCGCTAAAATCAACACGTTTTCCCCCAAATTCTTGTGATAGTCAATAATTATTGCTCCCAAGAAATACCGAAAATCTTGGTCTAAGTTTATATTGGGTGTGATAATTAATGATGGAGAGCTCATAATGAGGGATTTGGCTTTAGTGCTTTGAAGCTACATTAGGGCTTCAATATTTGAGTAGAATTCACATACCTGAAAAAAGTGATCAACATATCTATTCAGACATCTCACCGACAATTTATTCCAAAATTACATATATTCTGGGGATACTATTTGTATGGTACACAACCTCCTAAACCTTGACTCCCGCAGTACCCAAATCAAAAGTACTACATATTTAAAAAATGACAGTTTTCCTAGCATAAATAACGTAACCATTTGCATAGGTTTAGATGGTAAATTATTACAAGAATATATCCGGAATATAGGCAATGGTGGAAATTTCATAAAATTATCCTGGGGGTTTTTAGTGGACAGGCATTTTTGATCCTTATTGTAAAACCACTTCTAGATTGTAAATTAAGCAGTTGTCTAAATTTCAGCATTGACAGGGACCTCCAACCCCCACAATTCAAGAGGGATAATCTATCTAGCAAAGTATTGCTTTTAGCTGACATTGATCTAAGCGGCAAATTATAGACAGGTGATTCTTCAGCAGTATACACTTATTCAGAATTCTGTTGTTCAACGTCTTCTGGGCCTGCCAGCCCATACATCCATCTCAGACTCAGCTTCTTCTTCGTCATTGGCTTCCAGTAACAAAAGACACATCTTCAAACCATTTACACCTGCCAGAGAGCCATTTGTGGCACAGACTGATTTTCTGCTACGTTCCTCTACCACTTTTCTGGCCATTTTCCCCCAGATCTAGAAGTTGAGAACAGGTGGCTAGTCTTTTTCTCCTATAGTGACAAATCATTAGAATTCTCTTCTGTTCACTCTTCACAGACAGCAAAATGACACTGCTTTCAGAAAACATCTGAAATCGTCTTAGCTTTTTCTTTCCTCCAGGCCATAGTTTTCTTCTTTCTGGACTCTCATATGATCTTTGCACCAGATGCCACTAGAATTAATAGTGTGCACTGTCCATATTACTCATTCAATTAGAATGCCCAATTTCTTCTTAATCTTCATCCTTCTGTAGACCATTTTTGTGATCTGTAGATCAAGAGCCTCAATTTTTCTGTACTGAGCTTACTTCTGCTCCAATGGCCATTTATTTTAACCATCTTTAAACCCTCTTCGAAATTTCTGCAACCATTGCTCATCACTGAACTTTCTCAGTTACAAACTGGTTGCTGTCATTTTTTAGCTTTTGTGGAGATTGCTGAAAGCTATGTTTTCTTGTCCTAATGTCTCAAACTGCATGTCACAATATTAAAAACTGCTAATAGAATGCTTTTATCAGTTGGATATGTCTTCCTAATCTCGTAATTCCCACCACCTACTCCCCTTTCTTAGTTGTTTCTCCTTCCCCAAATCTTTCTTTAAGATCATTATTGAGTGCTGATCTCATTTTCTCCTATTTATTAGACAAAATAGATGGTATCTACAGTTCGTTCCCTTCTCCTGCCTTCGATAACTTTTCATCTTTAGATACACCTACTTATAAACCAGTTGTAATTTACCTTTTGTTCTGACACTGAAACTCATGTTTCTTTGTTTTTATCCAGATGCTAATCATATTGTCTGTCCAACAGACCCCATTCTTGCTAAATTGGTAAAGCCAAGTACTCCAAGTTCACTAACCTACCTAAACACCTTTTCAGTTCTTCCCTCTCTTCTGGAATTTCTTCAGCCTCAAATATACCTGTCTTTTTCCTCTTTTATCAGAATCCTTTATTAAACTTGTAGGATTCCTCTAAAGTCAGACCTATTTCTTGTTTTCGCTATTCAGAAAATGTGTTTACAAAAAATTGGCATATTTGTTTTTTATTAACTTTTCAAGCATAACAATACAGTACTTAATATCATATGTTACATTCATATTTCATTTTCGTCAAAGAGAAGTTACCTTGCTAAAACAAGTTGATCTTTACCAGTCATCTTCACAATTCTTGAAAGTACATAGTATTAAAGGAAGTCGCATGACCCTGAGCGGTCCTGCATGCAATTGACAGCAAAGAGGACTATTTCCATCAATACCAACATCCTTCATCCCCTTGACGTTCCATGATCACACACGTTTCACAGACATACTTCATGTATATTTCTATAATCAATTTTGAGCATGCAGCTTTTCGTGTTTTTGGAGACATATCCATCTCATACCAGCCTGAAGGTGCCACTCGTGCCCACATCCTGATCAGCCCTATGTCTGTCATCTTTATTTGCTAAGTAGGTGCACAGGGTGTCCCAGATGTCTATCGGACATGATCTTGTAGGTAAGGTATCACCATATGTGTCTGTGTTTTCATTATAAAAAATAAAATCTTTATCCAGTCTTCAAGAATTGTTAAAATTCATCTATCTGCTTTACTCCATTTTAAAAATCAATTTGCCCCTGAGCAATCTGCATTTCACTGGGACACTCTTCTGAAACAGCTCTTCTTTATTCCTAGTGATCATCACCATAAACATTATACTATCTTGTATTTAGCTTTTAACACATTCATCTGCTTTCCATACTTTCTACTGTTTCTGCTTCCAGTCTCTCTGTTCTTTCTTAGACTGGTTTCATTTTATCTAATATAATTATCTAATTGATTGTATTCTTCGTTAATTGTTCTTGCTATGGTGTTTCACAAGGCTGCCTTCCTTTTTTACTGTTTACCATTTTATTGGACTCTGTTATCTCACCTTTCAGTTTGTTTCAAAGGTAATTGTTAGAAATGAGGTAGTAAGTTGACTGGGGTTTGAGCCCTAGTCAAGTAGCAACCACAATCCTAGTTATGGTAAGAAGCAGGCAAACCCTACATTAACCTGTGCTCACCCTCTGGTACCTTGGCACAGAGCAGTCAAGCTTAAGTAAAGGCAATGTGTAAAGTATTTGTGCAACACTTCAAACAATAAAACAGTAAAAACACCACACAAAAAGATTCCACAGCAGGTTAGGAAAATAGAACGTAATTCAATAAATAAAACAAACTGACAAAAATCCAATAAAATCCAATACGGAGAACTTGAGTTATGAATCTTTAAAGAATAACTGAAAAATGGCACATAGAAGCAATAAGCATGTACTTAGGATATCTGGTTGCACCGGACTGGGACAAAGTTAAAAGTTCAGGCTTACCACGATGAATCGCGGGCTGGAGACAGGGACCTTGTGAGACCCGCTGCACAAAAGTACCTCATTCCTGCCTGCGTCAATGTCGAAGATGCAGGGCAAAGCCTAAGCAGTGGGTCGGTGTCGATCCATGCAGTGGTTTTATTACGCCCGTCCTGATCCATGCAGCAGTTGCGATGCATTGGCTCTCATAAGCGCAGATCTGTGATGCAAAGATTCAGCATTGTCGTCAAAGATGCCGTAAATGGAGATGTGGAGACCTTGTGCAGTGGTGGTTCCAAAGGCAATGCGTTGGTGCTGATCCATGCACTAAAGGTGATGCACCGGTTCCGATCAAGCAACAGGAGTGAGGCCCTGGTTCCAATCCACACAACAGGAGCAATGTGCCAGTTCTAATCCACACAACAGGGGCAATGCGCTAGTTCTGAACCATGCAACAGTGCAGATGCACCAGTTCGACAGAGGATGCTTGGGTTTCGCTGAAGGAAGAACCTTAGGCATCACTTCTAAGGGTCCAGGACTGGTGTGGCACCACTTGACAGGACAGACACACAGCTGGCAGAGTCCAGGTGAAGAAGCAGGTAAGTTGTAAATCTTTTATGTCCCTAAAACTTCAGATCAGGAGGCCAGCCAGCTAGCCTTTAGAGTTACTCTGGGTTCAAGTGATGCAGGTCCAGTCCTTCTCACTCATGCAGGGGGACAGCAGACACCAGGGCAGCACAGCAAAGCAGGAGTCCAGCAAAGTAGCAGACCAGCTGAGTGGCAGTTCTTCAGCAGCACAGCAGTACTTCTTCCTGACAGAGTCTTCACAAGTCCAGAAGTGTCCTGAAGTGCAGGTGTCAGAGGTCCAGTACTTATACACAGTTGTGACTACGAAGTAGGGGGGGCTTTGAAGAGATATCTTTGAAATACACAGAGGTCCTCCCTTCCTGCCCTGGTTCCAGACTCACTACAGGTGGGTATGCAGGCCTTTGTGTGGGGACAGGACAGAGCCCATTCAGGTGTAAGTGAGGTTGGGTCCAGCTCCTACCTCCCATCTTGCTAGGATGGCCATCAAGACACACCTAAGCTCCCATTCTGTATGACTGTCTAAGGGCAATGCATAAAGCCCAGCTGTCACCCTCCCTAAATGTATATCAGAGACAAGCAGCAGGAACCAAATGGCTGCAGTAAGAAAATGCCATCTTTCTAAAACTGGCATTTTTAGAATTGCAATTTAAAATCTGACTCAACCATAATTTGTATTTTAAATTGGGATTCCAGAGACACCAAATTTGAAAAGTCTATCTCCTCAAAATTGGAAATTACACTTAAAAAATATAATAAGGTAATCTCAGTGTTAACCCATGGGAGAGATAGGCCCTGCAATAGTTAAAAACAGAAATTTGAGAGTTTCTCTCTAGCAGACATGCAAAACTAAAATGTACATGCCCTACCTTTTAAATACATTGCACCCTGCCCTACGGGTTATCCAAGGCCTACCTTAGGGGTGACTTATAGGTATGAAAGGGAAGGTTTGGGCCTGGCAAGAGTTGTATCTTGCCAGGTCGACATGGCAGTGTAAACTGCACACACGGGCTCTGCAAACGCAGACCTGAGCCATGCATGGTTAGACGGATACTTAAGTGGGTGGCACAATCAGGGCTGCAGGTCCACTAGCAGCATTGAATTTACAGGACTTGGGCACTTGTGGCGCACTTTATTAGTGACTAATCAATCCATCAATCAATGCATTTGTAGAGCGCACTACTTACCCGTGAGGGTCTCAAGGCGCTGGGGGGGGGGGGGCTGCTACTGCTTGAATAGCCAGGTCTTGAGAAGTCTCCTGAAGGTCAGCAGGTCCTGGGTCTGTCGTAGGTGGATGGGGAGGGTGTTCCATGTCTTGGCAGCGAGGTGGGAGAATAATCTGCCACCGGCGTTCACTCGTCAGATGCGGGGGAAGGTGGCGAGGGCGACGTCAGCGGAGCTCAGCTGGCGGTTCGGGGTGTAGAAGGAGAGTCGTTCATTGAGGTATGTTGGTTCGGTGTTGTGGAGTGCTTTGAGAGCGTGGGTGAGGAGCTTGAAGGTGATCCTCTTGTTGACGGAGAGCCAGTGCAGGTCTCTCAGGTGGGATGTGATGTGGGCGTGGCGGGGGATGTCGAGGATGAGGCGTGCAGAGGTGTTCTCTATGCGTTGTAGTCGTTTCTGGAGTTTGGCCGAGGATCCCGCGTAGAGTGCGTTGCCGTAGTCCAGTCTGCTGCTGATGAGGGCCGGTGTGACCGTCCTTCTGGTTCCAGTGGGGATCCATCTGAAGATCTTGCGGAGCATGTGGAGGGTGTTGGAGGAGGAGACGGCATTGACTTGCTGGGTCATTGACAGCGATGAGTCCAGGATGACCCCTAGGTTGCGTGCGTGGTCAGTGGGCTTCGGTGCAGCTCCCACCATGGCCGGCCACCAGGAGTTGTCACAGGCAGAGGAGGTGGAGCCCAGGATGAGGACTTCCGTCTTTAGTGAGTTCAGTTTCAGGTGGCTGTTCTTCATCCATTTTGCGACGGCCTTCATTCCTTCGTGAAGGTTGGTTGGTGAGGTAGAGGATCAGCTGGGTGTCGTCACCGTATGAGATGATGTTGAGGTCGTGCGATCGGACGATGTTGGCGAGCGGTGCCATGTAGACGTTGAAGAGTGTCGGACTGAGGGATGATCCTTGAGGTACACCGCAGATGATCTTGGTGTCTTTAGATCGCAAAGGAGGGAGGTGGACAATCTGGGTTCTGCCAGTGAGGAAGGAGATGGTCCAGTCCAAGGCTTTGTCGCAGATCCCTGCGTTGTAGAGGCGTGTGCATAGGGTGTGGTGGCAGACGGTGTCGAAGGCGGCCGAAAGGTCCAGGAGGATGAGGGCTGCAGTTTCTCCGTTGTCCAGCAGGGTCCTGATATCGTCGGTGGCGGCGATGAGGGCTGTTTTGGTGCTGTGATTGCTGCAGAATCCGGATTGGGACGGGTCCAGGATGTTGTTCTCTTCGAGGAAGGAGGTCAGTTGTCTGTTGACAATCTTCTCAATGACTTTCGCCGGGAATGGGAGTAGAGAGATGGGCCTGAAGTTCTTGAGGTCCTTCGGGTCCGCCTTGGGTTTCTTGAGTAAGGCATTGATCTCAACGTGCTTCCAGCTCTCCAGGAGGGTGGCGGTCTCAAAGGAGTTGTTGATGATCTTGCGGAGATGGGGTGCAATGGTGGAGCTTGCTTTGTTGAAGATGTGGTGCGGGCAGGGGTCTGATGGTGAGCCAGTGTGGATGGTGGTCATATTATAAGGTCAAATATAAGTAAATTAGATACGCCAATTGGGGCTAATCCAATGTTACCGTATTTTGGGAGATAGCACATGCACTTTAGCAGTGGATAGCAGCAGTAAAGTACTCAGAGTCTGAATGCCAGCAAAAATATGGTCAGAAAATGTGGAGGAAGAAGGCAAAAGGTTAGTGGATGACCCTGCAGAGAGGACCATCTTCCAACAGTAATTTTATACTCATAACAATCAAATTGTCTTTTCTTCCCCCCCTACTTACCTTCAGCATTCTGTGTCTGCATGACCATTGCCACTGGGACTTGGATGGCATTCACATTTATGAAACTGAATCATAAGAAAATGTCAGAGCTAATTTGTCTGCCCTCTGACACCACATCACCTCTCCTGACAATCTTTTGACATAGTTCAGAAATCTTTGTCCTGCTTCATGTACAACTTTGACCTTATCATCAATTCTTCTTTTAACAAATCCTGAACACATATATTTTCCTCTCAAGTTCTATCAGCAATCACTGAGAAATATTATTGTGAGTGATCAAATAATACTGAATGTACTTTTTGAAGGATGTGCATTTACTAAATTATAAGTGAGTGGGCTCAGATCCCTATAATTATTTCCCACTTGAGCCTTCCCTATCACACTGAACTCAAGATACCTGAAAATCAACTCTTTTCTTTTTTTAAATTAATGTCAATACTTTATACTATATATTTTACCCAGACCTATGACTTTGTATTTCCAGTCACTACTTATTGTAAAGCAATGTGCTGCACTGCTGGTGCTGGTTTTTGCTATATGAAACTGCAAATAAATATAAATATTATGAAAATGTTATGTGCAGTATGCTTATCTGCTCATGATAATTGCTCTATTAAATTGTTATTATTAGCTCACTTTCTCTGGTCTTTGTTAACTCTTTACAGTCTGTGTAGATCTTTTTGTTATGCTATTTTAGCTCTTTTTACCAAAACCTCATTCACCTTGTGCACCTTCTCACTTTCATTCCTTTAGTGGTTTGGTCCTCAAAGATTGGAATGAGCACCCTTTACATATTTGTGCACCACCCTCTTTAACCTTGTTCACAAAATGTGTTAGGCACCCTTTTTCTAAATAATGCTTTCCATCTTTTAATACTTATAATATTCATTGAACACATCTTGTTGTTTGCTATATTTATAGCTGTTTTTATGCATTGTATTTTTGCATTCAAATAGCTCATCATCTCCCTGATCAGATTTTGAAGTGCTAAGCATTGCTGTGGGCATCTTTTCAGACTGCATCATTGAAAAGGGTTCGGAGCAAGGCATTTATAAGATGTGCTTGGTGAGGTGCTAGTGATTTGGAGAGGTTCTCCATGAGGTGTTGAAGCATAATATGAAATAAATGCCGTCAAGCATGAAGATACCCATCTTTTTAATGGGTAAAACACTGTAAAAATAAAATAAACAACCTGAAAAACATAACCTTAAAAATAAATTCCTTGGGCCTCTAAACCTAATTCTCACTGTTTGCCAAGTCACTTGGTTTCACTCTGGACACCACCCTCACCCTCCGTGGAGCACATTGCCAAAAGATCAAAGGAGGCCTGGTAAAAACTCTCTCTTATAAAGGAAGTCAGATTGTTTCTTCCGGAAACCAACTTCAGAACTGCTGTCCATTCATGTCCTTGTATTCTTGCATCTGGATGGTGGTAGTACCACACTCCATGGCCTACCATACTCCACACTAGCACCCCTTAGGGACATCCTACATGCCACAACACATCTTATCCAGAGCTTGAAGAAATATGATCACATCACTCCAATCCTAATGGAGCTCCTCTTGACGGCCCAAACCAACTTCAAAAGCAGCTGCATCATTCACAAAGCCATCACAACCAGCAACCTCATTTATCTTGCTCACCAAGTATGGTGGTTCTCGGCACACTTGTAGGCTGTACACCATCAGACTGCAGACTATGAAGTGTAAAAAAGAAAAAGAAACAATAAAACAGGCCTTTTCCAACTATGCATCCAGCATCTGGACTAACATCCCAGTATCTATCAGGCCCTCTACAACAATGTTCCAATTTAGGAAAAAGTTGAATATTCGCCTCTTTAAAGAACACCACATCAGAATGCATTAATCGTCCACAACTCAGCTTCCTTTCCTATTACTCTTTGACTTTAAGCATGTCTTTGACCATGTATAATGTATAGCACTCCACTGCATTTGGCTAGGATCATGCTATAGAAATATAGAAATATCACATATATATCCATTAAAGGAAAGATTACTTAGCTTCTCTTTAATAAATCTTTACACAGTTGTCTTTGTATAGGTATATCGCCATCCCTCAGCCCTGAGAGCCACCCTAGACAAACAGAAGGACCTCAAAAGAAGTCTGCCATTAAAAAACCAACTGTATTGGTCCTCATTGACTTTAACCTTTGCTTTAAGAACCCCTTGACACCTCTTGTGGGGCGTTCTCTATCTTCATTGCTCTTTCTCTATCACAAACTGCTGTCCACTTGGTCTTAATCCGGAGGGAAAGATCTCCTCATCTCAAATTCTATCCATAATAAATCTTGCTTTTGCTTGGTGCTGAAATGAAGCAAAAGGTACTTATCTATATCAAGCAATAACAGCCACACCTGGGGCCATATGTAGGTAAATTACATTTACCGATTCTTAAATACCGAATTTTACCGATTCGGTATTTATGAATCGGTAAATGTAATGTAGGTAAAATATTACCGATTCGGTAAATGTCGGTATTTTAGAATCGGTATTTACCGATTCGGTAATGGCAACTGGCTTCCCATTCATTACTGTGGGCCTGGAGGCCCATAGGAATGAATGGGAAGCCAGTTGCCATTACCGAATCGGTAAATACCGAATCGGTAATGGGGGAGGCATCATCATGGGTGGCAGGGTGTCACATTGACACCCTGTTGGACCCCTGATTCGTCCATGTGTGCACATGTGGCGCACATACATGCCCTGCGGGCATGTATGTCTGCCACAATGCACACTTCAAAGTGCACAAAAATGCTTTTTTCCAGCTATTCGTCATTTACCATCAACTTTTAGTTGGTGGTAAATAACGAATCCCCACACCAACGACACACTCCCCCTACATCTCATTTCAGGATTCGGTATTTACCGAATCGGTAAAATTACCGATTCGGTAATTTTACCGATTCGGTAAATTACCGAATCCTGAAATGTGCCCCCTACATACCAAAAGCCTAAATACCGGTCGGTAACTGGATATTTACCGAAAATCGGCCGTTACCGACCGGTATTAGGCTTCCTACATATGGCCCCAAGTCTCCACTTTGTATCAAACATTAGAATAGGGGGCAAAAGCATCAGAAGCAAAAGACTAAAATCTAAACATCTTTTTCCAGGACTTCCTAATAATTTTGTAATTTTCTCCCCAAATACTTGTGATGCCGGGAGAATATTGGTCTGTTTTGAAAAAAAAATACAGAAACCTATACTTTTGGGCATTAAAATGAATGTCTAACTTGCATCATCTTCCTTCTAAAGAGAACAATTCATGACTTTTTCTCCCTCTCAGTCCTCCACTTCCCGTCCTTCCTCACTTCTCCTCTAACTATCGTTTTTTAGCACTTTCAAAGTTTTTCTATTGATTTGGATGTTTATCTTTTTGAATGTGTTTTCGTCAGATCATCAAATTTTCTAGATTTGAAAGTGCACTGACATCCCTCGTGGTCGATAAGCCATTTTTGTGCTTGGCTTACAATTACCAGATCGCAAGAGGAATTTTTTATTTTTTTTAGACGAGCTTTCCTTAGCTGTGTTTCTCTTTTCATCTATATACCTTACCCACTTGTTCCCACATATGATACACCTTCATATAGTTGGTTAATAGACAAAGCCAGAGTTGTCATTACCAAGAATTTGTGGGATACACATCAGAATGTGTCACCATTTCACCAGGTTTGCTCTTACCAAGTCCAGGCAATACTGCTGGTTTCCTCGTACCAAGTCCAAACAATCGGTCGGTACTGGGAGTTCGATTCTCTTTACCGCCAATGAATTTGCTTATGCAAATTTGAGGTCCAAATTGTGACCAGAAATGTGGGTCACCCCCACACATTTTAGGAAAATTGTATAGGCCCAAATAATTCTTAAAGAGTTAAAGCTTATATGTGAGTCATTTATTTATGAATTTTATACAAATACGAGAAGTTGTGTGCGGGCCAGCATTTCTCTATGAATTACAGAGCAGTAATTATGAAACGGAGCGATTAAGTTTGCTGAAGCATTTTCCGATCAATATTTCGGAAGCAGACAGGCTTTTCCTCAGCTTTGTAAGGTTATGTCTGTATATATTATCTATGTACTATTCCCAAAGTGGAAAGTCCCTCTACAAGGTCAGCATGACTCTGTGGTAGGAAAGATTACATGCATGGAACAATGAGAGCCCTTGTAGTGTCACAAGGAGAACAACAGAAAGAGGTGCACCCTGGGACATTAGGAGAAGCATCTATAAACAGCTGCACCTATGCTTGAATGTGAAAGCCGCCTTATTAAAACACTTGAATGGCATAAAGTGATCTCTTAGAAATTCTGGATGGGAAGTCACTTACCTGGCTATGCACATGTTTATGAGATCGAGGCGGGATATATCAGTTACATTGGGTTAGGTTAACAGTTTCTATAGTACTGATACACTCTACCAGTCACGTTAATATAGACACAGGTGGACTGTGAATGTAAACACCTAGGGCCACATTTACTGGAAAAGGCGGAGTTTGCAGCTCTTGAAAGAATGTCAGGGTCTTCTCTTAAATTGCGGATTATGTGCGTATTTAGAAATCTTGCCGTCCCAAACAGGTATAAACCTATTTTCCCACAACATGTACGTTATTAGATCCGTACTATGATAGTAGTAATTCGCGGCTTCCCCACCCAACTTTTGTACCAGTTTCAACTGGAAATCCAGATCAAACCAGAATGTGTAGATAAGTGTGGGAAAAACATCATGGGGAAAACATCACTCAAATGGCAGAAATGGCCAAAATGTTCCACTTTGAAAAGTTGGCAGCATATTATCTATGAGAGCTTCTCAACACGCCAATGGGATTCCAACCAGCCGCGCTTGACAGAGTTACGCATTCGCGTGTATGTAACTCACTCTCACTACAGTGATTTAAACAGGTTTGTAAACTGGTGTAAATACAGTGCAACATATACAACTGAAATCTACTGCTATTCACAGCCATAAAAATCCATAGTACAATATACGTATTATAAAAAGGGGGTGCAAATTGAACAAAGATACCTCATGACACTGCCAACATAAAGGGACCCATTCCACTTCAACCCATAGGACCAGCATCAGTGAAAACCCTTCTTTCTGCCAACCAGAGGTCCTTGGTGTGCGCTGAAAGCCAAGTGTGGGTTTGCTGATCTTCTGTTCATGGTATGGGGAATATCACATATCTTGTGTCCTCGTGCTCGAGATCACCTTTACAGAGCATCCTAGAAGGCCTCAACATTACATTGCAATCCAGTATTTTTGTCGAAAATCTCTAATGATCGTGTTGTTAGTTAGAATTAGGGCTCAAGATGCCCTTACAAGCTTTGGCTGCCAGAGAATTTCATGCTGTGCTGATAGATTCTGTTTAATCATCAGAGACTGCACGATAATGGGCACCATTAATCTGTATCTGCTGTCACATCCACTAGTAAAAGGGATTGCAACATTCATCAAAAACACAATGCATCCCAATGGCCTCATGCACGACGCCGGCACGCAGCGAGAGTTATCATTTTATATGTTAGATGGATTAATCGAGCATGAAGCGCGGCTTCTTCGTGCCATGGTAATCGAGCACTGCGATAAGACATTCTTTCACAGAATCAGCCTAACATTGTCCTTAAAATCCTAGGCCATTTGAGCAGGATTGAATGACTTGCATGCAGGAAAGGCTTTCCTGGGCCTGATCTTTCACACACATGCGCACATGAGCGCACACACCACACCAGTCTCAGCAGATGGTGAGTATGTACCTACATTTGAGCCCAGCAGCTCTTTGGTCATCTTGATATCAAGGTTCCTGTATTTCTTTTTTTTTTATAAACAAATTTTATTGTGTCAAAAGTCAAGCACAATGCAGAGCTTCTTAACACAGGAAACAACTGCCACATTATACATTGCAAAGTATTGCCATTGCCATTTAGTTTATACATTATCATAATTATAGTTATGTAAAACAAGACAACATAAACGTATTCCACTACTACATCTTTGTTTCCACCACATCGCCCACCCCAACAAATGAATTCCATCACTATGTTGTGGGTCCCTCACCCTATAAACCTGCATAACTATCTTGATATGGAGACATCCGCTGGGGATACTGGGTCGATGTATAGTCCCCGGTAGTCTACCCATATTTTCCAGATCTTGGGATGCTTTTGTGGGCAACCCCTGACCTTAAATATTGGCATCTCCAATCCCATACAAAAGTCGAGTCCATTCTTCCATGCCGAAAGAGAAGGACGGGCCGATGCCTTCCACACCTTGCAATAGCCCTTTTAGCCAAATTCAGCCCCATCAGGAACAGCTGACTTTTATACATATTTCCCCCGATGCCCCCCATAATGTGTAGAATTACCAATCTTGGTGAGGAGGGGAGCTCCCACCCCAACACCTCTGCAAGACAAGCCAGAACCCCTCGCTAGAATCTTGTGAGTGCTGTGCAATGCCAAATCGTATGTATGAGGGAGCCCTCTTCTCAACCACACCGTAAGCATATCGGGGATGACACTAGACCCGCCCTCCACAACCTTAACCTGGTAGAGTCAACCCGGTGCAGGTATTTAAATTGGATAAGACGCAGCCGCGGTGCTATCGCTGCCTCCCAAGGGGAGACCAGTGCCTCCATCCAATCATCTCCATCTATTGGGCCAAGATCACCCACCCATGTTTCTCTAAGTTTATCTAATGTAGTAGAGCTATTTGTTACCAGGGACTGATAAATATTTGAGATTTTATGGTCCTGTAGATCACCCATAAACACCTTGGCTTCAATAGGACTAAATTCGGGGAGAGCCTCTATCCCTGAAATGCTAGGATAGATGGCGTGCCTAAATTGAAGGTATTTATAGAATTGAGTTTTTGGCATCTGATACTCTTGCTGGAAGTCTTGGAAGGATTTCAGGACAGAGCCTCGCATCACATCTTCTAGCGTAGAGATTCCTATAATGGCCCACCCATGAAATCTGGGTAGAGCAGCCAGCTGTGGCAGTCGACCATTGTGCCACAGTGGGGTTTCCCCAGTCAGCTTGTCCCACCATCCCATCTTACGGAGGGACTATTTCCACACCTGAAATACTACCCTCGTGGCTGGCGGAAGAGAGTTGCGCGGGTGCGCCAAGTACAATATGGTATGGAGGGTAGACTCTCCCATGCACTTCGCTCCACTGCATATGCGGGGTCCCCATACCACCATTCATTTAGTACTAGCAGGTGCGATGCCATCATATAGTACGATTGGACATTTGACGTAGCCAACCCCGCACAGTACGTCAACTGAAAGCAAGTCTAGAAGCCCCTTCGCCCACAGAAATTGGCCTAATACCGTGTTAACTTGGCGAAACCACTTTGGGAGAACCGAATATGGATGATTCTGCAATTGGTAGTGAAGACGCGACAATGATACCATTTTAAAAATAGCCGATCTGCCATAAATGGAGAGAGGCATGTACGACCAAGCCTTCATCTCCTTGCGTACCCGCGCCCATATCGGGACAATCTTTCTATCCCATGACACGCTTAGCAAATCCGACAGGAAAACTCCAAGATATTTTACTCCCTCCATAGTCACCTGTACTGCCGATGCCCAAGGCCCCAGTCCTGCCATTCCCCCAAGCACCCACAGGGTGGATTTACGGGGATTCATAAATAGACCCGAGGACTCCCCAGAGATATGCATGATACAGAGCAGCCTCGGTCCTGTCTTGTTGATATCAGTTAAAAAAAATAGAACATCATCGGCATATAATGCGATGCGGTCCGAAAGCCCATGTGCCCTCTCAAAGCCTGCTACCTGTGCATCCATCTGCACCCTTCCCTCCAGGGGCTCCATTACCAAGGCCCAAAGATATGGCGACAAGGGACACTCCTGGTGGGTACCCCTTCCAATTGAGAATGTGAAGGAGGTGGATCCCGCTACATGCAGCGATGCTTTCAGGTCTGTATACAGTAATTTTAAATATGACAAAAACCGCAGACCCATATTATGGCGGTCTAGGAGTGCGAACAGGTATACCCAACTGAGGGAGTCAAATGCCCTATCCATATCTGCCAGCAATAGGGCAGCCTGTTCTCCTAATCCCTGGATGGTGGATATGGCAATGTGCGCTCGGCGGATGTTGTGGTGCGTAGCTCTCTGGGGTATAAAGCCGTCCTGGTCAGGATGAATCAAATTGGTTATATGGGGTTGGAGGCGGTTGGGAAAAGCCTTGCCAAAAATTTTGGTCTCAACAATCAACAGAGAAATTGGGCAGCATGAGGCGTGTTGGTCTGGGGGTCAGCCCGGTTTATGAAACACAACCACTTCCGCAGGTCTCCTGTCTCGCGGAAGGCAGCCTTGGTCTCTCGCTTCGTCAACATCTCTAAGGAAATGGGGCCCCAATTTAGGGAAGTATTAGATAAAAAACTTGCATGGGAATCCATTGGGACCCGGCGCCTTTCCAGAATTTAAGTTCCTCAGCGCTGTGCAAAGCTCCTCCTCAGTGAGCGGGAGGTCTAGCTCTGCGCGTGCCTCATCTGAGAGGGCCCGGGGCGGTAAGTCATCTATAAAGCGGTGTATCATGCCTTCCTGTAGAAGCTCCTTAGGGGTGTACAGCTCTGCAAAGTAACTTGCAAAGCTCTCTGCTGTTAGAGAGGGGTCACTGAGAGCCCTTCCATTCGGGCCCGGTATACTGGGAAGGACCTGAGGGTGCAAGGCTCCCTGACACAGTCTGTGGAGTAGTTTATTGGACTTGTCGCCCCATTGGTAAATCCTACTGCGGGATGTCAGCCACGCCAGACGGGCCTCATCCATCAAAAGGTTGGTGTGAGTCTGTTGCGCCAGCACCAGCTGTCGGCGCATCAAAATCCCTCCCTCTCCCCAACTACTCCGCTCAGGTTCCATTATGTAGGCCTCCTATCTCAGAAGCAATTCCCTCCGGGTTTGATGCGCTGCTGCACAAAACAAGATGTCTACTCTCCGTATGGTTAGCTTCATAGCCTCCCACAGGATTTCAGCCTCCGCTACCAACCTTACGTTTGTGTCCAAGTATTGCTCGATTGCCTGCCCCATATGCTCCCGATATTTCTCATCCTGCAGATTCCAGGGGGAGAGACGCCAGCGAAAGGGCAGTTTCTCAGGACCCAACTGTACCATAAGAACGACTGGGGAGTGATCGACAAACCTCTTGGGAGGATCTCTACTGCCCTCACTCTACTGGCGGCACCTGATTGTACGAATATATAATCAAGGTGGGAGTAGGAATCATGCGTCGTCGAGAGATAAGTGTAACCCTACTCTTCACCATGTAGCCGCCGCCAGGGTTCCGCCCAGCCTAACCCCGTCGATAGCGAGTTCAGTTTGGTAGCTTGATGAACATTGGAGTATCCCCCTGGTCTCCATCTATCTTTGGCCATTTCCATCACATCGTTCCAGTTGACCCCTACTATCACCAATCCTTCCGGTTTATCCGCCCACAGGGTCATAAGACGCTCAACTAGTGCCCACGGCAGCGGCGGGGGCATATACACAGCCCAATACCACCTGTTCCTTATAAATAGTGCCCCTAACAAATATGTATCTCCCCTGACTGTCTGTCCATGTCTTAGTGCATTTGTATGGAACCCTGCGAAGGATTAGAATCGAAACCACACGAGAACCCCTAGTGAAGCCAGAGTGGTACACTTGAATATTGCCATATCTGAGGAGACACAACGCTTTCCCATTAAATGCATCTCCTGAAGCATCAGGATGTCCGCACAATAGCGCTTGGCCTCATGGAGTATAGCCCCTCTTTTTACTTTGTCTAGTGCTCCTCTGATGTTCCAACTCACTATCCGAAGATCCCCGGCCTGAGTTCGCGTCCTATCAATTGGAACTGCCATCAGTGGATCCTGGGACTTTGGTATGTGGGACAATTATCATCCAGTGTGTGAGTAGTGGCCATGGATAGCAGTGACGCAGTGCAAACATGCAACATGTGTTCCCCAACTTTCCCCCACCCTCCCCTATAGATCAAAACTGCTGAAGTATCGGTCGCGGCGGAGGTGGCTTGCAGACCCCAACGGGGTCCCCGTTGCCCCCGCCAATGGTTCCCCAATAACCCGCCCATAGTCAGTGGGCGTTCCCCTTGACTATTGAGAGTCTGACTAGCCCCTCCTCCTGCCTCATTGGTCGAAGCAGTTGACACCAACCATCCCCTGTCCGGGGAGACCCAGAATGGCTATGAGGCCGAAGTCCCCTGTTGGGGCACCGATGTGGATCTGTTAGGATTGCTATAGGATTGAGATCAACGTCTTGACCGTGACCTTCTGTTTCCTTTAACTTTGGTCTTGGGTGGTTTACGGACAACATCGCAGGACGATGAATTTGATTCCATTCTTGGTGGCGTGTGGGGCCGAATCTTCACTGTCTCGTCTGTCCAGCTGAAGACGTCCTCAGGCAACTCGAAGAAAAGCGTGCGTGATTGGTATACCACCCTCAGTCTGGCGGGGTACAGCAAGGCATATGGAATTTTAGTTCACGAACGCGGGCCTTGGCTGCCATGAATCATTGTCGCTTCTGTTGGACCAGCTGCGTATAGTCTGGAAATACATGGATGCGGGCGTTGTCGTACGTCAGGGGTTCTTTAGCTCTGGCTTGCTTTAAGATCATGTCTCTGTCATGATAATTCAAGATCTTTGCGATGACAGGTCTCGGTCTGGCTCCCGGAGGCGGCTTCTGCATCAAGGACCTGTGTGCCCTTTCAACAATGAAACAGCAGGACAGCGATTCCGGGAGAAGCCAGGTCATGAGCCACTAAGTTAGGAATCATTCAATGTCCCCCCTTCACATCCTTCAGAGTATCCTACAAAGTGTAGATTGTTTCTCCTGGCCCTGCCTTCTGCATCTTCCACTCACAATGCGAGGCCTCTGGTGACCATCTCCAATGACGCAACATTTTTCTGTAGGGTAGTGACCGAGTCTTCCACCTCTGAAATCCTGGTCTTGGTCTCTGTAATCCGCTCCACTGCGTTCCATAGATCTTGCCTAATAAGCATGACATTAGAGCCAACCGCTCCAATCTTCGCATCCAAGGTGTCCCTAGACTACTTGATGGCCACTATAAGAGCTGCATTGTTCGTCATGCCTCCAGTTGTGCCTCCTTGTTCGACTGCCGAGGCCCCTGCTCCGGTGTAGCAAGCCTTGTACTTTGTTTAGCGGAGCCTCCCGCCATTTTGTCTTTCGTCATGTAGCACTTCGGACCCTAATCCCTCAAGATAGCGGCTCTATGACCCCCGAGTCGGGCTACCAGGATGGCCCGGGCTTGTAAATCTTGCGGTGTGTGGATCTTCCCTTCTTGCCTTTTCCGCAGTCTATGTTTGTTTCTGCATGAGATCTCAGGATATCAGGACTCGGGCTGAGAACTCTTGCCCAGAAGCCGCACCAAGTTCTAACCCGGCCGCTTCTGCAGACAGTCGTGTCTCCTCCCCCTCTAATAGGTGTCCCACTGTCCGCCTGTTTGCTGCTCCCACTCATCGAGGCTAGTACGACTCAAGGCCTGCACCTGGTTCCTGTGCCGTAAATGTTGCCTAGGTCTGGGTCTTCACCAGGCAGGTGTCACTTTTGCGAGGTCCAGCCGTCACCAAGCCGGTCCCCTCTCCACAAGATCTCGACCTCCAAGGGGGGTATGTTTTTTGTGTGTATGTCCGGTCCCGGTGGGCCAAAGCTCAGTTAAGTCCCCGGTCTCGTAGCAGCCAGTGACCCAATACTCTGCTCTGCTCCGTAATACAGCTGGTGGCCCCCTAGTGTTATCGAGGGCAGTACTACACGGGGCCTGCACCTCGTTTCAGCAGTATATATGCACCTTGAAGCTTAATAAAGCTTTCCCTGAAAAAGCTTATGAGGTTTAGTGCTTCATTATTACAACACTGCATAGGGCCTCCCTCCACTGAGCAGGTCTCACTGTCCCATGGGGCCCAACCGCTATACAACCGGCCCTCACACCGCAGGCCTGTACGCCGTAGCAGCCGAGGGTCGTAGTCACACCCGCCAGCCCATGTACAACCAGCCGGGGCTCCGTGCAATCTTCGGGGCCTTGTGGTAAATAATTTAATTACCGGTACTTAATTTGATGCGGAAAATTAATAAGAATAGCTCAGTAAAATAAGAGGCAGAATCCGTGGTATTAGAGATTCGGAACGGGCTTTATTCCAATAACAATTCGAATTGTTGGCTTCATATTCCATCACCACGGAGGTTCAGGAAGTGAAGGACCCTACATTATTGACAGGTAATCATTTTTATAGAAGAGGCATTACAGTGAAACAGATGCAGGAGGCGTAACATTTGATAACAGAGATAAAGATATACATGCGTAACTAAAATGGGTGTAACTAGGCGTAACTAAAGAACGTCATTAGGTATGATGTCACAAATGGATGGTTCCATGAAAGAATTTCGCAATGTCAGCAAAAATACTTGGCAGAGATGCGCGCGCAGCAGCATGACGTGTGATTTGACGTGCAACTAGGAGGAGAATGGGACTTGACATTTAGCTCTACATGTGGAGACAAAAGTCTGGGGTTATGTCAACCTAATCCCAAATCATATCTAATATCCTATGTTTAAAGAACTGTGTTATCCAAAAAGAGAGGTCTCTTAGGATAGAATCTTATTCTATACTGACTATACTGACTGTTAGTGCGTGTACAAGCGTCTAAGTGTCTACACTAGAAGCGAGGGGTAGGAATATTCCATGGTAACAGGGTTTATGAATTACTTGCATGAGGACAGCGAGGCCTGGCCCCTTTGCACGGTAGCTGGAGGAATGTTTACCTAAACTGCTAGACAGGAATGCATCGGATGAGGGGCGGAGGAGATAATCTTGAAGGTGAAGTACAGTTTTCTGGCAGGCTATGGGCTGGATCAGGCACCGTTAGCCGCGCAGGGAGTAAGACAAAGTTCATGGTCACAGATGCAGGCTCAGACTGGAGCTTTCAGAGGCAGAAGGCAAGAAAAGGCTTGGTGGCAGAATCAGGGCCTACTCGCCTGGACTGTAAAATGGGATAAATGAACCATATAAAGCCGGTGGCCTTTCATACTTTAGGAATAGAATATCCAGCCCATTCATGGCGGATCTGAAAGAGGACATGTTGACGGTGGACGCACATGTGTTTGCGTCTTCATAACTGGAACTGGAGGGAACATACATGTACTTGTGACTTATACATGAAACCGTTGGGGTCCAAGATAGGGGACATAACCGACCATAAAAATCCATATTTCCACATTCCCTCCTTGTCCCCTACTTGCCCTTAGGAGATATCAATCTTCATCAATCCATCGATCTGTTCATATAACATCATTTGTTCTTCTTTCTTCTTCCGAGATCTCGAACGAAAACTTGGATGTGGGATACACGAGGTGGCACATAGACCACAAATCGCTGGCCCACATTGTAGACATAAACAGCAACTGAATAGTATGAGAAAGCCAATACCTAGGAAGGAGAGCATTCTCCATCCCCAGGCTGACAACACGCCCCAGAACCAACCGGACCAAGTCCAGGTGCCTGGACTCTGGTGTATCTGGCTTACAATCTTATGAAGGCGGGTTATGGCTTTATATACTGACGGTGAATTTTCTGGTATGAAAATGCAACAACTTGATCCGATGACCCTACAAGCTCCGCCCCTATCGGCCAGGATGACGTCAAGGACAAGACGATTCTGAAGCACAACAATCCGCATAGCAGACTGCTCTTCTGTTAAATTGCCTAAGGCGGAAATAGTTTCGTTCACTACTGCTTCAAGGGTTCTGGTTAATCTACGTATCAACTTACTATTAGTGACTGTACCTATATAGGGGAAGAAACCTTTATTGAAATCTGTGTATTTTTCCCATGCTGTTTCAGTGTAATCGACGATTGGGAGATCTCTCTGCTGTCTATTGTGTACTAAATGAGTATTTCTATGATAATCAGGAGGAGCTAGGAAAACAGGTGGTAGGAGGAATGCTATGTAACAGGTACCATCCCAATCTAGAGGTAGGCGTATATATGCGGTCTGGCCACATATAAAGTAGGAATGACGAGAAGCTCTAAATGTAGACTTGCCTTGATCACTGAATTTTATCACAGTGGTGCATTTACTATGGCCCATGTGTATGGAGCCATTCTTTCTTATACATAGTTCCCCTTTTACTGGGAATACCGACATGGCGGGCAATATTGGTGTAGCTTCAGATTCAACGTTCAGGATCATGAGGTTAAGTGTAAAATTACCTAATCCATATACTTCATTTTCTAGATCAGTTCCTGTTCTTTTGGGAAGTCCCTCCTTGTTAGGGTAGCAGACTTTAAGCAAAACTAAGTTCAGGTTTCCCCATACCCAGTTGTCTTGATAAGCTACTGAGTTTGAATCTAAGGAATTAATTAAACTAAACCATGCTCCACAGGAGCCATTGTGTGTGAACGGATATGGAAAGAGGGGCAAAACTCCCTTATAGTTCTGATAGGGAGGGAGTCGGCCACATATCCAACAATTTGTAGCATTGCTAGTCTGATGGGAATGATGTAACATACTAATAAAAGTGTTATTGCGCAGCGCAAATCTATAGGACAACTCATGCGGGGGTAATTCACTAAAAGAATGTTCAGCAGTAACATTGTAAACATGTTTAGAAATAGGATAATATATGTGCAACAATATACTTGCAGCTATTATTAAAAGATATAAGAAAAACAAAATTAATAACGTCACTGTACAATGACTACGCAGTGATTTACAGTACGCATGTTTTTTCAACTGCATCTTTCGGTTTCTTTCTCTATTCAGGTCTAGGGGATACATGTCAGAGACAAATTCGACCGATTCACCTTGGAGAGGACTTAAACAATCAAATTGTCTGACTTATTAGACCGTAATTTTAGTTTGTATAGTTCCTTATCGCTTTGTTCAACCAAAGGAAGCTTTGAGTCAATCGGTGAAGACACGCGAGGTGTAATGTTTACATCAGACGGTAGTCCATGAAATTTCTTGATATGACTTGAATGTAACCATCCTTTGCGACCTTCGATCTTCACGGCTGTCCTCGTGGTGAGTAGTACAAGTTGAGGCGATTTCCACCTAGGATCCAGCTGAGTCTTCCGGTCAAAATTCCGCACTAACACCAGGTCCCCGGGAACTACGTCATGGGGTTTCACCTCGGTGTTGTCGGGAAAGGCTGCAGCTACCTGTGAACGACAAGATTGTAGTGCAGACATCAAGGAAGCCAGGTAATCTGTCAGCATATTACAGTCAACATCAGTTATTTTGCGTGGTATAGGCGTCCCCCACATATTTGGTGGTCTGCCAAAGATCACCTCATAAGGGGATAGCCCTGTTCGAGAGTGCGCTACCATTCTCATGTAAAAGAGTGCAACTGGTAAGGCTACTACCCAATCGACACCTTTCTGTCTACATATTTTGGACAATCTAATTTTCAGAGTTTGATTATGTCGTTCCACGAGACCTGCTGCCTCAGGGTGTCGGACACAGTGAAATCTCCATTGATAGCCTAACAAAAGTGAAACGTGTTTCATTAGTTCGGATGAGAACGGCTGGCCGTTATCTGAGTAGACAACACGTGGTAAACCGTACCGTGGGAAGAATTCTCTAACCAACTGTTTGGCAGTAGTCGGGGCAGTGTAATCTGAGACCGGGTAGGCTTCTGTCCAACGGGAAAGAGCACAAACAACTACAAGAACATATTTGAATCCTCGACATCGTTCCATCTGGATATAATCCATCTGGAGGACTTCAAAAGGGTGATCAGGAGGCTGAAATCCACCCTGTTCTACGGGAATGCTTTTACCTGGGTTAAACTGACAACAGATCATACAGGTACGAACTTTTTGTTTAGCTGCTGCTCGTAAATGTTTGTTGAACCAAATGTGTTGAATGCTGTCTAGCATAGCCTTTTCTCCTAGGTGCGCTGGACTATGTATTGTATTAATGATAACTTGAACCATAGAGTCGGGAAGAAACCATATAGATTTTTCCTTCGTCATCCATCCTTGATTCGTTTGGATCCCTCCTAATTCAGTCCATTTCTTTATTTCATCTGGTGTAGCATGTGTCTGTATGTCAATTACGTCAAGAGCGGGATCCTTAACCGTCATGCAATGTGTTGGTGTCAGAACTATTGTCTTTGTCATGTCAGATGTGTGAGTTTGATTCTGAGCAGTCTGTTTAGCTGTTCTGTCAGCTAGGTCATTGCCTTGGGAAATGATATCAGTAACTTTCGTATGAGCTTTACATTTCATAATTGATATTGCAGTGGGTAGATGTATTGCATCTAATAAGGCATGAATGAGGGGTCCGTGCTGAATGTGGGCACCGTGAGAAGTTAAATAACCTCTCTCTCGCCACAGTACGCCGAAGTCATGTACAACTCCGAATGCATAACGTGAATCAGTGTATATGTTGACTTTCTTATTTGTGGCTTGAATACAGGCTTGTGTCAGAGCGATGAGCTCTGCTGCTTGAGCTGACAAGGTATTTATGCAATATGTTTCAATGACTTCAGTGTCTGTTGTGACTGCATACGCGGCCACTAGCTCTCCTGTACTTGTTCTCGTACATGAACCATCTACATACAACGTCAGGTCTGGATCTGACAATGGGACGTCTGTCAAGTCTTGTCTGGGTTTCGTCGTGATAGTAATAACTTCAATACAATCATGTGCTAGTGGGTCTGTTCCGTTTACTGGCAAAAGTGTGGCAGGATTCAATGTACTACAACGTCTGATTTCTATGTGTGGCTGAAACAATGTCAATTCGTAACCGGTAAGTCTTGCTATAGTCAAGTGTTGTGTTTGCGTTCGGTTCACAAGAACCTCTACTGCGTGTGGTACTTGTACTGTCAATGGATGTCCTAACACTATGGCATCGCTTTGTCTGATTGCTAAAGCTGTCGCTGCCACTGATTTCAGGCACGCAGGCAGAGCCTGAGCTACGGGATCTAATGTACTAGAAAAATAAGCACATGGTTTGTGTGATCCTGCTTGTTCCTGTGTGAGTACTGACAAAGCAGTACCTTCGCGTTCTGTAACAAAGAGTGTAAACTGTTTACTGTAACATGGTGTTGCTAGGACAGGTGCTTGACATAAAGCTTTCTTTAGGCTTTCAAAAGCTTGTGTATGTTCCTGAGTCCAAGGGAGGACAGTCGATGTGGCCGCCTCCTGTGTTGTCAACTGAATGAGTGGTTTTGCTAGAAGTGCATACTGAGGGATCCACTGCCTACAATATGAAGTGAGGCCTATAAAAGCCCGTACCTCCTTTTGTGTCTTGGGTATTGGCATGTTAGCAATTAACTGGATGCGATCTGACGTAAGCTGCCTTCCCTCCTTGGACAGCGAGTGCCCAAGGTAAACAACTCGCTGGACACAGAATTGCAGCTTAGAAGGGGACACCTTGTGCCCCTTTTCGGCCAAAAATTGTAAAACCGTCAGTGATGCTTTTTCACATTCAGTTTCGCTTCTAGCGGTGATCAGCAGATCATCGACATATTGAAGCAGGGCAGTGTTGACTGGCATGTGGATACTGTCAAGTTCTCTTTTCAGTGCTTGGCTATAGATGCTGGGGCTTTCTGTGAATCCTTGAGGTGCGCGTGTGAATTTAAAGCTTCGTCCATTTAAACTAAATCCGAACAAGTATTGGCTTTCCGGATCTATTGGGACGCTGAAAAAGGCATTCTTGAGATCAATTACAGTAAAGAATGTTGCTTCGGAATCAATGGCTGTCAGTAATGAAGAAATGTCTGGAACTACGGGGTATTGTGGTACAATACATTTATTTAATTCGCGCAGATCAATAACCAATCGATATACTGGCGGGGCTTTTGGATCAGTTCGTTTAAGGATCGGAATTATCGGGGAATTACATACATTGGAGTCGGTTTCCACAACCACTCCTTGGGTAATAAGCTCGTCAATGATTTGCAGTAAAGCCACTACAGCATCTGGGGGTAACTTGTATTGTCGCATTCGTGGTAGTACCACTCCTGTCTTTAGTGTGACTCGATATGGTGTAATGTTCATGCAACCAACATCTGTAGGGCCTTGCGCCCATGAATGTGTGGGTAAAGTCTGCAGTCGGTGATCCATGTCTCGGGACACATAGTGCCCTTTGAAATCACGTAAAAACAATCTTACTCCTTCCGGAGAACAACATATTATAGCTCCTAGAGCTTTCAATGTTTTTATACCTAACAGGTTTTCTGGACATGATTTAGTAAGCAATAAATCTGTAGTTCGTGTCAAGGGACCAATCGTAAGTGGAAGAGGCTGTGATACTTCGTTAATGATAGGTTTTCCTGAAAAACCAAGGGAAATATTCTGTGAGCCTGAGAGGGGTGCCCCTGGAACTTCACTACGTTTTATGGTTGTTCGGCTTGCCCCTGTATCAAGTAAACATTTTCTATCCTGGCCTAATAGTTCACTGTGTACATAAGGTCCTTCTTGATCTACAGGGACCTCGATAAGGGGTAAGCCAACTTCCCTCTCTAGGCTGTTTCATGAGTATCGTTGATAATCAGGGTAGTCATACTGTGCGGTCTGGTACATCTGTCGTGTCGTTGTTGGTGTGGCAGCAATAGGCTGCGGTGGTGGAGCTGGCATAGACTGTTGCGGAGCTGGCATGGCCTGTGCATGCTGCGGGGCTCCTTGTTGGTTCTGATCCTGTCTAAGTGGCCGTGGTCTTTCTTTTGTATTACCTATGGCGATATTATGTTTTAAAACTGGACAATCGTGTACATAATGACCTGGCTGTTTACAATAGTTGCATGTCCCTTTTACAGAACCTGCTGAAACACTGGACTGTGTCATACCCTTTTTATGACCGTCAGCTGGAACTGTCTGGGAAACTAGCATTTTCATTTTCGTGTCTTTCATGCGTCTTTGTTCATGTTCTTGTTCCTCTCTAATTCTATTGTGATGGTACTGTAGCATTTGTAACATTTGTGACGGAGTGTTACCTTGCCAGGTACTCTCGAATTTCAATACTCTATTCTTAACTTGGGGCAGGGCATTTTCAACTAATTTTGTCACAAACAGATGTGGATACGATTCGCTACTTGCTTTTATTCCACTATTTATACCAAAACATTTTTCGAATCGGGCATAAAAATCACTAGTGTCTTCATCTTGCTTTTGTTTACAGGCTGAGATTGCACCCCAGTCTTCCTTTTTCGTAGTTAATAAACGTGGCAGTACCTGTACTAATAAACCTGGTAGTATTTTGGTCTTCTCCCCAAGCCCTAAACCTGGACCTCGAGCTGTTTCTTCGTTTTCTAATGCTGTCCAATCTATCTTTTGGTCTCCCACCTCCCAATCCTTTTCTTTGAGTTTTTCATAAATGCCCGCAGGCATTAATACCTTTAATATTTTCATAATGTCGGGATAGGTATACTCTCCCATGAGCAACATGTCTTTAATTTCACGGTGGAAACCCGCTGGGTCTTTGTCATGACTGGGTACCACTTTCTTCATTTCTAATAGTTCCATTTTAGATATGGGTGTGTATACAAACACACGTTTAAACTGATTGTCATCACCTTTTATCGGGTGGACTTCGCGTAAGGGATTCTGTCTATCCATATAATACGTCGTTCTTTCCTTGATGGGCAGTGAGACATGTTCGGGGCATACAAAAAGAATGTACTGCTTTCTGGATTCTAGTATTTCTCTAATTAACTCAGTACCTGAACCTCTCCATTTATTCGTGAGTAATTCAGTTAATATATCAGGTAAGGGACCAGGATCGGAGTGTTGGCTTTTATATAATATAAGGAGTTGTTGAATCATGTAGATACCTGCTAAACGCTGTTCATCTGGGGTGAGGTTCAAAAACGTGTGTGCTAGTGTATCATCACTATATTTTCCGGGACTGTCAACCCAGTGAACGGCTGACCTGGCTAATTCTTGTTCGTCCATAGAATCGAGTATATGATAACCCCTTCGTTCTCGGAGTAATTTGTCAGCGGCTTGGAACGAATGTTCGGGGGACCTTATATTTATTATAGGGGTTTGGAAATTTCTGTTATTTTCTGGACGTATCGGACGTATCGGATCAGTAAAGCATCTAGTATTATTACAAGATCTTCCTCTACCTACATAGGCCATTGTTTCTAACTGTCCTGTGGGCAGTTCTAATTCTTCCTCCTCCTCGTTTTGTTCAGGCTGGTCTACCGCCAATCTTTCTTCGTGTATTCGTTCTACTTCTTTGCGGATCTTTCGGCACATAGCTACTATACTTAATAGTCTATCATGTCTCCCCTCTGATATATTCCGACTCCATGTGGTAAGAATCCGCATTTCTTCCGGATTTACCCCTGGTCGGTCTTGATTTCTGATCACACAATTTATGAGGAAACGTAACAGTTCCCCCTGTATCTCCACTTTCTGGTACTCCATGGCTCTATTAATACATTCAGAATTTCGCCCTGACTGGACAAAGTGATATATATTTTCTAAATGTGTAGTCATTCCTGGTAGCCTCCCTAAATATATTGCAGCTCGTCGGATACGTAATGATGCCAGCAGCATTTCATCCTCTTTGCCGGGCACAGGGTCATATCTACAATCTACTAGAAGTTCCTTAAGCATGTCGGGAGTTACTAGTTTGGGCGTACGTTGGTGGGCTAATTCTTGAAAGGAAAGTTTATTTACTCTGGGTGGCGTGGAAAAAATGTTTGTTGTACCTCCTGTAGCACCGCCTGGGGTGCTGGATGTGAAAGGATTCGTTGAACGTGATATAGCAACCATAGGTGTGGGTACAGCTGTAGAAACAGACGTGCTTGCCGGAACTTGTGTCGGAGTTTGTTGTTGCGGAGGTACAGACGGAGGGTCTTGGCGTTGAACCCCCTCGGCAGGCGGTCTATGTGGTGCAGTATTAGCATACTCGGGAGCTGCGTCGTCTAAATAAGAGGAAAGGAAAACATCTTCTGCGGTTCTGGGATGCCCTTTGGGATGTGATTTTATCGGAAACAACGGAGGTGGCAAGTCTTTTGGTATCTCCGGAGTAGCCTTAGGTAACCCTTCGGCCAGAAGAGGGTACATACCATTCATAAGGGCATTTCTTTGTCTGTCTACTTGTTCTGCTTTTGCTCGGGTACCTTCTTCAATTAATAGATTTTCTCGGACTTTATTTGAATTCTCCTTACTCTTCTCTTCCTGTCTGAGTGCTTTTTCTGTACGTCTATACGATTCTTTACGCCATAATTCAATGGCATCTTTCTGTGATTGTCTAGCTTTCTTTTTCCATAATTCTTCCTCTACTTTCATGATGCAATCTGCATCCCAGGTCCCAGCTGCGGGCCACCTCTGACTTTCTGGTAATTCCTTGGTGTAGTCTACCCATAAATCAAGAAATAATATGGCGTCTAGGCCATGTTTATGATACATGAAGCACCCTGGAGTGTCCCTAGGAGGAATGGGAACAGCTTCTTCGAGTACCCCTTTTCTAGTTTTGATCTGTCTTAATTTCGAAAAGAGCGGCATATTGAGAACTGATCTGATACCTAATTTTGAACACGTTTAATACAACAAAACACAATAATGAACAGTCATTCACACCACAATATGCAGAACGTATTTAAAACATTTAACATTTAACATTTAATGAACAACAATGATGGCCATTTAGGGAACTAGTCACTAAGCATAATACTCGGCACTAACTAGGTAATTCTGAATTATATACTAGACATACTAGATATACTGCTAAACAGTACAGATACACTGCTGAAACAGTGCAGACCGGATTTGTGTACCCAAACCCGTCTTGACCGGCACAACCTATGTGCACGTCAGAACGCCTCCCCGGCAATGGTACTCACCGGGTAGCTCGGAACGGAAGGCCTCGGAACTGAACTGAACTGGACTTGGACCGGACTGGACTCGACTCGAAACTTCGGAACTTCGGAACCTGGTGGGCCTCTGTATACCTTGGATCTTGCTCTCTCAGCTAGGCTCTGGTCGGGATACTTCGCACTTCTCACCGCCTCGTCTGGGTGTTGATCGCAGCCTCAGTTACCCCCGCTCGGCAGGAGGGAGATACAGGAAATCCTGTGGGTACGCGTTGTTGTCCGTCCAGCTGTGGCAGGAGACCGGGCCTGCAACGCACCTCCGGCGCGTGAGATGAGAAAGTGTCCCTGTTCGGGCGCCATATATGTGGTAAAGAATTTAATTACCGGTACTTAATTTGATGCGGAAAATTAATAAGAATAGCTCAGTAAAATAAGAGGCAGAATCCGTGGTATTAGAGATTCGGAACGGGCTTTATTCCAATAACAATTCGAATTGTTGGCTTCATATTCCATCACCACGGAGGTTCAGGAAGTGAAGGACCCTACATTATTGACAGGTAATCATTTTTATAGAAGAGGCATTACAGTGAAACAGATGCAGGAGGCGTAACATTTGATAACAGAGATAAAGATATACATGCGTAACTAAAATGGGTGTAACTAGGCGTAACTAAAGAACGTCATTAGGTATGATGTCACAAATGGATGGTTCCATGAAAGAATTTCGCAATGTCAGCAAAAATACTTGGCAGAGATGCGCGCGCAGCAGCATGACGTGTGATTTGACGTGCAACTAGGAGGAGAATGGGACTTGACATTTAGCTCTACATGTGGAGACAAAAGTCTGGGGTTATGTCAACCTAATCCCAAATCATATCTAATATCCTATGTTTAAAGAACTGTGTTATCCAAAAAGAGAGGTCTCTTAGGATAGAATCTTATTCTATACTGACTATACTGACTGTTAGTGCGTGTACAAGCGTCTAAGTGTCTACACTAGAAGCGAGGGGTAGGAATATTCCATGGTAACAGGGTTTATGAATTACTTGCATGAGGACAGCGAGGCCTGGCCCCTTTGCACGGTAGCTGGAGGAATGTTTACCTAAACTGCTAGACAGGAATGCATCGGATGAGGGGCGGAGGAGATAATCTTGAAGGTGAAGTACAGTTTTCTGGCAGGCTATGGGCTGGATCAGGCACCGTTAGCCGCGCAGGGAGTAAGACAAAGTTCATGGTCACAGATGCAGGCTCAGACTGGAGCTTTCAGAGGCAGAAGGCAAGAAAAGGCTTGGTGGCAGAATCAGGGCCTACTCGCCTGGACTGTAAAATGGGATAAATGAACCATATAAAGCCGGTGGCCTTTCATACTTTAGGAATAGAATATCCAGCCCATTCATGGCGGATCTGAAAGAGGACATGTTGACGGTGGACGCACATGTGTTTGCGTCTTCATAACTGGAACTGGAGGGAACATACATGTACTTGTGACTTATACATGAAACCGTTGGGGTCCAAGATAGGGGACATAACCGACCATAAAAATCCATATTTCCACAGCCTCACCACCGTCAGCCCGGGCTCCGTCTGTCCTGTGCCTGACTCCGGCCCCCAGGGTGTCCACCGGACCCCCCGCGCAGCCTGATCTGGCCGCCGGGATGAAACAATGGAAGAGGGGGAGGTAAGAATGAGGAGCACTCACCGGGCCGCCGCCGAAATCCTCCCAGCCATGCGGATGCCTTCTCCGCCACCGCCCTCGCTCTGAGCCAGCTGCCAGGCGCTGACACAGTCTTCTACCAGCCCTTCCTCGCACGGAGCACTTCAGTGCTACTGCGTCCTTCGATCACTGCTCTGGCTGCCGCCCAGATGGCTCTGCCTCAGTTTCCCCTGCCAGGCCGCCAAGTTCTTACGCCGCTGCTGCCACTGCAATGACACTTGTCCCAGCTCACCTGTGTGCCACGATTGCCACTGACCAACTCCACCACTACTGCGGGATACTTTTCAGGAAAAAGAAATCAGATGAGACAGGATAAATGAAGGATATTTGGCATGGGCTGAGCGGCGCTCGCCTAATGCGCATCCACCATGATGGATCGCTAGGCCACGCCCTCCGGAAATAGTCAAATTTAGTAGAAACAATGTATTGCGTTCATTCAGGTTGATCAGGTAGAGTTTCTCTGGTCCTTTCAGCCGTAGGGACAGCAGAGCACTGTTAGAGGTGTTGGCCTTCACCACTAACCAGGACACTGGCTAATGGGGCTGTGAGGGACATATAGTCTTCCAAGTCTACTTAACCCTTGTGCTAGACATGGATACGTAGGCAGATCTTAACTCAAAGAGGTTATGTAGGGTTTACTCAAGGGGTAGTACAACACAGTCACAATAAACGCCAGACTGTCCTGTGGGTGATGATGAGCTTTTGTTAAAACGCAACACTTTTAAAACATCACTGTTGGAATTGGCACTTTCTGGTAGGCTGAGGCGAGGCTCTAGCCAGGCAGAACCTATCACTCTCGTCTGGGGCGGGTGATTACACACATTGTATAACCCGGGCTCGCGCTTGGGCAGCTTGGCACTGCGTAGTCAGGCTTATCACAGAGGTAATGTGTAAAGCATTTTCACAGCACTTACTCATGATACATTCTTTGAGCATCACAAGAAACTTCACACTGGATGTATGTAAATAACATTTGTATTCAACACACATAATAATCACCACAACATGAACATCATGTTTGCTAGGCATAAATCACATTTGAACTTATTTGCTAGCAGTACTAGTCCCAACCGTGTTCAAATGACATCAGTAATTTGCACAATTGGGAAAGATGCTATTCTACACCCCTCCCCAGCACCCTTATGTGGTGCAACATGTTCTCCACTCCCGGCCCACCCTAGCAATTCTTATACTTCAATACCACACAGTTAGAAGATGCACCCTGGGTCACAAAGATATCAGAAATATGTACATCAAATGTTTTATACCATCCTTCAGAATCACAGCGGGCTGAGGCCACATGGGTAAAACCAATGTCAAAAGTAATGTTCCTCTGGCAAGAAATATATGTGTAAGGCAACAACGCCGGCCAGTGTCGTGAATCACAGGCAGTATGCAGACAATCACTTACACAGACACACTCACACTGCACTGATACTCGGTGCAACAGATATCAGGCAGGTCTGTACGGAACGCAGTCGCAAACGTATGCACTCAGCACCCCAATGCGATGCACTGATACCCAGCAGGTCAATTGATAACACACTGCAGACCCTGTGGCCCCAAGCCTCCCTCCACCCACCAGCTCACCCTGGCTATCCTACACCCACCTATTGGAGATAACCAGTCCTACCACCAGGCACTAGGATGCCCGGGGCCAAAGTCATTCATAGTCAGGGTCCCAGAGAAGCAGTTGGGGGTAAGTACCAGGACTAATTAGGAGGCAGTTGTCATAGGGGTTTTGGCAGCCACTCGAGAGCAGGGCAATAGTCGGTCACACCAAAGGTGTCCACCAGGGGCTTTCGGCACCAGCCCTGCTCTGTGAAGCACAGGGGGCTCACGCAGTCTCTTGACCCTCTTCCGATCATTCTCGGAAGCATTCCTTTAGCCCAGTCAATCACTCTCACCACCCAGTCCCAAGCGGGCAAAACTACCTGGCAACACGCTGTGTGGAAATGTGTAATATTTTACTTAGCATAAGCAACAGCCATTTTGGCTGTGGTGTCCATTTTGTTTCCTTCGTTATTCTCCCGTCCTCTGCTGCTTGTCTTTTCACTCTGCTTGTGTTATCTATTTTAGTTGACTTCTTGACTCAGCTAAAAGCAATGTACGTGCTGAGGGTTTGTAGCTGCCAGTGCACCTGGTCTCAGATGTTAACTGTCGACCATTTACTGCTACCATAAGCATTCCTGCTCCCCCTCCCACTTTGCTAACCACGTAGTTATTCATCTGCCCTTGTTTGCTGATAACTATTTCCAAAACTTGATCTTCCTATTTCTGTTCACATTCTTACATTGCAGAAAACCGGTATAAAAGGGACGACGGTTGTGAATTCAGTGTACTACCTCCTGCAGCACTTAAGAGTCTTGTGTGGATGTGGTCCCACTCATGAGTGATTAATAAACTTGTTATTTATTCCAACTCCAGTGCGGATCTCTATTTTGTTGGTCTTTGGACCCGTGGACAAGAGGGTGAACCTGCACCAGTGTGCCCACTTTTAAGCACATTTCCACAGTTGGCGCCCGGCTCGGGCTCCATCAGAGATGCGGCTGTCCTACGGAGTGGTCTCGATGGAGGATTAAAATATTACTGAGAAAGCGCACTGCACGAGGAGATCTTTGTCTTTGCAGGCCAATGTGACTTTTTCGGTTTTCCCGATTTAACCCTCCAGGTGGTGGCCGGTCTCGACTGGGGTTTTCTTTGGTGTAATTTTGAAGTGACAATTAGGTCGACCAAGAGATCGGCAGGTGGGAGTTGGAGACTTCTGTTTGGTAAGATTGCTGAAGCGGCACTCTTGATTTGTTTGGCCTGGGCTTTTTGTTTAGATTTGTTATTCAATCTTTGCAAAGTTTGAAGGCAGGTAATGTGGAGATGTTTCTCCTTTTGGAATATTTGGTTGGAGTAGTAATATTTTACATTTATTTATAAAATATGCCTGTTCTCAGCACACTTCGTAGGTGGTGTTGCTGCTCTGGTGGTACCAAATTAAGCTTGGAACAAAGTCAGCCGGCTCCCCCAGAAGGGACACCTAATAGAGACATATGTTATATCCTGCTTATGCTGATGCAATGCCAATCTACCACCAGTGGAATGTTCATGTTATGATGCTGTCAGAATGTTGGGATTCTGCAGTGAGTAATGACAGTTGACTGGGCTGAGCTGCCTGCTAGCTGCTCCTGGTGGGGTCTTACTCTGGTCTTACCTTGTTCCTTATCTGGCCTACTTATGGTCTCCCTGTGATCTTGTACCATCTCCAATAAACCTACTTAAATCATCACAACTGAGTGGACTTGATCACTACAGTATGTATGTCAAATATGGTATTTCTTCCATAATGTACAGTCCACTATGGAACCAATGCACAAAGAAAGTTTCCGATCTACAATGGCCAGTGAATGGGTCATTTGATTCTAAAAAGGTTAAATATGTAGAGCAGTGTTTATTTAAAAGAAAAACCAGATAGGATATGTTTGATTGTGTGTGTATGTGGGAGAAAGAAGTCCGAGAGAGAGCGAAGAGAGCAGAAGCTATAGCAGAAAAAGAACAATGAAAAACGATATATCAAAAAGCGCTAGAAATAAAAAATAAAGAAAAGAAGGAAAAAATAGAAAAAGAAGATAGGGAACGTCGATTAGAGGTAAATGGCCAGTGTTCTATTACATGCCCTCTCTATTCCCTACTTGATACATCTAAGGATGATTGCATCTTATTAGAACGCCCCCCACCCCTGTATAAACTTCCCACTCCTAGTGCCCCTGATGAGGTTTCTGATGACGAGCACATGTCTTCAGACGACAAAGAACAAGATAAACAAGAAGGGCAACAGACTTGCTCTACTTTGACTAAAGCAGAAAAAGATAAATTAAAAACCACTGCTAGGGAGGAGGCTCGTTGGCATCACGCTGCATCGCTCATTGTAACTATGGTTCAACAGAGGAACAATACAGAGCCATTTTATTTTGTAGAAAAATTTGCTTGGGAGGTAATATTTGATTATAGACAAATTTCTCAGGAACAAGAGCCAGGCGATATAAATACTGATTATAAACGATTAACAGTGGGGAATTTTCCTTTTTCAGACCTATCTGTTATGATTGGACGAGTGGTTAAAATACGAGAGGTAACATTACGTTTACAAAAGGAGCAAGATCTAGCTAGAAAACAGAGAGGTATAGAAGCAGTTCATACTCAAGCACAGGACGTAGATGCTCCTTTGGAAGAGGTTGCACCCAGTAGTACTACAGTTACTCTGAAACCTATGTGTGAAGCTGCACCCCTGCATGTTCCTCCAAAGGGTGCGGGAACCAATGATGATAACACTTCGGATTATGCAAAGGGATATTTTATATATAATTGGGTTTACACTCCTTGGAGTAGAGCTGACGTGATGGCTCTTAAAGCTGCTTTGCTTGACCCCCGGAAAAAGCCTGCCGCCTTCTATGAGGAGGTGGAAGGAGCCATTAGCTCCTGCACTATGACCTTGCCAGATATTGATATGTTCTTCAGGCTTATTTTGCCTCCTGATATGTGGAGAACAATATGTAAAATAGATGACAATGTAGCATATGGTGATACCTGGGAACATTTAGAAAAAATAGATGCGAAAAGGGAGCCTGCACAGAAACCTCCGAAGGTGATATTAGTTCTTCCTAAAGCTATTGTGACTACGTTAAAGACTCTCATACCCCCTAAGAAAATAGATCGGACTACGTTAGCGTCCTGTAAACAGAAAATGGATGAGTCAGTTTCTGATTTCTTTTCAAGGTTTGAGGAAACAATCCATGATTTTAGTGGTCAGTCATTGGCCGATGATACGGGTAAGCATTTGTTTGTTGATAAATTTGTCGCTAATATGTTACTGGAAATAGCTAGTCACTTAAAGGCCAGCGAGAGTTCTTGGACCACGTCTTCCCCAGTTTCCCTTTTGACTATGGCCCAATATTATGAGCGACAGGAACAGGAAGCAAAAGGCAGGGAGGATAAGAAAGATAAAGCATTAAAGACAAAAGTTATGTTGGCTCAAATATATAGTCCACCATTTAGGGGAGGTGGAAGAGGCGGACGCGTAATGTATACACCTGGAGTGTCCCCTCTTCCTCAAGCAAATTTGTCCCCTGATCAGTGCGCTTAATGTAAAAAGACTGGCCATTAGCGTTCTGAGTGCCCTCTTTTGCGAGGTCAGCAGTATCAGTGGGGAAGGGGCAGTATAGGAGGACAGCCAGGGAATTCAGGAAGCAGGGGACTCGCCCCAGATTTGAAGCAGTTGAACAAGGACAAAATCACTCTAATACGTTTGAAAGACGAAATCAATATCAAATGTCTGATTATTCTGCTGATGCCCTTGCGGATTCCGACTATGCATAGAGATGCCTAGGATGGGGTAAGGAACCGGTTGAGGTGCCAGTAGGTCAAATGGGTCTCTATGTTGACGCAAAGGTCTTGGTATCTACTGATCGGTTTCTGGTTGATACAGGGGCTACCCAAGTGCTCTGTCTAAAAAAATTGTTCCTAGTGCTCCCCTGTCTGGCACAATGATAACATCGATAGGATTCGATGGGACACCTACACCTAGCCCCCTTTCACAGCCACTTGAATTCAGACTTGATAAATTCACTGCAGCATGTCCATTTTTGCTTTCCTCTACCACACCTGACAAAACTGGGGGTATCGATATGCTTAAATATTTTCGTGCCACAATACGTTGTTCTCCGGAAGTTGTGCATGTTATTTTGAATGACAATTATCCAATGGTTGAGAGATTTTGTCTTATCAATGAAGATGTCGCTCTGACATCCTTACCCAGTACTTTGTGGGCTAAATCAGATACTGATGTGCGTCAAATGGTTATTCCACCTGTACATATTCAAGTAAAGGAGGGTGTTTCATTGCCTCGACTGCCCCAGTACAAAATATCCCGAGAAGGTGAAGAAGCATTAGCACATATTGTTCAGGATTTGATTAAAGTGGGGGTAATGGAAGAAGTTCCCTATAACACTTGCAATAGCCCTATCCTTCCTATTTTGAAAAAAGACACTGACACTAAAATCTACAGATTCATTATTGATTTGCGCGAAGTTAATACAATTGGAGGGCCCCAATATCCGGTAGTTTCTGATATCACTACACTTCTCACTATGGTCCCTCCTACTGCCACTACATTTACAGTGATCGATTTGAAGAATGCTTTCTTCTCGATACCCATTCACCCTGACAGACGTTATTTGTTCGGGTTCACCCTTAAAAATAGATCATTTCGGTTCTGTAGAGCTCCACAGGGCTATACAGAGAGTCCTAGCATTTACAGTCAGGCATTAAAAAGGCAGCTTGATTCTTTTCCTGTACCTAAAGGAGTGGCCCGTATCCAATATGTTGACAATATCTTGTTGGCTGCAGATACCCCTGAGCAGTGTGAAGAAAGAACATTGTTATTGTTTTAATTTCTTGCCTCTCACAATCACAAAGTCTCGCTAACGAAATTGTAATTTTTTAGACAGCAGGTTACCTATTTAGGTCAACTCCTGTCTAGGGAGGGACATGCACTTACACCAGTCCGCTTTCAGACTATTTTAGATACTCCCGTGCCCCGTACTCAGAAGGATGTCCGTGCACTGATTGGCCTCACTTCTTTTTGTAGGCAGAGGATCCCCAGTTTTTCATACATTATTAAACCTTTGTTGGCCCTTTTGACTATAGACACTGCGATGCCCCTCCCATGGACTACTGAATGTCAGAATGCCTTCCAACAGTTGCGCAAAGCTCTTTGCTCTGCAGCAGTATTAGGAACTCCAGACTACACTAAAACTTTCATATTCTATGTACACGAGAGGGGAGGTTGTGCCCTCTCAGTTTTAACACAGACACAGGGTGATAAGCAACGTCCTTGTGCATATTTCCGGACTGTCCTTGACCCAGTCGCCCGTGCGCTGCCTGGATGTTTCCAAGCAATGGCGGCAACGGCTGTATCAATACGTCAGAGTGAAGGAAAAGTTTTGTCACATAAACTGCTTGTGTTAGTACCCCATTCTGTTGATGCTTTGCTAAATCAAACAAAAACACTGCATTTGACTAGTACTCGCTTGACAGGGTATGAATTTACCCTTTTGGCCCCTCATATTAAGCTGAAAAGATGTCTGACCCTAAACCCTGCTACACTATTGCCATTTCCAGCTACTCAGTCTCAGTCGCAAGAGTTACATGATTGTATATTCCTCACTGAAGAGCAAAACAAAGGGCCGTGTTGACCTACAAGATACACCTCTCCCAAGTGTTGATGGGGAGCTATGGGTTGATGGCTCGTGTCTAAAATTGCCTGATGGCACTACATCTGCTGCCTATGCGATTACACCACTTCAGACAGTAGTTGAAACAACTCGCATCCCACAGAAGTCGAACCAAGCGGCCGAATTGATTGCATTAACGAGAGCATGTGAGCTTAGTACAGATTTGCTTGTTAACATTTTTACCGACAGCCAGTACGCTTTCGGGGTGGCACACAATTTTAGTCGTTTGTGGAAAGAAAGGGGCTTTCTCACCTCTCATGGGACACAGATAGTGCATGGAGAATTAGTACATAATCTACTTACTGCTCTAACCTATCCTAAGAGAGTGGCAATTGTTAAGTGTAGTGCACACAAGAAAGTGACTGATAAAATAGGAGCAGGTAATGCCATTGCAGATCACACAGCCCGTGAAACCGCAATGCAGCGATGTACCACATCTATGTATGTAGTGAAGTCACAAGCTGAACGTTGCCATGATGCCAGGCAAGAGGTGCTGGACATGCAACAATCTGCCTCCACTGATGAACTAAACTAATGGTCTAAGGAGGGAGCACTGGATGATGAGGAAGTTACCCACAGCTTACTTATACCCCATGATTTACATGGCACATGGACCGGCACATGTTGGTTCATCCTCAATGGCAAAGCAACTTATGCAAGTTTGGGATCATCCTGCTATTGCCGGCACTGCTAAAAAGATGGTCCAGTCTTGTTTGGTCTGCCTCCAGTATAATCCTGGAAAGGGAACGCAAACTCCAACAGGAGGGTTTGCGACACCAACTGCACCTTTTGAAGTCCTGCAAATAGACTACATTCAGTTTGAGCGCTGTAATAACTTATGCTACGAAGGATAATACAGCTCTCATGACAGCAAAAGTTCTCCTAAAGGAGTTCTTCCCCCAATTCGGCATTTGTCGGGTCTTATGGAGTGACAACGGACCTCATTTCATTGGGCAAGTTGTCGAATATGTCATGAAAGGGTTAGGGATTAAACAGAAATTTCATGCCGCTTTTCCCCCACAATCAGCAGACTTGGTGGAGTGTTACAACTCCACCCTGAAATTGAAATTGGCTAAAATACAGGCTTCCACGTCTTTGAAATGGCCTGATGCCCTGCCCCTAGCACTACTTTCTATCAGATCAATACCACATACACGATCTGGCCTTATGCCATATGAGGTTGTGTTTGGCAGGCCCATGAATATTTGGGGAATCCCTAAGCCTCGCCCTATACATGATGTACCCCATGTGTTGATGAGTGACTATTTGTCCCAGTTAACTGACAGCTTGTCTTCTATTTATCAGCAGGTACGGGAAGCCCTTCCAGACAGGTCGCAGGGTGATGGCCATGATCTGCGGCCTGGTGACTTTGTCTTGACGAAGTCCTTCCAGCGGACCAGTTCCTTGGCACCTCGTTAGCGCGGACTGGAACAAATCCTCCTGGCTACCAGAACTGCAGTGCGAGTGACCAACCGGAAGAATTGGGTGCATGCCACCCATTGTCGAAAAGCCCTGCATGCCCTCGTAAGCCCAGCTGCGTTGACAGATCACCGCGACATTTTGGTTACCGAGAAAGGACGAGCTGTGTCACCTGAAAGACCTGAGGAAGTCTTTCCAGACAACACGATCCCTGGTACACCTAGATATCTGCTTCGATCCATGAAGAAAGACACTTCATCGCAGAAAAAAGACTGTTTGAGCCACTGCCCTGGGTGGTTAAAGACTGACTACAAAGGGGGGTAGCCTATTAGTGACTACTCGTCTCACCATTAGTGAAGAAACCAACGCCTGCCTAGCACCTTAGGGCACCATCTGTTTTGTTGTTTACTGACGAAATGAACATGCCGGAGGAGAAGAAAGCGAACGCTGCAAAAGTCTGTAGTAAAAATATGATGTTCGCTATTGGACTAACTTTGACTGTTGTCATCATTGCTGTTATAATGTGGGTTGTAGAGGAAGTAGCTCCGGCTCGAAACTTATTGACTTCTACTACTCCTGTCCCCACCGAACATTATTATTTTACTCTTCCCTATCATGAAAAGAGGCACGGAATGTCCTATCTCAATAACACTTTCATACAAATGTTGCATCATACTCATAATGTCACGAACATTACCAACTGCTGGGTATGTGGAATGATGCCAGCTCATCAGACGAAGGGAGGGACGCCATTGATTCCCTTGCCATTCTCGCATTATGGCTCCTGTAGAGCCTGGTTTGCACTGTTGTGGGCCTCTGAAATTGCTAATATTACTCTAGCTGATGGAGGAGGACTTAATGCAAAACTTAATAATGTTTGTTACCCCAATGAGGAAGGGGACCCACTAGCCAAAGGAACTGTATGCGAAATGGAGGAGTATCGCAAAGGAAATTCCTCCACACGTTATGTTTTCCAGAACACTCGAACAGCCAAGGGTAACGGGCCTTTGGTTATCGCTGTTACTACAGTCCAAGCAAATCATTGTGTGAGCAGTTTTGGTAGTATCCCAGTCGGAAAAAGTGACTGTACCACAGTATTGAACATTACTGGAATGAACAATAGCAGTTTTCTATCCTCACACAACACTCATTTCATTTTTGGGAGTAAAGGCTACTATCATCTAACAATCGGATGGTCTGGAACATGTTATTTGTCCTTCTTGCTTCCTCCTGTGTTCCTAGCACCTGCATCTTATCATAAAGATCAAAAACTGCTTAATGGCATTTCCTTGAACCGATTCAAAAGAACTATAAATAATGATGAAGTGTTCAAACTGACACTGCATTATAGCAATATGTTGACTTTAATTTGGGGCTCTTTTTCTTTGTTGGTGCGGCTCTAAATAGTAGGAAGTAGGAAATTGTTGTTCATGTATCCAGTGCGGGCCAAAGCTTTGTTCCCTCTGTATTGCCACATGTACTACTTGTCTACCATCTAAAACGAATGTCCAAAATGTAACTGCCCGTTTAGCAATAGACCGAGAAGTCAGCGAAATGATGCTAATTGATATACATGATGTTTATCGTACCCTTTTTGAAGCATTAGAAAATGTCGTAGCTTATGCTAAAAGGGTCGTCTGTGGAAATGTGTAAAATTTTGCTTAGCATAAGCAACAGCCATTTTGGCTATGGTGTCCATTTCATTTCCTTCGTAATCCTCCCGTCCGGTGCTGCTCGCCTTTTCACTTGCGTTATCTATTTAAGTTGACTTCTTGACTCAGCTAAAAGCAATGTATGTGCTGAGGGTTTGTCGCTGCCAGTGCACCTGGTCTCAGATGTTAACTGTTGACCATTACTGCTGCCATAAGCATTCCTGCTCCCCCTCCCACTTTGCTGACCACTTAGTTATTCCTCTGCCTTTGTTTTCTGATAACTATTTCTAAAACGTGTTCTTCCTTTTTCTGTTCACAGGCTTACATTGCAGAAAACCGGTATAAAAGGGACGACGGTTTGTGAATTCAGTGTACTACCTCCTGCAGCACTTGAGAGTGTTTTGTGGATGTGGTCCCACTCATGAGTGATTAATAAACTTGTTATTTATTCCAACTCCAGCAGGAGAGCCTCATGGAAAAAGGAGACACCTTATCAGGTGCATGTCAATCACAGTCCTACCCTGGGACAATGCCTGGTGCGTGATCATATAAGTCACACCAGACCGGTCCGGTCACACACAACGAAGAATTGCAATTTCTGTACCTGGAAATAAGGCACAACATCCAGTGCGTGTTGATATGACTCGCACCAGACAACTCTGGTCACACACAGCGAAGAGTTGCAATTTCTGTACCTCCCTGGAAATGAGGCACAACATCCGGTGCAAGTTGATGCTGGTTGCACCAGACAGCTCCAGTCGTACACACAGGTGCAAGTTCATTAATACCTCATGAGGTAGAGTGAGGAATTACTAAGATTACACCCCCACCGCCGAGGGCTGCAACCTGTGAATTGGTCACCACACACAATGAGCATGCAGTTGGTGTGTCGCATGATAGAGATGCGACACGATTGACGAAGCGACCCACTCTGGAGCCCGCAACTGGTGAGTCCGCTTACCATCAAGAAGATGCTTATGCTTGCCAAGGTCCCCACGATGTTTGGGGCTCCACTCCAGGCAATCCAGTTTGCAGGCACAATTTTTTGTTTCACACTCACAGTGCGCTTCAAGTTGGGATCCAGCAGATGATGTGGGCACTTGAGAGGGCACCACTCCCCAGGTGTCATAAGTAGATGGTGTAGATCCCTTGTAGGAGATCTTAGATGTCCCTGAGACCACTGAAAGGACAGGAGGCAAGTCAACAAGCCCTTGGAGAGCACACTTTAGGGTGCATATAGCAGCAGGTAGTCGGCCAAGGCCATCCACTATTCAGGAATGGACGCATCCCTTTCAATGGCAGTAATATGTCTTGTTCACAACAGACTTCTCTGACAGTGTGCACCACGCAGTTCCAGGTTCTCCGGTCTCATGTCCCCACAAGTATAACTCTGTCCTGCTGAAGTATGGCACCAGCAGTTATACTGTAGTGTGGCTTTGAAGTTGGGGGTGGGTCAAATGGTTTCCCTTCGATCCTTATGTGTCTCCCCTAAATTTCAGTCCCGTCTGCCATGAGGCCATGGATGGCAGATATGAATCTTTAGTGGGCCCATGATCTGGATCCGGAGGCCAAGTGTAAAAACCTCATCGTCCAATCTATCCAGCCAGGCCCACAAATGGCAGAGGTCCATCATTCCAGTTGCATGCCCAATGTTTTATAGCTGTCACTAGGGTATGCCCAGATGTGCTACCCCAGCCTCCAGTGTGGACTGGAGCCAAGCACAAAGGCACAAAAAGAGTTTCAGAGCAGAGAAATACCCACTGTCTAGTACTAGTAACAGTTCTAAAGTAACATTTCTATGGTAATCATGACAAAAACACCTTTACCACTGGAAAGGGTTTGTCAATACAAATCCAATGACAGGAAACATTATGGGGCTGCTCAACTGTAAACCACTATTGCAGCCTGAAGTAATTTTAACCACTCCCCTATGTTAGCCTATGGGAAGAGCAAACCTCATAGGTAACACACATGAGTATTCCTCACTACCTGGGCAGAGAACACCCATGTGTACCTGCCCTGCCTTTCACCTACAACTCGCTTCACCCCTTAGGACATACCCTTGAGGTGCTCCGGTGGTAGTGAAAAGTCCTCTCAGAATGGCTAGTGGTTTAAGCAGGCCAGCCTGAGTAGACGCGCAATTGAACACACACCGAGCTGCAATGGCAGGTTTCACACATGTTTAGAAACACCATCGGTGCAAAGCGCAAACAAACCTGCAATTGCAGGCAGGTCACAAGTTTTAAAACATAGTAGGTGCAAATGCGAACACCCGCCTGCCCTGACAGGCTGGACACTGGTTTACAAACACCATATGTGTGAGTGCGCACACACAGGCCTGCAACTGCAGATCTATTCTATGTTTAGAAACCTCAGGTAAGCACCACTTCCAAACATGTGTAGGAAGGTCATGCACACTTTCACACTCCATTTACAGTGGCAAAGTGCCCAGAACCCGAAGGCCACTACTAGAGAATCAGCAAAGCCCGGGAGGAAAAAGCAAAATGTTTGGGGAAACGCTACTTGAAGGGTTCAGGTCTAACAATCACATTATATAAATATATAAGCTTTTGATAAAACACTGTGTATCATTGAATCGCTAGATAATAAAAAACACTGAACATCCGTAAAACAAGAAACAAATGAAACTCATATCGCCTTATAGAACAACAGTAAACTACACCTACAATATTTGTAAACATGTAAAGTTCATAATCATGAGTTAAAATTAAGTCTCACAATCTTGCCACAAATACTTGTTACTTTGAAATGGATTTGCAAATCTTACACTGGTGATTTTGGTAATCATGAATGATGAACACAGCAAAAGCTAAAGCAATGCAGTAGCAAATTATAGAGTATTATTACAATAACCCTACACAGGAAACAAATATGTGTCAGACTTTGGGAAGTTGTATTACAACATCCATGAAGATAAGCCTATTTCTCAGTTTAGTGTTGGTAGTAGTTGGTTCTTGGAAATGGGAATAAGAATAGCTCATGACCTGGGAGCTCTAGAGATTATGAGTTAGTGACTGAACCACATTTTAGAAAAGCTTCTGATTCATGTCACAAAATAAGGTCCAAAAAATCTTTACCACCCAGTTACAACTGTGTGGGACACTTATCTTACACCAACACTTTTCCTGCCTCAGATATGAACTTACGTGTTGGAAATATGTGGCTCCGTTGCCCAGCCATGAATATGCCCTTTGTGTCAGGGGGTGGGACTGGCTAAACTTTTAACTGTGGTGGTTGGCAGAGGAGGCTGAGATTGAGGCCTGAGGGAAGCAGAGGTGAACTGTATCCCAAGGTGCCGAGATTAACACTTTCCTGCTTGGTGCAGTGTCTATGAGTATATGCCTTGGGCTCCTGTGCTCAGCAGCAAGTAGGCCATGCATTCAGTGGGGGGAAACCAGCAAACGTGTCTTCTGTGAGTATTGGAGGATGAGACCGGGATAGGGACTCAAGGTGGTGAGGGGGAATGACGGATGGGTCTCAGAGACATGAAAGCACATGCCAGTGAGGCTCGCTACCACTATCTTGAACTGGGAAGTGGCTGTGAAGAAAAGGCACAGAAGGACCACTCCACAATTGACACAAAAGTTTTAAAGTCTGGTAAGCCCAGTGTTACGGAGTGTTGTGAAGGGTCAACCCTTGAGACCTCACTGGAAATGTCAGACTCTGTAGCTCCCAGGGCTCTCTCTCTCATTAGTTGTACTCTGAGAACTCTGGAGTGCGCTGGTGTTGCCTGAAGTGGAGAGAGATATGGCTTTGGAGATTAACCTTAGGCAATATGAAAAGTACTTACAGGCAGGCACACCAGGAGGAAAACCGGGTTGTCCCATTAGGTGGCATACTGACCCCTCTTCTCCAGACCCCCTCTTCTCTCCCCATCCTGCCACTAGCCATATTGACGCTGTTCACATTGGAAGTCTCTAGATAACAGTGAAGGGTACCATCAGTAGCCTGTTCCACCAGAATAATCAACCAAAACTACCGCAGACTTTGGGAAACTATTTGTAGAGACTAGATAGTGGAATACATTAGAAAGAGATGGCTTATCATTGGAAAACCAGATCACAGGAACAAAACTAACGAGAGAAGTATGTCTTCCTATTTACTCCCAGTGTGAAGGTACCTCAGGAAAGCACTCTAAATAAACAACATGAATGGAAGGCTATCCTTGAACCTACACAGCATGATGTGCTGGAAGTGTTTCTAGACTCTAGGGCATCTTTGGAGCAGAGCATTGATACAACTGCAAAGACATAAATCTGCTACACACTGATGTCAACAACATTTGGAGAGAGTAGAAATGGTCGATAACCTTTCTACCAAATCTAGGGTAGAGGCGAAGTTGCTTCAAGATGCCTTTCCAAGACTGCAATCGCTCTCCCAACAACTTGTGCCAAAAGTGGAGGAGCCCAAAGACAGTTCGAGGTGTATTAATATATATGGACTGTCATGGTTCGTTCAAGAGTTGAGGGTCCCACGGTTGAACTCTTTGTTGAGACATTTTTCGACAAAGGCTACAGCCTAGGAGTCTGTCATCTTTCTTCTTGGTGAAGAGTGCCCACTGGACTCCTGTACTTCTTCCAAGAACTTGTGTCCCACCTAGGGCGATAGTAGCATCAAGACCGCAAAACTTAATTTTTTCGACTGCTTCAGGAGCAATGCCGATCCCACCAATCCCCTATCTCACTACGGAAGCCAATCAAGTTAAACTCTGAAATCCTCCAATAGTCAAGTAGGGAAGGGAAAGGGAGGAAGCACAACGTTTTGTGGCTGAAATGGAGCTCTTTTATATTCTCAGTCGTCACAATGTTTTGAGTCATTCTCTGGAGAGTCTCCCGTCATCAGGGAATATCTGTTAGATCACAAGCAGTTGAGTTGCAATCATATAAACAGTCAGTAATATCAGTCATCTCTTTCACTGTAACTTTTTATGAACTATTTATCTATCGAGCCTTTCTTACAAGCATATATAGACATACGTCTAAACTTTTTCATATTGATACATTAACTTGAAGCCAAACGATGTTTGGTTTAATAAAATCATCAAAGCTGCAGGTTTGAATTAGTGGCTAGCTGTTCCTTCACATCTTAAGTCTTTGCCAGTTTGTATTTCGTTTTGTCTTCTTTAGCAAATAAGTTCACGGACCGAGTCCCAAATCAGATTTCTTACTTGGGAGTTTAATGAGAGGTTTGTTTCTTGATCTGTAACAAAATATTGACAAATGTTTAGTGCAGGTGTGTTAGAAATGGGGGTCTCTAGTTGGCAGAGGTAGGTACCTTTGTCTAAATAGGGACCCTTGCTTCTAGTCAGGGAAAGGGGATACACTTCTGAATAACCCCTGCACACCCCCTTGGTAGCTTGCCACGAGCAGACAGGCTTATCTCAGAGGCAGTGTGTAAAGCATTGGTGAACACATAGAGTAATACAGAGAAAACACTACAAATGGACACCACACCAGTTTAGAAAAATAAGTAATCTGTAGTAGACTTAACACAAGACCAAACGACAAAAATCCACAGTACTGTAATAAAAATATGACTTTCAAATGGTAGAAATAGCTTAGTTCAATGTAGATGGTAAAAGCGACACTTTACTCTCAAAGTACCTTGGATGCGTCATGCAAAACAAACAAAAGGGTCTCAGGGAAGGTGATGTGTCAGTTTCTTGCTTTGGGGGAGGTGATGCATTGGTTCCTTACGGCAGGGCAGGGGAGGTGATGCATCGGTTCCTTACCGGAGAGAAGGTGATGCTCAGTTTCTTACTGCGTTCCGGTTACGATGCGACAAGATGGCGCCTCGATGTGATGCGACGATCCGGTGCGATGTGACAAAATGGCGTCTTTGATGCGATGCAACAACGTGAATGCGATGCGTGCACCCTCGACGGCCGTGGGGCGAAATCGAACTTTGGAGACGCGGCAGGCCCTGCGGCACGCTTCTCCGGTGATGCGACACGCTTTGTGATGTGACAGCGAACAGCTGCGGTGGCGGCGACACGCTTCTCCTCACTGAGTCGCGCTTCCAGCTCCCAGCGACAAACAGTCTCTAGAGGTCTTAAACAGCTGCAGGCTCCTCTCTATAGGTTAGAATTCCCAGCAAGGAAATTCAGGGGGAGCTGATGGTGAAGTCTTTGTGTTCCTGAGACTTCAGTCAGGAGGCAAGCTCAGTTCAAGCCCTTGGAGATCTTCCCCAAGATGACAAATAAAACAGCAAAGTCCTTTTCTCCATTCCTTGGCAACAAGTAACCACTGCAGGCCAACCACAGACAGCAAACAGCACAGGGGCAGTAATCCTCCTTTAGCTTCTCCGGTTTCTTCTCCTTGGCAAAGGTTCCTCTTGATTTCCCAGAAGTGATCTAAAATTCTGGGGTCTGGGTTCCCCTTTTTATAAACACAAATCCTTTGTCTCTGAAAGCAGAGAGTGTCTGTACCTAGTCCAAACCAGTTATGTCCTTCTGGGTGCAGCTTCCTGGCAGAAGGTAGAGACAGCATTGTTTGAGAGCAGACCTGGCCCAGATAGCTGAAAGGAAATCTCTCCCCCTACTCTCTATTCTATGAGGGCGCAGGTCAGTGAAAGGAAATCTCCGCCCCTACTCTCTATTCAATGCAGGTCCTATTAAGCCCAGGCCTGACCTATCAGACTGCTGGAGCCAAGGCCCTCTCCAGCCTCCTGTCACTCACAACCCAGACATGGAATACACAAACCTAGCAGAGGCATGCTGGATGGTTAAGGCAAGAAAATACCTACTTTCTAAAAGTGGTGTTTTCAAACACAGAACGTAAAAATCACCCTCACTAAAAGATGTATTTTCCCATTCTGAGTTCAGGCATACTAAAATAAAATTTCTACCTTGATCCCTGGGTCAGTTAGGTTTATAAGATGTTATAATCAAACTGCCCATTCTAACCTATGAGAACAGGTAGCCTTGCAATAAGGTGTGACTAATATGTAGAAAAAGGAAGGTTTAGGAACTGGCAAGTGGGTGCACTTGCCAAGTCTACATGGCAGTCCCAGAGTGCACACAGGCTCTGCCATGGCAGGCCTGAGCGATATTTTACAAGGCTGCTTTTGTGGGTGGCACAACCAGTGCTGCAAGCCCACCAGCAGCATTTGATTTACAGGCCCTGGGCACACATGGTGCATTGTACTAGGGTCTGACAAGTAAATCAAATAACCAATCTTGGAACTACTAATCCATTATATCATTTTACAATAGGGAGCACTTGCACTTTGGCACTGATCAGCAATGGCAAAGTGCCCAAAGCATCTAGACCAAAAAAAACAGATGAGGCAATAGCAAAAAGTGGAAGTGAGACTCACGCCAATGGTGCCAAGTCTAACAAGGTGCCTTTTCTTTCCACGACTTCATGTCTTCAAGAATTCCCATTGTGTGAAAATGGCTGGCTGCCAAGTAAGTTCTTAGTTAGTTCTCCAGAACTGGAGTTGATACTGACTTCCTCACTTTCTTATTCTCTAACCTGGGTATGGTTTAAATAGAGCTGAAGGCAAGATAGCCATTGGATCGTGTATTGTTTGAGATCTTGTGCCCTGTCTGGCAGAATCTTGAAAACACTTGGCACTCTCACACACCCAAAGAACTATGAATTCTTGTAGCACAATTAACATGATGCCTGGAGAATGAAGCCAGGCACTGGATGAGGGAACAGAAATTAGGGAACAGCAATGTTCTCAAAAAATGATCTTGCATTCAGGTCATCTGAGACAGTCTATGCTGGCGCCTGACACCCTACGACCACAGATCAAGCAGTTCATGACAGATAGCGTGGATATTCAATTAATGTGACAGATATGCTATTCTACAGGATGCTTGCACCCAAGGCCCTTTATGTTAGACAACGCAAAAGAACGTTTGTCACCGAACTACATCCAGGTAGTGCAACAGCCTAGAAGCACATTTGAAACTGTGAAATAAAATGTTAAGTACAGAATGATCTTTTGGGTTAGGCTGATAATTATTGTTAAAGGGAAATCAAGGCATGTTCTATTGTTTGAAGCAGTCTAGGACTGGTTGAAGGGATGGCAGCCTGTGAGGCATGACTTTGGAGGCTTACATGGCCATGACAAATTGTAGGGGCTGGGCTCGTGGGCACAAGCGCTCTGCCCTTGGAGCTGTAGAGACTGCAGGATTAAGATACTGGGGCAGAAGGCCAGCCATGTACTGCAGCAGTGAAAGCCACGCACACCATTGTACATGCGAAAGAAGGTGAATAAAATAGACCCTTTGAGTAACGTTTCATTAGCCAGACCCAAGCAAATTTTGGACATCGCACTGGGTCGAGGCTCAGAAGGGGCTTCCCTTATGAAAGCAATAGTGTAGTCGCAAGCTCAGCTGGAGCAGAGGCCTCCCCCTCTGGCATGAGTGCGTCACATCTAATGGACTATGGACCCAGGAATATGAATATTGTGCTTGAGCTGAGTAAAAATATAATTCAAAATATGGATTTGATAACCCATCTGGTTCGCATGGTAAGATAAGATTAGACCAAGTAATGCTGAGTTATTTGTTGGCCCAGGCAAGCTTGCTCATTAGACTATTTAGTGTATTGAAAAATGCCATTTTAGTAACTATTGCGATATAATCTGTGGATACCTATAGCATGCTTGGGAGAACTGTCATTTTCATTATTGTGACACTGCATGCTATGGATAAGGGTAATTTATTCCATTGCTCAATTTTCTCTACCAATCTAGTCATTGCCACCCCATAGTTGTCACAAAACACCCAAATCGGGTCTCAAATTACTATTATACCTAGATAGCAAATAGACTCATTAGTCCACTGCATCAAAAAGTCTAGGTAGCACTGTTTGGTGTTCTTTTTTAATGGGAATATCACGGATTGATTCCAATGTATTTTCAGTCCTGGGACACCTTCATATTTTAGTTTTTTTTTTATTATGGGGAAAGATTGATTTCTGGGTCTCTAAAGGAAAGTAGGATTGATTGATTGATTGAGAATTTATATTGCGCAAGACAATGACCCGCAGGTATCAAGGCGCCTATTAAAAAGAAATAAAAATATCAGTGTACCACCTTACACATAGGCTTGCAGGAAGAGGCAAGTTTTGAGGGCGCTTCGGAATCTCTGTAGGGAAGGCAACGACCTGAGATCCAAAGAAAGATCATTCCACCATTTAGGAGCCAGAGTGGAAAAAGCCCTACCACCCCACTTGGCTCTTCGTATACGGGGTACTGTCAGGAGCAATTTCCTGGAGGAACGCAAGTCCCTTCCAGGAACATAGTGGGAGATGATAGAACCAACTCCCATGTCATTATTCCTTGCAATGGCTCTGTAAGTCATACATAAAACGTTAAACCGTATTCGGTATTCTACCGGTAGCCAGTGCAGTGTTCTCCTAGCCAGAGTGGCCGAGGAGCGTCTGGGGACATCCAGAACAAATCTAGCGGCGGCGTTCTGGACTACCTGCAGGCGCTGTAGTAGGCTCCTATTAAGCCCTGCATACAGCGCGTTACAGTAGTCCAGTCGTGAGCCGATGAGAGCAACAGCTATTTGCTTTCTGGACTGTAGGGAAAGATACTTCCTGATTCTTCGCAGGGTGTGAATTAAGCCCCAACAGGTAGAGATGGTTCTACTAACCTGTCCGCCCATATTCAGGGCAGGATCTATCATCACCCCAAGATTCCTAGCAGATATCGTGGGGGAAGGGCATACTCCCAGCGAATCAGGCCACCAGCTGGCTGACCAGGTATTCTGATTATAAAATACAAATAGTGAACTGGTGGTCATAAAAATGAGAAAATGAATACAAAGAACAGAAAAATAGAAGAGTGCTATAAACTGTTCTGAGTGTGGTAAAGAGAAATAGAACAATGTACTCTTGATGCGGATTCCCATCAACTGCCAAGGGAGGCCAGTGTCATCACTTGGTAATCCTTCCTTCCTGTCACTACTCCGTATAGCCAAGAGGCCAGTGTAGTAGGCAAGATCAGAGCAGAGTACAAGTTCCAAGGAGAAATCGACCAAGAGTGGCCATATGTATTTCTGTTGACAGGTGTTTATGCAGTGCAAGTGAAAAAACTATTAAAAAGGGAGTTGGACAGGGAAAACTATGTTTATTGGATATCTCTGTTCCAATCCAGTTAAAAAGAAGAATCGTAGCGGCAACTTTTAGCAAATAGGTTGCATCATATAGGGGTCAACTAGTTTCAGCCAGTTGGGACTATTTTCCCGGCTTTCTTCAGGACCAATACATAATTGCTACTGCAAGTGAAAAACAAAAAGTGGAAACAATGACAAGTTGTTAAGTGATACAACCTGGTACCTATCGACCTCACAGGCAAGTAGGGTGTATTTCACTCCTGTTGGAAGAAAATAAAATACAGACGGTAGGTAATGTTCTATTTCAGTATACCTTAGTGCATGCAAATTTAAAGATAGGTTGTCAAAGCTGGTTACAACCAAAATGTCATTATATGAGACTGAGCATAACAACTCACCTGACTTGTGTGAGCGTCAGACCTCACCTCACCCGGTAACAACTCAGGTAATTGAGACCCCGCCCTGTAAGTGTGAATCAAATTAGGGCGGATTATTCAACAAACTGAAGGAAAGTGTTGAAAATACAAGAAAAGCGATTAAAAACATATTGTCCAGCGCGAGTCCAGTAGGAATAAAACATAAGCAGACTGCTTTGTATGCTACTACAGTGTGGAGATGCAGATTCTCACATAAATGGAGCACCGGTGAAAATGGCGCCTTTATACAGCAGTACCCTAGGTGAGTTACAAACAATTAGTACTGTGGCATTGTGTTACGGTAACCATAACGCCATGTTATGGTGCCGGGGACAGTCTAAAAACGAGTCAAAGGCTAGTCGGTCAAGGTGAAGCTAGACAAAAGGGACTCGTGAGATATTAAGGTGTATCTCTAGTGGTGGAAAAAACAGACAATTGTGGTTTCTCGCGATGTCTCTCGCGTAAGTAAGTGAAAACCCCGTAAGCGTGGCTGATGGATCGCTAGGGGTGAACAGTATGAGAGTCAAGTCTCCAGCAGGTCATGATCAAAAGGCGAGACGGTCTGTTATGATTTAACGCGATGTCTCTCGCGTATGTTAGTTAAACCCCGTGGGCGTAGCTTAAGGTTCGCTAGGGGTGGGTAATTGAGCCGTAGGGATTACGGAGTCACACATCGAGTAGGACCTAATCAAAAGCGTGCCAGATGTAGACGCGCATAACGACTCACCTCTCCGTCGGTGCCTCGGTCCTTCCTGTGTTTGTGGGAGGTACCGAGGCAACGTTCTCACGGGAGTTTAAGGACGTGAATAGGTCATGTGACACTCCACGTTGAGCGCTATGAATTAACTCAGGGGAGTGGCAAATGAAGGACTACAAGATGACATCACTAAATGCGGAAGTCGTAGTCCAGTTGGAGAAACATGAATATGTCGGTAAAAGTAAAGGACAGATATTATGTGCGCATCGTTATCAGATAAAGTAGATGTAGCGATGCGTTTTCAAGTCACGATGAAAGTCTCTAAAATATCTGTGTTGTGTAAACCTGATAGATAGTCTAGTCGCTGGATACAGTGTGTAACTAGATATCACTAACGGGGCAGAGTTTACAGAGAATGACTCTTTATAAAAGAGTCCACGGAATGGAGTCATTCAGGCCTTTTGTATCGCTTTGGAGTTTAAAAACCCAGCGTTGCTCTTTAGTGAACAAGTATTTGGCTTTATCACTCTGATGGGACTGTATGAATGGTTTTTCCAAAACAGTCCAAGTGAAATCACCTGCCTGGTGGTTCAGATCCAGGAAATGTCTGGTGAGTCTAGTGTTGTCCTTCTTGCACCTGAAGGTACTTTTGTGTTCTAGCATCCTAGTTTTAACCTTGCGTGTCGTCATACCGACATATTGCAGATGGCATGGACATTGTATCAAGTAAATAAGGTTATCACTATTGCAGTTGGTGTAGTTCTTCTGTATCCAAGGCCTGGTTAAGCCAAGATCCAGCGTTTTAGTGTGTTTGGTTTGTGGGCATACTGTGCAGTTACCGCACGGGAAATGACCCTGGACAGGTGGGAGGTTCCAAAGGGTGCCTACTCTCCTGGGTTCCTGTTCTCTTGTGCGTGTATGTACTAGTCTGTCCCTCAGGTTGGATCCCCGTTTAAAGGCAAAGAGTGGAAGTGGGATCTTCGTGTTCGTGGTGTTTAAAAAGCGCCAGTTTCTCCGGATGCATTTCTGTATACCATTGGACAGAGTACTGAAGGTGTTCACAAATGTAAGGCGCCCTGATGGAGGTTTTTCTGTCTTGTTCTCTAGCAGAGCCTCTCGGTGGTTGTTGAGAGCTCGTTTGCGGGCATTCTTTACCAGTCTCTTGGGGTAGAGTCTAGCTGAAAGTTGATCCGTGAGGGCATTGGCATGGTGATTGTACAGATCGACGGATGAACAATTACGTCGCACGCGTAAGAATTGTCCGTATGGTAGATTGTCGCGCAATGCCTTGGGATGCTGACTATCATAGCGAAGCAGCGAATTGCGAGCCATTGGTTTACGGTAAAGCTCGCTACCCAGTCCAGTACTGGTTGAGAAAATGGACAGGTCGAGAAACGCTATCGTGGTAGGATGCATCTCTAGTGTGAACTTCAAAAATGCATTCTGTGTGTTGAGCCACTCTTGGAATTGTTTAACCGATTCTTGATTACCCCGCCAAATCACGAGGATATCGTCGATATACCTCTTCCAGAGTCTAATAGACTCATGGAAGGGGTTGGCTTCGTTGAGGACGTGGTTCTGCTCGAATTTGTGCATGTAAAGATTCGCTAGAGATGGAGCAAAAATACTCCCCATGCTCGTACCTGATACCTGTAAAAAGATCTTGTCCTCAAATTTGAAGAAATTTTCTTTCATAGCCAGACGTGCTAGGTCCATGATGAAGTTGACCGGAGTGATAGAATTAAGTTCTGTTTCTCTCAAGATGGAGGCAATTGTATCCAAAGTTTCATCTTGTGGTATCGAGGTGTAGAGTGATTCCACATCGAATGAAACAAGTAGATCTAAACTGGGATTGAAATCTACAGTTGGAAGCAGACGTAGGACATCCTTGGTGTCCTGGAGGTAAGTAGGCATGAGACGTACCAGTGGTCTCAGGAAGAAATCAACAAAAGTAGAGAGGGGTTCAAGCAGGGAGCCAATGCCCGAAATGATTGGTCTTCCGGGCGGTGGTCGCTGCAACTTATGGATCTTTGGAAGTATATAAAAATATGGCATGACCGGATGAGAGGTCTGCAGAAATTCCTTTTCTTGGGATGTGATCCATCCTTCATTGAAGCCTTCCTCTACTTTGTTCGCTATGATCCTACTGATTCTTTCGGTGGGATCTTCCTTCAGTAATCGGTAAAACCTGTTGTCATCAAGTTGTCTCAAACACTCAGTGCGATAAACTGTAGTGTCTAAAATCACTATGGCACCGCCTTTATCAGCTGGTTTTATAGTGATTTCTCTGTCCTCTGTAAGTGAATGGAGTGCCAGCTGTTCATTTCTGGGTAGGTTGCTATAGCAACCTCTGTTGTTTTGACAGAGGATATTAATTTCTTCAAGAACTGCTCTTTCAAAAGCAAGGACTTGAGGTGGAATCGCATGTGTTGGCGGATTGAAAGTTGAGCGTTTTTTCAGGCCTGTGTTGATGTTCTCTGTGGAGGGCTCATTAACTTCTTTATTTTTGAAAAAATGATGAAGGCGAACCTTCCTAAAGAACTTAGCTAGTTCGCATTGAACCTGGAAGTTGTCGCCTGTGGACGTTGCCACGAAACCAAGCCCTTTATTCAGAACTGTAATTTCAGCCTGTGTGAGAGTCTTGGTACTCAAGTTCTCAATCAAGTCTCCTGTTGGTTCTGTTCGGGTGTTGAAAGGTTCTGTTTGGCCCTGCTCCGGGTGTTCATTTGGGGGGCAGTTGGGGTCTTTTGGTCGTTCCAGTGAACTTGAGCTTGTCGATTTCTCCTCCTGCCTCTTGATCTGCCTGGGCCTACCCCTAAAAAAGACTGGTTGTTAAAGTCTTGGGGGTACATCTGGAAGGGCGCATTGGGTGCTTGGAATTGTTGTGGGGGAAAACCCCATGGGGTCGGTGGCCACCACTGTTGGAATTGTGGCATCGGGTACCCTCTCCAAGGGCGTCTCATCCCTCTACCTCTGAATTGTTGTTTGTTAGGTAGCGGTGTGTCTGTCTCACTCAAATCATCCTCAGAACTACTTCCTGAGTAGGTAGACCCATACCTTTTGCCTTTTTTATTAAATTCAACAGGTGTATAACCCTCACTAGTGTAGGGGTAAACCACTTCCAGTTTGAATTTGGCCAAGTCTTTTTTAAACTTCTCAATCTTTGAAAGAAGGATGCCTTCTTTGAAGTCTTTGTTAGATTTGTTAGCTTCGTCCTGTTGTTTCTTAAACAATGTGCTTGTGATAGTTGTTTTGATTTGTGCCTCATTAATTTGAATTTCAACCAGGATGGCATCCGCTGCACGCTTGGCCGTGCTGATTATAAGAATCAACCAATCGCGCGTGCAGCGCCATGCTATCAGTGACCAGTCTTTTAGAAATTTCTTATCTCGAAGAAATAACCGAGGGACATTGGTCACGATCAAACCTGGGGGGGCGCAGTTACTGCGTAGATATTCTGCCATGATGGCACCATGGATGACAGTGCGTGAATGGGATTTCTTAAGGATCAGAATCTTGTCCCAATCTTCTATATTAGGTGTGCTTGTAGAGGCAGCAAAATTACCTAGAATGCTAGGTGTGTTATCCAAAATAGACTGATAGTATGAGTCATCGTATGTGAGTCCACTAAATTCTGCCATGTCGAGGATAGGACAGAGACATAAAGTGTAGCAACTATTCTAGTGGAAGAGTTATTCAGACTGGTACACGGCTTGGACAAATGGAAGACCGCTTGATGAGGTATATCACCGCAAAGTTGATATTGCATTAAAAGAAGACCCGCAGCCAGCAGCTGCTCAAGAACATCAATATAAATCCCCCAAAGGGGATGAAAGGGTCTAAGGGAAGAGTTTAATGACCAACACAACAGTTCAAATCCCCTATCCTTACATATAAAATACAAATAGTGAACTGGTGGTCATAAAAATGAGAAAATGAATACAAAGAACAGAAAAATAGAAGAGTGCTATAAACTGTTCTGAGTGTGGTAAAGAGAAATAGAACAATGTACTCTTGATGCGGATTCCCATCAACTGCCAAGGGAGGCCAGTGTCATCACTTGGTAATCCTTCCTTCCTGTCACTACTCCGTATAGCCAAGAGGCCAGTGTAGTAGGCAAGATCAGAGCAGAGTACAAGTTCCAAGGAGAAATCGACCAAGAGTGGCCATATGTATTTCTGTTGACAGGTGTTTATGCAGTGCAAGTGAAAAAACTATTAAAAAGGGAGTTGGACAGGGAAAACTATGTTTATTGGATATCTCTGTTCCAATCCAGTTAAAAAGAAGAATCGTAGCGGCAACTTTTAGCAAATAGGTTGCATCATATAGGGGTCAACTAGTTTCAGCCAGTTGGGACTATTTTCCCGGCTTTCTTCAGGACCAATACATAATTGCTACTGCAAGTGAAAAACAAAAAGTGGAAACAATGACAAGTTGTTAAGTGATACAACCTGGTACCTATCGACCTCACAGGCAAGTAGGGTGTATTTCACTCCTGTTGGAAGAAAATAAAATACAGACGGTAGGTAATGTTCTATTTCAGTATACCTTAGTGCATGCAAATTTAAAGATAGGTTGTCAAAGCTGGTTACAACCAAAATGTCATTATATGAGACTGAGCATAACAACTCACCTGACTTGTGTGAGCGTCAGACCTCACCTCACCCGGTAACAACTCAGGTAATTGAGACCCCGCCCTGTAAGTGTGAATCAAATTAGGGCGGATTATTCAACAAACTGAAGGAAAGTGTTGAAAATACAAGAAAAGCGATTAAAAACATATTGTCCAGCGCGAGTCCAGTAGGAATAAAACATAAGCAGACTGCTTTGTATGCTACTACAGTGTGGAGATGCAGATTCTCACATAAATGGAGCACCGGTGAAAATGGCGCCTTTATACAGCAGTACCCTAGGTGAGTTACAAACAATTAGTACTGTGGCATTGTGTTACAGTAACCATAACGCCATGTTATGGTGCCGGGGACAGTCTAAAAACGAGTCAAAGGCTAGTCGGTCAAGGTGAAGCTAGACAAAAGGGACTCGTGAGATATTAAGGTGTATCTCTAGTGGTGGAAAAAACAGACAATTGTGGTTTCTCGCGATGTCTCTCGCGTAAGTAAGTGAAAACCCCGTAAGCGTGGCTGATGGATCGCTAGGGGTGAACAGTATGAGAGTCAAGTCTCCAGCAGGTCATGATCAAAAGGCGAGACGGTCTGTTATGATTTAACGCGATGTCTCTCGCGTATGTTAGTTAAACCCCGTGGGCGTAGCTTAAGGTTCGCTAGGGGTGGGTAATTGAGCCGTAGGGATTACGGAGTCACACATCGAGTAGGACCTAATCAAAAGCGTGCCAGATGTAGACGCGCATAACGACTCACCTCTCCGTCGGTGCCTCGGTCCTTCCTGTGTTTGTGGGAGGTACCGAGGCAACGTTCTCACGGGAGTTTAAGGACGTGAATAGGTCATGTGACACTCCACGTTGAGCGCTATGAATTAACTCAGGGGAGTGGCAAATGAAGGACTACAAGATGACATCACTAAATGCGGAAGTCGTAGTCCAGTTGGAGAAACATGAATATGTCGGTAAAAGTAAAGGACAGATATTATGTGCGCATCGTTATCAGATAAAGTAGATGTAGCGATGCGTTTTCAAGTCACGATGAAAGTCTCTAAAATATCTGTGTTGTGTAAACCTGATAGATAGTCTAGTCGCTGGATACAGTGTGTAACTAGATATCACTAACGGGGCAGAGTTTACAGAGAATGACTCTTTATAAAAGAGTCCACGGAATGGAGTCATTCAGGCCTTTTGTATCGCTTTGGAGTTTAAAAACCCAGCGTTGCTCTTTAGTGAACAAGTATTTGGCTTTATCACTCTGATGGGACTGTATGAATGGTTTTTCCAAAACAGTCCAAGTGAAATCACCTGCCTGGTGGTTCAGATCCAGGAAATGTCTGGTGAGTCTAGTGTTGTCCTTCTTGCACCTGAAGGTACTTTTGTGTTCTAGCATCCTAGTTTTAACCTTGCGTGTCGTCATACCGACATATTGCAGATGGCATGGACATTGTATCAAGTAAATAAGGTTATCACTATTGCAGTTGGTGTAGTTCTTCTGTATCCAAGGCCTGGTTAAGCCAAGATCCAGCGTTTTAGTGTGTTTGGTTTGTGGGCATACTGTGCAGTTACCGCACGGGAAATGACCCTGGACAGGTGGGAGGTTCCAAAGGGTGCCTACTCTCCTGGGTTCCTGTTCTCTCGTGCGTGTATGTACTAGTCTGTCCCTCAGGTTGGATCCCCGTTTAAAGGCAAAGAGTGGAAGTGGGATCTTCGTGTTCGTGGTGTTTAAAAAGCGCCAGTTTCTCCGGATGCATTTCTGTATACCATTGGACAGAGTACTGAAGGTGTTCACAAATGTAAGGCGCCCTGATGGAGGTTTTTCTGTCTTGTTCTCTAGCAGAGCCTCTCGGTGGTTGTTGAGAGCTCGTTTGCGGGCATTCTTTACCAGTCTCTTGGGGTAGAGTCTAGCTGAAAGTTGATCCGTGAGGGCATTGGCATGGTGATTGTACAGATCGACGGATGAACAATTACGTCGCACGCGTAAGAATTGTCCGTATGGTAGATTGTCGCGCAATGCCTTGGGATGCTGACTATCATAGCGAAGCAGCGAATTGCGAGCCATTGGTTTACGGTAAAGCTCGCTACCCAGTCCAGTACTGGTTGAGAAAATGGACAGGTCGAGAAACGCTATCGTGGTAGGATGCATCTCTAGTGTGAACTTCAAAAATGCATTCTGTGTGTTGAGCCACTCTTGGAATTGTTTAACCGATTCTTGATTACCCCGCCAAATCACGAGGATATCGTCGATATACCTCTTCCAGAGTCTAATAGACTCATGGAAGGGGTTGGCTTCGTTGAGGACGTGGTTCTGCTCGAATTTGTGCATGTAAAGATTCGCTAGAGATGGAGCAAAAATACTCCCCATGCTCGTACCTGATACCTGTAAAAAGATCTTGTCCTCAAATTTGAAGAAATTTTCTTTCATAGCCAGACGTGCTAGGTCCATGATGAAGTTGACCGGAGTGATAGAATTAAGTTCTGTTTCTCTCAAGATGGAGGCAATTGTATCCAAAGTTTCATCTTGTGGTATCGAGGTGTAGAGTGATTCCACATCGAATGAAACAAGTAGATCTAAACTGGGATTGAAATCTACAGTTGGAAGCAGACGTAGGACATCCTTGGTGTCCTGGAGGTAAGTAGGCATGAGACGTACCAGTGGTCTCAGGAAGAAATCAACAAAAGTAGAGAGGGGTTCAAGCAGGGAGCCAATGCCCGAAATGATTGGTCTTCCGGGCGGTGGTCGCTGCAACTTATGGATCTTTGGAAGTATATAAAAATATGGCATGACCGGATGAGAGGTCTGCAGAAATTCCTTTTCTTGGGATGTGATCCATCCTTCATTGAAGCCTTCCTCTACTTTGTTCGCTATGATCCTACTGATTCTTTCGGTGGGATCTTCCTTCAGTAATCGGTAAAACCTGTTGTCATCAAGTTGTCTCAAACACTCAGTGCGATAAACTGTAGTGTCTAAAATCACTATGGCACCGCCTTTATCAGCTGGTTTTATAGTGATTTCTCTGTCCTCTGTAAGTGAATGGAGTGCCAGCTGTTCATTTCTGGGTAGGTTGCTATAGCAACCTCTGTTGTTTTGACAGAGGATATTAATTTCTTCAAGAACTGCTCTTTCAAAAGCAAGGACTTGAGGTGGAATCGCATGTGTTGGCGGATTGAAAGTTGAGCGTTTTTTCAGGCCTGTGTTGATGTTCTCTGTGGAGGGCTCATTAACTTCTTTATTTTTGAAAAAATGATGAAGGCGAACCTTCCTAAAGAACTTAGCTAGTTCGCATTGAACCTGGAAGTTGTCGCCTGTGGACGTTGCCACGAAACCAAGCCCTTTATTCAGAACTGTAATTTCAGCCTGTGTGAGAGTCTTGGTACTCAAGTTCTCAATCAAGTCTCCTGTTGGTTCTGTTCGGGTGTTGAAAGGTTCTGTTTGGCCCTGCTCCGGGTGTTCATTTGGGGGGCAGTTGGGGTCTTTTGGTCGTTCCAGTGAACTTGAGCTTGTCGATTTCTCCTCCTGCCTCTTGATCTGCCTGGGCCTACCCCTAAAAAAGACTGGTTGTTAAAGTCTTGGGGGTACATCTGGAAGGGCGCATTGGGTGCTTGGAATTGTTGTGGGGGAAAACCCCATGGGGTCGGTGGCCACCACTGTTGGAATTGTGGCATCGGGTACCCTCTCCAAGGGCGTCTCATCCCTCTACCTCTGAATTGTTGTTTGTTAGGTAGCGGTGTGTCTGTCTCACTCAAATCATCCTCAGAACTACTTCCTGAGTAGGTAGACCCATACCTTTTGCCTTTTTTATTAAATTCAACAGGTGTATAACCCTCACTAGTGTAGGGGTAAACCACTTCCAGTTTGAATTTGGCCAAGTCTTTTTTAAACTTCTCAATCTTTGAAAGAAGGATGCCTTCTTTGAAGTCTTTGTTAGATTTGTTAGCTTCGTCCTGTTGTTTCTTAAACAATGTGCTTGTGATAGTTGTTTTGATTTGTGCCTCATTAATTTGAATTTCAACCAGGATGGCATCCGCTGCACGCTTGGCCGTGCTGATTATAAGAATCAACCAATCGCGCGTGCAGCGCCATGCTATCAGTGACCAGTCTTTTAGAAATTTCTTATCTTGAAGAAATAACCGAGGGACATTGGTCACGATCAAACCTGGGGGGGCGCAGTTACTGCGTAGATATTCTGCCATGATGGCACCATGGATGACAGTGCGTGAATGGGATTTCTTAAGGATCAGAATCTTGTCCCAATCTTCTATATTAGGTGTGCTTGTAGAGGCAGCAAAATTACCTAGAATGCTAGGTGTGTTATCCAAAATAGACTGATAGTATGAGTCATCGTATGTGAGTCCACTAAATTCTGCCATGTCGAGGATAGGACAGAGACATAAAGTGTAGCAACTATTCTAGTGGAAGAGTTATTCAGACTGGTACACGGCTTGGACAAATGGAAGACCGCTTGATGAGGTATATCACCGCAAAGTTGATATTGCATTAAAAGAAGACCCGCAGCCAGCAGCTGCTCAAGAACTCTTGACTATACGGAGTAGTGACAGGAAGGAAGGATTACCAAGTGATGACACTGGCCTCCCTTGGCAGTTGATGGGAATCCGCATCAAGAGTACATTGTTCTATTTCTCTTTACCACACTCAGAACAGTTTATAGCACTCTTCTATTTTTCTGTTCTTTGTATTCATTTTCTCATTTTTATGACCACCAGTTCACTATTTGTATTTTATATGTAAGGATAGGGGATTTGAACTGTTGTGTTGGTCATTAAACTCTTCCCTTAGACCCTTTCATCCCCTTTGGGGGATTTATATTGATGTTCTTGAGCAGCTGCTGGCTGCGGGTCTTCTTTTAATGCAATATCAACTTTGCGGTGATATACCTCATCAAGCGGTCTTCCATTTGTCCAAGCCGTGTACCAGTCTGAATAACTCTTCCACTAGAATAGTTGCTACACTTTATGTCTCTGTCCTATCCTCGACATGGCAGAATTTAGTGGACTCACATACGATGACTCATACTATCAGTCTATTTTGGATAACACACCTAGCATTCTAGGTACTTTTGCTGCCTCTACAAGCACACCTAATATAGAAGATTGGGACAAGATTCTGATCCTTAAGAAATCCCATTCACGCACTGTCATCCATGGTGCCATCATGGCAGAATATCTACGCAGTAACTGCGCCCCCCCAGGTTTGATCGTGACCAATGTCCCTCGGTTATTTCTTCAAGATAAGAAATTTCTAAAAGACTGGTCACTGATAGCATGGCGCTGCACGCGCGATTGGTTGATTCTTATAATCAGCACGGCCAAGCGTGCAGCGGATGCCATCCTGGTTGAAATTCAAATTAATGAGGCACAAATCAAAACAACTATCACAAGCACATTGTTTAAGAAACAACAGGACGAAGCTAACAAATCTAACAAAGACTTCAAAGAAGGCATCCTTCTTTCAAAGATTGAGAAGTTTAAAAAAGACTTGGCCAAATTCAAACTGGAAGTGGTTTACCCCTACACTAGTGAGGGTTATACACCTGTTGAATTTAATAAAAAAGGCAAAAGGTATGGGTCTACCTACTCAGGAAGTAGTTCTGAGGATGATTTGAGTGAGACAGACACACCGCTACCTAACAAACAACAATTCAGAGGTAGAGGGATGAGACGCCCTTGGAGAGGGTACCCGATGCCACAATTCCAACAGTGGTGGCCACCGACCCCATGGGGTTTTCCCCCACAACAATTCCAAGCACCCAATGCGCCCTTCCAGATGTACCCCCAAGACTTTAACAACCAGTCTTTTTTAGGGGTAGGCCCAGGCAGATCAAGAGGCAGGAGGAGAAATCGACAAGCTCAAGTTCACTGGAACGACCAAAAGACCCCAACTGCCCCCCAAATGAACACCCGGAGCAGGGCCAAACAGAACCTTTCAACACCCGAACAGAACCAACAGGAGACTTGATTGAGAACTTGAGTACCAAGACTCTCACACAGGCTGAAATTACAGTTCTGAATAAAGGGCTTGGTTTCGTGGCAACGTCCACAGGCGACAACTTCCAGGTTCAATGCGAACTAGCTAAGTTCTTTAGGAAGGTTCGCCTTCATCATTTTTTCAAAAATAAAGAAGTTAATGAGCCCTCCACAGAGAACATCAACACAGGCCTGAAAAAACGCTCAACTTTCAATCCGCCAACACATGCGATTCCACCTCAAGTCCTTGCTTTTGAAAGAGCAGTTCTTGAAGAAATTAATATCCTCTGTCAAAACAACAGAGGTTGCTATAGCAACCTACCCAGAAATGAACAGCTGGCACTCCATTCACTTACAGAGGACAGAGAAATCACTATAAAACCAGCTGATAAAGGCGGTGCCATAGTGATTTTAGACACTACAGTTTATCGCACTGAGTGTTTGAGACAACTTGATGACAACAGGTTTTACCGATTACTGAAGGAAGATCCCACCGAAAGAATCAGTAGGATCATAGCGAACAAAGTAGAGGAAGGCTTCAATGAAGGATGGATCACATCCCAAGAAAAGGAATTTCTGCAGACCTCTCATCCGGTCATGCCATATTTTTATATACTTCCAAAGATCCATAAGTTGCAGCGACCACCGCCCGGAAGACCAATCATTTCGGGCATTGGCTCCCTGCTTGAACCCCTCTCTACTTTTGTTGATTTCTTCCTGAGACCACTGGTACGTCTCATGCCTACTTACCTCCAGGACACCAAGGATGTCCTACGTCTGCTTCCAACTGTAGATTTCAATCCCAGTTTAGATCTACTTGTTTCATTCGATGTGGAATCACTCTACACCTCGATACCACAAGATGAAACTTTGGATACAATTGCCTCCATCTTGAGAGAAACAGAACTTAATTCTATCACTCCGGTCAACTTCATCATGGACCTAGCACGTCTGGCTATGAAAGAAAATTTCTTCAAATTTGAGGACAAGATCTTTTTACAGGTATCAGGTACGAGCATGGGGAGTATTTTTGCTCCATCTCTAGCGAATCTTTACATGCACAAATTCGAGCAGAACCACGTCCTCAACGAAGCCAACCCCTTCCATGAGTCTATTAGACTCTGGAAGAGGTATATCGACGATATCCTCGTGATTTGGCGGGGTAATCAAGAATCGGTTAAACAATTCCAAGAGTGGCTCAACACACAGAATGCATTTTTGAAGTTCACACTAGAGATGCATCCTACCACGATAGCGTTTCTCGACCTGTCCATTTTCTCAACCAGTACTGGACTGGGTAGCGAGCTTTACCGTAAACCAATGGCTCGCAATTCGCTGCTTCGCTATGATAGTCAGCATCCCAAGGCATTGCGCGACAATCTACCATACGGACAATTCTTACGCGTGCGACGTAATTGTTCATCCGTCGATCTGTACAATCACCATGCCAATGCCCTCACGGATCAACTTTCAGCTAGACTCTACCCCAAGAGACTGGTAAAGAATGCCCGCAAACGAGCTCTCAACAACCACCGAGAGGCTCTGCTAGAGAACAAGACAGAAAAACCTCCATCAGGGCGCCTTACATTTGTGAACACCTTCAGTACTCTGTCCAATGGTATACAGAAATGCATCCGGAGAAACTGGCGCTTTTTAAACACCACGAACACGAAGATCCCACTTCCACTCTTTGCCTTTAAACGGGGATCCAACCTGAGGGACAGACTAGTACATACACGCACGAGAGAACAGGAACCCAGGAGAGTAGGCACCCTTTGGAACCTCCCACCTGTCCAGGGTCATTTCCCGTGCGGTAACTGCACAGTATGCCCACAAACCAAACACACTAAAACGCTGGATCTTGGCTTAACCAGGCCTTGGATACAGAAGAACTACACCAACTGCAATAGTGATAACCTTATTTACTTGATACAATGTCCATGCCATCTGCAATATGTCGGTATGACGACACGCAAGGTTAAAACTAGGATGCTAGAACACAAAAGTACCTTCAGGTGCAAGAAGGACAACACTAGACTCACCAGACATTTCCTGGATCTGAACCACCAGGCAGGTGATTTCACTTGGACTGTTTTGGAAAAACCATTCATACAGTCCCATCAGAGTGATAAAGCCAAATACTTGTTCACTAAAGAGCAACGCTGGGTTTTTAAACTCCAAAGCGATACAAAAGGCCTGAATGACTCCATTCCGTGGACTCTTTTATAAAGAGTCATTCTCTGTAAACTCTGCCCCGTTAGTGATATCTAGTTACACACTGTATCCAGCGACTAGACTATCTATCAGGTTTACACAACACAGATATTTTAGAGACTTTCATCGTGACTTGAAAACGCATCGCTACATCTACTTTATCTGATAACGATGCGCACATAATATCTGTCCTTTACTTTTACCGACATATTCATGTTTCTCCAACTGGACTACGACTTCCGCATTTAGTGATGTCATCTTGTAGTCCTTCATTTGCCACTCCCCTGAGTTAATTCATAGCGCTCAACGTGGAGTGTCACATGACCTATTCACGTCCTTAAACTCCCGTGAGAACGTTGCCTCGGTACCTCCCACAAACACAGGAAGGACCGAGGCACCGACGGAGAGGTGAGTCGTTATGCGCGTCTACATCTGGCACGCTTTTGATTAGGTCCTACTCGATGTGTGACTCCGTAATCCCTACGGCTCAATTACCCACCCCTAGCGAACCTTAAGCTACGCCCACGGGGTTTAACTAACATACGCGAGAGACATCGCGTTAAATCATAACAGACCGTCTCGCCTTTTGATCATGACCTGCTGGAGACTTGACTCTCATACTGTTCACCCCTAGCGATCCATCAGCCACGCTTACGGGGTTTTCACTTACTTACGCGAGAGACATCGCGAGAAACCACAATTGTCTGTTTTTTCCACCACTAGAGATACACCTTAATATCTCACGAGTCCCTTTTGTCTAGCTTCACCTTGACCGACTAGCCTTTGACTCGTTTTTAGACTGTCCCCGGCACCATAACATGGCGTTATGGTTACCGTAACACAATGCCACAGTACTAATTGTTTGTAACTCACCTAGGGTACTGCTGTATAAAGGCGCCATTTTCACCGGTGCTCCATTTATGTGAGAATCTGCATCTCCACACTGTAGTAGCATACAAAGCAGTCTGCTTATGTTTTATTCCTACTGGACTCGCGCTGGACAATATGTTTTTAATCGCTTTTCTTGTATTTTCAACACTTTCCTTCAGTTTGTTGAATAATCCGCCCTAATTTGATTCACACTTACAGGGCGGGGTCTCAATTACCTGAGTTGTTACCGGGTGAGGTGAGGTCTGACGCTCACACAAGTCAGGTGAGTTGTTATGCTCAGTCTCATATAATGACATTTTGGTTGTAACCAGCTTTGACAACCTATCTTTAAATTTGCATGCACTAAGGTATACTGAAATAGAACATTACCTACCGTCTGTATTTTATTTTCTTCCAACAGGAGTGAAATACACCCTACTTGCCTGTGAGGTCGATAGGTACCAGGTTGTATCACTTAACAACTTGTCATTGTTTCCACTTTTTGTTTTTCACTTGCAGTAGCAATTATGTATTGGTCCTGAAGAAAGCCGGGAAAATAGTCCCAACTGGCTGAAACTAGTTGACCCCTATATGATGCAACCTATTTGCTAAAAGTTGCCGCTACGATTCTTCTTTTTAACTGGATTGGAACAGAGATATCCAATAAACATAGTTTTCCCTGTCCAACTCCCTTTTTAATAGTTTTTTCACTTGCACTGCATAAACACCTGTCAACAGAAATACATATGGCCACTCTTGGTCGATTTCTCCTTGGAACTTGTACTCTGCTCTGATCTTGCCTACTACACTGGCCTCTTGGCTATACGGAGTAGTGACAGGAAGGAAGGATTACCAAGTGATGACACTGGCCTCCCTTGGCAGTTGATGGGAATCCGCATCAAGAGTACATTGTTCTATTTCTCTTTACCACACTCAGAACAGTTTATAGCACTCTTCTATTTTTCTGTTCTTTGTATTCATTTTCTCATTTTTATGACCACCAGTTCACTATTTGTATTTTATATGTAAGGATAGGGGATTTGAACTGTTGTGTTGGTCATTAAACTCTTCCCTTAGACCCTTTCATCCCCTTTGGGGGATTTATATTGACAGGTATTCTGATTCCCTCCAAACACCATCACCTCAGTCTTCTCCCCATTCAGCTTAAGCGAATTTTGAACCATCCACTGACCAACTGCCTCCATACAAGATCTAAAATTGGAGGCAGTTGGTACATCTGAATGGGAGAGAGAGACGAGGATCTGGGTATCATCTGCATAAGAGACTACCTCCATCCCGAAAGTTCTAATTAATCTGGCCAGTGGGGTCACGTAGATGTTGAATAGGGTCGGAGTAAGAGCCGACCCCTGCGGGACCCCACAGAGCACCGGTCGGGATGGAGATAGGAACTCTCCCAGCTTGACTCTTTGTTCCCTTCCATTAAGGAAGGAGGTCATCAGATCTAAAGCTGCGTCCCTCACCCCCACCTCCCTCAGACGGTGTATAAGTATTGAGGGGGAGAGGGTGTCGAAGGCTGCGGTTAGATCTAACAGGACCAGGAGGGTGGTCTGGCCCCCATCTACTCTAGTGCAGATCTTATCAAGCACGATGGTGAGGGCCGACTCAGTACTATATTCCCTCCTGAATCCGTGTTGGGAAAAGTCCAAGCAGCCCGAGCCTTCCACAAAGGCGGCGAGATGCTTGTTAAGATGTGCCTCAAGCATCTTCGCAGGGGCTGGAAGCAGGGAGATCGGACTGAAGTTTTTTAGGACCTCCGGATCAAGGGAAGCTTTCTTTAGCAGAGGTTTAACTACTGCACTCTTCCACTCCAAGGGGAAGATGCCATCTCTCATACATCGATTCATAATTTCTAGTAGAGGCGGTAAGAGAGATTCCCTACACTGCTTGATGATCTTCAAAGGGCAGATGTCTAGGGGGGAGCCAGAATTAGTTTTGTCGAGCAAGATCTCCAGATCTTGTAGGACCAGCGGGGGGAAGGAGTCGAGAATACTCAATGGGGAGATGTCAGATGTGGTCCTGTCCCCCTCAGCCAATACGGAGGGCCCACTGATCGAAGCTTTTTGTATCTCGAGAGCTAGATGGATATCTTGTATTTTTGTGTGAAAAAAGGAAGCAATTTTGTCACACAAATCTTGCGAGGGGATGACTGGATCAGATGTTTGTAGGTTGACCAAAGAGTCAACAATTCTGAAGAGCTCCTTCGGCGAGGAAAGGGAAGTTGTCATGGCCACGAAGTAGTTTTGTTTGGCCTGCACAATCTCAGCCTTATATTTCCTGACCAGGAGCCTATGAGCTTCCTTATTCTTAAGATCCCAGCTAGCATGCCAAAGCCTCTCCATCCTCCTCACTTCTTGCCTGAGAAGTCTAAGGGATTCCGAGTACCAAGGGGCAGAGGGTCTCTTCCTGGCTCGACGACGGGTCTGTAATGGAGTCAGTTCATTCAGGGCCTCAGTAATAACCCGTTCAAAATGGCCGACCGCGGTCTGGACACTATCCAAGCCCGCGGTAGAGAGACTACCAGCCCAAGGAGTAAGGGAATCAGCACTGATGTTTCTAAAATTTCTGCCAGTTCCCATAATGTGTTTCCCTATTTTGCTACCATCCATCTGAGGGCATTCCAACAGGAATGGGACCGCAAGATGATCGGACCAGGACAGATGTACCGGGTCCTTAACGATCAAACGATGGTCGTTAGAGAAGATACCATCTAGAATATGGCCTGCACGATGAGTAGCCCCGCGGACTCGCTGCGTGAGTCCACAAGACGCCAGGGCATCAATTAGACACGAAGTATCTGTTAGATCAAGCCTTTCTAAATGGTAATTGAAATCCCCAAGAATGGAAAGATTTTCTCGACCAAAGTAGGGCTCCAAGTACTGAAGAAGATTACACAAGAAGTTGGTCCTCGGGCCAGGAGGTCGATACAATAGCATTCCATTAAAAAGAGGGCAGCGCCCTTCCTTTATCACAAAAAAGAGAGCCTGAATGCCATCCTGAAGATCAGGTATAGGCACTGTGTGGCATTGCAGGTGATCTTGATAGAGAATGGCTATCCCCCCTCCCATTCGTCCCTGTCTATCTAATCTGGCCAGGCAGTATCCTTCCGGGACCGCTTCAATCAGATCAGGGCCAGATGAATCTTTAGCCCAAGTTTCAGTGATAAACACTAGTGCCGGCTTTCTATCCAAGACCATCTCTCTAAACATTATTTTATTTTTGACCAAGGAGCGACTATTGATCAATATGCCTTCTACTCCCACTGTCCTGGGGCTATTAACGACAGGGGGATTACATGGGGGGTGAAAGGGGGAGGAAGCGGGATTGCCCGGTGGACACGTATAGTGACAATCACATAGTGGGGGACGAAGAAAATCGTCTGGTTCAAAGATGTGCGAACATCTCATGTAGCAAGGTTTCAGGCGTAGCATCTCCTGATGCGTATATCTCCGTGAGGAGGCAGCAACCCCATTCAAGTCCAGAGTCCAGCCGCCCAGCGCGTCCTCAGCGCGGACGGGCGCAGACGGGCTGGACTCTGGCGTGACTCCGACGTCACTATGGCGTCCCCGATGCGCGTACACGCGTGTCATGATCAACCAATAAAGTAGCGCTCTAGCCCGATCACGTGACGGTGCCAGCAAATGGCTGCAGAGTGCTTCCCACACCAACCCAAGATGGCGCCCCAGGCAAACAAAGCGCGGGGACCGGGCCGCCGAAATGGCGGTGAAAGCAGCCAAGTTTTATTGTGCAAGGATGCGGTCCGGGAGCAGAAGCACAGGTAGGGGCGACAAGAGACTATCTTACGCAATTCTGAACTAGTTAAAAGCGGGGTCAAAGTGAGTCAAATTATAAGTAAAATAAGCGACAGAACGAGGGCAATTAAAATAATAGCAGCGTCTGCCAGTTAGCGCTAGGTGCAGGCGATATTAAGAACGAAGTTCTCTCACACCCACCTTAAATATGCGCTCTGGATACAGCCTCTAGCCCAATCACGTGACGGTGCCAGCAAATGGCTGCAGAGTGCTTCCCACACCAACCCAAGATGGCGCCCCAGGCAAACAAAGCGCGGGGACCGGGCCGCCGAAATGGCGGTGAAAGCCGCCAAGTTTTATTGTGCAAGGATGCGGTCCGGGAGCAGAAGCACAGGTAGGGGCGACAAGAGACTATCTTACGCAATTCTGAACTAGTTAAAAGCGGGGTCAAAGTGAGTCAAATTATAAGTAAAATAAGCGACAGAACGAGGGCAATTAAAATAATAGCAGCGTCTGCCAGGTAGCGCTAGGTGCAGGCGATATTAAGAACGAAGTTCTCTCACACCCACCTTAAATATGCGCTCTGGATACAGCCTCTAGCCCGATCACGTGACGGTGCCAGCAAATGGCTGCAGAGTGCTTCCCACACCAACCCAAGATGGCGCCCCAGGCAAACAAAGCGTGGGGACCGGGCCGCCGAAATGGCGGTGAAAGCAGCCAAGTTTTATTGTGCAAGGATGCGGTCCGGGAGCAGAAGCACAGGTAGGGGCGACAAGAGACTATCTTACGCAATTCTGAACTAGTTAAAAGCGGGGTCAAAGTGAGTCAAATTAGAAGTAAAATAAGCGACAGAACGAGGGCAATTAAAATAATAGCAGCGTCTGCCAGGTAGCGCTAGGTGCAGGCGATATTAAGAACGAAGTTCTCTCACACCCACCTTAAATATGCGCTCTGGATACAGCCTCTAGCCCGATCACGTGACGGTGCCAGCAAATGGCTGCAGAGTGCTTCCCACACCAACCCAAGATGGCGCCCGCATGTTGTCCGCATTTGTGGATATGACCAACTTTTTACCAGAAAATCTCAATCTCCTGTGAGTGTGATATTCCAGGAGCGCATACACCAGTGGCTCTGAGGCTGTGATGTACAGCAACGGTCACAGGGCGCATCCCTGTTGCATGCCTCTTCTGATTTGAATAGGATCAGGAAGGTAGCCATGGACACGGATCCTAGCAATCGGATCAGTATCAAGTTGTTTGATCCATTTGATTAATATATTGCTGAGTCCTAGTGTCTGAAACACTGCCATCATTACCTCCCACTTCAACGAGTCTAATGCCTTCTCAGCATCTAAAAATCTGCAACAGCATTCGTGTCTTGGTTTAATTAGGATATTGTGATAAAGTATGCAAGTTGTGCGCTGTTGACCTACCTGGTATGAATCCAGACTGTTTGGATAGTCCTGTCTTGTAAGTCTTTTGAGGAGCAGCCCCTGCAGGCTTAACTAGCTTCAATGCTGTTGCCTCCATGAGTGTAGAGGGAGTTGCCCTCTGTCAAACACCTCTTACAGCATGGCAAGGATATGTGGGGCAAGTTCCTCTGTGTATCCTTCATTGAAGCTCACTTCCGGTCCATTGCCTCCTGTCGCGAGGCAGCTTATGGCATTTTTAATTTCTACTGTTAAAAGTGGTGCCATCTAGAATTCCCTGTCTGACCGCAGTCAGCCTCTTCAGTTATTCTCCTATTTCAGGAACTGGTCTTGTTAATTGACATGAGTATGGAGGCCCATGCTCTGGGCACAGCTTTATATGGTGGCACTGTACAGATAGCCTTGGTCACCCTCGGCAAAAACTAAGGGGAAGATTTACAAGTCCCTCGCGCCACTTTTACGTCAGTTTTCCCATGTTAAAAGTGACGCAAAACTGGCGCAAGGGGCTTGTAAATCTGCCCCTAAGTGATTAATATCGTTTGGCTAATTGAAGGGGCAGGAACTTTCACGAGTTATGATTGTCAAATACATGAATCTCCTCTAATATTCCCACTCCTCTATCAGGAATGCCGCTGCCCGCGTCCCAAGCAATGGGACATCAGCAGGGCAGCATTCTAGTGGCCGCCCGTCGGAGCCTTCCCCCCTTGCTGCCTCGCGCGCGAGGCCTACGCCCACTTGGGAAAAACCCCCTATCGCGTGGAGCTGGAGGCGGGCCGGGGGGGCGGGGTGCGCGGCTTACCACCCTTCTTAGTGGGCTCCCTCGCCCAGTTCCTCCTCTGTCTCTGTCTCAAACACTCACTGTTAGTGTATAACAGCTGCCGGGGCACCTCACTTTGCCACCTCACTTTGCCAGTACCCCAGGTGATGCAAAAGGATGCAGGGAAGGCCGTACCCCCTCCTCGCGCCGGAAGGCCGTTCCCCCTCCTCGCGCCGGAAGGCCGTGCCCCCTCCTCGCGCCATCGCGAGGCCCTCAGCACCTCCATCACCAGGCTTTACAGTTGTTCTGCTCGGGACTCGGCACAACAACGACAATCGTGGTGCAGGTATAATTTACAAAGTACACCAAATGTATATAATGGCCGTTGCTTGATAGCCCTGCTCTTAAAGAATGCACCATTTTTAATGTGTCAATCTTGAAAAACAGGATTTGAATCTCCTCGGGTTGTCTCTGAGATCGGGGGTGTCCAACATTGCTCCACAAAGGTCAGATCCAGGGCAGATTTTTTTGGTACCTACTGACCATGTAAATGCCTCCCATGTTGGTTATTTGTATACATTTAAAAAAAATGAAAATCCTGAAAATCTGTCAGAGGTTCGAGCCAACATTGCACACGCCTTTATTAGATCTTTGCCCATCCGGTTTCCCTGGACAGTTCCTTTACATCCCTTAATCGTTTTGGAAGTGACACTTAAAAAACCCTCTAGCCCCTGCACTTTGCTGCTGCTGTGGAAATGAACGATACCAAGAGCAGTGCAGTGGCCTTGATTGATTCAAGCGTTTCATTCGTGGCGTGTTCGCTCTTCCTAGATGATGAACAGTCCGCTGCACGGCTCGCGCTGTCATCCTTTCAGTTCATGCGCCCTCTGCGTCCTTCCACCCTGTCGGCTGCACTCATAACTTTTCCACTGCATTTCTCTCCTATATTCCTGTGCTTGATGTATACCGTGTTTGCTGTGCATGCAGATGAAATGTGATTGGATCAGTGGTGGAGGGCAGCCAAGAGGCATTGATATGCTGCTAAATCAGAACCGCTGGCCCTTCTGGCACCGTGTAGACTGCAGCAACATTAAGATACGGATGTGAAGAGATTCGGCCATGTATTATCAGAGTCCTTGACGGGAACTATTCAATGGCAGACAAAAGAAGCAAGAATAAACCGCGTGGCGAAGACACATGCAGAGGCACAGGGCTGCCGAGACTACCTCCATCATCGGCTGGTTCATGCTCCCGCAGATCTCTCTGTTCTGGACTAGTCTCTCTGCAAGTTGAACTAACCACATCTCGTGGAAGTCATAAGTGAAGCCGAATCACGCATCCCATATTCAGTGGCTGATTATTTCTAGAGTAAGAACCTGTTTCTTCACACATACATACAGTGCAGGTAGAGCAGTGGTTTATTTCCCCACACATACATATAGTACAGGTAGAACAGTGGTTTATTTCCCCACACATACATACAGTACAGGTAGAACAGTGGTTTATTTCCCCACATATAGACACAGTACAGGTAGAACAGTGGTTTATTTCCTCACACATACATACAGTACAGGTAGAACAGTGGTTTATTTCCTCACACATACAGTACAGGTAGAACAGTGGTTTGTTTCCTCACACATACATACAGTACAGGTAGATCAGTGGTTTATTTCCCCACACATACATTCAGTACAGGTAGAACAGTGTTTTTTTTCCCCACACATACATACAGTACAGGTAGAACAGCGGTTTGTTTCCTCACACACATACAGTACAGGTAGAAAAGTGGTTTATTTCCCCACACATACATACAGTACAGGTAGAACAGTGGTTTATTTCCCCACACATACATACAGTACAGGTAGAACAGTGGTTTGTTTCCTCACACATACATACAGTACAGGTAGATCAGTGGTTTATTTCCCCACACATACATACAGTACAGGTAGAACAGTGGTTTAGTTCCCCACACATACATACAGTACAGGCAGAACAGCGGTTTGTTTCCTCACACACATCCAGTACAGGTAGAACAGCGGTTTGTTTCCTCACATACATACAGTACACGTAGAACAGTGGTTTATTTCCCCACACATACATACAGTACAGGTAGGACAGTGGTTTGTTTCCTCACACACATACAGTACAGGTAGAACAGCGGTTTGTTTCCTCACACAGATACAGTACAGGTAGAACAGCAGTTTGTTTCCTCACACACATACAGTACAGGTAGAACAGTGGTTTATTTGCCCACACATACATACAGTACAGCTAGAACAGTGGTTTGTTTCCTCACACATACATACAGCACAGGTAGAACAGCGGTTTGTTTCCTCACACATACATAAAGAACAGGCAGAACAGTGGTTTGTTTCTTCACAGATACATACAGTACAGGTAGAACAGTGGTTTATTTCCTCACACATACATACAGTACAGGTAGATCAGTGGTTTGTTTCCTCATATATACATACAGCTCAGGTAGAACAGCGGTTTATTTCCTCACACATACATACAGTACAGGTAAATCAGTGGTTTGTTTCCTCACACGTATATACAATACAGGTAGAATAGTGGTTTACACACAGACAGTACAGGTGGAATAGTGGTTTGCTTCTTCACACGTAGATACAGTACAGGTGAAATAGTGGTTTGTTTCCTCACACGTAGAAGCAGTACAGGTGGAATAGCACAGGTGGAATACGGTTTGTTTCCTCACACGTAGATACAGTACAAGTGAAATAGTGGTTTGTTTCCTCACACAGTGAAATAGTGGTTTGTTTCCTCACACGTAGATACAGTACAGGTGGAATAGTGGTTTGTTTCCTCACACGTAGATACAGTACAGGTGAAATACTGGTTTGTTTCCTCACACAGTGAAATAGTGGTTTGTTTCCTCACATGTAGATATAGTACAGGTGGAATAGTGGTTTTTTTCCTCACACGTAGATACAGTACAGGTGAAATACTGGTTTGTTTCCTCACACAGTGAAATAGTGGTTTGTTTCCTCACATGTAGATATAGTACAGGTGGAATAGTGGTTTGTTTCCTCACACGTAGATACAGTGCAGGTGAAATATTGGTTTGTTTCCTCACACGTAGATACAGTACAGGTGGAATAGTGGTTTGTTTCCTCACACGTAGATACAGTACAGGTGGAATAGTGGTTTGTTTCCTTACACATCGATACAGGACAGACAGGACAGGGAGGATAGTGGTGTGAACCAGACATATAGGAGGTACATATGGAGCAGCAGTGCGTGATTCTGTGTGTGCTTGCATGTGTTTGTGTATGCATGTGTATAATAATCATCTACGTCGTCTACCCATCTGTTACCTCTGCTGTATTACTCAAGCATGCAAACATCATTTCAATGTACAATTGGCAAAGTGATTGGCATGGCTAACACTTGTAATAAAAATGCATTTAAGCCACAGTGCTCTGAATGATTCACGCTCGTCCTAGCAAAGGAAATTCTCAGTAGAACCTTCATTCATCTCAGACCACACTTATTGACAGTCTTTGTGTTTGGTGAAGCTATTAGCAAATCAGGAGCTACAGCAAAATTCTGGAGATACAGGGAAAGGGAAGCTCAACCAGTAACCCCTCCCAGCATGTGGCAACTATGAAAGGAAGCTAGAGGGACTGTGCTGTAATAGTTTGGATAGTTCTCCTGGGTGCTTTGACAGAACTGCAAGAGATTAATACTGACCCAGTAGGAGGCTCTGGGTGGTGCAGCACACAACTAATAAAGCAACAACTACTTTAAATGGTCTAAAAAATGGAAAGCCCAAATTATGCTCCTAGAAAGAAAGAAGACGCGAGAGCTAATTGAATAACCCCAATAATCCTGGGGTCAAGTGCGGGAAAAGAGGATGTGCGCAAGTGGACCCAGGGCCTAGATAGCCCCTCCCCTGGCTCCACCCCTCTGCTCCCTGCTCCGGTCGGACACACGTCACGGCCGACCCGGAAGTACTTCTTCCGGCCGGTAGCCAATCGGGCTACCGGACTGGACTATGGGGGTGTGGCGTGGGTCTAGGGGGCCGGGCCCTAAGGGCGCGCTCGCCGAGTTTTCGCGCTTTTCAATGGTAGTCAATGGGACCGACTGTTCACATGGAAGTCAATAGAAGTCAATGCTGTCTTCAGGGATTAGTTCCTGTGTCAATAAATACGTTTTTGTATTGTTCAGGACCACGTTAGAGGTGTGTGAAACCGTATGTGCTACTATATTATATGTACACACACAAACACTCTGATACTGTGCACATGCTTTCTGTGGAACCCAGTAGATATCTCAGTTCTCCGGTGCATGGTGCAAGTGAGGATAAAGGAGCGCTGCAAGAGTTCGGTAAATATCTAAGTACTGGTAAACTTGTGCATAATGTAAGCCAGGCAACAGGTGCATTCTGAGAACCCTGCTTGCCTTAGTGTGGACAGCTGTGCAGGATTGAAGTCACTATGGAGGTGCCATGCGGGAGCCCTATGAATGGATCAGTTCTGCAGCAAAAGGAAAAGGGGGGCATTATTACTCCATAACACTGATTTCACTTAAGGGCTAGTGGTTGGTATAGTGTGGCTATAATATAGCCTGTGGTGAAACACACAAAAGCAAAACCATGCTTTGATCCAAATGTTATCCTTTTGAAAGCCTGTGCTACAGTGTCTTTACAATTCTCACATTCATTCCTGTGGCTTCACCCCAACTTCCTTTCTCCAGTCCAATGCTATTCCCCACAGTGAGCTTCCACAGATTCTCTGACTTCAATTTATCTTGATACAAGGCCTTGGCTCACCTCTCACATCCTTGCACAAGCAACTGATGTCCACTACTTGTCTTTGGAAATCCTTCACTAGCAAAGGAGATTGGCACAGAAACCACTCTCTTTGATCAGCGAGAGAGTACACAATGCCTTCCACCTGAATATGGGATGTTACACCGAATGCGATACATCGCATGCCATGACAACGCGGTTGTTACAACAACCGCGTTGTTACATTGCATTACCATTACAACGCAAGTCGTTACAACGACTAGCTGTAGGGGGTGCTGGATGTTGGAAAAGTGTAATTTACCATTCCAACTGCAGTCTGTGCAACAGTAGGGAAGGTGTTGGATTTTAAATCCAACACCTTCTGCCCCTACAGCAAGTCGTTGTAATGACTTGCATTGTAATGGTTTGCGATGTAACAATGCGGTCGTTGTAACGACTGCGTTGCAATGGAATGTGTTGTATCGCATTCGTTGTAAACAATGTCTCACCTTCCACCTACTACTCACCTTGCTAGGGTTACAGATTTCTCAGCTCACACTGTCCCATACCCCACTATCCAAAGATGTATTCTCTCCAGCTGTGGTCAGTAAGTATGATTTTCTGACAATGCTCCAGCCACTCCCAGTTACCACTTGTCAGGGCCTGGGTCATTAATTCATAGCTCCTCATATTCCTCTTTCTTTATAATGTATGGTTTCAGCCCAACAATGCCCTCTCATCTCCAAAAACCACCCTGCTGGCCTTGTGCACATCATGGCCACCTGACCCACTTCAGTTTGACTATCAGTGTCCTTCTAGACTCTACCACGCACTGACCTGTTCCAGGCAACAATTTTATATGCAACATGGCCAAAATTTGCAGCAGTTCGATTTGAATGAATTAATAAATGAGGAATTACTTATAAAGTGCACTGTCACTCAAAACAGAGTATCCTGACACTATTTCAGATACAACAGCTGCACGCAGAAACCAACACCATAAACCAACCTTGAAAAGAAAACAAAATCCGAGCTAGTTTGATCATTCGCCCCATAGCATCTCTGACATCAAAAAAAGCCATTTTTTTCAGGAGTCTCCTGAAATCTGCTTCCTTTTCCACTGATCTCAAGGTGGAGTAGAGCTGATTCCAGGCGGTGGAACCCAAGGCAGTAAAAGACTTTTCACCTCTCGTTTTAAACCTGAAATTTGGAAATCATATAAGATTAGTGTTCGAGGATCTAAGAGTCACTTGAGTGCTGTAATTCACGAAATGATCCGAAAGATATCATGGGCCTGTTGAAGAAAAAGCTCTAAAAAACAAGGTCAGAGATGTAAAAAGCACCCGCTTATGAAACGCAGCCAGTGCAGGTGCCTAAGACCCAGAGACACCAAGCTCCTACTGGGAACCTTGAGCATCAGCCTAACCGTTGCATTCTGGACAACTTGCAGCTTGTGAGGTAGGTGCTTAGTGAGGCCTACATAAAGGCTATTGTAATAGTCTAGCCTAGCAGTAATGAGCGAATGGTCTACAGTTTTCCTTGCTGCGATAGGGAGAACTTCAAATGACTTTTTAATTGATTTGATCAGCGATTTGGAATTCCACACTGGCCACTTATGCCCAAGATCTGTGACTACCTGTCGTCCCCTCATCATTGCTGTTGCTGGCAATTCATGCACTAGTAATGCTGGTGTCAGTCTTGTAGGCACCCGTGTACGCATGTCTCTTTCCCACTGGACTTCCCTGCACCTCACCAGTGGCGGCTGGCGTGGCTCGTGGGTGGTGGGCACGGGGGGCAGGGTGCGTGGGGGTTGCGCAATATAAAATACAATAAAAACATAAACACTCTCCTTGCCGCTGGGTCCAGCGTCACTGCTCCTGCTCTCCTCGTCGGACTCGAGCAACAGGAAGCACAGTCAGGCTCCCCTGGCCAATCACAACGCTGCAATGGAGAACAGGTAAAGTGCGCATGACTGTTTGGGGCCGGCCCAACAGTCATGTACACGTAGGAGTGGGTAAACCACTCCTTCCCCGCCCTGCTCTGAGAGCAGAGCACCCTTGCCCATTTGGCCACCCGGAACCAAAAAATGATTATATCTCAGAGTTATTATAATTTTGTGTTTCCTTTACTTTGCACTGCTTAAAAGCAGTAGGGCAATGCTCCTCCGCCACAGCAGAGGAGCCGCCACTGCACCTCGCTCCTCCTAATTCTGCCAAGTGTTGTCCAGGAACCATCGAAAACTATTTCAAGCAAGAGAGAGACACCACCTTTCGGCCCATCTGCCTCTGTGTTTTGGTGACACTTCCGCCGACCACACAGCTCTCTCGCCCATCCCTTAATGTCCCGAGGGACCCTGACTCCCCTCCGTCCAGGACCCCACTGTGAAGCTCTGGTCGCACACATAGACTTGCACAAATGCCCATAAAAACAAGGGCGCGTCCCTTCATGAATGAGTGACGTAGAGTCAACGAGACCAGCATTCCCGTTCCCCTCTTTCCGAATTAGAAAAGATGGGTAAACAACCAACCCCCCTTTGTTAATCTGCTGTAATGTGTTATCTACTCATCGCTCTAATTTGCACACTTTGGGGGCGTTGCACTAATTAAGCCTAACAGGGGGCTTCTCTTTGTGTCAGAGCATCGATTGGTACTTTCAGACTGCCTCCCAGCAGCAGGGCTTCGCCTCCTTCCGCAAGCTCAAGCTGCATAAAGATTAAAGAACCCATAGTTTCTCCATAATGTCAGAGAAATGTAATTAACCGTGGCTTGACCTTTCGTTCCCTTTAAATAGAGTGGATTAACAGCAAGTGATACTTGCGTTTTAGAGCAGAGACGCTGAGCCGGCAGTAACAGCTTACAATAGTCCCCCCGTGAGTGCAGACAATCCCCCAAATCATTGCTTTCTGATGATTACAGAAAACAATTGTAATTTTGAAGCATAATGACCTAAATGCACATCTATTTTATTTACTTTCATTGCATGAATTGTATTTGAAGGTACAAAAATCCCTAATTAATATCAAACATCCCAAAAACTGCGCAATCGCATACTACAACGGATCTCTTACATGGCTATACATAGATATTTTCACAAAACTTCAGGGGGGCATATCAGCAACAACCGTCGATAATTATCGCTAAGCGCACTTAGCGCTAGGATAATAATTATCGCCGGCTAGCGTGGATTTTTATCGCTGAGATAGCGTGCAATTAGCAAAGCTTATCTCAAAAGCGATAAAAATCCTTGCGCTAACTGCCAAACGTGTAATTATCGCTGGAAACCCAGCGATAATCCCTCGAAGTTTGGCGATAGCTTGCTGATAGGGCCTCACATACTTAGCCATGATATTCACCTTCCATAGGATATCATGGCTAAGTCAGTTTCAAAGCAGGCGTAAGGAAAGTAGCGATTACAGAGGTTATCGCTACTTTTCCTGTCGCTATGCTGCTTTGCGTGAGGCTTGATAATAGGAGAAATGTCGCTTAGCAACATTTCTCCCGTTATCCTGGGGAGGAACGCCCACTTTGCATCTCATTAGAGATGCAAAGATGGGCGTTAAGGGAAATGGAGATAAGGCAAGGTTTCACGCGATAGCGTGACCTTGCAGATAAGACGATAAAATGATCGCCGCTTTTCGTCCGAAAACTGACGCAAAAGCGGCGATCATTTTTTAACGCCAGCATGCTGATATGCCCCAGGGTTTCTTCGCTTGAATAAAAAAGCAGATTTAGTAGGGAGGCATGGTTGAAAGATTTCGATTTTGTCGACAAAGATGCAATACTCTCTTGCAGTTCTTAGGACCAGAGAATCAAAATAGATTTTTAATACTGACAGTAAAAATCAATATAATGAGAGCCACATATGATGGACACTCTTCAAAAGGGTGTTATTGCTGTGACATTATTTCTAAGAAAAAGCACGCACAGCTGTGCTGCATTGGCCACAGGGACAAGTTATGTCCCTAACTGAAATAGCATGCACATAGGCACAAGTAGGGATGGTCACTGAAACAGTCAGCCATGGTTGAACGTCAAACATGATGTGATGTCACTTCTGCTACTGTTACACTATAATACCGGTCGAGTGACGGTGCGATCACGTCAAAGGATGAACTAGAAATATTTTGCAACAGCAGGTGCAAAGCGAAGCAACATGGTTTGCATTTGAGATGAAACTTTCAGGGTTCATTAAGACCACGCTGTGCGCCATAAACTGCCTCCTGTTGGAGCAGACGAAGAAATAAGCATTTTTTGCACGTGGATAAAAAACAAAAAGAATTTGCGAATGCATAAAATGAGATTTGTTAGTATATACATCTTGTACCTGCGTAAAATGTGGACATGGGGTGCACAAATAGTTGCGACCAATGTAGAATTCAGTGCATCCTTAATCACAGTGAAGTGCTCTGGAATCTGTAGCTGGCACATCTCTTGTTCCTCAGTCCTGACCTAGTGCTGGGCTCTGACAGGAGAAGGTTGATGCATGTGGTGGGCAGAAGTGTACCCTGTGGCATGGCAGACCTCATACTCAATAGTGATGGAAAACAGATTCATCATCATAACTTTATTATCGATCACAAAGTGCCGCAAACAAACACATAAATACATACATTTCCCAGTGCCAGGATGATTATAAAATTCTAAAAATACAACATTTTATATAAAAAGACACTAACGTACCAAGTCAGACAGAATAAAACCATATCAAAATACATTTTGTTAATAAAAAATATATGTTAATAAATACTACATGCTAGGTGTATTACACAAGGCACTTGGGGGCATATCAGCAACAACCGTCAATAATTATCGCTAAGCGCACTTAGCACTAGGATAATTATCGCCGGCTAGCGTGGATTTTTATCGCTGAGATAGCGTGCTATTAGCAACGCTTATCTCAAAAGCGATAAAAATCCTGACGCTAACTGCCTAACGTGAGATTATCGCTGGAAACCCAGCGATAATCTCATGCAATGTGGCGTTAGCTTGATCATAGGGACTCACAAACTTAGCCATGATATCCACCTGCCATAGGATATCATGGCTAAGTCAGTCCTGAAGCAGGCGTAAGGAAAGTAGCGATAACAGGGGTTATCGCTACTTTTCCTGTCGCTATACTTCATAGCGTGGGGCTTGATGATAGGAGAAATGTCCCTTAGCAACACTCCTCCTGTCATGTCAGGTCAGGAACGCCCACTTTGCATCTCATTAGAGATGCAAAGCTGGGCGTTAGGAATTCCTACGCTAATGCAAGTTTTCACGCATTAGCGTGAGCTTGCAAATTAGGCGATAAAATTATCGCCGCTTTTCGGTCGAAAACGGCCGCAAAAGCGGCGATAATTTTATCGCCCCGCCTTGCTGATATGCCCCTTAGAGCGTGGTGAGCAAAAAAACGATGGAGTTAGTCCCAGATCTCTGTACTGGGGTTAATGTATGACATTTTTCAGCATTCTGTCCATCAATTGTTCTTTTTGCATTTGCCACCCCGAGTGGGACCCGTGCTCTCCATGACACTGGAGTCAAGCTATCCTGGTTGATGAGGGGTGAAACCCCAAAACCGGTCCTAGGATGCTTGTTTCCAGTCCAGGGAGAACCTGGCCTGGCAGTTCGGGCTGGACTGTTCCCATGAGGCACAGGGTCAAGACTGAATTGCATATGGCTGGGTCCAAACTGGAATGGCATGGTGAGCAAAACAACGACGGATTTAGGCCCAGATCTCTGTACTGGGGTGAATGTATGACATTGTTCTGCATTCTGTCCATCAAATGTTGTTTTTGCATTTGTCACCCCGAGTGGGACGGGTATGCCCCGTCGTGGGTCCCGTGCTCCCCATGCCACTGGACTCAAGCTATCCTGGCTGAAGAGGGGTGAAACCCCGAAACCGGTGCCAGGATGCTTGTTTCCAGTCCAGGGAGAACCTGGCCTAGCAGTTCGGGCTGGACTGTTCCTATTGGACACAGGGTCAAGACTGATTTGCATATGGCTGGGTTCAAACTGGAATGGCATGGTGAGCAAAACAACGATGGATTTAGGCCCAGATCTCTGTACTGGTGTGAATGTTTGACATTGGTCTGCATTCTGTCCATCAATTGTTCTTTTTGCAGTAATCTGTAGCTGTCACATCTCTTGTTCCTCTATTGCAGTCCTGACCTAGTGCTGGGCTGTGACAGGAGAAGATTGATGCATGTGGTGGGCAGAAGTGTACTCTGTGTGCATTACAGACCTCATACTCAATAGTGATGGAAAACAGATTCATCATCACCATCATCATCATAACTTTATTATCGATCACAAAGATCTTAAAAAGTGTGTGCAACCAAATACATAAATACATACATTTACCAGTGCCAGGATGATTATAAAATGCTAAAAATTCAACATTTTATATAAAAAGACACTAAAATACCAAGTTAGACAGAATAAACTATATAAAAATACCTGTCGTTAATAAAAAATATATGTTAATAAATACTACATGCTAGGTGTATTACACAAGGCACTCAGAGCGTCTAATCCATAAAGCCAACAAAATTCTTGCTCGGCCAAAAACTACTTCTCTACTAGTGTCTGTGCTCAAAATTCTAAGACCCTCTAGATACTGTCTAGGTCCAATGAGCCTTCACAATGGAATGATCCACATTGCCCTCAAGTTCTCATAGTATAGACAAAAGAATTGCAAGTGGACTAGGGATTCGGGGCTTCCTTCACAAGTCCGATATATAACATCAAAGGGTGCGTAACTATTCCACTTACAACAATACAGTTTGGTGGTGAGAGTCTTATAGCTAAATTGAAGGAACAATTTCCATGCAAGAGGAGGAACAATTTCTTCAATGGTTTCCTAAAAGAGGGTGAAGGGTCTGAAGTCTACGAACTCTGGTGTGAGTGAACCCATGGCGTTTGACACATTCTTGACCACGACGAACTCCCAATAGATGGCCTTAACCCTACTCTTCAAGATAAAGCAAACTTCTCCTGACTTGTCCAGTATTGCTCAATCTACAATTTCCTCAGTATTTCCCTAAGAGAACGGACCAGGGAATTTTATTTATCCTGGGCAGTATGATAAGATCCCTAACTGCCATTCAATAGGGGGAAAACTCCTCAATCGTCCATAGATGGTGCCAGAATAATAAATGCTTGTGGTCCATCTTTTGAACAATTTTTCTTTGGGCCAGATCTAGAGAGATGAGGTTTAGCGGAGTGCTAGCTGTTAAATTAAGGAATGATCTTATGAAGCGATGTTCGGTCACAGAGAGGCAATCAGTATTCCCTCTCCCCCACAATTCAGCATCAAACGTAGCTGATCCTAGAGCTTTTGTGTTGTATATTTCTAGAGCTGGAGCCACTGTCGTAGACACTGTACTTTTATGGATCTTGGTTATGTGGGCTATCTGCTGAATTAAGGACAGGTGTGCTTTCTCTATGGGGGGGGGGGGTCCAACCCAGATTCGGGTTAAATGGATCCCCAAATAATCAAATACAGAGACTAGTTCAATAGTGCGGCCCCCTACATACATACGTCTCTTGGATGTCTTCGAGTTACCTTTAGAGAATACCATATACTTTGTTTTTTAGTCATTTAGCTCCAGACTACACTCATCACAATAATGTTTAAAATCATTTTATAGCTGTTTAAGCCCTTGGGAAGACTTTGTAATGAATAGCATGTCATTGGCAAAGAGAAGTGCCAGAGCCCTAATCTCTCTGACTTTTGTAGCATCACACCCACCTCTGTCAAGAAAGCCTACTGTGAGAACAGACTCACATTCCCTCCACAAAGACAGTGGTGGAAGTTTAATCTAAACAGTCAGAGGCATTAGTCCTAGGACCTGTCCTTGTCAATACTTCCACTTCCCTAACCACCAGACCTATCACATTGGTCTGCTTTGCACTCTTCTAGCCAGCTCCAATAAGCTCCTTCCCTACATGATTATAAAAGTACAGCTGTGTATGTGACCACTATAGGAAATGCATAGTATTGCAGTGATGCATAGTAACAAACGAGGAAGACTTGGGTACATACAGCAACATATGTGCAGTTCATTTCCATCAACACAGGGGCGTAGATGTATTTGGGGGGCAGAATCACTAGAACAGACAATCAATATGTCAGTGCCCAGTGTGGCGTCGACAGGTTTTACTCCAGTAGATAGGATCGGAGGGGGCCCTAGATATCTCGAGGTCTGGATTGAGGCTGGAGCCCTTCTGACTCCTAGGGCAGATTACATCTTGGATCCACTGAGTAGTTGTCGGGACCAGGCCACTCATCCAGAGCATCGCTACTCAGCTTTGGGCCAGCGAAAGAGCCATGCTGACAAAGGGATACACTGTGCTGGGAACATCATCAGTGGCTCCCAACAGTGCCAGCTTCGGATCTGCTACAATAGGAATATTAACCATTGATTGTAGTGTCTCAAATATTTTTACCCAGTGAGCAAATAATTTGGCACAAGACCACGCCATATGCAGAATGCCCTCGTTCGTCTGACCACATATCTTACATGAATACTGGCATTGGGGTAAACCTGGCATACACTCTGGTGATGCAAAAACGTACAATGCAGTCATTTATGCCTGTAAGTAAACAGTATATGTTAAACTTATGTACAGCAATGCGTCCATATGTTATCGGATAACGGGGTCCCTTTCCCACTCTTGCCATGATAATAGTAGGTCTTGGGGACAACCCATCATCGATTTCAAGTATAGAAAAGAGATAGGTTTGCCAGTGTCTGATCACTGTATATACTTTGTGAGGAGTGGGAATTCTTTCAGGGGTCGAGGAAAACTCATGGACACAGCTTTTGTCACTGATCGTAACTGATAATAGTATAGGACAGCTACGGGTAAGCAACCACCTCTTTCTCTATATGTCTGGAAGGATATAAACTCGCCATTGGAGAACAGGTCTCCAAGTACTTTCTCTCCCACAGCCCTTAAATACGTCTGTGCCCTGGGTTCCTTTTATTTTTTTTTTTTTTGTTTTTTTATTGAGGATTCATGTTATCATTATAGCAATACAATAAGAATACATCATTGACTAGATAAGAAAACTGAATGAGATATAAGCAAATTACAAAAATAGCAACAAAAAAAATATGGATAAAGCGAGAACAAGGCATGTAGAAGTCGGTTGACGAATTACATTTCTAGTGTCTAATTGAGATTGGAGGTTGTAAATCATAGAATGATGTGGCGTCGATATTGATATTGAAATTAAGATGCATATAATAAAACAAAGTGCCATCTGCCACAATCAGAAGAAGAAAGAGAGAGAGAAGGAACGTATAGCTAATGAAGATAAAAATATTAGAGGACAGACGTAGCCAGATTCTGAAAATCAGTAAGATTACGACAATCTACTAGTGCGCCAAGCAGCCACTGGTGCCCAAATCTTCAACCCCAATTCTCTTGATTTTTTTCCCTTGAGTTGATACAGAGCCGCCTCCACATTATGTATACCTAGAAATCTGGATAACCACATTTGAAACGTTGGGTCCTGTGTATCTTTCCAAGCTGCTGAGATTAAAATTCTGAGTACAGCAGTAGAGATGAAAATTAGGGCTTCAGTCTCAATATTTAATTTCAATTGACTTTGACATCCAATAATCATGAGTGTCGGAGACAAGGTTATCTTGGCATCCAGCAATCCTAACCAGAATGATTCGATCTCTCTTTTAATTGATTCTAGTTTCTCACACTTATAGAACATATGAATGATGTCGGCTGGGCCTTTACAGCATCTGGGACAATTGCTATTGTCCCTCTTGCCCCAATCATGAAGTTTAGAGGGGGTGTAATAGAGATTGAATAATGTTTTAAAATGTTGAGCTCTTAAATTGGAGGAGCGTAGGATTCTTCTATCCATTTCAAGGGCTCTATCCAGGTCAATATCCGGATCCTCCAACTTTGCAGCCCAGGCTGCCTCGGTTTTACCAATGTCGTCCTGGGATTCCTGCAAAAACAGGCTGTATACACCGTTAATTCTAGGATCGCCAACCTTCAAATAATCCAATAACTTACACCTCTCCCTTAAGACGATTCGGGGCCTTATTGATCTGATAGTACTGACCACCTGAGCATATTTATAATCTTGTACAACCAGAAGGGAGTGCCTTAGTCTTAATTCTTCCAGAGTTCTACACTCATCCCTAAGAATTACTTGCCCCAGTGTCAGGATACCTTTTCCAGCCCAGTATCTCCAGGGCCCATTATTGCTTAGATTAGGAAAGAGGCCAGAATTCCAGAGTGGGGTATGGTGATTGTATTTGGAGATTGAAAATATTTTCTGAGTTGCTGCCCAGACCCCCCATATTCCTTCGAGTGTCTTAAGTCTCTTCTTACTATAATATTTCCTTTCAGTTCTCCTTAGTAAAACACCAGTAGCCTCACTGCCAAGTAGTAATTCAAAGATAGATGGGATTGCGTCTTGTCTTCTCGGGAAGTTTGAGCTTCTTCCCACTGGTTCAAATAAGATAGCCATCTGTGTAAGAAGTCAAGACCAATGATAGTATCTAACGTTTGGCATTCCCAAACCACCCCTTTCCTGAGGTAATGACATGTGTTTCAAAGATCTTCTGACCTTGCCGTATTGCCACAGGAAATTCATAAAGATGGATTCTATTTCCTTAATGATTTTCCCCTCTATTTTAAAGGGGATCGACCGGAATTTGTATAGCACCTTGGGGAGCATAGTCATTTTGATTACATTGGCGCGACCAATTATTGAGAGTTGTAGGGTATCCATTTTTTTCAGATTCTCCTTCATGGATTCCATGAGAGGGATGAAGTTGTCTCTAATTATTAACTCCGGCTGTGCATTGATCGTTATCCCCAAGTAAACCACAGAGTCAACAAATCTGGCGTCTAGCTTGTTTATATTCTTAGAGCAAAGTACCTGTGTCTTGCCCACATTTAAACGATAGCCAGATTGTTCGCCAAACTTACTCGTGGTACCCACTACTTCTCGCATAGCTGTTTCAGGATCAGTAGTAATGACAGCAAGATCATCGGCATATGCCAAAATTTTTGTTTGAAATCCATTTGTAACTACTGGTTTAATTGCTGTGTTATTGATTATTTGGCGTATTAGGGGGTCAATGTATAGTGCGAATAATATGGGTGAGCATGGGGGACTGGAAGACCCTCATCTTTCATAGGATGAGTACCAACACCGTTTTCATGGCTCACCTTCTGCACAGATAAAAGGGCTTATTTACAAACCCCTGGCACCACTGGTGTGTCACTTTTTTATGGGGAAAAGTGGCACACCGGTGGTGCAAGGGGCTTGTAAATAACCCCCCAAGCGCATAAACAATTGTAGCAGTTGTCGAAAAGAATTCTCACAGAAGCTCGACTGGAATGTTAGCAAATAGATATAAGATTTAGGTATAATGACCATTTTAATTAGGGAGGTGTGCTGGCACATAGAAATGATAAGGTGCAGCCTTCGCTCCACACGTTTTAAAAATGTTTGGAAGTATTTCCAAAATTGCTGCGTATCAATTCTGGGACATCGCTGGTTATATAAATGCCTAAGTATTTGAGTGGATCACAACTCCATTGCAATAGACAATCTGTCAGTGGCGACGAGGTAATATTTTTTAATGGAAACATCTCAGATTTATCCCAGTGTATACGAAGTCTTGAAAACCCTCCAAATTTTATAACTTTCTTTATTATTGGGGAGATGATTATGTCGAGTTCCTGGACATATTAGATTAATTCAGCATATAAGGAGAATATCCGAGATCGGTTGCCAGCTCAGAGTCATGGATGAGACTGAAATTCCATCAGATAGCAAGCCAGTGGCTCCACAACCAGTGCAAAGATTAGCAGCAACAGGGGACAGCCTAGTTTTGTGCCCCTTCCAATAGATATCAACTCAGAATATTGTCTATTGGCCACAGGGCCAGAATACAGTCGGGCAACTATCTTCATAAACTGAGCCCCCAATCTCAACTGACATAGGACCCCATGCATAAAAGTACCACTCCAAGGCATCAAACGCCATTTTGGCAACCAAGAGCACAGCCACAGCCGATGGATGTGAGTCCACCCGAGGCAATATAGTCATCAGGGCGCATAGATCAAAGGCTGTGGACCTTTAAGGAATGAAACAGGCTGGGTTCAGGAACATTAAGAACTGCATGAGGGGTTGCAGGCTCTGGGCAGGATCTTTACGAAAATGTGTTATCCTTGTTTAATGAGGATAATGGCCTGTTTGAGGCGAAAAAAGTTGGGTCTCTGCCTGGTTTAGGTACCACAGTGATTACGGCTTCAAGCATAGTAGGAGGTATGCTGCCAATGTATACATCAAGCAATCTAGGGGCTAGTAGATATGCAAATTCCTTATTAAATTTGATGGGAGGTCATTTCTCCCATGAGCTCTATGCCTGGAAATTCATTTAATAAGCAGGAAGCTTTAGAGGCATAAAGGTCTGTATAGAACTGGGTAAAAGCAGTTAAAACATCCGACAGGGTGGATGAAGTAGCTCCTCTGCCGACTTGTAAACTGATAACTTGGGAGGTGTTGGTACCAGTTTTAAGGACCTAAGCCAATGTTTTCTCAGGTCTATCCCCTTTGCCACACTAATGGGCTCGGGCATGTTTCCCTGTTTCCCGATCTGCTGCCTCCCAGAACTCCTCGGACTTGGTGAGAGTTGCTTTCAACTTTGTTTGGGCATAGTCAGTTTCCAGCCTCTTGCTGAAGGTTAAATTGGTAGGATGAGAGGCAATATATAGAAAACAGACACTTAGGTACATACAAACACGTAGAAACAAGCAATTACAGATAAATGAATTTAAGATGTCTTTATTCTTTGTTGTGCTTCACAAGATATAATCAGCCAACGCGTTTCACCCAAGCACGGGCTTCTTCAGGGCAGTGTGGTATTATAAGAAGGCGTAACTGGTAGCGCGTTTATCCAATAGGTACGTTTGAGACTGATCCTAGTGCATGTATTCAAAGCTCATGATAGAGCGAAGTTCGTTAGATAACGGGAATGCAGAGTTCCATCAAATGAAGACTAAAAAACGGTGTGGGTGAAGCTTCAAGGTTCTATCCAAACTGGGTTCAGTTGTCACGGCGTGGTAATTGCCAGTGACTGGATAGAAATTTCATAAGACTTCAAAGCGGCATTAGCCTTTTTTAGTCTTCATTTGATGGAACTCTGCATTCCCGTTATCTAACGAACTTCGCTCTACTATGAGCTTTGAATACATGCACTAGGATCAGTCTCAAATGTACCTATTGGATAAACGCGCTACCGGTTATGCCTTCTTATAATACCACACTGCCCTGAAGAAGCTCGTGTTTGGGCGGAATGCGTTGGCTGATTATATCTTGTGAAGCACAACAAAGAATAAAGACATCTTGAATTTATTTATCTGCAATTGCTTGTTTTTACGTGTTCGTGTGTACCTAAATGTCTGTTTTCTATATATTGCCTCTCATCATACCAATTTAGCTCTATTATTTTTATGATCTACAAGCAGCAGATCATTTGAGGTGGCTAATATGATATACCTTTGTGACTAGTTTGGTGGTCCAGTCATTTATGTTTCGGCTGCTTCCAATCCTTTTCTTCTCTCTTGCTGAAGATGGTCAGGTGTACCCCATAGGGACTTAAGGATACCCAACTTCTGAGAGATGCAAACCTCATGGATATAGACCTTGAAGGTCTCCCATATCTTCTCCACAGCTGATACTGAGTGTTCGTTGAGGTGGAAATACTCCAAAATAACAGTTTTGATCTCAGAGCAGAAAACTGGGTCCCATAACTCAGATCCCTTCTGCAGGTAGCTAAAAAATAATTTGAAGAAGCATCCTCCAGAATGAAACCGACTGACCATTGGTCTGACAGCATTTTAGGTAAACTACTGATGGTGCAAATCCATCCCAAAAGAGCATGAGTTGACAGCCTTAAGTTTATTCTGGATGATACATCATGCACAGTGGAATAATAGGTATAAACCCTCTTGGAGGGGGTGGAGACCTCTCTACATATCGATCAGGCTGTACAACTGCATCACATGTTGCAAAGCTGTTCCAGCCTTCTCAATCTGCTGGATTCAGACGTCTTGTCCAGATCAGGTGAGAAATGAGAATACAATGTTACAATCACCCTCCCATAACATGGCCAATCTATTTATCTAGTGCATGGGTATTCGCAAACATGTTCCCAAGGGCCACAAAGTTTGGTCTGTGATAATACCAAGGGCTGCATCGATGCCAGCAGGGTGGTGATCCAGGGAGGGGAGGGGGCAGTAAGGGGAAGTGAAGCATATACATTTAGTGGCTGAATTGCACAATGTGAAACCAGAAATCCTGGGATTAATTAATCCCAGCTGTCCCACTTTACGAAATTGTGTGATCCATGGCAATTGTTTTAATTCACTTTCTCACCCTTTTCTTTTAATATCATATATAAGAGGGCCTTAAAATACATGACTTCAGGATGTGCACTATACAAAACCTTCAGGTGTTTTTTTATTTATTAAACTTTAATGTTGTTCATATATAATAGGAACCTGGCTCACCCTAAGAGTGCACATAACTGACTTGCCTCTAAGTTCACTATTAGCATTGTTGTCAGTGTGAAGGAAGAATGGATGTTTCTAAATTCTTATTTAAAAACTATCAGTTAAAACTAGTTTTCAATGAACTGATATAAATTGATATACTAAGGTTAAAAGGTTCTGCTTGTTAGTGAAGTACACTTTTTGAATTTTGAAGAGACCTTAATACATTTTTACACTTTTGCTGCGAGATGGCTTTGAAAATAAAGGTGTTCCTGAAGTTAAGTGGTGCAAGACAACTTGGTTACTTCCTTTCTTCATCTTCAATTAACCTTTAAATGAAGGCTTGCCTGTATAGTTAACATCTTCATAATGTTACTGCTGAGTCGAGTGAACAGCAGCCCAGTGTTGTAGTCGACCAGGGGGACGCATGTAAAGACCAGGAGGGCCGCTATTCCTTTTGCCGCACAGTGCTCCGCTTATCAGCTGTCATTTCCTGGTCCAAGGGGACCGCAATGCTTGGCCTTTCTGCTCCCGCCAGCTCCCGCCTGCTTTCATTGCCATATCGGTCTGAGGGGGACCGCAACACCCAGCATTCCCTACGTGGCGCACGGCCACCAGTGTCACCAGGAAGCACCAGGAGGTGCTCCAAAAGCGGCCGCGGGCTCCCACAGTTCAGGCCCCACTCTTCCTTTTGCCGCACAGTGCACCGCTTACCAGCTGTCATTTCCCGGTCCAAGGTACCGCATCGCTTGGTCTTTCTGCTCCCCCTAGCTCCCGCCTGCTTTCATTGCCATATCGGTCTGAGGGGGACCGCAACACCCAGCATTCCCTACGTGGTGCACGGCCACCAGCGTCACCAGGATGCGCCAGGAGGTGCTCCAAAAGCAGCCGCGGGCTCCCACAGTTCAGGTCCCACTCTTCCTTTTGCCGCACAGTGCTCCGCATACCAGCTGTCATTTCCCGGTCCAAGGGGACCGCAATGCTTGGTCTTTCTGCTCCCGCCAACTCCCGCCTGCTTTCATTGCCATATCGGTCTGCGGGGGACCGCAACACCCAGCATTCCCTATGTGGCGCATGGCCACCATCGTGACCAGGAAGCGCCAGGAGGCATTCCAAAACCGGTCTCGGACTCCAGCACCGCGGGTCCCGCTCTTCCTTTTGCCGCACAGTGCTCCGCTTACCAGCTGTCATTTCCCGGTCCAAGGGAACCGCATCGCTTGGTCTTTCTGCTCCCGCTAGCTCCCGCCTGCTTTCATTGCCATATCGGTCTGAGGGGGACAGCAACACATAGCATTCCCTACAAGGTGCACAGCCACCATCGTCACCAAGAAGCGCCAGGAGGTGCTCCAAAAGCGGCTGCGGGCTCCTGCATTGCAGGTCCCGTACTTCCTTTTGCCGCACAGTGCTCCGCTTACCAGCTGTCATTTCCCGGTCCAAGGGGACTGCAACGCTTGGTCTTTCTTCTCGCGCCAGCTCCGACCTGCTTTCATTGCCATATAGGTCTGAGGGGACCACAACACCCAGCATTCCCTACATGGTGCACGGCCACAATCGTCACCAGGAAGTGCCAGGAGGCGCTCCAAAAAAGGCCGCGGGCTCCCGCAGCGCGGGTCCCGCTCTTCCTTTTGCCGCACAGTGCTCCGCTTACCGGCTGTCATTTCCTGGTCCAAGGGGACTGCAACGCTTGGTCTTTCTGTTCCCGCCAGCACCCACCTGCTTTCATTGCCATATCGGTCTGAGGGGACCGCAACACCCAGCATTCCCTACGTGGCGCACAGCCACCATCGTCACCAGGAAGTGCCAGGAGGCACTCCAAAAGCGTCCGCGAGCTCCCGTCTACGCCCATCCGCGGCCGGACGAGGCTGGGCTGGGCCCCACCCTTCCGGTTTGTAGCCAGGGCTCCCGCTTGGATCTGCCTATGGCAACTTTGGAGATCTAACTCACCAAAGTAAGTGGAACATTGCCACAGTACCTGCCTTCCTCCATATTACAAGTACCGGTAAGGAGGTAGGACTGTTCTTTGTTGATGATTGGCCCTGATTTCTGACTGTTTAGATCCGATTAATACCTTGACTGCATTTCTTGTAATTGAACTCTTGTCCGGAGGGATAGGAGGGCCTGTTTGTTTTGCCCTCATCTCTGTCATCATTATTAGTTGACATAGCTTATCCTGTTTTTTTCATTCTATAGTTCTCGACCCTTGATTATTCAGTCATGGTCAGGCGCAAAGCTGTATCTGCCTCTGCCTTGGTGAAGGGAAAGACTGTCTCCACTGCGTCAGTAACTACCATGGACTCGTTTTTGCAGCGGGCAGCAACAGTTATAGATAAGGAGATCGAGTTGGTCAATAGGCGTCTCTCCAGGTCTCCAATCAGCATTTCGCATCCTCCTCTTATAGATATTCTTGCACCCCTATAGAGGGCGACGATGAACTCTCGAGCTTAGCCAGTAACTCTGGGATTATTGAGATCTCACAGGTCAACGAGGCGGCAACTAATGTGTTAATAGCTCCCACTGAGCAAGCGCCAATGCCTCTTCTGCCTGTCATTACAATATGCAACAAAGGGGGTAGTGACCCTATATTTCCTCTGGAAATTGGTGTTAAAGCGACCAGCAAGCCGACGGATTCAATCCCAGCTTCTAGGAGTGAAGATGTTAACCTGGCAGCTAAATAGAATATTCGGTCAGGCATTGGCTCTAAACGTAAAACTCAACCTATCGGGGGTAAAGCGAAGAAATCAAAACTTAACTGGGTCCCTAAACCCCCGGTGCCCGCCTCAGTACCCTCCACTCCTACCAAGGGCACTGGAAGCCTTTCAAGGATTTATGACCAGCTTACTGGATTTAAAACTGGGCCCTAATGTGGAGAGGCTGACTCGGATCTAGAAAACCTTAGTAACCCGGAACATTAATGACTTACCTCCCTTGCTAGAAGGGTTAAAGGCTAATCAGAGCCAGAGTACTGCAAGGGTCCCCGGAGAACAGACAAACTTGACGAACACTATTGTGGATGAGGAACAAAATGAACCGCAGATGCTGTCTGTAGCAAAGGGCGGGCTTGGAGCTAGGAGTAAAGGCACAAGCGAGAGAAGGGATACTTCTGTACAGGCTAAGGTCACGGGTGAAAGCCATTGCTCAAGGTCGCAGATGATGGGTAGTAGTGAGGCTCAGTCACCGAGATTTCCAGTTATTGACTTACCACCTGAATCCACCCTGTATGTATAACAAAAAACCCAAAGGTGCACCACATACACAATATAAGAATAAGAAAGTCCTTTGTAAATAACAATTTTCTTCAGAGGTCACTTATTGTAAACATTTTTAATTTTCATTTAAATAGAAATTCCAAAACATATAATCAATCCATCAGTGTGATTTAGTGAACATTCATAAATGGCAAAGTCCTTATGGATTAGTTTAATCCTTGTGACGAGTAAGCAAGGGTCCAGTGTAAGAAATTGCCGATAAGCAAGGTTGCAGGCATCCAACACCGGAACGGGGCAGCGTCTGATAACGCGTTATCAGACGCTGCCCCGTTCCGGTGTTGGATGCCTGCAACCTTGCTTATCGGCAATTTCTTATATACGAACCTTGGAATGATGTTTAATACAAACATGTTGTCCGCCTGAGATCTATTTTGACTGTGGAACCCCTGGGATTATTACCCCCCAGATGTTGGCAGCTACATTGCTTACTTTGACGTGGCGGTCTTTTTAATAATCTCAAGCCCTGTCAGTACAACACTTCCATCTATTACAAGAGGCTTTGGAATGATACATATCCACGAGGAGCTTTTCACTTGCTTTTGACGCTTTTATCTGATAGAATCTTACACTGGACCCTTGCTTACTCGTCACAAGGATTAAACTAATCCATAAGGACTTTGCCATTTATGAATTACATCATCAATCTATGCCCTGAAGAAGTCCTGTTACAGGACGAAACGCGTCGGCTGGACTGTTCACTAAATCACACTAATGGATTGATTATATGTTTTGGAATTTCTATTTAAATGAAAATTAAAAATGTTTACAATAAGTGACCTCTGAAGAAAATTGTTATTTACAAAGGACTTTCTTATTCTTATATTGTGTATGTGGTGCACCTTTGGGTTTTTTGTTATATACTCTGATTCCTACGGGAATAGGCATTGTTGCAGTGGGTGCCACAGAGTGTGCACACGTCTTTCCCAAATATATAGGGCTTTGATAGGGAGAATGATACAGGGTTAGGTGCTGGCTTAGTGAAGGTTCCACTGTGAGTGTTTGTCTTCCACCCTGTATGTAGTTGTTCTGGGGAATGTCCCATCTCTCCCCTGTGAGATCAACAAGGATTATGGCCAGCTAAAAAATAAAGTACCGCACTGGCTATTTAATAACACCGTTTTCGGTGCACGGGTGGCTAATAATATCATCAAGGTGCGCAGAGTCAGTTGGATTGGCAGCTCGTGTAAACTGGGTACTGGCGACTATGTTATCATCAATTTTGATAGTCCACATCTTGCTGGTAGGATTTTGTCTAGGGACAGATACCCTGCCTTTCCAAAGGCTGGATTGGTTGTAAGGGCCCTACCACTGGGTTTCTTTTATAAACCTGAATCCCCTGGGGATATTCCTAGAAACATTTCTACAGAAACTCATTAAGATGGATGGCCACAAATATTTCCGCCTGCTTTTGCGCAATTGCCTATACCATTAGCTCATGCAACATCGCTGTTTGGCTGCCAGTATATTGCCCCTCCCAATTTGGAGTTAAGTAATAGATTCTCCTCATTGGCAGGGTTGGAAGAGTGTGATTAACTCAGGAGCCTTACACCTTCTGGTATTGAGTTTGACCCTAATGCACAGCATTCACCAGTGGTAGCTGAGGGGGCCCCATGCATATTTGCTAGTGAGTTTGAGCCTAATAAACAGCATTCCCCAGTGGTAGCTGAGGGGGCCCAATTCGTATCTGCTAGTGAGTTTGAGCCTAATAAACATCTTTCTCCAGTGGTAACTGAGTGGGCCCCATGCTTATCTGCTAATAACATCTTATTGTGGAATATTGCGGGTTTGGCTAACAAGATTCATGACCCATTATGGTTGCAATTCGTGAATTAATTCTCTGTGATTTGTTTACAAGAAACGTGGTTGGTGGACTGTGATTTTTTCTTGGAGGGATACAAGGCTTTTTTTGTGCCAGCCTCCCCTTCGGTGGGTTGATGATCTAAGGGTGTCCTCGTTACTTATATATCCCTGGCGGTTGACTACCAGATCCAGGTTGTGCCGTCTCCAAGTCCAGGGATAAAGGCGCTGATATTAAAAAGGGGTGCTACGGGATTGGGTCTTATTAATTTTTATAACTTCGTGGCATGCCCATCAGGTCTCTGTTATATCACAACCCTGGGTTCGTTCATAAAGCAGTCCTTTGGTTCTAACCTCCACAACCTAGTGGTTTTGGGTGATTTTAACATCAGATATGATTGTGTGACCAGGGTTAAATTATGGCAGTCCATGAGGGCTATGGGGGTAGAGAATAATATCGTCAACGTTTTAGAGGACCTGCATAGGACGACTAAGGCCAATGTCATATTTTCCCAGGACCTCCGTGTCTCACAGGACTTTGATATTAATAGGGGAGTACAGCAAGGATGTATTCTGGCCCCATTCTTGTTCAATCTTTACATTAATGACTTTGATAGAGCATTAAGAGCTACGGGGTAGATTATCCGTATGTAGGGCGACGTGGTCTTCCTGTCCTCCTATATGCGGATGACGCAGTCCTTTTATCAAGGACTGCTAGAGGTCTGCAATCCTTGTTAGATATTTTTTCCAACTTTATGTCGGACAGGGACCTATCGGTCAATAATTCGAAATCTTATGTAATGCAGGTGGGGTCTCGTCCCAAAAAAAGTTTTCAATTTAGAGTTGGCCCGCTAAAGTCCCTTGCACTAACGTTTTTTCTTATCTTGGGGTCCTTATGGATGACCAGTTAAAATGGGGGCCACTATTATGCAAGAAAAAGGGGGATCTGGCCCGGGTGAATTCTGCCATATTTAATTTTGCTTCCAAACTATGGAAGAGACCAATTGCAGCTATGCTGAAAATTTATCAAGCAAAAAGTGTGGCTATAGCTAGCTATGGTAGCAAAATTTGGGGATATATTGCTGCGGATTCTCTTCAGGTGGCTGAGAATACTTTTCTGGAGCACCTGTTCTGTGTTCCGCGTGGTTTGTCTAACCTGGTGGCCCATGAGCAACTGAGGGTCCCCTTCCTAAGTGACATCCTGGCATTACGCCCACTTGTGTTTTGGCTGAAGTGCTGGCTGAATAAGGCATTAACTCTTAACCACTTGATTTTAAAAGATTCTATGGCTCTTGACAATGTGTCCCGAATACCGTGGCTTAAATTTATCAAAAGTAGCCTTGAAGGGTTAGGGTGTGTTGATTTATATTCTAATCCTGAAACTATTGTTAAGAAGGAGGTGGAGATAATTAGGGAATCCTTCCTCACGTTAAGAAAACTGGAAAGAGACGAGCGGGAATTACAGAAACCTAGTGTTTGTATTTATTTAACGCTCAAGACTACTCCATTTACTGAACCATATCTTTTGGGGTCTTTATCCACATATGAGCAGTTTTTATTGACTAGGTTTCGTATGCATCTTTTTCACCTCCTGCTTGACAGGCCAAGAGGGTGCAGTAGAGGGCAATCGTTGGCACCCTGTGGCTGCGACAGACAGTCTCCACAGGATTTGCTACACTTTATGCTCTTTTGTACATTTTTTGCGATACCTCGTAGGTATTTTTTAGTCCCTATTTTAAAGAGGTTGAATTTTACCCAGGCTCGTCCTGCCCTCCTGTATTTACAATTGTTGAAGGAGGACTATATATTTTTTATTGTTGGCTACTTAAAATCCACTGTAAGAACCAGGGCTTGTCTAGATTCTTAGGTATAGCTGAAGAACCTCTAAGGATTTTTAGGCCGAGGAGGACTAGCTCACCCTTAAAGGGCAACATTAATCTAAGGGGGATGTGGTCTGTCCGGTTTTTAGGTATGTTATTGTTTTTGATTAAACTAGGAGGGGAAGCAAGGTTTTTTAAAAATAATTTATAAGGTATACTATTTAATGAAATCATGTTTTAATGTATTTTGGATTTTTCTGTAAGTTATATGGTTTACTTATGTGAAACCGAATAAAGTTTATTTGATTGATTGATTGATTGAGTATCACTGATCTAGTGCATCATGATTAACCATGATTTTGTCAAAAAATGTGGGTGGTCAGTATTTGAGTCATAAATATTAATCAATAGTAACAACTGTGCATCGAGAAGGCCCACCACCATCACCAGTCAACCACTGGTGTCTACAATGTATTCCCTAAGTGTGAATGTCAGAGATCTTCTAAAAATTATGACCACCCCATGAGAGTAAGTGGAAATGATGAAAAATATTTATGAGGGCTCCATAAGGATGCAAATGTTGGGTTGACTAGTGGCGACATGTGGATCCCATTGAGTAGAACAATATAGACTTTATGCCTGTCCAAATATGTCAGCACCTGTCTAGCTTTGCGAGGATTGTTCAACTTGCAAATATGCCAAATCATATATTGTGGAAACTGAGTATCACTGAAGTGGTACCAAGGAGTGCTGCCCCCTCCCCCAGATATTTAAACATATAGGAATCATTAAACAATCCCTTTTTGCACAGGAAGAAAACACAACATAACCCCCTCTCTACCTCCACCCATGCCAACCACAAATGTCAGCGAATATCCCAATGGAAACATACAAATAGAAGGAACGCAGTGCAGCATCAATCATGATGCAGCATCCATGCATGGGGGGCACTGTAGAGCACCGTCTGGCCTTGAGTAAGGACCCCATAACAGGACTTGCATGTTTAGCATCCTAGGCATATTACTGAGCTGTCTCAATCATCAGACTAGGAGCAACAAAATAGGAAATAGTTGGCCCAGATGATGGAATGAACCTGGAGAAACGGAGCAATAATGAGCACTGGAAAACATCAATGGCAACAAGTGATAGCACATCAGAAACACAGTATTATAGTAATGAAACAGAAAACAGGAATGTAAGTCATTGTTGGTTATAATAATCTGGTACTCTGCCTCAGCCGAGACTAGCCGCCAAGGAGCGATTCACACATTACACTCAAGAACTGCTGAAAATAGTCCCAATCAAAAAACAGTTCCAGGAGTTGTTTCCCAAATGATTCTATGTTGCAGATGTTGGTAGACTCCATCACCCCAAGGATGCATATATTATTGTGGTGGGAGCACACCTCTAGGTCTTCATTCTCTGTTTTCACCATCTCCAGGTCTCAGGTAAGTCGCACAATTGTATTGGTCACTGGCCGCTGTGTGTCGTTCACATCCAATAGTCTGGCCTCAGCCTGCATAAGTCTATGATCCTGCTTGTCCACTTGTTCTTGGAAATGATCCATTCTGCTTGTCAGGTTGTCGATCTTCCAGTTGATGGATTGAAGGCACTCCTCCATGTCATGCAGCAGCATTGCGATGTCACTGGAAGAGGGGTTGGAGAGGGAGTTCTTGTCAGAATCCTACCTTCGTGCCAGAGACCACAGGAGCAGATGACAACTCTCCAATCCCCACCGTGGCTGCCAGCGGGAACTGAGTCCACACTCACACCCACAGGGGGGAATGGGGATGAGAAAAAGAGAGACCGCCTCTGGTGTCAGGTGTCTGCCAACTCCCACTTCCCAACCGTCCTTCTATGTGAGTAACAATACGAGTGTTCTGTGCTGGGATGAGGTAGGTGGACACCTAAAGAAGAAAAGAGAGAGAGAGAGAATTACTAACTACCCTGGTCTACTCTATCTGACTTCTTAAAACTCTACACCTTTTCTTCTCTCTACCTGATTCTGTTATTAGTCTTGCTTCTCTCTTAAACTGCTTCATAGAAATGTTTTTAAACTTGAGGAAACGCTATTTCTGGAGCGTTAGAGAGTTCTTAGTGTTCTGACTAGAATTAAACACTAAAACGGCTTGTGAAGAGAGTTCCTTTCAAAATTCTTAAAGAAAAGCCTTTTGTTATGTCTAGTCCAAAATGTATCCACAGCTTATAATTTTTAGCAAAAATTCAGCACAATCTCTGAAAATCTTCTCCTCAGAAGTCCGTTCCACAAGAAGATGTACAAAAATTCTTCTTAACAACTGCCCAAAATGGAAGGAAGAACCTTCTAAGTGTGCACATTCTAATCCGCGTAAGCGTAGATCAAAAGGTCCAAACAATCACTGAAAAATTACTCGAAGAACGAGCGCCAAAACTAGACAGTGCTTCTTTTCCCAGAAAACAGTTGAAGTGCAACGCTCGCAGTGCGAGCGTGTTAAAAGAACACAGCTGTTCGCAACCTGAAGGAAAAGACTAGAGCGCTGACGTTAGAAATGATGGCGGCCGCCATCTTGAATCGTCCACAATCCAACGGAGGAAATTGCATGTAAAAACCTCCTGAACAAAAACCAGAGATGAGGATGTTGCCTTAACCACCGAGGGTAACATGCATTTCTGCACCTTCTGAACTTCTGCGGGCAGCTGGAAATGCTGGCAATTGATTTCCTGACAGTTCCAGAGATTCTGCCATCAATGAGCTCCCTTGCTTTTTATCGAACTGAAGTTTGGATTGCTTATGGTTTGCTTTGCCAATGTCACTGTCTTCAGGAGCACCACCAGGGCAATAAGCTATTGGCCTCAGGTGCAGCGCACACCCCACAAGCCTTGGTCCCAACCCAGGAAGCCCAGGCAGGTCAGGGGTGGTCCCAGGGACTGCGCATTAGCAGGTGCAGGACAGTGAAAGTTGGGCAAGTGATGATGATCAATGCACCCCTCCAGACAACAAGCAGAGCAGCAACCAATGCAGGTCAGTCCTCCACAGGATGAAGCCCACGCCTGCATTACTATACTTTACAAAAGACACATGAGGGTCCAAAGGGGTCCGATTGGATCAGGAGTTATCCTTAAGACATCATGGCAACCAAGTGGTGGGCTCCTGTTTCCACATTATTGGTTTGCTACGGAAAGTCTTCCCTTTGCTGCCAGACTCTGCTAGAAAGACTTTGGTGCAGGCTTTAGTACTGAGTCGATTGGACTATTGCAATGGGCTACTGCTGGCGGCAAATGAGGGATTAATTTCTAGACTCCAGGTGGTCCAGAATACCGCTGCTCGCCTTGTCCTAAATCAGCCCCCTCGCACTCCCTCTAAACCTCTGTTAACTAAGCTTCACTGGCTATCCATCAGACAAAGGGTGAAGTTTAAAATCTGTTGTTTTATACACAAATGCTTGCATGGGAGGGGCCCTGCATATTAGTCTCATAAATTCTCCCCTTATGTAACATTGCGTCCTCTGAGATCCAGTGCACAGGCTCTACTATGTGTACCCAGAGTAAAAAGAACAAGACAGGGAGCCAGAGCCCTTTCAGCTGCTGGGCCTATTCTTTGGAATAGCCTCCCATTATCCTTAAGACTCTGCGATCATCACCTCCCTTTTAGGAAACAATTAAAAACATACCTATTTCAGAACTAACTAATATGACATACTGCTTAGTCCTCTTTTTCTGTAAGATGGTCGACCAATGGCGTGGAGATACTCCTTCGGGAGTTGATTCCAGCGCGATATAAACCCACAAATAAATAAATAAATAAAGCATCCAAGGGGAATCATCCACGGCAAGATATTGATGGGGCACCCTTAACGTGGGGAGAGAATAGGGGCCCCTTCACCATGACACCTACCCAGCAGCGGCAGAGAGATGCGAAAGTCCACAGGGTAGGGAAGCCCCAAACAGCAGTAGATGCAGCTGCCTGCCTACTGGGATTTCCAATGTTCAGGGTAATGGCCACAGGCTCTGCAGAGTGTGTAGCAGCTTCACTGCCGGCTGCAACTGAGGCAGATTCAGAGGAGCAGCGAGCTGCAAGTGTCTACGGAGCCCCCCACAGCAATAGATGCAGCTTACAGGCTCCGATTGGCCAAGACTCAGCACGCTCACTTAGGTCTCCCACTAGCACCACTGGGCCTGGCTGGTTGTGCCCATAGAGTCAGTCCAGCACCCACTGTACTGTGACCTACCAGGACCAAGGCTGAAGCTCATGGGTATCCGACCCACCCGTGGGCTGAAAGAACCGAGCAGGGAACCCCAGGCAACAAGAAATGGCTGTGAGGAGTCGGGCTGGCGGAGCCCAAAGCTTAAGCCGCCATTCTTAAGCTTGAATCTCTGGTGCCCCCCAATACAATGCTCTCTGGAATATGCTGTAACAGCTTTGTAAATATGGGCCAGTGTAGCTCATTTAGAAGGATTCGAAGGCATGAGGAACCACATTTCCAATTAAGCTGGCAACATTAATCTCACTGAATATTTGAACAATTTAAATCTTTTGTCTCAGTGAAAGTGGACACAAAGTTCCCAAAGGGTCTAAAAACGACACTTCTCTAATAAGTCACCATGTTCCATTTAGTAGGATCGTGCTATTTGTGTAATTGCTAAGTGCTGAGCACTATTTCCCAAGATTTTTGATCATGTCAAATTTAGTATCATTTCATGTGTCCTTTTTCTTGAGCACATCCCAAATCTTTCTATGTCAATTGACATTGAGAAATCACCCCCTGTTCAGTCTCTTGACCCCTGGATTCATCTCGAGGATTCGTTAAAGGGTCAATCAAAACGCAGTTATATTCTTTTAGGAAAGGTTCGTACACATTTTACAATCGCCAATAAAAGTATTTCCAAACAATAACTTCTTCTGTAGACTAACATATATAAGCATGACTACAGGCGTGCAATAACCACCTCTGGAATATACATCGAAAGATTAGATAGATAGATAGATAGATAGATAGATAGATAGATAGATAGATAGATAGATAGATAGATAGATAGATAGATAGATAGATAGATAGATAGATAGACAGATAGACAGACAGACAGACAGACAGACAGACAGACAGACAGACAGACAGACAGATAGACAGACAGACAGATAGACAGATAGATAGATAGATAGATAGATAGATAGATAGATAGATAGATAGATAGATAGATAGATAGATAGATAGATAGATAGATAGATAGATAGATAGATAGATAGATAGATAGATAGATAGATAGATAGATAGATAGAGAGATAGATAGAGAGAGAGATTGATAGACAGACAGACAGACAGACGGATGGACGGATTCCACATGACTGCTATCTGATCAATTAAAAACGGCCAAATTAACATTTAAATCATAGTAAATATTGACAGCACAAACTCTGATTGACAAAAGGATATAGGTTCTCTAAAGGACCCCATTTTAAATTCAGGTATTTTCTGAAGATATTCGCTACACATGACTTGGTGTTCCACAATGTCATATCCATCAGCAAGGGGCCACTGGATTGCTCCAGCTTGGTATGTTTTCTAAACTCAACATTTTGGCCTTGGTGCTGCTCGCGTGTATCTCAATCTGCGTAAACCGCAGGCACTGGTGCATCTCTGTCTCCCAAGCATGAATGTAGCCCTCTGATGTTGTCATACAGGCATGGAAACTATTTCACTTGATGTCGTTGATAACTTGATGCTGTCTCTTTGAATACAGAGGTTTAGAAACAACAGTAGTGGTGCTGTCTCTTGAATCAAAAGAACAACCACCCATGCGTGTCCTTTCTGCCATTTACAGTGTCAGGCTTGCTGTCTAAAAGGACATGTCTGCTTCCCCTTCCCCTCGCCCTCCATTTGCCATCCTAAGGCACGAGATTTTCTTCTAGCAAGCCATTAAATTCACTGCTTCTTTGTGATTCTTTCTTGCACTGCACGCCTTTGTAAGGATCCCACCTGCCTGTTTGTACACCCCTACAAGTGGCTCTGTGCATGTGGTCCTAGGACACCAATCAAGAACCTTGCTAATTTTAAATGGGCCCATGAGAACATTTCTGTTTCTGTTCTCTCCATTTGTTTTGCTTGCTTCTCCTTGTAACACGCTCATGCCTACACAACGTCTCTGAAACCCTCGTATATTAATTAGTAAATGTACTTTAAGAGATCCCAGGATGCATATCCATTATACATGAAAACCTAATGTATATTCAATTTTCTCTGAATCATTTTAAGCATAATATTTTTATGAGTTTTGTGGCAATTGAGGTGAGTTGAACTGCACAGCTATTGCAGTGTGCTGTTGCCTCGAAAATCTGCATATTAAGGCTGCTCTCAGGCTTGCGGGTTTGCGGGTGGTGTTAATCTCAAAGTCTTTGTTGCAAAGTGTCCCAGAGACAAGAATCAAAACAGCAATTCAAAATACAAACAATAGGAAATGACTGACTCAAAAAGGGAGCTTGAGATCTGAAATTTAGGAAAAACCATGAAGGTTTATTTAAACTTAAAATGCAATACAAAAATTAGAAAAATGCAGATGAAGCAGTAATTTTCATTAAAATATATGAGAGATTTGTCATCAAGACCATCGGTTACAGAAATAACGCAATAATAAGCAACATCAGCAAAATAGTCTAATCCATAACATCACCAGTAAATCTGGCAGCATCCCTAGAGTCTGGCTCACCTTCAGATTTGAGGGTTAATGGAGTTAATTTCAGCATAGAAAATGATGAAAACTACAGAGTCTGCCTGGTGTGAGCATTTAACAACACATCATATTTCATGTTTCTTAAAACTTCACATAACCCAACCATAATAGCACTAACCCACTCCTGCCATAATGTCAAGAAAAACAAGTTACACAAACAACATAAAACAATTGTGAATGAATACAATAAGGTGTGCAAGCAGGAAGAGCTTTGGAAAGGAACACAGGGCTTCCTCCATGGGATTCTTCATGAACAATATGTCATAGAAAGTAAACAGTGTACATCATGCTGCATCTGGTGTCTAGCGAGAAACAGGAATGCACAGTGATCATCGTGATGTTGCAGTCATTTTAAACAAAGATGGTGTTGAGTCCTAAATGAGACCTAGCATAGTTTACGCCAGTGAGCACACTTACCCACATCACAATGATTTTGTTTCAATTGCAATAGCTCCATGCTAATACAAATGTGTGAATTCAAATGTAGAGTAACTAATCTTAATTCCCATATATAGACAAATGTAGAAAAAACATCTCCACTGGTGATGATTGGCAGGAACACATCTTATTAAATAACATGCAAACACAGCATACATCAGCTGTAAACAGGGGGACATGAGAATTCCTCCATGTGAACAAAGAATGGCTCACTGGATTTGTAAGATAACTTGGACAGGTTTCTACCGTATGACTTCTTCCCCAAATGGAAGATGGCAAAGTCTTGGGCTTCGGATTTAAAGGGGCAAGAAAAGAACAAGCAATTATTGTTTTTTTACTTAGAGTCTAGATAAGCAACAGCTAATTACACCCAAATAGTGAGACTTTTTCACTCACTCAGGGTTGCCCTCGGTTGAGCGAAGTATCAGATGCTGGTTTGGGTCTATTACAGAATGAAGTGCTTCCTTATGTTTTGGAAAGCTCTCATTCTGGCAACAGTGGTGGGGCTAAAGTCAGAGAAATACCTGCCTCTGATTCTTATGAAAAACCGTAACCCGCTTAGCTGCCCACCTCAAGATTGTGTCCCACTGGAAATCCTCAATAAGAACCGGTAGCCTCGTTTCCTGACTGCTTGACTGGTACGTTTGCCTCCCATGTGCAATCAAATCACTTTCTTAATAATGACATATTGGAGGTTAAGCCCACTTCACACTGTTCTACAGGCGTGCAGGTTTGTTGCATGGTCGTTATCACCCCAGCTTAGCAACAGGTATTGGCGGACTTTGTAGCATGTCCACCTTTTACACATGGTCCTTAATGTTCATGAAAGAGCTTATGGCAAAATGCTGAAAGTTACTAAATAAGTTATCACTTTTTTCCTTCATGTCTGTGGAGTCTTCAAGAGCGCCCACTCTTTCCCTCAAAGCCAGAAGGGACGCTTCTACTCCTGGTTCCCTTGACTAAATGACCTCCAGCCTGACAGCCTTTCTTTAACTTCAGAGCCACACTTCACCCTGAACCTTATTGATATGTGTCATAAAAAGTGCCTCAGTATTAAATGACCAGCAACACTAGCACACCCATGGCAGCGTTGTGTTTAGATTTACTTAGTTCCGGTATTGGAGGGTGGAGCTTGCTTGGTCTGAAGATGGCTGCCTTTCAAGCGAGCTCCTTCGGCCACTGCCTATCCGACACAGTCCTGATGCTGTTACCTGCTTGGCGTTGCACGAAATACATAGGGTATAACTAGCCAATAGCCCTGCTGCTCCCCACATGAACAATTCCAGTCCAATTACCCCAGAGGGCGAGCTGTGGCGGATTGCGTGGCCTGGCTGTTATGGTGCCTGAGCGTCACGTCTTAGGCCTACCATGAGCAGAGCTGAGGGGCAGAAGGTGGTGCAGCACAGAGGCTGATCGGAGGTGCAGGTGCTTGGCACAGATAATTCCAGTGACTGAGTGAGGAGAGTCAAACTTGCCTGAGGCCCGGGTGGCGTGGGGAGTGAATGCACTCGGCCCTCCTTGACTGTAGTGGTCTGCGGCTGTGGGTGCCAGTGCGGGCGAAGAGCGGCCTGGGCCAGCGAAGCTCCTGCGCGAAGCTGGTGAGTTGGGCGCACCCTGTGTGGCGGATGGTCCAGAGGCGGGCCTTCCGGAGCATCAGATCAGCTGTGAATGAGGCCCTGGATGCAGCTAACGGCCCTGATTCTCCATCCAGGGCCCCACCAGGGGTAGAGGAGATACAGATCAGTCTATCTGGGACACTTGAGGTTGGAGTAGGCTGACTATTGTAACATTGTACATTGTAATTGTGCTGGTGTGTTGTGGTATAGCCGAATGGTGTCCCCCAGGTCAACATGGATAATTGGAGGGGACTATTGTTGCCTGACACCAGCAGAGTGAACATGGTGCATCCTACACTAGCTACAGGACCTGCCTTGGAAAGCGCCTCACAACTGTGGTGGGGTGCGGAGTGAACTCTTGAGTCCTGCACACCTTGTGGGTGAGCCTCCCTCGACATTGCAAAATGGACAAATCTCAACCTAAGCTCAGTTTGACATATGAAAACCCCCCAGGAGCTGAAACGATGCCACGACGATGGCAGAGGAGTCAACAGGTACAGGACAGCCAGAGGTGGGCAGCGACTTGTGGCTCATATAAGGAGAGATGCAGCCTACTTTCACCAAAATTGATGGAATGATCGATGCACCGCCATTCTAGATGTATCAAATTTCAGCGCCCCCAGACAAACACACCGAATGGCCCAACATGGTGGAAAGATGGGTGTTTGAAGCTGAGGGTTCTATGTGCAAGATTGACTGCGTGCATTTGGGTTAATGGTGTTTGACATCACAACCGGCACCAGGCAGGGCTGCCCTGTCACCCTTGTTGTATGCTCTGGTCGCTGTACCTGGGCATACAGGTCCACACTGATACGGAGGTGGTACTGCTCGATAATTATGGCAAGGCTGTCAATCAGTGCACAGAGGCTGGATTAAGCTTCGGCTGTCACTCAGTGGGTGCATCACCATAATGAAGATGGTGGTTCTGCCTCGGTTCCTGTTCCTTTTTGTGTATATTCCAATACTGCTCCAGAGAACCTTTTTTTGCACTTTGCAGTCATTGCTGGTGTGCCTATGAACTCCAGGCAGGGCCACTCATCTATTCCCCGCTGTTGCCACTGGATTCGAGCATGTGGTTTCCCCTGGGGCAAGAGAAAGGGCTGGTCAGAACATTGCATGGCTCACACTTGTGGCGCATGGGTGACTTATTTCAGGATGTGACTCTGCGCAGCTGGGAACAGGTACGTGCACCAGATGGCACTCGCACAGCGCTGGGCATGTTTCAGTATTATAGAGTGTGGCACGCCATGCGGGCGCTGTTGGGGGAGGAAATGAGTGAGCCCGGTGAACTAATAGCCCTGACATACCTGTTGTAAAATGAAACGCCCCCAGCGCTCTGTCACGAAACTGTATGCTTGCTCACTGAGCACGCGGCAATCGGGAGCCACCAAGGCAAGACTAGATTGGCAAAAGGAGTTTGGGGGGACTGTAAGTGAGAAGCAATGGACATACTGCTGATCAGTCATTAGGACGGCATCCATGAATAGGCGACATCATCTGATACAATTTAAAAACCTCAACAGAGTATATCATACCCCTGCCCGCCAGTCCCGCCACGGTTTGAAAGACAGCTCGGGGATGCTGTACATACGGTGCTGTAGAGACGGAGTTTGCCCATGTGCATGGTTCTCCTTAGGAATGTGGCACTACTGGAATGCAATTTTGGGAGAGTTAAGTGAGATAAAAGGGGAGTCGATTGAGCTAACCCCCTACTGGCACTATTGGGCTACGATAAGGAGATCCCCAAGGCCTTCAGGCGGTTGGTGGCAATAGGGCTCCTGCTGACGAATAGCAAAATAGCTCTGCGGTGGGCGAAGTGACCACTCCCCATGGTGAAAGAGTGGCATGTGGAAATGATGTACTGCGATATTCAGTCTGATGCCTACAATTAGCTAATACTGGTTTGAAGCAGACTGCTAGACATCTGAGGGCTGTATCAGGCATATCTGCCCAGGTCTGAGAATGCTGTGGATGGGAATTCAGAGGGGGGCGATGTGGCAGTGAACTATGTGAAGTTGAAGCAAAAATCATGAAAGGCTGCGATGACTCCAAGACTGCTGGATGTCTCGCTGAATGGTTGTGTGCGGGCATTGGTAGGGGGGTGGCAAGTACATATGATCAGAATCCTAGGCCTGCCTGGAAACCCACCTTAGACCCTCGTTAATGTGGAATGTGCTGGAGGAGTGTTCAGTGGCAGAACATGTGATACCTCGCTGCTGTCTACCTGGGTCGCATGTTTTGCAATATCAGTTCCACAGTTAGTAGTCATATATTTGTGTTTTACATTGTGCTCTGTATGTGAGAGGTCAGCACCAATGTCGTTGAATGTTTACATTATTGTATAAAAAATGAAAATAAAGTGTTAAAAAAAAGAATTAGTTCCAGCATCTTAGCACGAAATGTTGCATTAAAAACCATCCTTAATATAACCTAGAAAAACAAAGTTTAGTGGACAACCTCACAACAGATGGGCTTCCACAAAATCTATCCTTTTCAAGTCTCTTTCTCATGGTCCAGAGTCAACTCCATGGCAGATGACTAGTCCTGTTGCATTGAAACACACATAAGATAACCATTGGCAAACACTCTGGGTAGCATCCCAACAAAACAGGTCATAGGTTGCTTGTGTTCCAGTTTGGTGAGGACCAGGCCTGGCAGTTTGGACTGGACTATTCCCATGAGGAGCAAGGTCAAGGCTTATTTGCATATGGCGGGGTCCAAACTGAAGTGGCACGGTGAGCAAAAGAATGATGGCTTGTGATGCTACATCAAGCGTTAGACAAACTGCAAGCATTCCTCCCGTCACCTTTTGTGTGTTTCATCGTCCTGTTGGAATAGGTCAATCGTATCAAGTGGCAAAATACTGTAAGGACCTCAACAAATAAAACAAATTAGACTAAGAGGCTGAACCTTTCAGTTAAGTCCTGCTCTGCATGGAATAATCTGTTAAAAGATCTTTGGTTAAATAACCAACGTATGCACTTTAGGATAAATCTAAAAATGTAGCTCATTGGAGAGCTTTTACGAGACTAAGCCTCAGATTTCTCAAGCTTAGCACAATAATGAGCTAAGCACAAAAAAGTAGAAGAATGTGTCTGGAGAATGGGAGAACACCAAGGGAGAGACCACGACCTCCCTCATTTACACAATCAGGGAACTAGGACATGCAGATGAATCCAGGGATTCTGGAAGCTTACGCAAGAGGTGACAGGGATAGAAAGATGATGTTTGCAGGTGAGAAGTTGGAAATCCTCATTGGTGAGTTCAACAGACATCATGACAACTTGTTTGGATCATCAAACGTGTCTTCCTTCTGAAATAACATTCTGAGAAGTACAAGAAAGACTGTAGAAGAGATGTGCTGCACCCATGAAAAGATGACCCATGACAGGAAGGGCCCTACCGATTCTATTCATATGTTAAAACAAGGTTGCTTCTTGCAAGGATTTGTTACAGGGAATAAAAATTTCTATCCTGAATCATGATCCCGACAAATCAGTAACGGATCCTATTTAGCAGACCATTAGGAAAAAACACCTTTGTACTGTCCATCTTCATATGTCAGTGAAAGATACTCCCTCTGATAGTGAAGACCTCATTAAAAGACTTATATCGAATCTCTCCCTGTTTCCCACTACCAAACCGCCCACTACTTCCAAAAATACTGAATGAAGCTGATAAATTGGTACGTCTAAACAAGAAACACAAACATAATTACATGGCCCTGTACTACTGAAATAAGTAAAAACAGGCACAAATCCATTTGGCCTTCAAGTAAAAAAAATACCAGTCATTTTATTTGAAGACCCCATTTATAAAAACAATTTTAGTCGCATTGGCACCAAATGTGACCAAGAAGGGATGGTCCTCTTGAAAGAAACAGCACAACGCATCTGCCAACAAGAATTTGCTGAAAGTTTGAAACTAGGAAACAAAATCACGAATAGTGTCAGTCTGCCAGAAAGCAAAGAATCTCTAGCTAAAATTGAGAGACATATTGAAGAGTTTAAGGAGTTTACTCTCAACCAAAAACTCACTAAACTAGAAAAAAATAAAAATAACTTCAAGTTAGAGATCACCTATCCATACCTGAGGGAATACTTTTACTCACGTCCAGAAACCACAGGTTCATTATATGATTACCGGGGTCGATCCCACCAACACTTCATCACTTCACCAGACACCTCATCATCAGCATTCTCTGTGGAGCAGGATGCAGTCAACGAAAACCTCTTACACAAACTATACAAGATACATTTCCCAGCAGTATTTTTAGGAAGATACCAAGGAAGAGTGAGAGAAGACTAGCCCAGGGAAATGCTCAAGAGGCACAAGAGGCAACAAGCTCCGTTCACAATTTATCAGACATTAACCTGTCCCAAGATCAGGTCTATTACGAAAAGGACTCTCCTTCATACCAGCAGGTCCTACTGACTTTGTATAATTAATAAAGAATCAAATTTAGTCTTTTGTAAAATCAGTCAACAGGGCTACTTTCAAGAAAAAGAAGAGGTCATCAGAACAAAAGTAACCGGATTGTAGAAGAATTCTACTTTTGCATCTCCTATCTCTTACATTCCATCAGAAATCTTGACTGTCAAAGCCACAGTACTCTGAGCTATAAGCCATTTAGAGAGGAAATCCCAATACTTTAAACCTAATTTGTCAATCTCCTTGATCCAAGCTCTGACTGAACTTAAAGACAATCACAGAGTAGTTATCAGAGCAGCAGACAAACGCTGGGCAATAGATGTCCTCAATAAAGATGAATATATTGCGGAAAGCAGGAGACAAGTTCTGGATGGAACACATTACCGGAAACTAGAAAAGGATGCTGGGCAAGAAGTACTGGAAGTAATAATCCCCTTGTTAGAGCAAGGACACATGGAAGGATAGGTCGGAGCAGAAGGACACAGGAAAGGATGGATCGGACAAAAGGAAGTCGAATTTCTCACTAACAAAACAGCAAGAACACAAGTATTATACCTCCTGCCCAAGATTCTTTAAGGTCCCAGAATTCCAGCAGGAAAATCATGTGTTTTGGGATCAAATCCATCCTCAAGCCTCTTTCGAAATACATTGATTTTTTCCTAAAACCTTTCCCTCAAAAAGCAGATCATTCCTAAAAGATACAACTGATCTAATCAACCTCATAGAAAGCAAACCATTTGATATAAACACCCAACTCCTGGTGACTTTTGATGTCATCTCATTATATATGATGATCCCACAGGATGAGGCTCTTGGAGTTATACAATTATATCTAGACAAGGGAGAGAAAAAGAGACCCCACCAGGTTATGACTGAATGCATCCTCAAACTAGCAAGGATAGCGGTAACCACAAACTATTTCTTATTTAATAGAGAGTACTTATCACCAACTAAAGGTACCACAATGGGATGTTCCTTTTCCCCATAATTGACGGTCTTGTATAGAGCGAATTTTGAAGAGAAGTTTGAGTACAACAGCCTTTTTAGAGAGAAGGTATCATCATGTTACAGGTACATCAATCATAAATTATGCATATGGACAGGCCATCTTGGGAATCTCCAACATTTCATTAAATAGTTCAGTACCAGAATGAAAGGTATTACATTTAATATATCATCCGACAAGAGGAGAATTAACTTTTTAGATGTGAGTGTGATGCCAATTGAGGGATGTCTCACCACCACTCTTTACAAGAAAACCACAGACAAGAAAAGACTTTTAAGGTATCATAGCACAGCATGAGAAACTTACCGAATAATTTGCCATTTGAACAGTTATTGAGAATATGCTGGAACTGCACTAATAAAGATGAATATTTCAAACATGTAGAAGAATTGTCAAGGAAACTAAGCCAAAGAGGTTATCTAAAGAAGCTCCTCAGGGATGCATAAAGAAGAGCATGGTTCACCTAGTGTGAAACACTTTTAGAACACAAGGAAAAGATAAACCCAGATGCAATGATTTGGTCACCACCTTCTGTCCAGCAACCAACCAGTGTAAGAAAATTATCCATCAAAATTGGAACATCATTAAAATGAATATCCCACTACTCATGTTCTCAATGAAAAGATACACTGGGCCTGATTCACAGAATTAACTGAAGACAAAATCCTAAACTTACTACTTTAGGTATTCACAGAAGTTAGGATTTTGTCTTAAGTTTGTCTTAAGACAAACTTAAGACAGACTTAAGACAGTCTTAAGACAAACTTAAGACAGTCTTAAGACAGTCTTAAGACAAACTTAAGACAGACTTAAGACAGACTTAAGACAGACTTAAGTTAGGATTTTGTCTTAAGTTTGTCTTAAGTCTGTTTTAAGTCTGTCTTAAGTCTGTCTTAAGTTTGTCTTAAGTCTGTCTTAAGACTGTCTTAAGTCTGTCTTAAGACTGTCTTAAGTCTGTCTTAAGTTTGTCTTAAGACAAACTTAAGACAAAATCCTAACTTCTGTGAATTCCAAAAGTAGTAAGTTTAGGATTTTGTCTTAAGTTAGTTTTGTGAATCGGCCCCACCGTATTTTCCGAGTGTATACTCCACTGACAAACCAAAAAAGAATAACGCTCAGGGACCTCTGGAATATGCAGCCAATTGAAGGACAGATGTGGAGAGTGCTCTTATTGTGATCAAATATTAGAAGGGCTAATGTTTGAGCATTCACACCTCAAAATAACTCATAAGGTCTTTTCAAAATGCAAATCCAAACATTTTATATACTGATTAACATGCCCTTGCAACAAGCTGTACATCGTACAAATGTCTCAAGAAATCCGCAAAGGTATTGGCCAAAGTAAGTCACTAATGAGATGCAATATAACCACAGACCCACTTGTCAAACATTTAAAAGAGCATTAACACAGATAGATCGCAAATAATTCATTATCTACTAAGTGCAGAAAGGCTACAGGTGTGGCAACAATAAAAAACCTTTGTTAAAGAAAGAAGCAAACTTTATTTTGAAATATGATACCATGCATTCTGGTCTAAATGACTAATCTGAAATTCGGAAAGTATGACATAATTAACCACCGAGGCTACTATAGAGATTACCAGTATAGCTCCACTTTCACATATTCTCGGCATTTTTACCACAGAGGATGGTGGAAGTCATCCCTCGCAGTCTCTGCCCCTTTCCCCATAATTAATTTTCGCATTGGTTCCCCTGTCACTCCCACCTCAGTGCCGGCTGCACCAGTTTTGGGGTGGTGGGGCAACGGGGGCCGGGGGAGGGGCAATGAGGGGGAAATAATAAATAAAAAAAGGTACCTGTTCCTGCGGCCGCCGCCTTGGTGCTCATCTCTGGACACTGGTCACACCTCATGCAGGCTCTGAGAGTCAATCACAGTGCTGCTCTCATGCTGGTAACATCAGCATGAAAGCAGCGCTGTAATTGGCCTTCTTGACGCTCGCTCAGGCCCTGGGAGTGCCCCTCCCTAACCTCGGCTGGGAGGAATGAAAAATAAATGATAATAAAGTGATTTTATTATCCTTTTATTTTTCAGTGGCGCGATGCTCCTCTGCCATAACGGAAGAGCCGCCCCTGCCGCACCCCCATTTTTGACATGAATGGCTTTTTGTCAGGCGGATAACTTAACATTTTAACCTGTAATCACATTTTGTTTGAACACTGACTGCTCTCACCTATACCGATACTGACGGGTGGTCATTGACCTACAACACTCATGAGCACGTGCAATATATGAGTGTGAATATGTTTCCATTTTACCTAAATGCCTCAGCAAACACTCACTGCCAATAATGATGACTGAAGTGTTCATTATGTCTCTGCCATTGCTTGCAAAAAACTCCACCCCTGACTGAACCCTTTATTTATTATGATTTTTCAATTACAGAACCTTTTTCATTTAAGGAAGGTCCTCATACCAGAAGCCAGAAGTAAACTTTTCTTGACAGTCCTCCTTTCCTGCAAGCCTAAATAATTTTTCTAGCAGAGCTTCAAAGCACCTTCCTAAATGTGATTACCTAACCCCTAAAGAGAACCACCACCTGCCTCTGTCGTGAAGAGACCCCCGAAGGTATGAGGTCGAAGTGTTTCAACACCTAGACGATCAATGGAACCATGCCAAAAAGAGGCTTTTGAGGAAGCTTCCTGAGGAGCCCATCATTTTTAGTAGAGGACATCCCAGACTATAGTTGGTCCACAGTTTACCACAGAACATTCAGAGTGGCATGCTAAAAAACAGAGAACCGATCCCCACATGAACCCTTTGTGAAGAACAGACTGGTGTTCCTAAAACATAGACTGTTGATCCAAAATTTCCAACTTTTGCATACCACTTATGCGTGATGACTCACCTTGTGCTTTCTGAACGTTTTAGAGTGACCATTGGGGGCATATTGTTGCCCAATTCATGACATACATGTCAAGCAATGATTTTAACCTTTAAAGTGCTCTTTCCAACCTGTCTATAAATGATTGAAATATGTTGCTATACAAGAAAAACATTAAAGGTAAAGAATGAGATTTTTCCTTTGGTAATAGTAGATCTGGGTGTACTGCTCCACTGAAAACATGTAAATTCACTTCAAGGGCATTTCTTTTGTGGCCACAACAGGAAGACAGCTCAGGCAATAGGCTTAGAAAAACACACTGCAACAGAGGATCAGCTGGCTGCTGTGAAAGCACCGGAAGCCATCAAAGGACTTCAAGGCAAAAACACAGCTGAACTTGAAGAAGAGCCAACCTCAAATAAGCAAATCAGCAAATCAGTTCAAGAAAATTATCCGTCAAAATTGGCACATCCTCTCTAAACGGAATATCCCATGATCCATTTCCGCAATGAAAAATGAAGCAATATCAAAGGTCGCATTGTCCAAGCGTGTCCTCCACCGACAAACCAAGCAAGAATCATGCTCAGGGATCTCTGGAATCAGCAGCTAATTGCAGGACACCATCGAGGTGGAGAGAGCTATTGCTGCGATCAAACAATAGAGGAACCCATACTTGAGCATACAGGGATTAAAACCCATACGTAGCTAAGGGCCTTAATAGTCAGATGCATCTGTCCGATTGTAGTGAATGAGCCACTTTTGTGGTCTGACACCCTATGATGACCCTCAACCACCACCATTTTGTACTGACTTAAGTGTGTTATGTTACCCTAGCCTTAATGTAGGATGGGTTTTGCATATACCTGCTTCGCTTCTGTCTTTTAGTAGAATAGTCTTGCCAAGAATAGAAGGTATGGGATGTTGAGGTGCAGTCTTGTGGGTGGTGGTGCACACATGTGCTCAATGTTGTATACTGAGGGATTAAGTGTATAATGTTATTTGGGTTACGTGAATTATGACTTTGACCTATTGGCTTTGACGTGGTCTAATGTCATTCTGCCTTCTGACTTTACCTTGCTTCAAACTTTTCTGTGTGCACAGTGGTGCTTGTAAATTGCGTGGATGAGAATTATAGGTGCTAACTATTGCCTTTGACATGGTTTCATGTCATCCTTGCTTTTCTAATTCCATCTTGCTTTGGGCCTTTGTGTGCATGGCTTAACTAACTTTCTGTGCCTGCACGAAGAAGAGGGCATGTTCTGCTCTGCCTCCTGTTTTTCGCATTTTTCTGACTAGAGAGAACTGGTTCTTATCAGAGGAATGTACATGGTCTGTCTTGGAGCCATAGTAAAGGCCTGATCAACCGTTGCGGTGGCCTTGGAGCAGGCTGGTACGGGCTCTCATGAAAACGAGGGAGCGATGCTTGCTAGAAGCTTCGCTATGTTTGAATTTGTATTAAAAAGGGGAGCCTACACTGGCCTGGTGGAAGTTCACGCCGTGGAGCAGACGTGCTGTCACGGAAGAGTGGAGGCTGGTCTCACCTCTGAGCTTTCGCCCGGTTCAAGCAATGGACTCCCCTTGAGCGAAGTGGGGTGAAATGATGGAGCAGTAGGTGAGGTGTCTCTGCTACTAACTGTCTCTTGATTCTTTACTGATTCTCTCCTTTCCTTCTTATTTTCTGATTCTTATATCCATACATATATATTTCTACATATATGTTTGCCTTGATTGTGTTTCAATCATACTATTGATATGTTAGAGTCTGCTATGATAGGTGCATTTGTCTTACCGTGTGGTGCTATTTACTAATAAATACATCCCAGATATACCAATTCGTCTTTTCCTTGTAGCAGGAGGTGTGGACTCTTCTTGGCCAAGTATTCTGTTGTAGAAGGATGGGTGAATTCCCTTCTAGCAGGTAATTGTGTTATAGGAAGTTGTTCTACTCCTGGCAAGTGATGTGCAAAGTCTGTGTATATATTGTTTTCTTGCCTTGCCTTTGGGGGAGTGTTGAAAGTTTGCCCACCTTAGGAAGTGCTGTGTATATGTTATATTCCATAAGTTTGGAACTGATATTCTCTCCCTGGGAAAGTGACGGTACATACCTTGGTCCAGGGGAGATCTAAGTTTGGCATTACACCGATCTCTAGTCCATGTCCAAATGTATACGGCAGGTAGGGTCTGTTCCCTCCAAAATGAATATCCATGCCCTGAAGTGGATAGGCATGTCACAGACAAATGGGGTAAGTGAGGTGCCACTCATTCTGCCCATAGCCACATAAATGTCTGGCATAATCTGAGGGAGGAGTTATGGTGCACCGGTCTGTTTTCTCCCCATTTTGGGATTGGAGGGTATACCTTTTCATCCTGGGGGTAAGAGGAGTATATTGTGTGTACTTCCAAGTACTGTCGGGTACAACATTGGGGAAAGAATGGATGAACGAATTAAGGGTAGTTATAAAGTGCAGCAGATACCCACCCAAGGGCGTCATGGAGCTAGGAATGTAAGAATCAAAACAGAGCTCCACAAAAATCCCAAACAAAATAAACACGTTCTTAGAGCTTTTCAGTGCGAACGTAACATTTGCTTTGACTAAATTGAGACAGGAAGAGAAATCTACAAAGTGCGATCCAATAAAGAAAAAACTTTACCACCTATTAGGAATTTGAGCTATCAGACAAAATGAGGTCGGTAATTACTTCAACTCATTTCTTGGGGGAATTAGCTGCGGTTTTGATAACATTTCCGAAATGGGAAGTTTTAGCGTTATTTAGTGATATTCTTTCATTTGATTTTGTAAAACACCCGAGCTTCCTACCTGTAAGATATTCGCCAAGGAGCATATGTACAAAGTCATTTTTGTGTTCGGAAGTGGCCTGCTTTGCAGAATTGAGGTTTTATTGACCGCAGAAAATGCTTTTTCAAATGTACAGAACACAAATTATGATTTGGTAACATGTCACCGAATCTCAATTTGTGCTTAACGATTTCGTATTTGGAAGGCACATGTTTAGGGGTCCCTTCCTAATACCAAATCGCAGTAGCATGTGCAAATGTTTTACTACCGAATTACGGTTGAAAAAAATTCATTTTTCACCGACACCTCAAGGGTGGGTGTAGCAATTCACATATGAGAAGGAGTCCCTAAGGGGACCCTTTACACTTTGTGAATGTTGAAACAAATGTTATTTAAGAGCAGGCAGTAGTCAAAGGACCCATTGCCTGCTCAACTTAAACATTTCATTTTAGTATCTGAAACACATCGGTTTCCTTTAAGGGAAATTGGATGCATTAAAAAAAAAAAAGTTTGATTTATTTAAAAGCAATCACAGTCATGGTGGTATTCTGACCCCAACAGACCGCAATCCCTGTGATGGCTGCAATTTCTAATGGATCACAAATTGCAATCTACCACATTAATATTCATGAGAAGTCAATTGTGACCCCATAAGGAATCTCTAAATGAAACTCAATGGGTTACATACATTAGGAATTGTGATTGCCTAGATGCAATTCACAAAGAGCTGCAGTTAGGAAATCGCAATCCCTAAAATTTGCACATGTGGCCCAAAGATCGCTCCACTTAATCACACTTTTAATCTTTCCTTCCTAAGTGCTCAGGTAAACAATGGGGTATTTCTTTGATTGTGAGATCTTGAAATGACTGCTAAAGGGATAATGCTATCAAATATGTGGCAAGGCAAAGGCAAAAAATAATTATATACATCTTCAGTGTTTGGTTGTAAAACTACTGCTGTCCATTGTTGCTTAAAACGTTTGCAGGAACATATGTAACACGCTTATTTCAAACCCTGTTTGACTCTAATGAGGGAAGAGTGCTCTGTTTTAGCTGCCAATGTTCAAGGAAAAGGTAATACGGCAATGGTCAGTCCATGTCATAGGTAAACATTCCATCATCTTAGCTAATCCTGTAGGTGTAAAAATCAGATCAATATCATATCATGCAGGATGTATAGGTTCCTTAACGTTTTGAAATAAAAACATAGATTGCATATTGTCTAGAAGGTTTTAACATGGTCTCTCAGGTTTGATATCAACATGGACATTAAAATGACCAAATATTTCCTTTCAACAAACATAGACCTATGAGGTCTACTAAATTAGATATTAGTGAAAAAGTATTTGACATCACGGATTGCAGGTACATTTATTGACTGTAAGTGTTTGCGGTTCTGTATATGTGTGCAATATCAGTAGGTGTAACCAATGTGACAAGTGCGCAGTCAGGGGCACTCAGGTTGTTTTTGTGGCACTGCTGCTTACAGTACTACCTTTCCATCTCAAAGATGCAGCAATGCGCGTGTCATGTTACCACAATTCCCCACATGCTGCTGATTGGAGGCAAAAGTGGCAAAACAAACTTACTCTGTCCTAATCTAACATGATGCACCTGCCTGAGGGCTAAGAACCTTCTGGAAATAATGTGGAATTCCACAGGTTTTCACCTGTCCTTTAGGTCCCGTACAGGCACAATGCACAATATTCGGGACAAAGTTTCTTTTCACGCCCCGCCATTGTGGCGTCAACCCAAGCTCCCACTCATTGAGCAGGAATCACAAGCAGCCTCGTTCTGAGACTAGGGTGCACTGTCAGGGGCAGTAGCCTCTACCACCAGGCAGGGGGCAGTAGACTAGAGTCCAAAAGATTACCACTGAGGAAAAGGGGATCTATGCTTGAGGATTGGTAGAGAGCTTGGAAGGGAGCTAATGTTTCTCTGTACTGAATGTACCAAGGGTAAGTATGCCATTTCATTTCTTTTTTATGTACTTCTAAAATATTGAGGTGTATCCAACGAATCACAATTCAGACAGTAAAATACTAAGGGGCTCATTTACAAGACCCTTGCGCCGCCAGTGCATCACTTTTAAAGTGGGAAAAAGTGACGTACCGGTGGCGCCGCCAGAGGCTTGTAAATAATGACCTAAATCTCAATATGTAAACGTGACTTGGAGGGGGTGTGTGTGTGCAAGTGTGTTAATCTGCGTCATTATTATTCAGGGCATTAACCTTCAACTAAAATATTAACCCTGCCGTGTAATTGTTTTCATTTCGTTCCATACAGTGATATTTATGAAATGTTGGCTAACACGTTGATAACTAACACAAGCAAAGAACTCAATTTATAATTGCGGTGTAGAGGAAAACACAGCCTAGTTTTAATCGCACCAGCTGTTCACAACGCTGATGGAATTTGAATGAACGTGTTCCCTTGTTTTTTTTTAACTGAGTGAAACGAGCTGTTTGAATTAATGAACTGCAGTTTGGTAACTTAGAAAAACTTTACCAGAGTGTGAAACTTCCAGTACATTCATATCTTTCTTTTTAGGTAGAGTCCACTAGACAGTGCATGAGCTGTCTGTTTCGAGGCAAGTTGTGGCTTTCAAGAACATAGAGGGGCGTGAAGCCTGCTCATTGCTTACCATTGGTTGCCTAACCTTGTCACTCTTATTTGCCTGCTTCTTATTTTTGTCCCCGCTTGACCCGTAAATTATTGCGGTACAGGAAAATGGTTTGCCCAAAGGGAGACAGTGGGGAAAATAAACTGAAAAGCTAACGATGTAGTTGGCCCTTATTGGCTTTTTTTTTGCTTGTAACTATATGTGTGTGTATATTCTTGCATGCAAAAAATACAAGAATTGGCAAAGCCACTAGGTCTCCCCTATATGTGAGCTACTGGCTTTGCCAATATGTTTAAGCCATGTTGTACACCAGGATGGCTGCTGTTCAGCATGGCTAAAGGTTTGGGGAGGAGAGTGGTGCGGAGTGTTGTAGAGTGGAATGGCGAAGAGTAGCTGGATTAGAACATCGTAGAGTGGAGTGGAATTGAGTGTCATATACAGGAGTGGCATAGAGAAGAGTAGCCTAGAGTGGCGTACAGTGGAGTGGCGTAGAATGGACTGGTGTAGAGTGCATTGGCGCACAATGTTGAAGAGTATAGTGGCGTAAAGTGCAGAAGCATACAATTCAGCTGTGTACAATACAGTATCGTAGAATGCAGTGGCATAGATTAGAGTGGTGCACAGTAAAGTCAATGGTGCAGAGTAAAGTGACAGAGTAGAGTGGCAGAGAGTGCAGTGGTGCCGAGTCGAGGGGCGTAGAGTGGATTGATGCAGTATGCAGTAGTGCAGAGTAGAGTGGTGTAGAGTTCACTGGAGGAGAGTGCAATGTTGCAGAGTAGAGTGTTGTACAGTGCAGTGATATAAGGTGGTGTAAAGTGCTTTGATGTAGAGTGCAGTGGTGTAGAGTACAGAGGCACAGAGAGCAGTGTCAGAGTACAGTGCTGAAAGGTAGAGTGCAGTTGCATAGAATAAAGTGGCATAGAGTGGAGTGGCGCGGAATAGAGTGGTGTACATTACAGTGGCGGAGAATGCAGTGGCGTAGAGTAGGTGGTTTCAGGGTAGAGCGAAGTGGCAAAGATTGAAGTGGAGTAGAGTGCAGAGGTGTACAGTGACAGAGTGTGATAGTTTAAAGTGGTGTAGAGTGCAGTGGCGCAAAGTAGAATGCATTGGCTAAGAGCACAGTGTTGCAGAGTGGAGTGGAGATGTGCAGAGTACAGTGTAGTGGCCTAGACTTGAGTGGTGTAGAGTGCAGTGGGGTATAGCAGTGGCATAGAGTGCATTGGCATAGATTACAGAGGGGCAGAGTAGCGAGGCATAGAGTGGTGCAGAGTGGAGCAAAATGCAGTGACGTGGAGTAGTGCAGAGTAGAGTAGAGTGGAGTATGCATGGAGTGGTGGCACACTGCCATTACAGACAACAAATATTCAATTGAAATGCCCATTACAAAAGCACAGGCATACAGTTTTACTAATAAAACTATACAGCGTACAAACAATAATGTGTGGAAATGGCATCACCTAGTGTATTGATTTGTTTTGATCTTATTAATGTATGTGTTTCCAACATGCTTCAGATTTAGCAAAAACTATGCTTTATTTGTGCTTTTTAATTCTGATATATTCTGTAATACTTGCACAGTTAATTTAAATGCTGTATGGCAGAAATAAAACCTTTCCTACCCCTAGAATCCGCATGATTGTCACATAAATCCTCTCATGTTGAAGTTGGGGAAAGAAAAGTAAACTCCAAGCACCCTCTGTAGACAGAGCCTGGCATTAGACCTCCATCTTTAAATGCAGAGTAAATGTGTGAAGGAAGTGACCCGATTAGGGCCACCCGGTTCACTCGTGACCACCTCTCAGCCTTCCATACAAATGAAGAGTCGGTCAGACAGTAGAGAATACAAGCCAAGTATATTTTATTCAAGTACACTTGCGCGGAGTCCAGTCTGACCAGCCTCCTAGATTGCTGCAGAGAGACTGACTTCAACAAACATAGAGATACATTATGTACTTTCCTGACCCAAGAATATCCCACCCATAATGGAAATCTACTAGTAGGTGCAGCTAAAACAAAGAAGTACAGTAAGACGAGTCTCGATTCTGAGATCGGGCACGCATAATCATTATGCCAAGGTTGTTCTGCTCGTGTCTATCGCTAGGCTAGTGGGAGAAAGCCTCTATCTAAAGGAAAGGAATGCGTTAATAAGAACAGTGTACTCATTAGCAGAGCAAGGCCTAACCTTGGAGAAACAAACATTTCTTCAGCCTGTTTCTTGAGTAAGGGAATATATAGCTGACGACATGATTCAAAATGGCGGCTGAACATAAAATGGTGCCGCAAATGCTAACTTAACACGAGAACAAAGCACAAACAAAATAGCAAAAGATTTTCATTTCATCAGACCCTCCTTTGAGCATTCGCTAAACCCTTTGATATTGTGAAGGAAAAAAGGTGTAGTATTCTGAGAAGCAAAGGACATCGACACTTGTAGCAATCCATATACTCAGTATCGGGAATAGAACTAGCAAGGGTTGATGTGGAACCAAAAATGCCCTCATCAATTTGCATCAAGTCATTAATGTCCTTTTGCAACATGATGGCAGCACTAGTGTCATGAGGTGGCTTTCTTTGTTCAGGGGTGAGAGCACTTATACAATAAGTGCAGCAGGCCAGGAGACAGTGTATGCAAAGAAAACATGTGAGGAAAATACCAGCAATCACAGCTAAAAAAATAAGGATCTTCCAACCCCAGGACATGAGCATACCCCAGAACCACCCAGACAGAGTCCAAGTATCATTTTCTTGGTGTATGTCAGATGAGAGTCTACGCAATTTCTGCATGGCAGCATACACATTGGGGGCGTGGTCAGGTATGAGCACACAACAGCTACTGCCAATGACACGACAGGCCCCACCCCTATCTGCAAGTATGACGTCTAATACCACCCGGTTCTGCAAGGTAACTAACCACGTAGACTGAAGCTCAGCAGTGATGTTTGTCAGTATGCCAGCTGTTGTATTAATAACCCCTTCAACAGCCCTTGTTAACCGACAAATTTTAAGGCTATTGGACATGGGCCTCAAAAGGGTATGATACCCTTCATAGCATCCTCACACTATTGTAAGGTGGTATCCGTCTGATCTATATTCTTCGTGTCAATGACCCTTCTGACTCGGGACAAGAATACACTCCTACGCTGCAGCTGATGGTTCTTTATGGTATTGTGCAGAGTAACATTGTTAGAAATGAGGGGGCTCTGGTTGACGCAGGTGTGAACCCACAACAAGCAGGGACCCTTTACTTCTTGTCAGGGCGAAGGATGACTCCCCAGAATAACCCCTGCTCACCCTCTAGGTGCGTGGCGCGAGCAGTCTAGGCTAAGTCTCAGGCGTACACGGTTAAGCAAATGCAATTACACATACAGTAAACCCCTTGCATGCACCACAAACGGACACCAATCAGGAAGTATATAAAAATAAGCTTTTATGTACATTCAGCAGATTCAAATACAAGGCCCAGTAACGTTGAACTGATGGGGCCACAATTCTGGGAAATACGGTCAAGTTCTCTTTGTTTTACGGAAAGTTCTTTAGGCGGGCACAAGGTAACTGTAGGCCTCAGCGCACTTCGTGCTGGGGCAGCGCCCAGGGAGCACACAGCAGATGACAGGGAAATAAGAACGTTGCGGACCCTGGATCCGATGCGAGCTCGCGGTCGAGTTCGTAAGTACAGTACCTTGTTTCTTGACGCAAAGGCGGGTGCGGGAGTTCAGCGGCTCTTCGACAGAAGAGCGAGGCGGCGTCCGGGGCTCCCACACTTCACGAGGGTGTCTGATCTTCAGGCTCACGACAAGAGCGGGGTGTTGCAGGTGGCGGGTGAACAAAGCGGGGCAGCCGGGCACGCAGATACGTCCGGGCCGTACGAGGCTTGGAGATGCTCACAAACGCCGATTCCGGCGGGAGGGTGAAGGTGCACAGCGAGCCTCCAACGAGTGAGGTGACGGGGCAGCCCAGCACAGCGTAGGGGGAGCGGCTCCGATCGAGCGAGGCTCTTCCCAAGGCGGGGGCGGCTAAGCAGTCCTGGTCACGGCTCAAGGAGGGACTGGGACACGAGGGTCACAGCTCCGGCGAGGGAAAGGACACCACAGTCCAGCAGCAGGCGAGTGAAGATCAGGTAGAGCCCAATGGTCCTTGGGCTCAGTTCAGGGGGCAAGCTCAGTTCCAAGCCCTTGGAGATCGTTTTGGAAAAGCACAAGTCTTGAAAGTAAAAGTAAAGTGAAAGTCTTCAGCAACAGTTTCTCTTCTCCCCTTTGGCAGCAAGGTCACCACTGCAGGCCAATCCCCCAGGATAGGGACAGTCTTCCTCCTACAGCTTTCCCGGTGCCTCCTCCTCAGGCAGAGATTCTTCTTGGTCAAAAGCGGATCTAGTTTCTCAGGAGCAGGGCTCCTCCATTTATACAGCAAATCTTTTGTTCCCCCAGGCCAGGGGGGCCCTTGCCTAGTTCAGTCCGGTTTCTGAGCACTTTGTTTACGCGATGCAGGCTTCTTCTTTCAGAGTGCAGGGCAGAGTCATCAGACGCTCCACAGGGGGCGGAGCCGGCATTGAGGTAGTAGAGCACTGTCCTATTCAGAGCCTAGGAGCACTCCTCCCACCCATCTACCTGTCGATCGTCCTATTCATTACCAGGCTACCTAGCCCTGCCCATCTGGGTTCCCCCAGCCCTGTCACTCATACCAGCCAGACATCAGATACACATCACGCAGAGGCGGCTGAAAGGTTTAGGCAAGCAACGGCCAACTTTCTAAAAGCGGCATTTGCAAACCCGGAATATTAAAATAAACCTTGCGAAAAGATGTACCTTATTATTCCGAGTTCAGGCATACTAAACTCGATCTTCTACCATGTTCCCTGGGTCGGTTAGGATCATAGGGTGTAATAATCCAGGCCGCCCATACTGGCCTATGAGAACAGGGTAGCCTTGCAGTAGTGAACAACAAGATGGCGGTAATTCACTACTAGGACATGCCACGCATCCAGGCTTGTCCTACCTTAGGCTTACAACGCACCCTGCCCGTGGGCCTACCAGAGGGGTGACTAACATGCAGCTAAGGGAAGGTTTTAGGGACTGGCAAGTGTGGGCACTTGCCGGTCAGCATGTCAGTACCAGACTGCACGCAGGTTCTGCGATGGCAGACCTCAGACATATTTTACCGGCCGCTTCTGTGGGTGGCACAACCAGTGCTGCAAGCCCACCAGCGGTGTTCGTATTTACATGCCCTGGCGCTCCGGCGCACTTTACTGGGGTCTGACAGTAAATCAAACAATCCAATCATGGAATCCAACCAACATATACAATTTACATAGGGAGCACTCGCACCGCGACACTGGTTGGCAGTGGCACAGCGCGCTGAGCGGCCAACACCATAAAAACACATGAGGCACAGCGACAAAAAGAGGAAGGGAGACTCACGCCAAGGTGCCAGGTCTAACACGTGTCCCCTCCAGCTGAAAAGTGGGGAGAACTACCCTACCCCAGGGAGTTCCTCATCACTAAGGCGGAAAAATCTGGACAGACCGTCAGCATTGGCGTGATCTGTACCAGGGCGATGTTCCACCGTGAAATCCATACCCTGTAGGGAAATGGACCACCTCAACAGCTTTGGATTCTCACCCCTCATATGCATCAACCATCTGAGGGGCCTGTGGTCCGTCTGAACCCGGAAGTGAGACCCAAACAAGTAGGGTCTTAGCTTCTTCAGCGCCCAGACCACAGCAAATGCCTCACGCTCAATAGCACTCCACCTTTGTTCCCGTGGAAGTAACCTCCTGCTAAGAAAGGCTACGGGTTGATCTAGGCCCTCCTCATTAATCTGTGAAAGAACAGCCCCCACACCATGCTCTGAAGCGTCTGTCTGCACGATAAACTCTTTGGAGAAGATGGGAGCCAAGAGCACGGGCGCCGTGCACATAGCAGTTTTCAAGGCCTCAAAAGCTTTCTGACAGGTGTCAGTCCAAATCACTTTCCTGGGCTGCTTCTTCGAAGTCAGCGCTGTCAAGGGGGCAACCATGTTGCCATACCCCTTGACAAACCTCCTGTAGTACCCGGTGAGACCTAGGAAGGCTCTCACCTCCGTCTGGGTTTTGGGCGCCTCCCAATTCAGGATGGTTTCTATCTTGGGCTGAAGGGGTGCCACCTGGCCACTCCCAACTTGGTGTCCCAAGTACACCACGGAACCCTGCCCGATCTGGCACTTACTCGCCTTGATCGTGAGGCCTGCCTTGCGCAGCGCCATCAACACTTCCCAGAGGTGACGCAAGTGTTCCTCCCAAGTGGAGCTGAACACTGCGATGTCATCCAGGTAGGCTGCACTGAACGAATCCAGCCCAGCCAACACCTGGTTGACCAATCTCTGGAAGGTGGCAGGGGCATTCTTCATCCCAAATGGCATAACCCGGAACTGGTAGTGCCCATCTGGGGTGGAAAATGCTGACCTCTCTTTGGCCCCCTCGGTCAAGGTGATCTGCCAATACCCAGACGTTAAATCAAACGTGCTGAGGTAGTTGGCAGCCCCTAGCCGATCGATGAGCTCATCAGCTCTGGGGATGGGGTGGGCGTCGGTCCTAGTGACCGAATTGAGTCCTCTGTAGTCCACACAGAACCGGAGTTCGGGTGTGGCTCCCGGCGCTGCAGCCTTTGGGACCAAGACCACGGGGCTGGCCCAAGGACTGCTAGAAGACTCAATTACCCTGAGTGCAAACATCTTGGAGACCTCCTCCTTGATGCATGTCCTCACCCTGTCAGTCACCCTGTAGGCCTTGTGCCGCACAGGTGGACTATCCCCAGTGTCCACATCATGGACGCACCAATCAGTGACACCAGGGACCAGGGAAAACAGGTCAGAAAACTGTCCCAGCAACTGGCGACAATCATTCTGTTGCTCAGGGGTCAGGGTGGAAGAGAGGATGACACCATCCACTGACCCATCTTGCTCCTTGGCTGACAGGAGGTCAGGAAGAGGTTCTGTCTCCTCTTCCATTCCAGCATCTGTTGCCAAGAGCATGCCCACTTGGGACCTCTCCAAGTGGGGCTTGAGGCGGTTGACGTGTAGGACCCTTAAGGGGTTCCTAGGAGACTTCAGGTCCACCACGTAGGTAACAGGACTCTTGCGCTCCACAACCTCAAAGGGACCGGTCCACTTATCCTGGAGCGCACACGGCTCCACGGGAGCCAAGACCCATACTTTCTGTCCAGGCTGAAGCTCTACCAGAGTGGCATTCTGGTCGTACCACCGCTTCATCTCCTCCTGGCTGGCTTCCAGATTTGCCTCAGCAAGTTGCCTGAATCGCCTAGTCTGATTCCTGAAGGCCAGCATGTAACTATATACATTCTGGGGAGGCTTCCTGGGAGATTGCTCCCAGCCTTCTTTGACCAGACTTAGAGGTCCTCTGACTGGGTGACCATACAGACGCTCAAAGGGACTGAACCCCAGAGACTTCTGTGGCACCTCACGGTAAGCGAAGAGAAGGCATGGTAAGAGGACGTCCCACTTACGCCTCATGGCTCCTTCTAGGCCCATTATCATGCCTTTGAGGGTTCGGTTGAATCTCTCAACCAACCCGTTTCCTTGGGGGTGGTAAGGGGTGGTGAATTTGTAGGTTACACCACACTCTTGCCAAAGAGATTTCATGTACTTGGACATGAAATTGGTACCTCGGTCAGACACCACTTCTAGAGGGAATCCCACTCGGGAGAAAATTCCCATCAGTGCCCGTCCCACCACGGGGGCCGTCACTGTCCTTAGAGGAATGGCTTCCGGGTACCGGGTGGCATGGTCCACCAGGACCAGGATGAACCTATTGCCCATCGCTGTCCTGGGGTCCAGTGGCCCTACAATGTCAATCCCCACTCGCTGGAATGGGGTACCGACCACAGGGAATGGCTGGAGTGGAGCCTTCTGCTTCCTTCCACTCTTTCCACTTGCCTGGCAAGTCTGGCATGTCCTGCAGTGAGTATCTGAACTCCTGCGCATTTGAGGCCAATAAAAGTGGGTGACAAGCCTTTCAAAGGTCTTGTCCTGCCCCAAATGCCCTGCCAATGGCACATCGTGAGCCAGCCCCAGTAGGAAGGCTCTGAAGTCCTGGGGTACCACCAGCGCACGGGCTGACCCAGGCTCAGCAACCTTAGGCTCTGTATATAGGAGGTCGTTCTCCCAGTAAACGAAATGTGATCCTGACTGATCACCTGCGGCCTGGTCTGCAGCCTGCTGCCGCATACCCACGAGAGAAGGGCACTCCTTCTGTGCCTTGCAAAAGTCCTCCCTGGTGGGACCCCCTTCCTGCTGCCAATGGGTCAGCTCCGGCAGGTCTCCCAGTTCAGCTATATGCTCCCCTGTAGGCTCCAGGGCATCCCCCTCAAGGTCTGCTTCCTCCTGGACTGTGGGAACTTCAGGGGCCAGCTTCCCGCGCCCCTTGCTCCTTCTCTCTGAGGCCGGTTCCTGGGCCTCCCTCTCAGGCTCCAGGACCTCTTGAGTACCTCTACTGGCTGCCATGGACCGTGTGGTGACACACGCCCAATCCGGCATACCCAACATCTCCAGGTGAGCACTCCGCTCCACCTTAGCCCAAGGTGAGCTCTCCAAATCGTTCCCTAACAAACAGTCTACAGGCATGGCGGGCCTCACAGCTACCTGAAGAGTACCAGAGACCCCCCCCCACTCAAAGGGAACCTGAGCCACCTTGCAGTGTCTCTCTGTGTTGTCAGCGGCAACAACGGGATAGAATGCATTGGGGACCACCTGCTCCTGAGACACCAGGTGACACCTGACAGCTGTCACACTGGCTCCTGTATCTCTAAGAGCTTCCACTCTATGGCCATTTATGGTCACCCACTGCCTGTACTTCTTAGTGTTCTCAGGCAGCTGGGTTGGAGGGACCACTTCACGGTCTCCTAGCGAGACCAGGGACATCTCTGCGGGACCCCACCCACCTTGGACATCCCTCTCCTCCCCCAAGGCTACACTAGTCACCTGCCGGGGTGGAGCACCAGTGGGTGCTGGCTTACCAAACAATGGACACTTTACATCAGAGGCAAAATGCCCCAAATTGTTACACCTGTAACATCTTACGGGCCCCTTTTGAACAGGAGGACCTGTCGGGGCCCCGGTCGGTTTCTGGGGTGGGGGAGGCTGAGAACCCTTCCCTTGGTTCCCTTGGGGTCTATTTTGGGGCCCTTTTTGGAACTGCTTCTGTTTACCCCTGTCCCCCCCACTCTTCTGCTGGGGACCCTGCCCACCTTTGGCGGAATCTCCCACGGTACCCTTGTGGACCCTGGTACTGACCCAGCGGTCCGCCTCCTCAGCAAGCTTCCTAGGGTTAGTCAGCCTACTATCGATCAGGTGCTGGCGTAGCTCAGGAAAACAATTACTGGACAAGTGCTCCCATGCCATTAAATCAAGAAGCCCTTGATAATCATTCACCTTACTACCCTTTACCCAACCATCCAGCGCTCTGCAAAAGAAAGTCACATACTCCACATACGTACTATTGGGAATCTTAGTGCAACCCCTAAACCTCTGTCTATATAATTCAGGGGTCAACCCATACCTAGCCATCAATGCTTCCTTCATATGGGCATAAGAATTATGAACATCAGCAGGTAAATCTAACAGTGTGTCCCGCCCTTCACTCAGGAACCGTCCCCACAACCCCGCTCCCCAATCTTTCTCAGGGACCCGGTGGGAAGACATGGCTACCTCGTAGGCTCTGAACCACTGCCCGATGTCGTCATTCTTGAAGAACTCCTTCACTACATCCTTGGGAATATAAACTCTTGGTTCCGCCGGTACTGGCGGTGTGCTGCCACCAGAGGGATTAAGCTCCAAACTTTTTGCTTTCAGCTCCAGCTCCCTCAGCTTCATGTCATGCTCTAATTGTAGTTTCTTTTCTTCCATGGCTAGTCTTTGTTTTTCCATATCCATCTGCCCATGAAGTTTTGCCATCTCCACCTCGTGTGCCCGGGTTGCTGCCCTGTCTGCCAATTCTTCTGGCGACAGGCCTCTGCCAAACTCATAGACACTTTCTGGTGGAACCACTTCCACCTGATTCTCTGGTGCCTGTGACTCATACCAGGCCCTCAGCGCCTTCACGAATTGTTCCTTCTTTTTCAATCCAGTTTGGGCAATTCTGAACTTGGAGCAAAAACCTTTCAATTCTTCATTGCTATAATTCCGAAGTGCGCTTTCTTCCCAATCTATGTCCTCAAATCCAGAGATTATAGAAGCTGCCCTTCCGGCGGGAAGTGAACCAGGCATGGTTCTAACAACGGAGATTCTTGGCAAAACAAAAACAAATTCTAGTCTTGTGGCTGTGTTACTGGTCTGCTCTCACTACGTGGTGATCAGTGGTTCACTATACGCAAACCGCAAATACAAATCCGTAAATCCCACCGCTGCCACCACTGTTAGAAATGAGGGGGCTCTGGTTGACGCAGGTGTGAACCCACAACAAGCAGGGACCCTTTACTTCTTGTCAGGGCGAAGGATGACTCTCCAGAATAACCCCTGCTCACCCTCTAGGTGCGTGGCGCGAGCAGTCTAGGCTAAGTCTCAGGCGTACACGGTTAAGCAAATGCAATTACACATACAGTAAACCCCTTGCATGCACCACAAACGGACACCAATCAGGAAGTATATAAAAATAAGCTTTTATGTACATTCAGCAGATTCAAATACAAGGCCCAGTAACGTTGAACTGATGGGGCCACAATTCTGGGAAATACGGTCAAGTTCTCTTTGTTTTACGGAAAGTTCTTTAGGCGGGCACAAGGTAACTGTAGGCCTCAGCGCACTTCGTGCTGGGGCAGCGCCCAGGGAGCACACAGCAGATGACAGGGAAATAAGAACGTTGCAGACCCTGGATCCGATGCGAGCTCGCGGTCGAGTTCGTAAGTACAGTACCTTGTTTCTTGACGCAAAGGCGGGTGCGGGAGTTCAGCGGCTCTTCGACAGAAGAGCGAGGCGGCGTCCGGGGCTCCCACACTTCACGAGGGTGTCTGATCTTCAGGCTCACGACAAGAGCGGGGTGTTGCAGGTGGCGGGTGAACAAAGCGGGGCAGCCGGGCACGCAGATACGTCCGGGCCGTCCGAGGCTTGGAGATGCTCACAAACGCCGATTCCGGCGGGAGGGTGAAGGTGCACAGCGAGCCTCCAACGAGCGAGGTGACGGGGCAGCCCAGCACAGCGTAGGGGGAGCGGCTCCGATCGAGCGAGGCTCTTCCCAAGGCGGGGGCGGCTAAGCAGTCCTGGTCACGGCTCAAGGAGGGACTGGGACACGAGGGTCACAGCTCCGGCGAGGGAAAGGACACCACAGTCCAGCAGCAGGCGAGTGAAGATCAGGTAGAGCCCAATGGTCCTGGGGCTCAGTTCAGGGGGCAAACTCAGTTCCAAGCCCTTGGAGATCGTTTTGGAAAAGCACAAGTCTTGAAAGTAAAAGTAAAGTGAAAGTCTTCAGCAACAGTTTCTCTTCTCCCCTTTGGCAGCAAGGTCACCACTGCAGGCCAATCCCCCAGGATAGGGACAGTCTTCCTCCTACAGCTTTCCCGGTGCCTCCTCCTCAGGCAGAGATTCTTCTTGGTCAAAAGCGGATCTAGTTTCTCAGGAGCAGGGCTCCTCCATTTATACAGCAAATCTTTTGTTCCCCCAGGCCAGGGGGGCCCTTGCCTAGTTTAGTCCGGTTTCTGAGCACTTTGTTTACGCGATGCAGGCTTCTTCTTTCAGAGTGCAGGGCAGAGTCATCAGACGCTCCACAGGGGGCGGAGCCGGCATTGAGGTAGTAGAGCACTGTCCTATTCAGAGCCTAGGAGCACTCCTCCCACCCATCTACCTGTCGATCGTCCTATTCATTACCAGGCTACCTAGCCCTGCCCATCTGGGTTCCCCCAGCCCTGTCACTCATACCAGCCAGACATCAGATACACATCACGCAGAGGCGGCTGAAAGGTTTAGGCAAGCAACGGCCAACTTTCTAAAAGCGGCATTTGCAAACCCGGAATATTAAAATAGACCTTGCGAAAAGATGTACCTTATTATTCCGAGTTCAGGCATACTAAACTCGATCTTCTACCATGTTCCCTGGGTCGGTTAGGATCATAGGGTGTAATAATCCAGGCCGCCCATACTGGCCTATGAGAACAGGGTAGCCTTGCAGTAGTGAACAACAAGATGGCGGTAATTCACTACTAGGACATGCCACGCATCCAGGCTTGTCCTACCTTAGGCTTACAACGCACCCTGCCCGTGGGCCTACCAGAGGGGTGACTAACATGCAGCTAAGGGAAGGTTTTAGGGACTGGCAAGTGTGGGCACTTGCCGGTCAGCATGTCAGTACCAGACTGCATGCAGGTTCTGCGATGGCAGACCTCAGACATATTTTACCGGCCGCTTCTGTGGGTGGCACAACCAGTGCTGCAAGCCCACCAGCGGTGTTCGTATTTACATGCCCTGGCGCCCCCGGCGCACTTTACTGGGGTCTGACAGTAAATCAAACAATCCAATCATGGAATCCAACCAACATATACAATTTACATAGGGAGCACTCGCACCGCGACACTGGTTGGCAGTGGCACAGCGCGCTGAGCGGCCAACACCATAAAAACACATGAGGCACAGCGACAAAAAGAGGAAGGGAGACTCACGCCAAGGTGCCAGGTCTAACAAACATACACCGGTGGAAGAAGAAAAGAGAGGTAACATCTGACTGACCATCCCCTAGGAAGCCAAACATAAGGTTGGGATCCACAGACAAAATAGACGTTAGGGGTTAAGATCAAAGGAGGACTATTAATCGTGCTGAGTGGGTAGGTGAGATTGCAGTTACTATCCCCCACCTCTATCTCCCCCCTCCTCTGGACACAGAAAGCAGCTGCTGAGCTGACTACAGACACCGGTATTGGTTTGTCCTTAGTGACGTTACGATCTTGGAAAGATTGGAAATACTCAGAGGTGTTAAACATCTGGAAATCAGCCATTTCCATTCAAAGCCATGTGTTGTTCTTCACCTTGTCATATTTGCTCATACAGGAGTTTTGGGACAAGGTACCAGAGATGTTTAGTCCTGCCTTACCTATAGGAGTGAACCCATGATGAAAACTTATATAATCAATCACAGTGCGAGAATCAGCAGGTGTCATAACCTGAGCAGAGTGGTGGGAATGGTAATGTACCATGACAAACAATGCAAACCAACCTTCACAACTTTCCAGATATGACAAAGGCATGGACAACAAATTATCACTTTTATGAGTAACTGAGGGGAACAATCCACAAACCGAATAATTTGTTGTATTGGACACATCATGAGCTTGATGCAACATTTGTATAAAATCATTATCTGTGTAAGTCTTTCGGTGCTCTCCTTTTTGAGGAGCCAAAGTAACAAAAATTCGTTCAGGGAATACAGGCGTTGCACCAACCAAGGAATGTACAGGATAATTCTCCTCTAGAAACCAAAATATTACAACTATTACTACTAGGGCAATCCCAACTATTAATGCAAAAACTAGTTTACTCTTTGTGGACCAACCCCATTGTGGACGCGGTGGTGCGAATGGCTGTTCCTCTTCATTAATAGGCCGACCAAATGGATACATTATGAAGGAAAAAGGGGAATGCAGTAAAAAGTAATAACAAAGGCAATTGTCCCCAGTGTCCGTCTGAGCCTCACTGGTACAGGCTTCTATTGTTCATCAATGTTGGCGCTGTTGAGCACCGGCGGTGGAGCTGCCAGTCCTAGCTCTCGAGAAATCCCACGTCGCACAGGATAATGTACACCCGTCCAAGGGAGTACGCTCAATCCATCCTGTCCAATTTCAGAATAATTCACAAATCTCGCCTCACCCTAAACTAACACCGTTGGTGATATGACAAAGTACACCCTGACTTGCACAGTCCATCCCTAACTAATCTGACTTCTCCTTTGGTGCACTGTTCTTTAACCGAGGGCGCAAATTGTACCTGGTGACTCCAGGCACAGAGCGGTCAACAAAGAGGGGCTCTTTAATCGTTCTGATTTCGGGAGGGACCTCTGCATTTAGTATATCGTCATTCTCAGCATCCGTTTGGGTCCATATAAGCTGCGCGTCACTGAAGGGGACGAACTGAGATATCTTTTCTCCCTCAGCATCCCCAATACCATCACTCACCCAATGGTCATAGAGTAAGGGCAAGGGTATTCTGTGACAGTGACTGGAATGAATCCAACTCTTTCGGCCAGCGACTTTTACAGCGGTCCTGGTAGCGAGGAGGACTAACTCGGGCCCTTTCCAAAGGGGCTCCAAGCTTTTCTTCCGCTGAACATTTCAAAGCAACACCCAATACCCTGGGTGGATGTTGTGACCGGGCCCCTCTGGTATGGGCGGAAGCGATTCTCGTATCTGTTGGTGAACTGAACGCAATTTTTCAGTTAACTGACACAGGTAATCGGTCAATAAAGGGTACTCAATCTCTGAGAACCTTCGCGGGTGCGGGACGCCCCAGACATTCGCTGTGCGTCCGAACATGACCTCGTAGGGTAGCAATCCCATCCTAGAATGTGCTGTAGTTGTTGTGTACAAAAGAGCTAGTGGTAAAGCATCTGGCCACTGCAACTCGGTGGTCTCCTGAATCTTTGTCAATTTCAGTTTGAGAGTACCATTGTACTTCTCAACCAAACCTGCTGACTGGGGGTGATTTGCAGCATGAAACTTCTGTCTGATGTGTATCCCTCACAAACTAACTGAATAACCTTTGCATTGAAATGACTTCCGTTATCACTCCAGATCAAACAGGGCAAGCTGAAGAGAGGAAAGAACTCCTTCAGTAGTATCTTTGCAGTGGCAATGGCTTTATTTTCTTTAGTGGGGTAGGCCTCAACCCATTTACTGAACGCACAGACAACCACTAACACATACTTCAAATTATTGACCCAGTCCATCTCTATGAAGTCCATTTGCAAGACCTCAAAGAAAAAGTGGGAGGTGCAAAATTACCGGTGGTGTAGGGGTACCCTTGCCAGGATTGTGCATCATGCTCACCATGCAGTATTTTACTAAATGTGCAGCTGTCTTCGAGATGTTGTCATTTTGGCATATGGGATCTAACAACTTGCAAATACCCTTAGCACTGATATGAGCCGGGCCATGGGCCATTGTCCCTACAGGAAGAACATATGTGTCTGGCAACATCCATCTTTGCTTCCCTTACTTATCAATCCAACATCCCTCATCATTCAAGTTTGCTGTACTTTCTTGCCACATTGCTAATTCCTCCACCGTGACCTCACTCTGTATCTCCTTCACATTGTCAAGTGTATCCTCAAACATGGAGAACTCAGGCACCCACCTGGCAGGATCTGCTACAAACATTCTTTTCATCTTAGTTCGGGCTGTTTCCTTAGCTGTCTGATCTGCAAAAGCGTTCCCCTTACCCACATCGTCAGTAACTTTCTTATGGGTGCTGCACTTCACTATTGTCAACTTCTCAGGGAGTGTCAAAGCAGACAAAAGCCTATACATGAGGGGGCCGTACTGTATTCTCGTCCCATGGGAAGTAAGGAACCCTCTCTGTTATGTTATGTTATGTTAACATTTGTTAACATTGGTCTTATATAGCGCACGGCTACTCTAAAAGACTGTCCCGGAGCTTTTATTAGTAACCACCTGAAACAGAGTCACCCAAAATTATGCGCGACCCCGAAGGCATACTGGCTGTCTGTATAAATATTGACAACCTGTCCCTCACTCAATTCACAGGCTTGTATGAGGCCACTAACTCTGCAGCTTGGGCCGACTGATAGGGAACTTGTGATGTCTCAAATACTGTGCACAGCATAGTAATCGCATACGCAGCTGTTGTGGTGTCATCTGGTAATTTAAAACAAGAGCCATTGACATATAGATCCCCTTGTGGGTCAGATAAGGGAACATCAGTCAGGTCTACCTGTCCTTTCGTCTCTTCTTTCGTCCGGAAGATACAATCATGTATGTCAATTTCCTCATTCTCAGAAGGGAGGGGTAGTAATGTGGCTGCATTCAGAGTGGCACAGCATTTGATCGTAATTTGCTTTTGCAAGAGTGTTAGCTCGTAACTGGTCAGACGTGCACTGGTGAGGTGCTGTCTCCTTGTCTTATTCAAAAGTGGATCCACAGCATGGGGTACCATAACTGTGAGGTCAGTATCGAGTACGAAACCCACCGATTGTCTTATCAAGATGGCCACAGCCGCGACCACTCTTAGACAGCTCGGGAGGGCCCAGGCGACAGGGTCAAGCACAGCAGAGAAATAAGCACACAAACATTATCTCAAAATTTTTGTGTTAAAAACAGAAAGCGCACAACCACCCATCTCATGGACGTACAATACGAAGCATTTAGAATAGTTAGGGGTACCAAGCACTGGAGCTGAGCAAAGCACAGTTTTTAATTGCTCAAAAGACCGCTGACACTCTGGTGTCCAAGGCCAGGGTTCATGCACATCCTTTAGTGTTAGTGCAAGCAGGAGCTTAGTAAGCAATGAATTGCCAGGTATCCACTGCCTGCAATAGGAAGTGATACCTATGAAAGCACGCATGTCTTTCTGAGTTTGCGGGACAGACATTTTAACAATGGTACTGATGCGCTCAGGGGTCAATATCCTACCCTCTTTCGACAGTAGTTGACCTAAGTAGATCACCTGTTGACAATACTGAAATTTGGAAAAGGATACTTTATGGTCATTTTGAGCTAAATGTAGCAGCAAATTGGCTGTACTGTCTCTGCAACCTTGTGCTGTATCCGAGGCGATGAGCAAGTCATCGACATACTTAAGCTATACATTACCTGTAGGGAGGGACAAGTAATCCAGCTGACCTTTCAATGCCTGACTATAGATACTCAGACTCTCTGTATAGCCTTGAGGAGCAAGACGGAATCTAAAGCTTCTACCGGCAAGGGTGAACCCGAAAAGATATCTGCTATCGGGATGAATGGGAATACTGAAGAATGCATTTTTCAAGTCAATGATAGAAAATAATTTAGCAGAAGAAGGAATCATCGTCAAGAGAGACGTAATGTCAGGGACCTACGGGAACTGGGGAATCACTATTTTATTAATTTCACGCAAATCAATCACAAAACGATAAACATCTTCTTGATACTCAGAGGGACCCGAAGGCGTCTGTTTGAGGATGGGAAGAATAGGGCTGTTACAAACATTAGCAGTTGTCTCCTCAACCACTCCTTTCTCAATCAAATCCTGCCCAATCTTTATCAAAGCTCGCTCACCTGCCTGCGGTGTCTTATACTGAGGAATATGGGGTAAAATAGCACCTTCCTTGACATAAATCGAAACAGGCGATTTCTGCAACAAACCCACATCTGTATTGCCCAATGCCCACAATGTGGGTGGCACATCTTAAAATTCAGCAGGGAGGGGCGCATGCAATTTCTTCAACAAGTCCAAACCCATCAAATTCTCTCCACAATTGGACGTCAACAAGAATGGCGAATCCACAGTGAAAGGACCAATAGTCAACGCAAGAGGCTTTTGAAATGAGACTCACAACCGGTACACCAGAAAATCCTTCCGAAACATTATCATGGCCAGACAGAGTCACCCCAGGGACCAAGGAACAAGAAATAGAGCTGTTTATTTCACCTGTATCCACCATAAACTCCTTAGTCAAACCATGCACATCCGCACTAGCATACGGTTCTCGCTGGTCTACAGGTATCAAAACTGGGCCCTCACCCTGTCCCCAGCAGTCCTAGCTGTAAGACATCCCAGTCACCTCATCCGTATCATAGTCATCATGATAATACTGTTTGCCCAGAGGGTCGTCAAAGTAGGTCTGATCAGTACGGCCCTGGGATGCCACAGCGCTCTGAGCCCTGTCCTGGCCACCATCTTCTCGACCCCATCCACGAGACCCCTGTCCTCTTGGGACCGCCACATTCTGCAGAAGAAAAGGACACTCGCTGTGCCAGTGTCACTCCTCCTTACAATACGCACAATGATACGGCTCCACGGGAATAGTATTCCTGCTAGTACGGGGAAGACTACTCTTGGGTTAATTTTTGGCTGGTGTTGATGCATCTAGGTGAAGATAAAAGGCACATAATAACAGGCTCGACATATTTGACATATTTATTTTAACAATTTATATGACCGGGACACCAAATACAATTTGTGGCGACTTTCACAAGCCATGCATATTTTAAGATGGCCGCTATAATATTATAACAAATACGCTAGCACAAATAGGAATGCCCCCTTTCTATATCTACTATCTGACGTCGGACGTAGTTTTAAAATCAGCTGGGAGACCCGGACGCGAGATAATCGGTACTCGCTGACTTGCATACGAGAGAACGTCGACAAGGAAAACGCCCTGGTGAGTGGGAATGATACCGCAGGCATGGTTGCCACAAGCGCATACTCAAATAGATCAGACTAATATCGATTTGACTACAGCATGTTTGCCTTTCTCTTAATGTTTGGGCATATGGTTGGATACTCAACAAACGAGTGTTACACGTAACCTTAGTGTGCGTTAACACCAAATCAGGATATAAATATGGGACGTTACAATCACTAAGCCCCGTTTGTTTTAATGAGTAATTACTTCCTTTTTGGGATAATTAATATGGGGATATAATATGCGATCACATATCTTTTGAATGAATTTGCATCCGTAATTTAAACGACAAAACAGATTTATCACTTGTGTCATCAACATTTTTTGGGGGGAATGACACTGTTTAGATGAGACAGGTATATTATGTGTGTCCTGACCAATACACATATACATATCAATACTTCCCTCTCCTTTCTTTGTGATAGATGGAACTTATCATGGCTCCAACCAATTATCTGAAGCGATTACTTTGAGACTTAGAAGATTGTGCTTTTCAAGAAATATTGTGATAAACATAGTGAATGGACACAATTCCCTAGGTAAGAGGTGGCTAACGTGCTTTTGCGGTTCTGGATACACTTAATGACTTACATTGTATGGATCTGGTTGATTGTTAGACATATAAAGTACATGAGAATCTCACCTTAATATTTACTTCACAGTACTTTTTGGACTTGAGACAGATTTTGATCAAAAACAACAAAAAACTATCAGATAGATTGATCACATAAGAGTCATACAGGACTACTAGAGAGGTGAGAAATCGGACATGTTTAATCTTTTTTCAGTCGGTGTTTGATACTTTGGACCTACAAGAGGGCTTTTTTTCTTTCTACAAATAGCATGGTTTGCACACTCAGGAAACATTGTGTATCGATAGTGTACAGACACTCGGTAGCCTTTATATCTTTTCACTGGGTGCATCACTGCTGTCTTCGTTTTTCGTTTTTTGTTTGTGGTTTTTAGAAATAAATGGAACAAATATTGGGGTCTCCTTTGCTATATTGGACACGTGTTGGCTTTTTATGGTGGTCACGTTTCCTGTTGAAATTAGAGACCCTTATCTATATTTCAGACCACAGGTGTAAAAATCAATATGACAAATATTGCTATGTTGGTTTTAACCCCTTGCATGCCCGCCCCTTTCCCCGCCCAGTGCCGCGCTTTGTATTAGCGGGCGGAGTTCATGACGAGCTGGACTCGTCATGGGCACAGCGCCACCGCAGCCCATGACGAGTCCAGCTCGTCATGGGCACTGAAGGGGTTAAGAAAGAAGCATGCTGTTATACAAAAGGCTCATAATCTTTCATCACACTCCACACATCCTCCACACCATAAATGGGGTTTCAGGCGCACTGAGCAGCCTGATTAGCCACTACCTGTTTCTCTGCCTCCCTCATATCAGATCGTACCAACGTTCGCCCCAATCGTTCCTTAAATTTTGTTCAGTCTCTATCCTCAGGGCCACGTACTGGTTTCCCACCACTCTGCAATGTAGGGGTATGGAGGAACACAGTGGGAGTGATAACAGAGGTAGTGGGCATTGACATCGATGGGTCGTGGGTGTAAGAGATGGCAAAAGGGATGCCGAAGCAGTAGGTGTTATTTCAGACCACAGGTGTAAAAATCAATATGACAAATATTGCTATGTTGGTTTTAAGAAATTGTCTTTGTCTGTATACATGTGATATATATTCATGGTGGTCACGATCTATGTGGAAATTAGAGATCATTATTTTAATGTGACAAATATTGTTATGTCTGTTTTAAGAAACTGTCTTTGTTTGTATATATATGTTGTGTATGTTCCAATATATATGTTTTATATGTTATCTACAGCCTTGAGGAAGCCCCGTTGAGGCAAAACGCGCGTCGGCTGTTGAATTTGACAAAAGAAAACAATAAACTGGAATGATCTACAGCTGCGTTGCCATCAAATGATGTTGAACTATTTACGTTTCTGAAATGTGCTTAATACATTAGAGGATGAAAGTAATATACATATGTTGTGCTCTGGTGTCATCGCTTTAACTGTAACCTATATCACATATTGTGAATCTAGGAATCAATGCTCTAGGTGGATGAGTATTAGACACCAATGTCGCACCTGATATTTGGTCTGATGCTTTTGAGTTATATATTATTACAATAAGGAGACACTATTGATGTGCGGATTATCGTAAGCATATCCACTACATCCTATTTAATTAGTACGGGGAAGATGTCGACCTAAACCACCACGACCTCTACCATTGCCTCGAGAAGCCTGCTGCAACAACACCTTCGTCTTCAAATCCTTGTACTTCTTTTCCCCCTTATCCCCATTGTCCCTGTGCTCATAATACTGCGCCATATTCAAGATAACAGAAGGAGAAGATGTGGACCAGGTACTCTCGGAAGTCTGTAATCGAGTCGCAATCTCGGAGAGCAAGTTTGAAACAAATCTATTAACAAACAAATGCACACCACCTTCGATCGACAAGTCCTGCCCACTATAATCTAGAAACACACCATCAAACTGAGTGAAAAATTAGACACACTCTCATCTTTCTTCTGAAGACAAGCCGAGCGCTTGTCCCAATCAACCTTTCTGGGCGGGATAAGAGAATGCATGTACTTAACGATACGACCGGGCAAAGCAAGTATTTCTGCTTTAGGCTTCTCACAAGGCTTCCTTTGCTGGTCCCATACTTTAATTTGATCCCAGGTACCACCCAATTCCGCAACATGATCCTGTGTGTGTACTTGTATCCAAATATCAACTGAAATCAACAAACCAAAGAACATTTCAATATCCGCAAGCGTCATTACAGTGAAAGAAGCTACCTCAGTCAATTCCTTGTAATATGCAGTAGGATTTTTCCTAGGGTGAGGTAACTAAGTCTTAAGGGACAAGACCTTACTCCTTTTCCATGGAGTATAAACTCACCGTTCTTGCAAAGTGGCCGCTACCCCTGGTCTAGTAACAACATTATGCTGATCCCGCAGCTCTGGTATTTCAGGCTGATATATGGGGTGGACCTCCCTCATTGGAAACTGAGATACTGTCTTCGGGGTCTTCTCAAGCAGCCTACCCCGATAAGCAACCAACGTCACAACATTACTGAAAACTTGACCAGGTGCCATGTCAGCAATGTATACGTGATCCTTAATATCATATATAATCTGTGGTGCTGCATCATTGAGACACTGCTACCAAAGTCCAATCAAAGTAGCCAACGTGCTTGAGGGCATGCTGTTATACAAAAGGCTCATAATCTTTCATCACACTCCACACATCCTCCACACCATAAATGGGGTTTCAGGCGCACTGAGCAGCCTGATTAGCCACTACCTGTTTCTCTGCCTCCCTCATATCAGATCGTACCAACGTTCGCCCCAATCGTTCCTTAAATTTTGTTCAGTCTCTATCCTCAGGGCCACGTACTGGTGTCCCACCACTCTGCAATGTAGGGGTATGGAGGAACACAGTGGGAGTGATAACAGAGGTAGTGGGCATTGACATCGATGGGTCGTGGGTGTAAGAGATGGCAAAAGGGATGCCGAAGCAGTAGGTGTTATTTCAGACCACAGGTGTAAAAATCAATATGACAAATATTGCTATGTTGGTTTTAAGAAATTGTCTTTGTCTGTATACATGTGATATATATTTATGGTGGTCACGATCTATGTGGAAATTAGAGATCATTATTTTAATGTGACAAATATTGTTATGTCTGTTTTAAGAAACTGTCTTTGTTTGTATATATATGTAGTGTATGTTCCAATATATATGTTTTATATGTTATCTACAGCCTTGAGGAAGCCCCGCTGAGGCAAAACGCGCGTCGGCTGTTGAATTTGACAAAAGAAAACAATAAACTGGAATGATCTACAGCTGCGTTGCCATCAAATGATGTTGAACTATTTACGTTTCTGAAATGTGCTTAATACATTAGAGGATGAAAGTAATATACATATGTTGTGCTCTGGTGTCATCACTTTAACTGTAACCTATATCACATATTGTGAATCTAGGAATCAATGCTCTAGGTGGATGAGTATTAGACACCAATGTCGCACCTGATATTTGGTCTGATGCTTTTGAGTTATATATTATTACAATAAGGAGACACTATTGATGTGCGGATTATCGTAAGCATATCCACTACATCCTATTTAATTAGTACGGGGAAGATGTCGACCTAAACCACCACGACCTCTACCATTGCCTCGAGAAGCCTGCTGCAACAACACCTTTGTCTTCAAATCCTTGTACTTCTTTTCCCCCTTCTCCTTATCCCCATTGTCCCTGTGCTCATAATACTGCGCCATATTCAAGATAACAGAAGGAGAAGATGTGGACCAGGTACTCTCGGAAGTCTGTAATCGAGTCGCAATCTCGGAGAGCAAGTTTGAAACAAATCTATTAACAAACAAATGCACACCACCTTCGATCGACAAGTCCTGCCCACTATAATCTAGAAACACACCATCAAACTGAGTGAAAAATTAGACACACTCTCATCTTTCTTCTGACGACAAGCCGAGCGCTTGTCCCAATCAACCTTTCTGGGCGGGATAAGAGAATGCATGTACTTAACGATACGACCGGGCAAAGCAAGTATTTCTGCTTTAGGCTTCTCACAAGGCTTCCTTTGCTGGTCCTATACTTTAATTTGATCCCAGGTACCACCCAATTCCGCAACATGATCCTGTGTGTGTACTTGTATCCAAATATCAACTGAAATCAACAAACCAAAGAACATTTCAATATCCGCAAGCGTCATTACAGTGAAAGAAGCTACCTCAGTCAATTCCTTGTAATATGCAGTAGGATTTTTCCTAGGGTGAGGTAACTAAGTCTTAAGGGACAAGACCTTACTCCTTTTCCATGGAGTATAAACTCACCGTTCTTGCAAACTGGCCGCTACCCCTGGTCTAGTAACAACATTATGCTGATCCCGCAGCTCTGGTATTTCAGGCTGATATATGGGGTGGACCTCCCTCATTGGAAACTGAGATACTGTCTTCGGGGTCTTCTCAAGCAGCCTACCCCGATAAGCAACCAACGTCACAACATTACTGAAAACTTGACCAGGTGCCATGTCAGCAATGTATACGTGATCCTTAATATCATATATAATCTGTGGTGCTGCATCATTGAGACACTGCTACCAAAGTCCAATCAAAGTAGCCAACGTGCTTGAGGGCATGCTGTTATACAAAAGGCTCATAATCTTTCATCACACTCCACACATCCTCCACACCATAAATGGGGTTTCAGGCCCACTGAGCAGCCTGATTAGCCACTACCTGTTTCTCTGCCTCCCTCATATCAGATCGTACCAACGTTCGCCCCAATCGTTCCTTAAATTTTGTTCAGTCTCTATCCTCAGGGCCACGTACTGGTGTCCCACCACTCTGCAATGTAGGGGTATGGAGGAACACAGTGGGAGTGATAACAGAGGTAGTGGGCATTGACATCGATGGGTCGTGGGTGTAAGAGATGGCAAAAGGGATGCCGAAGCAGTAGGTGTTGCAGGAGTGCCAACAGTCGCAGTTGCCACAGACGGCGAAGACAAAGAAAGGACAGGAGATGCCATGGCCAAGGCTGTTTGACCAACAGTAACAGAAGCAGAAACAGTAGAGACAGAAGAACAGGTAGCTGGGACTGTGGGGGAAGAGCGGGATAACCCTCTATGGGGCATACGGAGGTGGGGGTCGAGCATCTAGCAATTCTTCCAGAAAAGCATCATTTTCTTCTCGGGCTACATAAGATTTATCAATATTCAGTCGAAAAATCTCCTATCTTCACGTTCAGTTCCTATCTCCTGCTTCTCTCTATCATGCGCTACAGCTTTCTGAGTCAATGTTTGCATTCTCCCCTTCCGGGCCTCTTTCTCTGCTTTCATTCGCCTCTGTTTAGCCTCTTTTTGCATGTTCTGAGGGAATCAAACATTTTCTGCCTGCTTCTACTCGCAAACAACTTCTCCTGTAAAAAAACATTTTTTGTTCATCAAAAGTGCCTGTCAACGGCCACTGCAACTCGGCATTGTCCCTCGTATATTTGTGCCATAACGTACTAAACATAATAGGGCCAAGGCCATGTTTTACATACATATCAAAATTCGGAGTGCCTTCCAAAGGCGCTGGCTGACTTTCTTCCAGTTGAGCATCAGCAGAACAACAACGACAACAAGAAACCAGAAAGCAACTGAACACCGGCATTTTTAAAAGTAAGCCAAATTCGCTATGTTACCGGGCAAAGTGTTCACAAACACTTTGGGGCATATCAACAAGGCGGCGATAATTTTTTTTCTCCGCTTTAGCGTCGAGAAAGCCGCAATATTTCTATCGCCTTATCAACAAAGACACGCTAACCCCTGTTAGCGTGAGTTTTCCGGCGATAGCTACCGGATTTTTATCTCCTTCCAAGCCAGCGATAAGTATCGCTAATGATATGCAAGGTAGGCGTTCCTGACTGAAATTTCACGAAAAAAGTCGCCAACACAGCTGCTCCATATTAACAAGGTTATCTCCAAAACGCTTAGCTACAAAAAAACGCACGCTAACTCCCGCTAACTCCAGTTCCTAACACCTGATAAAAACCTGACTTAAACTGGAGATAAGTGTGTGTATATAAGGGAGAGTTGGCCTGAGCCTCCCAGAACAGCCACAGAAGCCATGGAGATAGTCATCCTGCAGCTCGGACTCCCACCAGTGTTGCAGCAGCAACTACAACAACCACCGCCTCTGCCAATACCATCACCACCGGGACCACCACAACCCATGCAGCGACGAAGAAGACAGTGCTCACTGCGCAGACGTGTATACCTCACAGACTTAAGGCCAGAGGAAGTCATAGCCCACTACAGGCTCAAAAGGACATCCATCCAGCACATCCTGACCCTCATTGCCCACAGGCTGACGCCACCAACAGAGCGTACAACCAATATCCCTCCGCAGGCAAAATTGCTCGCTGTGCAGCACTTCTTGGCCTCTGGGACATTCCAAACAACAACAGCCAGAGTCGGTGGAGTATCACAGGCATCCTTCTCAACCTTCCTCTCCACTTTCTTGGATGCCATACACAGCCTGATTCCGCAGAACCTATACTTCCCCAACACTGTGCAGGAGCAGATTGCCATCAAGCAAGGATTCCATGCCATTGCTGGCATACCACAGGTGATCGGTGCAATTGACTGCACACATGTACCATTTGTGCCCCCTGCGGACAGCGAACACATCTACCGCAACAGGAAGCACACCCATTCAATGAATGTGCAGGCAATAGTGGACCACCGCGGACTGTTCACAAATGTCGTTGCCAAATTTCCAGGGAGTGTGCATGATGCATTCATCTTCAGACAATGCATCATAAACCAGCGCTTCCAGGATGGCACATATGGAAATGCATTCCTCGTCGGTAAGTACCAACTGAACACACCACATGCACAAAAAACACTATCATGTTGACCCATCTAGAGGGAGAATGTAAATACATTGCCTAGGTACTGAAGGGGGGGGGGGCACAAAATGCATGGGCACAAGTTGATGTATTGTGTACGAGGATGAGGTATACAGGCTCCACTGTGTAGAGCATGGCTACTCACAGTATGGCACACGTGCTGCCAGCGGCCTGGCAAGACTGTCTTGTTTGGCTGTGGCCCTTGCCGACATTGTACCTGTGTGCCATGTCTGCAGATTTCACAAGAGTGCCACCAAACACTGCTGCAACAGCGCAGACTCTGAGATACTCCGCCCCACGGGGGTTGTGCGAGTCCAGCAATAGACAGAGTGGAGATGCATGTGCACCAAGAGGTGAAACACAACAAAAATTAGTTAACAAGTAAATGCACCATGAAATACCTGTGATGTACTGGGGTGTGGCTGTGTGTGTGCCCAGGAAGCTGTCCCAGCCCAGGCTGCCAGGGGGGGAGGTGACAGAAGGTGACAGAGGGAGAGAGATGCAAAGAGACACAGGGAGGAAGACAGAGGGATGAGGGCGACCGAGGAAGGGAGACCGAGGGAGGGAGAGACAGAGCAAGGGAGGGAGAGACAGAGTGGGGGAGGGAGACAGAGAGAGGGAGGCAGAGAGAGAGAGAGAGAGAGAGAGAGAGTGAGAGAGAGAGAGTGAGAGAAAGAGATGTGTGTATGCCAGTTCTGGTGGCTCAGTGACCGAGGGTGTGCACACCAGGGGCCTGTGTCCAACCACATGGTCAGTTCCCTTACTCAGTAGCCCTGCCCCCTTCCCCACTGACCCCGCACCCACAAACCACACAGCAAATTTGGGACCAGAGAGAAAGTATGTGAGTACCCATGGTGTAGAGTAACCCACAGTACCTGGCTATCCATTTACCTTATAAAAGTCATCTGGACTGGTATACCAGTATGGTGTGTGGTCGCATGGTTGATGAAGATGATCATGTTGCAGTACTTTTTCACGGTGACCTATAAGGGTGAGCCAACGTTTCACAAGTACTCACACATGTACAATCAGTGTGTCAAGTCTGCGGTCTGTTGTGACCAAGGTTGTAACAAAGCACTTTGATTGTAGGAAGTGCAGAGTGGGGCAAATGTGCATGCATAGGCCAGAAATTGTGTCATTAAACCACCATACTGCGCCATTGCTGTTGACTGCAGAGTTGTTGGATGCTGCTGCTGATGGTGTTTAGTAGCATTTCCTCTCTCACTCTGCCACAAATATTTCACAGCCTCAACCCTGTCATATGGTGTGTCATGTGGTTGCCCGATGAGTAAGTGGATGTGTATTCTGTCGCTACTTGTGTGTAGTAATTGACCTGTCAAATGCTAATCCATTACAAATGCTAAGAAGTGTGCAAAGGTGAGCCATGCCATGTGTATCAGCGTGGGGAAGTGTGTGGACAGTCTGATCTTGTTGAAGAAACCACATAGTGAGAATGATTGTGAGAAGTTGTGTCATGTGAATCTAATGCTCTGCTACTGACAGATGACGCAGGCCAGTAAGTTCACGTGGTGTCACAAGTCAGTGTTGATGGTGTGTGCCAACCTTCACTGTCCCCATTGGGCCCTGCAAATGAGGTGGCTGTGGTCTGTTCCTCCGTATTACCTTGGGACATACAATTGCGTGGCTTGTGTGGTGTCACAGGTCTGCCATCAGCATGAGATGCATGTCTGAATGTCAGCTGTGCCATGTGTGGCCGAAGTCATCTGAACATTCACATGGCGGTGACTGCAACAAGTGTGGATCAGTGCTATGGCTAGCTGTTAGGAGAGCCAGACTGCCTGTCGGTGTCTGTGGTTATTGTGCAGGCATCATTCCCATTTTGGACACTTGTAGTGACACTTATGCAACCGTGCAGCAAACATCAGCAAAAAGGATGGTTTTAGAATCAACATTGAGACAATGTACTCAGCATTGATGCCGCTAAATAGCCAGAAGCAACACATATCTAACCTAAGTCAAAATATAGCAAAAAGAACAATAGCAAAATATGTCAACACTGCCAACATAGTATGCCTAATGAATCATGTACACATCTCCCTATTACATCTCATAGGTGATCAAGGATATGCTCTCTGCCCGTGGATGATGACACCAATTAGAAACCCCACCACCCAGGCACAGAGGCAGTACAATGCTGCACATCGACGCACACGTGGGATCGTGGAGCGAACATTTGGCGGGCTCAAGTCACGTTTCCGGTGCCTGGACATTGCAGGTGGCAAACTGCTGTACAGCCCAGAAATGGTCAACAAAATAATAATAGCATGTTGTGTATTGCACAACATTTGTGTCCGCACAAATGCTCCCTGGATCGAAGTGCCTGCAGCACCGGCTGATGACCAAGATGATGAAGAAGATCAACGAGGTGGCCCACACACCACTGCCAATGCTGCTGGAATTGCCCGAAGGGACAGGATAATAAACTATTATTTCACTTGTGCATATCACATTGTGACTGACAAAAAGCAATACATGTATATGGAAATTTGCCTCAAGAAGTGTTTGTGACAATAAACAATCTCAACACACATACCCTGTCTGCAAGTCACTTTCCTGCATCAGTATATCACAATGAAATGTTACCATTGTACAATAATTGCAAGTAAGAGTCCAAAATGACAATCCTGTGGTGTATGTTTCTGCATCACAGAGAGTTAACAGGGTGTCAAGCGTGCACAACTTTACTTTACAAGGAGTTAAATCTGACATAGAATTCCTCAATGCTTGTGTCAAAACGCATGCAAACCATGATTCACAGGGTGTACTTATCATTACAAATGGAAATTTTATGTGTTTGTAAGTGCCAAATAATGAATTTCATGGGCAATTCGTTGTTAAAGTTTCAGGACAAATCTGAAAATTGTGCATGGAATGTTGATCACATCTGAGAAGTGGGTGTTGAATGGTGCCAAGCATGAAAATATATCTCTGCATGCATCCAAGACATTGAATGAGCCACCAGCAGAGCTCACATGCACACCATCTCTGGACACCTTCTGGAAGACCGTCTAGACCGGTCTCTACTTTCAAAAAAGCAGCACATTGGCAGTATGACCCAACAGACAAGATGAACTATCTGACCATCTCCCTGCACCCCGTGGTGGACAAAGTCACTGAGAGACACATAAACACCCAGATGACTGGCTACATTGAAGAGAACTCCATCATGGACCACTCCCAGTCTTGTTTGTGTATCAAGCACAGCACCAAGAACTTACACCATGTTGACAATGCTTAAATATGCATGCCACTTGACCTGTGTCACATTGTGGACAACACATCCTACTACACCTCTATGCAGCCACAAACACCCTCTCACACACCACACACCACATGCCAGACACCACCACAAGGGGATACAAAGAAAAGGCCCCTCCTGGAGAACAACATGGAGCGTCACTAACACACACGTTTTGCTAAATGCACATGTCCCCACTCACTGCCATTGCTAGACAGCACGGGGTACGCATATCATACCACACAGACAACACACAGCACATCCTCCCCCTCAAGAATAACGCAGAAGACACAAAAGCCAGCTCCCAGGAATGAATGTCGGAACTAGCAGATTGGATGACACACCTCGGAATAAAGATCAACTGTGAGAAGGCTGACCTCCTCATCTCCGCTCCATCCACATCCGCATGGGATAACCGTTGGTGGATGACGGCCCATGTGAGCCCGCCCTCACTGACAGACCATGCACGCAAGTTTGCCATCATCCCAAGTACAACATCATCCTGCCCAGCAAGATCTACTCCATTGCATGCTCCAGCTGCCTACATACCCAACCTAATCCATCACAACGTATAACCCCAGGAAGTCTAACAATTGGCCAAAACGCACTCATCCACAGCAGACTGGACTACTGCAACAAAGTCTACGCAGGGAGATACAAAACGCCACTACACAAGATATAACACAGCATGAAAGCGGCAGACACACCTGTCTTCAGAAACACACATCCCAAACACAAGAGGCAACACACACAGAACATCCAATGTAGCAACAACAAGGAGAAAGTAAGCCGCTAACTACTCACACACACATTCAAATCATTACACATCATCAGCCACAAAGACATCCATGACAGAGTCAACCTCAACATCCCCAAGAGGAACAGCTGTCTGACAACCTTGACCTTGCAGACTCAACCGGGATCGGCAAATCACAAGGCAGAGGGAGAGCTGCCCGTTACGCCGCAAGCAAAGCCATGGATGATATGAAAGTCAAATTCACCCAATCTTACACCTAGCATGCTAACATGCGGAACAACAAGACATGTCTATTTGGATGAGTTGGAGCTGCACTCCTACTCCCCCACAGTGCTTTTGGAGCTGCAAGTGTTAGTAGGGCACATCATGCCCAGCCTTTTTGTCGGGTCAATATGCACAAATACCCATCACCTACAGACCACCCCAGGGGAGTACTACCCTTACAATTCACATCACTTTTTGTAATGAATGTCTGTGAAATCACACAAAGATGTGGGGATGAGTAATGTCACATGCCATTTTTGGTGTTGACTGTCTTTGAACATAGAAGGTAGTCTGTGTATACCCCTGAAGAAGTGTTGGCTATGGAACTAAAATTCCTATTCTGTTGTGTGCAGTGGGATACACAATACCTGGCCTTACAACTTGCTCCAACTCTTGCCTGTACAGCGATGCTCAAATATCCCACACTATTGGATGAGACGGATAAGGCGCTGGACTCCTGCTCAAAACTGAGCCTCACATGTTTTTGAGGCCTAGCGGGAGGGTAAATGTTGAGTCGTCCACGCATTTCAAAAGTATGTCAATTTGGACACATGGTGTCCCACCACCGTGCACTCACACAATTGCAAGCCATCATAACTAAGTCTGTCAGGGAGGGCAAGCGGAATTGCCTCCCACATGTGCAGTTTACATGGCCACAAATTAAAGGCTGCCTGGGATTTCACCTCATTGGTGTCTACTACTAACAAGCCACATGCCCCTGATACATAGTTGAATGAAATAGGCTGCTATGGGAGAAGCAACGGAACTTCATGGACCAGTCTGTGGTGGCCAAAACAATCTGGATCTAATTGTGGCTAGCCCATAAGCACTGGCCCTGGGGCTTGGACTCTTTGCCGGTTAGGGCGCCCACCCACAAGGTCTTGGACAGGGTGGCAGTATGGAAGGGGTGGGCCTCGTTCCCCTCACCAACAAACTACAGCGTGGACAAACTTGACTTGCCCCCGGGTCAGGAATCAGCGATATTCCATTGCTGCCAAAAACTGGGCTGCAAGAGCATAGGGTCTATCTTTGATCTGGAAGGGCTTGTGCCATGTCTGTGGCCCATACAAGATTATGATTTTCCCACTGCTTTTGTGTATTCATAATGCCAAATAACACACAGGGTCACGGGACGTTGGTTACGTCACATGCAAAGTGGTCAGCGCGTTAGGAGGACAAACATTCCCCATATCGGAGCTGTACAAAATGCTCATCACCACTCTGAGTGGTCAGTGCACAAAAGTGCAGGTTTTGATGGAAATGTATCTGCGGAGGCCAACATAAGCCAAGGAATAGGAACGTATCCTGTATTGCGCACACCTCACTGTGCACAGTGTAGCGGGGACTGGAACCCCCTACAAGGTTTGCTCTCATTGTTGTCACACACCTGTGCAACTACATGTCTGGTATAACAGCCAGCCAGATTGCTGCTGTCAGGGCTGCAGGTTGACTGGTACACTTGTGCACTTACTCAGGCATTGTCAAAAATTGTAGATATATTGTGGTGAGTCCTTCGATAACATAGATACAGCGTGCGACATAGCAATGCCCGGCGCAACAGAGTACACTCTCCTTGGCCTCTCACAGCCAAAGGCCTTCTCAATGACATCCCTCAGGGCTAGGCAAATAGTCACAGCTTTGCTGGCAGACAGGCCGGTGATCCTATCACAGTGGGGGGAAATGGCATTTTCAGGGCTCATGTTCTGGTTACAATGTCTAACTAACCTATTAGCTCTTGAGCGCCTGTCTTGGGCTGCCGAGGGAAGGCTGAGAGAGTTTGCCCACTCCGTGTTTGCCCTTTGTGACTTCATTGTCGAGAGATATGAGGGAAGTCACATGCCCAAAGTACTTGCAGGTCTGACGCATACCAACGATGGGGCAATCATCCTCTGCCGGTCACACAGTGGAGTGACGAGGGGGACCCCTTACACACATATTGTGTATGCTTACTCTCATCTAGGTAGGCTGAAACTATTGGGGAAGGTGGGGTTGTGGAGGCGAATTGGGGGAGGGGTGTCGTTTGGCACTTTTTCATGATTGGTCCACTTCTCCGTCCTACATGGTTATTCATTGGAAAATGGAAGATTCTCCTAGTGACTCTTTTTGCTCTTCCGGTATGCGTCCGGCCTACATGTGGCGGCTTAAAAACTGTGTAAATGCAAACACTGCGTGCCCGTCTGACATCCGGATGTAGCCAGCAAGCTGGTTTGCCAACATTAGCCTGCCTTACTAGAAACATAGGTAACACTCAAATGTAGTCGGCCGTCATTGTGCAAACCTATCTTTACATTGTATTATTGTGCAGTGACCACAGTATTGGCCTGAATGTCCATCACTGGCCAATGACTTCCAGGATGTGAGATCCACATCGCAAACACAATGATATATCCCACGCGCATTTTAAGGCACATGGCTGGACACACTCCCCAATATGGTATCAGCATCAGGCCAGTATCAGCCTCTTAGCGTGAAGAAAACCATTGAAAGCTATGAAAGACGCCGCATACACACTACAGTAAGCATATTGACATTAGCGGGTCCTTAGCGTGCAGATTCTGGTCGCATGGATGCTGCATTATTCCATTAGCTGCCCCTTAGCGTGCAGAATTTGATCGCTTTTCATGAAAACGGGCCGCATACCCAGTACAGTAAGCATATTGACATTAGCGGGTCCTTAGCGTGCAGATTCTGGTCGCATGGATGCTGCATTATTCCATTAGCTGCCCCTTAGCGTGCAGATTTTTATCGCTTTTCATGAAAACGGGCCGCATACCCATTACAGTATCAGCCAGAGTACAGTAGCGGCTCCTTAGCGTGCATTTTCTTGTTACTATGTGAAAAAAATTGTCTCTGACACACAGGAAGTGATCTATGCCTGCTTCCTGTCTCCATGTGTGTGGCATTCACTTTCACTTTCTCTTTTGAGCACATTTTGTTGGATTTTGGCTGAGTGAGGAGGTGTTAGTGTGATTGTGCTGTTGGAGAGTTTGGATAGGAGTGTTGCTGTGGTGCTGTGTCCTGTCTAACGTGTTTTTTTGATTTGTTTTACATTTAATTTACTTTATACTGTCTAGTGTCCTCAGTCTTGTTGTGTTTTGTGTGGGTTTTTGTTACTATTTTCCTCATTGGGTTTTCAGTTTTGTCTTGTGGTGTTGAGAACTGGGGTGTGTGGAGATGCCGGCTGTGGGTAGGTCAGAGCGGATGTCTGAGGTGGCATTGGGGGGCTTCCTGTGGCTGGTGCGGTGCTACCTGCCTCTAATGCTGGAGAGGGGAGGGCGCATCCTCCAGGGGTATGGTGTTGCAGTGCGCAAGTTGCGTTGGGAGCGCGTGCGGGCGCAGATGCTCCTCTGTTTCAAAGTGACCCGGACTGTGCGGCAGTGGAAGCATCGCTGGCAGGACATGCTGGTGCGGGAGGCGGACCTGCTGGATTACACCGGTGTCCTGCCTGGCATCCACGGTGGTAAGTACCAATTCCCTTGTTGGCCACAACTAATGTTACGTACATATATGAGTGACGTGTGTGAGAAGAAGATAAGGGGCCATATGTCTCAAAAAACATATTTGCGAATCGCAAATCGCGATTTGTTGAGAATCGCAATTTGAGAATCGCAAAATGGGAGGTATGTAAAAATTTGCACATATGTACCAAATTCGGATTATTCCTTAATTGCAAATGTCAAATAGCGATTTTGCAATTAAGGAATACCTTCACATTCATAACTAAGGGCCAGGAGGCCCATAGGAATGAATGGGAAGTCAGTCTCAAATTGCGATTCAAAAATTGGTAATCACTGAATCAGAATTATTTCTAAGGTGCAAGGGTGTCATGAGTACACCCTGATGCACCCCTGAAATTAGCATGTGTGCGCATATGGCACACATACATGCTATAAGGGCATGAATGTGCGCTACATGTCACATAGAAAAAGCGAAAAATAGCTTTTCTATAAGAATTTGCAACATACCACCAACTTGAAGGTACTGGTAATTCGCAATTTCTTAAGGATAAGTCGCACAACTTGGGTGCCTGTTACCTAGCATTTAAGGAATCGCAATTTGCTATTCATTAAATGCTTACGCCAAATTTATGAAACCCAAATATAGCAAGTTATCATTTTTGCAATGGAAAAAAGGCTCATACATCCAGTTTAGAGATTTTGTCTTCACAAAAGCTGTTATCTTGCGAATGTTAGCATTTGCGAATAACAAATTGCTTTCCCGAGACCGTGATACTGTAACAACGTGGTTAATGCAATGCGATTTGAAATAAATACTTGCGCATGATGTCCTTGACCTTGGATTTGCATTACACACTCTTCCCACTACAGTGTGTGCAACAATATGGAAGGTGTTGGGATAGTCTAGAAATATACACATTAATGATGTGCGCCATGCAGTGTGCAAGGTGGAGAGACAATTGGCGTTGCAATGACTGCGTCGAGTAACTGTGCCACTGGAAATACAACATAGGAATGGACATCCCCGGTGTCAAACTTCCCAAAACACACATGCCTAATGTGAGCTAATACTCTGCAGGAAGGGTTGCAGGGGCATGGCGGTGTTTGCATGTTGAAGTATATCCAGGGGTGTGTCTGTTGAAGAGCAATGTTCAGAGTTAGTGCTTGGAGATGGAGACCAACGTTGCCTGTCAGAGGTGTAGCATAAGTGTGCCACAGGCCATATCTGCAAGTTAGGAAAAGGAGCAGACTCACAATCAGGTCCCTCTGGGGCGGGGAACATGGCACGGGCCAGCTGCTTGGATCGTCGGGTCCTTTGATGTGCCATGGAAATAGAGTTGGATGTTAAGGTATGTTTGCCCAGTGTTGTGGATGGCTGTGTGATCCCGGGTGCACATTTTCAATGTGACTCGAGCTTTGATGTGGAGACAGTGGAGTGTGCGCAGGTGGTGGGAGGTGTGACAGGGTCCTGGCAGTGTGATGGTCAGTCCTGTGGTTGCATTTGAGATGTCCTGCAGCTTGTGGTTGTGGTTCATGTTAAATATGTCATGGACTGTGTTGCCGTAGTAGGGTGAGCTATTGCACAGGGCATGAGTGAGTGTCTATGTGTGTCTGAGTAGGAGTCATTTGAGTGTCTGACATAGGATGCAGAGTGTGTGGAAGCACGATGATGAGACCGGATAGATCTTGCAATTATCTTGGACATCGAAGTCCATGATGGATTACATGTCGCGTGCTTGGGCTGTCTTGGGGTGTGGGTCCCCCATGTCGTGTGAGGTGCCTGTGTAATTACATGCGTGTAAGTTTTTGCGCATGATGGGTACTTCTATTTTTTTGTTGCTCACTTGTATGCAGCTCTTTGACATTCATCTAGCAAGCTCTGTCATTGGTTCACAATACTTTTGTTTGCTGTAGTTGTGTTGGCTGGATGTGTCGAGGAGGAGTTGCCAGTCGTATGCCTATGATACAATGTTGAGTCCATAGCTAATCACGATTGTGGCGTGCCCAGACATGTAGATGTGAAAGATTGTAGGGCTGAATGAGGATCTCTGGGGCACTCCACGCCTGGTCTGACCCACACATATGTACGTTAAGGACAGAGCAGATCCAGTTGAGGGCCTTGTCTTGGATCCCTTTCTTGTGGAGTCTGCATATTGGTGGCCTTTGTGAGACAGTGCTGAAAGCCGCTGCAATTGGTCAAGGATGATGTTTAAAATAGTATTTTTGGCGCTCTGTGTGGATGAGGTGCCTTGATATTGGGTGAAACAACTCTGTAGTGTAACCCTGGGCTTAGTTCGCGAAGGAGCACTTCGCGAAGCTACGCAAAGTGCAGTTCGCACTACGCGAGCTACGCGTAGCACTTCGCGAACTGCGTAGTACCTTGTTCGCACTGTGCCAGATGTCGTTTTCAATGATTGCACAGTGCAGACAAGCAACCGGCACTGTGCAATCATTGAAAATGGCATCTTGCACAGTGCGAGCTGTAGTTTTCTGCTGCTCGAGTAGATTTTTACTCGAGCAGCAGCTTTCTCAACGCTAACTGGTAGTTTCTCATCGCGAGCGGTCGCGAGCATACGCGACCACTCGCAATGAGAAACCTGACCTCCTCGCGTTGGGAATCTCGCCGGGAGGTTTATTTTCCATGCTCGCGATCGCCAACTTGATGTTGCTGATCGCGAACAAGGAAAAAGTCTCGCCGGGAAGTCATTTTGCTTGCTCACGGTCGCCAACTTGACGTTGAGGACCGCGAGCAAGCAAAAAATGACCGCAGCACTACGCAACACTACGCTACGCGTGTTCGCACTGTGCTACGTGCAGTTTGCGTAGTGCCAAGTAGCGCGAACTTCGCAAACTACGCGAGCGTAGCGTAGTGCTTTGCCCAGGCTTACTGTAGTGCATCTCGGCCAGCAGTGATGTTTTGGCTGTGCAGCATCTGCTTCAACATGTTTGTGTGTGGATGCCATTCAAAGTAGGCCCAGTCATGTCACCAACATAAAGTCAACACCACAGGGATGTTGCATTGTTTGTCACTGTAACTATTCACATTGTGAATATGCCACCTTTGCTGGGGTTTACTAACACCACCTGTTTGCGTTTGTCCTCTCACAAATGGCCGCCAAGCGATCACCCAGGTGGCCATTGACCGCTACAGGGACCCACACGCCACTGGTGAGTAGTGACAAGAACCATTGGTATGTTGCGTGGTCATGAGTGTCTGTGCCAAATGTAGCATGTTGTTGATTATCAGTATGAGTGTGTACCGCATGTCAATTGCCTATGATGTGCTGAGATATTCAGCCTTTCCATACTGTGTCTAATATGGTAGTGTAAAGGAGTACAATGCATATCATTCAGACTTGTGATTTTGTCCATCAACAGTCATTGATACACATGTCAATGTATGTGCCTATTTGCGAGCAAATAATGCTGCCAACTAGGCATTTACACTGCAGTTGTGATGGCAAAAGGCCACTGGCATTTACTCCCATGTATATTTCCGCAGCCTAAGCAAGATGGCACACACACATGCGTTTGACATCGTCCAAGGGGCGTGCAGTTGGTGTAGCATTGTTCACAATGAGGTAGTGCTATTATGTCCGTACAAGGTCAGACATCTTGGCACAGTGATGCCTTAGGTATGCTGCATAGCACAGAAGCAGAAGTGGCAGGGTGTAGCTCTGATCCAAAATTGTCAATGGTGTGTTACACAAACACATTCCATTGATGTGTACGGCAATTGAGAATTTATATTTGTGCACTACAATGGTGTTGACAGGCTATGTCAAGACCATTGCATTAGCTATGCATCATTTGATGTCACATAGATGAGCTAATCAGGACTGCCGCAACAAGATCTGTGTGTAACAATTACCTAATCCACATGACCCCAGTGTGCCATTACAAAGTGTAATCCATTGTAACAGTTTGCGTAGTTGAAGCATGCATGCTCATCTCTACTATGGATTGCGATTGGGGGTTATAACACATGTATGACTGGCAGTTGTGGGTCAATGATGTATCCACCTCGCCGTGGATGACTATCACCAATTGCAAAGTAATGGTGGAGTGAGTAAGTGCCTAAGTCCGCATTCATACCCTAAACATGTTTCCATGTGTGCGGCATGATGCAGCATGATTACAAGTGTGATTAGGGCAGTCCCAGGCCTGTTATTGTGCACGTAGTGTGAGACTCCAATAGGTAGGTATTCACACCTGCACACATACCCCCTTACCTGTCTTGCCACTGACTTCATGTAGTGCACACAGTTCCTGGGGGACACACATGTCTGCACATGTGCATTGTAATTCGGATGCAGCTGTCTGTCACAGGGTGGGAGAGGTTTGAGCTGTGCACATAGGGGTAATGCCTCCCGAATTAAATCAATTGTACAGGTCACACACAGCCCGGTTGTCCAAAGGTGCCATGTTTGTAGTGTATCCTTAGCTTTCAGTTGTGTCAGTGCATGTCCCATGCCATGCACTGTCATGTCAGTCTCAACAGCATGTAGTTATTTAATCATGCGTAGACATTGTGTTTAACAGGTCAGTCCTTGACTTAACATGTTGTTTTCCACTTGTGATACAGATCTCATGTTGTACGGTTACATAGTGTAAGGGAACGAAAACTGACATAGATTTTTATTCTCTGTCAGACAACATGACATGTTAGAATCCGGGTTCTCTGGTTGGCACAGGTAGGTATTGTGACAAGCAGGGAACCTTTCCTCTAGTCAGGGTAAGGGGTTACACTCCTAAAATAACCCCTGCTCACCCTCTAGTTAGCTTGGCGCGAGCAGACAAGGCTTATCTCAGAGGGTTATAAGTTAAGCATTTGTGAACACATACAGTAATCAAGTGACAACACTACAAATGGACACCACACAGGTTTTTATATTAAAAATATGGATTCTTTATATAGAGTTACCACAAGACCATTAAACGACAAAAATACACAATACTGTTACTTTAGATGGTAGAAGTTTGCTTAGTTCTCTTAAGTTCTTAAATGCGACACTTTAAGTCAATGTACCTTTTAAATGCGACACGCAGGGCAACGAAAGTGTTGCAACGATGCTGATGCGATGAAGTTTTTGGTGCAAAGAAATAAAGACGTGAAGATCTTACAGATGCGTTACGCTTCTCCGATGTTGCGAGAAGACTCGACTCGATGCGTCAGCTGCAGCGGCGTCACCCTTTACGCGATGCGACGACAGCGGCCTTGGCAGCGCCACTCTTCTCCGACGTTTGCGAGATGCTTCCGATCGATGCGATGTTGCAGCGCCGACACCCCTTTACGCGATGCGACGACAGCAGCTCCGGCAGCGGCACGCTTCTCCGTGGATGCGAGGTGCTTTTCTTGATGCGGTGCAATGCGACAGCTACGATGGCTGCGATGGCGACACGCTTCTTCCTCGATGCGAGACTCTTCTCTTGATGCGGTGCGATGCGTCAGCTACGATGGCTGCGACGGTGACACGCTTCTTCGGCGTTGCGAGACACTTCTTGGTTGATGCGAGATGCTTCCGCTCGATGCGATGCTGCAGCGGCGACACCCTTTATGTGATGCGACGACAGCAGTTCCGACGGCAGCACACTTCTCCTTCTTGAGTCGCGCTTCCAGCTCCTTGCGACACGCAGTCCCTCAGAAGGCCCAACAACAGCAGCAGGCACTTCCAAAGAACTTTGGGGAGCTGGGGGCTGAAGTCTGTTGTTCCTAAGACTTCAGCAGGAGGCAAGCTCTATTCCAAGCCCTTGGAGATCTTTTGAAGCACAAGTTGAAATAAAGTCTTTGTAGTCTTTCTCCTCTCCTTTCAGCAGCAAGGCAACCACTGCAGGCCAATCTCCCAGGTCAGGGACAGTTCTCCTACTTACAGCTTTCCCAGTTCCTTCTTGTTAGAAATGGCGATTTCTGGTTGGCTAGGGCTTGCGCCAAAGCCAGACAGAAACCACCACTCTAGTCAGGTCTGGGGAGTTACACGCCAAAGATAACCCCTGCTCACCCCCTTGGTAGCTTGGCACGAGCAGACAGGCTTATCCCTGAGGCGATGTGTAAAGCGTTTGCGCGCGCACCCAGCAACAACACCCAAGGCCCACCACAAAGGAAACTCCACACAAGGTATTCTATAAAAATAGCCTTTGTATTATACACAACACATTAGATAAAAACACACACTCTACAATGTGCCAGCAGGCACGGGCAGAATTTACAAGGGATTATATGTACAGGGGACAGGGCCACCTGGACCACTGTCAGGAATTAGCACTCTTAGAACATAACACAAATTACCAAGTGTACATGTAGAACATAACCAGTATCTACTGGCGCAATAATGACCTCAGCGTCATCACACTAGCATCAGGTATAAAACCTATCCTGCATCCATCACAGGGGCATAAATCACATTATGCAATTCTCATTGGTCTAACTCATTAGACCTAACCACCTAGGTATAACTGTACTAGGGGCGCACATCGCACAGGGAAGTACATTCTCCCTACCATCAACCTAAGCAGGTAAAACAACCTTCTAGGCAGAAATAACCACATTTAGAGGTATAAGACACAGGGTGCGCCAAACATACTATACACAGCACATTTCCTAGCACCAAAAGCATGAACACAGGGTGCGCAAAACATACTACACCGTACATTTCCTAGCACCCAAATCACATCAGAGTCCAGGTTGCGCCAGAACCTAAACGTAGCAGCTGCCCACTACTTGCTGGGCAGCTGGGGACAAGCACAGGGCCTAAACGCTGCAGCTGGCACTAAGTGCTGCGCAGCTGGGGGAGGCCAATAGTAGGCATGGGCTCTCACTAGCCCCTGGAACAATATCCACAACGTTGGAGCCACCTAGGCTCGAAAAACAACATGTCCCGCATGGAGCACACGGGCTCCTGAAATCAATATACGCCAAAAGTGGGAGCCATCTCTGGGCTCTACACACCATGTCCCCAAGAACTACAGTGGCCCGCTACGGCGGCGCCACTGCCAACACTGGCCCTCTCGTTGGAGCCTCAGGGCTCTATAACAATTATGCCCCTGGTTGGAGCGCACTCGCGCTCTAAAAGCAACACTGCCCCCTCGGTGCAGCTGCCCTCTGCAAGCGGGGCAGCTGAAGTCACAAGTGGAAGCAGGGGGCCTGGCACATCTGTCGGAGCACACTGGCTCACGTTGGAGCGGCCCGCTGCAGGACGGGGCCGCTCAGAACAACAAACTTGTGCCCTTCGTTGGAGCCTCAGGCTCAGAAAGTAGAGATGCCCCCAACCGCTGGAGCCATCTAGGCTCTATGAACATTCGCCCATGTGGATGGAGCGGCCCGCTGCCAGACGGGGCCGCTCTGACTGCCTCTCCCCCCCCCTTCCCTGGACTCCTTCGCACAACTCACCGGCTGGGGGTGGGAGGCAGGACTCTCTCCTCTCTTGCGGCAGCACTGCTAAGGCGGCGCGGGGATTCCCTCTGGGATCGGTGGCTTGCTCCGGTCACCTCTCTTCTTTACCCGGGCCCCCTCCTGGGACCCGGGACTCAGTCTTGCAGCTGCCTGTGCGACGCGGGGCTCTCCCTCGAGCATGGGAGCCCCGCGCCACGAACTCACGCCGGCCTCTTCCGGCTGGGGTGCAGGCCCCGCCCACGTCACGGGCGGGCCTGCCTGACTTCCGGTTTTGCCGCGGGCCGCGGCGGTGACTTTCCCTCATCGGCAAGAGGGGTAGGCTCCCTCGGAATCGAAAGTACCCATCAAGACTGAAGTCGCGGGGTGGGCACCCGCGCACCACACGTACGGCAAAGTCGCGGGGTGGGCACCCGCGCATACACTTAATTAAACAAGCGGGGTAGGCTCCCGCATTCGGGGGGAATCAATCAAAGAGGCAAAATAAGCGGGGTGGGCTCCCGCAAGACCAGCATCATGGGGGGAATCCCTACGTCGGGATTCCCTCGGCGGAGATCGCAGCCCAGCGCTGCCAAGCCTGCTCGCTCCTCCTCGGGGACAAACAAAGCCCTTGGCTCCCTACAAAGGGACAAAGCGCTCACCAGGCGCTAGGAGGCTGCACCCAGCCTGGGCAGAGAAACAGGACCAGCACAAAGGTCCAAACGGTCCTGAAGGCATCCAGGGGGCAAGGTAGGGCCCAGGGGCCAGCACACAGGGCCCTCCAGCAGGGAGGTAGCCCCCATGGCGGTCCCTCCTGGGCCCCACCAGCAGCAAGCCCCCCTCTGTCCGGATCCAAGAAGAGAACATCTTCTGTGGGGACACAGCCCCATTTTTATACAGCGAACCCCTTTGTTCTGGGTTCAGGGTGAGGGGGAAAACCAGTCGCAGCTGGTTGGGGAGCACCCTTGATGTGCTCAGCCCCTCACTCTATTCATTGGCAGGGCTAGGGTCGTCAGTCGCACCGCAGGGGGCGGGGCCAGCATTGTGTGTGGAAAACCCTGTCCTATTCAGGACCCAGGTGTACTCCTCCCACCCATCTAGCTGTTGATCTCCCCATTCACCACTGGGTGACTCATCCTGACTCTGGGGAATCCCTAGCCCGTCACATGACACGACCAGCCAATCACGCGACAGACACACTGCACACAGAAGTGCCCACTTCTAGAAGTGGCACTTCCACACTAGGTACATGCACGCCGCACACATCATCGCGCAGCATTCACTCCCACGAGTCCGCACATACCAAACTCGGGCCTGCACACCCCACGCATCAGGAACTGCTAGGGACACATACATTCCCCATGCATTCCTATGGGAGGGCAGGCCTATCTCACCACATGCACTCAGAGCACGCACGCACTTTACCCTGGGACACAGGGAAAGTGCGCAGAGACCAAACAATTACCACACCAAGTCATCAGTAAAAAGCAAAAAGTTCAGGGGTGAACCTGCCAGAAGGGCCAAGTCCAACACTTCTCCTCAGGCAGAGCTTCTTCTTGTCAAGCAGGATCTAATTTCTTGGGAGCAGGGTCCCAATACTTATACCCCTAATTCCTTTGTTCCTCTGGGGTAGAGGGGACTTTGCCCAGTCCAAACCAGTTCTTGACCACTTTGTTGACATGACTCTGCCTTTCTATTCAGGGTGCAGGGCAGAGACATCAGCCACTCCACAGGAGGTGGAGCCAACATTGTGGTGGCAGAGCACAGCCCTATTCAGAGTCCAGGTGCACTCCTCCCACCCATCTGGATGTCAATCTCTCTATTCACCACCAGGCTACCTAGCCCTGCCCCTCTGGGTTTCCCCAGCCCTGTCACTCACACAAACCAGACAGGCAGATACACATCATAGAGAGGCGGGCTGAAATGGTTAGGCAAGCAAATACCAACTTTCTAAAAGTGGTATTTGCAAACACAGAATATTAAAATAAACTTTACTAAAAGATGTATTTTATTATTCTGAGTTCAGGCATATTAAACTCGATTTTCTACCATGTTCCCTGGGTCTGTTAGGAACATAGGATGTAACAATTCTAACAGCCCATTCTGGCCTATGGGAACAGGTAGCCTTGCAATAGTGAAAAACGAAAATGGCTGTAATTCACTATTAGGACATGCCACACAAATCAGGGCTTGTCCTAAATTATGCTTACAATGCACCCTGCCCTTGGGCCTACCATAGGGGTGACTAATATGAAGTTAAGGGAAGGTTTAGGTTTGAACACAAGTTGGTCGCACACTGCTCGTCACACCAGCAAGTTGCCCCAAAGGACTGTGGTGAATGTAGTGGCGACGGCGGGTACGCCTATGCCATGATGTGTAAAAAGAAAAAAGTATGTGTTGCAGTGTGTGACCAACTTGTGTTCAAAATATTACGGCTCCCATGAGCTATCGGGCTGACGAGCCCTGGTTCTGCACCTGCGCGCCATGAGAGGTATTTGACCTGTTTTAATTACATTTTGGCAGTCCACTCGGCACCCCTTTACATTGTCCTGCTCCCTGCTGACGAGAGGCAACTACCTCGAAACACGTGTCCAGGGATGGCTAAATGCAACACATACTGTTATCTTTTTACACATCGTGGCATAGGCGTACCCGCCGTCGCCACTACATTCACCACAGTCCTTTGGGGCAACTTGCTGGTGTGACGAGCAGTGTGCGACCAACTTGTGTTCAAATTATTACGGCTCCCATGAGCTATCGGGCTGACGAGCCCTGGTTCTGCACCTGCGCACCATGAGAGGTATTTGACCTGTTTTAATTACATTTTGGCAGTCCACTCGGCACCCCTTTACATTGTCCTGCTCCCTGCTGACGAGAGGCAACTACCTCGAAACACGTGTCCAGGGATGGCTAAATGCAACACATACTGTTATCTTTTTACACATCGTGGCATAGGCGTACCCGCCGTCGCCACTACATTCACCACAGTCCTTTGGGGCAACTTGCTGTTGTGACGAGCAGTGTGCGACCAACTTGTGTTCAAATTATTACGGCTCCCATGAGCTATTGGGCTGACGAGCCCTGGTTCTGCACCTGCGCGCCATGAGAGGTATTTGACCTGTTTTAATTACATTTTGGCAGTCCACTCGGCACCCCTTTACATTGTCCTGCTCCCTGCTGACGAGAGGCAACTACCTCGAAACACGTGTCCAGGGATGGCTAAATGCAACACATACTGTTATCTTTTTACACATCGTGGCATAGGCGTACCCGCCGTCACCACTACATTCACCACAGTCCTTTGGAGCAACTTGCTGGTGTGACGAGCAGTGTGCGACCAACTGTGTTCAAATTATTACGGCTCCCATGAGCTATCGGGCTGACAAGCCCTGGTTCTGCACCTGCGCGCCATGAGAGGTATTTGACCTGTTTTAATTACATTTTGGCAGTCCACTCGGCACCCCTTTACATTGTCCTGCTCCCTGCTGACGAGAGGCAACTACCTCGAAACACGTGTCCAGGGATGGCTAAATGCAACACATACTGTTATCTTTTTACACATCGTGGCATAGGCGTACCCACCGTCGCCACTACATTCACCACAGTCCTTTGGGGCAACTTGCTGGTGTGACGAGCAGTGTGCGACCAACTTGTGTTCAAATTATTACGGCTCCCATGAGCTATCGGGCTGACGAGCCCTGGTTCTGCACCTGCGCGCCATGAGAGGTATTTGACCTGTTTTAATTACATTTTGGCAGTCCACTCGGCACCCCTTTACATTGTCCTGCTCCCTGCTGACGAGAGGCAACTACCTCGAAACACGTGTCCAGGGATGGCTAAATGCAACACATACTGTTATCTTTTTACACATCGTGGCATAGGCGTACCCGCCGTCGCCACTACATTCACCACAGTCCTTTGGGGCAACTTGCTGGTGTGACGAGCAGTGTGCGACCAACTTGTGTTCAAAAGGGAAGGTTTAGGGACTGGGAAGTGGGTGCACTTGCCCAGCCAGCATGACAGTACCCGACTGCATGCAGGTTCTGCAATGGCAGACCTTAGACACATTTTACTAGGCCGCTTCTGTGGGTGGCACAACCAGTGCTGCAAGCCCACCAGCAGCATATGTATTTACAAGCCCTGGGCACTCCTGGTGCACTTTACTGGGGTCTGATAGTAAACCAAATAAGCCAATCATGGAATCCAACCAACATATACATTTTACAGTAGAGAGAGCATATGCACTTTAGCACTGATCAGCAGTGGTAAAGTGCCCAGAGTCATAGAACAGCCAACAACAGGTCAGAAAAAATACAGGAGGAAGGTAAACATTTCAGGGATGACCCTGCAAAAAGAGCCAAGTCCAACATGACACCCTTCCAGCCAAAACGCAGGGTAGCCCAATCACCACCGTGATGGGCTTCCCTGCTTCAGGCGATAGAACAAGGACCTGGCCCGCAACTGCAGGGGTAGACTCCAGTTCTACGCCAATCTGAACCTATTGGAATCCCTCTGTCCATACTCTCAGGGCCCACCAAGCCAATCCATGGGGAACCCTTCTCCTCACCTGTGGACACCACCTGGGCAGCACCTAACCGTAACTGAGTCACAGGTGTGTCCCAACAGACAGACAGCAAAATGTTACAGTGGCCACTGACAGTAGTCAGGGATGAGACCCAGGCCGTATGCCTCTCAGGGCTCTCAAACCTCTGTGGCGCCAGGGAGCGGGGGGCAGTAGCCCCAGGTGCTTGGCAACCTTTGTCCACACTCCCTCCTGTCATGTCAGGTATGACATCCTGGCACTGACCCACCAGCCCCAGGCCTGTACCCGGCAGCTGGACTGAAGACTGGGGTGGCCTCTCCCACACCCGGTCCTCCTCCTTGGGGCTCTGTACCCTCCCACTTGGAGTGGTACCCCCTTCCAGAATTGCCAGGGCACCTGTGGCAGGTGTCCTGCTCAATTCGCCCACCAGTTCAGGGGTTCTATCCTGCAACTGTGCGTCCAGGTCAGGGGGGACACCCTGAACCTGGCCCTCCAACCTCGGGTCTAAACCCTTCAGTTGAGCCGGGGTCAGAGACGAGGACTCCCTCCCTCTGCACCCCCTTCCAGATGGCTGTACCCTCCCACCAGGAGTGGTACACCAAGAAGACAGACTGGTAGGGACACTGATTACAGATGTCCCTCCCTTCAGGTCAGACAACACCTGAACCTGGCTTCCCAAACTAGGGTCTAAACCATCAGGCTGCACTGGGGTCAGAGGCGAGGACTCCCTCCCTCTGCACCCCCTTCCAGAGTACTGCACACTCCCAACTGGAGTGATACCCCTAGAAGCAACATGGGTCAGGACACTGATTACAGTTGTCCCACCCTCCAGGTCAGACAAAACCTGAACCTGGCTTCCCAACCCATGTGGTCGTACGCTCGCCGGGCGCACCAGGACTTCCCGGGGAGCACGCATGCCCCCCTGAGGGTGACACATAACTCCTGTGTCGTGTGACAGTCTGCCTGGCGCAGATCTCCCAACCCCTGTCCACCTGACAGTGCGCGAAGATCCCCCAGGACAGAAGTGGTGTCACCATGGTCATTCACTGGGGACGCAGCACTTCTGGCTGGCCCCTGACCCACTGGTTCCTCCACTGGGGACTCCTTCCCCCTCTCACCCCTCTCTCTGGACTTCTGCACCCTCCCAACTGGAGCGGTCCTGCCAGACACCAGAACTGATGGAGGCCTGTTTACAGACACTCCCCGTTCACCAGACACTAGGGGGTCCCGCACAATGGGCCGCCCCTCAGGACAGACTAGGCTCCCCACCTGGTGTTCCCTTAAAGAACCATCCAGGCTCTGAGACTGAGGTTGGGCACTACCGGGACATAACCCATTCTCACTCCTTCCCCTTAAAGACAGGACGTGAGGCCCTACACCCCTCTCACTACTACAGGACCTAGTTGGGCTGCTCTGAGCCACTTCCACCACACTGAGTTTGAAGATACCTGAACCACTCATCTTGGGATCACTCCCCAATGCCTTTCCAGACCCTTTGGACTCCACCAAAGGGTCTGCCTCCAATGTGAGCTCCCTGCGGTCAGAGAACTCACTCTCCCACAGGTGTTGGCATAGCTCTGGAAAACGGGGACTTACAATATGCTCTCCCATAATTGGATCACACAGCCCCCTAGCAGGGTTGACCAAACTATCCTTCACCTCACCATCCAGTACCTTGCACACGTACTCCACACCACTCTCCTGAGACTGGCAAGACAGTATCTGACTGTCTCTGTCACACAACCCACACTCTTCTGGGCGGTCTTCACACTCACATATCAGGACTTCAATTTTGGGGGAACCCCTCTCCCTGCACCTCTCATCTAGAGTCAGGAGAGTGTCCCTCCCACCACTAGGACCATGAACCCCTGTGCCAGTTACCCTATTCCTCTCAGGGACACTGCACACTACTGGAGCTACCTCATGTCCTTGAACCTCCTGGTGTATGTTAACCCCCTCCTTCGAGTCAGGCGCCACATCTCTGGGTGTGTGCACTACTCTTTCAGCACTAGAAAATTCAATATTGCTGCCACCATCTGAGCTGGATTCCTCTGCCCACTCAGCAAAGCTCAATCTCTGAGCTACACACATTTCTTGTTGCTGGGCTGAGGCACTCATGGTCTCAAGCCTCTCGAGCTCTAAGTCAAGCTTTCTCATAATCAACTCATGCTCCATTTCTATTTTCTTTTCCTCTAGGGCGAACTTTCTAATTTGCCATTCCAATTCTAACTGCCCTTTTAACTTGAGCTTGGTCAGCTCCATTTCGTGCACCCTACACTCTCTTCTATCTGCCAGCTCCTCTGGAGATAGACTTTTACCAGAAACACTGCTACCGGCAGGGGAAGGGGTCCTCCTTCCTCTTGGACCCACTGGCCCATCCAGCTACTCCACTGCATTATCAGCATCAGTGGCATTTTTTGCTTCTACCTAGGCCCTCAGCGCCTTGTAGAACTCTGCCTTGTTTTTACATCAATTAGTAGAAACCTTGAATTTCTTGCAGAAGAACTTTAGCTGTCTTCCTGGGTAGCTGTCCAGTTTCTGTTCTTCCCATTCAAATTCAGTATCAACAGAGACTATGGATGCTGCTTTCTCCACCATGGTTAAGTTTGGCAGTACTCAAAAATAGAAAGTCCCAAAAAGAAATCTACCAACAAGTATTGGTTGCGTTAAGGTCTGCACTCACTAAGTAGTGTTCACCAATCACTGTACATGAGTCACAAATGCAAGTCCAGAATCCACACCGCTGACCACCAATGTTAGAATCCGGGTTCTCTGGTTGGCACAGGTAGGTACTTGTGACAAGCAGGGAACCTTTCCTCTAGTCAGGGTAAGGGTTACACTCCTAAAATAACCCCTGCTCACCCTCTAGGTAGCTTGGCGCGAGCAGACAAGGCTTATCTCAGAGCGTTATAGGTTAAGCATTTGTGAACACATACAGTAACCAAGTGACAACACTACAAATGGACACCACACAGGTTTTTATATTAAAAATAAGGATTCTTAATATAGAGTTACCACAAGACCATTAAACGACAAAAATACACAATACTGTTACTTTAGATGGTAGAAGTTTGCTTAGTTCTCTTAAGTTCTTAAATGCAACACTTTAAGTCAATGTACCTTTTAAATGCGACACGCAGGGCAACGAAAGTGTTCTAACGATGCTGATGCGATGAAGTTTTTGGTGCAAAGAAATAAAGACGTGAAGATCTTCCAGATGCGTTACGCTTCTCCGATGTTGTGAGAAGACTCGACTCGATGCGTCAGCTGCAGCGGCGTCACCCTTTACGCGATGCGACAACAGCGGCCTTGGCAGCGGCACTCTTTTCCGACGTTTGCGAGACGCTTCCGCTCGATGCGATGTTGCAGCACCGACACCCCTTTACGCAATGCGACGACAGCAGCTCCGACGGCGGCAAGCTTTTCCGTGGATGCGAGGCACTTTTCTTGATGCGGTGCAATGCGACAGCTACGATAGCTGCGATGGCGACATGCTTCTTCCTCGATGTAAGACTCTTCTCTTGAGGCATTGCGATGCGTCAGCTACGATGGCTGCGATGGCGACATGCTTCTTCGGCATAGCGAGACACTTCTTGGTTGATGCGAGACGCTTCCGCTCGATGCGATGCTGCAGCGGCGACACCCTTTACATGATGCGACGACAGCAGTTCCGATGGCGACACACTTCTCCTTCTTGAGTCGCGCTTCCAGCTCCTTGCGACACGCAGTCCCTCAGAAGGCCCAACAACAGCAGCAGGCACTTCCAAAGAACTTTGGGGAGCTGGGGGGTGAAGTCTGTTGTTTCTGAGACTTCAGCAGGAGGCAAGCTCTATTCCAAGCCCTTGGAGATCTTTTGAAGCACAAGTTGAAATAAAGTCTTTGTAGTCTTTCTCCTCTCCTTTCAGCAGTAAGGCAACCACTGCAGGCCAATCCCCCAGGTCAGGGACAGTACTCCTCCTTACAGCTTTCCCGGTTCCATCTCCTCAGGCAAAGCTTCTTCTTGTCAAGCAGGATCTAATTTCTTGGGAGCAGGGTCCCAATACTTATACCCCTAATTCCTTTGTTCCTCTGGGGTAGAGGGGCCTTTGCCCAGTCCAAACCAGTTCTTGAGCACTTTATTGACATGACTCTGCCTTTCTATTCAGGGTGCAGGGCAGAGACATCAGCCGCTCCACAGGAGGTGGAGCCAGCATTGTGGTGGCATAGCACAGCACTATTCAGAGTCCAGGTGCACTCCTCCCACCCATCTGGATGTCAATCTCTCTATTCACCACCAGGCTACCTAGCCCTCTGGGTTTCCCCAGCCCTGTCACTCACACAAACCAGACAGGCAGATACACACCATAGCAGAGGCGGGCTGAAATGGTTAGGCAAGCAAATACCAACTTTCTAAAAGTGGTATTTGCAAACACAGAATATTAAAATAAACTTTACTAAAAGATGTAATTTCTTATTCTGAGTTCAGGCATACTAAACTCGATTTTCTACCATGTTCCTGGGTCTGTTAGGATCATAGGATGTAACAATTCTAACAGCCCATTCTGGCCTACGGGAACAGGTAGCCTTGCAATAGGGAAAAACGAAAATGGCTGTAATTCACTATTAGGACATGCCACACACATCAGGGCTTGTCCTACCTTATGCTTACAATGCACCCTGCCCTTGGGCCTACCATAGGGGTGACTAATATGAAGTTAAGGGAAGTTTTAGGGACTGGGAAGTGGGTGCACTTGCCCAGTCAGCATGACAGTACCCGACTGCACGCAGATTCTGCAATGGCAGACCTTAGACACATTTTACTAGGCCGCTTCTGTGGGTGGCACAACCAGTGCTGCAAGCCCACCAGCAGCATTTGTATTTACAAGCCCTGGCCAATCCTGGTGCACTTTACTAAGGTCTGACAGTAAACCAAATAAGCCAATCATGGAATCCAACCAACATATACATTTTACAGTAGGGAGAGCATATGCACTTTAGCACTGATCAGCAGTGGTAAAGTGCCCAGAGTCATAGAACAGCCAACAACAGGTCAGAAAAAATACAGGAGGAAGTTAAAAATTTCAGGGATGACCCTACAAAAAGGGCCAAGTCCAACATGACACCTGAGGAACAGCACCGGTTCCAGGTGTCCAAGGACCGGTACCTCCATGTGCGTAAGGTGCACAAGGGCTACCGCTTGATGGCACGGAGGTACCGGGCCAAGAGGAGGGCAGGGACCTGACCGACGCTGCCAGAATGTGTCACCCCTGGCAGCGGCTCAACACCGTCCACCTCAGGTGTCGTCGTGGGATCCCGGGATGTTGGTCCCTCTGCTGCCACACCCGCACCAGTGCCAGGCCAGCATGCAACACCACCTGCGCCAGCACCGGCACCAGCACCAGCCCCCGCACCAGCACCAGCACCTGCACCGGCACCAGCCCCGGCACCAGCACCGGCACCAGCACCAGCACCGGCCACCATGGACCCTGGACTGTCACTCATTATGCAGACTCTCAATCGGCACACTAAGCTCCTCGAGGACCTCCGCCATGAATACTTGTACCTTAACCGGCAGATCCACGAGATCAGGGCACACCTTGGACTGCCCTGAACACTACCCCAGTTCTCACCTCCCCCCCTCTTCTCCCTTGCCACACTGTCCCCCTTTTATTATTATGTTGTGTTATGTCCTAGTTGTATGTGTTGTTTAGCATAGGTTTAGTGTAGGCTTAGTTAGGGTTAGTTTTAGACTGTTTCTACTATTTATATTTCATAGGATTTGGGGATAGGTTTTATTTATCTTTGGGTGGGGGTTGATGTATTTATTCATGTTCTGTATTTGTAAATAGTTATTTAAGATAGTTTCATGTAGCATTCTTATTTGTACTTAGGTTAGGGCTAGAGTTAGGGACATAGATTAGTGTAGGTTTTCATTTTATAGATATGTGTTTGTTAAATAAATGTGGTTGAACTTAGATTTCTGCTCGCACCTATACCATGGCTGATGAGGGGGAGTGGGTCTTGCACCATCGTGTGCAAATCATACAATCTTTGGAGAAATCATTGTATGTGTAACTATGGTCGTGACCTGTCACTCAGCAGGATGGATAGAGCCCAGATACCTTAGATGTGAGCACAATGACCTTGCATGTCTGGTAGATTAGCAAGTATGGTTTACGGCCTACTCTGGTGACAGTTCATGGTGACCTCAAACATCTCACATGTTCCTGGCCATGGCCAATCGATCTCCATTCCATGCATGCTGTTTGCAATTTGTGGTTCCATTGTTAATGTCACATGGCACTACAGTGTCAGTGAGTCACATGAGTGATATGAGTCTGAGTAATGACTTTGGAATAGAGGTCACTCACAGGTGTCTTGGAGTATTAGCACTGTCTGGAATACAGACTTAACTTCGAGTTTCTTGCTATTGTGACACACTTACTCATTACAGTAATGGCTTGGGACCTGATGATGTTGGTTTGCAGATACACAGTTGTGCTGCACACAAGTGGTTATATGCTGCATTGCTCCCTGTACCAACAGTGCCATAGCCACTCATCCCAGCTGTTACTATCGCATTGTCTCATAGTGATGACACCCTTGTAATCTTTCTACTGATCAAGACTATATGCAGAGTGCAGTTCACATGACATCCGTGGGCACATTGGCCGATATGTGTGCACTTCATGGCAGTGTTCAGAAGTAGCTATTGCATAGGTTTTGCACAGATAGGAGCTAGCTGACGCAATGCACTTTGGAATCAGTAAGTATTGTGGACTCATCTTCAGTGTGCCCTAGTTTGTAGTTCCATATATGTATGTTAGACCTGTGCCCTTGGGACTCCTCAGCAATGTGAATCTGTTGTGAACACCTAGAGATGTGACATGCAATGTGCTACATCACAACAATCTTTGGCAAACACGTCCTGTGTTTGGCTATATGCATGGAGAGTATGCTTTGCTATCATTCTTTGTGACAATACTTCTGTCCTGCAACAGACTTGTTCATGTTGTCACAGATGCATCTTGTTAGAAAGTGTCTAGGTATATGCTGTTTCAAAATAGGTACGGTGTGCACAGAGTCCACAGTCACCAGAGTCTGTGCAGAGTTTTAAGTTAGATATGACCTTACTCTATGAAGTGTTACCTTGGTCAAGCAGTAAGGCAGGATCAGAGGACAATACAAATCTTTAGTTGTACACACTCAGTCAGCAGGTGGTCTCACACACTCAATAACTGAACTCAAGGCCACTGTTTTTGATATGAAAATATATGCCTGTTTTATTTTAGAACCAACAATAGGTATCAACAGATACTTACTCAGATTGCGAGGCTTTAGTTACATACTTTGGCAATGTGCCATTGACTTTGGTAGTTAATAGTTACAAGTTGTTGCAATAGGCAACACAATTTCAAACACAATAATACATTGAGCTCAATGTGAGTTTGAAGTGATTTGTTAATGATTACTTCCAGGATTACTTTTGTAAGTCATGGCCTGGATCCTATATTCAGTCCTGTGCAAGGTCTTGGAAACATGTGAGTATATCCATTGTGTTTGCAGTTGTGATTTTCTGGAAATAATTAGCAAGTACTAAACTTGACCCTAAGAAGAAATTAGAAAGAGTCACTGCCAATGATTTCCTCTGGGAGTAAATAGTGTGATTGGTAAGTACGGTTGTGAGTGGTTTTCAGGGTCAGTGCTGAGCAACAAGATCCAGCATTGAAATCTCTCCTAATAGCAGTTGAGTTTTTCAATTTCTGTTAGTTGGTTCTTTTCAAGCAAAACTTGTAACTTTTAGGATCTCAACACTTACAAGGACTTTCTTATAAAACTAATCAATGTTACCCTATGGAATACATTTTGTTTATCAGCTTTTTGCTAAGTACTCGACTGGCAGAGTTAGGGTTCTGTGCACAGACTCAAGGTTCCCCCAGGCTCAGGTTTGTACAGTTGGTACACCCTCTGTGGGACTGTGTCAGACGGGGGCAGAGTGAGTTTTGCACGAGGTTATCCCATGGGAGGCAGGAGGTCCTTGGTTGCTGGCTGCTGACTAGCAGGCCACACAGCTGTGGGAGCTGGGGTCCTGGTCACTTGCTCAGGGCAAATGTGGGAAGTAGATAGGAGTAGAAGTTACACTGCCAGGGCCACTTGGGCAGGTGGGTGGAGGGTGCCTTTGACACTTTGTGCGCTCAATGGATTACAATGGGAAAGCTTCTGGGCACACCAAGGCTGCAAGCTCGGGTTTGCAGTTTGTTCATGTGGCACCACCACTTTGTGAGTTAAATTGGGTATTTTGAGGGTGGGTATGTCCCCCATAGTCGGGCATAGGGGGCCGCAGTGCGCCGGGTGCTGGGGTGACTTTTGGTCAGGAAAAATCTTACCCTCTGTTGATTGTGGTCGGGGGGGGGGGGTCCCTGGTTCGGAAGCTGCAGGCGTTGTAATGAGCGTCGCGGTGAGACCTTGGTGGCCAGATTTGGGGTCACAGTTGGCGGGGGGGACGTCATCGTGGTCTTTGTCCACTCCAACACAGGCCAGGCTTGTCCAGTGCAGGGTGTGCATGCTTTGCGGTTCCGTGATGATGCCAGGGGTTGGAAACTTGCTTTGCCCAGAGCTACTGCTCATGGGTCTCCCATATGATCAGAGTCACAAGGTAGCCAGGTCCGCAGGGGTTTGTGATGTTACTGGCCACAAGTGGGTCTGGGCTGTGGCAGGAACAGTTTCAAGGGCCGACAGGCCGGTAGGGCTGGGGCAAAAGCAGTTGGTGTCTTTGTCTTCTTAGCAGCTGCACAGTAGTTTCTTTCTTCTTGCTCTTCCTTTCTTTTTCTAAATCAGGCAAAGGAAGCTTCAGGGTGCCTGTAAATACTATGTTTATTTGCGTTACAGGTAGGTACAGGGCAGGGACCAATGTGTCACTGCCCTGGGGTGGATACACACAATATCCTGCCACTCACCTGTGGGAGTGGCCCAGTAGCCTAGTCCTGATTGTGCGGGGCTTCACATCTTCAAGATGGAGAGCGCACGGAAATGGCCTTCACCTCGCCTGCCCCAGCTGAGGGGGCTGGAATACCCTGTACTTATTATGTGTTTCCGGCCAGTCTTCCCGCAAGAGTTGGTGTCAGAATGGGGTGTTGGGAACAGTTTTCTGGGTACAGCCCGTGGCCTGTAGAAGCTCACTGAGTCTGCATGCCTTTGAAGGTTCACCCTGGCCATCATGGGGGAGGAGACCTAGCACCCCGCCCAGCATGTGCATTATTGCAGGCCCAGGGGAGCGGGGGCTGTGCACCCTGGGGTCCAGCAACATGTCTGATGTGTGGCAGCCTAGGCAGCCTCCCAACCAGACGTGGATTGTAAGTTAGTTGTCCATGCTTAGACAATTGTAAATATTAGTGGTTCGGGAAGGAACATAGGCCCTGGGCACCAGATTGGCAGAAGTCCAGGGCACACTCACTCAAAGTCAATTCAGCAGTTCCTCAACAAGTGGGTGAATACCAGGCATGAAAGATACTAATTTATCACACACATGTCATACATGTAGTGTGACCAGATTTTGGATATTGCGAGTTGTGCCATCATTTCAATGTTGTCATTGCAATTTTGGCCGTGTAATCTTGTTGGGCACCCTGTGGGCCTTCTTCACTCTCTGACTCCGGTTGTCTCATCTTTGCCGTCATTGCAAGTGTTATTTATTTTGAAACACTGTGCCCCCTTCTGATGGGTTTAGTTGTATTGCTCTTTTACATTACTTAGCCTGTATTTGGACGCGTGTTTTTCAAACCACCTCCGCTCTCCCTTCCCGCCACAGTTTCCCCTGCTGAGTCGCACAGCGACACGCACTTTTGTAACATCCACATGCCAGGCTGATCCTCCAAACTCCCCTTCCACTTGCATACCTCCACGCCGGGTCCGCGCAAAGTGCAGGAACATCCTGGGTCCCATAACGCAACTACACAAATTGCCACTACGATGCTAGCACACTCAACGCCCTCAACATAGGACGATCACACACCAACTTCATCGACAGCACAGTACGAACACAAGGACACATCTCCAGCCGGTACTGCATTGTCACCATCATTGAATCTGGAAATCCAACCACTCTGTTGTAAGCAAACTACCTCAGATGCATTGTCCCCAACACCTGCCACAGATGCCAACACACAAATGAACTCTGGGACCTACTCAACTCTACCTCCCCAGACATGGTCTCCATGACAGTGACCTAATTGTACCCCGCCTCAGAACACTCCCTCGCCATAGCCATCCTGTGCAGCTACAAGATCAACCACAGGGACCGCCCCAACAGAGTAGGACTATGAATTGACATTGTCAACATGAAAACTCGCAGAGTCTGAAATAACCACAGCAACATCCTCATCAACGCAAGACACATGCACATCCAGATCCACAACAATTCAAAAACCACCCTCAGAGTAACCCGCGTCGACATAGCCTCCAGACCCCGAACACAGTTCTGCATCTCCATCACCAACTTTGTTGGTACACACACCCTCACATACACAGACTACATCCTTCACGTCGGGCTGAACTTCCACCTCGTGTCCATTGATGGCACTGTATCCACCACCCTGACCGACACCCTGGCCACCCTCAGGCTCATACAAGTTCTCACAACACCCGCCCACCACAACAGCCACACGCTTGACCACATATTATCTGCAAGCTCCCACGTCCACTCCAACCACCCAGCCAACCTCCACTGGAACAACCATCAACGCAGGAAATTTGCTTTCCATGAAGACATCACGCGCCCCCACACCCTACAGATCCACTTGCACTGCTGGAGCACAGTCACAGAAGCACAGCTAACCATCAACTTTGCCTGGAGCACAACCACCCACACTCACTCCAGCACCCTGAACGTCAGACAAGGGACAGGCAACTGCGCAAACACACTCGCCAAGATTAAGACACACTCCAACAGACACACCAGCAAGTGAGCCAGCTGGTTCAATGCAGAACACCAGGCATCAATGCTTCCCTGCCATGAGATAGTGAAGAAAGACACCATCAACTCCACAGATACATAATTGGCCCTTCTTCAAAGACCGCATTGCCAACAATGCACACACCAGCCAAGTGCTCTTCAACCTAGTGAAAGAACTCTCCTAAACCAGCTCCAACAACAACACCATCCCACCTTTGCAAGACCTGTGCAACTCCTTAGTTACTTTTGTCCATCGCAAGGGTGCAGCCATCAACGACAGATACAACGCCACGACTGCCACGACTAGCACTGAGGCCTCCATCACCACGGATCCCATACACAGCAACCCCCTGCTCTCTTGGACCAACGTAAACAACACAAACACAATGCACATCTGGTACTACATCCACTACGGATCTACCTCAGGCACATGCCCACACCACATCTGCTCCAAAGCCAGCCCCACCATTGCACCCCATATCCAGATGAGCATCAACATCTCCCTCGTACATTCAACATTGACGTGGAGCTGGAAGCACGCCGACATCAACCCCATACTCCACACACAAATGACTGAACGCAAGGACCGCCTTTTGCTTCCGTCCCATCTCCCTGCTGCCATTCGTGTGCGGTCCATCAACAGACAACTGACCCACAAACTCAATGGGAACAGCATCCATGATCCGTCCCATTTGCGCATGACATAATGCCACAGATGGACAACAGTGAAAGAGCAGCACAGTATCTGTGATTTGACTTCAACACTGTCTTGCACTGCACACTATGCACACGCATACACAACAATGAGATCCGAGACAAGGCTCGTGACTGGACAAACTCCTTCCTCTACGGCAAAACCCAGTCCGCCCTCCTTCACCCTTCCTGCTCAGAGTCCACAGTGATCTTCTGCGGATTACCCCATCACACAACATTGTTCTAAATGTACATGTCACCACTTGCACACGTTACCCAACTGCCGAACCTCAACATCATCTCCTACGAGAACAACAGCCAGCTGATCTTCTCCCTCACCATGGACACCCTCACTTACACAACCATACACCATACACCATGTAGGACTGTAAGACGTTGCTGAGTGGATGAAGAACTGCCAACAGGAGATAAACATCAGACAAGACAGAAATGCTCATCCTCAAATCCACCCCCACGCATGTTGCACCTCCTGGTGTGCGTTAGCCCTGGGAACAGATCCAGCAACAACCACCCACGCATGCACCATGGGGTTCAACATCAAGTCTACTCTCTCCATGCCAAAACAGGAAAACACCATCTCGTTCTCCTGCTTCATCACCCTCCAGATGCTTGTCAAGTTCAACAGGTGGATTACCACAAAGACATGGAGTACAGTCACACAGGCACTCTGCAGCAGCAAGTTGGAATACAGTAACATCCTCTATGCAGGAGCCTCGACCAAACTCTAATAACGACTTATACGCATTTATGATGCCTCTGCACGCCTGGTCCTCAACATCCCTTGACGACAGCACATCACACCCCACCTGTGAGACCTGCACTGGCTCACCGCCAACAAGTGTCTCACCTCCATGCACAGAACCACGCACACAAGCCACTCCACAACTCCGGACATGCATACCTCAACAGACAACTCAGCTTCTGCACCCCAATCCAGCAGGTCCACTACGCTGACACTGCAATCGCCACAGTCCCCCGCATCTGGACAGCTAACTCCGGCAGGAGTTCAGTATGCCACCTCAACGCAAACAACTGGGACACTCTCCCCACCCTCCTGCAGCAGGCACAGCACATGCTGACATTAATGTGAGTCCTCAATAATGGGTTTTGCAAGCAGTGGCAGACTCCCACCCACCCCCACTCCTTGAGACACGCAGGGGTTAGTGGTGCACTTTAAAGATGTTATCATAGTAAAATTGTCTAGATTGCTTTTGCACATACACGGCCATCTCACTGCCTATCCGTGTCAGGTCACACATGTACATTGATTGATTTAGCCTTGCTGGACCTTCTTGGGAATTCAATGCCCCTTACTTATTACCTAAGTTAAAAACTTGATTGTTAATGGACACACACACCTGTGTGATTAAAGTGCATTTATTTACATGAAAAAGTGGTTTTGCATTGAGCAGAACTTGACCATAGGACATGGGATTGGCAGCCCATTGCGAGCGACAGAGCCAGGGGAGGAGGCGTATTTACCAGTGCCAGTGCCATTGTCAAGGAACAAGAGGAGATCTGCTGTGTGTCAATGTGTGGGCCCACGCTGGGTGTTGATGGACGTCGGCAGACAGTGGGAGAGGAAGGGCAGTGAAATGTTGTTGTGTACAAACCGACAGGCCTTTGTACATCACTGCTAGCTGGACTTGCGCATCACCATGGTGGCAGTTTCATCCTCAGCTTCGTCCGATGATGTGTCATGTGTCTCACATGTGGGCGGTGGTATGGTGGGAGCAGCACTGTGAGGCACAGACACATCAGGGTGCGGAGCTGAGGATGTGGATGCGCAAGCAGCCGATGTCACAAGACCGTGGGGAGGTAAAGCTGTCATGTGGAGAAGCATGGCCTGCCATATCTGTTCCAGATTGCGCTGGTGTTGAGCCGTGGCAGCCATCTGTTGGAGCTCCCTCCGCTCCCTGGACTCCATTACCCCTGCCAGTCGGGATAATGCAGCAGAGACACTGCTGGAGCTATTCTGCCGGGACAGTGTGTCCACTCTCCGGATCAGGACCTCAGCAATGTCATCCAGGGAGCGTTGGATGTGATTGAGGGAGGTGTGGATGTCTGGCAGCCTCGCAAAGTTGTTTTCAAGGCCATTCAGACACCTCCTGAGCTCCTCAAAGTTGACTGCCAGGCTCTCCAAGCCCACCCGCACAAAGTCCTGTGTCTCCCGTTGTACCTCCAGCACCATGGTTTGAAAGGCGGCATATGTGCTGGCTGGGTCCTGGGAGGCTGGGAGGCAGCTGTGGTTGGAGGTGCTTGCTGCTGGGGGGTTTGTGCAGGTGGTGGGCTGGGTGCAATGCTGGTGGGTAGCCCTGCTACTGGAGTTGGTGTTGCGAAGGAATCGAGGATACGGTCAAACTCGTCCATATTCAATCAATCAGTCTTTATTTCGACTTGTTGTCATAAAAGACAAATTAAAAACACAATTCATCATCAGACACATAAAAAAAAAAAAAAACACAGTTCATCATCAGGTACATCCGTTAGAGCTACACATTTGAGTTATACACAGAAAGCATAACACCGAAACTAAAAACAGCAGGATTTATGTTCACAACATAAATGGTATTCCTACTCGACCAAATAAGAATATAAATATCTGTCTTCCATAAAAGCATACTAAGACTATAAAAAGTACCACAATTGTACTGGGTTTACTTTAGGGCGACTGGAGAGCTTTCAGTTTCCCAGCTCTTATTATCCACATCCATTTCAAAAATTTTGCTATCGCAATCACTATTGTTTCAGAACAGTCGGTTTGAAATATTCTCAGTGCAGTAATCCCCGTCATAATACCCTTTTGAATGCAAACTGCTCTTATCCATTTGTGACGGGGGGCCTTATATTCTGGGCAAATAAACAAAACATGAGCTATGGTTTCCGGGTGTGTTATGCAGAAAGGGCACAGTTGGTCATTTTTACTAGATGCCCATTTACAGGTGACCATATTCAATGGGAGAGTACCTACCCTAAACTGATGGAATAATTTCCTATCATGAGGCATTGTAATCAGATCCCAGTACATCTCATACCCAGCAGTGTGTTTCAGCTCCAAAAAAGCCTTAGTATACGATGGAGCAGTGTGTGACTGAAACTCCTCCTGGGATATGAATGACCAGTAGGCCTCTTTTAACTGTTGTTTGGTAGGAAATAATGTCTCCTGAGGATTATCCCAAAGATCCCCCATACCTAGAGACTTAAGGAGAGTTTTAACCTTTCTAAACCATAGAATTTTACCCCCAGAGTCCATATCACGCGTTTCCAGGAGTGCTAACGCATAGTGATGCAATTCTGGGGTTACCCACAGTCTTCTCCAATAGGCAACTGGTCTAAATCTACAGATATTTTCTAGACTCTGACATCCCAGATCCATGCGCAGAGGTACGAGTGGTGTGGAATGTGGAAGCCCTGTTATACAGCGGAGAAATTTGTTGTGTGCTTTTTGTAGACCTGCTATATCCGACGACCCCCACAGTTCCGCTCCATATAACATGGAAGATCTTACTCTTGAGTCATAAATTCTTAATACTGGGGCTACAGGTTTAGTGGCTGACAACTTAAATTCTCTTAGAAGGGCACCAGATAGTTGTGCGTGCTTAGAGATTAAATGGGCCACATGCAGCTTCCACTGTAACCTAGAGCCCAATGTGATACCCAGGTAGCTGAAGCTATCAGTCTGCTCTAACGGTTCCCCATTCATAAAGAATCTGCCCCTAATGTTCCTATGCCTATGCATCGTCATAAATTTGGTTTTAGAGACATTAACAGAGAGGCCATAGTCATTGCAAAATTTTTCAAAGCAGTCTATTGCCTTCTGAAGCCCTTCCTGAGTCTTTGATAATAGGAGGGTATCATCGGCAAACATTAGCAGGGGGACGGGGATGCCGTTCTGTTTGGGTGCATCAGTAGTAGAGTCCCTATAATAATCTATAACTCTATTTATATATAGTGTGAATAATGTGGGTGCCAGCACACACCCTTGCCGCACACCCCTTTCCGTTGGAAATTTGACGGCCACCTGGCTCTGGTTACCCCATCTGACCTGCGCGTAGTTATTTTCATGTAGTTTTATCAAAACCGCAAGCAGTTCTGGTGGGATACCCTGCTCGTGGAGCGCTCTCCACAGCCTATCTCTTGGGACTAGGTCGAATGCAGCCTTTAAATCAACAAAGGCTGCATAAAGTGTTCCACCCCCCAGGACCACCCATTTCCAATATATTGTGGAAAATCTAAAAACTTGATCTACCGTGCTAGTCAGGGGTCGGAAGCCAGCCTGTAAAGTGGACTGGACTTCCGAGTCCTCAATCCAATTCTGGACCCTAAGAAGTACCATTCTGGCCACAACCTTCTGAATACAGGCTATTAGGCTAATTGGCCTGTAGTTTCCCGGGTCAGCTCGGTCACCCTTCTTAAAAATTGGTATGATTTCTGCTCCCCGCCATATATCCGGCACCGTAGTGCCTTTGGCAATAGTGTTCGCCAGTAGTTCGATGTAAGGGACCCAGACTGATTTACTATGCAGAAACAAATCTGCGGGAATTTTATCTAAGCCCGGGGCCCTGCCCTTGGGTATTAAGTTAAGGGCACATTCAACATCTTTCTTGGTGAACACTAGCGTGTTTGCTAATAAATGACGGCTGAAAGAGGCTAGGGCAAGTGTTGGGACATTATTTGTGTTAGCAAACTGGGACTTAAAGTGCTTAACCCAGTGTTCTGGCGGGACGTGATTAACCGGGGTTGGTTTTTGGTTCCCCGTGCCCCACCTCACAAGATGCCAGAAGTCCGTCGAATCTCTGGACTTACTGGCTACCAATAACTCCTCCCAGTATTTAGTGTCCCACGCTTTTTTCGCGGCATTTTGTGTCCATTTGTAATGGTTCCTTGCCGCCTGAATGGCCTCCCTATCAGTGGATCGCACTGCATCAGCTAAAGATTTGTATGCAGTCCTGCAGTTTTTATCATACCATGACTCCGGTTTTCTTTTCCCCTTACCAGAGTTCCTCTTCCTCGGAATACTAAAATATTTACTTAGTTTAAAAAAAAGGGTCGAGTGGATATGGACTACCCTGCTGCAGTAATCCTCATAATCCAGCTGCCCCTGTATTTCAATGATTGCTTCATTTACCATGTCATTTATTTCACTAATGGTTTCGGGTTTGCCCAGACACTCGGCCCATCTAACCCGCCGAGTATCATTTGCCATGACAATGTCATCTATTATATCATCTGGTATTAACCCCAGCCCTTTGTGAAGCTGTAGCTCAAGACTGAGAGGGTTGTGGTCACTTTCGATACGATGAATTATAGTCATATCACGTATTGATGACCAGATTTCAAGATTGACCAAAATATAGTCAATTCTGCTGGTGCTCAGTCCGTTATTAAAAGTTGGATTACCCTGCTCATCCCCTCGTGTCCTACCATTCACTGCTCTCAACCCGTGTTCTAAACTGAAGGTCTTAAGTTGTAGGGCTGCCTGGGTCCACCGTTTAATAGGGGGTATACTAAGGGGGGGGATTTGCCAGCAGATATCCTCTGCCTCCGTGAGCTCTAGATCCATATGGTCCAGAGGCTCGTAGGAGCAGTTGAAATCTCCGCAAATTAATATATTAGCACCTCCCCTCCAAATACTAACATAGTGTCCCAGTGCCACCACGACTTCTGACGGTTTCCCTCCCGGCTTTCCCCTGGCGTACACGTTAAAAATAATGAGTTCACCAAATGAGGGAGATTTTAACTTGACCCCCAGAATATCCCTTGAATTAATTGCTAGTTGTGTAGTTGTAAATCCATCATCCTGTTTTACCCAAGTGGTCAGTCCCCCCTTAGGTCTTCCTTTATTTGTTTTAGTTGCAGCGATTGCGAAGTGGAGATACCCTGATCTATGTTGGGGTTCTAATGCCCATGTTTCTTGCATACTGACAATCATAAAATTATCAATAAAGGTAGCCCAATCCCTGGAGGCCATCTTATTTTTGAGACCTGCCACATTCCACGAGACCAACAACTGGCTCTCCACATTACTGCTTAAAGGATTGTGAACATTTGTAGTATCTCCTATACTGCTGTTAGCCAGCACTCCCTCTGTCTCTGGTCCACTGGCCTCCACCAGACATCCAGTTTCATTGGCCTTCCCTGAACAGTTACTAGGTGTAAAATAACCTGTGACTCCAGGGACAGCTTCATAGTTGGTTAGACCATGGATTATTGTATCACTTACACGGCTACCTTGGTTGTCTGTTTGTGTGCAGTGGTCAGAATTATTTGGCACATTTATAGTGACACTAGTCGGATCAGGAACTCTATCAGATATACTTGGAACAATGGGTACATTCCCTTCCAAAGCCTCAACCAAACCACCTGCATTCAAAAAATGTGCACCCACTATCTCCTCCCCTCCTGACTGTAGACTTCAATCACAGGCATCCAGACCACTAAAGATGTCAAACCTGTTTGACACCTCCAGTGGAGTGAATGGCACTGGATAGTCCGTGCTCCTATGTACAGTAATACTTGGCCTAGTAGGTACTATATTCCACCCAGGTGTTTCTGCAATTGAAGCTGCATGATGCACATAGGCTGAATTCCTATTATTCATCATAATGGGGAAGTAGGTAGTGGGAAGAGAGTAACCATGGGCAGGTTGGGAAGGAAATACTACAGATCTTGGGTAGAAGTAGGTCAGAGGGCGTGGAATGATGCTACTGTTAAGATTTACCTGAGGCCAATTCAGGATGTAGCGTACTGCATTGTGATCTCTAAAATTGACCACAACCACGTCCCCCCCAATGTCTTTAGGTCTTCCACCCAACCACTGAAGACGGCGTACATGGATTATTTCGCCATCTATGTTGCTGGCAATTGGCCTGTGTGATGTCAGCCAGTGTGTTATTTTATTCTTTAGTTGAAAAAAACCCTCTCTCTTGTTCACTGGGAGCTCTGGTACCCCTGTGAGAATCACTACATATGGTGCGGCCTCTGGCGGAAGATCCGGTAGTGGTCTCCTTGACTGTTCCCCCCGGGTCTGCCTGAGGCCTCCCTCCTCATGTCTCGTTGATCCAATCGGGCAATTGCCCAGATCTCTGGTAGATTTATTATCAGAGATTGTTGGATAACAGTTAGTTTTAACTGTTGCAATGCTTACAGGAGCATTTGTCTGATTAGTAGTGAAATTATTATGAACGGGTTTAGGGGCAGGAACTGTCCCACTCAAAGGGTGACTACTAGAGGACGGGGCGTCTAATATGGGGTTATTTGAAATTGTATTTAAAACTGACACAATTTCGGTGGGTGATGGTCGAGAGTTATTGGCGGATTTAACCGCTAGGGAAGGAACTGAGGCCTGTTTAAGCTCTAAATTAGCTTTTTGTCTAGTAGGGCTTCTCTTCCTACCCAGGTCTGCTTCTATTTTCCCTAATCTGTTCTCCATATTTTTCAATCTTTCCACTATTGCTAGAGTATAAGTTCGCATAATCATCTCAATACTATCCAAAAGATTACTGATATGTATTGTATTAGACCCATTGTCCTCCAAGCTATGTTTAGTGCTATGTTCCCCCTCTGTATGTGCAGAAGTTAACACTGATATAGGAGCATTATCCATTCCAGTCACGTCCGTGAGAACTGCAGCAGTTATAACATTAGTACTAGAGGGGATGGCCTTCTTCCCAAAGTCAGTAAAGCTCAGCTTCTGCTTGGAAGGTTCCATCCTATTGCGTCTCTTCTTGGTAGGTGGTGGACCATACTTTGTAGTTTGTACAGGTTTCTTAGACCTTTGTCGTACTGTCTTAGGAGGAGTGGGTGTCACAGCAATCAGAACTCCAGATGTACTGGGAATACAAATAGGATTATGTGGTGAGTTTGGAATGTCTATTCCAGTAGAACAAGTGCTGGGCACTTCACAATCTCTCAGCAAAAGAGGTACACCATCTGTGAATAAGGTATCATTAGCAAGGTCTGGGGCTAACTCATTATTAGGAATGGCTGCGGGGTTAGGCTCAGACAGTGCCCTATTCTTAATATTTTCAATAGAGCGTCGACGCTCAGCTCGGCGCTCTGCGAGGGAAAGTTCTGTTAAGCCTCCGGATGGTGTCCTAGTAATATAATTATCCAGGGTGCCATTCAATAAAGTCCCCACTCTATAAGCCACCGTTATTATCGGACTCAGCACAATCGAGGACATGTTATAAACTTGACAAGTAGATGTCGTAGCGATAGAGTGTAATAGCAACTTACTATACGCTGAGTTCTTTTAAATCACAGTTTGCCCAGGGGGACGGGTCCAATCCAGTCTAGTAGGTCCTCGGAGGGCCTCAGAGGGCCCGCTCTTTGCCCGGTCTTCGCGCGCGTCCCGCACGCGTCCCGCGAAGCGGGCCTCCCCGATCTATGTAGGCGTCACCTGGCGCTCTCAGCGCTTCAGCTGTACGCGCCGCCGCTGGGGCTGCCGGGAGATTGAGTCCCGGGGCGGCGACGCGATGATTTGGTTCAGGTGCTACTGCTGCTGTACACGGTGTTGGCCCCCGTATGACTCCTGGCGGTGGCGGCTGTGAAAATATCGCCGTGACCCGGGTAAGGTTTGCTGCTTTTCCCGCTGCTCCGCCGGCCTCCCCGATCTATGTAGGCGTCACCTGGCGCTCTCAGCGCGTCAGCTGTACGCGCCACCGCTGGGGCTGCCGGGAGATTGAGTCCCGGGGCGGCGACGCGATGATTTGGTTCAGGTGCTACTGCTGCTGTACACGGTGTTGGCCCCCGTATGACTCCTGGCGGTGGCGGCTGTGAAAATATCGCCGTGACCCGGGTAAGGTTTGCTGCTTTTCCCGAGGAATCGAGGATACGGTCAAACTCGTCTATATTGATAGTTGGTGTTATGGACAAGTCATCGTTGTGGAGTGGGTTGTCCCGCTGTCCAGGAGGTGTTGTCGCTCCCTATGAAATGTTAATGGGAGATACAGTTTAACAGTGGTATCCATGTTTGAGCATGCATTATTTGACTTAACAATCAGAGTGAGGGAGAGTGTACATGATATTTATTTAGAACAATATGCATGCTAGTTACTGGATGGTGATTATTTCTGAGACATCACAGATGTGTGTGTGTACTTGTACGTTGTAATATCACAAGTTGCCTAGGTGAGAAATGTGTCTTGACAGTGTCTACACACAAATGATACCTGTTGTGTTTTGGTTTGTGTTATGTGACTGATGCAGTCCGCCACACCTATTAGGAAATGTTGATGTACTCCGATTAGTATGTGTGTACACTGCATTGTGTGATGGTGGCACCTGCTGCCTTTGTTTAGCTGCCCCTTGTCCCTTTCAAGAAATGGGCCTTTGACTTCTGTGTATGGACAATGCAGACATGTGTAAATATGTGTGGATGGTGTATCCTTGTCAGAGTAGTGACACTTGTGCATAGTAGGTCATCAAGTGTCTTGTTCACATCAGGGGTTGTGTGTACATAAGTTTGTGCCAGGGTGTGACATGCTCCCTTGAGGATGAGTTCCACACTCCGCAACATCAGTGAGGTGTCCTGCACCATGTGAATCTCTTTGTCCTGCAGGCATGCTATCCATCATGCCCTATCACATGCCTTATCAGTGTGGCTCAAGGAGTTGCAGTTTTGCAGGGGCTTGCACATGTGCATGTGTTTCGTGTGCTATTGTTGATGTGTGATGAGTGCCCACTATTAGCACATTGGCAATGTGAGCCTACTTGATGGCATGTTATCATGGACGTCCATGTTGTTATCTGCGCTTTAGCAGCAGGAGACTTCCGCTACAAGCAGCTAAGATGTCCTTGGAAATGTGCCACATATAATTCCAGGATAAGCACATGTTCTGGTGTGAACATGGCCTTTGATTAGAATTCTCTGCTGCATGTTATCAGGCACATTATCGCTACTTTGGTGTCTGTTTCAGGCCGCAGAAGTGGCAATACTTTTCAGAACTTCCTTGATTATATGTGCCGTGTTTTTTCTACAACGTTGCACTGTGTGGGACACATGTGCCTCTAAGTTGCTTTGGCTCCTTGCAATTTGTGTTGTGTGCATTGCGTCTGTCATGTTTATTCTTGCTTCCTGCACTTCTTTGGCATTACCCTTTCAGAGTATGGTGCAGCAAGTATGACAAATTTTGTTGCTATCTGAGCAGACAGTGTCCACACCCATTACACACAGATTTTGTACCACATGTGGAGTGTGTGTGGCAGTGGTGGGCCGTATTGTGCATCATAGCAGGCGCAAACATTCTAGACTCTGCATGAGCGGTTAGATTTTCAAAGGGGGGACTACATACTCCATACAACGATCACAGCGGATATTTGTGCGCATTGTAAAGGGGAACAAGCATGACCGAAGCCTACTTTAGGGTGACAATACATATTGACAGCGCTGTAAAGTTTAAGTCAGTCACATGCCTGTACATGCGCATGGGTCTCGTGGAGCTGACCCCTTTGGACATTCTTAATTCAATTGGGAGGTAGATGTCGTTCGAGAGATCCCAGAAAGGGCTTGTGCAGAGATTGTGGCGTACGCATGGAGGGACAGCAGGCACACCCGCTTCCATAGGCTTATTTAAGATGTTTTACATTGCCTTACCTCACGCCGGCAGAAAGTCAATGCGTGTTTCTACACTGACTCATAGGCATGCACAAGGGTTAAGGGAGAGGGGGCAGACTTTCCTCACATGATTTGGGTGTGACCACTTTAGGCAACTTATTGGACCATACTGATGACAGTATTGAAGGTGCTAACAGCCAAGGAGGTTGATCTGTCGTAGGGGGCTTGGATCCTACATTGCTTCCCACACACGGCTCAACGTGTGCTTGCCGCAAGTTAATGGATAGGGTATTATTAGTGGCCATGAGGGGATATTCCGATGCACTGGAAGGCAAGTGGGGCCACAAGTTTCGACCAATGGGAGTGCCAGTTCACAAAATGTGCAGAGTGTGATGGGATAGTTAGGCTACTACTGGTCAAGGGTACAGTGAGCAAGGGATCAATTGATGCGGCTAGGGCATGGGACCATTTATTTTGCTCATTTGTGGAAGAAGACAGCGAATGCAATGTCAACACTGAGCCAGGTGAGCTGGTACCAGGCTAGTGCCTTTATGGCGCGCAGATGTGACCATTCCACACCATTGTAGACATGCATGATGGGTGAATCTCAAGCAGAAGCCTGTATATTGTGTTTTTGGTGTTTAGCTTCTGGATAACACAGATTACCACAGATTATGCACTGGTAAGGCTATCAAGGAGTACAGAGCAACATGGGTAGTGACATGCCTTGAGGGATTGTGAAATAGACTTTCGTATGGATTAGTGCTGGTGATGTTGGTTTATATGGCCTGTGTTGTTATTTGTTTGGTATTCCCCTTTTTACATGGTTCTTCATATTGATGGTAGTAGAGGAGACATGTCATTGTAACAAGCCAAGGATCCTATGCTCAGAAAAATGAACACCATAGTGAGTGGAGATGAACTAGGGGCCATATTATCAGGATCAGCCTTAATATGATTGTGGCTTTAGCGGCAGGTTACAGCCACTATAGCGGCGGTGTTGTGCTTGATGATCGGCCCTTGTGAATTCCCATGGGAGTCCATGTTCTGGTGTGAACATGGCCTTCTCTGGGAATTCCAAGGGGCATATTTTCAAGGCCATTGGCGCCACTTTAATGGCAGTTTGCAGCCGCTAAGGCAGCAAGGATTTTAATGCTGATCTTGGTAATATGTCCCTAGGTTTGCACAATGCTTAGATCTGAAGATCGAGTTTACGCAGACTTGAGGATTTTAAAATTTTGCAAGTGAAAATTGTACATGCTATGTGTTGACATGGGGCGGGTGAGGGTGGTGTGTATTATGGACAGGGATATGTGTGCATGCAGGTGAGTTGCCTTGGGATGACTGAATGGCTTTCATGGTGCGCCACACATTGCATTTTGCAATGGTGAGCACACAAATAAGGGCAAAATTATCAGAGACAGCATGACAGATTATCGGCACTTGAGCAGCAGAGAACTGCCGCTTAGGCGGGGATCATGGCCTTGATAATATGCCCTAGGGAATTCTAATAGAAGTCCATGTTCTGGTGTGACAATGGGCTTGTATTGGAATTCGCCAGTGCATTTTTTCTGGGCCATTTTCGCCACTTTAGTGGCTGTTTTTTGCCGCTCAAGCAGCTATTATTTTAACGCTGTCCTTGGTTATATGCCCCATAATCCGTCTTTTTGTTGTGACATTGCATGTGTTGTCGGTATGCGGAGTGACTCGTTACGCGGACGCGCAGCGGACTTAACCTAGCCCTGCTCGCACCGCGCACTTTTTGAGCCTGTTTGCTGCTATTTTGTTTCTAAAAGCTGCTATCTGTTTTAAATATTTGTACACCACTTTTTTAATGTTATTTGTACTGTAATCTTTGCGGGGGGATCGCTGCTGCCAGGGACTCTGGTCAGTTGCTTATTCACTTTTTTTATATTGTTTTTAGCCATTGTACTGACGATTGTATTTGACTCTTTCGCCTTCCTCGTGTCGCTTCCTCACTCCTCTGCTGGTGTTAGGGCCGCCCCGTTCCGTCACGGCTGACGTGCCGATTAAGCGGAGGGCAGACCCTTCAACACACAGCATCCCATCCCACTTCCGGTGAGAACGCGCTACGGGCGTTCATCGGAGGGGATTTAAACATTGATGGTGCGGACGCGCAGCGGACGCGCGCAGTGGGCGCGCCGTGCTTAAGGCAAGCCCGTCTGCGCCCGTCTGCGCCAAGTCCGTGCCTAGGGCCCATGATTCTGTTTTATGGCCCCCACCAATAATGAAATACACCAGTAGGGTGTTGCGTGCCCTGGATAAACAAATGGGGGAGTTTTGCTGTGTTCTGCGTCCTGGGGTCAGCACAGCTGGCTGTGCTTGTGGGTTCGTCCTTCCCTCCCCCAAACCAGTTGCGGCATTGCAATTCCCCCAGCATCCAGTGAATGACATCACACAGGAACAATCTATGCTCCTTGGTGGTCTTATCAATGCTAGGTCATTGGGTAAGCACAAGTACGAAATCGCCCACAATATAGAATGCCTGGGTTTAGATATACTATTTATAACAGAGACCTGGGCAGATGCTGCATCAGATCCCGACTTCATTACTGCTACACCCGTTGGGTTCTGAGTTATCAGAGAGGACAGGTCCTCTAAATGAGGAGGTGGAGTTGCTAGCATTTTCAGGGATAATTTTTCGGCTATACACCATTCTGCTTCCACTCATTCCTATGAAGCCTCCCACTTTTCATTTACACTCAATCCCAAAGTGACCTTCAAGGGAATTCTCCTCTATCGTCCTCCAGGTACTCGTAACACCTTCTTAACCAATTTGGATAGTCTGCTCGAGCCAGTTATTTTAAATTCAGATTTTACTTTTCTTGGAGATTTTAATTTCCATTTAGAGGATCTAGAAAACAAAGATACAATGGGGTTATTGGACACCCTAAGACCATTTAGACTCACTCAATTGGTGCAATCACCGACACACACAGCCGGGCATACGCTGGACGGCGTTTTTTCATCAGCCCATGGCCTTACGGTTAAGGAAACTCTTCCGCTAACCTGGTCAGATCACTCACTAATTAAGTTCAATCTCCCTTTCTCCAGGGTGGGAGAGGGTGACACCACTAAACGTCCAGCCTTTATCGAGAAAGCTTGGAATAAATTGGACAACCTATCCCTTGATATTTATTTAGAAACCTTTCGCCCTCCCCCTCAGAACCAGGTAGACCTAGCCGTTACCAACTACACGAACTGGATTCTGGGCGCCGAGATACGGGGAGCCAGATGATTCAGAACTCGGCAGCCCGCCTTTTATCTGACATCCCCAGACACTGCTCAGTCTCCAACGAAATTCGTAAACTTCATTGGCTCCCCGTATCTCGGCGTATTGAATTCAAGACTCTATGTATCGTATTTAAAGCTCTGCATCACCTAGGTCCATCTTTTTTGCAGGATCTTTTTATGTGGTACCAACCAACTAGACAGCTTCGGTCCTTATGGGCACGACTTTTGTCAGTGCCAAGAATTCATACGGCACACTGGGGAGGCCGCAGTTTCTATTATGGTGCATCAAAATTGTGGAACTCTCTTCCCTTTCAACTCACAAATGCTAGCTCCTTGACTGTTTTTAGAAAGCAACTAAAAACCTGGCTCTGTCAGTATTAGGGGTGAGGTTGTGGCTGGTTTTTTGTCCTAGCGCCAAGACACCTCCGGGTATATGTGCGCTCTTATAAAAATTTTGAACATAACATAACATAACTTTCTCATCTTGATGTACACAGTGCTGCGTTGCTTGTACAGGCAAGGGGGCACTTTTGTAGTACAGGCATGCGGTTGTCACCATTGCCTCATCACCGCACTTATCCAAATCTTCTTCTGCAGTCGGCAACTCCCATGTGGCAAAATGAGTATGCAGTGTGAATGTGACTGGTCACGTGCACAAGTACACATGCCAGCAACAGGCTCAGCACAGCTGCAACATTGTACATGTGTCTGACTCGTGTCCAAGGTTCTGTGTGGCCCTCCAAGTCACCCTTGTTGACCATGCACATCCTTGCACTCAAGTCAGCCACTTGTGCTATTTTGCAGGTGTGCTGTTCTTGCTGTTGGCATGCTTACACGTGCATGTGATCAGTCACATTCACACTGCATACTCATTTTGGCACCTTGCGGCCTTGTCGAGATGATTTGGATATAGGTTGTGATGGTGCAAGGTGTGCATTTTGTGAGCATTGTGCGTCTCTACGTGATGTGGCCTTTTGGTATGTGATGTGGCACTTATTTTGTGGTCTGATGATGTAGCTAGCCTGTGTTTTTCTGAGGTTTCAGTGCACATTTGGATGTCAGTGTGTCCGTCAAAGAGTGTGTAGCAATGTTTATGTGTGTCCATGCCACCATACACAGGGCTATCTGGGACCTGAACCACAGTAATTGTGGGTATGCAATGCTATTTATTATACATGTGTGCCATTGTGGCCATCCACCCCCGTCCACCCACTCCATAGTTTGTACTCACCCTGTGGTTGTGTCTGTTGACCTGCAGCGGTGTCCCAACCCGGCACTCCAACCACCGTCTCATCTGTGATGACTTGCGCCACCAGTTCCTCCTGGTCATCCAGCTCAAGCTGCGGCGCGGGGCTACCACCTCCGGTGGCCATGGCTGCCCTCCGGTTGGCGGCCATCTTCTCCTTGGTGTTCTTCTTGCTGTTGTTCCAGCGTTTTTTCACCTCCTCCACGGTCCTCCTCTTCCTCTCTCCCACAGCATTGACCTTAGCTGTGATCTCCTCCCAGATGCGTTTCTTTCTGGACAATGGCACTGTCTTCCTTATGAAGAGCTCCTGCTGGTGTTCAGCCACCAGGCTATACAGGACCTGATTCTCCTGGTGGCTGAACCTGGGGTTCCTCCTCCTCTTTTCCTTCCCCTGGATCGCTCCCTGCTCCTCCTGGCTGGCTGTGGGGTTCGCTGCGGTCTCTGCGCTTGGTCCTGCTTCCTCCATGTCTCTGGTCTGCTCTGCTCTCTGGTCACTGGATTCCATTTTTTTTCCAGCTTGGGGGCCTTTTATAGTGCATTTTTCCGCTTGCTGCATGCAAAATGCAGGCCTGTTGTCAATTTTCAGGCTAATTTTTGAGTTAAATTGCTTATCTCTACTTTTCACGGCTTAGCATGCGTTTTTTTATCGCCTGCGCTTAGATTTTATCGGCATCACTAAGCGCCGGAACTGATTGTTATCGCTGGCTAGCGGCGCCTTGTTAATACGTCGCTACGGCGGCGATAAACAGAGGACTTCGCCGGCGATAACATTTTTCGCGCTAACAGCGCTAAGCGATAATTATCGCATTTTCTTGTTGATATGCCCCCAAGTATCCAAATCAGTCCTCAGACCGTACCAAATGCAAACCAAAATAGGTCCTCAGACCGTGCCAAAGACAAACCAAAATGGTATCATATCCACAAAGACCCAAAACAAACTCACCTGGTGCACACAGGTCAAACAAATGTATTCTCTACTGCTGACTCTTCGAACCAAACGGTCAGATCCAAGGTTTCACCGTTCAGGATCCCAGTTGGGATGACCACTGGGTGAGGCACCAACCGGCCAGACAGATGGGGCAGCTGCGAGTTCAGGATTCTCTTGAGCAGGGATCCCTGGTCAGACCATCCGACCCGACAATGGCCCGACGTTCACATACCGAGGATGGGTCACCCGATGGAGTCCATGTTCGGGCGCCAACTGAGCCAATTAGGGCCACCCGTGTCACTCGTGACCACCTCTTAGCCTTCCATACAAATGCCCATTTCTGCCTTGTGCCTTTTTCTGTTCTTCTGTCTCTCTTGTGCCCGTTTTCTGTCTCTGTGCCCTTCCCGCCGCTGCTGCCCCTGCGCCCCCTCCCCACCTGCCGGTTCCCGCTTCCTGCCTCCCAGCTGCGCTTCCCTCCCCGCTCCCCTACTTAATAGCCGCAGCGAGCGCGCTGCTGGCGTGGCAAAGGAAAGCCCGTCTGCACCCATCCGTGACCCGACTGCGACCAGCGCCATGAACTCTGGATCTACGACCCCCCCACTACTACAACTCCGCTGCCCTCCTCGCACTCAATCCCGGAGATCGACACCGAATGCCACCCACGGCCAGTTCTCCTGTCTACACTGCCGACAATCCTTCACCATCAACAGCCCCCCGTGACCACTGAACCCACGCCGGACTCCCGCACCACCGACGCCCTGACATGCATCCTCCTCAATGTGCGCTCCCTCCACAGACATGCCACAGAGATCTGGGACCTGCTCGACACCCTCTCTCCAGATGTCACCTTCTTCACGGAAACATGGACCAACACCACCTCCGCCCCTGCCATCACCACCGCCATCCCCGATGGATACAAGATCCAAAGAAAGGACTGCCCCCACCGCCCAGGAGGAGGACTCGCCATCGCACACAAGAGCTCCCTCCGTCTCTCCACCTCCAGCATGAGTGACCCCTCTCCAACACAGAGCACCTCCACTTCCAGATCCAAACCAGCCCCAGAACCATGCTGCACAGGACCCTCATCTATAGACCCGCGGCCCTCGTCCCTCTAACACCACCACCATTGCGGACCTCGTCACACCCCACGCCATCGCCTCCATGGACTACATTCTCATTGGAGACCTGAACTTCCACCTCAACAATCGACTCCATCACCCTTCTTGACAACCTCGCCAACCTCGGACTGAAGCAGCTCGTCACCACCCCCATCCACAGAGCCAGACATACCCTCAGCCAACAGCCATATCTTTGCACGAGGGACAAATATCCACCTCAGCTACACCACACAGCCCCTCTGGACAGACCACCACTGCGTACACTTCACCTTCACCACCACCAGCACACCCATACCTGCCCCGCGTCCGCCACAAAGGAACTGGAGCAAGATCACAGAGGAACACCTCAACACCACCCTCCTCCATGACCCCCCTCTGCCACGACCGACGGCAACTCTGCAGGCAAAGAACTACACCACAGGATCACCAGCTGTGCTAACAAGCTCGCACCCCTCCGCCTCCCCGTCAAACAACGCCCCCTGAAGGTAGCCTGGTTCAACACCGACCTTCAAGAAGCCAGGCACTCCTGCAGATGCCTTGAGAAACTCTGGCGGAACAGGAAAGCCACAGAATACCGGAACAACTACAGGAATGCCATGAATGAATACCAACAGTGCATAAGAGCCACCAAGCGGACCTTTATCAAGAACAAAATCCACACAAACGCAAATAATGCAAAAGATCTTTTCAACATCATGTAGCAGTTCACTAAAACCCCCAGCGAAGCCAAGGATGCCTCACCATCTCAGGACCTCTGCAACAAGCTCAGCTCCTACTTCCACCTGAAAATCAAAGCCCTCTATGACAACTTCAGAGAACAGACTCTGGACACCACCCCCCCTCTCTAACACCGACAACCAGCCGACCATCACCACCTGGAAACCTGCCACCACTGAAGACACCGCAACATCCATGAAGGAGCCCCTACTGACCCCTGCCCACCACACATCTACCACTGAGCCACCACCACCATAGCACCCGAACTAGGCCGGCTCATCTACGCCTCACTCGAATCCGGCATCTTCCCCGATGACTGGAAGTGGGCAGAGGTCAAGCCCCTCCTAAAGACAACCTTGGCTGACCCAACGGACCTGAAAACTACCAGCCCATCTCTCTTCTTCACTTCACAGCCAAAGTCAAAGAGAGGTTCATCAGCACCCAGCTGACCACCTTCATCGAAGAGAACGCCATCCTTGACTCCTCCCAGCCCGGATTTCACAGCATTCACAGCACTGAGACCACCCTCCTTGCCGCCACCGATGACATCTGCATGCTACTCGACCAGGGCCACACTGCGGCCCTCATCCTAATAGACCTCTCCGCAGCCTTCGACACCATCTTACACCACACTCTCGCAGCCAGACTCCATGACACCGGTATACGAGGAACCACCCTCGACTGAATCTGCTTCTTTCTCTGCAGCAGAACCCAAAGGATCAGGCTCCCTCCCTTCTTCTCCGAACCTACAGAGATCAACTGTGGAGTACCCCAAGGATCCTCACACAGCCCCACGCTCTTCAATATCCTTATGGTCCCCCTCGTCGCCATAGTCAGGCAGCATGGGCTCAGCATAGTATCTGAGGCCGACGACACCCAGCTCATCCTCTCTCTCACGAAGAACCCCAAAGACACCAGACTCAGCTTCCAAGAAGGAATGAAAGACGTCGCAGCCTGGATGAGCGACAGCTGCCTAAAACTGAACTCAGAGAAGACAGCAGTCCTCATCGTTGGACCCTGCCCCACTGCGTGGGACAGCTCCTGGTGGCCCCCTATCCTCGGAAACCCACCTACCCCGGAACCTCAGCATCATTCTAGACTCCTCTCGGGCCTTGACGCGCCAGATCAACGCCGTCGCCTCCACCTGCTTCAACTCCCTCCGCATTCTACGCAAGACCTTCAAGTGAATCTTCCCGAATGCAGAAAGACCGTCACCCACACACTCATAACAGCAGACTTGACCACGGCAATGCCCTCTACACCAGAATCAACAAAACTCTGCAACACTAGCTCCAAACCATCCAGAACACCTCAGCCAGACTCGCCCTCGGAACGCCACGACATGAGCACATGACCCAGCACCTACAAGACCTCCCCTGGCTCCCCATCGTGAAGAGAGTAACCTTCAAGCTACTCACCCACACCTACAAATCTCTCCACAACATCGGACCCAAATACCTCGACTAAAGAGTCTCCTTCCACATACCCAAAAGGAACCTCCACTCCGCCCACCTCGCCCTGGCAGAGACCCCATGCATCCACAGGACCAGAGCAGGCAGAAGAGCCTTCTCCTACATCGCAGCAAACACCTGAAACGAGCTCCCAGTCGACATCAGACGCTCTCCCACTCTGCACACCTTCAGGAAGAGCCTCAAGGCCTGGCTCTTCGACTGATCCAGAGCTGCACACTCCTACCCCCCAGCACCTTTAGACCCTCACAAGTGAGTAGCGCGCTTTATAAACTCCTGATTGATTGATTGATTGATTGAAAGTCGGTCAGACAGGAGAGAATACAAACCAAGTATATTTTATTCAAGTACACTTGAGCGGGTCCAGTCTGACCAGCCTCCTAGGATTGCTGCAGAGGGACTGACTTCAACAAACATAGAGATACATTATGTACGTTCCTGACCCAGGAATTTCCCGCCCATAATGGAAATCTACTAGCCGGTGCAGTTAAAACAAAGAAGTACAGTAAGACAAGTCTCAACTCTGAGACCAGGCACACATTCTCTTTATGTCAAGGTCGTTCTACTCGTGTCTTTCCCTAGGCTAGTGGAAGAAAGCCTCTATCTATGGGAAATACCATCATCCTTAATACCACCAAATAAATACTAAATGAAACAATGCCACAAAACAACTGCCAAGAACTGGCAAAGACAATATGTCTGGCTTTCACTTCCTATCACCTGGAAACATAATTGCTGCATGCCAGTGTATACATGCGTTGTCACATTTAACAATAATATAAAGTGAGCAGCATTTTCTTACTCATATTTCTCCTGCGTGTTTAGTGTTGCATTCTCCTTCTTCCCCTTGTTTTAGTCTCACCTGTGGGTAGAGTGGGTTAGCCCAAGTCTAAGAGGGCTATATGACGAGTAGAGAGTGGGCTGTTCGCATAGTGATTGAATTGCTGCAGTAAGTGGAAGGAGTAAGGGGAAGAGGGTTCAAGTGATATAACAGGTGTGGACCACCGAATAGGGATACTGTTAGCTGTCAGGGGTGCTATCAGTGGGTATAAAGACACTCTGGGTGGGTAGCTGCATGCAAGCTGGGTAAGAACCCTGTCGATAGGTGGGGGAACTCATGGTGGGTCGCTGTGCTGATGGGAATAGGGACCCGGTCAATAGGGGCACTCTTAGAGGGTAAAAGTGCTGGTGGTGGTTTAGGGCAGACCAGGTGTGTAGTTGTTGTCTTGTTTGGGTAGGCTCTTAGGATGTGGTTAGGCGAAGTAAGAGGTAGTGGCGACAATGCCCTTGTGTCGGGCAATAGCTGGTTAGGTAGGGGCATATTAGGCCTTGCTGGTGATAGGGCAGGGGTTGGTGAACAGCTGGTAAGTAAGAGGGGTAGTGACACCTATGTGGTTCAGTGGGTGGCAGGAGGGCAGCGTCTCTCTAGGGCTCCATACTCACCACCTTTGAGAGTTTGAGGGAGAAGCGTAGTGGCTGGAGATGCTTCCATCCCACAAAGGCAGGTCCCTCCTTCTTCAGCACAACAGTGGGCCCGTAGACAGGATTAGTATCCTCCACCATGGCCTCCCCGGTAACACAAACAGATCGACAAGAAACAACTCTAAACAAACCCCAAGGACCGCCACAAGGCACCTCCTCAGTCTTGAAGCATAGACGACCTGCTCCTCAGCACCTCGACTTCCGCTCCAGCCCTCCCCTCACCCCAGCAGTGCTGTGCTGGAGGTCAACAAGCACGGAAGTAGGAGCTCAAAGAGAGAGAGAAACTCTCAGGCAAAAGTGAAAGCAGCAGCTCCCCTCGGTGCCCTGCCCAGGAAGGAGGAGCTGTGGCTGCCTAAGTTGCAGGGTGAGAGTAGTGTAAATACCCCCCGGCACTGAATAATAAGTCCTCTGAGAGGTTTCACTGTTGTGTTTCAATGTTGTAAGAAAAAGCTATTTGGTTTGTTTCAATGAAAGCTTTATTGATACTTGTTGTTTTCACAAACGTTGAAAACTTCATTTCCCAGTGCATTTCGGCGGTATTGCCTTCATCAGGGGATGTTCGAATGCTGGTAGTGAGGGAAACTTGCAGTGTCTGCCGTAAGCTGAGCGTAATCTCGCAATACCGCTGAAATGCATTGGGATCGCATAATATCATGATTACTCAGGATTGTATGTTACTCACAATGAATTCTGGGAAATGAAGTTTTCAACGTTTGTGAAACAACAAGCATCAATAAAGCTTTCATTGAAACAAACCAAATAGCTTTTTCTTACAACATTGAAACACAACAGTGAAACCTCTCAGAGGACTTATTATTCAGTGCCTGGAGGACATACCGCACGTGCATTGGGATGCACCAATATCATATCATTTACACTCTCGTTCGGTGAGTGATACTCCGGAGCACGAGACAACTATAATAACAAGGCCAACATAAAGACAGGTAGTGCGCGCGCTATACCCCTTTGCTCACGGTAGTGTAAATACCCTGCGCACCACAAGATGCAACTTTACAGTGCAATGCCTCCCTCTGAGACAAATAACAGGAGTCAAAAAGGATGTGTACTTTATTCGTCTCAGAATTATTATTGTCTAAATAGGTTGCACAACGCAAAAGCAAATATGCTAGTGTAGTGGTTTTAAAAAGAGAACGCACCAGTGATGCCAGACTAAGAAAAACAAGAGACTTCCACAATGATGAAACACAGGCAAAGAACTAGAAAGTAGCGCCTGTGTGCCTAAAAGCAATCACAGGCAGACACTGAGGAAGTGACCGAGCCCAGGAAGGTTTGGAGGGCGGGGCCAGCGGCAATGTGGAAATAACAGAAACAACAAGATAAAGGTACGCAAGCAGCGTGCGCGTCACTGCTCACTCCCAAGGCAGTACTCCATGGGAGTTAACATTAAAAAAAATGTGGGACATGCAACACCCATCAGCCATTACCACATCTCATTTTTAAATGACACAAAAATAAGCCAATCCTAAGCAAAGTCAGACTCCACAAATTAGATACAACGGATCGCCTACAGCGCAATTTGTTTAGGTTCGACCTAAAAGGAATAAAAGGAATAAAAAAATATTCTCCGAAAAGTTGTTACTGGCAGATGTGAATAGGTGTGTAACCTGTAGACGTTTTGTGAATTTCTAAAAGGGATAAATCTACACTAACAGAGAACATAAAAGTCTGGGGTGCAGGTTTACTTTCTTTCTGTGAGAATGAGGCTCCTTGTATTAGAGGTTAGGACTGTGAGATGGTGTTGATTCCTGTAATAAAGTATTATAAACATGAAGCTCAACAGTGCACATGTATCGAATCAAAATGGTGACTGCAAACATGCAGTAGTTGCTACTGACATTAAGCGTCTTGGTAGCTAGGCAACGTGCCATTTCCCTCAAAGGGATAACTGCATATTAATGATAACCCATCTCACATTCATTTAGTTTTTATTACAGTCAATTTGCCCGCATCTCAATAAAATAAAGAACAAACAAACTAAATATGAAAATAGTATATTATCAAGTAATGGAGTACTACCAATACTATTCTGCCCCTGGGTTCTGAGAATTATTGTGACAATCTTACTGACCTTGTTAATTACTGTGGATCGTGCATATGAATGTAGAACTTACCAATTCTTACTGACTTCGAAAATCAACCTTTCTCACTGATTTTGATAATCACAGCAATTTGTGCCTATTGTATGTTGAGCACCGTTATTTTCTTTCCCTTACAATTTTCTGAGATGGAATCAGATTTCATATCTCCTCTTATAGTGTGGTACCATGGTGGGTGAAGGGTTCTTTAGAGTTATGATGATCCTTCTAATATTATGTATTTTTTTTTTAATTACAGCCCTGAAGAAGTCGAGGTATGAATTACCTATTGACGAAACACGTGTTGGCTGTATTGAATCAAAAATGCTGAACTAATATATGCTGACCGCATGAATTGGATTGAACTTTTGGCTGTATGAAAACTATTTTGGATCTCATGTGACCCGAACTGTTGTTTCTGTATTGAAAGTGGACATCGATAAAGTTCTGTTTACAACATTATTGACTTTTGGACTACACAAGTGTGCTCAAATTGGATTCTTTTTGCTCAAATCCTGTCAACCACCAGCTTTGCATCGTGTTATATTATATGTATTTGTAAAGCGCACAATCTCCCACCAGGGTGTGTATGCCTAGCTGTGCCTACAGTAGGTTAGTTAATTGAAAAGCCATGTCCTTAGCTTCTTTCGGAATTCAAGAAGAGAGGAGGGGGCTCTGATGTGGAGTGAAAGGCTGTTCCACGCTTTAGGAGTGATGTAAGAAAATGCCCATCCTCCAGATCTGGTGTATGTGTGGGATATGTGCGAGTAGGAGTCCTGTGGAGTGGACGTGTGTGGGTGGTTGGTGGAAGGAGATACAACTGTTCATGTAGTTAGGGAGTAAGTTGTGTAGTGCTTTGAATGTGTGTGTGAGGAGTTTGAAATTAGCACGTTTATATCAGGAGCCAGTGGAGTTCCCTGATGTGTGGTGTGATGTGAGTTACTGCGTGAAAGTTTTGTGTTCTTGCAGAAGATCACTACTTCTGTCCTGTGGGTGTTGAGCTTGAGACGGTTGATTTCCATCCGTTAGCAACTTCAGTCATGCATGCCGTTAAATTCTTTCTTGTACTGAGGGTCTTGTCCGAGAAAGAGAGATGGTGTGATGGTGGTGTGACTCTACAGATGAGTTTGCGGGCTTTGAGCAGTAAGGTGCCAGACTGACAGCTTGTGTTCTTTCTGATAAGAAGGAGCAGATCCTTGGATGCCAATCTCATGCATGCACCTGTGAGGGTGTTAGACCGTGTCAAATGCTGCAGAAAGGTCCAGTAGAATGAGGGCTGATCTGTCTCCTTTGTCAAGTATCAAGCAGATGTTGTCTGTGGCGGCCATGAGTGCTGTTTCTGTACTGTGGTTGGGTCTGAACCCAGACTGTGCGGCATTGAGGACCTGGTGGCAGCTGAGGTAATTGGTTAGGCATCAATTGATTAGTTTCTCTAAGACCATTCCTGGATATGTTAGGCGAGAGATGGGTCTGTAGTTGGAAAGTGTGGAAGGGTCAGCGGAAGCGTCTTGAGCAGAGACATATTTCCAGGTGTCCGGGAATGTGGCTGATTCGATGGAGGCATTGAGAATGGGTGTTAGTGCTTTGCTAATTGGTAGGAGTCATTTGGTTGATCTGTGGTGGGGGCAAGGGTTAGATAGGGTCCCTGAATGGATGGTCTTCATCGTAGCAGCAATTGCGTATGTGGTGATGGCAGGCCACAAGATCAGGGTTCGTTCTTCGGGTGTGATGGGAATCTGAGTTGTGCCGGTGAACGGGTCCAGTTGCAGGCCAAAGCTGCTGTACATGGAAATTATTTTGTTACAGAAAAATTCTGAGAGCTTGTTGCAAAGGTCTTGTGCGGAGGTGATGTTGCTGGAAGTGGCAGGAGGTACGGCAACATTTTTTATGGTTGTAAAGATTTCCTTCCTGTTGTTGGTTCCGGTGTCGATGTGATCTGCAAGAACTGTGTGCTTGGTGTTCCGCATCTGCTGGTGGTAGCGTCTTAGGGATGATTGGAATATGTCTTTGCCTGTGGTGTCTTGACTTGTTCTCCATTTGCGCTCCAGTTGCTTGGAATGTCATTTCGGCAGCCTGACTTCCTTTGTGTACCAACTCGCCTGTGGTTGAGCTCTTGCCGTTAAGTTGTGCTTGAGGGGAGCCAGGGTGTCAGTGCATGTGATGATGCAGATGTTGAGGTTCTTGATGGCTTTTGGAGACTTGCTGGTGTGCTTAAGTCAGTGCATGGAGAGCAAGGAAGGCCACTCCTCTTCTGTGATGCTTTTCAAGCTGTGGCAGGCAATTCAGGTGGTGGTAGGTCTGTTGTGGTGTGGGATGGAGCTTGCTGAAACTGACAGGGGCATGTTCTGTTCAGGTCATAGTTGCTGGCTTGTCAACTGTGATGTTGCTTATTGAGGAGAAAAGTGGGTCTAATAGGTGTCCAGTGGTGTGTGTGGGTTTGGTAATGTGCTTGGTGAAGCCAAGGTTTTCAAGGTTTTCTAGAAATGCCATAGAGTTTGGGTTACTGCTGTCTTTTAGGTGAAAATTAAGGTCTTCAAGGAGAATTAAGGTGGCGGCATTTATGATGAGGGGTGCAACGAAGTCCGTGATGCTGTTTACGAAATTGGTGTGTGGTTCTGGTTGTCTGTTTATGACCGTTCCACCCAGGGAAAAGTTGGCTGTCATGCGTATCTTGAAAGTGAGGTGTTCCATGTAGCTGGTGGGCACATCTGTGTAGGTGGCGCAACTAATGATATCTTTGAATATGATGGCTACTCTGCCTCTGGGCTTGTGCTGATGTTTTTGTCTGATGATCTTGTAGCTGGCGGGGATGACTGTAGCCATGTTTTGTGCAGAGGTTGAGTTTATAGTGGTGCAACTGTAGCTGGCAGCACTGGTAGATGCTACTGTCATTGTCCGGTTCTACCCTTCTGCATTAGCACTGGCATTTACATACCAAGCTGGCCCTTGGCCAGAGAGATGGGATTAATCCATGTTTTGATTTTTTTGGGAGGGCATGCTGGTTTCAGCACCATTTTTAGAGAAGGTAGTATGAAAGGGGAACTTGTGCAGGCAGAATTGTCTGATTTTAGTTATCTTTTTATTAAGGCATTTTATACAGCACCAATTGTCAAATTTGAGTCATTTTAGATTGCTTATAACAAATCATTGTCTGCACTAAGAGGCCAGACATCGGGAATTTAAAGTCCAATCAGTAAGGGGCAGTCCCAATCTGATATTCTTTAGTCACTTTCCACAGCTGCATGGACATCAACCGTATGAGGTCTGGAGGAGTTAAATTTTCAGGGCTGCTCTAAAAGAGAAATAGTTTGGTCCTTCTCACAGACTTGGGCTTAATGCTTTGCACAGTCTTGCCCCCAAGCCCTGCTTCCATGATTGATTTAACTGAAGGCTCATTGACAAATCGCATTTGATCAATACATGACATGAATAGAGCAATTATAATCTGGATGATAGCTTCAATTGAAAATTATTATCTATTTTTATTTATTTACTGTACCTGGTAAAAACAAGATGAAGTCACTGGGTCTAGCTGGGGCATCAATAAAAGAGCTTATTCAACTAAACTCCAGACGCTTTTAACTGCTTTTTTAGGATAGGAGGAGTGACCATCTCTATAGGCCATATGGAGGAATTCCAATTGTGCAGTTTACTTTTGATCATCACAATCTCAGTTTTATCTGAGTTCAGCTTCAACTGATGACATTTCATCCAATCGCGATTGTAGAGCATGGTGCTCCGGAGGAATTCTGTAGATTCCGCAGAGTTATCAATGGTGAAGAGTAGCTGCATGTCATCAATGTAATTATATATTTTTACCCTACGCTTCTGCAGATTATGCACCAGTGGACGAATGTACATGGAAGGGAGCAAGGCGGACCGACTGAGAACAGTCTGAGAGAAAAGATATCAGCCAATGTAATGCTAGCCCCTGCAGTCCAGCGGCCATGGCTCAATCAATTAAGATGTCATTGTGCACTGTGTCAAAAGCCACTGATAAGTCCAAAAGAACTAAAGTTTGAGCGGGACCTTTATCTGCTTCCTCTCTCATATCATCAACTGCGGAAAGTATGACAGATTCTGCAGAATGGGCTGGTCGAAAACCCGCCCATGAAGTAGAGTATTAAGGCATAACAGTTCCTTGGTATTTCAATGACAATTGGGCACTGCAAAATGTGGCATTAGCAAGTATAAAAGTTGGATGGCACAGTTGAATCACACACAAGATGATACTGCACAATATGAGAGCAGACCACATAATCTTTGCATAATGGCAGTTCTGTGCTGTATGTGTGCTGGTGTCTGAACAATAATTTCAAAGCACCAGACTGTGTACCCACAATGGCACAGAGATAGTTTGTGAATACATACACTTTAAGAGTGAGTGAGACATGTGAAGTCATTTTGAAAATGCTGGAACAGGAAGACACAGTGATTCATTGAGTGCCACAAAACATTCACGCACTTAGAGAGAATCAGTGAACTTTACAAAATAATTTTGGAACTTCTGACACATTAAAATAATCAATCCCTGAAGATTGTTTTATCCCTTTCCTTATATTATTTTGTCTCCCAGTGAGAAATAGTGGTAGATTACTACAGACAATTAAAAATGTAATTGTGACTTTCACGCTTTCAAAGCGTGAACGTCATATAACGGGAATATGTTAAAGAAACACAATTCGATTTATCTTTAAGTAGCCAAGCATATATACTATCACGATGTTCCATACCTGAAGAAGAGAAGCACAAAAGAAATGTATTTTGTATGCACAGAGGAAATACTTCGAAAATTGCCCCTCTGTATGGCTGCTGTTGCTGGAAAGGGTGAGCTCCATGGTTGTAGTTAGTGAACCTCTTGAGCTGGCCCACCAGGAGCATTCGAGGCTATATTGCCTGTGTGCTTATTTGGGATATCGTACTCCTGGGACCTGTGGCATGGAGTTGCGGCCGGAACGTCCTGGTCTTTGCTGGAGATCCAGAAATTAGTCAAACATATTTTCCCTAAGTGAATATGGTCAATGGAGAGTTGCCCTGTAGATTTCAAGATCTTTCAATGAGAAAACTGGCTTTATTGCTTTGAAATTCCAAAAGAGAAATCTCAATTATGAGCCAAAATAAGGCTTCCCAGATGTTATGAAGTCATCAAAAGAAGGTTCAACAGGTTGTCGAATCAAGCTTCTTTTGGCTTCCAATAAGCCTTGTCAAGTACCCAAATCTGGCTGGACCTGCTCAGGTAAATTGAGTCCCAAAAATATTTTTACGTCCCAATATCCAAATTGTGACTCTGTGAACAACTTTTAAGTTAGTGCCCTGGAGTAACAGGAAAGGGACACGGAGGGGCATATCTACAAGCCCCTATCGCCACCAGAATGGCAATTTTTTAACGCTGTGGTGGCGATACGGGTTTTGCCTTATTTACAAGGCAGCGTTAAGCCACTTAAGGTGGCTTAACGCTGCCATGTAAATAATGCACCCTTTCACGCTATAATAAGTGTGACAGGGGTGGGAAATGGGTGTTCAACACCCACTGATTTTGACGCTCTCCCATATTTACAAGAATGGCATAATTATGGGGCGGCGCCAAAATTAAGACCAGCGAAAACATGGTCTTAGCAGGGTGTAATGATGAGAAATGCTTTATTTCTCCTTGTTTTTGCTGTTTTTATGTGTGTTGCATTGTGCAGCACACATAAAAACCGCAAAACACCACATATGATTGTTTATGTACAGGAAGGTGTCCCTTCCTGCACATAAACAATCATTTTAAAAATTACGAGTTGCATCTTCTATGTGTGTTGCACAAAGCAGCACACAAATAAGTTACAAATCGCCATTTAAGATTCTTTATGTGCAGAAAGGAACCCTTCCTGCACATAAACAATCATTTTAAAAATGACAAGTTGCAACTTCTATGTGTGCTGAAGGAAGCAGCACACATAAAACTTACAAATCGCCATTTAAGATTGTTTATGTGCAGAAAGGGACACCTTCCTGCACATAAACAATTGTTCCCACAATGCAGGCACCCTTGCGCTATGGTGCAAGGGTGCATGCGTTGGCGCTAGGCAGCTGAAATCAGCGCCATCGCAGAGGGAAATGCAGGGCTGCACCAAATTGTTGTAAATTTGTTTAGCCCTGCGTTGCAGAAGTGGCAGAGCACAGCGTCAAGCCAAGAAGGCTAACACCGTGCTCCCTCCCCTCTTTGCAAATATACCCCATAGTACTCTAAACAAATAGATTTGTCGCTAACTTTGTTTTGTCAGCATCTCTTTTGGACGTTGAACCACTTTAAGCTTTTTAAACCAAATGTCTGTGATTGGATAATTAATTAAGGCTAATGGAAAGCAAAACACATTGAAAATGACAGCATTGAAATATACATCACTAATTAAAGGGTAACATGCAACATCTATAGTCTTTAAATGGAGACACTGTTCCTGGAGAGAGAGAGGGCAAAAGAAAGAGAGAGATAAAAATGAAACGAGAGGCCTAGGCTTAATATAAGACCCAACTACTTTAGGATTATGTGTGTGGGGGGGGGCATACCTTAGTTTCTCTTGTTGCCCTCACACACCCCGAAGGATGTCATGCTTCATCATTGGGCGTTTGCTCCTCGTCGGGCCGGCGCTGCAATGCCCTACGGGTCCCCCGAAGGGTCACTTTAGCGGAGATCTTTTAGAGAAAACGCCGTTTGGTGCATGCGGGTGTGTGGTTTGGGTCCTAATAAAAAGATGTGTGGTGATGGGGTGTGTAAGTGACGTGATAGCCTAAAAATGTCTAAGGGTTACTGGGATAAGGTTTAATGTGAATAGCACCCTTGACATAATAAAAAACCCGTAGGTTGGGTGTTACCTTATTGAAAATAATGTGCCAACAGGTAACTAGTGTGTGGTCAAGCGGTCGACATGTTTCGCGCCCCAATGGTCCAAAAAAGGATCCCTGGCGCTTCCTCAGGACCAAAGAAGAGAGTGAAAGTGAAAGTGCACTAAGGGATACTACCCTCAGTTACTATCCGGGCGTAAACTTCAAGGTAGCACTGCTCTCAGTGTGAGAGTCAGGTCGCTCCAGGATAGACAGCCTAGGTAAATATGGAAACAAAAAGAAAAAAGGGAGAACATCCTATCTATTAAAGAATGTTCACCTATTCAGGAGATTCAAAAAACGAGTGCATAATACAAATATGTACAGAAGGGATATCACCTCCACTCACGGGTGGTGGCGTGATGGGGTCTCAACGGTAAGCTTCCAGGTGCCTGGGCCAGGGAAAGGGGCCTGGGAGGGAGACAGCCCGTCGCCGACCGGAGTCACCCATTAGTCCAGGCACTGGCCGTGGTAGAGGTAAAACCAGATGTCCCCAGTCTCATGTGGCATACAAATAATCGGTCTGTCATTACGGTTTTTACTACGATATGTCACACACACTCACCTAAATATGGGGAGAATAATGCTCCATAGGTTAGGGGACGAGCGTACACACCTTCTTAGTGCTGTGGAATAGGAATAAATGACAGGTAACTGCTAGTCAATCCAGTTCCTAAAGATTCCAAACTGGTCTGAGCTGTCTTGTGCACAGTTTTTAAGTCAATGGCCAGTTTCCTCAGTACTCAAAAGTGCGTTTTTACTCACAGTTTTGCTCCGGCGTGGCCTCTTTACCACCTGCCCCAGTCGTCCTCCTACCTGGAATGGAGACGAGGAACACCAAGGGTTTCTTAAGTACTGCCCGTGTCGACTTAATTGGGGCGGGATCCGTATCCGGTCATCAGACGTGGAGCAGCTGCGTTTTCGTCAGTGTGTGTTTTGCCGCGCATGTGCAGAAGGTAGACAGAAGAGCGATGCGCATGCGTATGGAGCAGCTGTGTTTTCGTTAGTGTGTTTTCCGCGCATGTGCAGAAGGTAGATAGATGAGCGAGTGCGCATGCGTGTGTCAGAAAATGTGGTTCCGACTCACGTTCTATTGTTACCATGGTTATGTGTCTATGCAGTCCTCAGTGTAGTGTATATAACTGAGTAGCGCTGGCAAACTAACTATGTGGTTCGAAAAACGCCCATCTAGTGCAACAGAAAGGGCAGACTCGTCTTAATGTTGGAGCCTCAAGGTGCCACTGATGTACAATCAATGGTGAACTTTATGATTGTTACATGCGTCTCGAGGGGATCGAGGAGGGTGGGGGGGGGAAGGGGAAAGAAGGATGGAGGGTCATAGAGTGGCAAGAGATTAGGGGAAGCTTATTCTCGGCCCTCCAGTCTTATTAAAACAAAGTTGTTCAAAGGGGAAAGATATCCCGAGGGTAAAGGAGACCATGGACATAAATATTGCTAGGTGGGAGCTCGTGATGATGTAGTCATGGGCGTGTACTGCTGATTTGGCCACCAACCCCTCATATTGGGTTATAGTTCAGTCCATGGTATGTCGTCGTTCAGGCCCACCTCATTGGTCCGGAGACGATGTACCCAGCGTTGTTCTCTGCGTAGTAGGGTGTTATTATTCCAATGTTGATTGTTTTCCAATATTGTCCACTTGATGTCGTCACATGTATGCCCTTTGTCCATGTAATGATTCGTAAGTCTGGTTGCTGTTCTCCCCCGTCGGATCGTGCTTCTATGTTCACTTATCCTTAGTTTCACCTGTCTAGTGGTCATCCCCACGTAGCGCAGTGTGCAAGGGCAGGTGATTAGGTACACACAGTTTTTTGTGTTGCAATTCGTGTGGCTCCGTTGGTCCCACCTGATTTTGTCCAACTCCAAGTGTGTAGTATGTTTGGTGAAGGGACATGCACTACAATTGCCGCATGGGTAGTGGCCTTTAACAGCAGGGAGGGACCATAAGGTGGATTCCTGACGAATGGTCTTCACGCGTGGTCTCGTGTTGATCAGTTGGTCCCGTAGGTTGGTGGTCCTCTTGAACGCAAACCTGGGGCGCTCCAACATGAGATCACCTGTGTTCAGAATTCTCCAATTGCGGTTCACGATGTTTTTGATTTGGTTTGATAGAGGGGTGAAGGTTGTGACACAGGTGATGGTATTGTCGGCTTCCTTGGTCTTTTCTTCTAGGAGTGCTTGGCGGTTGTTGTTCCTGGCTCGTTTGCATGCACGTTGTATGACCCTGTTAGGGTAATGTCTTTCTTTTAGGTTCGATGTGAGGGAGTTTGCTTGAATGTCATATTCATGGGTGTCACTACAATTCCTGCGAATCCGCAGGAACTGTCCAAAAGGCAAATTTTCCCTCAGTGCTTTGGGGTGATGGCTGTGAAAATCAAGTAGGCTGTTACAATCAGTAGTTTTTTTATAGATGGTAGTATTGAGTTTGCCCCTCTCGAGGGTGATCAATAGATCCAGGAAAGGGATCTCTTTTTCGCTTTCCGTTTTGGTAAAACGTAGGTGAGGGTTCAAGTTGTTAATCCAAGTGTAGAATTCTTGGCAGGTCTCCGCTCCACCTTTCCATAAGATGAGCACGTCATCGATGTATCGTTTCCACGTTACCATGTTCTCTCTGTAGGGGTTATTCTCAGTAAAGATGTTATTAGCCTCAAAGTGCGCCATGTACAGCCCTGCTAGGCTCGGCGCGAATGTACTCCCCATGCTGGTCCCTTGTATCTGATGGTAAATGGTGGTCTTATACATAAAGAAGTTGTTCTTCAGGGCCAGCATGATCAGTTCAGTAATGAAGCTCGCAGGTGTGTTGGTGGGTAGGTCTGTCTCGAGTAAGAGTTGTTCAACTACTTCAATCGTGGCGTCTTGCGGAATATTAGTATACAATGCCTCTACGTCTAGAGTCAAGAGGAGGTCGATGGGCTCGGTATTGTTCTCGTTGATCTCTTGTATCAGGTTCAAGACATCCCTGGTGTCTTTCAGGTAGGCCGGAGTGGCTTGTACCATAGGTCGGAGGAAAAAGTCACTGAACTTGCTCAGTGGTTCCAATAGTGAGCCTATTCCAGAGACGATCGGTCGTCCTGGTGGTGGAAAGATACCCTTGTGTATTTTGGGTAGTAGGTAGAAGTACGGCATCCTAGGGTTCTCGTTAATAAGGAATGCCGCCTCGTGGGCAGTGATCCAACCCTCATTGGTAGCTTCGTTGACAAGGATGCGTATCCGTGACAGAAGTCTCTCGGTGGGATCAGTCTCCAACTTCTTGTAGTATTCGGATCTCCCGAGTTGTTTGACGCATTCTCTTTCATAATCCTCTACTGACAGTATGACAGTGGCTCCTCCCTTATCCGCCGGTTTTATAATGATCGTTTCATCCTCGGTGAGTGAATGTACCGCCTCGCGGAGTTTCTTTGGTAGGTTGTCAAAGACATGCCGGCTTCTTAGGTTGTTTGCCTCCTTAAGGACTGCTTTTTCAAACGTCAGTACTTCACTCGGGACCATACCCGCTGATGGAGTGAATTTGGAGGGTGGTCTCAGTCCAGTGTCCTGGCGGTCAGGAGTGGGGTTGTTGTTGAAAAAGGATTTGATGCGGATCTTACGGAAGAGTTGTTGTAGTTCCTCATTCATGCGGAAGTTATCCTCCTTGGGGGTGGGCACAAACCCTAAGCCCAGTTCCAGGACTGCCGTTTCGTCTGTATTCAGGTGTCTGTCTGTGAGGTTCACTATCAGGGTCTTGGGAGTGTTGAGCTCCTCGTTGTTCTCTGTTGTGTCTCTTGATCTTGCCATTGGACTTGTTTTTGCCCTCTTCTTCTGCCTCTGCCTCGTCCCCTGCCTCTGTTCTGAAAAGGAGGAGGTGCATTGGGGAAGAATGGTTGTTGGTAACCTGGGTGTTGCCCCGGATAGGCTGGAAACCACATCGGGCCTTGTTGAGGGAAAGGTTGGTGTGCATAGCCGTACATAGGTGGCAACGGAGGTGGAGGGAGTAGGCCCGGTTTGTTAGCGTTCCTACCCCAGCTGCTATTGCTGGAATTGCTGTACATGGAACGTCCTGAGTTCGTAGATGTTGTAGAGCCGTCATCTGAGCCGTCATCAGTGTCTGATGGTCTGTACTCCTCTTTAGTGTAAGGGTATATCTTCTCCCTGTCGAATCTTTTAATGTCTTTTTGTAATTTTGACACTTTTTGTTGTAATAAATAATCACGATGGTCAGTCATCTCTGCGTTAATTTCCGCTAAACGGGTTTTGTAGGCTGAAATACTGATCCCAGTTTTCAGTCCATTTTCTGCGATATTTATCTTGATAATTAGTGCTTCGGAGAGACGTTTAGCGGTACCAATAATGAGAATGAGCCAGTCGCGGGTGCATTTCCATGCGATCTGGCTCCATTCTTTGCGGAAAATGAGGTCTTCCAAGAAGATTCTTGGTGCCGTGCGGACAACTAGGCCATTGGGTGCAGCATTTGCCCTCAAGTATTCAGTCATAATTGTGCCATGCATGGCAATTTTGACTTGAAGTTTCTTAAGTGATGCCAGGGAGTTCCAGTCACCTTGTGATGATGTGCTGGCCATATTCCCCTCACTATCTAGCAGTGAGGGAGTTCTCAAGATTTCCGCCACGATGTCATCATCAAACCCGAGCCCCAGGTTATCCCCCATGTTAGTGGTTGACATATTTTGCACTCAGTAATAGGAAAAGGAGTGGGAAGGAAGAGTCAGGTCGGGTCCCTCGGCTAAGCTGCCGTGCTAATTATCTGTACATAAAGGAGAGGGGGGGGGGACCGGGAGCTAGTTATGGTCCAGTGTCTGTGCTCCGTGTCATATCTATAGTCTTTAAATGGAGACACTGTTCCTGGAGAGAGAGAGGGCAAAAGAAAGAGAGAGATAAAAATGAAACGAGAGGCCTAGGCTTAATATAAGACCCAACTACTTTAGGATTATGTGTGTGGGGGGGGGGGCATACCTTAGTTTCTCTTGTTGCCCTCACACACCCCGAAGGATGTCATGCTTCATCATTGGGCGTTTGCTCCTCGTCGGGCCGGCGCTGCAATGCCCTACGGGTCCCCCGAAGGGTCACTTTAGCGGAGATCTTTTAGAGAAAACGCCGTTTGGTGCATGCGGGTGTGTGGTTTGGGTCCTAATAAAAAGATGTGTGGTGATGGGGTGTGTAAGTGACGTGATAGCCTAAAAATGTCTAAGGGTTACTGGGATAAGGTTTAATGTGAATAGCACCCTTGACATAATAAAAAACCCGTAGGTTGGATGTTACCTTATTGAAAATAATGTGCCAACAGGTAACTAGTGTGTGGTCAAGCGGTCGACATGTTTCGCGCCCCAATGGTCCAAAAAAGGATCCCTGGCGCTTCCTCAGGACCAAAGAAGAGAGTGAAAGTGAAAGTGCACTAAGGGATACTACCCTCAGTTACTATCCGGGCGTAAACTTCAAGGTAGCACTGCTCTCAGTGTGAGAGTCAGGTCGCTCCAGGATAGACAGCCTAGGTAAATATGGAAACAAAAAGAAAAAAGGGAGAACATCCTATCTATTAAAGAATGTTCACCTATTCAGGAGATTCAAAAAACGAGTGCATAATACAAATATGTACAGAAGGGATATCACCTCCACTCACGGGTGGTGGCGTGATGGGGTCTCAACGGTAAGCTTCCAGGTGCCGGGGCCAGGGAAAGGGGCCTGGGAGGGAGACAGCCCGTCGCCGACCGGAGTCACCCATTAGTCCAGGCACTGGCCGTGGTAGAGGTAAAACCAGATGTCCCCAGTCTCATGTGGCATACAAATAATCGGTCTGTCATTACGGTTTTTACTACGATATGTCACACACACTCACCTAAATATGGGGAGAATAATGCTCCATAGGTTAGGGGACGAGCGTACACACCTTCTTAGTGCTGTGGAATAGGAATAAATGACAGGTAACTGCTAGTCAATCCAGTTCCTAAAGATTCCAAACTGGTCTGAGCTGTCTTGTGCACAGTTTTTAAGTCAATGGCCAGTTTCCTCAGTACTCAAAAGTGCGTTTTTACTCACAGTTTTGCTCCGGCGTGGCCTCTTTACCACCTGCCCCAGTCGTCCTCCTACCTGGAATGGAGACGAGGAACACCAAGGGTTTCTTAAGTACTGCCCGTGTCGACTTAATTGGGGCGGGATCCGTATCCGGTCATCAGACGTGGAGCAGCTGCGTTTTCGTCAGTGTGTGTTTTGCCGCGCATGTGCAGAAGGTAGACAGAAGAGCGATGCGCATGCGTATGGAGCAGCTGTGTTTTCGTTAGTGTGTTTTCCGCGCATGTGCAGAAGGTAGATAGATGAGCGAGTGCGCATGCGTGTGTCAGAAAATGTGGTTCCGACTCACGTTCTATTGTTACCATGGTTATGTGTCTATGCAGTCCTCAGTGTAGTGTATATAACTGAGTAGCGCTGGCAAACTAACTATGTGGTTCGAAAAACGCCCATCTAGTGCAACAGAAAGGGCAGACTCGTCTTAATGTTGGAGCCTCAAGGTGCCACTGATGTACAATCAATGGTGAACTTTATGATTGTTACATGCGTCTCGAGGGGATCGAGGAGGGTGGGGGGGGAAGGGGAAAGAAGGATGGAGGGTCATAGAGTGGCAAGAGATTAGGGGAAGCTTATTCTCGGCCCTCCAGTCTTATTAAAACAAAGTTGTTCAAAGGGGAAAGATATCCCGAGGGTAAAGGAGACCATGGACATAAATATTGCTAGGTGGGAGCTCGTGATGATGTAGTCATGGGCGTGTACTGCTGATTTGGCCACCAACCCCTCATATTGGGTTATAGTTCAGTCCATGGTATGTCGTCGTTCAGGCCCACCTCATTGGTCCGGAGACGATGTACCCAGCGTTGTTCTCTGCGTAGTAGGGTGTTATTATTCCAATGTTGATTGTTTTCCAATATTGTCCACTTGATGTCGTCACATGTATGCCCTTTGTCCATGTAATGATTCGTAAGTCTGGTTGCTGTTCTCCCCCGTCGGATCGTGCTTCTATGTTCACTTATCCTTAGTTTCACCTGTCTAGTGGTCATCCCCACGTAGCGCAGTGTGCAAGGGCAGGTGATTAGGTACACACAGTTTTTTGTGTTGCAATTCGTGTGGCTCCGTTGGTCCCACCTGATTTTGTCCAACTCCAAGTGTGTAGTATGTTTGGTGAAGGGACATGCACTACAATTGCCGCATGGGTAGTGGCCTTTAACAGCAGGGAGGGACCATAAGGTGGATTCCTGACGAATGGTCTTCACGCGTGGTCTCGTGTTGATCAGTTGGTCCCGTAGGTTGGTGGTCCTCTTGAACGCAAACCTGGGGCTAACATGCAACATCTGCATCGCGCTGGAGGATATCACAGGTTGACTAAGTACTTCTGCTAGACCAGAGGTCTTCAATCTGTGGGGTGCGAGGAGTCCTGGGAAGGGGGCCGTGCATTCCCCAGCTTTACTTGTCTCTGCAATCCAAAATGTTTGCTCCCCTTTTGTAAAAAGAAAGCCGTCATGGGACTGCTAATTTAGATCGTTATCAGCTGCTTGCCTGAATGAAATGTAAATGTGCCTATCAGTTAATCTGCAAGTGTAAAGAATGCTTGGTAGCGGTTCTGGATTTAATTGATCAAATCACTCCAAGCTTAGTGATGACAAAGATTATGGACCCGATTCACAAAAGTAATCTGAGACAAAATCCTAACTTTATGACCTTCGGTATTCACACAAGGCATTTAGGAGTACTAGTTAGGATTTTGTCTCCGTTAATCTTACATTTTGGTCTTAAGTTAAACTTAAGACAAATTTAAGTTCAACGGAGACAAAATCCCAACTTTACGACTTGGATTTTGCCTCAGTTTAGCTTAAGTTTGTCTTAAATTTAACTTAAGACCAAAGCTTAAGTTTAGCTGAGACAAAATCCTAATTTTAATACTCTTAAATGCCTGCTGTGAATACTGAAAGTAGTAAAGTTAGGATATTGTGTCAGATTACTTTTGTGAATTGGGCCCTTGGTTTTTTGAGAGGTAGTGCAAAGAGTTAACAACTGGGCTGTGAAGTGCTTGCTTTTTAATTTGAGCTGTATTTACACAGCCCTCAGTATCTATAAGGATGTGTTGAAGGGAAAGTACCGTAAATAACAAATTGCATTACATAAGCTCTAGTATTAGTAAAATCTACATTTTGGAAGCACCATTTTATTGTAAAACTAATTCCAGGTTTTGCAGCATACTATCTTACACTGTGTATAATGCCGTTATAAAATAATGACTTACATGTTCACAGAGCTTTCTGTCACAGGCTGTTACCTCGTAGCACTAAAAATACACATCACTGTTCTTCACTGCACCAATCAAGATTTAATTATGTGGCTCTCTGGTTACACAGAGACTTATGCACTGCATTTCCCACTGAGTAACAACTTTTTAAATTTATTTTTCATTTACTCTGCCCATTATTTTATACGTAGATACCTGATAGTGGAAGACCTAAAAAACCTACAGAATATTTTTGGGCTTATTTATGAGAGGCTTGCATCACAGAGCATCACTTTTTTGATGCTCCGATGGCGCAAGAGTCTTAACCATACCTATGATGCGGTGCAAAGTCACCCTGCATGACTCATAGATATATGGGAGAAGACATAGCAGCGCAAGTCACTGCGTTGCCTTACTCTGCGCCAAGGAGGTGGTCCATGGGATTTGCCTGGAGTTCCCACACAACACTCATGGATTTTGATGCGCCCCATATTTACAAAATCACATAAACCTGGGGAAGCTCCAAAAACGGGCGCCTTCCCAGCGGAGGTGTAACGAGGAAAAATGTTTTAATTTCTCCTCGTTTCTTCCTCTTTCCATGTGTACTGCATTCTGCAGCTCACATAGAAAGAGGAAAACGCCTCTCTGGATTGTTTTTGTGAAGGAAGGTGCCCCTTTCTGTACAAAAACAATCCTGCCAATGTTGATACTAGGCAGCAATTTGTGTGTCAACGCAAAGGAAAAGGACAGGAATGCACTGTATTTCATAAATACAGTGCATCCCTGCCCATTCACATTGGCCTAAAGCAGTGCAGCAAGAAGACTCATTAATGAGGCCCTTTATTTTTAGCTACACCTTTGACTGCACCCCCACGCTCACTGACTTTTGGTTTGCTAAACACTATTTAATATTATTTCCCCACTGTAAAAATTATTTACTGTGGGAATTAAGGGGCGTTTATGGTTGTCAATCATTGTCATTGATGAGAAGTACCAGGTCCTCGAAATTCGGGTCAGAAGGGGCTACTTATGCCTAAAAAAAGTTTGACAAGGGGGTCTTGGCATCAAAAAGTTTGAAGAGCTCTGTGGTAGACAAATTCAACCATCCTGGGAGTGTGCTCAGATGCAGCCTCAATGGACGTACCAACAGACATTATTCTGCTCTATGCTTGTTCCTAAGTCTGATGGTTCATTAGGAAAAACCCTTTCTTTATATCAAACGATAACAGATCAAAAGGCAGCTGGGGTGGACAAGTCTCTAGAGAACACTCAATCAATCGATCAATCCAATCCTGGATTTGAAATGCACGATAGATCACCCATGAGGGGGGCCCAGGCACTGAATTGTAGGCACAGGGAGATCAAGTGATTTGCCCAGAATCCCAGGATGTTGACGTCGAGGCTCGAACCTGGTTCCAACTGGCTCCGAAGTCGGTAGCTCAAGCCATTGTATCAGATCCTCTTTCTACAAAGCTACATTTTTAACCTGTTTTTGAAAAAAAATTCCATTTATTGTTATTAAACACAATTTACATGAATTTTCTGCTAATTTTGAATGCAAGATGTATCCCACTCATTTTTAGTGTTGATATTTTTACTTTCCCATAAATCTCTACTTCACGCTTTTGATAATTTTTTGCTTTATCGCTCTCATTAGCTGATTATTTGTTTTTAGACTTGCACTTTCTCTGAGAACTGCTTGCATGCTATGGCCAAGCTTTCAAAATTGATCTAAGGGTGGTTCAGTAAAACCTTTTTTACTGTGGGTACAAGACTGCTTGGCAAACCTAGATAGGCTATTTTCTCACACTTACTCACTTAATTTTGCATCAAACAATATTATAGAGTTGCATTCAAATTAATTCCTTTTAAATTTAATATTGATAATTTATAAGATTTAAATGCATCACTTGAAGCTTTAATCCATAGTAAAATTCACCCATTTATTGCATTTTGTTTGTGATACTTCCACTCATCAAGCTTGGCTCTTATTGGCCACCACTCCCTGGGGCAGATCGTCCAGAGTTTCTTTTCCGTAATAAGAACAAGCACTTGATGGATCTCGACAGAATTTGGACTGGAAAATAGTATTTAGTCAATTTAATTTCTGGAGATGGTTGGCAATTTCAAGAGTGTTATCTAATACCTTTCGTCCCCCAAAATAAAAATACCTACATAGCTGATATGTTCCACATACTCAAGTTTAGGGTCAAAGATCAGTATGCATGTATGCTCTTTTCCTGTCTGATTTGGAGGAAGATTACATTATTGTCCATCTTCCCTATATCTCTAACAGCAAACACAACACTAACCCTGACCTTAATCCTAACCCATCTCCTGCACTGTGCCTAGGGCTTGGTAAGGACCATAGCCCATCCACAGCACTGGTACCAAGGTAAACTGGCACGTTTTGGTGTGCAGACTTAGAAAAAGCATATTTTAAATTGATTTTCAATGGAAAGTCTGCAAGACACTTTCTCAACAGCAATGTTGAAAGCATTTGATCATAGCCAAGGGGATCAATTACAGAGTCTTCCCAAAAATTTTCCATCACAATTTCCACCAGGCATGTCCATACCCATTAGGGTACCCTGGCGATGGCAAATCTGCAAAAAAGACTGTCTGATTGGGCTAGTGGCCTGTTGCCTTTAGGCCAAGGGAGTCAGGACCGGAACTGATAATAAGCCACTGCTACTTCTTAGGACCTTCAATGTATGGCTTAAAGCTTTGTTGGGTGGGCGTGAGGTCTGTTACAGAAATCATAGGGTACGGCCGAAGACTGCCCACTACATGCTCTAGTGAAGGAAGATTCTGCACACTATTTACTAATACGCAACTCTATGTAGTTGGAGTACATAAGGCACCGTCTGTTCAACATGCTCAGGAGACGAGGGAGTGGGCAAAGGGTGTGGTCATAAACCATGCTTCGTGCTGAGAGCCCAGAAGTATGTCCAAAGGTAATATCCAGCTGGTTGTATGGAAATGGGGTATGAGCACAGCATGTGGTTGTAGGCTACTCCATGAGTCCAGAACTCAGAATAGAAGACTATAACAATCATCAGTGGACTTGGCTGAAAGTCATGTCAAAGGATATTGGGCTTATGGAGACCAATACCAGCATGGACAGGGACTTGACAACTCCGCAAAGGGTGTACCGGAAACTTATACTCTGCTGCCTCTATATTTTGGTCCACATGTGGAGTGGGTAGTAGCTGTCAACTTGGGTGTTTCTAGGCATGCATCTATCCATGTGGCACCAACTCCACTCTGGTCAGCAAGGCTATGGGGCTGGCACTCCAAGCAGCTATGTGCTGTGGCCTTACCTATGATGCTTACCACAATCCATCATTACTTCTGGATTCTTCTATATCTACCCATGTTTGTCATTAATCACCTGGCTACATACTGAAATTCCTTTCATGTTATTGGTTCAAACACGTCTTCAGCAATTCAGACCTGTGGACACAGAATCAGAGGTTGGTCTAGCTGTCTTTACTCAACTTGCTACTCCTCTTCAGCATGCTTGGTGGCCTCACAATATCCTCGAAAGCAACATGCACCAAAAGCATGCTGTACCAACCCTCATTATCGTATTTTCCTGACATGGAGTCAAATATGATCTAATGGAGCCAATCAGAATAGGAGGCATATACCAGCATAGCCACGCCAATGCTTATTTTGTAATTTCGATATGAGATTGTTTATGCCACTAATCCAGCATATCTCAATTATCACTTTCGGTGTTATGGATCAATTTATTGTGAACTCTAGTCACAAGTCTAGGATGGCTGCTGTTCCTAAAGTGCATATTAGAAGGCAAGCTCGATAGAATATTCTGATGGAGCGTCACTTTTTTTAACACTCCGGTGGCGCAAGCCTTTCAATCATATCTATGAGTTCATGCTAAGCCACTCTGCATGGCTTTGCATGGCCTCATATATATGGAGTAAGACAAAGCAGCGCAAGTTGCCTTAGTCTGCGCCAGGGAGGCGTTCCATGGTCGTTGTGATTAATTTTCCTGCGCAACACTCATGGATTTTGGCGCTGCCCCAGATTTACTTAATGATGTAAACCTGGGGCAGCGCCCAAACCTTACATCTTCCCAAAGCAGGCGTAATGAGGAGAAATATTTTTATTTCTCTGCATTATTTTCTCTTTCCATGTGTGCTGCATGCAGCACAAATAGAAAGAGGAACGCATACAATGTACACACCTTTTCACCATGGTGCAAGGGGGCCTGCATTGGCGCTAGGCAGCAAATTGAGCGCCAGAGTAAAGAGAGGACAGGAATGCACAGTTTTTAGGTCTCGGCTAGTGTAGGTTACGCACATGCGCAGTCTCGCTGGCGAGATTTAACGTTATGAGGTTTTTTCGGTAAAGGGCTTTAAGCCCCGCCCCTCTTTTCCATTGGCTGGCGTCACCGTTTATGGTAAACGGTGGCCAGCCATTGGAAAAGAGCTGGTAGTGACGTTTTCGCTCTGCTTTTTCTGCCGTCCCACTTGACGGCCTCGCCTGCTTTCCTTCAGAAGTAAAAGGTTTCTTATCTTTATGGGGCCAAACACATGGCCCCATAAAGATAAGAAACCTTTTACTTCAGAACGAAAGCAGGCCATCCAAGTGGGATGGCAGAAAAAGCCGAACGAAAACGTCATAGGCTGCCTGGCGAGCGCTTGTTTGATTTGCTTCTTTTCCTTGATGACTTTGTGGCTGCTTAAACATACTCGGGCAGATTTACAAGCACCTTGCGCCACTTTTGCATCATTTTTACCAGGTTAAAAGTGACGCAAAAGTGGAGCAAGGTGCTTGCAAATCTGCCCCACTGTTTTCCTGTTCTTGGCCTTGGACGTCCCGAGCTGCTCTTGGTTCACCTCCGTTGGCCACAAGGACGGACTTCCGAAAGCGCTGAAAGTCACACAAGCATCAAAGAGGTGCTTTATTAGCTGGTGAAAGAAGTAGGGAGGTGGTAAGGCAGGACAGTGGGGGGGTGGAGGTGCACGGCGTGGAAAGGGGGTGCTACATCGATGCATTTCCGAACCATCGATGGAGGGGGCCCCGACATACGCCTAGCGCCGGACTTTAGGTCTAAGGAACGGGCGCCGAGAGCTCAACCTGTACCTTCGTGGCGCCACAGGTGTAGAATAAAAATAAACAGCGCGGAGAGCATAGCGCCAAGGCAATAAAATAGCAGTGGTAAAGGAACATAAAAAGAGCGCCTAGAGCTCAAACGAAGTGAAAATAGCCCCTCGAGCCTCTAAAAACAGCGGTGAGAACGAATCACATTTGGACTTAGCGCCGCGCGTGTTGTGCGCCTAATCACAGCCCTCGGAGTGTTTATTTTGTGCTCCCCACGGGAAAGTCTTCAAATACAAACAACGTCTCACTTCTGAGTAGAAGAAAGAGAAATGTACTCGCAGCGCAAAGAAAAGCACGCATCAGAAATAACAACGAAAAGGCAGCATTCAAGCGGGAAATAGAAACACGAGGCACACATGGGTCGCTTTGGCATATCGAATGAGTCTCGAGGGGTCAGCACTGTGGGTTTGGAGGGGGCTACACCCACCCCCATCTGCCGGCCCTGTCTCCCGAACACCCCAGGAGGGGGGGGGAGGGTGGACGAGCAGAACTTCGCCCAGGGCGCTTCATGGATTAATACACTACGGACTCAAAGGGAACTGTCCCTCAATGCAATCAGAGCCCCGAGACGACGTCACGCACTACTGGTGTGTGTATGTGTGGGGGGGCGTTATTACTCCATGCTCACGAGTTTTCGGTCCCCTTAAATGACATATGACGTAAGGGGCAGGGGGCCCCGGGTCACGTCCCCATGCTATCCTCGCTATCCTCAAAGAGGACGTCACACACGGAAAACAAATATCGCCTCTGGCGCTAGAGTGGCCAATATTTCTTTATTTATTTGATGTCATTTTATATAGCGCGGACTTTACCCAAAAGTGTCAGAGCGCTTCACAATAGAACCAAGACCGTTACATGAGGGCATTTACATACTTACACTTTACAGATACAAACGAGATAGATGAAAAAGTAAAATAAAACAATAGGTGACAATCATAGAACTGGTTAAAATTCAGAGTCACTCCTTTCATCCCCAGCAGATACGTCTTGAGCCGCAGTTGTAGACCACGGGGGTGTACGGATGTATTCATGTCAAGTAGTGAAGTGCCCACCTTTCCCACTTCGGGGGGTGAGCGTCAGAGTTATAGACAATCCTGTGTTCTCCCCCCCTCCCCTAGCTGTGGGGAGTAGGGGGGAGCGGTAGGTGCTGGGGGTGGGTGGGTATTCTGCTGGGTAGCTGTATGGTCCTATCAGCTCCTACCTTCCCACCTCCAGACCTAACGGACAGTGCTTTTAATAAACTATATGGTATATTTATATAAGGAAAGTGACGGAGCGGCGCCAGCCTTCTTGGCTTAACACCCTGCTCCACCACTTTGGAAACACAGGGCTGCACGTATTTACAACAATACGGTGCAGCCCTGCGTTTCCATGTGCGCTGCGACTATGGTCAACGCACTGTAGTGCAAGGGTGCCTGTGTTGGGGGGAATTATTGTTTATGTGCTGGAAGGCGTCCCATCTTGCACATAAACAATTTTAAATGCTGATTTGTAACTTCGATGTGTGCTGTTTTGTGCAGCACACATAGAAGTTGCAACTCATCATTTCTAAAATTATTTTTTATGTTCAGGAAGGGACATCTTCCTGCACATAAACAGTCATACATGGCGTTTTGCTGTTTCTATCAGTGCTGCACAATGCAGCACACATTGAAACAGCAACAAGCATTGAAAATGCAATAGGTCCCGCTTTTGATTAAGTTAAAGCCATTTGCTTTCCTAATGGTATTGTATAGCAAAGCAAATGGCTTTAACTTAATGAAAGGCGAGACCTATTGCATTTTCAATGCGTGTTCATTAATACGGTGCATTCCTGCCCTTTCACCATGGCGTAGAGCGTAGGGCAGCACAGCACAGCAAGAACACTGAAAGTCACTAACTTAATCCCTTTCCCAATAAGGAGAAATACCTCCCTGGCTAGTTTTAACAAGGATGTCAAACTTGCACTTTTTGAATGAAATTTCCAACCAGAGATATACTAACTCCCGTACTTTCTCCAGTATTCTTTGAAATGGCTTTTCTCTGCTGGCAAAGGTTTGTTTAGCATCTAAATCTAGATCCTGTACTCCTGAGGCACAGCCGGGAGCTCTGCTCGAAATTGAACTGTTTTTAAAACTTGTGTGTTAAATTGATTTTAATAATTGCGCACCTCTCCCTCACCTACTAGTCTGGTTGGGGCACTTATCCAGAATCCCTAACACCCGTGCAGCCGATTTGAACGCTGCCACGGGGTAGGAAATCGCCATCACCGCCATCAGCGAGCGAGCCTGCTCGCAGGCCACGCCCACTTCATCAGGCCACGCCCACTTCCCTGGGCCACACCCCCCTTGACTACTTAAAGCGCTGACGCTCAGCCTTCCCCAGATCCTGTACTCCTGAGGCACAGCCGGGAGCTCTGCTCAAAATTGAACTGTTTTTAAAACTTGTGTGTTAAATTGATTTTATTAATTGCGCACCTCTCCCTCACCTACTAGTCTGGTTGGGGCACTTTTCCAGAATCCCTAACACCCGTGCAGCCGATCTGAACGTTGCCACGGGGTAGGAAATCGCCATCACCGCCATCAGCGAGCGAGCCTGCTCACAGGCCACGCCCACTTCATCAGGCCACGCCCCCCACGCCCTCTCCCAGCATAAAATCATGTGCAGCACTCGGACGCGCAGCGGACGGGCGCAGCGGGTGCGCCGTCAGCGCGCCGAAGGCACGCCAAAGGCAAGCCCGTCTGGGCCCGTCCGGGCCCGGACGGTCCCAGGCCCAGCCACTATGCCCATTTCTCCCAAGAAATGCCCTGTCTATACCCGAGATAGGCTTTTGGCCCTAAATACACTAAAACATCGCTCCTGCAATTATACCCTCATGGGCGATAATCCATTTACCGGCTGCAGTCTCTGTAATCCTCCCGGTGCAGATCTTGAACGCGGTGGCCTCCAGCTAGGCCTACTCAACTGCAGGTCGCTTGTTAAACACGCCCACGAAATAAACCTCCTGATCTCAAACCCCGCCATGGACATTCTGTTTCTCACTGAGACATGGCTCACCCCCAACAACGGCCCTGACATTGTCAACGCGCTCCCTCCGGGCTATCAAATCTGTTCTCTGAATAGACCGCGTGGTAGAGGAGGTGGCCTAGCCATAATATTCAAGGATTCCCTCACCTGCAGAATCTTAGATGGCAACATCAAAGACTGCGAAAGCTGCCACTTCACCATCCAAATTTCACCAGTAACATCCCTGTCGGGACTGCTTGTATATCGCCCCCCGGCCTACTCGCCGAATTCCCCAGCAAGCTCATCGACCATGTCACTCTTGAGTCTACAACTACCTCTAACTACCTCTTGTTAGGGGATCACAATCTTCACTTTCTGGACCCAGTCGACATTCAGGCAGCCGAATTTTTACTGGACATCTCCTCCTCTGGTCTCTGCTTAAAGAACCCACAGGCCACTCACGACAAAGGACAGCTACTTGACCCCATCTTCACAAACATTCAAGACCTTAATACCCGCGCTCACTTCCCTCTTCCCTGGACCGACCATTTCCTGGTCCCCTTCGAATGGCACATCAATATTCCTCCACCCCAACCGCCCAAAATCAGAACTCTTATCAGACGCTGGCACAAACTGGTCCCAGAAGAATGGGCAGCCAAACTTAGGGAAGATATCCCCCCTCCCTCTCAAAACACCATTACAGCCAACACTGAATTCAATACATGGCTCACCCAATCACTGGATTGCCTCCTACCGAGATCCAGCACCCTTAAACGTACCAAGAGAGTTAACCCCTCTCCCTGGTACACCCCCGAATTGAATCTCTTACGGAAGGAATGCAAGAGAAATGAACGCATATGGAGGAAAGACAAGACAGCAGACAAGAAAGGTACGTTCCGTGCTTCCATAAAAACTTACAAACGGGAGCTCCAGAAAACCAAGAGCGCATTCTACGAAGATAGAATTAAAAACTCGCCCTGCTCTGCCCAAGAAACTTTCGCTATTCTTAAAGAACTTCTTCAGGCTCCAGATCCCCCTGCAAAACCCCTGGACCCCAAAGCCGCGGAATGTAAATGTATTCAACTGGCCACTTTTTTCGACGAGAAAATTAAAAAAATTCTCGCATCCCTACCCCCCGCCGGCCATACGGACAGGGACCCTTCTAACTCTCCCCACTGCCACAGTCATTCCACCGATGCCCCCTCACCCCTTCTCGACACCTTCGGCCAAGTATCCACGGAAGAGGTCGCCGCGACGCTGGCCACAAATAAAAGTGGCTCCCCCAGCGACCCTGCTCCGCTTCGTTTCCTGAAAAAAGTGTCCAGCACCATTATCCCTCCTCTCACGTCCCTCATCAATGTCTCCCTCACTCAGGGAGTAGTCCCTCCCAGCTGGAAAGCGGCGGTGGTCAAAGGTCTTTTGAAAAAACCTTCACTGGACCCCCAGGACCTAGCCAACTACAGGCCAATCTCCCTCCTCCCCGGAAACAGTAAAATCACGGAGAAGCTAGTGAATAAAAAACTATCACTATTTCTTGAAAGTAACAACATACTCAGGAACTCCCAGACTGGTTTCCGCCCCGGCCAGGGCACTGACACCGCCCTCCTGGCGGCAGTGGAGAAGGCCAGAAGCATTCTGGACACAGGAGGATCAGTGGCAGTGATCCTCCTGGACCTCAGTGCGGCCTTCGACACTGTAAAACACCAGATTTTAATCCAGCGGCTGAGAGATACTGGAGTAAGGGGCACGGCCTTGAAGTGGCTCATGTCTTTTCTAGATGGTCGCTCTTTCCAAGTCTGGGAGAATGACAGCCACTCTCCCGCGATCCCCCTCCGCTGTGGAGTACCGCAGGGCTCATCTCTTAGCCCTACGTTATTCAACGTTTACATGTCTCCGTTGGAGGAATTGGTCACCCCGTTCGGCGTGACGATCATCAATTACGCCGACGATACCCAGCTGGTGGTAACCCTTTCACACCCACACCAAGATCCTTCCGATCTCCACAGCTGTCTCACCGAAATCCCCAGCTGGATGAACACCTCAGCGCTGAAACTGAATGGGTCCAAGACCGATATCCTGCTGCTCGGACATAAAGAGCCCTCCCTGCCGCCTAACATCTGGCCCGACTGTTTAGGTGACCCCCCTGCCCCCAAGGAGGAGGTCAAGAGCCTGGGCGTATGGCTCGAAAAGGATCTGAACTTCAGAACTCAGGCCAAAAAGACAGCAGGAATATGCTTTGGTCTTCTCAGGGCATGTAGGAAGGTCTTCCCTTTGCTTCCCGCCACTTCCCGGAAACTATTGATCCAGGGCCTCATCCTGGCAAGGTTAGATTACTGCAATGCAATCTACCTGGGTGCCCCGGAAGCTACTTTTAATACCCTGCAGAGAATCCAAAACGCCGCTGCCCGACTACTCACTCACACACCAGCCAGATCTTCGGCAAAGCCAGCTTTGAAGCTCCTTCACTGGCTCCCAGTCAGAGAGAGGGTTGCTTTCAAAGCCCTCTGTCTGGCCCACAAACTTCTCCATAACAAAGGCCCACCCATCCTCAATAATTTTATCATCCCCTACAAAGCGACAAGAGCTCTTCGATCAAACGGAGAGAATTTCATCACGGTTCCCAGAGTAAAAAAAGCTCGGTCTGGAGGACGCCGCTTCTCGGTCCACACTGCCAAACATTGGAACAGCCTCCCTCGGAGTCTAAGAACCGAACCAAATCTCCTTCAGTTCAGGAAGGCACTGAAAACTCTTCTCTTTCCCTGATTCCTCTTCCCTCCTGCTGCTGTTCCCCCCCGAAGTCAGGTTCAAGCGCTGGGATGCTCAAGGGTTACTACGCGCTCTACAAAAACCTTAAATTAAAATTAAATTAAAACATCTAACTCTCCTTGTGATATACCTCGAGTCACGTTAGTTTTTTATTCGACCCCATCTTTAGTTATTGAAAACTAGTTGTTTTTTAATGGTCTATTTCTATTTTTTCACGTGACTATGAATATCTCCTACTATTTTTTTTATCAATAAAGTATTTCAATTTCTCTGTCTAAAAAGTCTTTTATGTGACACCTTTATGGCCTGGTTCGCACGCATTAAAAGCACTACATAATTGAATAAGTACATAATATATGTGGCATTCTTATGAAGGGCGGTAGGGCCAGTGCGTCTCCAGTCTGGTTCGATGCACCGTCCGTCAGCAGTTGCAGCAGCATGCTGTCACATCAACAGACGTCGGCACGTCTGCGTCATTTGTCTGTGATTTGGACAGCTTATAGTATCACCTGCTATAGGTGTCCGATGTGCTCATTAAACTCTCATACAGCACAAAACCCGTTTTAATAACACAGTAGGAGCACACAATACATCATCCGCGATTTTTGTCTGGCTGTGACATCTGCCTGCTCGTCACGCACCAGAGTGAAGGCCCACTATGTCTTGCCTCAGCTTGTTTGCTGTAAAACCTCACCTATCCTTCATACTTGTACTGACACTGCATTTTGACAGGAAGACAGAGTTCCCTTTTTAAGTGTGGCTTTGCAGTGGAGCTGAGTGAATGATCTATTGTTACCAAGTCTTTAAAATGTACATATGTTGGACTTTGGCTTCATCCAGACGAGTATAACTTTCTCACCACATGCTGAAGGCTGCTCAATGTTTCATTCTGTCTGCTATGGAATTCTTGAATTGCCATGCACGAGGGCGTTTCATACATCCCAACAATACACAAAATCATCACACATTACATTATTTCCATCACAGAGGTTTAGAAATATCAATTGCTTTTGCTCTGTTTTTTCACTGCTGCAGGCTTTAATAAAAAATAAGTTTTAGCCAGGATTCAAAATGCAAGCGCAACCTTCTGGCTTTGCCAATGCTTGTTTTCTTTCTGTTTTTTAATTAACTGACAAATGCTATAATGGAAACTTACAATGAAATTCCTAGAGTAAATGGAGGACCTCATAGATCCTTTCATAATTTATTCCTGATTCTTAAGCGCTGCATTGCACTTGAAAGCTGCTTCAGTGTGCCCCAAGGGAAAGAAGCTTGAGAGAGGTGTGGAATAACAATAGGTTCCGGTCTATCCACTGCTTTGATTACTCACATTCCAGTTCCTATTTAGCAGGGAGTGTGCCTAGGTGGGCTTCGTGGCTCATGCGTGCTATGTGGTCCATAATTCTTACCTGGTTCTGGTATTGTAGGCTCATAATCTAGGATAAATGCACTCTTCCAATAAGGCTTGATATAAGTTGCCCATTTTCAGCTCTTGAATCCTACATTTTGCAGAATATGTGTTGCTATGGAAGCAGAAACTGTCCTCTCCAGCCACCAACAAATGCTTCTTTTGTTTTGCACTGTGTACATACTGTAGAAAGAAGGCAACCGGAAGCAAGCAGCAGTTGTTGCAAGGCCTCCAACATTGATCTGAAACAGTGTACCATACATTTTGTGACCAATGCTATTCTTTTATTAGTCAGTCAGAAGGCACATTATGTTAAACAGTTGCTACTGGTGTATCTACTACAATTTTTGGCAACATCCTGAGAGTTTCACGTCCATGGGCATGTGCTATCACTCATGTATCTCTCTACAAACAATTTTGTTCAGATGGATTTGACCGCTTCATAGTCCCTCAATGTAGCCAAATTTGTTTATGTATCTTATCTGATACTCTTGCCTACAGTCTTTTAGGAGCTTCTGGATACTGTGTCATATGTCTTGATGGAACAAATTTCGAAATAGCAGCAGAGGAAGCCTCTTGGCGGAGAAAGAAACGCAATCTTACAATCTCAAGGTCAATGTAGTTTGCCAGTTGAACCGTGCCTTATTTATATTTTCAAGCAGTTATTGTTTAGTAATGTAATGTTGTTGTTGTTGGTTAAAAGACCTATTTAACAATCAATTTTAGGAGGGTTTCTACAGTGAGCTTTCTTCACATAATGTAACTTTTAAATGATGATTGATTTATAAATCTTTATTAGTGCAGCTCATGGTGCTACTTTACACCACACAAAGGTAACTGCTGAAAACCTATTTAGTGTGCTGTTTATGGAATGTTTCTCAACTATATTTACCCTTTCCTTAGAGAGTGGACTCCATGTTAGTCTGTTCTTTGACTTTGAATTTAGAATATTTTTGAGGTCTTTCCTTTGCTCTTCTTGTTGGCAGACTCCATGTTGGTGCTGTTATTGAATATATACTTGGAGATTTTATAGGATGTGTCCTTGCCTTTAAATTGTGCAGAATTTAAGTCTGTCTTTTTGGTAATGGATTATTGTACTTTGTGCTAGACTGCATCTGGTCTTAGCTATTTAACTAGAATAGGACCCAGTCACTTTTATCATATGTTAATTAGGGATGGATGGAACTCGCAGAGTTGCCTAAAAACTCCATGAGATTCCGCAGAGTTCTGCACATAATTGTGTAAAAAAACAAGTTTTTGTTAATTGATTCACTGCCCTTTGCAACCTGACTGACTGCCCAGCTCCCCGCTAGCCACGACGCTTGCAAGAAAGACACAAGTCATCACCTTTAATCAAATCTCTTATTCAGAGGGAAACAAGGGAGTATTGTATATGGCAAACAGACAATCTGTTTTTTCACTGAAAGAGGTGCACTGACCTCTCGCTGTTCCTTACTTCTTTAATTACTGTCTATGGCATTCAGGTGAAGGAAAGACATGGACCTCTGAGCTCCGCACCCCACATTCCACGCACTCGCTCACCATTTCTCGCCAGGGAAACAAAAACCTGAGCCGATTTTCTTTAAAAAATCCAAATGTTGCAGAGCAATCTGGCATCCCTGGGATCGGAGAATTACATGAAGCAGCAACCTCTCTAACTCCTAGGCTCCTCACTGCCTCTTCTTTGCAGTTTCCCCATGCTCAACAGTTGTCACTTGTATCTGGCCCAAGCCCTTTGCACATCTCCTGTACCCTCCCTCCCCCCCAGGTGTTCCCCTCATTCTGAACTGAGTGCCAGCGCAAATCAGGTGCCTCCGCAACAGCAACCCTAACACTTTCCCATTGTTCATTTTTACTGCAGTAATGAAATGAATGACAGCCAATGCAAATGTCAGTCACGCCAGCCTCTGCCGCCATGCACTGCAGCGCAGGTCCTGGGCTTGGCACAGCAACCTGTATCCCTGTGAGCCCCTGACAAATAGGGGGTTATGGCTTATCATTGTCTGGACAATTAATTGAAAACCTGAGAGATTCAGTTCATGGTGATAGGCAGCACTGGCAAATCCCCTACTCCACGGACAGCTTGATTAATTTTTGGGGGACGGCATGGTGTGGCGTGGGTGCTTTGTACCCAGAACTTGTGCCGCCGGGGCGGTGACATGCTGTGTGCCTGAAGCCTGCTGGAGCTGCTCGACATGCCATATGCTGCAAGAAACACTTGGTCCTGCAGGGCTTTGCCTGTATTTTTCCATGTGAACTTCCATCTAGCTGTAGAAAATTACTTTCAGTTTCATAGTATCCTCTCAGTGCAAATGCACAGGATGTCTTTAGATTCTCCCAGATTATTGTTTCCGAATAGCGTTGGCGACGTTCACCCATTAACCCTTGGAAGAGAAGTCTGCAGCTCTGTTTATGTCAGAAGGACACATGTGATACATGGTGGTTAGAGGAGTTTTTGCCAAACTCCGTGCTCCAAGTGAAGCGCAGAGTGGGAAAAACGCAGCAAAGTCTGCCGGTGGGGCAGAGTGTTCTGCCCACCCCTTATGTTAGTTTTATTTGTTTGCATTTTGAGTATCTTAAATAAATTGACTAACCATTTTTCTTTTTGCCTTCTGTAATGATTTTTAAATTTTAAAATAACCTTCATGGTTAGGACTTGAACCTTGTCCTGTGTGGATTTTCCACTGTGAATTTTTCTATTTGGATTCCCTGGGTTTTATTGCAGTTTGATGCCTAGGTCTCTCAACCTGTGGTACACATACACTTCCTGATTTGTCCACTGACCCTTTAATAGTAAAAAGCACTGACAGTTACCAAACCTAATTCAAAATGTTCTTACAGTTCCTCAAATTAAATGCCCTGCTTATCCAACAGGACATGCATGATATGTCCAACAGTTCTTTTTCTACCATTTAAATTAATAACTTTTATTTTGATGTTCTCACTTGCATGAATGCACAAATATAACTCCAAGTGAGTTACATGATGAATATTTCACAATTGTGAAATATATTCCACACTCATTAAGTTTGTGCTATTTTGATTGAATCCTACCCGAGACCATGGATATCTCTCTATAGAAATACAGAAGCAAACATGTGCTGGCAAAGCCAATAGGTCTGACTTTGAAGTGCTAACACATGCAAACAAAAGCATGCACAAATGTCCACTGACAATTTGTACTGTGTCTTTCTGCAACCAGTCTCTTTTTGTGACCTTTTATGTCTAGTTACAATATTTTATTCTGCAGCTTCTGGTGCTTGCTGGAACCAGGAACATGGTCATTATCTACTGAATTCCAGCTACAACCCCTGAACAGAAAATATCCCCATATGCACTTTCACTGCCTTCACACCACGCCCTGGAGTCCAAAGCAGTGGCTAGGCCCAGGCCAGGGTTAACAAAACAGCCTACCAGCCTGAATTGGAAAATGCACCTCTCCTAGGTATCATGTGATTGATGGGGGGAAAGGATGTGAGATTCTGATAGATCACATGGCTATGGAATTGAAATACGGTCTAAATCCCATCATATAGGGTGTATAGCCAAGATGGCGGTTGCATGAGACGTGCCTTGCACTCCTCCGTATTTCCGTTGTTAGAAGCACACAGTAATTGGCCATGTGAATGACAGAGAAACTGTTCAAATGCCCCAGGAGGAACTTTACAGCGGCGCTGTGCATGGTCTAGGCAGTGCAATCCCATAACATTGATTTACTTGGTGCCACCTGTGTCTGGCCGGAGACAAGATTGTGGCCATGGCCTCAGTGAGGGCGGCCTCAATGGAGAGGGGACTGCTATGAAGCCCTGCTCCCCAGCACGGGTAGAACAAAGCCTATACCCGACACATGTGACTACCTCAGTGGCTCCACAGTTCACTGGTTAGCACCTCCTGCACGGCTAGCCGAGTGAGGCTCTGGAACTCTGTGCACGCCCTAACAATAAATACCCCATCATGAACCACCCACTGGTGCAGAGTGTGGCAGACAACACAAGCTAGCATAGCCAGAACATCTAGTGTTAAAGATTATGGGTATCTGTTAGCATGAGCTGAAAGCCATTTTGTACTTGGCAGGCATTTTAGTTAGTTATGTGCTGGCCATTTACTGTTTCCCTCTTCCAGAGCCTTGCATATGCTCAGAAGGGCCTAGCTAGTAGAATGCACCTGCTCCTAGTATAGAACTGTCAGGCTGTTCTAACTGATGTCAGCAACTTATTACTCCTCCTACTTGTTGACTGTTCATTTTTTGTATGACCAGCTATGTGTGTAACTCTTCTCATGTGTACTTGTACCGCCTTCTTTTGAGCCCCTGTGTGGGTATATAAGGCCCCTGTTCTCTGTAATCCTTAGATGCCTCCTACAGTGACTTGAGATTAATGTGTGACGCAATCTCCCCCATCCGAGGTTAATAAAAAATATGTCTTTTATATTACAGCTTCTGTGCCAATCTCTTCTTTGTTGGTTTAAAAGGACCAGGTGTATCAGTGAAACCCCTGAGAAGGTTTTGATTTCTTCACTAGCACAGACTAAGGCCCTTCATGTCCCCAGTTCAGACACAAGAGGATACTGTAGTGGCGTGTGAGCTATCAATGACGAAACCCTTGTAATTCCCAATGGACAATGTAGAGCTGTGATTTATGCATTGGAGAGTAGAGAAGTAAATGCAGGTTGAGAATGTTGAGTTCATGGTTACACACAGAAGAATAAAGATGTGTTATACTAAGCTCCATGTGTGGCATACTCATTGGCAAGTACCCAGGCTGGGGAGGACGCTAGAACCGGCGACGTTATAGGGGATCAGTAATCCGAAGATCGTCTGTGCTCTTCCAGAGAGTTTGCCGTGGTCCAGAAAACTGCTCATGCAGGCCATGTGTGCCTTCGTGGAAGTGCAGAATCGAAGTTTGGCGTATGTGAAGTCAACAAAGAACTCCATCCAGTGTGAAGCATTTGATGAGAACGAAAGCTACAGATCATTGGCCAAGAACCTGCTGGGAAGGCTGTAAAGAGAGGTACCACACTATCATGCAACACAAAGCTATAAATCATACGGAGTGACATCTTTGGTGATTTGTGCACCATCGAAGAAATAGTGAGTCCGAACAAATACATTTCTGCTCAAATGTAGTACTTATTAAGAGCTGCCACAAAGAAAATATCGTACAACTATCAACTGCTTTTCCAACTGACTTGGAATACACCATTGGCACTTCAGCATGTACCATGATTTGATTTGAGTTATAATTTTATATATCGCTCAAATGCCCTGAGGCGTCTTGGAGCTGCTGCTATCACAACCGAGAGTTGGAAAATAAAACCAGAATAAAAGCTGCTCTCCTGATTAAAAAGCCAATTCTTCATGAGATGTGGCCACTTCCTTAAATTCATGGGGAGGGAGTTCCATAGTTTTGTGGCCTGCAAAACAAAACTTTTACCTCCACATGAAGCTTGTTTAGCCTTGGCCAGTACTAAGTATTTTGCTTCTGAGGATCTAAGTCTCCTAGGAGGGATGTACCAGGCAAATTACTCATGAAGATAGTGTGGACCAATATTGTGCAGTGCCTAGAAGGCAATACAGAGCACCTTAAATTCAATCCTTTTTACCACTGGAAGCCAAGGTAGCTTAATCAAGGCCTGTGAAGCTGAAAAGGGTGTTCCCATAGTCCAATTTAGCTAGGACTAAGGTGGTAACCACCCGTTTTTGAAAGTCAGAGGGGATAAAAGGACATATTTTTCAGGTTATTCTTAAGGAAATGAATAGTGATGTGGCAAGAGCAATGACCTGATCTTCAAAATTAAGTATATCATCAAAGCGAATTTCTAAGTTCCTCACTTTCTGCACTGGTGAAGGTGGAACCCCCATATCATGCGCCCACCAGCTTGGCAACCAGAAGGAATTATCTTTGCCAAAAAGAAGCGCCTCTGTCTTTCCTGAATGGAGCTTTAAGCAATTTAATCTCATCCAGCAATCTACCTGGACATACAAAAGCTAAGCTTTTGAGCACTATCCTCAGGACTGCTTGAAATGGATACCACCATTTAGGTATCGTCGGTGTAAGACACCACCGAGAATCTAAGCAATGTTATCAGTCTCACCAGTGGGGTAACATAAAGATTAAAAAGAGTAGGGCTCAATGAAGAGCCCTGGTGTCCTCCACAATGCAGACTAAACTGTTCAGAGACCAGATTGCCAATATGTTTCGTTCTATCCATTAGAAAAATGTTATCAGCTTGAGAATAAGGCTGCTTATTTTTTGCCCAGTGAATCGGTCAATTAGGATATTATGGATGACCGCATCAAAGGCCACTAAGAGATCTAATATTATTAATGCAGCCCGACCTCCTCCATCTAGAATGAACCTCAGCTCCTCTGATGCAGCTATCAGCGCTATCTGTGTACTATTTGCGTCTCTTAAACCATATTGGGTGGAATCCAGAAGGCTGTAATTGTCAATAAATTACATAAGCTCAATGTTCAAAGCCTTCTCTAATAGTTTGGCTGGGAAGGGCAGTCTAGATATAGGCAAGTAGCTACTTATCATAGATAATCTTTCCCTTGGGAAAACAACTAACAAAATTAAGCACCATAAAAAATATTCTACTATACAGTATATACAATAAAAGAAGTAAAAAAAAAAAAACATTATAAGATCCTAATATCAAAACTATACATGCAATTACTGGAAACCAGCATACAACTGTAAAATACAACAACAAATAACCCCAAAGCTGCAATACTACAACATGAGCCTGGAACTAAATAAACAAGCTGATCATAAAGCCAGGCAATTATCTGAACCTATGAGGAACATGTCTAATGCAACTGCGCCAGCGAACCTCGAGAATAATTTTTTTTGGTTCCAACATTTCATATACACCACCCCACTTGCTTCCAACCACCTTATTCCAGGTATTCACCATGTTGTCCTAACCATACGGACCAGACTCCTCCCAACTATCCATAGTGACTTCCTGCCTAGGCTTAGCCTTGATTACACTAGACACATTCCACCAATTAGTGCCATTCAGTCTAACAGCATTTCCACACACTTTGTCCACCACCAATGGTCCAACGAATTTCTCACCACACGTTCTCACATACCCACTTTTTTTATATACATTCTGTCACCAACAATAAATTTCACATCACTCACATGATTTTTGTTATTGAAATTATTTTTATGCTTGCTCTTAGTTTTGGCCACACTTTCTTTTACTTTCACATCGCAATCCTTTAACTATACACCAAACTTTACCCACCTACTCATCTAACTAGGGTATAACTTGGTGGCAGGTTTACTACCCTTTAACAATTTGAACGGAGAACCTTGTGCGGGCTGGTCCGGTAAAACCATAACATGGACATGGACTGGACTGCATTCATCACAATACACCTGTCCCACCGAACACAATAGACCAGCACCCGATTCATGCACGCCACATGACCATTGCTTTGGGGATGATGTAGAGACATTTTCAAAAGTTTAACATCGCCATATTTAAGGAACATGTCCACCTCTTCATTAACGCATTGTACACCATTCTCAGAAATAGGAAATTCAGGATGACCTTCTGAAAAGATAATTTCTTGAAGAAACTCAATTACCGTTTTGGCATTGGGCTCTGCTACAAATTCTACTTCTGGCCCTTTGAATACAAATCCATTGCTACTAAGGCAAAATGAAATTGACTTGGTAACCTATTAAACCAACCGACTAAATCAATATCCACTTTTTCCCAAGCTCTAGATGGGCACTCACTGGGCTGCAATGTAGTCTCCCAGACGTCCTTCATGAGCCATCTTTATGAGCTTAAACCTCAACCCAAGCGGAGGTACACATTTTTCTCCTTCTAGAAGAAGTCCATCATCCACCGACAACTCGTCAGCTATCTTCCAAAATGATTGACACAAAATGGAAAGTGCTTTTTCTGTACTCCATCCCTTGGAACCATAAGTCTTTATTTATATCATAACTTCATCCAACTCCATTTAATTCTTCCATTCATCCAATGTGGCAATCAAACAATTTTCATCCTTAGTGTCCTCAGCGTCATCCACATTGTCATCCTGTACTGCAAACCTAGACAAAAAATCTGCATGCACATTTTTTTCACCTTGGATGTGCACAATGTCACAATGAAACTGAAACAATTTTGTTTTAAGCTTTGAAATTGAGTATGTTCTTTAATTTTTTCCCCTGTTTGGATAGCCACTAGAGGTTTATGATCTGTCTTTCCAGTGAACATCGCCCCCGAAATATATGGTTTGAATTTCTGTATGGCCCACCAACTTGCCAGCAATTCTTTTTCTATGATTGAAAAATGGGATTCAGCATCCCTCAGCACCCTACATGCATAAATGATAGTATTTTCTGTTCCAAAAATGCTCCTGGGTAGGAATAGTAACCAGACCATGGTTACTCACATCAACAGTAATGAAACATGAAAGTTTAGGGTCAAATGGTTTGTGAATCCTAGAACTGGCAAGTTGTTTTTTTTACCCACTTGAATGAATCTTGGCATGTGGAAATCCACTTAAAGATAACTTTTTTTGAAAGAGAACTTTCAAAGGTTTAATGTGTGATGCATAATCCGGAATAAAACAAGCATGGAACTTACACATCCCCATAAAAGACTTAAGTGTTGTTCTATCATTGTGACCTTGTACATCAATTATAGCACTAACCAAACCCCGCCTTGGTTCTATGCCATCTCCAGAAACAATATGTCCCAAATAATTGACTATGTTTTTACAAACTGCACGTTTGTCAATTTTAAGGCCTACCCCGTCAACGCTCGATCAAGATTAGCCTGGCATTATATTGTCCAGATAAGGCACAACCCATTTCTGATCCATGAATACTTGGTACATTATTCTCTGAAACACGGATGCTGCTGAAGCTAATCCAAATAGAATCCTATGACATTGGAATGTAACGATAGGGGATACAAATGCTGTGTAATGCATGGATTCTGGTTCCAGCACTACCTGGCAGGACCCTAAAGCTAGGTCTAACTTACTGAACCACTTGGCACCAGCCACTTCAGCAAGAAGATTGGAAATTTTAGGAAGAATGTATCAATCAATCCAAATAGCCTTATTAAGGCTCTGTAAATCTACACAAAGTCTCGGCTTGCCATTATTTTTACAAGCCACTACGAAAGCTGACAGTCACAGTGACAACTTAATAGGTTCAATGATCCCACCGTCACTCAATGTAATCAATTATTATTGTCAGAGGGAGTACAGCCAGTATTTCCAATGGACCAATCATGATGTGCCTTCCCGCTGACATAACTGGGGTAGGGAAACCTGGGTTGGCAGTTCCAAAGGAATATCAGGCAAACACTTAAGTATTTTATTTTTCACACTTTCTTTTCCTGTCATGGACCCGATCGTCCAAGTCCTGCCTTTGCTGCTGCTTTTTGTCAATCTGTGCTCTCCACAAAAGCACAGGATCAGAATGTCACATGTTCCCAATGCCTCACCGTGATTTCTCAGCAACACGCATTACAGAAGCATGTATGCCGACGAAACCCCAGGGGGGAAAGGGGATGGGACACAGAAGAGACAGTCACACTGCGTTTGATTCTTTCTATAGCTTCAGACGTTTCCTACTCGTCTTCTTCTGGCTATTCACTGGTGTGTATTTTACTGTAAAGGAAGAACATAAATTTAGACATAATACACTCTTCTATATTTCTATTTTATCAACTCCTAATGTACCCATACCCAGTCTTGGTGTGACCTATGCTTCTCTTCTATCTTGTTGATAATTTGGCTTCTGTATGCTGTAAACTAATTATCACAGGATTGTTAATTCTTTTGCTCTGTTTTTTCCTAGTCTCACACTCTCTCACTCTCTTATGCCTTGTAGTTTAGTCACTCCGAGTCAAAATACCAGGATAAAAAATTATCGAACCAAACTGTTTCTCTTAGACTTCAAACACAAGTTCCTTTCTTATATTGTCAGAAGACTTGTGCTGACGCTGAATAATTTCAATACAGCTCTGACAGAGTCTAGGTAAGGAGCATGCTCAACTTGCCAACTGTTCCTCACAGAATGCGCATGCTCTAGTTGCCGACAGTCCCTCACAGAAAATGTGCATGCCCTCAATTACTAGAAAAAGAACGGTCATACTTCTATCCTCCGAAAGTAATTTTCCAAGACTCCAATTCCGCCGAAATAACAAGAATAGACGCGCGACTAAAGTTTCCCTTACTAAACTTTCTCGATGCAGTCTTCCAGAACTTCTTTCTCTCCTCCATGGTTAGGTGAAATGCGCCACAGAGTGGGCACTGCACCTGGATCATAGTGATTGCCATCAAGCACTCGAGCGCTAACTTGCTGCTCTAGTAGTTGACTCCTGACGGCCATTTTAGAGATGGTACCTGTTTGTAATTTGAACTGCATTTGGGCTTTTCTCCTTTTAACTCTGGCCCTAAGATCAATTAGGCTTACTGAAAGTCTTTTTCTGTTAAGAGGCTTGGCGATCCTGATAGTACCCTCTCTCAAAGTACTTCCTTTCGGTTTGGGCTTGTTTGGGAACCTTCTGTGAAAATCCCTAATTAATCGAGGGGCATGAACTTCTGAGGATAATTCCCAAGATCTATCCTCAGGTCCATAACCCTTCCAATCTAATAAATAGTACAATCGCCCCTTCCGCATCTTTGCATCCAAAACTTGTTTCACCTCATAGTCTTCTCCTTTCTCTGTTTAGATTGTTTTTGGAGGTTTGCTTATTCGTACATCATTTGACACCTTCTTTAATAAGGAGACATGAAATACCGGATGAACTCGTAACCCCTTGGGTAATTTCAACTGATAGTTTAACGCACTTAATCTTTTCTCAATCAGATAGGGGCCTACAAATCTTGTCTGTAACTTCCTATTTCCTTTGAGTCTAAGATTTTTAGTGTTCAACCAAACCTTATCTCCTGCTTGTAAATATAGTTCCTTTCTTCTTTTTTTTGTCTGCATAATGTTTATAACTTTCTTTAGCTTTGGTTAAGTTTTCTGTGGCTAAGCTATGCACTCGTGTCATGTGTTCAACTAGATCAGTTACTGCTGGAACGCCTACCTCTTGATAACTTAATGATTGGTTAGGATGCCTTCCTGCATTCAAATAAAAGGGGGAATAAACAGTGGAAATATTTTTTACATTGTTATGCGCAAACTCAGCAGCCCACAGGTAGTCTGGCCAATCACCCTCTTGATCTAATAAACACAATCTAAGGTACTGTTGCAACTCCTGTTTCGTTCGCTCTGTTTGGCCATCTGTCTCTGGGTGGTAGCCAGTCGTATACCTAGTTTCAATGTTCAACCTCTTAGTGAAGGCCTTCCAAAAATGGGATAGGAATTAAGAACCCCTGTCAGATATTAGAACCTTTGGTATACCATGAGCTCTGACAATATTTTGACTAAAGGTGTGTGCTAATGTTCTAGCTATGGGCACCCCCTTCAAAGGTACAAAATGGGCCATTTTTTAAAAAGCATCTACACATACTAGTATTGTATCAAACCCTTCACTAGATGGTAGTTCGACTATTAGATCTATCGTTACAGTATGCCATGGGTAAGGTGGGGTGGACAAAGGTTGTAGTATACCTTTGGGAGCTTGCCTCTCCGGTTTTCCCCTTGTGCAGATCTCACATGTGGCTACATATTGACGTATATCTTTAATCATGTTTGGCCACCAGAAACGTCGTCTCACCAAGTCTTCAGTCTTTAAAATTCCTTTATGGCTGCCAAAATGCTATCATGGCATTCCTTCATGGCCTTTTGTTGCATTTCTGGTGTGGGCAAATAGAGAGCTCCATGTTGATACAGTAACCCTCCTCGAATTTCTCGTCTAGGATCTTCTTTCACCCAATTCCTCATTTCTTCCAGTGTCATTGAATTCTGATCTTCATTTTCCAAAGATTCTTGTAAAACAGCTCCGATCACCCTCTCTGCTGGTATGATCTTCTCATCCTTGACCTCTTCTGACACTCCTTAGGTACCCAACCTTGATAAGGCGTCTGCCTTACCATTTTGTGAACCTGGTCGATAAGTAATGATGAAATCATAATCGGCAAAATACAAAGACCAACGCAATTGTCTAGGTGTTAATGTTCTGGCCGACTTCATCATTTTTTAGATTTCGATGATCTGTATAACTGTGACCACATGTCTAGCACTCATCAAGTAGTGTCTCCATTCTTTAAATGCATCCTTGATGGCCAATAGCTCCTTCTCAGTTATTGTATAATTGACTTCTGCCGAGGTCAACTTCCTTGACCGGAAGGCCACTGGATGCAGTTGACCAGTAGTTTTATGTCTTTGAGACAGCACCCCTCCCAACGCCAGGTTGGAGGCGTCTGTTTCCACAAAGAAAGGCTCAGATGGATCAGGGTGAAGTAAAATTGGCGCCATGGTGAAATCCTTCTTTAACAGGATGAAAGCTTCCTCTGCTTCTTTTGACCACTTGAAGCTAACACCTTTCTTCAGTAATCTGGTTAAAGGGATCAACTTTTTGGAGAAATCTTGAATAAATCTCCTGTAGAAATTTGCGAAACCAATGAAACTTTGAATTTCTTTCACTGACTTAGGAGATTCCCAATTAATCACTGCCTTGATCTTATTTCCGACCATGGTGATTCCGCTTGGTGCGAGCACGAACCCTAGAAATTCCACCGTAGAGACATTAAATTCACATTTCTCTAACTTAACAAACAGACTGTTTTCTCGCAATCTCTGCAGCACCTTCTTAACATGTTCTTCCACAGTATTTGAATACATTAGAATGTCATCAATATATACTATTGCATTCTGGTCAATGAACTCCTTCAATACATCGTTAATAAAATGCTGAAAGGCAGCTGGGGCATTACATAGGATATAGGGCATCACTTGATATTCAAAGAGCCCATGCTTGGTTCTGAAGGCTGTTTTCCATTAATCTCCTTCTCGAATTCTGACAAGATGGTATGCCCTTCTCAGATCCAATTTGGTATAGACTTGCGCTCCTTTCACTTGATCTAATAGGACAAAAATTAAGGGCATTGGGTATCGATTCCTAATGGTTATTCGATTGATTGCCCTATAATCTATGCAAGCCCTTAACTCTCCATTTTTCTTCGGGATGAAAAAAAGTGGCGAAGATACAGGGGATTGTGATGGTCTAATGAATCCATTTTCGAGGTACTTTTGTATATAATCCTTCAGATGTTCATCTTCTCGTTCTGTTAAAGCATGAATTCTGCTGTATGGTAGGTTAGAACCTTGTTCCAAATCGATTTTACAATCAAATTCCCTATGGGGTGGAAGTCTTTCAGCTTCTACCTCATTAAAAACATCTCGAAATTCAGTGTACTCTTTGGGTAGTTCCGTTGTGGTTATCACACAAATCGTAGACTCTCTTTCACTTAAGTGAAACGCTGGTGTCTTCTCATGGTCTCTCGTACTTTTCTTATAACAATTCTCCTTACAGTACCTCGAATCCAAGGCTATTGATCGAGCTCCCCAATGTATAGTAGGATTATGTTCCGTGAGCCATGGCTGACCCAGTATTAATTGAAACTGCGGGGCATCAATTAAGTTGAATTGCAAAGTTTCAAGATGTCCTTCCTCAGATTCCAACTCCAGTGGCTCTGTATGACTCACGATGGGTGACGATGAAAGATTAGTCCCATCAACTGATCGGACTGCTTCACTTCTTTCCTTCTTGATTGCCCACAGACCAATCTTATCAGCGAATTTTAAGTCACAAAAATTGCCCGTGGCTCCCGAATCAACCATAACAGTCACCTGTTTCAATATTTTTTCTCTGAATCGTAAAGTCATCGTCATAACCAAATGCGGAGATGCAGACTGCAAGGTATTCACCAAGGTATGTGCTTCTGGAGCTGTTTCTGATTTTGCAACCACCAGTCCAACTCCATTTACTGGTGGTGCAAAGCGTTTTCTGACGGTGTTTGCTTGGGCTTCTTTGGGCAATTGCGAACAAAATGTCTACTGCCTCCACAATAGAGGCATTGCTTATTTACTCTTCGTCTTTCCTTTTCCTCTTTAGAGAGAGGACCCCGAATTGTCCCAATTTGCATGGGTTCTCCCCCAGGGCCTGAATCAGTTTCTTTGCTACTTTCTATCCTTGCTCGATCAAATCTTGGAACACTGGGTCGAAAATCTCTCTTTTTCTCACCTCTTCTTTTGCTTTGTCGGAAGTCGATTTCTAAAACCAAATCGATTAATGCTGATGTCACCGTGGGTCTATTGGGAACTTGTGCTAAAGCGTCCTTTAATTAATCTTTTAAGCCTCGATAGAACACCACTGCTCGTTTTATCTCTGGCCACTCCGTTTCAACCACCAACTTGTTAAACTGGGCCAAACAGGAAACCTGATCACGGTTGCCTTGTCTAATTTCCAGTAACTCATTGTCTGTTGCTTGTGAAACCCTTCGCCTGTCAACAATTCAGGAGAAATTATTTTTTTAATTCATCGAGTTCATATAAGATGGGATAATTTCTGGTCATCAGAGGCATAGACCAAGACGCAGCGTCCCCACTCAAATATGATAGAATAAATGCCACTCGAGACTGCGCATCGGGGAAAACTGCCGGACGGTACATAAAGTGTAAAGTACATTGTGTCAGGAACACTTGAGCCTTCTGTGGGTCTCCATTATAACGCTCAGGTGGGGCTAAAGGAATTACAGGGGACAAGGAGTGAATAATTTGTGTAGTGATCTTAGGCTGGGGAACAGATGCATCACTGCAACTTTCTTCTGGAGAGGCCGAATATTTTAAACGGGGTCCTGACACTAAACTACTTACTTTTATGGTCAGATCTGTAGTCTCTTTCCTAAGCTCCCTATTTTCTTCCCTGACTGAGATTAATTCTCTTTGTATTCCTTCTAAGATTTCTCCTAGCTTTTTTAAACCTAGACCTTCCGCCATTCTGCTCAGGTGCTAATTTTAACGTGGGCACTTCACTCTGTCAGGCTGTGCTCTCCACAAAAGCACAGGAGCAGAATGTCGCATGTTCCCAATGCCTCACTGTGATTTCTCAGCAACATGCATTACAGAAGTATGTACACCAACAAAACCCCAGGGGGGAAAGGGGATGGGACAGAGAAGAGACAGTCACACTGCGTTTGATTCTTTCTTCAGCTTCAGACGTTTCCTACTGGTCTTCTTCTGGCTATTCACTGGTGTGTATTTTACTGCAAAGGAAGAACATACATTTAGACATAATACACTCTTCTATGGTTCTATTTTATCAACTTCTAATGTACACCTACCCAGTCTTGGTGTGACCTATGCTTCTCTTCTATCTTGTTGATTACTTGGCTTCTGTATGCTGTAAACTAATTATCACAGGATTGTTAATTATTTTACTCTAAAGTTTTTTCCTAGTCTCACACTCTCTCTCTCTTATGCCTTGAAGATACCTCACCTCTGTTGATACAGCTGAAGCGTAAACTGGATTCTGTTATTTGGTAAGTATATTTTATTCTGTTTTCTTTTCTTCATCTATACTGCTTTTTTATTCTTGAATTACTCAGTAGCATAACTCTGCAACCCTTGAACTAAAATAAATATCATGCGGTGTTTAGTCACTCCGAGTCAAAATACCAGGATAAAAAATTATCGAACCAAACTGTCTCTCTTAGACTTCCATCACAAGTTCCTTTCTTATATAGTCAGAAGACTTGTGCTGACGCTGAATAATTTCAATACAGCTCTGACAGAGTCTAGGTAAGGAGCATGCTCAAGTTGCCAACTGTTCCTCACAGAATGCGCATGCTCTAGTTGCCGACAGTTCTTCACAGAAAATGCGCATGCCCTCAATTACTACAAAAAGAACGGTCTTACTTCTATCCTCCGAAAGTAATTTTCCGAGACTCCAATTCTGCCAAAATAACAAGAATAGACACGCAACGAAAGTTTCCCTTACTAAACTTTCTCGACGCAGTCTTCCAGAACGTCTTTCACTCCTCCATGGTTAGGTGAAGTGCGCCACAGAGCAGGCACCGCACCTGGATCATAGTGATTGCCATCAAGCGCTAGAGCGCTAACTTGCTGCTCTAGTAGTTGGCTCCTGGCGGCCATTTTAGAGATGGTACCTGCTTGTAATTTGAACTGTATTCGTGCTTTTTTCCTTTTAACTCTGGCCCTAAGATCAATTAGGCTTACTGAAAGTCTTTTTCTGTTAAGAGGCTTGGCGATCCTGAAACTTTTTGACCACAAAGCAAATCGACCCTGTTGTCACCGGAATTGAAGGTAAGCTTCTTTTTTGTTAGTTATCTTTTGAATTTTCTATTTAAGTTTGCTCCAGGCTTGGCTATTTTGCAATCTCTCTTACAAGCAATAACTTTCTAGGGCAAAATGCATTTGTGTGTAATGTTTTCATTTAAGAAATATTAAAGAAACACACCTCTTATGATTTTCTTGTATTTTTAAATTTGGTGCAAGCTGCCTTTAGGATAATAGACACTCTCATAAACATTTACATCAATGAAAAAAACTAAAAGGGACCATACAGGTTGTTTAATTAATTTTTGTAAACGTTCAAATCCTAAACATGTGCATAACTCATTATTGGGACAATTGAAATGTAATATAATGTAGAAATTGCACTAGACAAGGTGTAAAACTTTTATTTAATTATCTGTAAAATCAATGTTAGTTCTAAACTTGAGTCGGTTAATATATTTATTAATGTAATATTTCCCTTTGTCAAGTGCATTTCTTGTCATTTATTACATTTCAAATGTCCCATTGTTAACACTCAAGTTCAAATAAACACACCTGTATTAAGAGTTCATACAAAACTATTTGGTGTAAGTGTCGATTATCATGATGAATGCTTGCATCAAAATTTAAATGTCCGCCACATTCTATTTTAACTAGTGTATGGACTTAACAATTTAGACATTTAAAAAAACTTTTGTATTTCCTGTCCTAATTGTAAGTAGAAATATGTACTTTATATTTAATCATTAACATTTCTAGGAATCAAAGAATTGTAAATAAAAAATAAATGCCAGGACAAGCTTGGTGAATCGAAAATATATGCTTTATTAACAAATGAATTACTTCTCTCATAAACTTTTCTTTATTATAAAACCATAAAACAGTAACAACACGGTTTTCTCTGCACAACAGCCTGCTGTACGTGCCTCTTATAAAACTGGCAAGGGGTAACCTCCTCATGAAGGGGCATCTGTTGGGCACAGAGAAGGCACCTGAAAGATCTTTCTTGGGAGGGGTCGGTCTAGGTTTTACAGGGGTAGGAGGAGTACAGGTGGGAGGTGTTGGAGAGAGTTGGGTTTGGGAGGTAGAAGGAGCTGGAGTGGGTGATGTGTGTGTGACTATGTTTTGCAGTTGCATGTGGGTCTGGTGTATGTTGTATCTGTTTGGGTATTTGTTCCTTGGCAGGTGCATGTTGTTTGGGTGAGTGTGTGCATTTGGGATTGGTTGGTGTTATGGGTGTGCTTTTGTGTGAGTATGTTTAGAGAGTGTGTTGTTGAGGTGGTTGGTGAGGTTGTGGTGCATGTGTTTGTATGTTTTGCAGTTGCATGTGAGTCTAGTGTATGTTTGGATGTGTGTAGTTTGGCAAGTGTTTTGTATTCAGGTGAGTGTGTGCGTTAGGGTTTGGTTAGTGTTCTTTTGCGTGTAGGTCTGTGTTTGGATGAGTGTGGTGTTGTGGTGCTTGTGGGTGTGGTGGCGGTTGTGGTGCTTGTGGGTGTGGTAGTGGTTGTGGGTGTACTGGTGGTTGTGGTGCTTGTGGGTGTGGTGGTGGTTATGGTACTTGTGGATGTGATGGTGGTGGTTGTGGTGCTAATGGGTGCAGTGACCATAGTGTGTGTATGTTGTTAATTGTTTGTTTGTGTGTTTATGTGTGTGTGTGATTGAGCTGGTTGTGTCTGTTGGAGTGGGTGCCTCCAAACAATTGAGTGTGCTTGGAATACAGGTTGTACTTAGGAAATGTGATGAGGGGACTGAGTTATGGAACACGTTTGGACTGGTTGGGAGGCTGCGGTCAGTAAGGAGGCTATTTTTGCAAGCGATCTCTGCATGCCAGACACAGAACTGTGAATGCCATACAGAAATGCAACTATTTGTTGCATTTGGCTGATAAGGCCCTTGATGCCATTTATGATCCCAATCTGGCCTACAGAGATGCTGTGTTAGAGGTCAATAGCCTCTTTACTCTGCGCAGCTGGGGTGACAGGGGCAGAGGGTGAGGTAACTGTGGCAAAGGAGACCTCAGCCCCTTTAGGGGATTGGGTTTAGCCAACTGGGGGGAGTAAGAGGGAGGATGAAGATGGGTCTCGGGGTGGCTAGGATGCAGTTTGTACAGTTCCTGTAGGGTCCGCCACTACTAGGGACCAGTAGCTTGTGGAGGTCTCTGAAGATGTTAATGAGCTGCTGCCCTCCATTCCAATCCACTCACCCTCCGTGCCACTGTGTCGATCGGTGTCTGTGGTCTCACCACCCGAAACACAGTGGCCAGCTGCTTCCCTGCCTTCAAGGCCAACATCCCCTTCGCCTGCTCCTGAAGATACTGAAAACATTTTTATCATTATCTCATGCACGTAGGGGACATCTTCAGTAACCATTTAGTAGTCAGAGTTTTGTAATTTCCCATTATTGCTCTTATATCATTTATGATATTTTCTCTTAACCATTTCCAATTCTCTCCAGAAAATTGTTTAACACCTCTGAATGGTTCTGGTTTGTTCTTTTGAATAGTGATTTAATTTCACAAAATATTTTATAATGCAAAAATACCTTTGTAAAGACAAAACAATCTGACATATTTTTATATGAATCAATGTGAAACAATAATTAATGCAAAGTTGTACCAAAAATTTTATAAACCAAAAGCATGTTTAGTTTGTTTGAGCATTTCACAATGGTAACACTTACTTCAAGTAACTTAAGTATTTTCCAAATGTTGACAATATTATATGGATTCAGTGCTGAAATTGCTTATTAATGTATCACTTATGCTGCTGAAGAAATTAAGAATACATTTGGGGGCTTTACAAGTGACTTCTACAGCATAAGTAAATGCATAGCGCTTGATACATTTCTAATCCACATTAGTACAAAGCAAAAATTATTTTACGTTTGACTTCAAAATATCTTAAGTTACACTGATTCATATCTAATTTTCAAATCAAAAATTAAAATGCAAATCACAATATGCAACAGATTTAACCTTGATGTATTGCTACAATTTCCTAATGAGTCGCAGGTTGTGCCTTGAGAAACTGCCCGTTCGCGATGAGAAAGGTGCCGCTCGAGTAAAAATCTACTCGAGCGGCAGAAAAGGTAAGTTTGCACTGTGCATGGTGCTGTTCGCAATGATTGCACAGTGTGGACAAGCATCCAGCACTGTGCAATCACAGCGAACAGTATTTTTCTACCGAACTCGGCCGCTTCCAGAGCTCCACGTAATACGACAGAGTTTTTTTTGCACTTTGCGTAGCTTCGCGTAGTGCCCCAAATCCAACTTTGATTATGCTGAAACACGCGTAGATTTATTTAAATTTGTGCACAGATTGAAATTGCAGATATTTCATCTGATACAAGGCACGCAAAAACGCAAGGCCAATGGAGCACTAATGGCAGAAACTGGCAGACCCACTGCCTTGACGGCAGGGGATGTAGGATTGTTGAGAGCTCTAGAGCAACTCCACAATGAAAACACAGAGAGGGAAGTTGTTGCCATTCAAGATAACCCACTGCTGGAAGGCACAATAAAGACCTCATTTAAAGTAAAATCAACTTTTGTCCAATTATAATGAAAGACAATCTTGATGTATTCAATGAAAAAGTGACTAGTGAGCTGAAAAAACTATATTTATCAACCACTTGTGATCCGAAGAAATATAGCAAACAGGATAATCTCTATTATCAACTCATGAAGAAACTGCAATCAGATGACAATATCATTATCCGTCAACCCGATAAGGGGGGCAATGTGGTGCTTTGGCCACAGAACCTCTATATGGAGGAAGCCCTCAGGCATCTGTATAATAGGGATTGCTATAAAAGGAGCACTATACAAATTGTCAAAAAAACATGGCATGAATTTCACAGCAAACTGCTGACATGGAAAAGAGCAGGATTACTGAGCATTGAAGAATTTAGGTTTTTGAAGACAGTTCATCCAGTGATCCCTGTGGTATACTTCATACTTAAAATTCACAAGGGACTATCTAAGCCACCGGGGAGGCCCATTATTTCAGCCTAAGGGAGCCTGATGGAAAATGCTTCCCGGTGTGTTGACTCTTTCCTCCAAGAGCATGTGAGACAATTACCATCATATGTACAGGACACGGGGGATTTCCTAAGAAACATAAATGTAATAAAGTGGGAGGAGGATTTTATACTTATCTCCCTGGATGCCACAGCATTATACACCAGCATACACCATCATGATGGGGTTAAGGCTGTTGAGCATTACCTGAGTATCAGACCAATGTATTTATACATGCATAATAGAATGTTGAGCACAATGATTACTGAGGGCCCGATTCACAGAACTAACTTAAGACAAAATCCTAAACTTACTACCATTTTGGTATTCACAGAGGGCACTTACTCATTTTGGTATTCACAGAAGGCACTTACTCATTTCGGTATTCACAGAAGTTAGGAGTCCTAACTTTAGGACTCCTAAATGCCTTCTGTGAATACCGAAAGACTTAAAATTAGGATTTTTCTCAGTTTAGTAGTAGTATAGTTAGGACTCCTAACTTTAGGACTCCTAAATGCCTTCTGTGAATACCGAAAGTCTTAAAATTAGGATTTTTCTCAATTTAGTAGTCCTAAGTTTAGGACTCCTAACTTTAGGACTCCTAAATGCCTTCTGTGAATACCGAAAGCCTTAAAATTAGGATTTTTCTCAGTTTAGTAGTAGTATAGTTAGGACTCCTAACTTTAGGACTCCTAAATGCCTTCTGTGAATACCGAAAGTCTTAAAATTAGAATTTTGCTCAATTTAGTAGTCCTAAGTTTAGGAGTCCTAACTTTAGGACTCCTAAATGCCTTCTGTGAATACCGAAAGTCTTAAAATTAGGATTTTTCTCAGTTTACTAGTAGTATAGTTAGGACTCCTAACTTTAGGACTCCTAAATGCCTTCTGTGAATACCGAAAGTCTTAAAATTAGGATTTTTCTCAATTTAGTAGTCCTAAGTTTAGGACTCCTAACTTTAGGACTCCTAAATGCCTTCTGTGAATACCGAAAGCCTTAAAATTAGGTTTTTTCTCAGTTTAGTAGTTGTAAAGTTAGGAGTCCTAACCTTAGGACTCCAAAAAGCCTCTGTGGTGTCCAATGACAACCAATCTGATCAACCCACTCGCCTAATTTTAACCTACAGCCAGCAACATAACTCCTTACGAAAGATAATCAACAGAAACTGGGCCTCGATACAAAATGACCCAGTCATAGGAGGCCAACTCACCAAGTCCCCAAACATCACCTTCAGGAAAACCCCTTCAATGAGTAATTCATTAGTGAGTAGCAGTCCTGAGGTGAGAACTGGCAAAACCTGGCTAAGTGCCTGGAAGGGGTTCTATAAATGCACCTCATGTAGAGCCTGCAAGTATGGAAGCAACAAATCATCATACGCTACGCCCTTTTAAATCCAAGCCAGTGCCAATAACTAAAATCCTCAACTGCAAAACGGAACTTGCAGTATATGGACTGGAGTGTTTGTGTGACCAGCAATATGTGGGTAGTACCAAGTTGCAGGTCCACAAACGAATACTCCAGCACATAAGGGCCATCACTAACAACGATGTAACATACCCAGTTGCGACATTTTAATGAGTTCCACAACAGGAGGTTAGAGGACCTGAAATATTATGTTGTGGATACAGTTCTTCCACTCAGAAGGGGAGGGAACCGGGAGGCACTACTTAGGAGATTAGAGACAAGGTACATGTTAGAGATAGACAGCAAAACACCTTCAGGCCTTAACTCTAGTGAGGATTTCTTTACCTGTTTATAATTTATTCTTAAACCACATCAGTTTCTTAACACTCTCTTTTTATACAAGCTGATGTGTCGCTGCTGTTGACATAAATTTTAGTTTTCATGTAACTTTTTTAATTAAAGCACATTTGCACTGACTAAATCACGGCTGTGATTTAGCGTGGTAATATCATTTGCACTATACGCACTAGCAAGTTCAGCAGGGATTGAATAAGGTAATCATGGCCCACTGGGGCAGTACACCAGCAACAAACATAATCATACCATATCCACATGAAAAGCAACAGCTCATGGGTTGCTTTTCGGCATATAAGACTAAAGTTTCTGATAATAATTGAACTGTGTAGGAATGCCAAACAACAATGTTTTTTCTATGGGCAATGGCATATAGGGGTTTTAGCTCATAAACACCACTTTGCATATTTGAGTGGTGATATTACATCTTTTAAGCATGTATTTATATGTTTTTATATATGATATGCTTAATTTATGTATATAATTGGGTATCAGATATCAACCCGTTGATTCTAATAGAGCTGACCATGAATGCCAAGCACAGGGGTAAAAAATGACGCATTTCAGTTCAATTGTTATCATTATATTGATTTTAATGATTTTATGCCATCTCTCTTAAGCATAAATTATTTATTTATTTACACATTCATAATATCTTAATTTATTCTGTTGGATATTGGATGATGATTATAAATTATTGTAGTCATACAGTGAACTTTCAAAAACAGAGGATGTGAAGACAGACTATGAATGTATGTGTTTGTTGTGTTCATGTCCTTGGTTACCCGTCAACCCTGTCATGTGATTTGTACTAGCACTTTAAGTTGGTGAGAGCACTCCCAAAGCGTGTAATGTGATCAAGGCCTCTGGTAGGCTGAAACGTGTAATGGCGGAGGTGCAGGGCGTTCCTCAATAAAGAAAATGTGCACCAATTGCTGGGTCTGCATTTGTCTATTTAGCATTGCGGAACGTGGCGGAGTAAGGATATATATATATATATATCTATATATATATGTATATGTATATATATATATATATTACCTACTGGCGGTCGCCAGTAGGTAGTTATAGTTAGGACCAAGTTTCCATAGGAAGAGCATTTTTTGTTTTGCTTATAACTTTGGCGTCGTTTGATGAATCTTCATGAAAGTTTTCAAACTAATTCTTTGTTCATGCCAGCTCCTATGTGGGAAGTTTAGGGGGACCCAAAACCTGTTTTCTCCATGTTAATTTCCATATGAAACTTTAGACAAGGCTACAGGTCAAACGGGTGAACGGAATTACTCCAAATTTGGCAGGGTGAAGGGTCTTGGTCTAGAAAGCACGCTTTTGATTATTTGGTGTAAATCCGTTCAGTAGTTTTTGAGACATATTGAAATTTACAGATATCGATATTTGGGAATTCTGCCATCTGATTGGCTGAGGCATTACGAGCACGAGCTTGCTGCTTATTGGTTGTGAGCGCTGCGAGCGGTTGCAACTAGGAAGTGTTGGCCGCCCTTTTGTGAGCTGATTGCTGTAAACTGATGTACTCCTGGCGCTGTAGCATACTGGCCGGTGTAGCATAGCTGTGCAAGTGGTGTTAGTATGGGTTTAGACTATAGCGGAGTGGAAAGCAAACTACTCACCCCTACCAGTCTGAAGACTCAAATAGAGTGTTTTAGCAAGCAGGAATAAAGAAATAATCGTGAAGAATATAATGCAGAATGTTGCAGTGCCACAGAAGACAAATGGTGAAATCAGGTGTGTTTAAGAAAGTAAGTGCCATAAATGGAACCACTGGTGCAAGAGCTAAGGCATCCAGCTGAGGCAAACTCCAAATGCTTCTGCTGTATTCAAACCTAAGCTCCTGCATCAGTCAATTCCACATTACATGTTACAGTTCCATGTGAAATAAACAATACCTATTAGACATGAATGACTGTAAATTGTGGAATGAAAATAAAGGTAGGATACGATTACCACACTGTGCCAACCAGTTCCTAAAAAATGCCGTGTTTTTTGATCTTGATCGCCAGTTCGTGAGCAGAGGCTGAGGATGAGCTAATTTGTGTGAAAGGGCGTCGTGGATAAGAGGCAGGCAGAGAGACGTGTGTACAAAGAATAGATATGGTTTCAAAATGGATGTCGGGTTTAGGCTAATTTAGCAAGTAAATAGCGTATTTGCATAGGCCATACATCATCCATCCCTGGTTAGTGTGGAGAGGTAAGGGCCAATAATGAAAACAGAGTTCAAATGCCTAAGCATATTTAGAAAGTTATTATATGAAAATAGTTCAATTGAAGTGTATTCAAAATTCAAATATTTAATAAGAAAAAGTCAAAAAAGTTGGAAAAAATCAATCCAAGAATAAAGTGAATTTCTTACAAGTCTTGGAGATTGCAGTCCGGAAGTTCTTCAGCGGCTTGAGATGCGTAATGTTCTAAGATGCGATTGTTGCCATCGTGTGAGAAAAGAGAAGCGATCCAATTCATATCCTAGAAGGGACAGTAATGTTCCTCGAATGTTGGAGCGGCAATTTGAATTGGCAGGCAATCTGCGATGTTGTCAAAGGTCACACGTTGCAGGAGATCTTTCGCGGCTGCGCAGAAATCCCATTCTGCCAGGATACCTTCTTGCATTGCATCCGCCATTGCTCCACTGCCCGAACAATCAAGTTCATGGTTTTCAAGATACTCCATTACCTGCTGGATATCGGGAGCGTTTGCTGGCATGTTGGCAAGGCATAGATCCATTCGCCAGTCGAATGGGCAAGTTTTGCAATAAAAAGATGGTTGCATGCAGATTGTATATGTGTAAATAAATGTCATGTTGTAGCTGGCTCCGATAATAGATAGAGGCAAGCAGCCGAAAAGTTGTTCCATTTTTTCACGGTATTGATGTAGCTTCGTGTAGAGGCGTATTCTGTCGGACATGCTTGTTACCACAGGGAGCGTAGCCATTTTTAACAAGCTAAAATAGTAATAGGATGGACGCAAACAGAGCGAGAATTATGGGCACTGTTGCTCTTATTCCAGAGATGATCGAATGAATGAAGTCTGGTATTAGACTAAAAACAGTTTGAAGGCCTGTGAGAAGGCCGGAGGAGACAATGTTAAAAAAGTGTGCCAGACCTTAAATGTCAGATGTGTTGAAAATTGTGTAACAATTCACAAAGTGTAATGGGAGGTTCGTATTTAAAAGTGAGTGCATTTTACTTGAAGTTCGTGCTATTTGCAGTTGATAAATTACTTCTGGAGAAGTGAGGGACACTTCTGTTTGAAACAAAAGTGCTTTCAGTTTGCTCCGTTTAATAAAATCTGTTTTCAAAGTAGGTATTGAAGGCCAAGTTGAACTTTGGGAGTTACTTTGTGTGGGTGGGAATAGAGATTGCCAGAGGAAGTTATCCGGTTTGAAACAGAAAGGACCTACGGTATGCCAGCTCATATTGCATAGCAGTCCATGTTATTAAGAAGCAGATAACTGCCGTTAGAAAGCTGTGTGAATGTTGGTCTGATTGTGGGAGTTGGCGTGCTTTTAAGAAAGCACGCACGATTGGGGGCTGTAAGCTTAGAAGCGTCGTGCAGTTGGACATTCTTGCATAGTAATGGATGATTGCCATTGTTGTCCCACTTTTCATCTGTGAGAAAAACTTCGGTATCCTCTCTAAGACAGCGATATGTAAATGGGAGAAACCACTGCTCATAAATAAACGCGCTACCTTATATAATCACATACAACATGGCAAACAACATGTACACCTAGCAGACACAACAACACTACGTACTGTGGGAACCGTGGCTAGCCATGTACACAAACCAAACATGGCATGTCACATCTGCCACACAATAAAGAATGCGGGGAGAGAAGGGAGCAAAGTATGTGCGAAGGTGGCAAATGATTCTCGATTATAAAAGTATACAATGCAAAGTGTTGACGGGATGTGCCGGACAGACTTGAGTATGCAGAGCACAGACATTTACATGTCAACATACACTGATGGTCTATTGAGTGAAGTCGACAGTGGACGCAACCATGATAGTACAGTTAGTAGGGAAGATTACGGAAACATAGTGCGTACTCGCCCCCTCCCCCCCCAAATCTTTAGCTTAGTGAGCTTGCTCGGCATACGCAAGGCTAGCGTAGAGGTATGAATAAAAGGCGCGTTTCTCTGGGTGTGGTTCTCTTCCGGAATGGCGAACATGTCTGTCAGGTCTGCGCAGCTTACACCACCATGAGGCTGACGCCCTGAGCGGAGGTAGCTGCGGGAATAATGCTCTCAGCCTGCTGCTACCCAGAAACCGTCATAGCCGCTGCGACGCACATATGCCCCACAGTTCACCTTTAGACACCGTCGTATGTGAAAGAGGGCCCACCATGTGCCGGCAGAAGCTTTTGGGCAGAGGACTGCGAGCTGGGAAGGCTCCTGAGATCAACGTTGGCTACCGCGACACAGGCAGACTGCGCGCAGCCTGAGGCCCAGCACCGTGAAGTGCTCTGTATACTACTAACACAGTAGTCGAAGAGGTACCCACAGTGGATCGGTGTCTTGATCCCACAATGGACGATGTTAGAACTGCATCTGAGAGTGCAGATGAAGGTACTCCTTTCGACCAGCTGTAACCAACTCTAGGTCCCAACAGTGGAACGGTGTCTTGATCCCACAATGGACGATGTTTGAACTACATCTGAGAGTGGAGATGAAAGTACTCCCTTCGACCAGGTGCAAGCAACTCTAGGTCCCAACAGTGGAATGGTGTCTTGATCCCACAATGGACGATGTCCAATAGTACCTGCTGCTTGTGGGTTTTCACAGAAGTCCCTGTGTTGATGTGCATCAGACTCTGTGCTTCCGTAGCTAAGTGCTGCACATGATTATTGTGCTTGGTTGACACCAGTCGGTGGAGTACACCGTGGTACAGCAGGTCAGAACAGTGGAACGGGGTCTTGATCCCAGAATGGATGATGGTAGAACTGCATCTGAGAGTGCAGATGAAGGTACTCCCTTCGAGCAGGTGCTACCAACTCTAGGTCCCAACAGTGGAACGGTGCCTTGATCCCAGAATGGACGATGTCCAATATTACCTGCTGCTTGTGTGTTTTCACAGAAGTCCCTCCATTGAAGTGCATCAGACTCTGTGCTTCTGTAGCTAAGTGGTGCACATGATCATTGGGCTTGGCTGACTGCAGTCGCTGGAGTACACCGCGGTACAGCAGGTCCGAAGACTGAAACAGGGTCTGGATCCTACAATGTACGATGTTAGAACTGCATCTGAGAGTGGAGATGAAGGTACTCCCTTCAAACAGGTGCAAACAACTCTACGTCCCAACAGTGGAACGGTCACTTGATCCCAAAATGGACGATGTACGATATTACGTGCTGCTTGGTTTTCACAGAACTCCCTCCATTGAGGTGCATCAGACTCTGTGCTTCCGTAGCTAATTTCTGCACATGATTATTGGGGTTGGGTGACTGCAGTTGGTGGAGTACACCGTGGTACAGCAGGTTCGAACAGTGGAACGGGGTCTTGATCCCACAATGGACAATGTTAGAACTGTATCTGAGAGTGAAGATGAAGGTACTCCCTGTGTCCAGGTGCAAGCCTCTAGGTCTCAACAGTGGAACGGTGTCTTGATCCCACAATGGACGATGTTAGAACTGTATCTGAGAGTGGAGATGAAGGTAGTCCCTTCAACCAGGTGCAACCAACTCTAGGTCCCAACAGAGGAACGGTGTCTTGATCCCAAAATGGACAATGTCCGATATTACTTGCTGCTTGGTTTTGACGGAACTCCCTCCGTTGAGGCTTCCGTAGCTAACTGCTGCACATGATTATTGGGCTTGGTTGACTGCAGTTGGTGGAGTACACCGTGGTACAGCAGGTCGGAACAGTGAAACGGGGTCTTGATTCTGTGATTGAGGATGTCAGAAGTTAAAGTTTGTGATGATTTTTGTGTGCCCACTCCGATCAGGTGCAACCAACTGCATGCTTCCAAATCCAACGGCACATGGCTGTGAGGCATTAATGACCACTGCCTCTGGCCTACAGTGTGGTCAGCAGGGCTCACAATTCAGATCGAGTGGTGATTGTTTCATTACAGAATCCAGTAGGCAACTAACTACAATGTCTATTGAAATATACACAATAGCCTTTTAGTATACTTGCTTGAAGAAGTTTTTTAAGATGACTTATAGGTCTAGTACAATGACCAAATTCTTCTTGGCAGTGGTAAAGAACACTGAATAACAGTGTACACAGTGGACAGCAGAGATCGCAATTTGAATTGCTTTCATTTATTTATTGCAGAGTTTTGTGTAATTTATGTTGTTGTATTTTGTGAAGAGGACATGAGAAAAAGTATTCATGGAAGACTGTGCTCACTACTGCCTTCAATTTACACTGCAGACAGCAGTGTTCACAATTCAGATCGAGTCGCTATTGTAGATGACGCAGTCCTGTAGGTAAAAGACATTGCTCCAGTGCACTCTGTCCGCACCACGCATACGCATCTTCACAGGGTCCGCACACGGTTTTTGTTGCTTCGCGTACGGTAAACTGGGGAGCTCAAGTCAACGCCACGTGGCTATGAGCCCTTGCTGACCGCTCTCTGACCTTCACTGCAGGCAGCAGTGTTTACAATTCTGATCGAGTTGCTATTGCAGATGATGTAGTGTTGTAGGCAACAGACATTACTCCTAGTACAGCCCACCCGCAGCACGCATCATCGCTGGCTGTGCACATGCTGAATGCTTTTGATGTGGCTATCTAAGTGCACTAGACCTGATGGACCCTTTATGATACAATCTTTTTGTGAATTATTTCAGATCTACTGCCTGTATCTTAGTATACCACAAGTTATGGTTGTTTTACGAGAGAATCTTTTCTGTATTATTTCACATCTAGTGTCCCTACCTTACTGCAGCACAAACTATTGACCCTTTTATTATTGAATCTCTGTATGTGATCCATTGATTACTGTTGTAGTTGATGCTAGCAGCAACCATTCCCTGAGAGCTGGTTTACACTCACCCCACACGCATTCAGCACAGACGTCACTGGATATGTGACCCTGGTAATAAAAAGGAGTCGAGCGCACGTGCCCGTACCCACTTCCACTATCTATCTGGGTCCGTGTGTTCATTATGTATGCATGATACTGCCTCTGGGCCGTACCACATTACATTGTGCTGTGGACAGCGTATGCAACCATGTTACCACTGGCAGCGGGGAAAAGTTCTGTTATGTAGCTTTTAGATGCATGGCTATCATAGGTTGAAGGCTGCTTTACAGAGCATGAATATTGATGAAGATGATGGTTGCATGTTGTGTGTACTGTCAGATATGTGTACATTGCAAAAGTTTTCAAAAAAGCTCTGTAAGCAGAAGAGGAGTCTCTCATCAAAAGCTATAGAGAGAATGGCGAAAATGTGTGGGGTCCTCCAACTGTTACAATGGGAAGTGTTATGAACCAATCAAATGCATTTCATTAAGGTCAAGGAGGCCGCACCTGACGTGATTTTGAGAAAATATTACCATAATATAAGTTTATTACAGTTAAAAATATATAAATGTTTAAAATATTTTAGATTATCGCCTGTTCTCATATACACTTTAAACATATTTAGATATAGTTTTGAGACGAAAAATAAATGAGGGAATTACATTCCCAGCGCGACACAATACGTCTATGATGTAACACAGGGCCTGGCAGCGTGCACTCTTCACATACGCACCGCGCAGTGGGCGTGCCCCCGTACGTATATGATGTTACGCGGGACGTGGTGCCACGAGCCCGTTGGATACGAAATGCGCATCCTTTACGAGTTTAGCAATACGGCGAATAGGATTCGCGTGCTGATGGAGCTTGGTAGACATACTTTTTTTTTGAAGATATAAAACATTACATGCTTTTCAAATTAAAAACAAAAAAGGATAATAGAGTTCCAAAATATTTTTTTTTTTTAAATAGAAAAAATATAGGTTTTATAAATATTACAAAATTCACTGAAAAAAACAAAGGTTTTACAGACGTTATAGTTAGGAATTAGCATTTAAAAAACCTTAGAAATTCACTGAAAAAACCATAGGTTTCAGGGACATTATAGTTAGTTGGACATTTGACTCATATAAAACCAGAGAATTTCGCCCGTTATAGTTAGTTGAGCTAACTATAACTCGCGCGCCCGCAATGCACTGGTGATGACGTCACATATTACATCACTCATGACATGGTCAGTGACATCACTGATGACATCTCAAATGACATCACTGATGACATCACTGATGACATCATCCACCTGATAATCAGATGCACATACTGATAGCCTAATATAAACTTTGATACACGCACTCTAAAATACAGACTACTATTTTTGAAACCATACACACAACAATGCCAGATACTACATAGCACCAACTATTTCCTAGGTCTACACTCACATCCACTCATTTATACATGCAGTTACTCATCAATACAGTACTATAATATGCACTCATACACCTATACATGCAGTCACAGTCCGCCACTCATCCATAGAGTTACTGACACACCTAGTCAGTCATGCAAAGAATCAATCACATACCCATTTACTCATGTATACAGTTATACACACCAACTACGTTATTTATACACACACCACATCACTTATTTATGCAGATACTAAGACATACTTACTGTCTTATACAATGACTGATATAAGTAGACACTTTTATACACCCACTCTTTCAAATAACTTACTCTCACGTATAGTCATTTATATACTCCAACACTCACATATACTGCCTTAAAACACTTAGAACATATGTAGTTACTCACACATATACCAGTGAAACATTCATTCACTCACCAACACACCCATACACACACTAACTCACCCATACAGCCCTTCCCAGATGTACTTTCGAATCCATACAACCAGTGAATCACCCACTCAGACATGTATGCACAGAGTCACACACACCCCCACCCACCCACACAGACACTCAGGCACTCATACAGATACTCAGACAACAAATCAATAACCCATATAAACGCTCATGTAGCTACTCACCAACCCATGCAGCCGCTTATACACCAACTGAGACACTAATACAGACTTTCACACAGTTTAGTCACTAACCCATACATTCAGTAACACATGTTCAATCACTCAGTTATACAGTCAGGCACGCACCTACTAAATAATCCATTCAGGGACTTGTAAATTCACTCTTTCTTCAATACACCTTGGCATAGATATATATGAAAAATATTTAAACTTTACAGAAACATACATTCACTGGATGATGTCATCAGTGATGTCATTTGAGATGTAATCAGTGATGTCATCAGTGATGTCACTGACCATGTCATGAGTGATGTAATATGTGACGTCATCACCAGTGCATTGCGGGCGCGCGAGTTATAGTTTGCTCAACTAACTATAACGCGTGAATTTCTCTGATTTTATATGAGTCAAGTGTCCAACTAACTATAACGTCCCTGAAACCTATGGTTTTTTCAGTGAATATATATAAATATATATATACATATATTATCTACTGGCGGTCGCCAGTAGATAGTTATAGTTAGGACCGTGTTTCCGTAGGAAATCCGCAACATTCTATTTGGAATAACTTTTGCGCCTATTGATGAATCCTCGCGAAATTTTCAATATAGGTGGGGCGCTCCGCTCCGCTCCTACCCTGAAAGTCTCGGGAGGATTCGTCAAGCGGGGGCTGAGAAAAAGGGGGGTCCCAAAACGCGTTTTTCCCATGCAATTTTCCCTAGGGACCTTTAGTCCAAGGTACAGCCCAAACGGCTGAACAGAATTACTTGAAATTTGGCAGAGAGGTAGTCCTCAGGTCAGGGATGTGCCTTTTACAGGTCTGGTGTAAATCTGTTCATTAGTTCCTGAGAAAATTGCAGTTAAAAGTACATACATATCTATAGGCGCGCAACGTGCCCGTACGGTAAGCATACCGTACGCGCACGCTGCCGTGCGCGAGCGCAATTCTGATTGGTTGTTAGATGTCAGTAAACATTCGAATCGGTCGAAATCAGGAAGTGTCAGCCGCCATTTTGTCTCTCGCAGTCTGAGGCAGTGAAAAACAAAGGTGGAAAACGTGAAAGGGGGGCAGGATGGACAGTTCCTGACCCCCTAGCCTTTGTCAGGGGGTCACTGAAGGACCCCCAAGGGTAAAAAAACCAATATTTTTTTTTCGAAAAATCGCGGAGTGCGCGCACCGTACGCGCACGGCACGCGCAACGCATCGTGGGCGCTTGGTGCGCGAAGCGCACCAAGCGCCCACAGTGCGCGCACGGTGAAAAACCTGAAAAAAAAATTAAAATAATAAATACATAACTTAGCATTTAAAAAACCGTACACATTCACTTAAAAAACCATAGGTTTCACACACGTTATAGTTAGGAATTAGCATTAAAAAAACCTTGAAAATTCACTTAAAAACCATAGGTTTCACACATGTTATAGTTAGCTGGACATTTCCCTCGTAAAAAACCATTGAAATTCCCCCGTTATAGTTAGTGCAGGCAACTATAACTCACGCGACCGCAATCCTCTGCTGATGACGTCAGATATTACATCACTGATTACATATGTGTCTTTCTGAAAAATAAATATTTGTAATATATGTATAGCTAAAGATTAATGGAAGAAGACATGGGTAAATAGGTGTCTAAATACAGTGATGTAATATCTGACGTCATCAGCAGAGGATTGCGGTCGCGTGAGTTATAGTTGCCTGCACTAACTATAACGGGGGAATTTCAATGGTTTTTTACGAGGGAAATGTCCAGCTAACTATAACATGTGTGAAACCTATGGTTTTTTAAGTGAATATATATATATTTAATATACACCTATATATATATTTTTTTGTTATGTGCAACCTCCAAAATTAACATTATAATATCTTAGAAAAAAATATTATATATTTTATACAAATTAACACATACATTTTAGATAGTGTGTTTGTGAATATTAAATGTGTCACCACCACTCAAAATGGTAGCTACTTTGTTTATTTATACAAAATGCTAATGATCATTTGTTTTCATAAAAAAGTGTTATGTAGTGCATTAACCCCTTGAGTGCCCATGACGAGATGGTCTCGTCATGGGCCGCGTTTGCGCTGTGCCCATGACGAGACTATCTCATCATGAGCCCCGCCCGCTAATGAAATGCCCGGCACAGGGCGTGGAAAGGGCGGGGCACTCAAGGGGTTAATGTGGTTAGATGCAATATTAGTGTGGTTTTGTTTATACTTTTGTTGACAGTTTTCTGTGACAAAATTTAAAATAAAACAAATGTGTAAATAATACATATAAGATGTATTATTTGCACATTTTAATTACAAATAATAAACACATGTAAAAAATGGAATTTTGTAAAAGAAGAAAACAAAAATATTAATGTTGTGTATAAATATGTTGAAAGAGTATTTCTTTAGAAAAGTAGAGGAAATGTGTGTTTTGATTTAAAAATAGGTTTTCAAAGCTTTACAAGATTTTTATTATTTTAAATGTAGACATAAGAACCCAGTGAGAGTGAGGAGAAGAAAGCCTCAGGTTTTCCAACCATTTCTGGACCTTGCCACCATGGAAAAATGGGATGGCATCAAAAAAGTAAGACTGAATAGGCAAACAATTATTGATTTATGTAATCAGCTGGAGCCATATCTTCTACCCCACAATAGGAATGCCACATCAATTCCACCAATTTTCAATATCATGGTAGTGCTTCATTTTGTGGCCAAAGGATCATTCCAATACATTGTGGCAGTATCTGGTGAAAGTCACAACTTTCAGTGGTGTGCTACAAAATTCTTTCTTCATTGATAAGACACATCAGCAGCTTCATGCAGTTTCCATGAATAGAGGATTTTTCCAATGTGAATGGATATTTTTATCCTTTGGGTTGCCTCCCACATGTGGTTGGAGCAATTGATGGCACACATATTGCCTTGCTACCACACGACAGAGGACATATCTACCACACTCGGATTTCATTCACTCAATGTGAAAATTGTCTGCTTACAAGGTTTGTACATCACAAGAGTGTGTGTGCGTGTTCCAGGATCAACACATGATTTCTTTGTACTACGAAACAGCAGCATAGCCCTGCAAATATCATAACCTGGACCTGATAGGGCCTGGGTTGTTGGTAAGTACAATCTGTCCATAAAATGTTTTGATAAATTCAAGTCTAATGATAAAAAATAGTATACAATCCCAGAATCTGGTTCTCAAAGTGTCTGTGGTTCTTAGGTTCTTCTCGTCGGTCTCGTTGGGATTGTAGGTGTAAGTGTAATACACTGCATCCTATGAATGACTTGAAACAATATGGAAAGAGGAAATTTAGAAATCTAAGCCCTGATGAAGTCCCCCTTGCGGGAATGAAACACATTGGCTGGACCTTTTTATAACAGATGAACTCTTTAACAAGTTGAAATAAAGAAGTTATTATTTATTACTACCTGCCTCTTGGACTTTCTGAACTGTGCACCCCCACCTATGCCCAAGTGTTTAGCGGTTTCTGTGTTTAAAAAGTGAAAAACACATTAGCAACAGTTAAATGAAAATCAAAAACGAAATTTAGGTTTAGTGACACATTTATAAGTATAACTTACCTGTCGTCACTCCACCGGGGATTTCAGTAAAGTCTTAAGGATGTACCTTCTCCTCCAAGGAAAAAGTTGTAAGGGGGGGCTGGGAGAACCACCACCAGTCCTCAGGGCCTCCAGGTGATGCTTTGAGATCAGGGAATGCACTCTTCCCCGCAGGTCATTCCACCGCTTCTTAATTTCCTCCTGTGTGGGCAGGCTGTTTGCTACAGCATTCACTTTGTCAACTATTCTGGTCCACTTTTGCCTTTTCTGAGTTATGACTGTATTTTGTACTTGGGCTCCAAACAATTGTGGCTCTACTCTAATAATTTCATCCCGCATAACTGACAATTTTTCCTCTGTAAAATGGGGATTACTCCTCCCGCCATTATCCCCCCAAAAAAATTACCTAAATATTATGACCCACAGGAAAATAAATGAAAGAGGGAAAAAAAGGACAAGAAACAGAGAAAGCAAAAAAAAACACCTGACTTGACAGACAAATTTCTCCTTGACTATGTTGTGCTGTAGTGGAATGGAAAGGATCATGGTCTGAAATGGAGTGTGTTTTATAGTGCGGTATGCAGCTGAAAACAATTAGCCACAACACATCAGGTGCAGGATACTAACATCCATCCAAAAGCCACAGGATTAGTTCAATGTTGAACGCGTACAAAGGCGAAATCCCTCCATTGGCAATCCGTCAATAGAACACCACCGGCCCAACTGTGAAATCTAAATGTGCTCAGTGCAATCCCACCACTCTGACAGTGATGGAGTAATGTTAGTCAGCAGAGAAGTTCACTGCATCGGCAGTGGTGAGCCGCTTACACAACAGAAAACAGTCAGTCGAGGCAGACGGGGATTCAGCCAGCCAGCATACATCTAAATACAGCCAGTGAGATTCCGTCAGCTTGGTGGAGTACTTGTAAACTTTGCGCGGAGAGACAACGGGATTACACCCAAGATCTAAATCAAGCCCATGGTCTTTTGTGCCAGGCCTCAAAACCATTTTGAACAAACCTTGGTGAAACCACTCTAAAATACATAGACCCTTGACAGCCTTGTATATTTTACCAAAAATCTTTCTGTTCCTAAAAACTAGGACACCTTCAAAAAATCCTGACAGATTGATATGTCTGTCTTCATGTGATACTGGTGCATGATCAGGATGTTCTAAAATTCTGCCTGACCATGCTTTATTTAATAACTCATGCATATGGGTCCACACAGGAAGAAGGGTCGCCTGTACCAATCGCATCTTCACTAACAACTAAAATCTTATCTTGAAGTTTTTCTTCAAGTTTATCTAAGTGGCCATCATTATCTTCTACTCCAAGGTTTGCTACTACAGTGTTACTCCTGACTGTCTGTTTTACCTGAATCTGACATACCTTAGCAAAATGACCCAATTTATTGCAATTTCTACACACAACATTTCTTGCAGGACATTGTGCCCCAGACCATATATGTGACATATTTTCACATCGAAAACATATTTAGTTTGCTTAAAAATATATTTTCTGATTTAGCTACTTTTTTAACAGACTCCTTTACATTGCTTTTCCCTTTTTGGCCCACATTTCCCTCCTATAAGTTTTTTTCTTTTAAATCTTTCACTGATATCTATGGCGTTTCAATACTCTTAGCTATTCATAACATTTCATCAAGAGATGTATCTGTTAAAGACAATAGTTTTTGCTGTACTGCTTTGTTTGTACAGTGGCATAAAAATTGGTCACAAACTAGTTGGTCCGTAAACTTTTGAAAACGACAATCAGCTACTAGTCTCCTGATTGCTGACAAATACATGTCTACATTTTCCCCAACATTTTGTTTCCCCGTAAGAAATGTATGTCTTAAAACCACTATGCTAGGTTTAACATTGAAACATAGCTCTAGCTTCTTTTCACAGTCTGTGTACTCATCCATCTGCTCTTCACCTGTTCCTTCCACATCAGGTAAGTGTTTATAAATGGCATGTACTTTGAAACTTGAAGAATGTAACAGCAAAACGTTTTTCCTCTCAGTTCAAAATTTCAAAGCTCTTATTGCCCCAGATAAGTTTTGAAAGCATCAAATCAGTTTCTCCCCACGATGGGGGGTTCTAGAAATGGTGGTGGTGGATTGACTGATTGTATAGCGAAAGACAGAATTTGGATTGAAATTTAGACCTAAATGCTCTATGATAGTGTGCGCATCACTGTGAAGTGGATGCGCTACTGATAATAATGTGTGTTATGTTGTGAAACAATAGTGTGCGTATCACTGTTAATCTGAATAAAATATGCTTTGCCAAGATTTTAACAAGTGTGATCGATGGAGAAATAAATGCAGTCAATAGTACGCGTATCACTGAATTGACACACCCTATGATAGTGTGCGCATCACTGTGAAGTAGATGCGCTACTAATAATAATATGTGTCATGTTGTACGACAAAAGTGTGTATATCACAGTTAATCTGGAGAAAATACACTGTGCCAAGATATTAACATCGGTATTCTTTTTCTGCTTTTACTTTAAATTTGCTCAACTAAACATGTGATGCTAGGTAACAAAAAATGCACCAAACAATACCAAGGAAATGAGCAGTGGCCAACCAAAATGAGAGTTTGAGGCTACTTTCAATCAGGGACTGAAATAAATGTTATAGGCATAGATTGATCTATAGTAAGCCTGAAAACCAATTACAGAGCTGCTCCTCCTATGGAGTTTCACTTAAGTGGATGCAGGCTGCCTGGAATGACTGGTCCTAGAGAGGGCACAATGTGAGTTTTACATTTAATAGGTTTATTGGAACAATGGTAACGTTTTCCTCCCTTTAAAAAAACGTGTATTGAGATGCAAGTAAAAACAAACTAACACTTTGAAGAGTCTTTAAATAGTCTTCAACAGAGGCAGGGCTGCTGATGCTTAGATGAAATGCTTGCCTGCGAACGCTTTGTCAATACTTGCCTGCCTACACTGTAGCCGGGCCGACGCTGCAGCTTTGGTACAGTGAGAATTTGAGACGCGCACCAGCTGTTCCACTAATTCAAAATGGCACATGAAGAACGTGATGACGTTTTTGAAAGGCTTCTCAGCACACTTTTTGCTTTTCCTCTGTCTGTGCTTCCAACAATACATGTGCTCCTGACTTGGCATTAAAATATGTCGAAAGAGATAGCTAAGCAGCGTTTGACCCCACGTAGGAAACAAATAAATAATGCTGACGTGATGTTTGACAAGATTAGATCTGTAGAAGACCTTAACATTATGTGCTACTGAGGAATTCTGTGGCAGCTCATTGCACACAAAAGTGTGGTGATTTGTGCACCATAGAAGAAAAAACAATTCCAAAAAGGTTAGTTTCTTCTCAAATATATTGCTTATTAACAGCTACCACAATGACACTGTTGCACAACTATCAACTGCTTTCCCAACTCACCTAGAATACTTAGCTGAGCATTGCAAGCCTTATATGCTGAGGTTCCATAAAATTACATCATACCCTTGGTACTTCAGCATGTGCCACTCATATTACAATAACGCGAAAGGCAGATGCAACCAGGTTTTGAAAGAGAAGCAAATTGCAAGATAACGCTGAGAACAGAAGAGCTGAAAAGCAGAGGTCAACAAGGTGCCCAACAGTACAAAGAGTTGCCTAAAGGCAAAGTGATACAGATACCAGAAATGGTAATTTGCTTACCAGCACTAATTAATGAGAGTCATCAGACCACAGTGCTGGGTGAAGAAGTGTCCGGGCTTGTGTTGACGGAGCTGTCCATCCCCGAAGGAGCACACCACCAAAGCTGCCGAGTGTGGCTCAGAACAACTCCAAAGGTCTCCAAAGCTCAGAGGCAGTGAGCACCGATCAGAATTGTGTAAATTTGATTTTCAAATTGAGACCAAGAAAGAGGTCACGTTTCCTGTAATTATTAAGGTTGACCCAGAGGCCAGTGAGTCGCAAGGCCTCAGAGATGGTCTGCATAAACAAGATCACTAAGCAGCTTCAGAAAGAACACTAATTTCCACATAAGTAAGTTCCACCAATCGTTACTATGCTGCAGCCTTCGTGAAAGCACCACCACCGTTTGATACTACCAAAAAGCAAAAAACTGGCGACAGATGGACTGCCTGGATAGAACATTTTGATGAGTCCATTGATGTGATAGAAGAAGCAGATAAGAAGATTATCAAATAACTTAAGAATCTTGCTGGTGAAGGTGTAAAAGAAGTCATAAAGAAAATACTAGGCCTGGGCAAAAATTTCGTTCCGTTCGCGGAAATTGCGATAATTTGACATTTTTGCGTTCCGCGGAGAGCGCGAAAATGTCAAAAATTCCGGTTTCCGCAGCTTGGCGATAATTTGTTTCTTGCTCGCGCTGTAAAATGATACATTCTCGCGCGCGCGCGATCGCCTTACCTGAATCCCTGCGTTCGCCGACAAGTTTTCTTGATCCGGTCGCGTTCTCCATGAGATGTTGTATTGTTTTTAGCCATTTGCGCTGTCTCGCGACAGTTCGCGCCCGCAGTGACGTCATGCGTCGCGCGATCACGTCTTTCTTCTCGCGATCATGCACCGCGAGAACAACTCAAAACAAGATGGCCGCGCCCGCAAGCAACCACATGGGTAAGTTGGCGACCCGCAACCATGCAGAAAATCTCGCGAACATGCCGGAAAAAAACTTCCGCATCTTTGCGATATTTCTGCTTGTTTGCGATAATTTTAAACATTCTCGCGATAATTTGCGAAGGTTAATTCCGCAAATTCCGCCCACCCCTAGAAAATACCACAAGTTAACAAAATTACATACTGTCAAATCAGAGCAGCCTTGAATCTCAAGTTCAATCCAATGTCAAATGTAGATTACGAAAGATACATTTTCAGTCAAGAATTACAGAAGGTTGGTGAAACCATCAAAAAATTGGTGAGAGACTGGAAATGCTCATCAAACACTGTAAGTTCAATTAATTTAATGATAAGTGATCTATACCCCTCAGAAATATTAACGGATGTATGTTAGATTCCTGCAGATGATGAATGTTGAGAGAAACTCCTACACCCGAGTACCGACCTCCAGATTCCTGGGGGCGCGGCGGTGGCAGTCTCTTGACCACCCTATTACGATATGGGTTGTGGACTGCCACAGCACCGCCACAGTCGCCAGAGAACTGCTGTTTCCTGGTGGTGTTGCAGCAGTCAGAAGACAGTATTATGCTTGGCAGGACCACCACAGTCCCACCAAGCATATTACAAGTTTCCTCTCCACCATGGTTTTCATAGTAGGTCCACCACCATTTTCAGGGCACCGCAGTTGTAATGTCAAAAACAAAGCCCGCCAGGCAGGAGGAATCTCCAAAACTGGCAGGTGGTCTGACCATGGCTTTGGCAGGGCGGTGGCTGGGTGGACTCATCGTCGCACTGCCAAAGTCGTAATTGGGCCCTTAGTCTGGAGTGAGTTCTCATGGCTGCCCGAGCTGGAGAGCTTCTCAACAAGCTGTTGATATGGAGGCTGGAAGTGCCCAGATTGAGTCAGTTATGAGCATGAATAAGAAACACAAAGTGATGGCTCCATGGAAAAAGAAGTTGTGCTTCAGGTGTGGAATTTCATTTCCACACGGAGGTAAATGTCCCGCTATTAGACAGATTTGCAAAGGCTGTGGGAAGGAGAACCATTTTGTATTGGTCTGCAATGTGAAGAAAAAAGTAGGTAGTCGTGGTGTGAAGACAAAATGGCCACCTAAATGTTCCAGAAGTGACGTTTGATGCATGTCCACAAGGCCAAGCAACAATACCAGCTGAGGGAAATCAACACCAAATGAAGTTGATCATCATCTAAATTATCATGAAAAAGTTCTTCAGTATCAATATCAAGTGAAAGTGAAGACGATTGTTGCGCAATTTCAATGTTTACCACAGAGAAATAAGAGCATGTTGGACTGGTCGCATGAGAGGAAAAACACAGGTCAAAGAAAAACCGACATGACAAAGCACCAAAGTCATTCAAGCATTGTCTGAAGATTATACTGAAAGTCAATGGTTGTTCAATACCTTTTATTATCGACAGTGGTGCGTCAATAAACATTATGCCTGAGGAGAAATACATTGAACTTTCTCCATTGCCCAGACTAATGCTGTTGAAAACTAAAATGTATGCACGGGCTACGTCGACGCATTAAAACATCAAGGTTCATTTGTAGCAACAATGAAACACAAGAAAACAAAAGTACAAGCATCCATTCATGCACTTCAAGGTACGGCGTCAAGCGCCTATTTTCTCAGCTTCATCTTTAGCACAGCTGCTGAAATGGGACTGATATCAGTGAACTATAACATGAATTCTCATCATGAAATAGAAAATCCCTTCCTTGTTTTAAGGGTTGGGAAAACTCAAGACTATGAAAGTACAATTACACATTAATGAGGACGTCCATCCTATTGCTCAAAGACACAGACGAATTGCATTCCATTTACAGGAAGTTCTTGAAAAAGAACTTGAATCTTTACTCAAACATGATATCAGTGAGCCTTCCACTGGTCCAATGCCATGGGTTTCTCCCATAGCACCCAAAAAGGACGGCGAAGGAGCTGTACGCATCTTCATGGATATGCATCAAGCAAACAAGGCAATTGAAAGATAAACACATCCAGGTCCCCACATTGCTGACATGATAACATAATTGAATGATGCGAAGGTATTCTATTGCCTTGATTAAAATGAAGGATATCATCAGTTGGAACTCGAGGAGAATTGCAGGTAGATTGCAACTTTTCTACACATATTGGTCTGTTCCGATATAAAAGACTAAGTTTCGGTGCCTCATCAGCTGCAGAGCTTTTTCAAGATGTCATTCAATGTATCAGACAGCATAAACCAAAATATCAGAGGGGAGGGGATGAACCACTTGAATCTTGTTCTTGCCAGGGTCTCTGTAAAAAATGTTCGCACGACCCTCAACCACGCTGCCATGGCCTGCAGTGCTATTTTGGTCTATATAAACAGGAAGTTGGATGAACCTCTAATTCTTGCTCCCTCCTCCATTGATCTGAGCACATATCGTACAGCATGTCATGAATTCTTTCAATGATAGTGATGACATATTGATTTTTGGAGCTACACAGAAAGAACACAGAGAAGCTCTCACCCAAGTGTGTCGTTTGCTCGCTGATGCTGGTTTAACTTTGAATACTGAGATATGTGAGTTCTGTAAGACAAATTTAAAATTATTTGCCCTTATCTTTTCTAATGGGGATATGACACCTGATTCAGCTAAAGTGCAAGCTTTGTCAGCTGGCAGTCCCCCACAAGATGTTTCCATGTTATGTTCATTCCTGGGCATCACCAGCTACTGTACAAGATATATACAAGACTTTGCCATCGTGAGTGCTCTGTTAGGAGGCTTGATGAAAAAGAATGTTTCATTTCATTGGTGACATGAATGCAAGCAAAACTTCAAGAAAATCAAACAAGCTATTGAGAATGCTACTGATATGGTATACTTTGATCCAAAGCTTCATACTATGGTTTTTGTTGATACTAGGCCCGTTGGGTTAGGCGCAATCCTTGCACAGAATAGCGGACAACCAAATACTCGCAGACATAGTGTGGCATATGCAAGGAGAAGTTTATCCCAAACTGAATGTGCTTATTCACAGCCTTAGAAATAAAGCTTACCAGTGGTGTGGGCTTCTGAACATTTCCACATATTCTTGTATAGGAACCCTTTCATGCTTGTGACAGATCATCAAGCATTGTTGACCATCTTTGGCAATCCAAAGGCAAAGATGCCTCCTTGCATCGAACATTGGGTCACTGCGTAAATATTTGCGGAAAACAGCTGCCGAACCCACTTCTAAGGCGCAGGTCTGGACAGGGCACCACGGGCAAGGGTAGGACTCCTAGATGGAAGAGTCCAGCAGCATCAGTAAAGTTGCAAGTAGTATCTTGTGTCCCTGAGACTTCAGAAAACAGGAGGCAAGCCAGAAAGGCCCTTGGAGAATCTTGGGTTCAAGGATGTAGAGGACAGGTCCAGTCTTTCTCACTCCCAGGCTAGAGCAGGCCAACACACAAGAGCAGGTAGCAAAGTGACAGCCCCTCCTACAGCACGGCAATCAGCAGTCAGAAAGCCAACACAGCAATGCAGGTAGCAAAGTGGCAGTCCCTCCTGCAGCACCGCAGGGCTACTTCCAGGCAGAATGCCCGTCGTTCCAGTAGAGGTCTGATTTGATGGTGTCGGGGGTCCAGTACTTATCCCCAGATGTGTCTTTGAAGTGGGGGAGACTTGAAAGAGGCCTTAGAAGAGCATAAGGTCCCTGTCTTTTGTGCTTTGGCTCAAGAATCACTACAGGTAGGTATGCAGTTCTTTGGTTGGGGACAAACACTGTTCTATTCAGGTGCAAGTGTCAGCTCCTTCCTCCCAATCCACCTCAGGAAGCCCCATCAGCCTGGTGATGGGCCTTCAGGATCCAAATGTCACACCCAGCTCCCTGTGTGTGACTTTCTAGAGAGAATGCCCAAAGCCCAGCTGTCTCCCAACCCAGATGTGTATTCAGAGACAGGCAGAGGCACAGAATGGTCAAAATAATAAAATGTCACCTTTCTCAAAGTGGCATTTTCAGACTTACAATGCAAAATCTGACTTCACCATAAGTTGTGATTTTTATTTGTGAGTCCAGGAACACCAAGCCTCTATCTTTTACCAATTGGAATTTACACTTAAAAGATGTGCTAAGGCAATCCCAATGTTAACCTATGGGTGAGAAAGGCCTTGCTGTAGTGAATAGCAAGTTTAGCAGTGTTTCACTAGTAGGACATATAAAACTAAAAAGAACATGTCCTACCTTTAAAATACACTGCACCCTGCCCATAGGGTGCCTTAGGGGTGACTTATATGTAATAAAATGTAAGGTTTCATCCTGACAAGTAGGTGACCTTGTGTATAAAGATGGGTATGCAGTTCCTAAGGGTGAGGAGACATATAAGGTCAGCAAGTACTAGGTTTGATATGTAGGTTCAATAAGTGAATCCTATTATTCAAAGTGAGAGGGGAGACCCCTCTTCGGAACTGGAGCCCTCACACGCCCAGCAAGCTAGGTGTCATGCTTCATCATGTGGGCTTGCTCCTCGTCGGGCCGGCGCAGCAATGCCTGACGGGCTCCCATAAATGGGGCTCTTTGTCGGAGATCTTTTGTCCCGGCTGTTTGGTGCAGTGGTGGTGAGGGGCCCAGTAGTGTAGATTTAGTGTAAGTGAGTTAAAATAGGTCAATTATTCCTTGAATTGTATTTATTCTGGTAGATAAATTGCCTGATTAAAAGTCAATAGAGTGGCGTAAAGCTAGGGGTTAAGTGCCTAGATGCCTACTTCCTACTCTCATTCGGTCGACATGTTTCTTGCGTGAGGGATCCAGTTCCGAAGAGGGGTCTCCCCCTCTCACTTTGAATAACAGGATTCACTTATTGAACCTACATATCGAACCTATTACTCGCTGACCTTATATGTCTCCTCACCCTTAGGAACTGCAGACCCATCTTTATACACATTGCCCTGGGCACGTAAACTGGACCTGAAAAAAGCCCTATTGTCCCGCCTCTTGTTGTTACAAAGTAGGTGAACTTGCCAGGTAGAAATGGCAGTTTAAACTGCACACACAGGTTCAGCAGTTGCATGCTGGAGCAATGTGTGTAGGGCTGCGTAGGTGGGTGGCACAATCATTGCTGCTGCAGGCCCACTAGTAGCATTTAATTTACAGGCCCTGGGCATATATAGTGCACTTTACTAGGTACTTATAAGAAAATATGCCAATTACAGATATGACAATGTTACCATGTTTTGAGTACAGAGCATATGCATTTTAACACTGGTTAGCAGTGGTAACGTGCCCAGAGTCCTAGAGCTAACAAAAACGAATTAAGCAAAAAGAAGGAGGAGGAAGGCAAAAGGTTTGGGGGTGAACCTGCAGAAAGGGCCATTTCCATCATATTCCTGCTGCCCTGGTACTCCTCCCAAGAAGGCTGAAGAATACATACATTTCATTGAGAAATCAAGCACACCAGCTGCCATTTTGTTGGAGCAAATCGTTACTGACACAAGTCAAGATAGTGAAGTGTTAAAACTAAAAGACATTATTGCACAACAATCTTGGCACCAGAACCCTTGATCTCTTACCAGTAATAGTGAGTACCAGAAGTTTAAAAATGAACTGTCCATTACTCAGGAAGCATTACCCTAGGAGGTTTGAGAATTGTTATTTTGGAGAGTCTGTGACAACAGATAATTGAAGTGGGTCATTTAGGACATCGAGGAATCGTTGCCACAAAGTAAGCTCTCCGAGACCGAGTCAGGTTTCCACATTGCGATGAGAGAATTGAAAGAGAATTAAAGGCCTGTCATCTTTGTAACTGTTTTTCATGGAAAACCATTCAACACACCTTAAACATGTCACAGTTGCCATAGCATGTATGGGAACGATTTGCTATTGACTTTTCCAGTCCTCTTGACAATGGACATCACCTGATGGTCATTGTTGATGAGTACTCCCATTTTCCATTGATAGAAGATCTCTCATCTATCATTAAAGAAAGGGTCATTGAGAGATTAAACGGCATCTTCGCAACATGGGGTGTTCCTTCTAGCTTAAAATCTGACAACAGTCAACCTTTCAACATTTGAGAATTCAGAGACTTTCTCAGTCATCTTAACTCTTAACTCTTTGGCCACAGGCCAATGGCCTTGCCGTACTTTTAAGAAAGCTGTTCAGCGTGATGTATGGGAAAAGGTTGACCTTTCAACTGTCTTGAATTCTACTCTTCGAGCTTACGGTTCGACGCCTCACTACCTCAGGTGAAAGGCCTGCAATTTGATGGTCAGGAGAGCATTGACAACCAAGTTACCTCAATAGACTACCAAAATATCAAGCACTAAGGAGTCACAGTGAAGGCAAAAAGAAAGGAGTGCGGTTTGGGGATATAGTTCAGTTGAGTCTGCACTCAGGCCATGGCTCAGTAGGTAATGTCTGCGGCACTGGAGGAGTCAATGGAGGTCACTCCTGATGTGTGAAAGCATGCTTCAGCCCGGGTTTCCCCGCTGGACATAAAACTATTGTTATCCATTGTGAATGGACCTTTTGATGGTTATAAAGTTCTTTCTTTGATTTGAGATTAGTACTGGGTTCAGACTCACAAAACTACACTTAGTCCTGCATCACAACCTACCGTAGCAGCTGTCTATGCACCCCAGAACATCAACATTGTGCGATCACTGCCTCTTTTCTGCAAGACCCCATTCAGAGGGCTTCTGAGGTTGACTAGGCGGTATACACTTCAATACCACTGATATCAAAATAATTAGTCTCATTATCAGAGGCCTGAATAACCCGACCAAGAGAGCTTGATATTGTTCCTCCTGGAACAGAGTGGGGGAGACATCTATTTCCTCCAAGAGACACATCTTCTAACAAAAGATTGACACAGCTTGAAATCATGCTAGTTTCCCCAGCAGCACTTATCATCTGGGCCTGTAAAGTGAGAAGGAGCTGCTATACTTTTCTCTCAGAACTTCCGAGATGAAGTCGTGAGCAGGATTGCTAAAATTAGAGGCAGGTTGCTAGCATATCGCATACAGCTAGGTGGGAAATATCTCAAAATAGCCAATGTTTATGCGCCCAATGAGAACCAGGAATGTTTTTAAATAGCACTAGCTCTGAGATTTTGCAACTTCCTGACCCAGCTATCCTAATTGGGGGAGGTGGGGTATGAAATTGGGTTATTGGTTAAAAGGGGTGGAAACCACACTCAAGCAACAACCACAATTCTTGCCAGGGTAAACCATAAAAGTAAACTAACCTGTGCTTAACCCTAGGTTAGCTTGGCCCAAAAGCAGTCAGGCTTAACTTAGACACAACACAAGTAAAAATTGCAAACCAATTTAGAAAAGTAGAGTAAATAATTAATAAATAAAATCACACCAAAACAAATTAAATCCAATCAGTAGATATAATTTAGATTTTTAGTGAAACTAAGCCAAAGAACCAGAAAATGCTACTTGTGCGGAGCAGGTCAAGCGTCTTGGATGGTCATTGCTGTAGCTCAAAGAACAAGTTGTTGCTGGAGCTACGCTTTGGTTAATCATTGCGGACGATTGCTGTCATCGGGAAGTGCAAGTTCTGCATTGCCAGTTGTCACAAATAGTCACTGTCAGCTCAAAGAGCAGGCCAAACTGGAGCTTCATGTTGGCTGATGTTGCGGGTGGTGAATTGATGGTGTGAAGATCTCACTTCACAGTCATGAGGAGTCAAAACTTCAGGAGCTTCACCATTTTGTCTGAAGGAGGAGCTCTCACAGATGCCAGCCAAGGGTCCAGGACTCTTGGGGATCAGGACTTAGTCCATCAGGTGCCATCGGCATGGCTCAGGCAGATCCCAGCAGGCTCAGTTGGTGCTGGTCAGCTGGGCAGTTGCAGTTAAGGCCTCTGTAATCTTGCTGTGCCCCTGTACCACCCTATGGTAGCTGGTTTTCCCCGACTGGGACCCCGGCGGTCTGTGGTGTGCTGGCGGTGTCGACGGTTCAGCCGCGGTCTTACCAAAAGCAATTGGATCGTGTAATAAGGCGTCAGACCACGGGTATGGCAAATAATGGACTGCTAAACTCATAATAAGGCCCTAAGAACGCAGTTCTTAAGTGTCGGGTGCCTGTTTTTATGAGAGACAGGAGATGTGTTTATATATATGTATATATGTGTGTATACATATATATAACATACACATATATATTTGCCATTTTACATATATATCGCACTTTACATGAGCAACAGATTACATTACACATGGTCAGAATCATTTTATTTTAAGCACCACAGAGCATATGATTTACCCAGAATTAAAGGATGTTGGGCCAACGCCAGGATTCGAACCTGGTTCCCTAGATCGAAAGTTAGCACCTCTGGCCGTTATGCCACATCTATATTTCTAAATTTATATGTAAAAAAAACACACAAGTGTTATATTGGTGAATGATATTCAATAGTGAGCACATTCTCTGTTGAAATGGCTTTGTGAAGTTAAAAAATAGCAACACAAAAATACTGGAAGGTTCACTTGGAGCCTTGCTTGGGAATATATGTAAGAGTTTCTTTGAAACTGGACTCAGGGACATTGTTCAGCACCTTTGCACTAGTGCACAAACAGGGGTACTCATTTTAAATGCTTTTTACATATAGAACAGGTCTTTCGCAACCCATTAGAAATTAGTGTGCGACCCACCACAGGGTCTGACCCACAGTTTGGGAAACACTGATTCCAGCGAAATCTGCTATGAAAGTCATCCTTGGTAATATTAGCAATGAGTAAGTACACATCAAAGCCCTCCTTATGTGTGGTCTGAAATCCTAATGGAGCTTGTAACAGTATTCCCATGTGTAATAATACTTCATGTGTTACCAAGGAGAATTCCTTCAGGTCATATCTGAAGGATCTTGTCCCTACATGAAGCAAAGGGAGTAAGAGTTTAAATGCAGAACTTGGTTCTGTAGTGCTTTCTGGAATTGAGATACAATCCCAAACATATTTATAGCACTTGCACGTTAGTGTGTTGTCTTAAAAACAGCACTTATCCCCGAAATCAAGTGATTCTTATAGACAAATTTGCATAACAAATTATATTAACAAGAAAATCATCATGGTACGAACATAACTAAAATCTTTACTCTGAAGTTTCAACAACTTTACCTTAGCGCATAGGCAATATCCCATTTTAAGAAAATATTCAGCATATTCTGCACTATTTCCATCCAGACATGTTAGAACAAAATATGAAACATTTAAACAATATCACTTCATACAAATGAATAGGGCCATTCTAAACAGCAGAACTATCGTGGAAGGGCCTTGACTGCAACTGAAAGTTCATTCAAAACTTTGTATTCCTAACTGTGGAAATAATATTTCCATCAATTTGACTTAGTCTGCAGAGCTTCTGAAGAGGGAAAAACCACATGGGGACAGGGTATGAGGGGAGAATACAGGAGAGAATGACAGAAATAGCATTAATTTTATACAGGATGGTGTTTTTACATGACTGTGACCTAACTAAATTATATTAATAGTCTCAAATCTATATTTCATGTTACACTTCTTTCAACAGTAAGCGCATGTGCTCATCATTTGCATATTGGATCCAACATGAAACATATTATTATTCATTATTACTTAATGCAAAATAATATAGATGTGGAAAAACGCTTCCATACAATTATCACAAGGCTGGTGCACAGCTTTGTTTAATCTGCGTTACTGGATGCTTGATATCTAAAAAGCAATGGTGAATTTTAGTGCGACTATAATGTGAACATAGAGGTTTTAACTCAAAATGTTGTGTATGATGTACCTGATGACACTCTTGCCATTTTCACTCTCTATTACAATTTGAAACTCAACCTTTCTTCAAGCTGAAATCCAATTGAGTCTTAATAATTAAACAGAGTATACCCTCAGGCATAATAAGCTAAGGGTATACTCTGTTTACAAACATAAGCTTGTTTATCAATGAGAGCTACCTTTAAACTTAGGAAAAATCCTTTCCTGCTTTGTTTGCATTAAAGATGACAAGGAATAACTGTAACATGAAAACGTTTGATAGCACTGTAAGCGTATATTCTAACCATGGTCATACACTACACAGTAGTGGTTATCATTGTGTATTGATCAGCCAGAATTTCCATAAGAAAAGCGTTTGTTTGTTCGCTAGTAAGTTTCGTGCTATTTGACAAATCTGAACAAAATTTTCCAAACACAAATTTCATCCATATCGGCTCCTTCATGGAGTGTTTCACACTGATCTAGCAAGTGGAGGCCAAGAAAAAAGGGGAGAGGGGTCTCAAAAGTGTAATTTCCCATCTTGATACCCATAGGCAAATTTGCTGTCAGATGCAGACAAAACGGCTGAACTGAATTACACAAAATTTGGCAAAAGTTAGAACTTTACTCAGAAATCATGCTATTTGTGATTAAGTTGTGATCTTTTCAATCATTTTAAAGAAATAAGCATTTAAAGAAGTGCTGGGGTTAGGCATGAAGTCTATAACCTTCAGAAAAAGTTTGATATATCCCCACAGGTAGTTCCATGGGAGCCCCTTGGTACCAAACATTAAAAAAATCTACTTCTGATTGGTTGAGGGAGCTTTTTCTTCTGTCAGCCATTGTGTTACTGGTGTACCGGTGCCAGCACCACTGTACTGATTGATCTGATTGGCAAGCTGCAACTCCTCCATAGAAAATGTTGCAGCTGCCATGACAGGACTCATGAACTTGGCCCCCAAGTTCTGAAAACAAAGTTGGAAAAAGCCCCAAAGGGCAGATCCTGATGCCTATGACTATACTAAATAAAATACATTAAATTTGGGACACCAGTACTGCTGTACTGGTGCGATATCCCACGTGGTACTGCGGTAACAGTACTTTAACTGCAGTACCAAATATTTCATTGAAAATTGCAAGTTTTTCTTCATAACACCACAGTCCAGGGTATTAAGGATATGTAGCCTGGCGATGTTCACCTTCTGCCCTAACCCCCAAAAAGGCACGGTCAAAAAGGTTCATGCTGTGCTATAGGAGGTCTTGCTGTAATCCAAATAAGTAGAAAATCACCAATCCTGCTAAAGTTCCTTATGGTGTTCACCAAGTTATTTATTATACCATTTCTAAGGATTATTTCATCACTTCCTGAATACAATATCCAAGAAAACAGCAGAAGGCAGCCAAAGTTTGTTTTAAAGAGAGCTCTCTTTCTCAAGGTATCAAGTTGAAGGACAGGTACAGTTAGCCTTTGTATTGGAAATTGACTTCTTGGTTTTTTATTCTTTTCAGACAGAAAATATCAGAAATTGACCTTTTTTGGACCTTCCATACGGTGTTTGTGGCTCAGTCTTATGTACAACTAGTAGATTTGTGAATTTTTATTCTCCCCTGAGAAGAGGTATCAGAAGTACAGGTATTTTCTCATCCATCTAGATTCAGCAGATCATATTTGTGACCATTCCCAAACTATCAGATCATTTCAGGACCTTCTCTATGAGACACTGGTCACTTTGGTTTATAAATATCGTCCTAATGTAAATGACCTGTCCTGTTTTGAAACAGATGTAAACAAGTACCCCAAAACACAGATCCAAGTACTATATTTTTTTTGGGGGGGGTGACTTTAAAGTAGTCTTGAACCATCAACTAGATAAGTCCACAACCACTGTAGGACTACTTTTAGCTGCAGCCCACAATATATCATGCAGCAATGTGATTTGATTGACATATGGCAACAAAGACATCCTGACTGTAGAGGATATACATGTACTTCTCAGTCTATGACATGCCGTCTCACATTGACTCCTGCTTACTGTAAAGGCATGCTTTTACGTGGACATAAAATGTGGAAATTTGCCTATCCAGTCATTTGCTTATTCACTCTACACAACCATTCGCCTATAGTTTTAACAATGAATTTCCCATTGACAGGACCCAACGCAAAATGTGGTACTTCTTCTTTGAAGCTTTGCCGGATAGATTGTTTAAATCTATGACATATCAGGCCCTTGGGGATTACTTGAAACTGAAGGTAGGCCCTGTGCCCAGCTCCTGTTCAATCCAGACAGCTTTAAGGGCATATTTCAGGGGGCTATGCATATTAAAGCATGCTGGGATACTCTGTAACTATGAAATAGGCTTAGGAGACTGGAGGGGTTATACATGAATTCGAAGAGAGGGATGCAATATCTGGGAGGGGAAAAGTACTATGTGAGTTAAAGGAGAAGCTTTAAGAACTGAGAGAAGAAATTGGCTGTTCAATCACATTAATGAATAAATATAACACTGCTAGATGGTAAGGTGAGGTGGTGTTTTCTTGGAAGGTGCTTTCACAGATGCTGAAAGGGAGTTCTAGAGTCATTATGGAGATAGTAGATGGCTCAGGGACTATAGTAAAAGACACTCCATGTATTCTTTTCTTTTTTTTTAAATCTGTTTATTAACATAGCTCATAGTACCATAAAACAATGGACAATGTCCAAGAAGCCGTATAGAAAATTGCGTTGTGGTGAATAAATACAAGCACATCAGTACACAAGTGGGATATTCAATTACATAACTGCTCCCCCGATTCCCTCCCCGACCCTTTATATTTCCGCCATGGCCCCCAGATCTTTTTCCATTTCTTGATGCAACCCCTGCTCTTGTATATGGTTTCCTCAGCTATTTGGCACCAATATAGGTCCCTCCTCCACTGTTCCCATTGCGGAGGCGTCTGGGAACCCCACCCACTGGCGATGTTTCTTTTCGCAACCCCGCGGCCAGAGCCAGTCAAAGTTCAACATGCCTCGTCCAGTCTGTGTCCCCCTTAATCATCAATAGCAGCCACTTTGTCTCCATCGGAACCTTGTCACCCACAACCGTGGACATAGTGTCCGTAACCTTGGTCCAGAAATGAACCACTTCAGGGCACTCCCATAGTATGTGGTAGAAGGTGCCCTCTCCCTGGCAGACCCTCACGCAAAGGGCTGATTGACTCCCGCCCCATGCATATAAATGTGTGCGAGGGTAATACACACGATGTTGAATTTTCAATTGGACCAGCCTAAACCTGGGGCGGATTGCTATTTCGCGTGGGCTCTGTATGGCGTCTTGCCAGTCATCATCATCTAAGGTACCAATGTCACTGGCCCATGCCACCCGGAGCCTCACCAAGGGGTCTGGCATATTGTTAATGAGCTCTCGATAAATGGTGGATGTGGGCTTTTCCGATATGGGGCCCAGCAGTAGCCTGTCTTCCAGGGGGGAATATTCCGGGATAGAGACATCTCTACTAATATGTGATTGTATGGCGTGTGTGAGGCATATGAAGTGGTATCGCTGTCATGCAGGTCATATTCCTTCTTGAGGTAGGCAAAGGGGAGGGGAGCAGTTCCCTTCCAGACGCCACCTAAGTATTTAATGTCAATCAGCCTCCACCCCCTAAAGCCGGTCAAATTCTTCACCTCTCTCAGCTGATCTCCAATCCATAGGGGTGTTCTACCTGTCAATTTGTCCGTCCACCCCAGGAACTTATTCGCCTCCCTCCAACATTGAACTACCACTCTTGTGTGTATAGGCCACTCTCTTTGCAGCCTTCGGGCATAAAGCAGGTGCTCACAGTTTCCCCCTGACATGACAAACCTGTCTATTCAGTAGGCCGGTTCGGAATTATCTGTGTATACCCAGTCGTTAACAACTAGGAGCTGCGAGGCCTAGTAATATAACCTGACATCAGGGAGTGCCAGGCCCCAGTCATATACCCCTCTAGTGAGCCTGTGGAGCGCTATTCTAGGAGTCCCACCTTTCCAAAGCAGCGTTCGCACTGCCTGCGAGATGTGTGTGAATACCCCCGGGGAGGCAGGATGCGGTGCATTTTGTAGGCTGTATAGTAGCCTCGGCAGAGCAAGCATCTTAAATAGTGACGCCCGGCCCATGAGGGAAAGAGGTAGTAAACGCCAGTGACTCACGTCTGTCCCGAGGCCAGCCAACTGGAGCTCAAGGTTCCTAGCGAAGAATTCCTCCTTATCTCACGTGATATATACCCCCAAGTACTTGAACCCGGCAATGGCTATGGTGGCTGGGCATCCTGTGGGGATCCGTGGGGGGGGCCCGACAAGGGAAAGATTACTGACTTTCCCCAATTAATGGGGTAGCCGGAGTAGCTGCCAAAGAGCTCAAAGAGGTGAAATGCCTGCGCAATCGAGTGGTATGGTCGCGCCATGTACAGCACTATATCATCGGCGTATAAGAAAATACACTCTTCCCATTCATTCATCAATGCCAGGCCCCAGAAAGACCCATCTCTCCTGATCCAGTGAGCCAGCGGCCCCAGGGTCAGGGCAAAAAGGAGGGGAGACAGGGGGCAGCCCTGCCTGGTACCCCTTCTAAGAGGGAACACCCTGGACATAGCACTGTTGACCCTAACCCGGGCTACAGGTTGTTCGTAAAGAAGATGCACCCAACTGCAGAAGATCGGGCTGAAACCAAGTTTCTGTAGCACCATAAATAAATAGGGCCACTCAATACTATCAAAAGCCATGGATGCATCTAATGCCATTGGCACCGTCTGTGCATCTCCCAAATCCTCAGTCATGTATAGTATGCCGTATAAGCGGTGCAAATTGTGGCGGTTGCTCCTACGAGACATAAACCCAGACTGGTCAACATGCACCAGGTCGAGAAGAACAGATACCAGCCTATCTGCTAGGACCTTGGCCTCTACGTTGATAAGTGAAATGGGGCGGTACGAAGAGCATTGGTCCTCCGGCTTCCCTGCTTTATGAATGACCACAATCGTGGCTTCGTGTTGATCGGGGGAGCCTGACCACCTCCCGCGCTTCTGAATACATCTGGATAAGGGGGTTGATAATAACGTATGCCAGCCTCTTATAAATCTCTATTGGAAACCCGTTGGGTCCAGACGCTTTCCCGGACTGAAGCAAGTTAAGGGCCTTCCCAATTTCCTCCCCCGTAAGATCCGCGTCCAGGTGCTTACTCTGTTCCTGGGACAACTTGGGCAGCACAAAATCCTGCAGGAATTCAGCGCAATCACCCCCAGTCCTGGTGCACACCGGGGAATACACCTTTTCGAAGTGAGACGCGAACGCCTCAGCTATGTCCAAACTGTTTGATACTGGGGAACACAACGCGTCCATCACCTCAGCCACTCAGGAGAGCTCCCTGTCACATCGCTCAAGCCAAGCCAGCAATTTTAGGGACTTATCCCCAACGTCATATAGTCGGTGTTGTGTGGCAAGTGCGTATGCCCGTGCCTCCCCCTCAGCTAATGCTCTGAGTTCCCTCTGTTTGAGTATCAGTCTGTGGCGGAGGTCAACTGAGGAGGCCATGCTGGCGTCTCGCTACATCTGGACTATTTCATCTTCAAGTTGACTGATCTGCAGGGATTGGTCTTTCCTCTGGGCCCCAATCAGTGCCTGAGCCTGCCCTCTTAGCACTGTTTTGTATGCTTCCCATATCGTAACATGAGAGGCTACCGAGTCCTCGAAATAGAGACGGGAACCCTCTCGGAGTTTTTCGCCAATAGTCTGGTCCCAGAGGCACCACGGGTCTATCCTTGGGAAGTAAGCCCTGTTGATCACAGGGCCCAGAAGGGTGACACCGACCGGGGAGTGGTCAGAAATCCCACGAGCCATTATACGGGGGTTGGCGAAAACACCCGCCTGGTCAGAGCAGGTAAAAAAGTAGTCAAGTCTAGAAAAAGTCCCATGACGAGTTGAGTAGAACGTGTACTGTCTATGTGAAGGGTGATATGTGCGCCACAGGTCACTAATGCCCATAGCCAGAACGAAACCCTCTAGGCCTCGTTCCCCCCTGCATCCCAGCCCATCCCCGGACCGGTCAAGGTCCGCATTCATGACCGCATTCGTACCACCCCCCAACAGCAGGAGCCCCTGGGGAAGATCTGCCAGGAAAGAGCCCAGTCGTGGGAAAACTGAGGAGTGTAGGCCTGCTGGGACGTAGCATGAGCAAAAGACTACTGTGCGGCCCTCCCATTTCACTGCAGCCGCGGTAAAACACCCCGCGTCATCGGACCATGTGCCCAACAGGACTGCGGGCAGGGCATTGCGGATCAGGATGCCCACCCCCGTGAACCTGATGTGAACCCCGAATGAGCAATCATTTTATAGCCAAATCAGTCTAAGGCCTTGCACCTATTCCCACGCAGGTGGGTCTCCTGAATAAACACTACATCGGGAGAATGTCGTTTGAGGTGCTACAATACTAGTGTTCTCTTAATCATGTTGCCCAGCCCATTCACATTCCACGTCCATATTTTAAACTTGGCTTGTGCTCCCATTGTAGTCAGAGAGGTTGATCATGACCGGACATGCGTTCGGACCCACTGTGCCATCAGACAGGTTACCACAGGCATCAGTACTAATCTGGTCTAGAGCAAAACTTAGCCACCCCTGAAACAATCCCCCCCTATTAACACCCCCCTCCCTGCCTCCCTGCTCGATGGGTCCCCCACCTCCCACCGTTTAAACATGCAGAGTGCCTGTCGCCCCATTATCTCCCCATTCAACATATGCAAGGAAACATGAACATGCAGTCAGCTGGAAGAGTAATACTGTACTAACGAATGTTCCACCCATATTTTGGCTATACTAGGGCAGTTCAAAGCACCGTCCCCTAGTCCCGCCCCCTCCCAGTTTAACTCCCAGTGCATCCAATACACCCCTATGAGCCCGAAACACCCCAAAACATTACAAGGAAGGGTAATATAGATACTGTGCGGAGCTCCTCATAACCGAGTATCCCCCCCACAAAGCGGAACTCAGGTGATTTCTGGAATACCAAAAAAGAGAAACGAGGAAAAACCAGTTCAATCTAAGTAACCTTACCGCTACCAGTCACTTTATAACTCTCCGTTCATGGCCCTGGCTGCCGGCCAAGGGTCTCTCGTCACTCCCATTGTCTTGTCCGTTGAGTCGTTGATCCGCCCTGTGCGCGCTTCCTTGCCTTCCCACTGTTCTCCAACCTTCCAGCCAGTCACTGGCTTCCTCTGGCGATTCAAAGAAGTAGGCCTGGCTACCATCCAAGATCTTGAGGCGGGCGGGGAAGAGCATCATGTACTTCACCCCTTGTTCCCTGAGGGCTCTCTTCAAGCCCTCGAAGGACCGACGCTGGCGCTGAACATGTAGGGTGAAGTCCGGATCGTGGCGTTCTCAAGATGTAGGTCTCCTGTCGTCTGCGCCGCCTGCAGGATGGCATCCCGGTCTCTAAAGTTTAGAATGTGGGCGATGATGGTACGCGGGGGGCCCTGGCTTAGGATTCTCCCCAAACGCATGGTGGGCCCGCTCGACGGAGAAGAAGTTGAACAGGCGTTTGGGCTTCAGGTGGTTCAATACTAGATCTTCTATGAACCAATCCGCGGAGGGCCCCTCCTTTCCTTCCGGAACCCCTACTACGCGAATGTTGTTTCGCCTGGCCCGCCCCTCCTGATTTTCGAGCCTGGCGTAGATGTTGGTTTGGTTTTTGGTAAGGACAGCCACTTGTTACTTTTCATTTTGAATTGAAGATTCCCGATGCCCATTTCCGCCACCGCTACCTTGTTGGATATCTTCCTGAAGTCTGCTCTTAGCAGGTTGGCCTCCTCTGTCACCAAATCTAGCTTGGGCTCCAGGGTTCCCCGGAGGTCCCAAATGGCTGTCATTATGTTTCTCTGGGAGGGGTCAGGACCATTAACTGCTGGATCTTCCTGCTGGCTCCCACCCGGAGCTCCGTCATGCTTCCCCATGGCCACTGTGTATTTGTCGATCTGGTTCAACTGTCCCGAGCCCAGTGGTCTATTGCAGCCCATGTCGTAAGGTGCGTCACCCTTGTCTAGGCCCAGACAAGGTGAGTCGGGGGAGGCCCCCTCAACGCCCTCGTTACTTCCAGAGGGGGAGATGGGCACTCTACAAACCCCCTCGGGCATGGTATGGCGCAAAAGGCAGCACGTAAGGGGTAGCCAGACACAGTCCATCTCCACAGGGCTTGGTCTCACTCTACTGCGGGCCCCCTCTGACAGCGCTCGGTGTGGCCGGTAGTCCAGACCCGCAGGCCCAGGGGCCGTCGCTGTTCCTTGCACTGCCCGCTCACGTGCTCAGTCTTAGGTAATCCTCTTTGCCCAGGTCAGCGCTTCTCTTCTCACCAATGGGGGGGGCCCACGCTCTAACCCCCAGGGCTGTGCAGTGCACTCACTCAGCGGGTCTTCAGCCCCACGATGATCCGGATGATTGCCCTGGCAGGCGCTTGAGCTTTGGCAGGCCTCACTGCCTCCCCTCCCCTAGCACGCCAAGTCCCGCAAGCGGCCTCACCGCGGCCGGGCCACACTCACTGGCCACCAGATGTCAGGCGCCTCTCCCGGCCCAAGGCCCAATTCCGCTGCCTCCTTCTGTAGCTCCAGACTCGTAGTTGCTGCTCAGTGTGGATCGCACTACCTGTACTGCGCACCGGGATTGTGTAGCAGACATGCGTCTGTGTCCACGTCCTCGGCCGCTGATCGCAGGCTGTAGCTGACGCCGTCTCAGGGACCGGGAGACGCCATCTTGGCCTTGTCTGCTGGAATGAGGAAGGTCGCTGTTTTGCGGGCAGAACACTTGTCGGCAGCCGCCGCAAGTCCGCTCAGCCCGCCGCCGTGTATCAGTGCATCAGAGCCCCGAAAATCTCCAAGAACTGCCGTCAGATAATGCCGGATTTCGGGTAAGATTGCGGAGCTCTAGCTGCAAGCGGCCTTCTGCAGCTGCTGCAGGCCACGCCCCATCCCACTCCATGTATTCTTGAGGTTTTTACAGGATATTACACTCAGTTTTACTCATCTTGATCACTGGTGCCATATGCTGACATCGCTGCACAGTTTTACAAAATTGCAGTGGCCTGGTTGGAAGACAGTGATTAAAAACCACGGTTGCAACTTATCACAATCAAGGAGAATATGAACACTATACGATCCATAACCAATAGTACAATGATGGTCTGGCTACTGAATCCTATAAATATTATGAGGAGTTATTACCGACTTACTCTTCAGCCAAGTATGAAGAGCTGCTTCATAGTGTTAAACTGCTGCGATACTACGTGGGACAACCATGGTTGCATTGTTTAAGCCAATCAAAAAAACAATCTATATGCACATCACGTAGACCACTCTCCTTAATTATCACAGACACCAAGATACTGTCAAAAATCACAATGTCCAGGCTTCTTCTGTATAGGTTGGGATTAGAGGTTCTGTATCAGATCAGACTGGAATAATTCCTAGATGATCAACATCACATAGTCTCTTCACTCTCTTTGGAGTACAGCATAAAATATGTTAGTTCCCTAGGCTGTGGTATCTTTAGACATTGAGCAGGCCTTTGGCTGACTGGAGCAGATGTTGACAATGCTGCAGAGGATCTACCTAGTGGAATACTTTATAGGCTCAATATACTTTGCTGAGAGAGAAAGACCAGTATTAGAGTAAATATTATATATTGTCATTTATACTGATCTGATTACTGAGCATACTGAGTACCTGCACCACAATATAGACTTGACTAGTCAGAGAAAGATTGACTTTTAAGGTATGCCTGGTCTGCAGTTTAACTGGAGTAAAGGAGAGGTATTCCAGTTGTCATCAATAGACTCCCATTTTCAGATGAAATTCCCTATGAAATGATGCGATAACTCAGCAAGAGTGAAAATTAGCCATTACGCTACCTTCGTCATAGACGAGTTGCATAGCACTAAGCAAAATGGTTATTCTGCCCCTATCATTGTAAACATACCAGTGACCATGACTAGTAACTTCTTCAACACTCTAATGATGATGTTAACTAAATAAGTATAGGCAGGCAAAGCACCTAGAATAGGTTGGAAGGTCCTGAAGCTACCCTTTTGAAAGAGGATATATTCAGTACCTGGTTTTGTGTTTAAACTCATGTGGAAGGGTCCACTATAAGGAGCCCATTGGAAGAACTGTTAAAAGACCAAAGTTCCCATGATTGAACAACAGGACTCCAAAGCAGAGCTGCTCCAGCCCCTGCAGCAGGCTAGGAGGAAGTCAGACCCCCATATATAACCTATGCAATCGACTTAAAGGGGACTAACAGTTTAACCGCTGGAGACACTGTAGAGCTACCAGAAATAATATATATGGCAGAACAGTATAATCGTGTGTCCGTAGATTAACCAGGGCTACTCAATTATTCAGGTACATTCTGTCGTTGGTAGTGGTGTGGTCTGGGAATGCGTGTCAACATTGATGGGCTCAACCTTTCCCTCTCCTGACCACTGTCCTGTCTTTACAGAATAATAGGGTAACATATTTATTTCTCAACAGGAGTCACAAAGAAATGCTAAACGGTAATTGTGTTGAGTTTAGAGTTATCAATTGAAGGAATAAGTATTCCTTTACAGAATGGATGCATGAGGATACAAGCATGTCAGCCTCCATCTTCTCAAAATGTTTTGGAGAAAAAAGTTACAAACACCTTTTCACATCATCCATTTGGTCCAAACTGAGGCCTTCATTCTCATCTTCCAGACAAATAAGAATGCTGCTGTTTGTTCCTTTTATTCTCCGAGCAAAATTTGCCCAAGCTGTCAAATCCATATTTTTATACAGATCTTGAAATTGCTGAAATGTTAGCATTTCAGATTTCACAAAATAATCATTCATCTTTGTTCACAATGCCTTTTCCAGCACGGAATAAAGAAAAGACTGCTTCCTTGGCAACCAGAGAATATTAAACATTAGAACTGCAAAGACTTATGATAATTTTATAAAGCAATTGTTTGGAATTGCTTTCCACTCCCAATGATAGTGATGATGTGAATAGTAAGCTCACTATACCTCTTTGTCTCTGAAAGTTGAATTAAAACATTTAAGATGGCAGTTGCTCGTTACCAAATATAGGGCCAGATGTACGACCCATTTTTGCATGCGCAAACGGGTTTACGACCCGTTTGCACATGAAAAAATACCAATGGGCTATGTACAAACCCTATTTAGTGAGTCGCAATTTATTTGTGGCTCGCTAAATAGGATTTGCGACTCACTATTAGGAAGGGGCGTACTAATGGCGTCCCTTCCTAATAGTGACTCGCTACCCAATGTAAGAATGTTTTGAGACCGCCATTGCGATAGCAAAACACTTGCAATTTACCGCCCTCTTCAAGAGGGTGGTAAACCACTCGCAAAAGGGAAGGGGTCCCCTGGGGGCCCCTTCCCCTTTATGAATCCAGGGGAAAATATTTTTAAGGGGCAGGCAGTGGTCCCAGGGACAACTTCCTGCCCTTAAAAAATTAAACGAAAACGTTTCATTTTTCTGTTTTTTAAATGCAGCCCGTTTTCCTTTAAGGAAAATGGGCTGCCTTTAAAAAAAAAATGCTTTATTTAAAAGCAGTCCCAGACATGGAGGTCTGCTGAGCCCAGCAGGCCACCATACCTGCGAGGGCAGCCATTCCCAATGGGGTCACAAATTGCGAGTGCCTCGTGAATATTGATGAGGCATGCCATTTGCGACCCCATTGGGAATCGCAAACAGTGTCTCTGACACTGTTGTACATTGGCATTAGCGACTCACAAATTGCGAATCGCAATTGTTCGCAATTTGCGAGTTACTAATACCAATGGTCGTATATCTGGCCCATAGTGTGGAAAAGTTTTTGGGGTTTGTATTTTGTTTATTAAATAATGATCATTACTATTAAATTTTACACATGATTTAATATATATTGACAGAATTAATATACGTGTAATTGAAACACATTTCTAATGCTGTATAGAATTATGTTTATATTAATATGTTTGAGTTAGGCCACATTTCTGTGTATTTTTCTTTGCTGGGGCAGTTTTGTGGAGCGGGGTTAGGCTGCGCAGGGGGCAGGAGTGGTGGCACCCTCCTAAGTGAGCATGAATGTTCATGCAAACTTTGCATGTTTTCCACCCAGGCTGCATTAGAGCCTGGGCGGAGAACATGCCAAGGCTCCCATTCCCCATCTGAGCGCCGAACCACAGCGCTCAGACCAATCACAACGCTGCATTGCAGTGTTGTGATTGGCTTAGGGGAGCCTATCCTTCCAGCAGGTAAGTGATCTTTCTTTTTTAAATTCTCCTCCATTTCCACCTTCCCCCCTACCTGCCCCACTACTGCTTTGCGGGAGCAGCTGCAACTGCACCATCACTTCCTCCCTCACCTCTTAACAGGTAGTGGAAATTTGCAGTAGTTCGATTGTATGTTTCCGGTCGTCCGTTGACTGATTGATGGGTACCTCTACTTTTGAAAAAGCTCTTCTTTGGTAAGTCATATCCGAATCTCTGTTGTTCAGTGGGTTACAATATTACAATACGCAAAGTTATTGCTCATTAAGTGTGGGAGCCCAGGTGGAAAATGCACTTTACTGACTACATGTCCTTTCTGTTCGATCTAGTTGAATTTTCTACAGCAGCTAAGATGCTGGTTAAAAACATCCAGTTGATTCCAGATGCATCTTGGAGATGATGGTCAATAGTGTCAAATCAAGGGGTCCATTAGTTTCAATTCCTATTTTCATCTTACCAGTAGAATTTCCCTTATTTACTTGATAAATACGGTCAAGCCAAAAGACCTACAACAATCAACTGGATCCAATAGAAATCATTTGCAACTGTTTATCTAGTATTGTACGTTGGTAGGAGTCTTCATATAGCATGTTTTAGATTTAGTGATCAATTTTCACACTTACAAGGTGGATTCAATACTTTCTTAAGTTTGTTTGGAGTCAATACTATGTGCGTTGAAAACAGATTCTCAATTCTTTTAACAAAATGTCAGTTTGCCGTGCATGGACCGACTTCCAAAACATGGGTATCTGATATTTAATAAGAAGAACTGCTAGATCTGTGAACCTCTCTTCTTGCTTTTCTTTGATCTTCTATATAATATTACAATGTATAATTCAAGTATCTGTAAGTAGCTCCAACTGGTAACTTCCGATACCAGTTATGAAATTGCCTTCCAATAATTTGATAGTTCTGAGCATGTGTGTCAGGTATGCATTTTTGTCTGAACATCTCAGACAATCCCTCGACACTCCTTCATATATGATGTGCAATCTATGCGGTGTGAGATATGCTCTATGAAAAATGTTGAATATAACTACTTTAAATCTCGCATTTCTGAAGACTATAGAGGAGAATCCAACTATTGCAGCCCATTACAGTTATCTGTATAGAAACAAGGGGCTCCCACTGTTCTCTTAATGGAAGAAGTGTCGGACCTATCCAAATGCAGGCCCAGAATATTGTGGCTCCCTTAAGGGGAGGAGTGCGTAGCCTTTAAAACTCCGTGCTCACTTGCAGGAAGTTGCTTGTCGTCATAGTGACTTACTGCTTGCTAAATGCAACTTCCTAGTATGGAGCTCCAGTCGGCGTCCTTTCCTGGCATCTTCTGTGCTTCTGTTTTCTGGGTGTTGTAGGGGTTTTTGTTCCTGACGTCTCAGCGTTGGTTGAGAATCGCGGTGTGCATGTTTTGAGGATTTACAGACTGCAGGATAGGTGAGATATTATGTAATAGTTATGTATTACCTACTGGCAAGTGTAATTGGAGGAATTACATTATGTTCTCGTCTTTTCCCTAACTATTCAATCTATCCAGAAGGGCAGCACTAAAGAACATTTGAACAGAAGGGGGAATTGTTAGGTATTTCTCCTACATGTGCCTACTTTCAGTTTAGTATAGAGAAGAACCGTAATATTCCTCATAACTCAACAAACAATAATTTTGATTACAGGAGGAAAGAGAGAGGAAATTCTAGGCAACAGTTGGGACTTGGCTGCTTGACCTAGAGGTTGGGTGTATTCTTTGTGACCAACCATTTCACTCCTGCGGAAATGCATACCAGGTGAAATACTGATAGTATGACGAGCCCATGAGGATTTTTCACATGATTGAAATGGAGGCACGGGAAATAACTTTAGCCGACCTGGCCCATATTATTGGAAATCTGCAGAAGGAGACTCAGGCTCTGACACGAAGGGTTGATGCTTTACAGAGAATAGAAAATACGAGTCCCGGTAATCAGGGAACGATACCAGGGGGAGAGTCTTCAGAGGGTCCTTTTTTATCTGTAGCCAGAACAGGTATGGGGCGGGTCCCTCCGTTATTCTTGTTACTACCCCCCATACTGTACCCTTGGCTCCTCCTCAGCGATTCATAGGGGATTTGACAAATTTGCCACTTTCATAAACCAGTGTCAGTTACAATTCATGTGTAAGCTGGCATGTTTTCCAATCAGCAATTGAAAGTTGCGTTTGCTGTATCACATCTGGGTGGTACAGCTACTGCCTGGTCCATTTCTTTAGTGAGTTGAAAGGGATGACCCCCTGCTTTACAACTACACTGCCTTCAAGGCACAATTAAAGAAGTTGTTTGATCATCATTCCTTTATTCAATTGGTTGATACAGAGTTGCTCAATTTACGCCAGGGTAGCAAAGACCTTGTGTCTTATATAACTACGTTTAATCGTTTGGTGGCTGAGTTGGGTAGCCTGAAAATAAAAGGAGTTCCTTGTTTTATAGAGGACTCAAAGATGAGTTAAAGGATCTGTTGGACAAAGTTGTTAACCCTCCTGAAAACTGCTGTGACTTAATTGATCTGGTAGTAAAATTGGATCACCATCTTTCTGAATGCCGTCAAGACAGAGGAAGGCCAGATACTAAAGTTGTGGTTTACAGAGAAAAAAGCACAGAATCAGAAAAGATAGAAGACCCAGAGCCCATACAAATAGGAAATAAAACAAAGGACCACTGAGTGATGAGTAAAGACAAAGACGTCGTAAATTGAAGCTTTGTTTGTGTTGTGGGAACAAAGCTAATTTTCTACATGATTGTTTCTTGAAACCCCCAAAAATGAAGGCTGCGGAACTAGAAGACCCGAGACCTGGTGAGGCAACAGGTTAGAGTCATCCTTGTAATTCAGCTTCACAAACCCTGGCACAAATAAATTCGGTGCGTTTCAATCGTCATGTTTTTGTTACGGCTCAGTTGAAATAGAAGGGAGGCTCAGTAATTTTTCAGTTATTGATAGATTCAGGAGCAACTGGAAATTTTATTGATATGTTTTTAGTGCCCAAATATGCAAAACCAGTAATACCAAAAAAGGTGGTTGACAGAGTCAAAACTATTGATGGTAGTAAATTGAAACCTGGTCCTATTACTCAATCCACAGTAGATATGTGGATGGACTAACATACTAATCATACAGAATGAATATGATTGATCTAATTCAAGCTCCGCAGTTTCAACTGGTTTTGAGAATTCCTTGCCTGGAGGTTAATAACCCAGATATTGACAGGGAAAAACACTCTTTCATTCTACCTTTTGTAAGAAGTGTTCTTTCAGTGTGGGATCCATTACTAATGATGGAAAGATGGAAGCAGTTATGGTTGAAGAGTCACTTATCAGTATTCCTCCTTGTTATCAAGATCTAGCAGATCTTTTTGTTGAAGGCCACTACTCTCCCTCCACACAGACCATTTGAATGTCAAATAGACCTCCTCCCCAGGGCATACATCGCTTTTAGTAGGATTTACGCTTTAACAAAGAAGGAGACTCAATATTTAAGAGCATACATTGATGAAATGATACGCATCAGATTTATCAGACCATCTAGATCAAGTGCATCATCTCCACTATTTTTTGCGCCATAAAAGGGGGGGCGATTTGTGTGCGTGCATAGATTATAGAGCCCTGAACGAGGTAACAGTTAAAATTGATATCCCTTGCCCTTAATTCCTACCCTTCTAGATCAGGTAAGAATGCCAAGGTTTTAACAAAGTTGGACTAGAGGGGGGCGTACTACTTGGTACGCTTTAGAGAGGGGTATGAGTGGAAAACAGCGTTTCATAATAAGTTTGGCTTGTACAAATATTTGGTGATGCCTTTTGGACTGTGCAAAACCCCTGCTGCCTTTCAAGTTTTCATGAATGAGGTGCTACGAGAGTTTCTGGATCTTTGTACTGTAGCTTGTATTGACAATATCTTGGTATACTCCTCCTCTATGTCTGAACATAAAAAGCATGGAAGGCCCATCACACAACAATTATGAGAAAATAACTTTTTTGTGAAATTAGGGAAATGTGAATTCAATGTTCCTAATGTTCCCTTTTTGGGATGCATTCTGTCTGCAGAAGAGGTTAGTATGAATCCCCAGAAGGCCTCAGCCATTATACAACAGAAGACCCCCAAATCGGTGAAAGAAGTGCAAAGCCTTTTGGGGTTTGCCAATATTTATAGATGTTTTATAGATCCTTTTTCTACCTTTGTGGACCCTAATACGAAGTTATTGAAGAAAGGAGTGGCTTTCCATTCGAATGAGCTGGTAGAGCAGGCTTTTCAGAAACTGGAAGAGGCTTTTTTATAAGTGCACCCATCTTACGACACCAACACATTACTCAACCTTTCATAGTTGAAACAGATGCCTTGCAGGTGGCCATTGGTGGGGTTCTATCCCAGAGAAATACTGAAACAGAATTGCTCCATCCTGTAGCCTATTATTCACACAAGTTAAGCCCAGCAGAAATTAATTATTTGGTAGAGGATAGAAAATTATTGGCCATAAAAAGGCTTTTGAAGAATGGAGACATTTCCTGTTAGGCTCTATGCACACAGTTACAGTGAATACTGACCATAGAAATCTGAAATTCCTTAAGTCTGCTATGGCCTTCTCCATGCAACAGTAACCGTTGATTCAGTTTTTCTCTGAATGATATTATGTAATACAATTTTGATCAGGACGCCAGCATGGAAAAGCTGATGCCGTGTCGCGTCTGCGCTTTGGCAGTTCAGATAAAGACTTAGACCATCCCAAAATAATTCCTATGGAGCGAATATTAGGGGCTTTGTTTTCAGAGGAAAATTTCATGGCAGAAGTTGCGAAGTCACAAAAAACTAAAGAGGCATAAAACATTGTTTACATTAATAACAGTCAGAGGGTAAATGTGTTGTAATACATTCAAGGACAATTATTCATACCTACTAATGCCTTGCAATGGCAGGCTGTGGAGTGGCATAATTCACAGATACTCACAAGTCATCCCAGGGAAAAAAAATCTATACAGTTGCTTAAGAGATACTTTCAGTGGCCCACACTCGCTCATGACAAGAAGCAGTTTGTGCAGACATGTAGCATTTATGACCAGAGCAAAGACACACATCAAGTCCCCATGGGCTTGCTGCTTCCACTGTCTACTCCTTCTGCACCTTGACATACACTTTCTCCGAATTTCATAATAGATCTTTCAAGGACAGATGAGGGAACTACAGCAGTTTTGGTTATAGTGGATTTGTTGACTAAAATGGTGCATGGTTTGCCAACATCCAAGGAACATGCAGATACATTTCTACAAACTATTGCTGTTACAGGGCCTTTTGTCTATTATTGATCCTGATCGAGGTCCGCAATTTGCTCTGAAATCCTGGAAAACATTGTGTGAGACATTGGAAATTGATGTTTGTTTCTCTTCTGGATGCCACCCTCTAAAATATGATCAGACGGAGAGGGTGAATCAATGTTTGGAGCAATATGTCAGGTGTCAAGTGCTAACTAGTTCAAAAGACTGGCTTGTGATTCTCTGGGCAGCAGAGTTTTCATATAATAATAAGCAGTGCATAGTTCCACAAATACCTCAACCTTACAATGTAAATATGGGGTTCAATTTGCTTCCATCATTAACCATGGCTAAAGTGCCAGTAATACAAGACTATGTTGAAAAGATAAAATAACTACAACAGACAACACCAAAAAATGTAGAACAGGCAAAGGCTGAATACAAAAGAAATGCTAATGAACATCACAGACCTAGCCCTGAATACCACATTGGGGAAGAGGTATGGTTTATCAACTTGATATCTGAACTTGAAGGGGCCTCACAAATTTCAACTACGATTTATTGGTCCTTACAAGATAATTTAAAAAATCAATGACATTGCAATGAATTGCAATGAAATTAGAATTACCCTCAAATATGCAGATCCATCCAGTATTCCATGTGTCTTTATTAAAGCCAGTTGTGTCAGGGACAGTGGTACTGCCAAAACCTCCAGCTACTATGGTCATTGGTCAGCCCTAATTTGAAAGGGAGGCGATCTTGGACTCAAAGCGAATGCGAAACAGACTTTATTACTTGATTGGTCTGGAAGATGGAACATGGGAACCAGAAGGGCATGTTCACGCTCCTCGCTTGATTTGTATGTTTAATCGCCGACACCCTGATAAGCCCAAGCCTGGGGGAATGCTATTTGGGGGGTGAACTGTCAGACCTGTCAGAATGCAGGACCAGAATACTGCGGCTCCCTTACAGGGAGGAGCACGTAGCCTTTAAGAATGCTCGGTACCTTGCAGGAGGTCACTCGTTGACTTCCTGCTTGCTTATGGCAACTTACCTGGTGTGGAGCTTCAGTCGGCGTCCTTTCCTGGCATCTTCTGTGCTTCGGTTTTCTGGGTTTTGTCGTGGCTCCGGTTCCTGTCGTCTCAGCGCCGAGTGGAGAATCGTGGTGGGCGTATTCTCCTGGGGCGGCTCCCATCTTCCTTCATTTCCTGTTTGTTGCCAAGATAAAGAGAAAAATAAAATGAGGAGACATTATTAACTACTTCTGGGTAATGCGCTGAAAGCGCTTCATTATTTTGAGAGAATAACTTACCTGTTTGTATTCTAGAAATAGAGCCTCTTTCTGTGTTCAAGCTGTCTATGAAAGAAACAAAAAATATAAGGACATTTATTAGTGATATTTCATTTGGGAATGATGAATGATTTCAAAGTTGCACCATTTAACTAAAAGCTTCATTCACCTTATGTTACATGTATAATTTATATTTTTTGTCTGCATAAAAACTTAATTTTGTATGAGGCTTGAAGGAATTCTTAATTCTTTGCAGAGTTTTGAGAGCATATGTACTGTACCTGCAAGTTCCAAGGAAAAACATGTTTTGAAGATTTACAGACTGCAGGATTGGTGAGATATCACATAATAGTTATATATTACCTACTAGTTAGTGGATTTGTAGGAATTACATTATGTTCTCATCTTTTCAGTAATGATTCAACCTATCCAGAAGAGAAGCACTAAAGAACATTTGGACGGAAGGGGGAATTGTCAGGTATTTCTCCTACCTGTGCCTACTTTCAGTCTAGTGTTGGAAAAAGTGTAATAGTCCTCATAACTCAAAAACAGGAGGAATGAGTGAGGAAATTCAAGGCAACACCTAAAAAGAAGCTTTACTTTTCCATCCTGCTTCCGTGGCGGGCAGGATTAGGCCTTAATGTAGTTGGGACTTTTCTGCTCGACCCGGAGGTTGGGAGTATTCTTAATGACTGAACATTTTACTCCTGCAGAAATGCATACTAGGTGAGATCCTGATAAGAAGATGTATTCTGTATTTTGCTAAAATTTCACAGTGGATTGTGGAAATCGCTTTTCGAGATCTACCATGTGTTAGTATGGTCTAAAGAGCAGTAGGAGTTAATGACTATTGATTGCCCCCATTCTAATATGCTTTTATTTGTCTTACTAGTGTGCCACAGGATTTGAATTGGCCTGCTGACAAGGTATCATTCGCCCTCTGTTCCGCAAAGAAAAGTAGACTGCGACCTTCTAAGAGATAAACCCATTTAGCTATACCGGCTCTACCCTGAATAACTGTGTTAAGAGCTGTATCCCAGCCTACAGAGAGATACGTAAGGGGAGCCCAGGGGAGTATGCCTTCACTGTTTTAGAGTGTCAAAGACACTTTCATAAGCAAAATCAACAGGTTGACCAGATTTTAAGAAGCAAAACTGTGACAAGCTGATATAAAAGTAAGACTAAAGCCTTTAGCCCCCCTTCTATGTCTGGCCTGTCCAAGCTCCTTGTAAATGTATTGGCCCGTAGGAGTTCCCCATACATGGGGGCAAGTAAGAAGTTGACATGGATACAACAACAGAAGGGTTTTTTCAAGTGTGGAAAATGTAAGGCCTGTGGTACGAGTAAGAACGTTAAGACATATCCTTTGCCCACAGGTAGAACAGGTGTTATAAAGAAATTTATGAACTGTAACACGGAATTTTGTGTTTATGTTATCAGATGCCCATGTGCCAAAATGTATGTTGGTAGCACGATTTTCCCTGTGAAAAAGCGGATTCTTGAACACCTAAGAGCGATTAGAAATGTGGATTTGAATTATTCTACTGCGAGGCACTGGCTGAAATATCATAACAAAGATGTTAATTGTTTTTCATTCTTTGGCATTGACAGGATGCCGGCAAACCCCAGAGGGGGAGATCGGGAGAAACAATTGAGAGTCCTGGAATCACAGTATATCATCCTCTTAGAGTCCAAGAACCCTTTTGGTTTAAATGAAGATGAGGAACTTTTTATCCATATTGGATGAGTATCCATTGGGTTTCATTTTTCTGCTCTATACATATTTATATGTATACTCTTCTGACTATGCCCTTCTGTTTATTTGAGTTCGGTTTGGTATCCCAATGGTGGGTTTGTCACCATAAGAACAATGTTACCCTTATAGGCGATTACTGAATCAGTACTGTTATGGATTGTTGATTTAATGGTGACATCCGCCCGTCGAGTGCCCCCTGATCTTTCCTGCTGTGTTTAAAATTTCGTATAAATGTTTTGTGACTTTACACTTCTCTCCAATTTATATTCTAATGAAAATGATTTGTCTGTGGATATATTTTTGGACCATGACTATTGGGCCACATGGCCTGCATTTTCAAGAGTGTATATGTGACAACAGATTGTTCATGAGATATTTGGATAAATTGTTTAAAATATTCGTGTGATGTTTCACATATAAGGCCACTTGGCCTTGAGGATTTGTATTACTTATAAAAATGTTTTTATGTATTTGCAATGAATAATCAAATTGTATTTGCATATATATATATTTTTGGGAATATTGTAACTGACGCACTGTTATTATGCAGTTTGAAATGCGTCTTATCTTTATTTCTGAATGAAAGTCTTTTGTTCACTTCTATGCTCGGGTTACGAGCAATTTTGGTCCGTTATCTATGTTTACATATGCTAAAAATGGTGGACGAGTAAGTTGTGACTGTTGGCTTGTGAAGAAGAGCACTTGCTCGAAACGCGTTGCCATTAAATATTTTTTGAAACGAGCCTTGGAGTGCGAGGTATTCCTTTGTATAAAATACTGTGGAGTCTTCTACAATATAATACCGGGACCCGAAACCCGGGAACTCGCACCAACCCCGGGAGGAGTGGAGCTGACGAAATCAGGAAATCTTCTTACTCTCATATATATATATATATATATATATTCACTGAAAAAACCATAGGTTTCACACATGTTATAGTTAGCTGGAAATTTTACTGATAAAAAACCTATGAAATTCCCCTGTTATAGTTAGTGCAGGCAACTATAACTCACGCGACCGCAATCCTCTGCTGATGACATATGTGTCTTTATGAAAAAAAAATATTTGTAATATATGTATAGCTAAAATTTAATGGAAGAAGACATGGGCAAATAAGTGTCTAAATACAGTATTAGCATCAGCATAGGATTGCGGTCGCGTGAGTTATAGTTGCCTGCACTAACTATAACGGGGGAATTTCATAGGTTTTTTATCAGTAAAATTTCCAGCTAACTATAACATGTGTGAAACCTATGGTTTTTTCAGTGAATTTGCAAGGTTTTTTAAATGCTAATTCCTAACTATAACGTGTGTGAAACCTATGGTTTTTTCAGTGAATTTGTACGTTTTTTTAAATGCTAAGTTACTTTACGCCATTCGTGGCGTGCGCGCCCAGTTAACGCAGTTCGTTCCGTGCGCGCACGGTGCGCTTCGTGCACCGTGCGCGCACAGTGAGCACGCGGTGCGCTTCGCGCACCGCGCGCCCACTTTACGCAGTTAGTGCCGTGCACGCACGGTGGTCACGCGGTGCGCGGGATGGGCCATGTACGCACGATGCGCTTCGCGCACCGTGCGCACATGGAGGACATATTATGCGCTTCGTTGTGAAATGTAATCTTTTATTTTTTCATTAGATCAATATATGCCATGCACAACGGTTGCCCTACGGGCACCATTTGCACACAGGGTGGGGAGAGTGTGGACAGTTTTTTTTTTTTAATTAATTTTTACCGTACGCGTACGGTAAGCGTAATCGGCGATTTTTCGAAAAATAATAAAATTACATTTTTGGTCTTGGGGGTTCTTTGGGGACACCATCATCAATGCTAGGTGGTTAGGAACTGAATACATTGCCCCTTTAGATGTTTTTAGCCTTTGTTTTTGCTGCCTCACTTAAAGTGCGAGAGAGAAAATGGCGGCCGCCGCTTCCTGGTTTCGACCGATTCGAATGTTTACTTAGATCTAACAGCCAATCAGAATCGCGCTCGCGCACGGCACCGTACACGTACGGTAAGCTTACCGTAAGCGCTCGGTAAGCGCACCGTAAGCTGCCACAGATATATATATTGATTTAAATGCTATTTTCTCAGGATCTACTGAACAGATTTACACCAAACCTACAAAAGGCACTTCCTTGACCTGAGGACTACCTCTCTGCCAAATTTCAAGTAACTCTGTTCAGCCGTTCGGGCTGTAGCTGTGTCTAAAGGTCCTATGGAAAAATGCATGGGAAAAACGCGTTTTGGGACCCCCCTTTTTTCTCAGCCACCGCTTGACGAATCCCCCCGAGACTTTCAGGGTAGGAGCGGAGCGTAGCGCCCCACCTATTTTGAAAATTTTGCGAGGATTCGTCGACCGGCGCCAAAGTTATTCCAAATAGAATGTTGCGGATTTCCTATGGAAACAGGGTCCTAACTATAACTATCTACTGGCGACATGACAAACAAATCCCAAAAAGAAGAAATTTTGAGGCCCCAATCTGAAGGACATCAGCGTTTCTTTGCAATTTCAAACAGGCAGCATAGGTTTCTCTTCCTTACGCGTTTCAGCTGTCACAGCAGCCTTGATCACAGGTGAGCCAAAATGTGATGCTTAGTGCTGGAGGCCTTAAATCCAGATAGGCACGTGACCTGTGGTGTAAACATCAGTTCCCATAATGCACTTGTAATGTAAGTACAATCTGCGCCATGTAATGTTCATATTTGTCTTGCTTGATAGCGTCAAAAAAAATCACATAAAACATAGTTCAAGTGCACTTATTTACAATCAGGAAAAAAGTCACGTTTAAAAGTAGGGCTTCATAAAATATATCTCCAACCTTGGCTCGAAGTGCTGCCTGTGTCACTTCATTTGGAAACACTGCATCTCCAGAAAGTGCTTCTGGCAATGTTTACATATAATATGACAGCGCACAGCTGTGAGAGCTAAAACCTCTTTCTGTATCTAGTTACTTCTTGTGAACATTTTTAAACACCCTTCTAAAATAACTTGGACAATATGGCTGAGAACGCAGGACCCACTTTCACGGATGAGGATGTCAGCAACATTTTAGCAGCATCACCACTGCTGGCAGACTTCAACGTGGCTCAAACTATCTCACAAAGTGCGGATTGGGAAAATTTGTCTGAGAAAAAGAGAACTCGCATCAGAACAATACTACATGGCGTGATACTTACAGAATATCTACGATCCAATACAGCGCCCAAGGGTCTAATAGTAACAAATGCACCACGCATATTTTTAGATGACGCAGCTTTCCGCAGAGACTGGGCTCAGATTGCATGGCATTGTACTAGAGACTGGATCATCTTAATAATCCAAACAGCCAAAAGACTTTCGGATGCCATCCTGATCGACATCCAAGCTACAGAAAACCATTTTAAGACCACCCTAACCTCGTACAAAAAAAGACTAGATGAGGTGAATAAAGAAATGGCTGACTATAAAGAGGAACTTACTCAGTCCAAAATCCATCAATTTCAAAAAGACCTAAAGAAATTTTCATTTGTGAAAACGTATCCATATTCAGACGCTGACTACAAAGCACCTACAAGATCAACTGAATCTATGTCATCGGGTGATGGCTCCTCGATCAGTAGTGGAACCAGTACCGAAAGCTACGGCTCAAACAAAGGAAATTACAAGAACAGACAATGAGGAAGAGGTAGAGGAAGAAATGCGTACTGGCAACATCCCTGGCCTAATACATATCAAGGAGGACAAACGAACTACCAAGGACCCTTCCCCCCGATGCCGCACCATATGACCCCACCTATGTTCTACGGCTGGAACCCACATTTCTCACAACCACCGCCACAATTTGGCAATCAAAACCAGCGGTTTCCTTTTTTAGGATCAGGCCAGAGAGGACGCGGGAGACGACCACGAAAAGGACAAGTACACTGGGAGGACAACGAGAACCCGAGCGCCAATACACGCAGCAAGACAAAGGAACCACAACCAGGAACAAGTGCAAACAGACTCTAGTAACAAACCTCTCTGATCACATCCTCACAGATGAAGAAGATGAAGTACTGAATAGAGGACTGGGCTTCTCACCAACAACGAGGCTAGATAAATTCAAACTCCATTGTGAGCTTTCTGAATTCTTTCGTAAAATAAAATTGAAAGCCTTTTTTGAGAATCAATCATCAAAAGAAACACAAAATGAGGACAAGGGCGACACTACCCTTAAATTAAAATCCACATTTATTCCACCTCCTCATACAACACCTGCAGAACTCATCGCCTTTGAACAAGCAATCTACAAAGGGATAGAAAATACACATGAGGAACAAGTTTTCAAAAACACCAGTGCAAAACAGTTTGCTGCCATTAAAAGTCTAAAAAACAACGAAGGCATCATCATCAAACCGGCGGATAAAGGAGGGGGGGGTAGTCATTCAAAATCGGAATGCATACCATATAGAATGCCTACGCCTTCTGGATGACCCTAAGAACTACAAAGTATTGGAACAAGACCCAAGTGAGCGACTGAAAACTAAAATAAACATTCTGGTACACGACGCAGAAATAAATGGTCATATCAGTAAACATGAAGCATCTTTCCTGACCTCTGGCGGCATGTCAATAACATACTTTTACACAATCCCAAAGATTCACAAAAACAAGATACCACCACCAGGCAGACCTATTGTATCTGGTATCGGTTCACTCCTAGAACCCCTATCCCGTTTCTATTTACAACCAGTGTTACAATCTACTCCTGCATACTTAAAAGACACAAAAGATCTACTAAGTCAGATAAACAATCTTCAGTTTAACCCTACAACATCAATCTTAGTGAGCATGGATATAGAAAGTCTTTATACCAGCTTGCCCCAAGATGATACACTAGAGGTCATCCGCACATCACTAGACAATATTGCCTGGAACTACAGAACACCTAAATCTTTCATTCTGGAATGTGCAGAATTAGCCCTAAAAGAGAACTTCTTTGAATATGAGGGCACACTCTATTTACAACAATACGGTACTTCGATGGGCAGCACGTTCGCGCCGAGCGTAGCAGGACTTTATGTGTCCAATTTTGAAGGTTTACACATTCTGAACCCACAATCACCATACAACAAAGACGTCACATTCTATAAGAGAGATATAGATGACGTCTTTCTGATATGGACGAATGGCGAACAAAGACTTCATGAATTCTTAAACTGGATCAACACTCTGGATCCCAACCTTCGATTCACGAACACTACAAGCCGAGAAAGCATCACCTTCCTGGACCTAGAAATAGAGGCACAGAAAGGGGTCCTCGTGAAGAAAACACACTTTAAACCCACTGCAAGAAACACTCTTTTACTTTTCGAAAGCTTTCACCCCAGACCATTGAGGGAGAATCTACCCTACGGACAATATCTCAGACTGCGCTGTAATTGCAGCGAAATTAAGGAGTTCAAATCTCAATCAGAACAATTGACAGAAAAACTAAAGAATCGGGGTTACCCTAACAAAATCATCCAAAAGGCACAAAAAAGAGCAAGAAACCAGAACCGAGAAAGTCTATTAGAGCCTAAAAACAACACGACTACTGCCATACCACATACCTGTGTAACTACATATAACTCCATTTCAAACAAAGTCGCCAGAATGATCCAGACCAATTGGAAAATCGTGACCTCAGGGAAACTACAATGGGAAAAACCACTGTTCTCTTACAAAAAGGTCACAAAATCTCAGGGACAGTCTTATATCCACTCGTCCTAAAAAACCTATGATAACCCCTAGCACTGTGCTTAGTGCATGGGGTCTACCCCAAGTTACTGGTCATTTCCCATGTGGGAATTGCAGTATCTGTCATCTGACACAGACCACGAAACCCTACACCTCGAAGAAGGCAAAATTTGGAATATCAAAAGACACACAAATTGTAACTCAGCAAACGTAATCTATCTGATTACGTGTCCATGTCAATTACACTATGTGGGCATGACCAGCAGGAAAATTTATTTATTTATTTTATTTAGGTTACTTATAAAGCGCTAACAATCATCCCGGGGGATATCACGGCGCTGCGATTGCTACAGTGAGGATGCAGTGGGAAAAAATAGGTGTCTTTAGTCATAGTCAGGGAAAAGAAAAGTTTTCAGTTGTTTCCTGAACGCCAGATGATCCTCTGTAAGTCGAAGGGCCATGGGAAGTTCATTCCACTTCTTTGCGGCAACGTGGGAAAAGGCTCGTTCACCCATTCTGGCTTTCTTTACCCTCGGTATGCTGGCCAGAGCCGCGATTTGTGAGCGGAGGTGTCTAGTGGGCGTGTAGAACCGGATCCTGTTTCTAAGGATGAGAGGGCCTGTCTCATGAAGTGCTCTATGAGCAATGCACAGCATCTTAAAAGTTGCTCTCTGCTTCATCGGAAGCCAGTGCAGATCTCGCAGACAGTTTTTGGCCGAGTCATATTTCCTTTTCATACAGATGGCCTTGGCTGCTGCGTTCTGAAGTGTTTGTAGCTTGGTGAACAAATACTCCGCCATGCCAACAAACAGAGAGTTTCCATAGTCCAGCCTGCTCATCAAGAGAGACTGAATTAGGATCCTTCTGCAATCTAATGGAATCCAAGGAAAAACTCTTTTGAGCATTTTCAGGATCGCAAAGCCTTTGCCGCATATAGCGGCTACATGAGCTTTCATGGAAAGGGACGTGTCGATCGTTATCCCCAGATTCCTTGCTGTTAATGTAGGGGCTGGGGGGATGCCCAATGCTTCGGGCCACCAGGTGTCATTCCACATTTGTGTGTGGCCTCCAAACAACAATATCTCTGATTTGTCTGCATTCAGCTTGAGATAGTGTTTATGCATCCAATCAGCCAAATCTGAGAGGCAGCTCCTAAGTCTGTCCTTGGAATTGGTCTTCTCATCCAGGACTACCGTAAGTTGGGTGTCATCTGCATAGGAGCAAATTTCCACCCCCCATTTTCTGCCAATTCCGGCCAGAGAAGACACAAAAACGTTAAACAGAGTAGGGCTTAACGAAGCCCCCTGTGGGACCCCATATTTGATGGTCCGGGGGGAGGATGAGAACTTGCCCAAATGCACCGATTGGGATCTTTCCAATAGGAAGGACCGCAACCATCCCAGTGCTCTGTCCCTAATGCCTCTGGTGGCTAGTGTCTCCAGGAGCAATTTGTGTGGGACGGTATCGAATAAAAAACAGAATATGTGAACATCGTAGCAACATCCGCTGTAAACGGAACACCACGAAACTTACAGACCACTAGCTCACAATGAGACACACTACCAATGATATGACCTGGGTAGTCATAGAACAACTTGATCCAAATACAACAAACATGCATGACCAGCTGTTCGAAAAAGAACAACACTGGGTGTACCGACTATCTACCCAAACATCAGGTCTCAATGACAATGTACCTTGGAACAATATACGACGATCATGAGTACTCCAAATGCATTGACATATTAGATATTCACATATAATATACTGTCTTTATTGTTACACACACATAAGTTCATCGAACTCTGATTTATTCCCTGAGGTCTTTGTCTACTCTTTTTCTAGTTTAATCTTACCATTGCGTCTAGCATAAAACTGCAGCTAATATGGTGTATACAACCTGACCACGCCTTCATCTGATATCAGGGATTGTCATTTATTCATCACACGCAGCCTCCTTGTGGATTCCCTTCGAGTCTCTCATTAATTTTAATAACATCCTGGCACACGGTAAAACGCACGCTCCTGAAATAGGATGCACCCACACAGTTGCGTTTACGCACCACTAAATCCGCCTATTGCTAATTTTCACAGTACGGTCTCTAAGTAAACACATAATCGCGCCTATACGCATGCGCTGTCTCTATGAGCATCAGCGCTCTAGACGCTCGCGCCAGTACCACACGTGACCACACGAGCATTTCCTTTTCCTTTTTAGCGTCAGCACAGTCAACCGCACACGGCACAACTAGCGGATTCGACCGGCTGCATAGGTCATTACGTCCTTCTCTCCCCTAGCAAATGTGAGTACTAACATTCGTGTATCCGAAGCAGGAGCCGCCTAAAACCAAATACGGAATATCCCTTACTTGTAAAACTTTATTTACTATAATCTATACCATTGAATATCTTCATATTTCGATAGGGTCAGTACGGGACACAGCAGACCGATCGGATCCATGAGGCATAACATACTCAGAGTTTATGTGAGACTGCCATTGTCAATCTTCCATGTTGTTAGTCTGAAGTTTGTGTTTGTATGTTTAATGTGATTCTCATCTAACAAGAACCACGCGCTACTACTAGATACGCATCGTTGTTTTTAAATGACAAATGCAATATTTCACGCAACAAAGCCAATAAGCGATATCATCTAAGAGGACAATGTGCCCCTTTTTGTTTTATTTTCACGCGCTATTATCACTAACTTTCATGTTCCCGTGGATTCCCCTGTTATCATCTAGAACCACCGGGGCACATTGTAGCCACACAAGTTTCTTTGTGGATAGTCATCATGCATGGCTCCACCCTGTCACATGCATGATGCCATCATCTACAAATATAGGAGCACGCATTAATGATGCATGACAAACAACTATACGTGGTGTACTTGCATTTATTAATCTTTTCATTTACAGGTACTCCAACCAGAGGATTTGTGAATAATACCACAATCCACCACACTCACAGCACACTTTAGGGTGTGTGTTGATATTTACACCCACGTGGCCCCCCTTTTTGGTCACGCACATTCTTGGTCCTGACGAAAGCCTTAAGATCTAACCCAAAGGCTGAAACCAGTAGACCTAAATATCTAATAGGGATACCAGGGTATATACCATACCCCTTAAGAGATCCCGCATTTGTTTTTACTTATGTCCTAGGACCATTCCATTAACATTTTTCAAAAAGGGTACTCCTAGAGACATTTTTAGCTCATAACTGCACTTCAAATAGCACGTCACTTATCTTCACCAAACAACCTGCTCCGCTGTAACTCAGGCGTTGTAGCACAGCTGGATTGCATTAGGTGATCCAGCTGGGCCCCGATGATGAAGCATGCCACCTACCAGGTAGGTGGGTGAGGGGTTTCCTAAAACAATCTACAGTTGTTTGCACTCCTTCTCATTCTTTCTGAAGGTAACGGCAAAAAGCTTTTGACCGCAGATACCTCGTAATAGAACTTGTCCATTGTGTTTATCCAAATGAAGTGACACAGGCAGCATTTCGAGCCAAGGTTGGAGATATATTTTATGAAGCCTTACTTTTAAACTTGACTTTTTCCTGATTGTAAATAAGTGCACTTGAACTATGTTTTATGTGATGTTTTTTTGACGCTATCAAGCAAGACAAATATGAACATTACATGGCGCAGATTGTACTTACATTACAAGTGCATTATGGAAACTGATGTTTACACCACAGGTCACGTGCCTATCTGGATTTAAGGCCTTCAGCACTAAGCATCACATTTTGGCTCACCTTTGATCAAGGCTGCTGTGACAGCTGAAACGCGTAAGGAAGAGAAACCTATGCTGCTTGTTTGAAATTGCAAATAAACACTGATGTCCTTCAGATTGGGGCCTCGACATTTCTTCTTTTTGGGATATATATATATATATATATATGTATATTCACTGAAAAAAACATAGGTTTCAGGGGCGTTATAGTTGGTTGGACATTTCACTCGTACAAAAGCATAAAAATTCCAACGTTATAGGTAGTTCAGCTAACTAGAACTTGCGTCCCCACAATGCACTGCTCATGACATCACATATTACATCATTCATGGCATGGTCAATGACATCACTGATGAAATCACTGATGACATCTCTGATGACATCATCCAGTGACTGTGTGTTTCTGTAAAGTTTACATTTGTTTTCTATATATATATGCCAAACTGTATTGAAGAATGAGTGGTTGTATAAGTGTCTGGATAGGGGATTTAGCAGGTGTGTGACTGATTGTATAAGTGAGTGATTAAACGTGTCTATGTGAATGTATAGGTTAGTAACTAAACTGTGTGAATATCTGTATCAGTCTGTCTGTTGTTGTGTATGCTGCTACATGGGTTGGTCAGTGGCTACATGAGTGTGTATATGGGTTATTCATTGTTTGCCTGAGTATTTGTATGGGAGACTGAGTGTGTGTGGGTTTGAGGTGTGTGACTCTGCATAGATGTATGAGTGGTTCATTCACTGGGTGTATGGGTTCAAGAGTGCATGTGGAAACAGCTGTATGGGTGGGTGAATGTGTGTATGGGTGTGTTAGTGAGTGAATGGATGTCTCAGTGGTACATATGTGAGTAACTACATATGTGAGTGATAGTGTATATAAATAACTATACGTTAGAGTGAGTGATTGTGAGAGTGGCTGTATGGATGAGTGTGTATTTGTATCAGTGATTATATAAGAGAGTAAGTATGCATTAGTATATGTCTGAATTAGTGAGGGGGTGTGTATATCTGTATAGGTGAGTAAAAGGAAGTGTGATTGATTCTTTGTATGACCGATTAGGTGTGTGAGTAACTCTATGGATGAGTGGTGGTGTGTGAGTGTCTGAATATGTATATGAGTGTATATGATAGTGTTGTATTGATGAGTGACTCCATGTATAAGTGATTGTATGGGTGAATGAGTGGATATGTGTTTAGACCTAGGAATCAGTGAGTGTGCATGTAGTAACTGGTATTGATGTCTCGATGGTTTCAAAAATGGTAGTCTGTATTTTACAGTGGGTGTATCAAAGGTTATAGTAGACTGTGAGGAGGTGCATCAGATTTTCATGTGGATGATGTCATCAGTGATGTCATTTGAGATGTCATCAGTGATGTCATCAGTGATGTCACTGACCATGCCAAGAATGATGTAATATGTGATGCCGTGAGCTGTGCATTACGGGGGCGCGAGTTATAGTTAGCTGAACTAACTATAACGGTGGAATTTCTACGGTTTTGTACGAGTGAAATGTCCAGTCAACTATAACGTAGGCCTGGGCGAAAATTTCGTTCCGTTCGCGGAAAATGCGATAATTTGACATTTTCGCGTTCCGCGGAGAGGGCGAAAATGTCAAAATTTCCGCATTCCGCAGCTTGGCGATAATTTGTTGCTTGCTCGCGCTGTAAAATAATACATTCTCGCGCGTGTGCGATCGCCTTACCTGAATCCCTGCGTTCGCCGACAAGTTTTCTTGATCCGGTCGCGTTCTCCATGAGATGTTGTATTGTTTTTAGCCATTTGCGCTGTCTCGCGACAGTTCGTGCCCGCAGTGACGTCATGCGTCGCGCGATCACGTCTTTCTTCTCGCGATCATGCACCACGAGACAACTGAAAACAAGATGGCCGCGCCCGCGAGCAACCACATGGGTAAGTTGGCGAGCCGCAACCATGCAGAAAATCTCGCGAACCTGCGGGAAAAAAACTTCCGCATCTTCGCGATATTTCCGCGTGTTTGCGATAATTTTTAACATTTTCGCGATAATTTGCGAAAGTATATTTTGCAAATTCCGCCCACCCCTACCCCTGAAACCTATGGTTTTTTCAGTGAATTTCAAAGGTTTTTTAAATGCTAATTTTTAACTATAATGTACATGAAACCTATGGTTTTTTCAGTGAATTTCAAAGGTTTTTAAATGCTAATTTCTAACTATAGCGTACCTGAAACCTATATTTTTTTCAGTAAATTTCAATGGTTTTTTAAATGCTAATTTCTAACTACAATGTCCCTGAAACCAATATTATTTTCAAGTAAATTTTAAAAAGACGTGCATACTTTTTGTAGTGAAAAACTAACTGTAACAGTAGTCTGTTATAAGTTATAATTTAACAATGTTTGAAATGTAATTAGCAGTAATGACGCAGCAGCTATGATACCTGACTTCGAACAACAGCGTTCACAGTTCAGCTCCAGCGGCACGTTAGCCCACCACTATGTCACTGTGGACAACACCTTGCTTAATCTTTTCGTCTCCCCGATCGCCGGCACACCTTTCCAGGGGTAGCTGTATGCTTTACAAATGCTTGCATTTTTTTAATTTAAAACCATAGTGATGAGAAATATTAGCACGTCTTTTTTCTTCTATTTTGAAAGATATTTTTTTTTTATGGCTTCTGTTTAGAATTACGGCAATTAATAGATGTATTTGGTCATGAGAATGCAAATGACATGGTTTCCCGGGTATCAGTTTTTAAGCTCTCCAACGTATGTACATATTAAGGACCTTATACGTGTCAGGATCGAAATCGAAACCTTTACCGCTTCACATTTTGTAACTTTTCCCAACACGTGCACAAGTTAAACAGTTAAAACGTGGGCACGTGTCAACTGTAAAACGTGACATCTAAATGGGCGGAGCCGCACCTTACTTCCATAGACTACTCAATAACCAAAAAGTATATAAACCACACCCGTTGATTGATTAGTTTCGTTTTTGCGAGTTATTTACCTGTGTCCATTCAGTGATGCAGGTGCACTTTTCTAGAGTCGGATTCTTCTTTTGCGGCCACAAAACATAATCCAGAGTTGTAAGTTGTTTCATAATGGCATAGTAGATATTTATAATACGTAGCTATTTGTCAATATTTAAACACTTGTATTTAGAAAATAGTGTTATTGATTGTTTTTGCCATTTATATGTAACTTCAGCAGCTTGTTTTCAGAGACAGACAGAATACAGCAAACATTGTTCCTTTTCTGGCTCCTTTGAGCTCATATAGTGTGACTTTGTATATTTTAATATTGACACTGAACTTGACGTCAGAGGTGTTGGTGACCCGTTGGCGCGAAGACTACAGATTTATATGTAACGTCAGCAGCTTCTGTGTCTTCTACTATATACCCCTTTGGGATCATATACTGTGAATATGTATATTATAATATTCACAGTCATTATGATCTCAGAGGAGTTTATGACCCGTCAACGTGAAGAATAAAGATTTATATGTAACGTCAGCAGCCTCTTGGTCTCAGGCTGTTTCCCCCTTGAGATCCTATACTGTGAATAGGTATATTATAATATGAACAGTTATTGTGATCTCCGAGGAGTTTATGATTCGTCAGCGCGAAAATGAAAGATTTCGAAGTCCAGTAGAAAAGAAGCTCTGAACATATTAATCGCTGAAAAGTATTTCGTTATTGATCTTCTTTTGTATCCATGTGTTTATGCTCCTTTTCCTTTTTGTGTAACAACAGTGACACTCTGTATATTGTAATAGAGTGTATATTGTAATAGAGTAACCAATCAATGAGAGAGGGGACTAGGAGCGAATGAAAAAGGTCCTGTACCAGTGCTCCTGAAGGTCATATATTTATTCCATGGGTGGTTTACAGTTCCTATATAAAGGAAAGGGATAGCAATAGCCAAAGTATAGGCTGTAGAGAGTAAGGGATGTCTCCAAGGTCAAAGTGAGTGTGTAGAGTGAGGAGAGAATACTCCTTGTTGTGATACTGAGTGCCCTCACACACCCTTGCGGATGTTTAGCATCATCATTGGGCACAGTTGCTCCTCGTGGGGGTGGCGCTGCAGTCCCTCACGGGCCCTTGGTTAGGGGCTCTCTGTTGGAGTTCTATTAGGAGTTGCCGCATTTGTGAGTGTGGGTGTGTGGGTAAGGGTGTGCTAGTGAGTGCAGGTATTAAAATTGAGACAGGGTCCAAAAATAGTTTAATTGGGAGGTCCCTGGTTCAAATTAAAAACTTAGCGGGGAAGGAGATGCACGGTAGTGCTTATAATGAGAGGGGAAACTAAACCAAATAATGTCCCACTTCTCTCAACCCGTATAGTGTAATAACAAAAAGTGCTGTAAGAAAGGTTAGGTCAACATGTTTCGTGCTTTTAGGTGGTCCCTATTGGATCCAGGAGCGCTTCGTCAGGACCAAGAAAAGAAAATTACAAGGGTGGGTTCGGGAAGAGACAACCCGTAATCCCATCCGTTACCTAGGTCTGGTACGCTTGACAATTCGTGTTCAGAATCCGTTATTATACGAAATTCATGTTCACAGCCTAAGAGGAGACATAACAAAAGAGGGGGGGGGGGGTAAATTCCAACAAAAAAGAAGAAGAAGATTTACAAGAAGACACAGAAACACCAACTGGACAAATTGAAAAAGTGGACAAGTCAAAGGAAGAAGACATTTATGAACATTTTAGCATACATCCTCTTCATTCAAAAGAAGTTATGGGAGACAATATTGATCTATTTCAGATGAAGAAAGCAAAAGGAACTCCCGTGAGTGTATGGGAGGAGAGCTTGGAAGCTCGATGTTTTCCCCAGCTGTTTCCTAAAGGAAAAGGAGGACGATACGATGAACGTCCGGAACAGATTCCAGCTTCTGAGTATCGGACTACAAGACTATATGCTGAAGATCCCAGATTTCGACAAAGTATTCCTTATTTTTTCCATCTTTTATTTGAAAGCGACTTGTCTGCACTGTCTTATGCAGTAAATCACATTTTAAAAAGTGGAGTACATTTACAAAATGTGTCTGCTAAGGATTTTATGGAGAAAGTGCAGCACCGAGATGATCATTTGGAAACACAACTGATCAATCTGATGGCTTGTCAGCGTGGGACAAATGAATATTGGTACCGACGCCATGGTGAATTAAAATGCATGTTACGGAATTTAGGAACTCCAACATGGTTCGTTACCCTAAGCTGTGGGAAGTACGCTTGGGATGATTTACTGGATTTTCTACGAGAGGCAAATTCAAACATTAAAAACATCGAATACAAGACAGCAGGAGAACTGTGCTCATTGGATCCGGTTAATGTTTGCAGATATTTCAATCATAGATTTGAGGCTATGATGTCCTTCATCTGCAATAAAAAAAATCCACCTCTAGGAGAAGTAGTGGATTTCTTTTGGAGAAAAGAGTACCAGGCAAGAGGTGCTCCTCATATTCATATGCTGTTGTGGATCAAGGATGCCCCAAAGTTTGGAACAGATACTGATGAAGCAGTGTTATCTTACATTGAAGAATATGCAACATGTGCTATACCAAAAAGCACAGAAGAGAAAAAGTTAAAGGAGCAAGTTTTACGTTTCCAAAGTCATCGGTGTGGAAAATACTGTCGACGGAAATACAAGAGCAAAGAAAAATACTACACTAAATGTCGATTTGGATTTCCTAGACCTGTTCTTTCAAATGGAAGAGTAAACAGTTTTATGTCAGCTGTGAGACATACTATCACAAGAAAATCACCTAAGAATACCTACAACCTTAAAAGAAAAGAAGAATCAAAAAATATAAATGACTACAACCCAGTCATTTTATCCATGTGGAACGCTAACATGGATATACAGTATGTTGCTGACAATTCCATTGCTGTTGCTCGATATGTAACGTCTTACATTACGAAATCAGAAAAAACAGAATTGAAGGAAATGTGGGAAGAGATTTCTCACGAGAAGACTGTCAGTAAGAAGCTGTACAGTTTCAGTTTGAAGATGTTATCGCATCGAGAAATTGGATCCTACGAATGTTCAGATAGGTTATCTTCTGCAAGTCTCTACTCGAAGTCAAGAAGAATAATTTGGGCAAGTTTAGGCCTTGCAGCAATGAGAAATCGGGTACTGAAATCTGTAGGAGAAATTGAATATTTGGCCGAGAATGACCCAGAAAGTACAGATATTTTGAAATCAAACATGTTGGACACTTATTATCCCAAGAGAAGTCATCATCTGGAGAACATGTGTCTCTATGAAGTGTTGCAGAACTACATTTATTCACGGAAAGCTGCAGAAGACATCAACAATGGAAAATATAAAGTCGTTGGTGAAGAAGGATGTTTGGTGAAGCAAACAAAAGGAAGTTTGATAAATCACCGGAAGCTGAGTTGTGACACTACTGACAAGAAGGAATTTTACTACTTGGCTCTTTTACAGTTGTTTAAACCATGGCGTACAGAGGATGAACTACTGGGAGAATTTCAAAGCTATGAAGATTCTTTTAATGCTTGCAAAGACAGCATACAATGCAGTACATTCTCAACTTATCTGCAAATGTTAAATGAAGAAATAGAACAGGAAACTACAATTGCAGCAGAAATAGCTAGAGATAGTTCTCAGGACAGCCAAAGTTCAGGAACACTCAGTCAAGATCCCCTAGGACAACCAATAGTTGAAAATGAAGCATCAATAGCCATGAATGAAGTGGAAACGGCTATGAATCAAGCTCAAGAAGAATTTATAGACTTAGAAAATTTGGAAAGACAACTGAATCAAGAGCAGCAACAAATTTATGAAGAGATCAAAAACAAAATTGATCACGGATTTCTACATGAAAAAAAAGAGTGCTCATGCACATCATTTCATCCAATCAGGATGTATGTAAGCGGACAAGCTGGAACTGGAAAAAGTTTCCTAATAAAAGTCATCAGAAGCTACCTAAAGCAAAAAACGGATTCTACTTTGTCTTGTGTGGTTACTGCTCCAACTGGGTTAGCAGCATATAACATAAAAGGAATCACTTTACATCGTTTGCTAATGTTACCAGTGGAGCATGAGAACAAAATACAATTCAACAAGCTAACTGGAGAAGCATCCTTGGAAGTTTCAAGAGTATTGAAGAAGATGCAAGTTCTCATTATTGATGAGGTGAGCATGGTATCAAACTTAATGCTTGCCTTTGTGCATTTAAGAATGCAGCAAATTTTGAAGACAGACTATGACATGTTATTTGGTGGAAAACACGTCATAGTTTTTGGAGATCTTTTGCAACTTACTCCAGTTAAAGGACAACCAGTGTTTAATACTGTCACACATGAAGACACGAAGAAGTCATTGGGAAGCATCGGAAATACAAATATTTGGTCCTTCTTTGAGTACAAGGAACTTACTACTAATATGAGGCAAGCAAACGATGAAGAATATGGAAGTATTCTGAAAGATATCAGGATTGGACTACTCACAGAAGTTGGCAAAAAAGCATTACAGAGTCGGCTGCTACATAATTTATTTCCAAAGGAAGAAATAGTTGCAGAGAAGATATACAAGAACATTGCAGAAAACAAAAGTGTCATCTGCTTAATGCCAACTCTACGTGAATGCTCAATATTCAATGAGGAGCTTTTGAAATTGGAAAAGGAAGAGATCAGGAAATTGGAAGCAGTGGACAAAATTGAGGATGGAAGAATTACTGTCACAGTAACAGGCAAAATGAAAAATAAATTGGACTCACTAGAGAAGAACATCTCCAAAACAGCTGGATTAGAAAAAAATCTATATGTTTGCATGAACTGTAGAGTATTTTTAAGAAGAAATTTGGATGTTGAAAAAGGTTTAGTTAATGGAGCTATGGGAAGAGTTGTGGGTTTTATTAATTATCAGAAAAAGAAGGAATTGAATGTTTAAAAATAAAATTTGATCAGATAGAAGAAGTTAAAGATATTTGTCGTTGTACAGTTCGTTTCATGCTTGTGAAAGACTTATATGTACGTAGGAAGCAGTTTCCGTTTTCTCTAGCATATGCTGTAACTATTCACAAGTCTCAAGGATTGACTGTAGATTGTGCATTTGTGAACATTGGTTCAACTGTGTTCAAAGAAGGTATGGCATATGTTGCTTTGTCACGAGTGAAAACATTATCAGGTTTATTCATGATAGACTTTGATGACTCAAAAGTTAGTGCTGATACAAACTGTGTAAAGGAGTATAATAGATTAAGAAGAAGCTATGCTCCTCATTTAGGTCAGTATCCTGTGTTAGAGAAACGTGTAGTTTCTCGTAAAAGAAAAAATGAGAATATCTGTAATGAAGATGTAGAGAAGAGGAAAAAAAAGAGGAGTGATGTAATTGTAAGCAAAAAGAAAAAGGAAAATGAAGAACAGGTTGTAGGATGTCATTTTGAAAATAGCTCTGGTGTCAACTGCTACGCAAATGTAGTGCTGAATGTTGCATTTTATCTGGAAAGTTTGCAAGAGCAGATAATAGTAAATCAGGGAAAAAGATTCTGTTCAGAGCTGAGTCTCCTTTTTCAAAAGCTAAGTAAAGATAAAACTCAAATAGAAAGTGCTACTGAAATTAGAAAACTTTTAGATGTATGTTCAGAACGAACACAGTTTTCTCAAAATGTACAGCAAGACGCACAGGAATTCTTGATGTATTTTCTTCAGGTAGTGGAAGAAGAAGGAGTTCCCATTGAAATTTTTTTTGGTCTCTCTTATAAATGGGAACATAGTTGTGAAAATTGTTATAATATATGTGGCTCTAATGTTGATAATGAAAGGTTTATTTATTTGACATTGCCAGAGAGTAAAACAGTTACTTTTGCAAAATTAGTTAAAGATGCTAATCATAGCATGAAATGTGGTGAGTGTAAATCTGACATGTTTTCAACATTAATTTTAAAGGAATACGGACAGTATGTAATTTTAATGATGCAACGATGTAGAGCTGATGGTTCAAAATTGGATACTTTAATAAAGAAGTTTACAGGACAGCAATTATCAATTTCAGGAAAAACTTTTGTAACTGTTGCAATAATTTTCCATGATGGACCTACTGTTACTTCTGGACATTACACAGTTTATCTTAAATGTGAAAAAGGTTGGACACTGTGTAATGATTCCCAATTGATTTTCAAACAACGTTTGCCTTTTGATTTAGCAAATTCCTATCTAATCTTCCTGAAACCTAAATTTTAGACAGATTTGGCAAGATCTGGACAAAATAATTTTACCATTTTACTGGATTACCATTGCAATTTTGTAGAAAAAAGATTTTTTAAATTATCATTTGGCCTAATGGAAAGATAACCAATTGTAATGTGGACTTTTTTAATTTTTAATGAAACTTTGAAAAACCAATAATTTAGAGATAATCGGTAACATCTGCACAATTTAAATTTTGGAATGTTATTGGACTGCCATTGGAAATTTTTTCAAAAATGATTTAAAAAATTACTATTTGGCCATGCGGAAAAGTAACCAATTCTATTGTGGACTTAATAAATTATTCAAAAAATTTTCGTGAAACAAAATGTTACAGAGAATCGGTGAGATCTGGACAAATTAAACTTTAGAATTTTATTGGAAATTTATTCCCCAAAAAATTTTTAAATTACTATTTGGCCTAAAGGAAATGGAATCAGATGTATTGTGGAGTTATTTGAGATATAATATTGTGATTATACTTCTGAAACAAACATATCAGACGGTATTTTAACGAAATAACTATTGGTATTAGATGATATTTTTTTAGAATATTATGCATTTCTATAATGTTAAGTTTAAGTAAAAAGAGATTCTGGGCTTTTTTATTACAATCTTTGTGATTGTTATTTTTTTTTGCCCGCTGTAAAATGATGAATGCAATTGCTTTCACAATTTATAGTGAAATGCAATATATTCTGAAAACAGCAAAAATAAGGCAAAAATATTTTTGGGAAAAAAATGTAAATGTATTATAAAATGTTTTAAAAATATTAATACTTTTTTCTTTTTTTTCAGATTGATATAGAAAATTTTCGAAAACTAGAACCATTTTTAAAGCTATTTTTTTTAAAAAACAAATGAATAAATATTTTTTTGAGTGAGTATGGTAAGTCAATAATAATAATTGTAGTCTCTCAAGGACCTTGTAATGTGATAATTGATTTTTAGTGTTTTTTAAAAAAAAAAAAAAAAAAGTACGCGCACCGTACGCGTACGGTAAAAAAAAAAAAAAAAAGTTTTTAAAAACATATGTAAAAAAAAGATGAAAGATAAGGTTGGCTCTTAAAAGAACCGTTGTGTTCATGCAGGGACAGAGGAAAGAAAGCATGGGAAAATTATTCAAAGCGACAAATGTGCTGATCTATTTTGTTGTTCACTAGGGAAACACTGGTCTCCCTATGGCAAATTAGATCTTGACAAAAGGCGCATCGAATATCAACGCTTCGAAATCGAGGGTTCATTTCCAGAGGGCCAGCAAAAGGAGATTCTCCCCCCACAGATGAAGGGCTCACCTGACCTGCAGAAGAAGGAGTCAGCTCTGCAGATGATGGTCCAGGCTGAGCTGCTGTGGATGTACTTGCTTGTCTTTCTGAAGAGTTACCTCCAAAAAGATGACCATGTGTCCTTCTGTGTACATCCTGGAGGTGTCTCTTCATGGTATGATTCCCAAAGGAATACTTCCTGTCAGGATTACCTCTAGAAAGTACACGCTTACACAGCTTGCAAGTTACTAAGGGTGCATTCACCTTTTGCTGGCCTTCAGGAAAAGTAAAATAATCCCATACATAAGAGGGCTTTTGTTTCCTCGCTCTCTGCCTCAAGACAGTGCTGCTAGTGCTAGCCTCACTCTCAGAAGAGCTCTGCTGTTCTGCCATCGTATCACAAAGACAACCCAGCTCCTTCTCCTAAGGGATCACAAGCAGAAATGAGGGGAATGGGTGTGGTGTAGGAGAGTTCTAGAACTGAAAGTAGTTTAAACCAATCAAAAGTTGTGTTTCATGATCACATGACCTACCGTACGCTTACGGTACGCTTACGGTACGCTTACGGCAAAAGTGCGCATGCGCGTAAAAAAGACACGCGCTTGCGCGCATGCGCATAACAGTCACTCCCCGACACTTCCGCGTAACGTGCGCGTGTAGCGTACACGCGTACGCGTCCCACGCGGAGTACGCGCGGCTACGCAAATTGCGTAACTATACGCAAGCAGCGTAGAAAAATTACGGACGTTACGTGAACCGTACGCTTACCGTGAGCTTACGGTACGCGTACTAAAAAAATAATAAAAAAAATAGAAAAAAAGTACTGCTAATAAATTTTACATGTTTATTTTAAAAAATATATTTAAAAAAACATATTAAAGAATTTTAAAAATTTAATCATAGTCTTTATAAAAGGTAAGAAAATAAAAATAAAAATATGTTAGAAAAAATAGAAGAAAAAAAAAAAAATAAGCATTTAAAAAACCTTGCAAATTCACTGAAAAAACCATGGGTTTCACACACGTTATAGTTAGGACTTAGCATTTAAAAAACCTTAGAAATTCAGTGAAAAAACCATAGGTTTCACACACGTTATAGTTAGGAATTAGCATTTAAAAAACCTTAGAAATTCAGTGAAAAAAACCATAGGTTTCACACATGTTATAGTTAGCTGGACATTTTACTCGTAAAAAACCATTGAAATTGCCCCGTTATAGTTAGTTCAGCTAACTATAACTCGCGCGCCCGCAATGCACTGCTGATGACGTCACATATTACATCACTCATGACATGGTCAGTGACATCACTCATGACATCACTGATGACATCTCAAATGACATCACTGATGACATCATCCTTGTGATAGAGTGGCAGACCTCCTCTCACCCTAATATAACCTTTGATACACACATACAAAAATAGAGACTAAAATTTACAAAAGAATGGACATACCAATAACAGTTACAACAACCTCTTCAGTAATTCTAAGATCCACATACACATCCATTCATTCACCAACAGTTCAATACAGTCACTCATACATGTACTCACTTATCATATGTACTCATACACCTATACATCCTGTTACACAATGCCACTTATCCATAGAGCTACTCACACACATAGTCACCCATGCTAATAAAGAATAAAACATACATTTACTTGCATATACAGTTATTCACACACCACCACACTTACTTCTACGGAAACTTACACATACTTAGTCTTTTAAACAATCACTTATAGAAACACATACTTATTCATACAGGAACTCTTCCAATGTCTCACTCTCACATATACTCACTTATTTACACCAATAGTCACATATACTAGTTTAAAACATAGGTAGTTACTCATAAAGACACTATTGAGACAGTCATTCACTCACTAACACACCCATACACACACTCATCCACCCATGCAGTCCTGCACACATGCTCTGATCAACACATACAAACAGTGAGTCAATCATTCATGCACCTATGCACTACGTAATACCCCCCACCGAACCATGCAGACACTCAGACTGATACTCAAAAAACCAACTAATATCCTATATAGACACCCATGTAGATACTCACCAACCCATGCAGCCACTTATACACAAAGTGAGAGACTGATACAGATATTTATATATTTAAACATTACTCACTAAGCCATGTATTCACTATGATACACTTAATCAGTCAGTTACACAATCAATTTTTCAATAAGAAATCATCCATTTAGACAGTAATATACCCATTTATTCTTTCATCGACCTTGAGATATACATATATAAAACATATTTAATTTTCAGAAAAACACACATTCACTGGATGATGTCATCAGTGATGTCATTTGAGATGTCATCAGTGATGTCATGAGTGATGTCACTGACCATGTCATGAGTGATGTAATATGTGACGTCATCAGCAGTGCATTGCGGGCGCGCGAGTTATAGTTAGCTGAACTAACTATAACGGGGCAATTTCAATGGTTTTTTACGAGTAAAATGTCCAGCTAACTATAACATGTGTGAAACCTATGGTTTTTTTCACTGAATTTCTAAGGTTTTTTAAATGCTAATTCCTAACTATAACGTGTGTGAAACCTATGGTTTTTTCACTGAATTTCTAAGGTTTTTTAAATGCTAAGTCCTAACTATAACGTGTGTGAAACCCATGGTTTTTTCAGTGAATTTGCAAGGTTTTTTAAATGCTAATTTTTTTTTTTTTCTTCTATTTTTTCTAACATGAAAGCACACTTACTGCTCTTTTTTTTTTGGCAAGTGAAAATCACTTTTACAGACTGACACATTATGAAACCACTTTTTTGATTTTCTTAAATGCACATGTCCAAACTGCTTTTTCAGACCACCACCATGTGTAACCTGGGTGGCTGCCTACATTCCAGCAAGGGCAACCAGCCTTAGTGATGCTGAATGTATTTGCATTACTGAGTCCAACCTCAAACCCTTAAACTATTCTTTTTTTTTCCAGTACACCTTAATTTATCGTGAAAACATAGTCCATATTATTTTACATGTTCCTCACATTTAAATTTCTCCCAAAACAGAAAATGATAAACGCAACTTCAACAAAAAGAATTTCCATTTCTATTATTCATTTCTTAATTTACCATATACATCTCCTCTCAAACTCTAACCTCACCTTTAAAATTAGTTAGTTGTGAAAGAAATGTGGCACTCAAACAGCAGATTATCAGAGCCAGGATCTCTGTTGTGTTCACCTCTCTCCTCTCAGCAGAACCAGATAATGGCAAACTTTCCCTCTATTTTTCCACACATATACATGTAAGTTTCAAATCTCAGTGCTTCCCCCTTTTTTTCAAATGTAATCACACATTTCTATTGGTTGAAAACCAACCCTTTTCCAAAAGTACCCTGCCCCCAACTTGACTTCTGCCTAGTACCCTTCCCCCAACTTGACTTCTGCCTGCTACCATAGCAACAGCTCATGGAACACTGCTGTATGGAGTTAGGTCAGAAGTTCGCCACACAATGTTTCAATTCCACAGAGCAAGAGTGCTTGACTTTTCAAACCTAACAGCAAATCCATAGTACTGTTCTTTGGTTACACATTTTTTTGTACCAATACAAAACATGCTTCTATTAATTTACACATACAGCCTAGTTTTTATTCTAGAATGGTATGAAACAGCCAATCATTTCTTTTTGTTTTGAAAAAAATATGTATGCCTCCATTTCCAAACTGTCTTTCTTTTCATATTGCCATTCTACTGAAAGACACCTCCTGAGTGCATCCAGTTCTCCTTTGAAGATGTTCACAGTGTGGATTGTAGGGCACAGCTATGTCTTCTGGAGTGAAAAGTATGCAGAGAAAACAGATATGGTGAGAGACCTTGCTTTGCCAAATGTAGACATTAAATGGATAGGTCAGAGAGGGTTAAAGTGGCAACAAATGATGCCATTGGTGAAATCCTTCATGCAAATCCAACACCCTGACCTCATAATAGTGCACTGTGGTGGCAATGACCTAGGCACTTTGACTGGGGTAGGTCTGGAAATGCTTATGAAGGACACCTTTACACAACTGTTTTCACTTTTCCCTAAAACTGCCTTTGTGTTTTCCAACATATGCCAAAGGCAAAAATGGAACTGGTCCAATCATTTCTGTCCGCAGATTGACAAAGCAAGAAAGCACGTCAACAAATCTGTTTCTGCTTTCCTCCGTGACTATGGTATGGGTGCCATTTACCACAACAACTTGCGTTATGACATGCAAGACATTTATAGAGGAGATGGTGTGCACTTCAATGATGAAGGGAACAGAGTCTTCCTTTTGAACCTTAGACTCTGCATCGGTACTTACTTGTAGGTACCACTAAAAAAATGACTTCATAAACACAACAGCTCTTTTTAGAGCTCCCTAATATCTAAACTCTTAATTCTGCATTTAATTTTTTTTTTTTTTTTTTTTTTTACCGTACGCTTACCGTACGCGTACCCCGTGATTTTTTTAAAAATCAATAAATGTTTTTTTTGTACTTTTCTGTCCTTCTTTGACCCCCTTACAAATGTTAGGGGGTCTGTAACTCTTCTCATTGCCCCCTTTTCTTGTTTTCACTCTTTTTTTTCAGAGTGAAATACACAAAATGGCGGCCGCCGCTTCCTGGTTTCGGCCGATTCGAATGTTTACTAAGATCTAAGGGCCAATCAGAATCTCGCTCGCGCACGCCATTTTTCTTCCGTACGCTTACCGTAAGCTCACCGTACGCGTACCCCGTGATTTTTTAAAAAAACAATAAATGTTTTTTTTGTACTTTACAGTCCTTCTTTGACCCCCTCACAAATGTAAGGGGGTCTGTACCTCTCCTCTTTGCCCCCTTTTCTTGTTTTCACTCTTTTTTTCAGAGTGAAATACACAAAATGGCGGCTGCCGCTTCCTGGTTTCGGCCGATTCGAATGTTTACTAAGATCTAAGAGCCAATCAGAATCGCGCTCGCGCACGCCACCGTACGCGTACGGTAAGCGTACGGTAAGCGTACCGTAAGCGGGCTCAGATATATATATTGATTTAAAGGCTATTTTCTCAGAATCTACTGAACAGATTTACACCAAACCTACAAAAGGCACTTCCTTGACCTAGGGACTACCTCTCTGCCAAATTTCGAGTAATTCTGTTCAGCCGTTCTGGCTGTAGCTCGTTCTAAAGGTCCTATGGAAAAATGCATGGGAAAAACGCGTTTTGGGACCCCCCTTTTATCTCAGCCCCCGCTTGACGGATCCCCCCGAGACTTTCAGGGTAGGAGCGGAGCGTAGCGCCCCACCTATTTTGAGAAATTCGCGAGGATTCGTCGACCGGCGCCAAAGTTATTCAAAATAGAATGTTGCGGATTTCCTATGGAAAAGGGGTCCTAACTATAACTACCTACTGGCGACCGCCAGTAGGTAATATATATATATATATATATATATATATATATATATATATATATATATATATATATATATATATATATATTACCATAGGTTTCAGGGGTGTTATAGTTAGCTGGACTTTTTACTCGTACAAAACCATTGAAATTCCCCCGTTATAGTTAGTTCAGCTAACTATAACTCGCGCGCCCGCAATGCACTGCTGATGACGTCACATATTACATCACTCATGACATGGTCAGTGACATCACTGATGACATCTCAAATGACATCACTGATGACATCACTGATGACATCATCCAGTGAATGTGTGTTATTTTGAATTTAAATATGTTTTTATATATGTATATCTCAAGGTCGATGGAAGAATAAATGGGTATATAAGTGTCTAAATGGATGATTTGTTTTTGAAAAATTGATTGTATAACTGACTGATTAAGTGTATCTTAGTGAACACATGGCTTAGTGAGTAATGTTTAAATATGTAAATATCTGTATCAGTCTCTCACTTTGTGTATAAGTGGCTGCATGGGTTGGTGAGTAGCTACATGAGTGTCTATATAGGTTATAAGTTGGTTTTTTGAGTATCAGTATGAGTGTCTGAGTGTCTGTATGGTTCGGTGGGGGGTATTACGTAGTGCATAGGTGCATGAATGAGTGACTCACTGGTTGTATGTGTTGAACACAGCATGTGTGCAGGACTGTATGGGTGGATGAGTGTGTGTATGGGTGTGTTAGTGAGTGAATGACTGTCTCAATAGTGTCTTTATGAATAACTACATATGTTTTAAACTAGTATATGTGACTATTGGTGTATATAAGTGAGTATATGTGAGAGTGAGAGATTGAAAGAGTTCCTGTATGAATAAGTATGCGTTTCTATAAGTGATTGTTTAAAAGACTAAGTATGTGTAAGTTTCTGTAGAAGTAAGTGTGGTGGTGTGTGTATAACTGTATATGCAAGTAAATGGATGTTTGATTCTTTATTAGCATGAGTGACTATGTGTGTGAGTAACTCTATGGATAAGTGGCGTTGTGTAACAGGATGTATAGGTGTATGAGTACATATGATGAGTGAGTACATGTATGAGTGACTGTATAGGTCTGTTGGTGAATGAGTGGATGTGCATGTGGATCTTAGAATTACTGAATAGGTTGTTTTGACTGGTATTGGCATGTCCATTGTTTTGAAAATTTTAGTTTCTATTTTTGAATGTGTGTATCAAAGGTTATATTAGGGTGAGAGGAGGTCTGGCACTCAATCACAAGGATGATGTCATCAGTGATGTCATTTGAGATGTCATCAGTGATGTCATGAGTGATGTCACTGACCATGTCATGAGTGATGTATTATGTGACGTCATCAGCAGTGCATTGCGGGCACGCAAGTTATAGTTAGCTGAACTAACTATAACGGGGGAATTTCAATGGTTTTGTACGAGTGAAAAGTCCAGCTAACTATAACGCCCCTGAAACCTATGGTAATATATATATATATATATATATATATATATATATATATATATATATATATATATATATATATATATATATATATTACCTACTGGCGGTCGCCAGTAGGTAGTTATAGTTAGGACCCCTTTTCCATAGGAAATCCGCAACATTCTATTTTGAATAACTTTGGCGCCGGTCGACGAACTATAACGCCCCTGAAACCTATGTTTTTTTCAGTGAATTTCTAAGGTTTTTTAAATGCTAATTCCTAACTATAACGTGTCTGAAACCTATGGTTTTTTCAGTGAATTTCAAAGGTTTTTTAAATGCTAATTTCTAACTATGCCTACAGTGATAGGACATGTGAAGAAAGAAGAAAAAATGTACAGAAAGAAAAAAAAGAAATGCAGAAAGAAGCAACAGAAGTCCTCAAAGACGAAGAAAAGTGCAGGAAGAAGGATAACGTGCAGAAAGAACAAACAGAAGGGCAGAAAGAAGCCATGTTGCAAAATCATCCTGTACCCTCAACTTTTTAAGACTGATATTTGTGGTAACTGAGTCTGACTAACCAGTCCTAGAGCCAATGCTATGTTAAAAGACACTTAGAATACAGTGAAAATACCTACATACACTAGGGAACACTATGCGTTGGGGTCCCCCTGTGATTAGCATGACCTCCTCTGTAAGCCCCTAGTATATAATAGGGCAGGGGGATTAAAACTACCTCTTAAAACGCGCCACAGGGCGTGTTTGCACACGTCACCTCCCTTCCCCACTGTATAAACAAGCCCTGTGGCCATTTGAAGTTGGGAGATTAAGTCCCCTTGAATCCTGAGGGTCCCTAGGGTCCAACTAGACCACTAGGTACCTCCAGTAAGCGCCACAGAGCTGCGTTGCAGAGAGGTGTAAAAAGTGGCATGGCCTGGACCACCTCTCTGCAATGCAGCTCAGTGGCACTTACTGGAAGCACCTGGTGGGCTAGTTAGCCCCCAGGGGCCCTCAGGATTGAAGGGGAATTATATCCCCAACTTAAAACGTGCCATAGGGCGTGTTTGCACACGTCACCTCAGGCCCCGTCCTCTCCCTTCCCCACTGTGTAAACACGCCCTGTGGCCGTTTTAAGTTGGGAGATTAAGTCCCCTTGAATCCTAAGGGTCCCTAGGGGCAAAATAGCCCACAAGGTACGTCCAGTAAGCGCCATTGCAGAGAGGTGTAAAAAGGGGCATGGCCTGCACCACCTCTCTGCAACGCAGCGCAGTGGTGCTTACTGGAAGCACCTGGTGAGCTAGTTGGCCCCCAGGGTCCCTCAGGATTGAAAGGGAATTATTTCCCCAACTTAAAACGCGCCACAGGGCGTGTTTGCACACGTCACCTGTGGCCGTTTTAAGTTGGGAGATTAAGTCCCCTTGAATCCTGAGGGTCCCTAGGGTCCAACTAGACCACTAGGTACCTCCAGTAAGCGCCACAGAGCTGCGTTGCAGAGAGGTGTAACAAGTGGCACGGCCTGGACCACCTCTCTGCAATGCAGCTCAGTGGCACTTACTGGAAGCACCTGGTGGGCTAGTTAGCCCCCAGGGGCCCTCAGGATTGAAGGGGAATTATATCCCCAACTTAAAACGTGCCATAGGGCGTGTTTGCACACGTCACCTCAGGCCCCGTCCCCTCCCTTCACCACTGTGTAAACGCGCCCTGTGGTCGTTCTTAGTTGAGAGATTAAGTCCCCTTGAATCCTAAGGGTCCCTAGGGTCAAACTAGCCCACTAGGTACCTCCAGTAAGCGCCACAGAGCTGCGTTGCAGAATGGTGTAAAAAGGTGCGTGGCCTCAGAACACCTGTCTGCAACGCAGCTCCCTGGCGCATACTGGAGATACCTGTTGGGCTAGTTGGCCCTCAGGGACCCCCAGTATTGAAGGGGAATTAATTCCCCAACTTACAACTCGCCAGGTGGCGTGTTTGCAGAGTGCTGCAAGGAGGGGGCGTGGCATCTGGCGTGATGCCGGTCTTTTTTTTATTTTATTTTTTTAAGAAGGGGGGCTGTGTGGCCCCCCTTCTTTTTCTAATTTATTGGCCCAGCGCCTGCCTCCTAATTTTTATTGGGGGAAAAAAAAACATTTGGAAGGGGGCCACGTGGCCCCCTTCCCAACGCCTTAATCGGCCCCAGGGACCCCAACCCCCGGGGCAAGGCCTTTTTAAAAAAAAAATCTTTGGGAGGGGGGCTGCATTGCCCCCCTCCTCAGGCCACTTATGGCCCCGGGGACCCCATCCCCCGGGGCCGGCCATTGTTTTTTCTTATTTGTTTTTTAAAATATAGTTATAGAAACACCTAGGACATGCTGGACAAACCGTACGTACCTATCACCATGACTATTTGCGTGATATTCATTAAAAGGCAACTATGCATACAATGAATTCACGTGGAATGTATTTACACCGCTAGTGAAGCTCTGACGTGTCTGACGCCCTACCGTGCCTAATCCCGGTGCCCCCGCCGGTGTGTTCTCTCCAAGTAGACACCCTTGTTGTTTATTTATACAAACATGGGTAGCTATTGATGGGCACCTTTAATACACACGCACACCAAGCCATTCAAAGGGGATTCGACCAAAATTCGACCAAAACAATGCAAGAAACCCCCCTCATGGTTAATAAAACACACATCCACAGCCGGATGTGTAATACTTTTTATTTTACTCTCTGGAAAGGAGACGAACCTCACCTCACCTCCTCTCTGAGCCCAATGCTTTGTTACACCCACCAGTGCCTGCCGAGTGCCACACACCTCTGTGTTGTATTCCACCAGCTAGTGCGTATGCTATGACACTCTCTAGCTCATGTGCACTGTAACACCACCCCGTGAATATGTCATGCCACACTTGCCTTCGCACGGATTATATTGCCCCATCTAACGTGCCTTCCTCGATGCCTATGTTATAACGCACAGCGCTATGCCATACATATTACAATCTGGGATCCATATCTTTGTCACAGTGCATATGCAACGTTACACTCCCCAGCACATATTTTATATTACAACTTTAGAGACTAGTTAGTTTACACAACACTGCCACGTGCATGTTACACTCCAAGGCGCATATCTCATAGCACGCGCTAGTGCCTGTGCTATCTCGCGCTCTCCAATGAATCTGTCAATGCGCACAATGTATTGCATATTATATTTCACGCCTGGTTCATCTTATATCACACTTTTTGGTGCATAGTTTATACCATACACTATATCTAGTTTTCATTTTCAATCGTGCTCTCAGGACTATGTTCTATATAACACTGCATTCACCTACCCTTTTCACGGGCATTACATTTTGCGATGGGGGTGGAGGGTCAGGGGGTGTTTCTGCCAAGTGAGCCCGGAGTCACAGTCACAAATGTCCTCTTCTTCCTGAATAAAAGTGAGATTATGCTGCATACTTGTTCATATTTTAAGTAGTTCGCACAGACACACATTTTAAAAACAATAAAGTTCCTAATACCCACCTTCTCTGAACAGTTAGCTTGCTGTCCCATCCCCCTCCTCCCTATCCTCTGTTGTCTGAATCCATGGACTAGCCTCCACCCTCCTGCCATGCATGGTCTGATGTGCTGCCACTGCCCTCCATTTAGCATGATATACCAGTCCACTCCTCCTGCCGTCCATTGCCCAATGTTATGCCCCATCATTGACCTCCTGCTTAGCCTCTGTGCTTAGCTTGCTGCCCCTATTCTCCTTCCCCCCTGCCCTCCGATGTCTTTGTGCATGCCCCTGCTCCATCCTTTTTGCCCACCATGTTCCATGGACCTGCCACTCCTATCTAGTCTGAGTGTTCTGTTGAACTGCCACTCCCCTCCCATCTGCCTAGCATTATCAGATGACTGTAACCTGTCCCTGCCACCTCCACCTTGCCTGTCCACATGCCATGCCCCTATCCCCTTCCTCCTGTCCTCCATGGTCCATTTTACTGCCACACCCTTCTGCCCTCCCTGGTCTGTTGTGCTGCAACTGCTCCTCCTGCCTGCCCTGCGCGGTCTGTTGTGAGGCCCCTTCCCCTGAACTCTCTTGTCTGTGCCCAGGTCCTGACCCTCCCTTCTATCCTCCATGGTCCTTTGTGCATGCCCCTTCACCCTCCTTCTTGCCCATCATAGCCATTGTGCTGCCACTAACCCTCCCGCTTGCCATGCATGGTCTTCTGTCCTGCCACGGCCCCTCCCACCTTTCCTGTGTGGTCAGCTAGCTACCCCTGACCCCCTCCCACCTTCCCTCCATGGTCTGTGTGTTTGCCATCATTGTCTCACTGTTGCTCTCCATGGTGTGTCTTGCTTCTAGTGCCCATCCTGCCTGACCCTCATGGTCATCTTGCTGCTCCTGCCCTGCCCCTTTGCCCCCAGCCCTCTGTTTCCATGTGCAGACCCCTATTCCCTCCCTCCTGGCTTGTCTGTTCCATTGTAATGCCCCTGATCCGTCCCTCCTGCCCTTTATGGTCTGTAATGCTGCAGCTTTCTCTCCTGTCTGTCCATTATGGTCAGCTAGCTACCATTGCATGTTTCCCCTATGTTCTCTGTTGTCCATGTGCATGGTCCTGTCCCCTCCCTATTGCTTTCTATGGATTGTTGTGCTGCACTCCCGTCCTGCATGCCCTGTGTGGTGTATTGTGCTGCTGCAAACCCTGATGCCTTCCCTGCAGGGTCAGTTTGATGCACCTCTCCATGTCCCTCCTGTCCTCTGTTATGCAAGTCCATGTCCCTACCCCAATTCCTCCTGCCTTCCATGATCCAATGTACCATACTTGCGAACATTTTGAACTCGGTAAGAGAGAGATTTTGAAAAAAACTGGGGTATTGATTTTCCCCTTTGAGTTACATTGAAAAAGAGGAGATTGTAGACAGGAGACAGATCAAATAAATCTCATTTGAGCTTACAAACATTGGACGTTTCCTGGCTGAATCGGGTCTGTTGGCATGTATGGTTGTACTACCACTGCCCACAATGGTCTATTATATTGCCACAGCCTCTCTTGCCAGTCCTGTATTGTTGGTTTGTTGCCCCTGCCCCCCTTTCCACTGCCCTCCATAGTCTGTTGTGCTGCCACGGCCCTTCCTGCCTGCCCAGTGTGGTCAAATTGTTGCCTCTGCACCCTCCTACCTGCCTTCAATTTTCAGAGTCTGTGCCCCTGACCTCTGCCTCTCAACAGTATCCTAATGAATAACTAGATTGCTAACATTCTATATTTATTACAAAAGTGTGGAACGCCTGACGTCATCTTTATGTAATCAAAACTGTAATACCTAGAGCATTTCCTTTAGAAATTACATATATGAGAGGGTCTTATTTGCATCAAAATTATGGTTAGTGCTCTAAAAAACTAAAATGAGGACATATATTTTGAGTTTTCAAATAGCGACAAAGCACTTTTAAATTATTTGTTATCTTTATGTTTTTTTATCCAGTTGACCACTTGATTAAATATTGCACTTAGGGGAGAGGATGTGGTGTTACTTCCAGAGCTGCAGACTTTGCAACTGGGGAACCAGGTTGGAGTTTCTGCTTCAGCTCGACATTCTGTGATTCTGGTCAAATCACTGAATCTCCCCATGTCTACAACCAAAATGAATTTGTTCTTGTGTGATGTAACCAATGCTCATGTAAAGCACTCCAATACCTGACAAGTCGACGCTATATAAAACTGCAAAAACACAAAAAATAAGTGTTTTGCACACTTCTGTCATTGGGCTATACTTGGGCTACATCTGGGTGATATTTGGGCTACATTTGGGCTCTTTTGTCTCTAGTGGCCATCTTGGGAGATTTATTTGTTATGAAGTTTCCTAATTTCCTCAGTAGGAAATGCTTTCAGTTTTTTACTTTGATTCCATCAAGAAGGTATTCAGATATGTCCCACATTTGCCATAAATTCTGAATGTTAGCACTCTAGTTGCTCATTAGATCACTGTGGTAAACCTACTGCTCACCAGGTAAGTCTGCTGCTGGTATTAAAAGTGCATGTTTCAGTCTGCATGTCAGAATTTTTTAATTAAATAGAAGAGGATTTGAGAAGTCAAAATGTGCCCCAATTTTTCTTTCTTCAGCACTAATCATAATTTCTATGGCAAAATGAACCTCCTCATTGTGTTCCTTTTTAAATTAAATTTTTTAAGTGTTACCAGTTTATTCCAATCAAGATGGCTTCAGGTGTGCCATACTTTTGTCATAAGTAAGACAGTAAGCGCTCTAGTTGTTCTTAAGAACACTCTGGGACATTCTGTCATTGGGCTATACTTGGGCTACATCTGGGTGATAATTGGGCTACATTTGGGCTCTTTTGTCTCTGGTGGCCATCTTGGGAGACGTATTTGTTATGAAGTTTCCTAATTTCCTCATTTACTACAGTCTCCTCAGTAGGAATACTTTCAGTTTTTTACTTTGATTCCATCAAGAAGGCATTCAGATGTGTCACACATTTGCCATACTATCAGAATGTTAGCACTCTAGTTGCTCATTAGATCACTGTAGTAAAGCTACTGCTCACCAGGGAAGTCTGCTGCTGGTATTGAAAGTGCATGTTTCAGTCTGCATGTCAGAATTTTTTCATGAAATAGAAGAGGATTTGAGAAGTCACTCAAAATGTGCCCTAATTTTTCTTTCTGCAGCACTAATCATACTTTCTATGGCAAAATGAATCCCCTCATTTTGTTCCTTTTTAAATTAAATGTTTTAAGAGTTACCACTTTATTCCAATCAAGATGGCTTCAGGTGTGCAATATGTTTATCATAAGTAGGACTGTTAGCGCTCGAATTGTTCTTTGGAACACTCTGGGAAGCTGCAGTAGAACACAAAGGAATCAACTGACAGTCTCTGCCCTTGTTGGATGTACATGTTTTACTAAGAATGTCAGACTTCATTCTCACATGACTGAGAAAGATAATGTGAATTTACAGAAAATATGCTCTCAGTTTAGCTTATAGATCACCTTCCAAATCTCTGTGGGAAAAGCATTAGAAAATAGTTTTCTCTCAAACATGATTCATGATATCCCAGCAGAAGGCTTTTTCACATGGTAAAATCACCTTAGAACTTACCACAATTCCTAAAATGAGTATGGTACCATCAACAAATGATTTATAATGTAACTAAAGTCTTAAAACCTTCTATTAACTGCAATGCTTTTTAATGAGGTGCTATCATGTATATTGGTCCCAAGATGGCTGCCAACACTTCTTGGATGAAGTGCTGACAGCCAATCAGATCTCACGATGAGATGTGTGGTTAGGCTCCGCCCAGATATATATGTGATTTTACTTTTGATTTTCTCAGGAACTACTGAACGGATTAACACCATTTAAGCAAAAGGTTCGACTCTGAACCAAGGTCTACCTTTCTGCCAAATTTGGTGTAATTCTGTTCAGCAGTTCGGGCTGTAGCTGCGGCTAAAGGTCCTATGGGAAATTGCATGGGGAAAACACGTTTTGGGACCCCCCCTTTTTTCTCAGCCCCCGCTACACGAATCATCCCAAGACTTTCAGGATAGGAGCGGACCGGAGCTGGCCAAAAGTTTTGAAAATTTCGCAAAGGTTCGTCAACGGGCGCCAAAGTTATTCCAAATAGAATGTTGCGGATTTCCTATGGAAAATAGGTCCTAACTATAACTACCTACTGGCAACCGCCAGTAGGTAATATATGTATATATATATATATATATATATATATATATATACATATATATATATATATATATATATATATATATATATATATATATATATAACTTACTGGCGGTCAACAGTTGGTGCTTATAATTAGGACAATGTTTCCATAGGAAAAGCGCTTTTTGACAAATCTTCACAAAAGTTTCCAAAAAAGTGTCATAGTGAGTGTTGTTGTGAATGGAAAGTGACAGGGTGATCCGTCAAGTGGAGGCTGAGAAAAAGGGAGGGTCAAAAAAAGTGTGTTTCCCATTTTAATTCCCATAGGGGCTTTGAACACGACTACAGCCCAAACCGCTAATCGGAATTACACCAAATTTGAAGAAAGGTAGATTGGTTACGCAGACCACAATTTCAGTTATTAGGTGTAAATCCGTTCAGTAGTTGTTGAGAAATTTAAGTAAATCCAAATTAGTATATCTGCGTTTGCGGCTCATTCACGAATAATAACAAGCTTGTGCAGGTAAATGTAGAGCTCTGATTGGCTGCCAACATTTCAACCAGGATGTGTTGGCAGCCATTTTCGGACTCGGCTTCAGCCAAGTCCTACAAAAAAAAAAGAAAAAAAAGAAAAGGGGGCAGGATAGGAATACCCTGAACACCAAGATTTGGTCTTGGGGTCCCACTGGGACCCCACCATGGCATAAAAGCATTTTTTTTAAATTCACGGTGAATTTTGTAAAATATTCATGAATATCAACATGAATTTTAAAATAAGCGTGTGTTCCTGCTCTTGTTTTAATTGTAGCAACCGGGTGGGCCAGGTCCCGGGGACAGGACCCCCTCCAAGGGCTTAAAAATGCCCCAGGGACCACTACCTCCCCAGAGCTATTTATATCATAAGCGGAAGTTGAAAGATGAAACGATAGTTCCTGCACAGAGGGAGCTACCTTTCCAGTAGCTCCCTCCATGCAGTAGCAATGCCAGGTCCTGCAGGAGGTGGAGAGCCAGCAAGGACTGCACGGACATTCAGGCTCCCACCTTGATCCCCAATGCTGGTTACTGGGTGCCCTGGGTGGGCTGCACTGCACCCAGTATGACAGTGCTGGGCTCTGGGGAACCCAATCAGCCTTTGGAGAGGCACTTCACAATCCCCCTCCCCATTCAAATGTGGCCGGTCCCAGGGGATGGGGTTCACGGGACCAAAATTGGCCCAAGGAGGGGCGTTTCATGGCCCTCCTTCTCCATTCAAATGTGTCCGGGTCACCGGGGATGGGGTTCCTGGGGCCAACATTGGGACGGGGAGGGGCGCTTCCTGCCCCTCCTCCTCCATTCAAATGTGGCCAGGTCACAGTGGATTTGGTCCTTGGGGCCCATCTGGCAGCTTCAAGGTCTCAGAAGACAGTTCTCCAGGGGCAGTTTCCGCTTTTGGGCTCTGGAGCTATGCAAAAAATGTTAAATACATTAATTTAATTAGAGATATGATTTCAGAAGGTATCTCTAAATAAAATGATGTATTTAAACCTGGGCTGCCTGTTGCACCTTGCTCTGAACAAGTACCTGGAAGCCAGATAGTAAATCAACTTTTTTTTTACAATGTGACGCACAATGCAGAGCTTACCTTTCTAAAGCCCCTTTAGTGCCGTGGGTGTCTGGTGATATCCCCTATAGACCAGTGATGCTGCCAGTGTCATGGTTTTAGACATTGCAGGTTGCATCCCTGTATGAAGCCAGACGTCATTCACATGCATAGATCTCACACGTTCCCATTCGTCACAGGGTGTGATTGGATGCAAACATGGTAAGTGGGATTTAGCTCCTTGTCCTTGGTAATGGTAAGTGTAATGCCAAACTTGTATTAGGTACGTTGTGCTGTAATGCCTGGTCATGCTGTCCTTCCTCACTGTGACACCCCAGGTTGTGGCTGTAGGTCGCTGCCCCTTTAGAAGTGGAGTTGCTGTATTTGTTCCCCAGTGAACGTGATCCAAAAGTCATGCAGGGCTTTTGCTCCCAGGTTTAGTTGATGCAAAACCTCAGCTTGTGAGGGTGACAAGCTTGAAGGGAGAAATATGGGCATATAGGGCCTTATTCACAAAGGTAAACTTACAGGTTTGCTATGTTTTTGCTATTCACAAACTACGAGTGTATTATTATGTGTAGTATTTTTACAACTGCAGAGAACTCCGCACATAAAAAGAAAGGACAGACTCTGCAGTCGTTAAGATACTACACGTAAAGGTATACACGGTATTTGCAAATGGCAAAAAAACTTCAATCATACACCAAAAGTGTGAGTTTACCTTTGTGAATAAGTCCCATAGTATCCTGATTTGTGGAATACCAGAAAAATGTCAACATTAAATGCTATGGACATGCATGTCTAGAATATGTAGCGCATACTTGGTGCTTATTAAGGTCCTCATTTATTTAGATTGATCTGTGAAATGGTTCTAGAATGTTTTATCCCCAATCTGGGACTTGTTTTGCTTTTAAAGACAGACGCTGTAGCATGCTACATGTTTGTGTTTGCATAATTCTAGAGATCTGTTTCTGGTATATGCCATTAAAACAGACATTAGAACGGGTCCCTGTCGGGCCCTAAATTCATGCCCTTGACATTAATGCAAAAAACACTGATTGATTTTCGAACAATGAATGTTAAAATCATTAAGGTAATATATGTCAGCAATGTAGATCGTGTCTCTATGTCACGTTTTACTTATTCTTGCATTCTCCTCGAGTGTTTCATGCATCTTATTACACTTGTATAGTGCATACTTTGAACACCAGGTGTTTATGACGGGATGTGATTGAGAGCTCTGGCTCTGAGGCTGAAGGCAGAGAGAGTTTCTCACAGTGCCAACAGTGGGTTGGCCTCTCTGTAGAGTACACAGAGCAATGGTCACATATTCCAGCTGCTATGGTCACATATTCCAGCTGCAATTGAAATTCTGTGTAATTGTGAGGGAAGAGGGTACACAGTTGTCAAAATATTGACAAGGTGAAAGTAAAAGAAAATAAAGTGCTTAGAAGTGCGTGAAGTGTATGTTTGGGGCAGTGAAGTTAAGGAGAAGTGAGAAAGTACATTTAGGAGAGAGTGAAAAGAGGATGCTGAAGATGAAAGAGATGAGGTTTAAAATATGCAGATGGATGAGATGTGGGCAGAAAAAGGGCATACATGTCCAACATAAAGTGCACATAACTGAAGGCCAACACTCCTTCCACCTGCCTCAATAATATTTAATTCACAGTCTCACAATTTCATTAATTATGTACAACAAAATCATTGTTGTTACTCATTTACCTTAAACAGCTAAGAACTAATCGACAAAGCCAATAGTCCTGGCTGGTTTTAGGTGTATGTCAGTTGTTGTGTTGTACATTTGGATGAAATAATAGAAAGCTTATGGGAATCACAGAAAATTAGTTTACAAGTTTAAGTCACACCCCGTTTGGAGACCTTCACCTTTTGTATCTCACCTAAAGTCGTGTCTGCACATATCTTATATGACTGATTGCAGCCTCCAGCTATGGTAGCTTCCCAAAAGCCTGGTTAGAGCATTTGTTTTAAAAGTTGATGCCGCATGTAGTGGTAGAAACTGGGGTAGCACACACAGGATAATTCTAGTAAAGGAAGAGGAAAAATCATTGAAGAATACATTTGGCAAGTTTACCAATACGTATACAGTGTGCCAAAGGTCACACACAAAAATATGTTCTTTTTTCATACCCTTGCAACTCTATTCCCTCTTTGCACTGTTCAATATGGCGCCGACACTTCTTTTGCTTTTCTGGTTGTATTTCAAACGCATGTGCATCACGTATGGTCATTGGCCATTTATATCGCGCTCCGAGTCACCAACACGGCACTTCCGCATATCGGCAAGAGAAGGCACAGCCCGGCAACATCAAAGTATTCCCCCACCGCGTGTTAACAGGTAAGCGCCTCCAACATAGCTCTGGCTATGGGCCACTTTAATTGCTTGACGGGAGCTAATATCCTGTATATTCCTCTAGGTTTCAATTCCCTCGGTACCTGGAGCAAAGGGACACTAATCTATGTATCTTCACCATTCTTAAACGCTGCGCCTGGCAAGGGGCACTGACCCCTCTGTACATTTTTCGTTACACTCTCACCCTCACCACTCGGCCAACTATTGAGCCTGGCCCTAATTCAATTATGCTGTCCCTCTAGGCTCTAATTCATTCTGGAGGTGTTGATATCGGACCGGTGCACCTTACATGGGTCATTGACCCCTATGTAAGTTTTAAATTAGACCATCACTTTCACTACACGGCTACCTCCATATTGTTTGGCTATCATTCTGTACTGATAGATTTCTAGGCTCTTATTCATGCCATAGATGCTGCCATTGGTCGGTGCCATTATTATTGGACCACGCCCTGCCTCGGACTGCCACCCTTCAGGCAGAAGCACCGTTCACTCGTTGTAAGTTCAATCACCTACCGACTCACCATCACTCACGTATAGCCAACTATCCTGTTCAGTTGGTCCTTTCATTACATTGTTCCGAGTACTGTCATGTTCCGCTCCTATTACAAATAAATTATATTAAGTATCCCTCGTTCCATTTGGCAAATCACTCACTGATGGGTTTCTATCATGACATCACGGAGTTCAGTTGTCACCTTGCTCAGTCGCCATATCGGATTAGGTTCTGCAGCATTAGCATATACGTAAGCACATTGCTGAATCCTTCCTAACCTCTTCTTTTCTTTTTGTCCCCTCATTTCTCCCCCCCTTTTTTAGCCCTTCTCCTTCCTTCCTTATTAGTGTCTGGCCTTTACAGGCTAATTCTCAGGCATATATTTTGCTGTCCTGATGATGATCCTGCTATCCTAGCCGGGATCGAAACGTCGTCGACAACCACATCTTGACTCAGAATTGTGTATTATGATTCTTGCGGAGCATAAGATGTTCTTTACAAGTGTGACAGTTGTAAATATATATGTGAAGTCACTATGAATGTGCATGCCTGAGGTCTGGAAGTCTGGTGATTTCCAACCCCGTTATTACCCACTGCACTTTACTTACATCTTGTTTCTCTTTTGAATTACTTGTTTAATAAATATAATTGTCCATTTGGAGAAAACACAGTTCACAGTGTAGTCCTGTGTTATATTAACATTTATATTTAATTGTGGAAGGAACTATAGAGTAATTGCTACTACACCCCTTGGTCTGTGGATCGCTCTTGTTATACATTGATAAAATTGGTTTATATTGTAGTATTCCTGAGCAGTTCAAATGCAAACCAACATCAGTCATATTAATTATATTGCCAGCAGCATAATAACTAGGCCTGGGCGTTGGTCAAAGTGGTAAAACAACTCTGCCAAGCTATGCGGAGTTCCGCGAGCAGCAGAGCGTGCTGATTTTGAGTGCCGGGTGTTTGTCTCGCACTGCAAAATCAGCACGAATGCATCATGTGCAGCGCAAGAGGGCACAGCTTCTTTATGCCGCTCGAGTAAAAGTTCTGCTTGAGTGGCAGCTTCCTCAATGTGAATAGACGCTTTCTCAATGCGAGCAGTAGCGGTGGCCTGCATTGAGAAATCTCACTGGGAAGCGGTCTACTGTTGGATTTGCCTTACTCGCGTTCACCCTCTTACTGTGGGCGAGCGGGGAAAAAACTCTGCAACGCTATGCTACGTAGAGTTTTTCAGAACAACACAAGCTGTGCAGAATGTGAAAAACTCCGCAAGCTCCTAGTTCCCCCATGGGCCTCTGCTATGTGGCCCTGGGGGCACATGTGGTGCCCCCCAAACATCTATGCACCGTGCGCCAGGCACCACATGGTGCCTGGCACATGGTGCATGGATGTTTAAAAACATCACTATTTGTAGTTTAGCTTGTGCTGCAGCCCTTTTCCCGGACCACAGCACAAGCTGCAATAGAAAAAGGGATGTTTACGACCACCTACATGGCGGTCACATCATAATCTAGTGGGAGGGAACGCCGACTACTTGTCGTGTGGTCCTAATCCCGCTGCGATGGCTGTCAGACACTCATATGACCGCCATCGTAATAAGCCCTCAACATGTTTCCTAAAACCAAACACTCACTTTTTCCCACTGATATTGCTGCTGCAGCTGCTGCTCTCAGGCATTTAGGAAGTGCCCTGGCTACGGGGTCTAGTATTGTAGACAGATATGTGCATGGGTCCCTTTTGGCCCCCGTGTTCCTGTGCGAGAACTGCGAGAGGAGTTGGTGGGGTTTGGTACCACAGGAAATCTGGGCTGCACTGTTTTATTAATCTGGTGCAGGCCTTAAACCAAGCGCCATTCATCAGATTTTGATGGGTCTTTACTTCTTTTGCGGATGAGAAGAATAGGGGAGTTGCATACACTCTCCTTCGTCTCCACCAGTACACCTTCTTTAATACATGCTGTTATTATTTCCTGCAGACCTAACTCTCCTTCTCATGATATGTTTAACTGTGGAACTTGGGCCAATAGAGCATTTTCCTTCAAAACAACATGAACAGGTTCAACATGTAAAATTTTCCCACATCACATTTGTTCAAAGCCCAAACATCAGTTGTCGCGTTGTTGCATACTACCTCAGGTAAACAATTCATGCTGAATGTCAGTATGTTGGACGCACATTTCAGATATAAAGGGTTCATTATTACTGCATCCAAAGAAAACACCACCTGGCAGACATTTTATAACAGCCTTTATCCTTTTCAATAATCAATTGAAAATGCTTTCATCAGAGACCACAAAGGGATGCTTATTTGTTATTGGGCCAATAGTGAACTTGACAGGCCTCATGATAGGATTAGTAGCAAGTTTGTTTGTAATCCCCACAGAGGTGTTTGTTCTCCACGAGAGAGGTAGGTGGGGAACATCATTAGCTGACACTGTGGAATAAGTGGCACCAGTATCCACGAGGAACGTAAAGTCACGATCATCATCTTTTGCTTGAACATATGGCCCTCGCTGGTCTACCGGTAACATGGCTTCCCCTACTCCTTGTTCACCTCCCATGACTGGGTGGCGATAAACCACATGAGACAAGAGCCATAATCTATCCCTGATGAATCGTGTAAAACATGATTCATAAACAAATCATAGGTGTTGCCATGATCATCCTATGTGCTGATTAGATGGATTCACAAGGCCTGTTCTAATGCTACTGTCACTTTATCAAGACGCACTGTTAACTTGCAGGTAGAAATGGTTTACTACAGTGACAATGTTGCACATAACCTTTTCAGGTTACCAGTGCTTCAGAAAATATTCAAACATCACACATCTCTGCTACTAATGAAATAGGCAGGGGGAGTGAAGAGGCTTCTAGCCCAGTAGCAAATCAGTACCAGAAGTCATGAGTTTGCATTGCACTCGAAGACAAACTACTGGTAGTGGTGTAACAGGAAATCATAATGTAGACGGCACACACTGGATCAGTGTTATGAGAGGGAGAAGGAAGCATAAGATCAATGTTTCTCCTATTACTTGTTATTTTCTTTTACATTTGTTACAATTTGCATTGTTAGAAAAACAGAAAGTTATTTACTGAAACGTGATTCTTGTTTGATCCTAACAATCATTGACAATACAACTAAACCTGAAGGAAAGGTAATATAACATTAAGGAAAAAGCAACATTGTTGTGTCTAATTTCGATATGACATAGTTTTACTTACTTACATTGGAAATAATTTCTAGTGATCTCTGCACATCGCGTTCTTCCTTCTCCTTCCCTTGAGTCATCCTGAGGGTAATGGGGCATTAGCATATCATCTTCATCTGACTCTAACAAGAGGACAGGTATTCTTCTTTGTGTTGCTGTGTCGTAAAGTGTTGCCCATGTTGCTACCATTTTGCGGATTGTCTCTGGTGTATACTGGAGGGCCCCACCACGTTTATGGAGACAGCGAAAATATATTTTCAGCAGCCCAACTGTACGCTCTAGCACACTTCCTGTACATTTATGAGCTGAATTGTAGCAGCGCTCACTTTGTGTTGCAGAGTCAAAATACAGTGTTGAAATCCATGAACACAAAGCATAATCACTAGGGGTGGGCGGAATTTGCGAAATTAACTTTCGCAAATTATCGCGAAAATGTTTAAAATTATCGCAAACAAGCGGAAATATCGCGAAGATGCGGAAGTTTTTTTCCGGCATGTTCGCGAGATTTTCTGCATGGTTGCGGGTCGCCAACTTACCCATGTGGTTGCTTGCGGGCGCGGCCATCTTGTTTTGAGTTGTCTCGCGATGCATGATCGCGAGAAGAAAGACGTGATCGCGCGACGCATGACGTCACTGCGGGCGCGAACTGTCGCGAGACAGCGCAAATGGCTAAAAACAATACAACATCTCATGGAGAACGCGACCGGATCAAGAAAACTTGTCGGCGAACGCAGGGATTCAGGTAAGGCAATCGCGCGCGTGCGAGAATGTATTATTTTACAGCGCGAGCAAGAAACAAATTATCGCTAAGCTGCGGAAACCGGAATTTTTGACATTTTCGCGCTTTCCGCGGAACGCGAAAATGTCAAATTATCGCAATTTCCGCGAACGGAACAAAATTTTCGCCCAGGCCTAATAATCACTGTCTGATACAATACGAAAGTTTGAACATTTTTAGAAACAAAATAGATTACTATGTTCAGCACATACCTACGTAAATATCTCAAAAATTACCAAGCACTCAAAATTATCCTCTAAGAAGACGTGCATAAATCCCACGCTGCCTAAGCGTAAAAAAAGTATGAGAACTTCCAGGGAATCTTGCCACTATAGCTGTAATTACCTTTGATCCATGGCAAACTACTTCTATGTTTAGAGAATGTGAATTATATTTCTGTGTATTCTATTTCTAAAAATAAACTTATTGGTCAAATTCCATCAATGCATCCAGTGCCATGGGGAAATAGTACAGTTTGATTAAAAAAATGTAACTTGATTAACGCAGTTCCTGTGCAGGTGTTGGAAATTCAATATGAAAATTAATTTTCATCAGCATTGCATCAAGAAAAGCTCAGAAAAACAGCGATACTCCACCTGTTGCAGCAATGACACCTTGGTAGCTCCCAGAAGCTAAAAGGTGGAGTGAGCATATTACCTGCACATGGTTGGGAATGGTATTACTCTCCAGCTGAGGTGTAATTCAGCTATAAGATCTAATATAAGCGCACTACGTAGCCTATATTTGTCAAAGATTTCTTCCTCTGTCTGCTGAAAAAGAGTACCTCTGACACTACATCTGTGCTCCTAAAACCTTTTGCTCCTCTGCAAAGTAGCCAGTGTCCTCAATCTCCACGCCATCATGTACAAAGAAGCCATTGTGGAAAACGCTGAGGCATTCTAGGGCTGTTTATCTGGGTTGAACTTGGTTACCACCTGTGTTGAGTTGGTGGATAAATGTTACATGCCAAACAAGTATTCTGCGACAAGTCGCAATTTGTGAATGCTTTATACATACAAATACCAAAACACTATTAGTGAATTCCTATTAGCAATTCTGTATTTTGAGTTACAAAAATACCGATTTTTATTCATTCAGTTTGCTAAAAGAGAGAATCAAATACCTTTCATATACACAATAAGGTTTTTCTGTGTTCACAAATGGCCCGATTTAATGATTCAGACCTTCTACCTACGCAAAAAAGCCAACCTACATCTGGAACGATATTAGACAGCTACTTTCAGTTGAAGGCCTGTAGCAGACTGAAAAGATTTAGTAATGGACTAGAAAATCCCAAATCTACATGGAAAGGTAAAACTAATGTCACTGGACACAGAACGCAAACACTTTAGAATAAGATGGCATGTTAATGTACAAGAACATTAATGAAGTTTCCCTTTCAGTTTATAGTGTTTCTAAATGAATCTTTAAGCATAAAATATATGGTATTGTTCCCAGTCTGACATTATATCTTGTTTCATAAGCCAGTTGCATTTTCCCTTTAATGGAAAAAAACATGTGAAATGAAAATATATTAGCTTCAGTTTCAGGGAATAGAGCGCTAATTACAGCTACAGCCGTATCCACGGTGACTGTGCGGGCACCGCCGCACCAACGGTCCGACCACCCTTTTACGAATTTGGGGGTCTTACATCCAAAGGACTGCTGCAACCGCTGGGGACCTAAGATCCCTGGCAGTGGCACAGCGGTATGAGGCCTGCAATATGCTTGGCAGTGCCGCTGCAGTACCACCAAGCATATTACGAGTTGCCTCACCACCACAGTTTTCAGGGCCATGAGAAGTGTAGTAGTGAGGAAACAAAGAGGGCTGTACAGGGCCCCCTTTTGCCTTAGGTCCTTGGGATGCATACAGGGGAGCACATGGTGTGCCCTCCTTTAAGCCTGAACCTCCAATTCCAGCACGGCATGGACTTCACGATGTGGGGGTCTCATGGTGCTGCCTTTCTAAGGCTCACATATGAGCCTTTGGAAGGTACAGCCTTTGAGACCACTGCCGCAGGACTGCCAGACCAGAAGAAAACTCCTAATCTGGTGGGTGGGTAGCAGAGGGCTTTGGCGATCTCACAGAAGGGCACTGACGTGGCTGTAATAATACTCCAAGAATGATTCATGAAGATAAATAGTTTAATGGAGCAAGCAGGTACATCCTTCGTTCACAGCTTCCTTCTCTAACTGAACTCTATCTCCTCCATTCTAGAACTATACCTGCATCATACAACCGTAACCATAGTAATACAGATGTAACATTAACATACCACATCTCCCTCTTTTCAAAACAACCTAACTAATTATTGATAAGAGTTACACATATATTTACAAAAAGTTCTGTAACATATTTTCACTTAAGTACAAATAAAATAATTCAATAATCATAAATTATACTAAATTCATGAACAATCCTTTTCCCCTTTTCCATTATTAACAACATAATTCCGATATTTTAATGGCATGACAATTGTTCTCCCAACACGTGATGTTCTCAACCCCTCACTTGAGGTCCCTGCTTTACTACTGGAAAATGTACCATTTGACTGTGTCAAACTATTGCTACAATTCCCAATGTCAGTGTCATGAACTTCATCCCATAACCATTTCATGTCAGATTTAATACCATCAGTATCCATTGTTTTTCCTGTTTGAACATTGCATTTTGACATTCTATTATAGTGCCAAATTTTCCCATCACTCAATTTTGCAGATCTTGAATATGTTGCAATTACTCGTAACGGTGTTGAAAATTTACTTTTCCCTTTTCTTACCTTGTTAGCCAATTTAACCTTAACCCAATCACCCACATTAAGTGCACAATCAAAAGTACCATGGGTTCTGTCAAAGTTGGTCTTGTAATTCTCTTGCATTTTCCTTAAATTGGCCCTAACCAATGCAGGTGACCATTTCCCATATATTTGCATGTTAGACCATGCCACATTATCTTTACAAAATGGTTCTCTGCCACGCAGTATTCTAAAAGGACTATACCCAGTACCAGTCGGCGTAATCCTATATGCCCAAACTGTACTGAGCAGTTCCTTTTTCCAGTTTTTACCAGCTTTTAATGAAGCTTGTACACTTCCCATTATGACCCTGTTAAACCTCTCTACACTACCGTTACCCGCTGGATTGTATACAGGAGTCTTTTTTTCACAAATTCCATTCCTTACCAAAAAATTCTTAAACTTGTCAGAAGAAAATTGTGGATCATTGTCACTGCGTATCAACTTTGGAATCCCCTCTCTTAAGAATAAACTTTCCAAAAATTTAATAGTATGTTTTGTGTCACATGTCTCATACACTTCGATTTCTGGCCATTTCGAGAAATCATCAATGACAACAAAAACATATGCATTGGAACCATCGTCTCCCTCAATGGGACCTAGCCAATCTATACTTAGGTTTTCCCACGGCCCATTGGGAATTGATTTTGCACCTAGTGAAGGTCTTAGCATACGAAGTGACTTATCAGAATCTTGACAAATAACACAATCTCTTACACATCTCTCAGAATCACGATCAATACCTGGCCACCAATAAGATGATTTCAGTTTACTTTTTAGTTTAGAGATACCGAGATGACCTTCATGATTTAGTTCTAAAATTCTTGATCTCAATTTTAAAGGTACTATGACTCTAACTCCCCTGCAAATATACCCCGAATCATCTATAGATAACTCACATTGTATCTCCCAAAATGCCCTTAAATCACCTTGAATATCTTTTTTGGTAGGCCAACCTTCGGTTATGAATTGTGCCGTTTTCTTCAAACACTCATCTTGTGAATATTCACGGTCCCATTCCTCTTTAGAAATAGCAGAGGATCCATCATACACTGCTGCTACATTGAACTCATCCCAATCATTTTGTACAAAACTCTCATATGGCAAAGGAGATCTACTCAAGTAGTCTGCCACTTGGTTCTTTTTACCAGGTAAATATTCTACCTTGTAGTTAAAATCCAAAAGTTTTAAGGTCATCTTTGCTATCCTGGGTGTGGCTTTGTATATGCCTTCAGAAGTTAAGACTTTGAGTAACGGTTTGTGATCTGTACGTAGCCTAAAACTAGAACCCCATACAAACTGTCTAAATTTTTCCATTGCCCATATTGTTGCCAACATTTCTTTCTCTATTACGGAATACTTTTCCTCTGACGGTGAAAGGGAACGAGACGCAAATGAGATGGTTATCTCTTCACCATTCTCATTTACTTGAGACAGTACTGCTCCCAGACCTTTCCCACTAGCATCTGTCGTAATTATGGTTGGTGACAAGGTGTCGAAGGCTTGAAGGGGAAGGGCAGAGTGTAAATCATTCTTTACACTATTGAAATCACATTCCAGATCATCGTTCCAATTAAATTCACTTTTTAATTTCAACAGTTGCCTCATATTATATGTTTTGGTGGCAAAGTTTTTTACGAATTTTGCGTAAAATTCCGCCATCCCCAAAAATGATCTTAAATCATCCTTTGATTTGGGAGAAGGAGCATTTTCGATAGCTTCAATTAAACTCTTCTTCGGTGAAATACCATCACCTCCCACTTCATGTCCCAAATAAGTGACAGATTTCATTCTAAATTTGCATTTTTTGATTTCCGCTGTCAACCCTTTCTCTGCCAATTTTGATAGTACAGAATTGAGTCTTACATCATGCTCATGTTTGTCTCGTCCCATTATTAAGATGTCATCTTGGAAGTATATAACGCCCTTTAATCCCTTAAACATTTTATGCATTAGCCTTTGAAACACGGCAGCAGCAGAAGCCAACCTGAAAGGCATTCGTACAAATCTATAACATCCAAAAGGAGTTAGGAAGGCAGTCAGACTTCTACTGCTGTCATGTAATTGAACCTGGTGGTACGCAGATGTTAAATCGATTGTGGAAAAATATTTTATATTTTTTGATTGGGCCAATAATTCGTCTATTCTGGGCAATGGAAACTTATCAACTACAATATTTTTATTAAGGTCTCTTAAGTCAATACATAGACGCAAACGTCCATCCGGTTTGCGTGCTACCACCAAAGGGGCGATCCATTCTGCGCATTCTATTGGTTCAATTATTCCTTTTTTTTCTAATTGGTCTAGTTCTTTCATTACCCCTTCTCTAATACCAATAGGAATGTTCCTGACTCTATGCATGACTGGCATGGCGTCTTTCTTAAGTACAATCTTGTGTACAAAGCCTTCCAATTTCCCAACATCTCCTGAAAATACTTTCGGGAACTGTTTAACTATGTCATCTACCAAGCCTTTTTCTGATTCATCCAATAACATAACTTGATCTTCACTATTGGGGTTGAGTATTATGCCCAGATCACCTTGGTCCATCCAACCTAGCACGGATGGACCTTTTTCTGCCACATATAACTTCCCTGTTGTGCTCCTGTCCTTAAACTTGAATATCAGCTCTACAAAACCTACCATAGGAATCTTCTCACCAGTGTATGTTACTGGTTGTATATCTGGAGCTCTTAGTTCTTGCTTAATAACTTTTTCAAATTTTTCTTCCCATACTGTTCTTTGTATGATGGTATACGGTGAACCAGAATCAGGAACTATTTGTAGGTCAATACCACCGATATTTATCACACATACAGGTTTCTTCTTCTTTTTTAGTCCTACATTCATAATTACATTGTCAAATTCTTCACAATCCTCAATGCACAATATTTCTTCATCAGTGGAATCAACAGCCTCTTCCTCCTCTACACCTTTGGCCTCATTAATGCACTTTACATATGTTTTACTATTTTTGTTAATTCTCCTTCTACATGCTTTAGTGAAGTGGCCAAACATCCCACAATAACTACATTTAGATTTCATGGCTGGGCACCACTTGTCTCTGGCAGTATGGCAGTAACCACACCTATAACAAGTTAGCCTGTTGTCTTCATGCTCACTCTTGTTATAACTACTCGTTCTTTTATCAGCATCTTTGTAACTATTCTTCTTTATTTTTTTCATATTAGTTTTATTAGTAGATATTTTTCCTACTACACTATTCTCTTCATTCTTTTTTAATGCCATCTGTGCACATCTTTTTGACATCTCATCTTTTTTAACAATGGCTATAATTTCATTCAAAGGAGAATCCCCACAGACCCATAATTTTTCTTGTATGGCACTGTTATTAGAATGCATTACCAATTGATCTCTAATAAAACTATCATGTAAATTCTCAAATTGACAATTTACAGACAGTTTTTTCAACGCAGAAACATAATCTTCTACAGATTCATTTTTTTGTTGTTTGCGTTGAAAAAATTCATATCTATTAATTCCTACACATACTGTAGGTTGATAGTAAGTATCTAAGTCCTGTAAAGCATCTAGAAATACATTCGCATTTACACCAGACTTTTTTTCCATCTGATAATAAATTCTTGAGCCTTCGGGTCCTAAACTGTGCAAGAGCATTTTCTTTTTCCTTGAAGCTGTGAATTCCTCCTCATTTTCTTCCTCTAGAGCAGAAATATAGTTCAAAAAGTATTCCTTCCAGTCAAGCCACTTTAATGCAGGCTCACCAGGACAAGTCAAAAATGGAACTGGAAGTCCAAGTCCACATCCTTGGTTTGCCATTGTGATTATTGGTGAAGTGCAGTGTATGGTTACTGAATTATATATTTGCACCCAAATATCGAAAAATACTCTTTTAAACTGAGAATATACCAAAGTTTCTTCCAGAATGCAGTACAGTAACGTTATGGTTAACGATTCCTGTCTTGTGACTGCTTCCTGCTTAACTGATCATTTTCGCGTGTATTCTCGATGAGTAAGATGAGAAAAAAAAAATCCAAGATGGCGGCTCCGTAAGGGTACGTTGCGTGACCTTACGTGGTGACGCGACGCGTGGAGACGTCAATGTTCATCCTCTAAGGCAACCGGAGTAGTCGTCTCATTCATGCGCTACTTAACACTCTCTGACTCACGTGAGAAGTTGAAACGTTCTTCCCTCGTTGCGGAGTCTGTAAGCTGAACGTCGGCTTTGGAACGTTGCCTTCTTTAAAAGATGCACTTACGCTGTCTCTGCAATTTACTTGATTTTCACGGTGAGAACGTATTTTTCAAGATGTTGCCGAATACACGCGTTGCTTCCTCATTCCTTAAGTTCACGAATACATCATGTTATAATTCCTTTATGTGGAAGTTCAAAATTCGGTTCCTCTCAGCAAAACAAAATTTCCTTGTTATCTTGCTTGACTGCTTGAGCGGTATTTTCTTCTCTGCTTACTCCTTGTTAGATCCGCTCAATGTTCGACATTAATTCTCCTCCTCAGGGTAATTACTTCTGTAACTTGCCGTTAAAAAAAAAATTTAAGAGACTTCAAGGGAGGAGTATTCCTATTTACGAGTTCCAGTTTAACTTGAAATCCCGATCGTCGCCATTGTAATAATACTCCAAGAATGATTCATGAAGATAAATAGTTTAATGGAGCAAGCAGGTACATCCTTCGTTCACAGCTTCCTTCTCTAACTGAACTCTATCTCCTCCATTCTAGAACTATACCTGTATCATACAACCGTAACCATAGTAATACAGATGTAACATTAACATACCACAGTGGCGGCCCGCTGCAAGTGCGCCAAATTTGTAATTAGGCCCTTACTGTTCTCAGAAAATGGAAAAGTGAGATGCCAATTCCCTCCATCCATCCATCCATTCACCCATCCATCATCCATCCATCCATCATCCATCCATCCATCCATTCATACATCCATCACACAGATCAGCTGCACAGGGGTCATGGGATTATAAGAGGGCCTCACTTTCCTCATTTCCCTTTCCTGAAACATAATGGGGTATAAGATGTATACATATTAAAACTAGAGATATTTCTGGCAGAGAATTTTAGTGCTTCAGTAGAGGATTGGAATTCTCCAGAGAAAATTTGTATTAAAGAAAACCCAAGTTTTTTTATCTTTAATTTTTTATTTTGCAGTCTATCTGTTTCACAAGGAATCTGTGCTGCTTCAAGACACCTTTACAGTCCAAGATCTTGCTTTCAGCAATCTTTAAAGCCTGTTTCTTCCTCTTCAACACAGGCTTACCTTTCTTGTAGTGAACTTGTCCTTTTCTTTATGTTGATCTTCTAAGGTAATTGACATTTATTGGTACACTCAGCATCCTCATGAACATCACAGCCCATGTAAGTATACTTTTGTGTGGATTTTAAGTATAACGTCTTTGGGCCACTTGAGCTACCATGTACCTTTGCTTATTTTGTGGTTGAGGGATAGTACTGAAGAGTCTCAAACTTTCAAAGACAGCCTGACTGTACTTTGTCTTTTGAAGAATTATTCCTTCTAAGGCCCTCAAGAAAAGATGGCAAAAGATTTTAAAGTTAAAGGGTCAAGACGTGTAGGTATTAATTCTATTGTGCAAGATTCCAAGGTACTGCAGTTTACTACAATCAACAATGTTGATGAGCCTACATTTTACAACTGATACTTAAAGGCTGCAAAACCTGCATGGCTACTATGGCAGAAACCCACCCTTGAGGAGCACATTAGCCATCAATGATTAGAACACTTACACGTGCCTTTGCTCCTTGAGTAATTTGATAATAATCATTGAATTACATTAATGATGTGGCTGGCCATAAAGTAGCTGTAAAATAGTATATCAAACACCAGTGTCTTGCATTGTTTGGAATGAAAATAAAGAATACAATGATCCAAAAATGCATTAAAACTAATCGTAAGGCGTTTTAAAGGGACACCATATTCCCAATACCAACATTTTATATTTAGGAGAAATGTATTCAATTTAATATAAATTTAAATATAAATTGGAATTGTTTTTAATGGAAAATATGCACAAATTAGAGCATCAGTCCCTAATATCGATATCAGAACATTTATGGTACGTAACATCAAAGTTATAATATTGTGGGTACCCTAATATTAAAGTTTAGAATATCAATGGCAAATATCAGGATTTCCAGGACCTAAACTGAAAAATCGGATGTCCATCCGCTCACTCCCCAGGGTGTTACACGGCACGTACTTGAGTAATCAGGGGGAGCAGAATCAAACTCAGGAGGAAAGGGGTAAGGGAAATGAGAGAGAAAAGACAAAACAATAGCACCATGGTCTCGTCCGGAGTACAGCTCTCAATATTCATGGGACTCAAGGCTGTATTCATACAGGTCAACTTCAATCATTTACTAGAAATATTACAAACAAATTAACAATTACTAAGATTTACAGTAAGAAGCATGGTAATAACAACAGTGTCTTTTGCTGTTATGCTTATCAGATTCAAAATGGTGGGCTGCAGGGAATCTAAGCCAATGTAGAGGAAACCGGTATCAGAAATGATGAACTCCAGGTTGAAAGCAATCGTGGAAAACAAGTATGAAGAAGCAAGGGACAAACACAGCAAACCAAGCCAAATGGAAATCCGTAAGCAAGTCAAAGTTCAGATAGAAATCATAAAACTGAGGGAACTGAAAAAAGCACAAAACCAATAAACGAGAAGGGCAGGTGATATGGTGAACAAACTATAGTGAAATCGAAGGAGCCAATACAACATGAGAAGTTGATAGGCAGCTTTCCAAGGGAGGTGAACAATTTATAAAGCCCTTCTTCCACCCATGATCTGGACGTTACACTCCCTTGATCTTCAGACTAGCAGTCTTGACACCCCTGGCACCAAAGTCTGTTCTGAAACACTCACACAGGAACTCTTAAAGCAAATCCCCTTCTCCACACACCTTGTTTATTCCTGTTAGTAAGTTATTGAAGTATTAAATACCTACAGCTTTAATATTGTTGTTTTGTAATATCAATTTTATGTTTGTGTTAATGATTTGCATTAAAGGCCTACTGCTTTAATATTGTTGTTTTTTCATATCAATTTTATGTTTGTGTTAATATTTTCCAATTTATTAGATCTGTTTTTAGATATTGTTTATTTGTTTATAATTTTGTATTTCATTGGGAATTTTTAAATATTGTTTAGATTCATTTTCGTTTTATTTCAATTCAATTTGTAATTGTAATATTTGAGTTGTTGGATTTTATCTGGTTTTTGGAAGTGTAGTGTTTTAAATTAATAGTTTACATTTTTTTGTTTATTAAAATGATTAATTATTGTTTTATTTTAAATTGCATTTAAAAAAATACTTTTATTTAAATGTAATGTTATTTTTTGAGATGTTGAGTTCTAGAGGGCTTTTGGGTGGGAAGTCCTTAATCTATTTTTTTATATGAAATTAATTACATTTTAAATGTTATATTGTATTATTTTATTTAAAAAATGTTTATTCAGTCTGATTACAAATAGACCATAAAAGTACATAAAATAAAATACATATCCATAATATCTCAGGAGTTTAAACACAGATTCACAATAAATTAAAAACAGTTAAAAGTATAATATAATTGCATGAGCATATTTTGAGTCTCCAAATGTCATATGACCAAGATAAAAAGGAACATGAAACATGGATTGTTGTTAAAATTGAAGCATCACTACTCTTATATCACAGTTGGCCAAAGTTAAATGAAGGTAAGAGAAAGAAAAGGAGAGCAAAAACCTCAAACAGGTTCCACCATGTACTCCTGCTAACACAAAAGTAAAAATACCTCAACCAAACTCCACCTATCAAAGGCAAGCTCAATGCAAGTCGTGACTTTTTAAGCGTGAGCACATAAGCATAGAAAGAGAGGAGCTCACACAGAAATCTCTCCACCCATGGGAAAAGAAAATATTCTGACATCTAGCTAGTATCCCAAAGCATGCATATAATTCAGAAAGATAGCCTTCCATTTTTTTTCTGGCCCTTATGGCTTCCTTCAAGAAAGCGCAGACATTGCAGGAGATTTCAGGTGTGCTTAAAAATTGTAATTGGAGCAAAGCTTCGTACACCGTCGAAATCATTGCTTACATAATAGGCTTCAGAAAGTGCCTGCGTGCTAAACTATACAATTTGCAAAAAAACATAGAGTGCAAAAGTGATTGTGCAGAATGATTGTCTCACGGGCAGTTAGATTCTATGTTTCCCTCTAGGTCTGGGGAGATTTTAAAAAACAGGGACCAGAAAATTGATCCTGCTCTAATAGAGAAGAGAAGTGATCGCTCCCATCTTGTAAGATCTAAAGATAGATACACATCAGGTTCACCTGTGGGTAAGGATCTACAATAATTCACAACTGAGGGTTTTGCAACACATTTTTCATTCTTGTATCTGTGCAATACTCCATTAATGATACTTTCCCTTGTGCCTTAACAGTTTTAGAAACACTGCTGGGTTCAATAAACCAGGTGGATAAACCAAGAGTTCCTAGAGTGTCTCGTATATAACTTAGCCATGGAATAGAGTAGGCCTTATCCTATGCTAAACAGTGAAGTATAATATCCCTGCATAGCTTTGCTTCTGGGTTCATCCAGACTCTAACACGCAGTAGGAGTGGCGCAAACGTACCTTAGCCAATATGAAGCCCTAATTTAAGTAGTTGGTGGTAAACTCAGCAACCGCCGGAGGAAACAATTTTCCTCAGCCTGTAAGAAACAACATTTGTTAAAGCCCCAGACACCTGCGCCATAAGTGGCTGCACTAATACACTGTGAATTATGCACCCTCAGTGGTGGCAGAACAGTCCCTCTAGACCCTGATCTAATCAAGTTACAAACTGTCCCTGCTGTTCTACTAAGCTTTAGGCTAACCTGTGCAAGATGGGGATTTCAAGACCCTGACAAGCTCAAAGTTAGTCCTAGGTAACAAAAGTTATCGACACTCGCTAGTTCTTGCCCATTGAGACTAATTTAGTTTAGCTTTATCTTACCTGGTCGACAGGATATGATGTGCAACTTAATTTAGTTCGTTTTTAAATTCATGTTTTGCATAATAGAGGCAAAGAGTTCCACCTGGTGCCTCAGTGCATTCTGGGTAAGGGCTAACAATACTGTGTTATCAGCTTAAAATAATGCAGGAATCAGAGTGCCTGCTATTCTAGGTATATCTGAAGTGGGGAGGTTAAATGGACTGTTAATCCATTTATATATAAAAGAAACAGCAGGGGACCCAATATGCACCCCTGTCGCTCTCCGCTCTTCAAGGGGAAATCAGAAGAAGCTCCCCATAGGACTTTTGACAAACTCTAGCAGTAAAATCTGTGTGTAGTGAGTATAAAAGGTTTACCAGTGGAGGGTCAACTCCTTGGTCCAGCAACATTAACAATAGCTTGGTTCTGTTCACTGAATCAAAGGAGGGGGACAGATCCATAAAAGCAAGATAGATGGGAGAGCGTCTGCCATTAGTGTACATAGAAATTGTCAGAGCCAGGTTCAAACACTGTTTGTTGAAGTCTGAATAGAAACCAGATTGAAAAGGGGAAAGAATGTTCGTATCCGCTGCCCATTTAACTAAATGGTCATAAATAACTCTGCCAATAATTTTAATCGTGCTGTTCATGAACGAGATGGGATGATAGCACTCTGGGGACATACAGTCACCCTTTTTGAATATTGTAACAACCGTTGTGATAGCCCAGGAAGGAGGGATATTAGTTGTTAAGCAAAAATTAGGCGTGTTGGTGATAAGGGAACCCCATATCTCAGGCATGGATTTCAACAGATCCTAGGTACTCCATCTGGGCCCGGCGCTTTCCCACCCTTGCTGTGTTGAATGGCCGTTTCTCCTTCCTGCAACAATATGAATAAAAAGGGTGAGGAATTCTGTAGTCTATTGCATAAGACAGTATGGGGCCGATTCCGATCCTGGAAAAATATTCCCCGTACAAATCGTATCTGGATTTTTTACCGTACAAATCGTACAAGTCCCGTACAAACTGGCAAGTATGATTCGTATGTGAAAAAGTCCATAAGAATGGCATTGGGTAAATTCCCCGACACGTCCTCGGGTCGGAAAAGGTGTCCGACACGTCCCCGGACATTTTAACGTCCGAATCTGAAAACTGAAGTCCGAGTGCGCAAGTACGATTCCTACCGTCCGTCCGATTGTACAACCATATGGTAAAAAGACCGTCCAGAGCGAACTCCTATAGCAACCATGGCGACGTCCAAACAGGTGCCCGGTACGCGCCGAACAACCCCCCAGCCCCCCGTATCTATGCGCCGTACCCCCCCAGCCCCCTGTATGTACAACACGTACCCCCAGGCCCGTAGGTACAGCACGTACCCCCACCCGTGTATGTACGGCACATACCCCCACCCGTGTATGTACGGCACGTACCCCCACCCGTGTATGTACGGCACATACCCCCACCTGTGTATGTACGGCACGTACCCCCACCCGTGTATGTATGACACGTCCGCACCGTACCTACGGGGGTGGGGGTACGTGTCGTACATACACGGGTGGGGGTACGTGCCGTACATACACGGGTGGGGGTCTGCACCGTACCTACGGGGGTGGGGGTACGTGCCGTACATACACGGGTGGAGGTGCGTGCCATACATACACGGGTGGGGGTACGTGCCGTACATACACGGGTGGGGGTACGTGCCGTACCAACGGGGCTGGGGGTACGGCACGTACATCCGCGGGGGGCTGGGGGTACGGCGCGTCCATCCGCTGGGCTGGGGGGGACGGCACGTACATACGGGGGCTGGGGGGGACGGCACGTACATACGGGGGGCTGGGGGGGACGGCGCGTACATACGGGGGCGGGGGGGGAGACGGCACGTACCGGGCCCCCTATTCCGCTCGCATCGCGGCGTCCTTCGCTTTTCCGGCACTTTTTGGGTGCCGTAAAAATATTGCCGTCCGGACTGCTGTCGGTGCGAATCGTACTTGCTGGGACGTAAAAACATGCCTAACTCCGTCCGGACGTCACGTCCGCGGTGTCCCGGATCATATTCGTATGGATTTTGCTGTCGGTCGGTGTTTTTTCCGACTCGTACGGAAATGGTGTTTCCGTAAGAATCGTACTTGCAAGTTTGTATGGTGTTTTTACCGGGTACGAGTCGGACGGAGAAAACGCTCCGACCGACGGTTCGTACCCGGTTTTTCCACGATCGGAATCGGCCCCTTAGTGTACAAGGATCTTCCTCAATAGAATGGATGGAAACGAAGTGAGTAACCCAATCTGAACCTTATGTAGTTCCCTCTTACTTGAGAGTGCTATTTTTTACTATCTGCGTGCCCTGGAAATCTCGCTCCTATCTCCGGGCCGTGCAATTAGAGCATTCCTCAACTTTCAATTAGCCTTAGAGCAGAGCCCATCAAACCATCTGGGGTTCATATTGCATGACTGAATTGGCTTGAGCACAGACTCAATTATTTAATATGAAAATATGTATTGTTTTGGATTATGTTTTGTGTTTTTGGTGATGTATAGGGGTTTTGAGTGAATGGTGGTTTAAAATCTAAAAAATATAATTTTTTGTTTTAAACATTTGTTTTTTTTGGTTAAACTTTTTTTACATTTTGTTATTAAAAAGAATTTGTTTTATTTTAAAAAGTTTGGGATTTTTCAAAAGTGTTTTATTGTTTCAACTTCAAAAGTTACATTTTGTAAATTGACTTATTGTTTTAATTTAAATGTATGTTAGCTATTACATTTATTAAATATATCAAATGTATATTAGTTTTTTGTTTTATTAAAATATGATTTCGATTTTTTTTACCTTCAATAGATAAAACATTTATGATATTGTATTTGTTAAAAAATTTAGTTATGTACATTGATTCTATTTTAACTATAATTTTATTTTTTTAATTTTACAGAGTTTAAGATAGCGTGAACTTGACCCGAATCGGGTATCAGAGCGCTTTACAAAGCACCAGTTGCAATTGGAATGGAAATGGTAAATCTGACCTCCCCCCCTCCAAGAATCTAATGTTTTCCCCAAGGTTGCTTAGTTTGGAGTTGGAATAGTAGTTCTGACCCCTCCAGAGTCCAACGTTTTCCTCAATTTTCTTTTTGATTGGAGCGGGAATAGCAGATCTGACCTCTCTAGCGTCCAACAATTTCAATACTTTTGTTTAGTTTGAAGTGTAAATGGTATAATTTTAAACATTTAAATATATTGCAAAATTGTTTTATATATTTGTAGATTTAAATGTAATTATTGTACATTTTTAACATTTTATAAAACTATCTTTAATTTAGTTACTTAATTGATGTCATAGAAAAATTATTTTTGATATTTTTCTTTTGACATTTTCAAGTGGTTTATGATTTGTGAATTCAATATTTGTAATGTCGAAGTTATATTACTTTTTATTATTATAATTTAAAATACAAATTTTTTACAATTTAATTATGATACATGTATTTTAATTATATTAAATGTATTTTGTAAAGATATTGCAACTTTTTAATTAAATACATTTGATGTTTTAAAACAATATTTTTCATATTTTTTACAATATATTTAGTTTTTCAACATGTCTGTTATTTGTAATGTTAAGTTTAGGAATCAATAGCATTCTAATCTATAGTTTTGATTCACATTTTTTTTTAACTTTTGATATTTTGTAAGACATTTTGGATTACATTTTTTGATATTTTAATTATAAGTAATGGGTTGCAGATATGGTTGTCAATATTTTTGTTGTCGATGTTCAGTAGTGCAGTCACAAAATATATTTAGAGGCTTGCCACCTTGAAGTGGTCGAGGGGCTTGCATGTCTCAGTGGCCTGTAGAAGTATGCCATTGCTAGCTTAGGGCCTGTTTACTATCTTGGCGGATGGGATACTCCGTCATAAATGTGACGGCTATTCCGTCCGCTGTATTACACGTTCCATAGGATATTATAGAATATAATAGAACAGTAATAGAAAAGAATAGTAATATAGTGGGCGGGATATCCGTCACATTTGTGACGGAGTATCCAATCCGCCGAGATCGTAATCAGGCCTTTAGTCTTCTGGCAGGGTCACCCATGCCTGATAGGTCAAAGGGTAGAGACCAGATGAAGTGTGATCCACAGGTCTTGTAGGTTGATGGTTGAGCACAAGGCCAAGAGCCTTGTTCCATTAAAAAAAAAAAAACCTGATACACAACAGCATCAATGCTGTCCTACATGGCAGCTGACATAACAGGCTTGAATGGTGCACTTTTTTGAGAAACGCCATTTTATCCCATGAGACACAGGGTAAATATCATATTCCCTCTGCGGCCAGATATTTTGTCAAGCACTAGATGAATTCACATTTTTTCAGGCCTGTGTATGCTTTTCTGACTCACGATTTCACTCCTTTTGCAACTACAATGCACATTAAGCTCATATTACCTGGCTCCTTGTTGTTCCTTCTTCATTGCCTTTGACTAATTTCCTTCCAAATCACCCAACAATGTGGCAACTACCCACACAGATGACTGTGAATCATCACCTTTGCAACCATGTTGACTAATTGCAGAGTGAATTTAATAGGACTTTAGTGTCGACACAATTACTAATCCCTGATCAGAAACAATAAAGGTAATTACCAGGAATACACAGATTCTACTAGCCACAGGGTGCAAACAAGATGAACTTGTTTAAATAGTCACTGCGGGGGAACATTTTAGAAGTACTGCAGAAGCAATGAAGGGGCAGGAGTAATGACTCACCAGTCCAAGTGGAGCTGAACGCTGTAAGTGGTAGATTGAACCAATTACTGCCTGCCAAGACAGAAAACCTCATTTTGAACAACAAGGTGTTCTATTATGAAGTAGAAGATACAGTAATAAAGATGCACTTTACACGGTCAGGCCCAAGTTGCGCTTTCTTCAAAAATGTATGCATGTAAAATTATTTGCAAAGCGCAAATCTTGTCAAATAGCCACAGAGAGCGCTGGAAAAGACATGAGCCTGTGAATACAGTATAGGAATCCTTTACAATGAGGAAAATAATTAGTAAGGAGAAGACACCTATTGCTTAAAGATGCAGCGCTCTCTGAAGAGTGTTCAGATCTTTCTGAATTTAGAGATGTGTGGGCTACTTTGGGTGTTTATGGAGAAGTTGTTCCCGATCCTGGAAGTACAGTTGAAAAAGAGCTGTCTTCTGGATTTTTCTCTTTATGAGTTTTTCAATTTCTTTCTTGCAATGTCCTGGCTTCTAGAGTGGTCCTGACAACACCAGAGAGATGATTTTTCTCATTCAGGTGTACAGGTTACGTTTTTATTTTTTGCAGTTTTTATATAAGGCAAACTCTACTCAAAGGTATTGAAGTGCTTTACATGAGAACCTCACATAGGGAAACATTCATTTTTGGTAGGCACATGGAGATATAGGGCCTGAGTACGATGGCGGTGGGACCGCCACCGACAGCCCATCAGTGGCGGTCCTACCACCATCGTAATAGTGATTCCTACTCTCCACATTAGAATGGCGGGCGGATGTTGGATCTGGCAGCCTTAGGGAGCCCATCAGACAGAACCACAATCCCTACAATGGTGGCGGTGCCTGGCTAGGGATTACTATGTTCCTTCCTGCCGGCCATTCCATTGCGGTTTACCCGCCATGAAAAGGCAGGCGGAAAGGGACATTGGGGGCTGTAGCGGGCCCCCATTACCTCTGGCCCTGCGACACGGGCCCTGGGGGACACATATGCTGCCCCCCTACATATCCCTGCACCATGTGGCAGGCACTGCATGGTGCCTGCCACATAGAGCAAGGATATGCGAAAGGGATATTTTTTCTACTGTGCCGTGTGCTGCAGCCCGCAGTACACACCACAATACAAAATATATACTGTGCGGCTGCCTTGAAGGTGGTCACATTGTAATTTACATGGCGGGACTGCCGACTGCTAGTCGGGCAGTCCGGTCCCCGATATGATTCGTCCAACCGCCATAATGAGGCCCTTAGTGATTTGCCCCAAATCACAGGATGTTGTACTGAAGGCGAGACTCAAACCTTGTTCCCCAGTTCCAAAGTCAGCAGCTTTGGTTGTTACCCACATCCTATACATTTACAAAGGGCATGAGAGAACTAAATAGAACTAATAAACTATGGGATTCCAAGTAAAGAAGCCGACAGGGCAATCAGAATATGAAAGAGAATAGTATTGAGAAAGTAAAACCAAAAAGAAAACCAAAAAAGAATGAAAATATGATTTCAACTACCGAAGGCAGAAAGCTCCTTTGCCTAAAGAAGATGACCTGTTCTATATTTCGCTTCATCACAGTCAATCCAAAGTACAGCTCATGGACAAATTATCAGGAATAAAGACGTGAATGAAGCACTGCAATAATAAATTAGCTAAAGAAATATATCAATGAAAGGAAGTGATTGATGAAAGACAATGAACAGAAAAACAAAGAAAGTAGGAAGGAAAGTAGCAACGTTAGGAGAAAAGAATACAAAGATGGAATTGTTTTTATACAAGTAAGTAAGGTATGGAAATCAAGTGCATTAAGTTTCTTTAGGCTGGCATGAAAACCACCGTCCGTAGAGAATCCCTTCCCTTGCTCGATCTGTAAGAGAATTCTCTTTCTTAGTTGTATGACAGAATATCAAGAACAACAATATCAGCATACCAGAATATTGTGTCAAAATATTGTCTACAAAAATATCAAGTTTACGTACGATGGGCCTCATTTACAAGGCCCTATGCACTGCCAGAACATCACATTTAGTAATGGTCCGGCGGCGCACACCACAAACAATATCTACAAGGCCGCGTAAAACCACCCTGTGTGGCTTTACATGGTCTTGTAGCTGTGGGATGAGACAATGCAGTGCAAGCCGCTACGGTGCCTCACCCTGCGATAGGGAGACGTGCCATGGGTGTTACGGTGGGTGTTCCCAAGTAACACTCATGGCCTTTGACACATTCCCAGATTTACTAGATTTCGTAAACCTGGAGAAATACCTTTATTTCTCCTCGTTTTTTGTTTTCTATGTGTGCTGCATCCTGCAGCACACATAGAAAGAGGAAAATGCTTCTCATGATTGTCCCTTCCTGCACAAAAACAATCATCCCTGCAACTCAGGCACCCCTGCACCAAGGTACAAGGGTGCCTGCATTGGCACATGGCAGCCCATTTTGTGGCAGTGCTGGGAAAAGGACAGGAATGCGCTGTATCTGATAGATGCAGTGCATTCCTGCCCTTTTCTGTTGCCGTAGGGCAGCACAGCAAGAAGGCTTGTGGCACTTCCGTACGGCACAACCTTGCAAATGATGCCCTATGTAGGCAAACTACCAAAATAGTGAGTTGAGAATATCGTGAAACAGAATATTGACAAAAATAAGTCAAAATATATTAAAAAAACTATATTTATACAATTTGATAACATGTATGTAAAATACAAATATACAAAATAATAATATAATTAAAATAAACAGTTTCATTAATAGTAAAAATGAACAAACATATATGTACCATAACATATATAAAACCTAATTTAAACACAACCAGTTCCAAGACATTTCCTGGGAAAACATTGGAGCAAAATTTAAATGCTTTGTTTCTTCGGCATTGTCAGGGTACTGCATCTGATGAGAGGTAGAGAGAAGGAGAAACAGCTATGTATATTTGAGTCATACCTCATCATTGAACTGAATACAAAAAGCTGCAATGTTCTTTGCAAGTCATAAAAACTGGCAAATCATATTGGCACATAGTGGACAAATTGACATACTCTACAGATGTAGAGCTGTTGTGATATGATGTAATAGTGCTTCATCCTATCGCATCTTGGATGGAGTGAGGGGACCCTTTATGATGTATCGGGTGCCTATTCTGATGGACTACGAACTTATTGTATTTATGAAATAGTTCTGAAACAACCATGAACAATTTTGCTAGGATAGGGCATATTGTACCATTCTATTTCTTTGGCTATTATTGCTATTATTTGTAATACCATGCCATTGGCATTATCTGTGTTTCACATATATTATGGTCACTTACTTTCCTTCATATACAGGAACCATAGTATGTGGCTGCATATGTCGATTTGTTGTTCCTTTTACCCTGGCTTTACCTACAAAGGCCTACATGGGTCCTTCCTTTTCCCCCAAGTTCATGTCCCTGTTTTCATGTTATTTTCTGTGTGTTAGTATTTTTGATTATTTCCTTACCGTTATCACTTCTTTCAAGATGATTATGAACAGAATATTGGGCCACCACTGAGATTGTCATGCCTTAGGGCCCGATTACGATTTTTTGTGGTTTGGGTGCCACCACCACGCCCTCACATCGCCAAGAGTCGCTGCCACCCTCCAGATTACAAGTTATTTTAAGGTGCCCTTTCAGAGGGGGCAGTGCCTTTAAAAAAGACGCCGCAATGGAAGTGCCTCACAAGGTTCCTGCACAGCATGGACTGAAACGTCCATGCCATGAAGAAACTGCTGTGCATGCACACAGGGGGCACATGTTGAGCATGCACAAGCAGCACAAGGGGGCCCTGTAGGGCCCCCTTTGTTTCCTCTCTGCCAGGGTTTTCATGGTGGCGGAACCGCCATGAAAACCCTGGCGGATAGGAAACTCATAATATGCTTGGCAGGATCACGGCGGTCCCACAAAGCATATTGTGGCTTCTGACCAATGTTCCACTGCCATGGAAAGACGGTTCCTTAACGGCGTCGACTGTCCCAGGGTGGTTCAACTGCTCAAGTCATAATGGGGATCTCAGACCACCGTTGCAGTGGTGGCTGTAACGCCACAACTAACTGTATCCTTGTAATGTAGCATACAATATATTGCAAAGTACATAAGGGTCACAGTACTGGTTACTTGCCCCATTTACATATGTCATACCTCTTCTGAGAAAATTGCATGCCATTTTACAGTCTTATGCACTTAAAGCGCATATATAATAGGTAACGTTTGGGCATTTGCCCGAAGATAATATACTTATAATTCATAGGCATGCGGAACTAGCTCATGGACACACACCCATACATGATACATTAGTAGGTCATATTCAAATATTATCCAGTCCTCTATTTAGTCATACAGTACCACACACTAATCTACCATTCCTCTATGACTGCTCTTACATATACCAGTTTCTCGGTTATTTGAGTGTTTATTCTATCACCATCATTTGCATTGTCATTTTAATTGCCCTCTTACCAATTGGAATCATTTGGAGAAATTTCAATTAGAAACATGATGCCTTACTAGTGAAATAAATGTTGGATTTGCTTTATTCTCATAGCTTAAATTGATGTGTTAAGAGGCCTACTGACAGCAGTAAATCATTTTATAATTATGATTACATGTCCACTGGATTTTTTAGATGAACACTCACCATAATAAGGATGTCTCAAAATTATGATTAATTTTTTCCTATATTGTCGCTATATATGAAGTTGATTTATAATGAAGCCAGATCATAATAGTAACTCCCTTATGTCTATAATAGTATGACTATGTGCTTTTGAGGTATGTTTTTACTTCTGTGAAGCTGAAAAGTTTCATTGGCGTGGCTACACAATGCTGTATGCAAAATGCCTATGCTATTAATTATTGGATTCCTTTATATAACTAAGAGGTTTCCAAGCTTGAATGAGTACCACGGGACTGATGTGCATTCTATATATGTTGACCCGTGACTCTGAGGGCATATAGGGTTGTCCTTGTCTTATGTTATATGCACAATAAATAGGTGCACTGCAGTTAGAATTCTTTCCTTAAGGATTATTATACACATTCACATGCATATAGCACACACACACACACAGCAGTGGTAGTTATACTTAGGTCCACGTTGCCATAGAAATTGATTTTTTGGTTTGATTATATTTTGGGTGCTAGTTCACTAATCTTCACAAAACTGTCCAAAAAGGTTGCATCTTCATATGGGAAACTTTTGGGATGATCCTTCAAGCAGGGGGAAGGTCCCAATACATGTATTCCCCATGTTATTTTCCATTGGAAAATGAGACTCCACTACAGCCAAAACAACTGAACATAACTACACCAAATCTGGTAGAAAGATACATCTTGCTCGAGAAAGCGTGCTTTTTCTGATTTGTTGGTAATCTGTTCAGTGGCTTTGGAGAATTTAAGGTTTAAAATGTATGTAAATGTCATGCCATGTAGGATCTACAGAGCCCACAGATTCAGAGATAAAATATGATTAACTGCCACAACCAACCATTTTAGGACTCAGGGACTCAGTCCCCTCTTCTGACAAAAAGTAAAAAAAACAACATATAGGGAGGCAGGGTATCCCTGGGGCCCAAAAACGTATTTTTTTTTAAACGGGACCATGGGGTAGGACATGGCCTGGGGGTCAGCATGATTTTGTAAACATTTACATGCATTAGCTGAATCCAAGCTTTACAAAATTAGTTAGAAAAGTAATATGACAGCACCTGCAACTATGTAAGCTCTATAAAAAACAAACTAGCATACTGGATGATGTCATTTGTGATGCTGTCATTATGTCATTTGAGCTGGAATCATTGATTTCACAAATGATGTCATAGAACATGTCATGTGTGATGTTATATGTGAGGTCATAAGCAGTGCATGGTGGGGAGCAAGTTAAAATTAGTGCTACTTACTATAACTGCAAATGTTCTGTGTTTTTTTAGTTCAAAATGGTAATGTTGTCACTGAGAAATTCACCTAACTATAATGATACTTTAACCTTTGTTTTTCCAGTGAATTTATATGTTTTTTTTATCGAAAAGAGATATTTGTATTACACCTAAATATAACGTTACTTCAACCCTTGTTTTTACAGTGAATTTCTATTTTTTTTAATTAAGTTAATTCGTTATTTTTGTTAGTGTATTTATGGTAGAATCACTTTATAATATATGATGTGTTCAGGCAATTATTTTTAGTAATAGAATGATTTTTTTTATTGTAACAAAACAGGATATGGTTCACAGTTTTCAAAATCTTTGTAAACTGTGTGAAACAGATAAATATTCAATAGAACTTGTTTATTTGCTTGTTATACTTCAGCCTTTAACCTGGCGAAAGGCATAGGTCAGGGCTGTGTTTTGGCCCCATTCTTATTCTCATTGATTGGGCAACAAGCCAGTCAAGGAATTTCTGGCCATCTATAAAGCCAAATGCTGTGCCCTTGCCTCCTATGGGGCAGGGTTGTGGGGCATTAATGACCAACGGAGTCTGGAAGTAATTGAGAATGTTTCTTTGAAAGTTTACTATCTGTCCCAAGAAGTACCAGCTCTTTCATATGCTACTCTGAGGTCGGGATTGGGTACATAAATGATTTTATAATGTTGCAATCACTCCGACTTTGGCTTAAAATCTGGTCCAGGACCCAGACTTCTTTCAACCAGGTAGTGCTCGCTGACTGTCTGAAACTTGACCGAGGCCTGACAATTCCCTGGATAAGGTATATTCGCGACACTTGCCTAAGTCTGGGACATGAGTACCTGGTTACTTCCCCTAGTAGTGTGGTAGTTGCCTCCCTCACTTCTCTAAAGAACACTTTTTAAGTCAACGGATGAGAAAATTCAGAGGGTGGTTGATATGCCTACTGTTCAAGCGTAAATTCAAATCTGTACAAGCATTGGCACTGATCCCTACCTAACATGAATGTGGAACCAGCACCACAGATTTTTGTTATTTCAACATAGACTATACACCGTGCACTTTCTGTCTGCTTTTTCTTATCAGGGCTCCTATTTCCATAGCCTACCTGCCTGTCCCTGCGACGATCATTCAGCACAAAGCACAATTCACTTTCTGTTTTTCTGTAAATTCTACACATCCCTTAGAAATCACGACTTCTTACCGTTAAAACAAAAGAAAAAACATTCGATATTGCAAAGCAGCTTTTAATTATTAGCAGACTCCTCCTTCTGTGAATTTTTTTTTTTAACTGCCACTTACATTCAATGTGCTATAAAGCAGAAGGCAGAACTGTTTATGTAGTAATTTATGCACTTTTTTACCTGTTTGTATTTGTATGGGTCTCTTATTTTCTATGATTATTTGTATTTAATTTTTTTTTATTGTCTTTTAATTGAAATCTACTTGTTGTGCGATCTTATTGCAGTTTGTATCAATCTTTATGGTTTTATTGCTTTTCTACTTTTATCGTCCAGCTACACCGAATAACGTTTCTGTCTGCCTGTAGTAAAAAAATGTTTTTTATTGTAACAAAACAGGATATGGTTCATAGTTTGCAAAATCCTTTTAATTTATGTGTGGGTATTAAGCATATAAATTTTGAATAGAACTTGTTTTGAGGTTTCATTACTCTCGCAAGAGGATGGTGAGACACTCACAAGATCGTAAAGTTCTACATTTCATTGTCGTCTATTGTACATGGTTCTTTTATCATGTTTTCAGTTATAATTTATTGCTAATCTATAATACAGTAGTGAATTAAACATGATTTCATGTATCATAATCCCCTTTAATGGTTTTTTAAAACGTTGTTTTCTTAGTTTAATTATTAAAATTAACAACCTCTGCTTTATTTGTGTTGCTTCATGGTTGTTTTAACCAGTTAATAGCACTTGTGCTGTAGTAATACACACTCTTTTCTCTCCATGTACAATCAAGCTCTTGAGACTCTTGTTAGATCAAGCAAAGATCACATGGCAGGGTCAGGGTTGTATGAGGCCCCCACATCCAGCTTTAGCCTCACAAGCTTTCCAATGACTCCCACAAGACTCTCATGAGAGAAGGAGCACTCAAACACCTGCCTCCACCCATATAAATCTCGGAGTATCACAAGAGTATCGCAAGCTCAAACACTTAGAATATGTCTCATGGATAATAGTCCTGCATTCTTGGGTGTGGGTAGTAGAGTCTATAAATACATGAGCCTCTCTGCTGAGGCCACTCTCTTTAGACAGCTTTTCTCTACCCTTTCCTACTTTTTTATGATCCCGCAAGAGTCTCGCGAGATTGCAAATTTTTTGGGGGAATATATTTTACACATTCTTTCATTACAGTACTGATACTTTATAAGTTCCACTACTAGGGTATGGGGTGGAAGTGGCCTCTCCACTCAGAGCTTTTCAGACTATAATAGGAGTTTAAAGTAGGGTGTAAGGCAAGACAGGCCTCTCCGCCGCCAACTCTCCTCAGGGTGACCAATATGCATTTTAGTGTATAGTAGGGACTGGCGTCTCTCAGATGTTGGTTGAACATCGGGGAATGTATGAAAGGACTGTCTTCTCTATTGAGAACCATCTCTTGGTTGATGGATGTGTGTCGTAGGGTGTGGAAAGAGACTGGGCTCTCCTTTCTGACCTCTATCTTAGATGACTGGTGTGCATAGTAGGGTGTGTGGAGATACTGGCCTCTCTGGTGAGACTTCTCTCTGTAATTATGAGTGTGCATAGTAGGTTTTGGGGAGGGACTGGGTTCTCTTTTGACACCTCTCTTTCACATGATGTGTGTACGTAGTAGGGTCTGTGGATGGACTGCCCTATCCATTCAGCCCTCTCTCTCAAATGACAGCTGTGAGTAGTTATGAGTGTGGAGGAACTGGGCTCGCCTTTCAGACCTCTTTCCCAGATGGTGAGTATATGTAGTAGAGTGTGTGGAGGGACTGGACTCTCTGCTGCGACCTCTATCGAAGCTGATGGGTTTGCAAAGTAGTGTGTGTGTGGATGAGCTTAAACTCTACTCACAATTCTTCCCAAGTCAATAGGCATGAAGAGTAGACTTTGATAAACACCCTCTCCAGTAAGACTCCTTCCTACAGTAAGTGTATTCAAACATCACCTACTCCTTCCTACTTTTCATGATCACACAAGAGTTTTTTAAAAATAAGAATTAACTATTTAGTCATAACAGTACAATCTGTTACACACTTCTTCTAAAAAACAAGGACCAGAATAAACAGTCCTACTAATAGAGTGTATTGAGAACTCATCTACTCCTTTTTACTATTCACGATCCTGCAAGAGTCCATCCAATTTTTCAAAGGTAATGGTAATGGCCCCATTTCATTTCTAACATTACAACAGCCAGCCATTCAGAGCACTCTCTAGTGTGGGACTCACTGGATCCTCTTGCTCCCACAAGAGCATGAAGGCTCATGAGAAAATGCCCTCTCGGACAATCACAGGGCTCCATTTTTGATTTCACACTCTCGTGGGAGGCTTTATGGGGCTCTTGCGGGCCCAACTGCCAAAATAAAAAAATATTTTTAACCCCTAGTTTCTCATAAACTACTAAACGGATCTACACCAAATCACAAGAAACACAATCTGCAGACCAAGATCTAGCTTTTTGCTGAATATGGTGTAATTATGTTGAATAGTTTTTGCTGTAGCCCAGCTACAGTAGCCTATGGAAAATGTGTGGAGAATTTACGTTTTAGGACCCCCCCCCCTCTTTTATCGCCCCCACCCCCTTAACGGATCCCCCCAAAACTTTCTAGGAAGGAGCTGAGGTGGATGAGTAATAATAATAATAAAAATAATAAATATTAAAATCAAACAAACATTAACAAAACAAATATCACACTTAAAATGTAAAATTAATATATTGTTTATCTTTGTTGATTTTCTATTTAGGTGCCGATTCCGATCCGGTAAAATAAATTTGCGTACAACTCGTATCTGTATATTTTCACGTACGAATCATAGAAGTACCGTACAAACGGCGAAGTACGATTTGTACGTGAAAAATACATACGAATAGCGTCGGGAAAAGGTTACGAGAGGGAGCCGGACATTTTTACGTCTGAATAGCGTCGGGAAAAGTGTACGAGAGGGAGCCGGACATTTTTACGTGCAAATCGTAAAACAGAAGTCTGAGCGCGCAAGTACGATCCGTACCGCCCGTCCGAATACACAACCGCATGTAAAAGGCCCCGTACGGAGCGAACGCAGTAGCACACAAGTACACGGGTAAACTTGTGCCCGGATACGAGTCGTACAGCCCACCCTCCCCCCACATATGTCAGCACCATACCCCTGTATGTCAGCACCGTACCCCCCTCCACACTGTACCCCAGCCCCGTACCTGTACGCACCGTACCCCAGGACCGTAGTGCCTGTACGCGCTGCACCCCAGGCCCGTACCCCAGCCCTGTACCTGTACTCACCGTACCCCAGGCCTGTAGTGCCTGTACGCGCCGCACCCCAGGCCCGTACCCCAGCCCCGTACCTGTACGCACCGTACCTCAGGCCCGTACCCCAGCCCCGCACCTGTACGCGCCGTACCCCAGGCTCATAGAGCCTGTACGCGCCGCACCCCAGGCCCGTACCCCAGCCCCGTACCTGTACGCACCGTATCCCAGGCCCATACCCCAGCCCCGCACCTGTACGAGCTGCACCCCAGGCCCGTACCCCAGCCCCGTACGCACCATACCCCAGACCTGTTCCCCAGCCCCGCACCTGTATGCACTGCACCCCAGGCACGTACCCCAGCCCCGTACCTGAACGCACCGTACCCCAGGCCTGTAGTGCCTGTACGCGCCGCACCCCAGGCCCGTACCCCAGCCCCGTACCTGTACGCACCGTACCCCAGGTCCGTAGTGCCTGTACGCACCGTACCCCAGGCCCGTACCCCAGCCCCGCACCTGTACACGTTGCACCCCAGGCGCGTACCCCAGCCCCGTACCTGTACGCACCATACCCCAGGCCCGTAGTGCCTGTCCGCGCCACACCCCAGGCCCGTACCCCAGCCCCGTACCTGTACGCACTGCACCCCAGGCCCGTACCCCAGCCCCGTACCTGTACGCACCGTACCCCAGGCCCGTAGTGCCTGTACGCACCGTACCCCAGGCCCGTACCCCAGCCCCGCACCTGTACGCGCTGCACCCCAGGCGCGTACCCCAGCCCCGTACCTGTACGCACCGTACCCCAGGCCCGTAGTGCCTGTACGCGTCGCACCCCAGGCCCGTACCCCAGCCCTGTACCTGTACGCACTGTACCCCAGGCCCGTAGTGCCTGTACGCGCCGCACCCCAGGCCCGTACCCCAGCCCCGTACCTGTACGCACCGCACCCCAGTCCCGTACCTGTATGCACCCTACCACAGGCCCGTACCCCAGCCCCGTACCTGTATGTGCCGCACCCCAGGCCCGTACCCCAGCCCCATGCATGTACGTGCCACACCCGAGGCCCGTACCCCAGCCCCGCACCTGTACGCGCCGTACCCCAGGCACGTACCCCAGCCCCGCACCTGTACGCACCACACCACAACACCGTACCCCAGCACCCTCACCCAGCATCGCGTATGTACGGACCTCACCTACGCGAAAAAGACTCGTACAGAACCAGGGCACTGTAAAACAGCACAAGGAGGGTCATTTTGACTCGCACAACACCACAAAACACGTCTACATGACAAAATACATCTCAATGACTGACCTGGCACATCCAAACAGAGGCCCAAAATCACAACCACCTCTTATAACACCCCACCAAAATTTCAAACCCAGCCACACCCACAAATGGACCAATAAAAAGGGCCCACACACACAGCCCATGAGCCTTTGCAACAGACCCACTGCTGCCAGACCCCACAGACAAACTGCACCTTACTTACACCTTAACTACACCTTAACTTACACACCTTCACACAACCTCCTTCACAAACACCCCCTCTTCACATTCACACACACACCGTCACATTCACACCCACACACCCACAACCATCCACACCCACACCCCACACCATGCCCACAGACAAGAATCCAAAGTTCACAAGGGCGGAGCTGGACCTCCTTGTCAACGGAGTCATCAGAGTCGAGCCACAGCTGTTTGGAACATTGGTCAGACAGACCAGCATAGCCCAAAAAACTAGCCTGTGGCAGAGGATCGTCGATAAGGTGAATGCTGTTGCGCCCATCCGAAGGACCAGGCATGAATGCCAAGCCAGGTGGTACGATCTGTGGAGGGCAGTCAAGAGGAAAATGAACGAGGAATACGCCCAGAGTAACATCACTGGAGGTGGGCTGCCCCGCAGACCGGTACATTACCATCCCTGGGAGGAGAAGGTGATGACCCTGCTTCCGCTGGTGGGAGTACACGGAGTCGAAGGAGTCGCAGAGCCTGGTGAGTACACAAACAACTCACCTAACATGGGGGGAATGGCATCCACACCACAAATACACCAAATGCACGCAACTTCCCCCAAGCCCTCACCGCACACAACCACACTCAAAAACCACGCTCATGCCACTAACGTCTCCATGCCCCATTCACAAATAAAGGCAATGCCATGTCCCAGGCCACACCAACCACAAACCCAAGACTGGATGTCCGGGATGCTGGGAGGGTGGGGCTCACACAACACATTGTGCAACTCAGAAGCAGACACCAATGCCCTCAGCCCATATGGCCTAGGTACATACCCATGCACCATGCCCAATGCACAGGGACTGGCAAAGTACTGACAAGGTAGCTGACACTTGGCCCTGCTGTATGCAGCACAAGGCCCTCCTGTGACCACTGTACACTCAAACACCAACTCCACAAGCTCAGATATCTAGCACAGGAACTCACACTCACTGTCATGCCAGCATGCACCATGAGGGGACAGACACATCACCTGGGAGACCCAATGACAAATCACACTACATCCAACAGCAGGCTCGGACACACACCCCCCTTACACAAACACACACCCCAGGGGCAGGCAACGGATTTACTCACTCTCACAATGGACATGTGACACAACAAGACCAATCCATAGCCAAATAAGCATCCTAGCCAAACTTCTACTGGTCAAACACTGAGGAGAACATTTCAATCTGTCCCCCGCAACATACGCATCCCCAAGTGTACATTGAGAGGAATGCTAGGCACATCCAACTACCTGGAGGAACTGTAACAACTTGAATATGTATGAAACATGGATGTGGCATGAAACAGCATTAACATTGTCTCTCTCTCTCACACACAGGGCAACGTCATGGACCTCCCCCCAACAATGGGGGGGAACAATCACAGTCCCAGGCCCAGCGTGAAGATGATCCCACCGGCAGCGACGACTCTCACCACTCCGTGGACGACCCCGACCAACCTGGCCCCTCTGGTGCCCAAGCCCCTGCAGCACCTGCATCAGGTACATCTGTGCCAACCCCCACCCACATTCCTGCCACGTCCCAGGAGACACCCAGGAGCCCTGCTCGCACTGAACAACAGAGCCAGTCTGACCAGGAGGGACAAGGTTCTCCGGGCACCCAGGAGGAGGCAGACAACCCCGCAAATGCCATCCCTCAGGGGTCCCGTAGACCCGATGTGCCCACAACGGCAGGCCAGGCTCGTGTGGGCAGGGGTGGTGGGAGTGGAGGCAGGCAGAGGCGCGAACCTGACCAGCCAGCTGAGGCAACCGGTATGTCACACATACGCCACATCCTGGACACATACCTGCGTGACACCAGGGGCATCAGCCAGGTAGTGGCAAGCCTCACAGAGATGAAGGGGACCCTCGACGAGATGAAGAACCTGCAGGCCGAGCAACATGCCAGTCAACAACAACACCAAGGACAGATGGAGGCAAGACTGGCTGAGCTCCTGGCGGTGCAAACGGACATGAGCCGTTCACTCCGTCTGATCGCCGACAACATGGGCAACCCTCCCTGTGCCACCAGGCGAAGACCACCACCAGCCACAGGGAGGGAGAAGGAGGAGGATTCGTCCGACGGAGCATCACAAGCATCGTCAAGGCCTGCATCTGAGGGTCCCCCCAGGAAGGTGGGTCGTCCACAGAAAAGACCGTGAGAGTCAGCGGACCATCCACATCTCCCAGGTCACCTGGCCTGGCACCTGGCCCTCTGGCGCAACAGCAGCACCTCATCCAATGACATTCTCTGCCACATGGACTTGCTGGTCACAGTCTGACCAATGATGACCAACACTGTGGTCTGGACTCTGATGACTTCCAAAGCAAAGGATCCCATCTCCCCCTGTGAACTTTGGATTCTATGCACCCGGTAGAGCACCTTAGTTTATCTACCAAAACACGTACCCCACCGTAAATAAAAATCTTAATTTTTTCATGAGATGTTGCAGTCATTTTGCATTAGTCCACAACATATGTGTGTGTAAATGTCAAACTATGCCTGAGTGTTGAACTAACTCCACCCATCCATACCCTGGGATCTGAGTCTGGTACAGGACACACACGGGTCACAATGTATCATTCAATGCAGACATGGAGCACAATACTCACCTGTGATGTCCTCAAGCTGCTGAGGGGGGGCTTGCAATACTGTGCGGACAGACCTATTTGGAAGAGTATCATTAAGGCGCAGAGGTCATGGCTCATGTGGAGGTTCCCGGGGAGGGAGTCCCAGGTATGTGTGGCCAGGTGGGAGGACTATGTCCTGCATGCTGGAGTAAGGTGGATGTGAAGAATGGTGTGCAGGGCAAGGTTGGATGCACGGAGATGGCCCAACGGGGTCTCGGATGACAGTGGTACAAGGTTGGTTTGGGTTCGGGGTTGTGGCCTGCCTCCTGAGTGTGGGTGTGTATTGTGAAGGTCATCCTGCAGCAGACAGTGATCCATTGCAGCTATCTCTGCTGGACGGTGATGTGGCTGGTGCGCCGGATGTTGAAGCTGAGGTGTGCAGATGCACCCTGGATGTGGACAAGTTTCCCGGGAGTTTGGATGTGCCTGCTCCGTAGAGAGCAGGGCAGTATTTGACATGGATGTTGTTGTGGACCTGGGGTATGGTCCGTCTTTCCTTGCAGTGGATCTATCTGGGGATCATGTGCATAATGCAGAGGGTGTTGCAGGCTGAGGCACAGATGCTGGTGATTAGCATGGCAAATGTGAGCAAGCAATCCATGATGCACACCATCTTGTGTGCGTGGACACTGGGTGCTTGTGCAGGGCTCTTGCGGGTGGGACACAAGCAGTTGACCCAGCTGTAAGGGGACAATCCTCAGATGTTGACCTCAGTCCTTTACAAGTCCAGCCTCAGGTGGCTGATGTTCAGCCATTCATCAATGGATCTCATGAATTCTTGAATATTAGAACTGGCAATGTCTGTGTCCTTGGTGAGGGTGAGGAGCACCTGGCTGTCAATGGCATACGAGCTTATGATGAGGTGCTGTGTGATGGTGGAGAGGGGGGTCCTGGACACATTGTAGATTGACACGCTGAGAGATGATACCTGTGCCATGTGCCTGACGACGACACCATACTACATGCAGAAGCCTTGAGTCCCACTCCCATGGCCTTGCTGGGGTACAGAGCCAGAGGGGAGTAGGAGGGACATGACCAGGTTGGTGTGACAGGGCCTGGAAGGCGTGGCAGCGCTGTGTAGGCAGTTGGAGTTGCACACTCATCATGCAAAGGTGTTGTGTGTGCGCTTGGTGTATGCCTGAGAGCAGGTGGTAGATTTGTGGATGGACATTGCATGGAGGGTGGCTGCAACATCAGACTATAGTGTGATGTGGGTCATGCAAGGACCTGAGGGTCGTGCAATGTGCACGTTGCATGTGCAGACGGTCCAGCCTTTGGCACCGCGTGGCCGCAACTGTGGCACAGACAAGCTGATGACAGCCAAATGAATGGGTTGAGGGAGGAAGAGAGGAGCATCTTTGATGTGTGTGTGTGTTGCCAAATCCGGAAACTTCGTGTGCCCTTGCTGCAGGGGCTGCAACAGCAGGCGGCATGTCCTGGAAACTATGCCACAAGTTGCACACAAAGACAAGGATGTCAGAAAGGACAACTGCAACAGGTGTATGTAAAGGAAGGAGTGTCCGGTTTTCCATGGCGCACCCAGGGACAATGGATGCACAATCACCAAAGATGACTGACACCGGATCAGGAAACTGAAGGCCGAGCTGCGCACAGGAAACACACCCTCAGCAGGTGTTGACGGCCCGTTGTGGGGACCAACATGCCAAAACACATACACAGCCATGGACTTCATGCACAATAGAGAATCAAATACATGAAGAACAGCATGCATGTTGCTAATCTACACATAGACTCATATGCACAATCTTTGACAACTATGCCAGAGATGCCACATGCACAGTGGCAAGAGACCTGCATTGACAGAGATGATGCACCTTGGAGGGTGAGGGACACCTTTATTACTCAGGCTCACACCTATGGAAATGCATCAATATGAACAGACTCACAGGTCTTTTGGATGAACATGTGGGACCTACACTGGACCCCCCCTTCACACCACAAATGCTGTAAATCCATTGAACTGGCACACAAATGAAGGGGGTGAGCCAATCACCCCCTGCTGCACACGGAGAGGCTGCAATTCCCCATTGAGCCTCTTATGGGGATGTCCCACATTATGTCCACCTGTAGGTTCCCGTATGTTTCAGAGGGAAGTTTTACACACATTGATGCCTTCATCACAATCCACAATCCCATTACAGATGACTGTCACGAAGTGTGACTATCAATTCATGTGAGTCATGCTACATGTCATGTGCCCCATGGTGAGTTGACATGTATGCATAGTAACAAAACCTGCACAGGAGCAGTGCCCACACATTACAAACAACTACCACACCCAAAATGCCTTGCTGCAATCCTTACCCAAAGGAGACTTTTCACCATGTCCGTGCATGTAACGCTGATTCAGCACACGTTGCAATACTCATGAGGAATAGCAGGATCACAACGATGCCACGAGCAGACAGCATGCGCAACTACCTGGGGATGACAGACACACAAGAAGTCAGGAAAAAGATAGTCATCCGCATGCATGGTCATGTACTCTACATGAATAAGGTTGACACCATGCTAGTTGAAAATTGAGTGTGTCAGCTAAAATGTGTGGAATGACATCATCACTCGAGTGACACATCAGAACACACCTCTAAGTCACTTAGCATACAGTCAGCTGGACACACACATTGCAACACATGCCACACAAGGCTCCAAACGTGCACACTCAGACCCAGGGACTCACCATTATGAGAAGAAGTTGTGTATGAGCTGACTCCGGATGTCCTCCTCCTCCTCCTCACTTGCCTCGTGACCAAGGCCTTCATCCTCCACGGGTGGATGTTCCTGCTCATCCGGATCCAGGATGAGTGGCACAGCTTTCTCCACTGCCATGTTGTGCAGCATGCAGCACACGAGGAAGATTTTGCAGACCTTCACCGGTGCATATGGGAGGGACCCGCCTGTCTTGTGGAGGCACCGGAATCGGTTCTTCAGGAGGCCAAACGTCCTCTCAATCACTCGCCTGGTCTGCCCATGGGTGTTGTTGTAACGGTGATCTGCAGCTGTTCTGGGGTTGCGGAGAGGCGTCATCAGCCATGGCATGTTGGGATAGCCAGAGTCCCCTACATGGAAACATCATGTAAAGAAGTGGGTCAGGAGATGGAGTAACATACAAAGATACCGCTAAATACAGGACAAACAGAGTATACCCACCAACAAGACATGCTCGCTCGTTGTGCAGCCGCAGCATCATTTCTGGCACCCTGCTACGCCTCATGATGTAGGCATCGTGTGCTGACCCTGGAAAACGTGCACAGACATGGGAAATCAGCATGTTAGGTAGACACACCACAAGGGCATTAATGGAGTGATAATGTTTTCGGTTTCGATAGGCTACCTCCTGTGCCTGTGGTGGTACCAAAGCCACATGTGTCCCATCAATGGACCCAATTACATGGGGCATCCCTCCCAGGGCATAGAACGCACCCTTGGTACCTGTCTACTGCTCACGAGTTGGAAAATGGATGAATTCATCCAGGTGCTCCAACATGGCTTCTAAAACATCATGCAGGACACGGCTGAACATGGTCTGTGACATGCCACCCACATCAGCTATGGTGAATTGAAACGTACCGGTGGCAACAAATTGTAGGGCTGCCATCACCTTCATCTTGGGGGTCAGCGCAGTAGGATAACTGTGTCGTGGTTGGAGGTGTGGTGCCAGCAGGTTTGTCAGGTCCTCAATTAACTGTTGGGTGAATCTGTAACGGCGTATGCAGTCACGTTCCCTCATGGCACCCAAGTCTGGCATTGGTCGGGGGAGAGGCGGTGCCCTGCAGAAATTTGGAAGGAATAACGAAGATTGAGTACATTACAACACCAATGTCAATGAACTGAGCACATGTTCAACAGCTAATACACATTGCTAAATACAGAGTCTGGTCTGTGCAATACATCCAGGACACGTATGCCAGCCAGGTGATACTCCTACGAAGAGCCAGCTCCAAACGTTGATTGTCAAGGTCTACATGACATGCCATGAATCTAGCTGTGGGCCAGTGTAAGTGAACAGCCAGACACATTACAGGAGTGACATACATCCACATAACTGCATTCGAAGGATGTTATCTCATTCAGACAGCTTGCGGCAAGCTAGACGCACAGGTCACATGTCATTTAAAAAGTACAGATCACACACATTGCCATGAAGGCGTACATATCAAAACTGATAACACAGGCATTGAGACAACGCAGATATGTCCTCAGGTCAAAATACCATGTTCGATGCATATAGACACACGTTACGTGGGATTCCACATGTGGCATGGTGTGCGTAATTGTGTGCCATGCCCATCTACACACAGACACATGTTGGATGCAGCAACAGCAGATGCAGTTGACGGAACACCAACAGCAAGCTCATGGGAACACATGACACACACATGACATAGTCACATCGTGGCACGCTGGTAGTTAGATGTCAGGTGTAATTATCCGTGTACCTGGCATCAGGGGACAGTTGCGGGAGTTGGGGACTGTGCCATACCAGTGATGCAGTGCTTGACACGTTTGTACTACATGCAGACATGTGCAAAGTGTGAAGGGGAAGTGTGCAACATAGTGCCCCATCACACATGACATGTGTACACAGGTCACCACACATCTATTGTGCTAAAACATGAGGAGACATGTGCCACATCACTGCCTGACACACCTAGTCCCTGCACATGAAGGACCGCACTGACAATGACTTGATGTACAGCCTTGTGCGAGTCTGACACCTCCATTCCTTTCGTGTGCGCCTCCTATCACCAGTGTAAGCTGTGAAACGCACCTTACACACGATCTGAGGGCGTGTGTACGGTCGTATCACTATATTGGGTTTGGTTAGGAGTACGCGTGTGTGTGCGGACCGTACACACGTACGTGTACGACCAGTGTGTACACGTACGTGTACTACGGTAGTACACGTACGTGTTCACACTGGTCCTATCCCCATAGTAGTGTTGCCGTAGGTGTACACCATAGTGATACGGCCCGTACATGCATGTGTACGGGTCGTATCACTATGGCGTACACCTACGCCAACACTACTATAGGGATACGACCCCTACACACATGTGTACGGGCCGTATCACTATGGCGTACACCTACGGCAACACTACTATAGGGATACGACCCGTACACGCGTGTGTACGGGTCATATCACTATGGCGTACACCTACGCCAACACTACTATAGGGATATGACCCATACACACGCGTGTACGGGCCGTATCACTATAGTAGTGGTGCCCTAGGGGTACGTGTGAAACGCACTGTACCTGTGTGGGGATTTGAAAATTACAATGGGGACACATAAGGGACAAGTATTAGGGCCTAAATGCATGCTGGTTGTCATGGATACCGAGTTTCAAGATCAAATTTTTCCATCATGTGGGCTGGAAAAAGCAGTTGGCCACATTATACATTGTTGAAAAGTGGTTGTTGACTTGACATGCTGCTGCAAATTTGAAAGATGCTAATGCTGTCACTGTTGTATGTTTAAAGGGATTGGAGGAAACATAGGATGCAAATGAGTCTGACCAATCACTCTGTACTCCTGTAAATGAAATAGGCCAGCAAGGCAGATATAAGTCAGGCAGAACCCATGAGAGGGCACTTGCCTGCACAACATGTCAGTCGACACCACTGCTGCTGTCTTGGCACCATGACAAGGTCTGTGGAGAGGGCCCAGCCATTCACACAGGAAGAGAATGAGGCGTTGCTGGACGTCATCCTCCCACAGTACCCCAGCCTGTATGGTAGACCAGGGGAGCAGGTGAGTGCTGACTCCACTACCTTTGACTGTGCCCCTTTTTTGTGACTGTCTCTTCTGGCATTGTGTCCAGGTGTGACAGACATGCAATGTTGTTTAGAGTGGGTCCCAGGGGGGGGGGGGATGGCTTATGTCTCTCATGCAGAGCATGATGTAGTTCATGTGTGCACTCCTCACTTGCATTGTGCTTACTGTGACATTCACTGCATGGTGCATGGCACATTCAGCATGGCTAATCCTCTTGGGCATTCTTGTTCTATAGTCCTGAGGTGAATCAGTGGTCCCCCCGGTGTGACAGGTGACTGTACCCACAGATGTGTGTGAGTTGAGTGGAGCTGTGGTGAGAGTGTCCAAATGATGTGTACGCCCCCTGGACATTGATGTGTGTGAATGTTCCTTGTCATGTGGGTGAGTGTCTATGTGGAGTGTTGCACCACAGCTGCATGGAGGAGGCAACTGCTCTACCCATCTGATGTGAGAAGTAAGCCGTGCTGTGTGTCTGACTTGCTGGGCTAGCCCCACGCCTGTGACACCCCCAAGAAAGTGGCACATGTGCAGAGTGAGGTTTGTATCCGCTGTTGCCAATGGCAGGTGAATGATCTGTGCCTGTGTGTGTCTGTGTACTCTGCTGAGGTTGCGTCAGTGGCCTGGGGCATGTGACTGCTTGGAGGTGCTGTCCATCAGCCTTGTGTTGCTTGTGATGCACAGTGTGTGCCATGATCAGGGAGTGTGTCGAACCCCTCATGCCACCTGTGTACTTTCAATGCCATGTAGTGCATTGGCGCTTGCACAGAGGCGAATGTCCCTATGACAAAGGTGCTATTAGTTGGCAGCATACTATGCCCTGTTCAACAAATCAAAGATGTTAAAATGTGTGTCTCTGTGACATGGAGCAGGTGTAGTGATGTAGTCTCACTTTGTCATCCTCACAGGTAACCGCCTACCAGAAGGGGAGAATTTGGAAGAGGGCCGTCAGGGCCGTGAATACGGTGGAGGGTCGTAGTCGGCGCCTGCCCCAAGTGAGGAAACGCTGGGAGGACATCCGGTGCTGGACCAGGAGGATCGCCCGGGTCCTGCTGAGGGACTCACCACCACGCCCCCACAACGGGCGCCGGCGCCTGACCCACCAAATGAAGCGTGTCCTGGCGGTGGTCTTCCCTGAGATGGATAGGAGGTTACAGGAGAGACAGCAGCAGGAAGGGGGTAGGTACATGTGTGTTTGTTGTGTGTCACCAGCTTTTGGAAGTGCTCAGTCACCTGGATACACTGCCAGGGTTTATATGTGCAGTGCATATCCTGTTCCCCCAATTCAACCGGTGCTGTTCTTCCTCCCTTCCACTCCTTGACATGTGTTCCCTGGTCTGTGTGTAATCACTATTGTACATGGTCATCTAGGCTGCAAGTTAATCAAGGTGCACACTGCTTTCAGCATCCGCGGTGGGGGTGGTCTATGACATGTGTTGGTACCTTGCCTGTGCCCTGTCCTGTTCACTCATTTGGGGGTCCATAATTGTTGGCACTGTCCTGAGTCTCAACATAGGAGTGTGAGGTTTCAAATAAACAGACTTGCAGCATGCATGACCGATGTAGTGGCCTCAGACATGATGTGCATGAGTGGGAGATATGCATAGTGCCGGGACGGTTGCTCCTGTTACAGTCAGATCATTCCAGGACCATGGAGCAGTGTGCTCACTACAGTCCCCTGAGACACCTTTTCCTAGGAATCATGTGTGGCATCAAACACTGTGTGTTCAGCATAGGTTGGCCTCTGTGGCATTGTTCCATGGCCTCATTTGTATTTACGTAAAGTGTGCTACATGTGTCCACTGTCCATGGTGACCCCATTAGGCTTGTGCATCCTCACACTGGCCAGTGCCTGTGTGTTTATGTACAACTATCTGTTGATGGTTGTTTGTCACAAATATGTGTGGTCAGCCTCACGAGGTGATGTTGAGTACATTTAGGAGTTCTTGATGCACATTTTAGTAATCCCAGATTAAGAGGTGTAACTACTTGCTCTGTCTCAATCACATTGTCTCAGGTAGGGGGGGTTTGTGCAGGCCAGGCCTACATGTCCAAACCTTATGTCTCCTTGCCAGATCTGACCTGTGTGTGATAATTGTCTGGACAGACACTCAACGTGCAGTGACCCAGGCATGTTGTGCAGGGTGTAATGTTTGTGCTTTGCAGCATGTGGCAAAAGTTAAAAGACATGTTTCCTGCTCATCCATTTTTGGCACCGGTGTGTGCTCCAGATGCTACGTAGTTTGGTCTGTGTGTGCTGACATCTGTGTGGACATTCTTGGTTCCCAAGAGGGTGTCTCCTCAGTGCAGGTGCTCCTTATTCCGACACAATTGCAGGGCCATTAGCTAATTCATTGTCCTGTGTCTGGACATGTGTGCCACTCCACATGACAGGTAGTGGGTCAGATGTGTTGCCAACTGAGTCATCATGGTACGGATGGCCATGTGACAGGTGGCATGATTCAAGTTGTTAGTCAAGATGTCTTGTACCTTGGCACTGACTACACTTGTCAACATGTCCCAATAGTTTATATGCTTGACTTTGATTTTTTGTTGTGAAGGACAATAATGTGCCTGCATGACAGATGTCTCCCAAGGAAGTGCACAAGAAACCACCTTTACACTTTTATGGGACACGCTGGCACATTTAAAACAAAGGCACAGTTCTGTAATAAAATTGATTAGAGATTATACATATACATGTTCCCACAGTGTGGTTGCATTTGGGTTAGTCCTCGGTTGTTGCTGATACCAACTTACGGGTGTCAAGTCATCCAGACCACCGTGGTACCTGATACCACATTTCTTCTTAACAGTGGCTTATTTGCATTAGGCTGGCAGCTCATACAATGACTGTGTAAAAGTAGTTTTTTGTGCACCTCCTTGTGTGACTTCTGTTATTCAGGCACATGTGTGTTCTGTTCCAAAAGTGGCACATTCACACATTCCAAACATGTTGATTGTGTAAAGTGTTGTGATTCCCAAGGGATCACAATGTATTTCTTTAGGGTTTACAAAGTACTCAAAGGTCTCTGAGTGTGGGGACACCTTCAGCATTGGCGTCTGTTATTTGGCCTTGGGTGCACCAATACTGTTTCTTTCACAGTTAACAAGAGGTGGCATGCCTTCATAGTCTGGCTGTGCTCCACTGTTCACAGACACTAGCTTCTCAGTATAATTGGATATCGAGTTATTTGCTGTTGTGTCCTGATGTTAATTTTTTCAGGTGGCATGGTGGGTGAACCAAGTGGGGAGTGCATGGCTTACATATGTGCGGAGTATTCTAGATGTTACTCATGATGCATTTCCTGATATGCACTGTGACCTATTTTGTTTGGACTCATGTGTCAGATGTACACAGGTGACTGATTATTTCATGTCTCTTCACCTTGCACACAGCATCATCGGGGGACACTGAGGGAGACACCTGAACGGACCTGGAGGAGGGATCGAGCACCGGTGCCACCACTGCTGGGGAGTCGGCAGAATCAAGTGGCACGGAGGGTGAGGGGAGTCAGGCGGAGGACCTGTCTAGTACCAACACCAACTACGACACTGACGGGTCCGAGGCTGAGCTCCCTGAGGGGGCGGAGGCTGCTCCAACAGCTGGCAGCAGCACTACAACTGTCACCGCCCCCTCCATTCCCATCACCGCCCTCCCAGTTGCTCGGGTCCCTTCTGTCAGTGTAGGGCAATAACGTGTCTCCTTTGTGCCAGGCACCGCACCCCCTGCCCCTGTCTCCCCTGCTTCCCTCACTGCCGAGTCTGTGGACATTCAGCGGCAGTTGCAGGTTGGGCAGACATCGATCCTGACTGTCCTCCATGGACAAACCAGACTGCTGACACAGATGGTGTCGTACATGGAGGGCATGTCATCAGCGATGTCTGACCAATGGATGTTGTTGAGGTCCATGGACTCGTCACTGATGGCAGCAGTGAGTCTCCTGCAGCGCTTTGTCCCCCCCTACCCCTGTACCATCCACACTTCCCACTCCCATGCCTGTCCCAAGCACACACAGACATTCCCAGCCACGCACCCCACCAGACCCAGCAGCACACCAACAGGGAAGGGCAAGCGCACACCTCCTGTCACCCACACTCAGGGGGAAGAAGGCACACCCACTGGGTCTAGGGCACACAGGCAGACACGCAGCCACAGTCCAAGTCCGCATGCCTCACTCCCCAGTCCCTCCAATGTCACTTCCCTCGGCTCCCCTGCCCCACAGTCTGAGAGGAGACATACTTGGCTGTGCTGGGCCTCAGCCCCACTGGTTCACCATCACGCAAACGGGCAAGGCACTCCACGGGTAGGGGAGTTGAGTCCCCCCCCCTGTCCACCACCTCCCCCAGTAGCGCTGCAACCCATCCCTCCGCCCCCCCCCTCCTTGGGGCCTGTGGTTCCTTCTGGTGCAGGGGAGACGCTGGACAAGCTTGCGGACGTGTGCAGAGCCATCCAAACCTCCACCTTTGGCGCTGCCCCACCCCCTGTGGTGGAGTCGTCCGTCCCTGCACCCACAACATCTACCCTTCCCCCTCCTGTCCCTGCGGTGCCTGCTACTTCCCCACATGATGCTCCCCCCCGTCGCTGAACCAGAGGTTTAGTATGTGCAGGCAAGCTCAGGGAGACGCGTGGACATGTGTCTCCCCCCAGGACTTCGCATCTGGACTGGCCTATGGCCTTTGTAAATATTGTCCTTTTATACCTTTTAATTTAATGCTGAATAAATCATTTTGTTTTTCCTTTGACCACGATTGGTTTTCAGGTGTTGATGTTGGTGCTGATGCTCCATGAGTTGGGGTGGAGATCATGTGTTAGGTGTCTGGGAAATATTGTAGTCTGCTGCTCATGGGGTGGACCCTGGTATCTGTGTGCCATCACAAGGTCTCTGAATAGAATGTTTGGTCGTGTATGCTCTTTGTGTTTGGAGACATTGTCCCAAGGAGTGTTCCTTCCTCTGTGGCACCTGACATCTTCCCTGCAGGGAGTTGCACAATTGTAGTGCTGACCTGTGTCTACATTTCCTTTGTGGGTGACGGATCCCTTCAACTATGGCCATGCCTGCGCATCAATGTCTCCGGCTGCATCGTCTGTGCCATCCTTGGTAGTCACTGTCCTTGTGTACAGAGTATGTTGCCATGCCTTCATGTAGAAATTGTCCCTTTTCCGCACTATCATGTGTGTACTCCCAGCCTGGCACACATATGGTACTTGTTCTGCAGGGTATTTGTTCACCTGACTCACAATTGTGGGCATTGTATCTGTGGGAAGTCCACCCTATTCCTTCCATGGGAGACAACAACTTGGTGGCTGTCCCAGCACCTGTACATTCCTATCAGTCCTGGAATGTGCGTGACAGTGTGTGTTCCCTTTGGCTCTCTTAGTTTAGTAGGCTTTAACATAACTATACAGTCTTGTGACATGATCTCAGTGTGTGTATTGTGCTGCATCCGCCAGGGGTGGGTATGCATGTGTCATTTGTCCTCACACCCACATGTGGTGTATCATGCAGTGGGGGAAAGACATACATCCTCATGGGAGTGGGACACTGCTGTCAGTGATGTGTTGTTATGTCACTCTCAACATAGTCGCACATTGGGGATGCATTCATACACCCATGGAGTTGTGGTCATCTGAGGATGATGTACACACCCCCATGTCGCTGTCCACTGCTGGTAGTGCTATGCACCCACTCCTCATATGTATGTCCACTGCTGGGAGTCCTCTGCACCCACCCCTCATATGCCTGGACACTGCTGGGAGTCCTCTGCACCCACCCCTCATATGTCTGGACATTGCTGGGAATCCTCTGCACCCACCCCTCATACGTCTCTGTCCACTGCTGGGAGTCCTCTGCACCCACCCCTCATATGTCTGTCCACTGCTGGGAATACTCTGCACCCACCCCTCATATGTCTGTCCACTGCTGGGAATACTCTGCACCAACCCCTCATACGTCTCTGTCCACTGCTGGTAGTGATATGCACCCACTCCTCATATGTCTGGACACTGCTGGGAGTCCTCTGCACCCACCCCTCATATGTCTGTCCACTGCTGGGAGTCCTCTGCAGCCACCCACCCCCTTGGTGCAGTACACTGCTGTCCTGGGTATACACCCCCCCCCAAATTTACTGCTAATATGCTGCACCAGGCCGTAGTCCGACATTTGTGGCGTGTGTACGCCTTGTATCCATAATGTACTGGTGCCGTAGGGGTACGGGTGAGACGGACCGTACCCCTGCATTCATAGGGTGTGTACGGTCCGTACCACGGTGCCCCTACATCACCACTACAATGGTGGTACGGACCGTACCCACGCTCTGGGGGCCGTGTGTACGGTCCGTACCACGCATACCCCTATGTCACCACTACAATGGTGGTACGGACCGTACCCACACTCTGGGGGGTGTGGGTACGGTCCGTACCACACGTACCCCTATGTCACCACTACAATGGTGGTACGGCCCGTACCCACACCCCCCAGAGCGTGGGTACGGTCCGTACCACCATTGTAGTGGTGACGTAGGGGTACGCGTGGTACGGCCCGTACCCATGCCCTCAGAGCGTGGGTACGGGCCGTACCACCATTGTAGTGGTGACGGGTACGCGTCCACGTCCACTTCCGTTGTGGCGGTACGTGGGATTGGTGGACACGCTCCCCCGAAGTGACCAGACCATGGAGGTAATTTATGTGCAGGATATATATGTTTTACATTGGGTGGGGGATATGTTTCCTGCCCCTCGCCCCCTCCCCCCTTTGCCCCTGGGTGTTGTTCTGACCTTTTGCGGCGTCTGCGTTGGTTTCTGTGCACCAGGTCGTAGGCTAGGAGAGCCGGGATAACACGTAGGATGGGGTCCATGGCTGTCCGTCGCGTACCGGTGCTCCTTCTTTGCGTCGTAAAAAATGAGCGGTGCGGAGTGACGTGGGCACGGATCGTACTTGCTGGTCTGTAAAACGCTGCCTGACTCCGTCCGGACGTCACGTACGCGATGTCCCGGATCGGAATTGTGGGCATTTTTTAGCCGGTCGGTGTTTTGTACGACTCGTACGGAAATGGTATTTCTGTAGGAATTGTACTTGCGGGTTTGTAAGGTGGTTTTCCCGGGTGCGAGTCGGACGGAGAATACACTCCGTACGACCATTCGTACCCGGGTTTTACAGGATCGAATCGGCACCTTAGTATTATTATTAATATAATTTCTTTAAAAATCCATCACAATTTTGATTTAATAATTTTGAAAGTGTATGCGTGAGTGTATATATAGATATATATCCAAAGAATTTCCAAGTTCTCCGGTATAGCAAAACAACACGGGCACAGACTCCAATTGATGTGTGGCTTTAATTTAAAAAGACATGGTCCATATGACGCATTTCGGCCGCCGACCTGCAGCCTTGAACACATGATATATATATATATATATATACACACACACACATAGACATGTATATATATGCCTACATGTTAGAAATTATTAAAACGGTATTGATGAATTTTAAAAAAATTACATTACTAACAATAATAAATATTAAAATCAACAAACGTTAACAAAACACACATCACACTTAATTAAAATGAAAAACTAATATTAAAAATCAAAGTATTAAAAAATAACAATCAAAAATAAATAACACTAGCAAAAATGTTGGACTTCAAAGGAGTAGAATTGACTACTCTAACTCAAAGTAACCAAATTAAGTAAAGTGTTGACTTTTGAAAGGGTTAGATTCACGTGTCCCATTCTAATGTAAGCAACAGTAGGGTAAGTGTTGGCCTTTGGAAGGGCTAGATTTACCATTCCTACTCCAATCCGAGCAACAGTAGGGAAAGTGTTGGACATTGGAGGGGGTACAATTTACTATTCCCACTGAAATGTATGCAAAATCAGGGAACGTTTTGGACTTTGCAGGGGTAAGATTTACTATTCCAACTCCAATCTAAGCAACAGACCCGGTCGGACCTCCCGATCGGACCTCCATGGCATCGCAGCAACCACCAGGGATCTGTGACCCTGGAGGTGGCATGGCAGTCCCCAGCAAGCATATTATGAATTTCATCACTGCCAGCTGTCTCATGGCGGTTACGCATGAAACTGCTGCCGGTGAGGCAACTAAGGGGGTACTACAGGGCCTCCTGGTGTCTAAGGCCATGGGGATGCATGCAGGGGGCAGTTGGTGTGCACCCCTGTCAGCATGCATGCCCAGTTCCTGCATGGCATGGACTTTATAGTCCATGCCGTGCAGGAACTTTCTTTGGCGTACCCATTGCAGTGCCTTTTTCAAAGGCACCGCTGTGGAAACGCCAAAGGACTGCCCGCCAGATAACGGGGAAACTGGTAATCTGGCAGGCAGATGACGGTTGAGATTGGCAGTGCGGGAACAGGACGGTGGTGTGCTGACCCACTCCCGCACTGCCAAACTCATAATCCGGCCCTTAGTAAACATGGTAGACAGTTATATAGTTAAGTAATTTAAAACAAAACAAAAATTAAAAATGTAAAATAAAGTTTAGTAATACATGTTTTAAAAAAAAATATATATATTCCTATGGGGTGTTATTTTAATTCCTGGCCTCCAATGTTTTCTAATGTGATGTGTTGCAGTACAATCAGTTAGCCATATGTGAAGCTTGACACATAAAGGGAAATGCTTACAAATAGTCTAACCACTGGCAATCACTGGGGGTAGCACTGCAACCCATCGTTTTTTTTAAACTGTGCCACTTTAGATAGAGGTTCACACTATGCAAATCAATGCTGACCCTGCTTCTCATGAGAACAGTCTATCCCAAGCAGGTGGCCAAGGTCCATTCCAGAAAGGAACTCAAGCAACCCATTGCCAGTTTTAGCTTTACTGGGCCTTACCACAGCGAGCAAGGGACCCACATCTGGGTTTACCCTTAGCCTAATTAATGTCTTCAGAAGCTTTAGAATTGTATACGGTGAATTTCTAGTGTTGTAATCTTTTGTGGGGAGTTTATTTTCTACTAGCATATCCCTTCATCACCCCTTCATAATTCTCACGGAACTAATTTTTGAGTAATTCCTCCGTGGTGAACATCTCCGTATAGAAGAAATAGGAGATGTGGAGTCGTAGACTGTAGGTTTGTGAATTGAATTTTGTAGTATGTGAGTAGCACTACTGTAATGCCACTTTAAATATTACAAAAGGGAGTTTGTGAATAAAGACCTACATGTGCATCACTGTAGAGGTTCATACAAATGTAGGGAGGCTGTTCCTGAAGTGGGATATGTCAGGGAAAGGAGTGTTGGAAAACCTGTTGATTCCGGGGAGTCTTCCTCTTTGGAAGATAAAGCCCTCTCACTCCCAAATAGGTGTCATGCTTCATCACTGGACTTTTGCTCCTCGTGGGGCAGGTGCTGCAATGCCCCACAGGCACCTCTAGAGGGCTCTTTCTCAGAGATCTTCACTTTTGCTGTTTTGATGAGTGCAGGGATGTGGAAGTAGGATAGTGGGTTAAAACTACCTACGGTCTACTATATACTCTTTATTCTGGTAGCATCCTTGGTAGGGATAAAAACAGTGATGTGAGTACTATCATAAGGAAACGTATGAATCGTGATAGTCCCACAGTGTTTGATACTGGGGTTTCTTTAAATTTAGGTCGACATGTTTCATGATTTTGTGGTCCCTACGGGATCCAATAGCATGTTTTTCAGGACCAGATTATAAAAACCTTTACCCTACACTCCACTGGGATATGCTTCTAAGGATTAGGAAAACTAGTTATGGATTCACTATACCTATGTGTATGCTGAATCTGAATCTTTAAATCCAACCTATGTAAAGACGAAAAAGGGGAGAAAAAGTGTATAATCTGTATATGTAGGAGATTTCCTTCAGGCATATAGGTTCATACTCCATGTAAATAGTGTTACTTTTCACATACCATTAAATTGAATACTATGTGTAGTGAGTGCTCTGATGTAGCTACCTCATGAATTAATTAAAAACACACAGTGAATCAGGCCAGTGGTGCAACATTTAAAAACATGCCCGTTGAAAGTAGGACTAACATAAACATATAAACAGACACATTTTCCTCAGCCTCGTGGGTTTTATGGCTCCACTTAAAGTATGGTAGAGATCTTATTCATCTGGTGTATTGTCATTGCCCCTTAGATTGAGGCAGAAGACCGTGTCCTAGCTGTGGTATCTGCATAAAAGAAATCAATAAAAGAAATCTAAGAACAGTATCGCAGATAAGTTAAGAGGAATGCCAGTAAGGAGTGGGCCGTATTGTTTTTAGTATTGATACTCACTTCGTCCTACGCGGATTAGCGTCCAGGACCTATCCGCTCTGCCTTTCTGTAGGTGAAGTTCCAGGAGGTGAGTGGCGGTTTTTATCTGTTAGCTTATGGCCGTCAGGTGTGTCTGAGTTCGGCTTGTTCCGCATGAGATGCGTGAGGCATCTACAAAATGCGGCAGACACCTTTGAATGCTCTAGTGTCAGTCTACTGTTGATGCAGTAGTCAATTAAAGGCGAATAAAAGTGGTCAAGAAAGTTTCTTAAGCTCACTGACTTGTAGTAAATCTCCTGTAGTTTATCTATCACTGTCCCTGTCCCAGTGGGAATATGGGGTTGGGGTCTCACATATTATCATGAATGTTTTGTGTTCTGTATGTGAATAGCCAACTGAGTGTTTATATGTATCCCCCACATTAATTTTTGAGTCTTATTCATATCCTTATCTGAGCTTAATAGTAGATAAACTAAGATTGGATGTGTGGCTCTGTAAAAAAAGGTGGCTCTGTGATTGGCGGAAATTGAAGTTATCTCCAGTGGCCATCTTAATAGTGTGTCTCATGTCATTTTGTAGCTAACAACCTACATGTTTTGGTGGGATCTGGCCCCTGACTATGGAGTGGGGTTTTGCTTCTCCATTGTTTTTCAATATCACGAGGTAGGTTAGATAGTATTTCCGACTCAGTGGAGAGATTAGAGTGACTATCTGTATTACTAGTCCCTTGGCCCTTGTATTATGCCCTCTTCCTTTGCTTAATTTGAGGACACGCATGGGAGTAAATGTGCTAGATATGTTTATCGTCATGGGTCTTGCACTGTTCTAAGTCATAGTTCTCTTGTGTCTTGTCAGTCAAGGACCTTGGAAGCTCTTTTGGAAGGGGGGGTTTCTGGGGAGGGCAGTTTGCAATCTGTTATTCCCTGACCAGGTGTGCCACTGGATCTCATCATGAAGCCCATCAATGTGGGTTTTTAGAAGGAAGAACCATCATCGTTCCATGTTAAGCAATGCTCGTTCATTATCTTCAAAAATAGTCCAATGTGTATTATCAGGTGTATGGTTGGACACCACATACTGTGCCGACATCTTCATCATACTGTGCTTGCGTTGCACATTACTTCGATGTGCCATTATCCTTGTTTTTATGGGTCTTGTAGTCTTCCCTACATATCGTAGGGTACAAGGATAGGTGATTAGGTAGACACAATTCTTAGTATTGCAACTTGTGTGCCTTTCTGTGTCCATGTGTGTGTTGAGTCCAGGTTAATCTCTTTAATGTTTTTTGTGAATAGGCACACAGCGCATGATCCACACAGATAATGTTCCCTTACTGGCGGAAGGCCCCAGAGAGTGGGTTGTTGTATCTAGAGTGTCACTCAGGGTCTCATGTGAACCAAAAGATCTTTCAAATTCTGAGGCCTTTGAAATGCAAAGCATGGGCATGGAATAAAAAGAGACTCCGCCTGGATGTTATAAGATGTTGGTGCGAAAGTCATTACACATATGATCATCGCCTCGTAGACTCTCTCAGTGGGAGCTAGTAAAGCTTCACAGTGGTTCATTTGAGCCCTTTTACATGCCTGGGAAACTATTTTCTTGAGATAGTGTCGAGTGACCAAGATGGTCTTCAATTTTGTGGCGTGTTTGTCAAATTCCTGTACTGTTCCACACTTGCGACGGAGGCAGAGGAATTGGCCCAATGGTAAATTGTCAAGCAAAGCTTCTGGGTCATGACTTTTTGTATAAAAGTAGCCTATTCTGATCAGCGTTTTTCTTTAAACTTGTCGTAAGTAACCTCCCTCCTTCTCATGTGATCAGAAGATCAAGTAATGCTTTCTCAGAGATCGTGTTTGTGACTTTCAGGTAAGGATTCAGAGTATCACCCACATTCATAAATAACCAAATGCGTCTGCCGCCGCCGTGCCAAAAGATGAGAATGTTGTCAATAAATCGACGCCAGAGTACAATGTTGGCATTGTATGGGTTGAAGTTTGTTCAAATGTGTTGCCTCTCAAAATCAGCTATATAGAGACAGGCTACACTTGGAGCAAAGGTACTCCCCATTGAAGTACTTCTTACGTAATGATACAGTTGTTTTTTTAATTGAAAGAAGTTTGCCGGGGTGGCGTAACTAGTAGAGTCTCATATGTTGCAGATATTTACCCAGCTGCAATGTTTACAACTTTAGAATTAGAACAAATGTCCGTATGCCCTAAGTAGTGTAGTGCCCCACTCAGATGATTTGACTGAAGTCAATTTTCCTAATCTCTAGCTACTTAAACCTGTAACCCCTTTAAAAATACCTTTTGTTGTTGGGAAAACATTTCGAGCATGCTGCTTGTTTTCCCCAGCAGAGCGTATTTGCATAAAGCATCCGATCTGATAAATAATTCAAATAACCCATTCAGTAAAATATCAATTCTGGCAACTACGGTACAATGTGGAATCCCAAAGACTAGGTGGAAAACAAAAGATAAATGAAATAGACTTTGGAACAATATTGAAGATAAGTGTGATAAGCATTTGTTCAATGCCTTGCCTACAGACAGCTGTTGCTGACTATTGCCGATGATCCATTGTCTATAATATACAGAGTTGTTTTTGGATTAGTCACTTGCTCATGATTGGATGGATTTCCTTTCTATTTTTGTGGCTGTCAAGCCAAATATTGTTTTAGGTCAATTATATTTAGAAGACTGCAACCTTTCACTACTAAATAGATGGAACAGGGTTTTTAGTTAATTTTTCAGAACTCTATGAGAGGGTATTGCTTGTCGTCTAGCTTCTGTTCATTTACCACTACCCTGAAATTGAACGCCAAAGATTTGAAGTTTGGGGCTTTTAGATTTCTCAAAATAATGGAGGACTTAATGTAGTCATGTGTACTTCTTTTATTGTAGACCCTCTATTTCCTCCTTTAAAAAAAAATTTGATGGTTAGGTCAAATCAAAAATTTTAAACCCCCTAAATTCAGGGATTGAGTGTTTGCATTAGTAGACTTCATGTATATATTCAGGTTATTTGCTAATCTTTGTCTCTTCACAAGTTTGCACCAGTCTGGACTGTACCCCCTCGGAAAAGAAAATATGGACAGGTAAGTGATTCTGTAACTCCAATCTTCTAATATTTTCCTATTCTGTTTATCATTTTATTCAACAACCGTCCACCCCCTGGTTTAGTTCCTAACCTGGTTAACTTCACCTTTTAAGACTTTTTGTTATTACGTTTATATAACAAAAACATAGTATGTTAGGCTCTTTAACAACACAGGACAATGTCTTCTTAGTTTCCCTTCTTTTTTAAAGGAAGTGGCAATTTTCTTTAGTGTTCAGTAACCTTTAGGTAATCAGTATGTCTTTCTAGGTAATGTATGTGGTCAACAACCTGACAGCCAACAACCTAAAAAATAAAAATGTACACAACGTAAAAGGGAAAACACTGACTTTATATTTAGTATCTCACCCCAGGATTTGGGTTTAGGGACCTTGGGTGACTGTGTCGTAGCCTACCCGCTTCCCTTCCCCTGCCCTACATCTCCACTAGATGAAACACTCACCCAGCTGGCTGTGCCGTGCACCTCCAGGAGTGTGGTGGGAGAAATGTGCCCCTCTGGTCCTTGAAGAGCGCTAGAGGTGCTGCAGCCACTAGCAGAGCCTCACTTCCTTCATCTGTGGAGTCTTCTGTGGGTCCTGAGGTCGTCTCCCAGTTCTTCCACTTCTATGGCCGTGTTGGGTCCTCTCTGGCTTTTGGGTTCCTATATGCTCCTCTCTCCTCCTTCTTCCTGGCCTTCATTTCCTTGAAGTCCTCCTCCGGTTTTCCCTCTTCTGGGTTTAAATCCTGAAGGGAAAGAAGCAGGAGTCTTTTTTATTATTTCCACCCTTTCTTTCTTGCTGTCCTTCCTTTCTCTTTATTTCTTTATTTTTCTCCCTAGGTTGCCGGAGATCACATTATGAGTCCGGGAGAGATGATAGGTAGGTCGTCCATCTTGTCGCACACCCTCAAATATCCTACTCATCCATTGCTCTCCTATCCCTCCATCTTCGGGACATTCGGAAAGCTTCCCTTGGGATGAATTCTGCCCATTGTTTACCATTGGCTTTGTGGTCTGTAGCTCACATTTGCTTACTTTCTATTTGCTGGCTCTATTTGTTTCAGGCTGCCCAGCTCAAGTTCGTCACTTCCATTACCCAAATTCCTGCACCCACCCATCAGGAACTCTGGGGTTCTATCCAGATCCTTCAATAGAAACATTGGGAAATCACTTGCAATGACGATCATTTAATGTCCTGGATGGTATTTTATTCCTTTTCAATACATAACTTGAACAGTTAACGTAAGAAGAAAAACACTTTAAAATGTTTTTTGCAGCTGCCCTAATGGCCCCTGACTGATAGCTTAAGTAAACAAAGACAGAAAGGCAATTTAAAATTAATACAGGTTATTTCATATGAAGTTCTACTTAAGAATAATGCGGAGGCCTTTACAGAATCTTAAAACATGAAGAGAGAAAGCTGGCATTTTTCTCTGGGAAATGTGGCAACCCTACCAATACTCCAGTCATTTCTGTGCTGCCTCTTTCCCTCTAGGAGGAGCAGTGTTCTGTCGAGGATGCTGTCCTTCAGGGAGCCCCAATGCCCCCAGTCACTCATTTTAGGTACCTAGCAGGCTGGACCGAAGAGAAACAAATAACATATTTTGTTTCCTTTTAGTCCTGGATCTGTGCTGTCTCAACTCAGAGTATGGTGCACACTGCGGCTGCTTTAGAGAGGCACGCTGCACAGACATGCTGAGGAGGCCCTCTTTATGTAGAGAAGACTGGGGTCTTACCGCACCGTGAGGGCGGCTGGGGTGTACGTTACGCCCTTGCTGTGACTGCACTCTACACCACTGCAATCTACTCTGCACTACTCTTCTCTACGCCACTGCACTCTACACCACTGTACTTTATGCCACTTCACTCTAGGCCACTCTACTCCACTCTATGACACTCCACGCTACGACACTACACTCTTCGATACTCCGCTCTATTACATTAGACTCTACTCCACTCTATGCGAGTCCATTCTACAACGCTCTAATCCACTCTGAAACACTACTCCACTCTACGACGCTCTTCACAACTTCCTCTATGCCACTCCATGCCACTTTACTCCAATCTATTTTACGACACACTACCACTTCACTCAGCTACTTTACTCTGTGCCACTTCACTCTATGATACGCTATGCCACTCCACTCTGCTCTACGCCACTCAACTCTACAGCACTCCACTCTATACCATTCCACTCTCCTACACTATTTCACTCTATAACAATCTAGTCCAGTCTACACCACTCTACTCTGCAACACTCTACTCCACTCAAAGCAACACCCCCTATGCCACTTCACCCTGCTCTACACCACTCCACAGCACTTTATGCCATTCCACTCTACGCCACTCTACGCCACTCTGAGTAGTGCCTCCCGTCAGCCCTGCATAGATATGCCCACCTGTCCTACATTGTGATCCCAGGCAACCAAGGCCTCAAAGTTCATGCATGCCATTTTGTATTTTCTTCCTGGCTGGGAATGAAGCCTGTTGTCACCAAAACCTTTATTCTCACAGGAATGCCAAAGAAATTTGCAGTTCCTGACACCCCTCCTTACGTTCCTTAGCTCTGCAGAGTATTGAGGATGCTACATTGCTCCACATGTGTGAAATTGGGCCAACCTCAAGATCTCACATAAGCGCCACTATTTTCCCATCATGGGACTCCTCTATCATCCCTGCAGCTTGTCTGGATTTGGTTTGGGGAAAGTACGAGTAGGAGGTGTCTGGTTTATGTTTTTGCAGATCTCACTTGATCTTTCGGAGCTGTCCAGTGCACCGCAGAGAGATTTGTTTTCAGAAGTAAAAGTGAAGTTGATTCTGAGAATTTTTTATCCAGTCTTTGATATAAGAGGTTTGGAAGTTTGATGATGCCAAGAAATAAGTCTAGTGAGTTAAGCATGAGAAAGATAATATTTACCATTCCAAAACAGTTAGACAGCCTGTCAGTCTCTTGATGGCATCGTTGATGAGACAGAGGTACAGCTGGTTGTCATCTAAGGTTTAATGACATAATAGGCTCATCCAATACCTCCACGATCATGGTTGGGCTGGAATTTCTTATTGGAGGTTCAAAAGCTGAGACCTGGAGGAAGGACAGAGCCTCTGACCGAAAGGGAAGATAGGGGCTCTCCTGTACTGAGAAGGCAAGGGAGAGTAGACGCTGATAGTGAAAGAAGATACAAACCTTCTCACCAGGGTGCCTGCCATCTGAAAAATATGTAAGTATGTGCAACTAATCAATCATCTAATTTAACAGTTACTTGGGAATTAGTAGTGTGGCTTTAATTGATGGAATCATTTGAATCTTCATGTAGACCAAACATTTAGGTGCCGATTCCGATCCGTTAAAAAAAATTACCGTACGACTCGTATCCGTATTTTTTTACGTACGAATCGTACAAGTCCCGTACAACCGGTGAAGTACGATTCGTACGTTAAGAAATACATACGAATCGTATCGGGAAAAGGTCTACGAGACATCCCCGGACAGTTTTACGTACAAGTCGTAAAACTGAAGTCCGAGCGCACAAGTCCGGTCCGTACCGGCGTTCCGAATACACAAGCGTATGGAAAACGTCCCGTACAGAGCGAACTTTGTACGACCCCTACCCGGGTACACTTGTGCCTGGGGTACGAGTCGTATGGCCCCCCCAGCCTCCCCCCGCGTATGTCCGCACCGTACCCCCCCACCCGCATATGTCCGCACCGTACCCCCCCACCCGCGTATGTCCACACCGTACCCCAGGCGTACCCCAATCCTCGCGTATGTACGCACTGTACATACGCGAGGATTGGGGTACACCTGGGGTACGGTGTGGACATACGTGGGTGGGGGGTACGGTGCGGACATATGCGGGTGGGGGGGTACGGTGCAGACATACGCACCATACATATGCACTGTTGGCCTATGTACGGTGCGTACCCCAACAGCGCGTATGTACGCAGCATACATATGCAATGTTGGGGTACGCACCGTACATGATGATACGTACTGTGTGGTTGATGGCGTGTACGTCGCGTACCGGGCCCCTTTTTCGTCGTGCATCGCAGCGTACTTACCTTTTCCGGCACTTTTTGGCTCCCGTAAAAAAATAGCCATGAGGAGTGCTGTAGGTACGAATCGTACTTGCTGGTCCGTAAAACGTTGCCTGACTCAGTGAGGACGTCGCATACGCGCTGTCCAGGATCAGAATAGTAGGTATTTTTTAGCCGTACGGTGTTTTTTACGATTCGTACATAAATGGTATTTCTGTACGAATCGTACTTGCTGGTTTGTAAGGTGGATTTCCTGGGTACGAGTCGTACGGAGAATACGCTCCGTACGACCATTCGTACCCGGGTTTTACAGGATCGGAATCGGCACCTTAGTCTTTTTGAGCAGTTATGCAAGGATGTTATCAGCTGAGTTTTGCAGCGTGTCCTTCTTATGAAAACCTATAAAAGGATGGACATATAGCCAATTCTCCAACGTCCCTTACTTCGTTGGGCCATCAGGGAAATTTGGAGATGGTAGTGGTGTAGTAATCATTGCTGTGGCCAAGCAATAGTCCCCTATATTTAAATCGGGTGGACAGAGCATTATGTTAGCAGGGAGGAAATCCCGTTGCAATGGAGTTCCCTCTCTGCCTACAGATAAATTAGGCTCTAAATCTCTTTGCACATTTTACAGTAGCCTGTCTTATACTATGGGCCTTATTACGACCTTTGCATCCGTGGTGGGGAGAATGGCAGTCTTGCGGTGGCAGTATGCATCGGCTCACAATGAGAGCCTGAAGGCAATGCCGCCGAACTGCAGTGCCTGCACTGTAGTGCACGCACTGTTGCCATGCACCATGCCATGCATGGCACACAGTGTGTGCATGACAGTGCAGGCATGTGGGGAACTTAAGCACCCAGTGCCCTATTTGGGGCCCCTTCCCTACGTTTCCACCGACCTTTTCAAGGCAGGGTTCCCGTCATGAAAAGGTCGACGGAAATGCAGGTTGTGGTTAGCAGGGCAGTGCCGGCATCGGCACCACCTCCATTCCCCACCACTTTCACCACTGCCGTCGCGAGAGCCAGATCCTGCCGGTAGCGGGGTCATGTAGCGGTCGGACCACCATGGTCGTAATCGAGCGGTCTGACCGCCAAGGAGGCAGCGGTCAGACTGCCACCACAAGTACAGCGGTCTTCGGAGCGCCTACTCGTACTCAGGCCCTATGTGTTCTCCAGTTTTAAAATAATGACTTACAAGTGCACAGTGCTTTCGGTCGCAGGACGTGACATCGCAGCACAATAAATATATGTCACTATTCCCCACTGTGCAAATCAGGATTCTGTTCTGTAACTGGTTACACACAGACATCTGAGGTATCACATTAACCAATTGAGTTTATATAACGTAACAGAGTGCATTTCTCACTGATTACTTTAATTTGCATTTATTTTTAATTTAAGTAGTGTGTGGTATACTTTATGATCTACCTGAACGTGAAAGGCCAGCACAATATCTGCAGAACACTTTCTTCTTTTTAGCCACCTCGCTGGCCCCGCCCTCAAACTGAATGACTCTGCCCCCCCCCCCCCCCCCCCCCCATTGGCACTCTGGATTAGTTCCTATACTTTTTAATTGCCCTTCCTCTTCTGATGTTACCCAATATGATATGCCCTGTACAAGTTCTAGGTTCTGTTCCGTTTATCTTCCTAGCCGTCTAGGCTGAGACACCCAACCACCGGAGCTGGGGCAAATAGCATCTCTTGAAACTGGAAGGGTTTAAATCACTACTGCCTCACTTGCTGCCTACCACGACACATATGTGTACTGCGCATCTCTGTCGCAGTAAATATGTCTATTTTTCCCCTGAATGCCTCACTAGTCGAAGAGGTTTTCTTTGACACAGGTCTGTCTTTTCCATTGAACTGTGCAATTTTCCACAACTGACAACCTCGGCTTAATGTGTTAACCACTGTTGTACAACGTAGGACTAAGGTTTCTCCTGTGCTACGTTTCCGTTTGAAATGTTGAATGCTAAAAAAGATGATGCATATACATAAATAGAGAAATAAATAAAACCTGTCCCTGCAGAGTCGTGTTACAGTTCTGAATCGGAGGCCTTTGCTGCATCGGAGAACGCGGAGTTTTCCTCTCACAGCGTAAACACCGGCGCGCGCCGCTCACCAGGGAGAAGACACTTGACAGCGAGCAGGTCTCACCGGAGCGATGTTTGCATTATTTCTACGTCTTTGATGCCACGCTCTGCGGCCTTTTCCCAAATCCACCGATGAGCATTGTTCTTGATTTAATTAAAACATTCAAATGTCTTCATCATTAATTTAACAGCTTCTGGAAATGATAGTCTGAACAAGCAAACATCCACTGATGTTCTGGTTCAACTGAGGCTGTTACATTAGTAAAGTTTCATAAACATCCCCATCATTTATTCATGCTTCTTGCATAAATCAACAACGCGAACTTCCATTAGGTAGGAGACAAGTCCATCCTCGTGCACTCCGTGATGCTGGCTGCGCCAAGTACTTCCGGTGCCACATGTGAGCTCCCTGCATTGATAGAGGTACAGCCAGACTCCTCGCGTCCCTTCATGCCATTCTGTAATGACAGCCCATTGTCCTATTAACATAGTAATGACCTTGCAGGAATCTAGATGGACACTTTAGCTTTAAAAAAATACATATTTTTAAACGCCTCAGGCATGATTAATTATGGTACTGTGTTGTATGCCGGGTGTTGCCTTATTTTATCCCCCATAACTTTTTTATATCACTCATGTGCAATGTGATTTGTTTTTTAATATTCTCTTGTACTTTTATTGTTGCTTTATATCAACCGAATAAAGAAATTGACTTGAATTGACAGCCTTGTTTTAATTCTGTTTATTATATTAATTAACCCCCATGCACAATGGGTATAGGAGGAGCGGAAATATAAAACTCATTAGGTAAAGAAATAAGGAATGTAAAATGGGCCCGTTTTAGGGTATTAGGACCTACATTTGACCTACATTTGACATCTACTTTAAATATATGAATTCAGCAATGGGAGGGATGACAAGCGCGAAAGGATGCCAGATAGGGTCTTCATGTAACTGAGAGGATGGCAACTCTAGTTTTAAGTTCAGTGAATTATTCTTTGTTTTCTTTCAGCAGATCTATACTTACACAGGATAAGTCACACCATGTAATTGCGAGGTGTGTGGAGAGAGTCCTGGGATCGGTGTCTCCTCTGGCTGGAACCCTCTTCTCTTTCACTTGCTCTCCTCTCACTCCTCTCCCAGGCCAGTGTCCCTTTGTTTCAGAGCTGCTGATCGGTGTCTCCTAGGGAACTGTATGCAGGGGCAGGTGAAGCCCTTTGAAGTACGTCAGATACCTGGCTGATGCTATAAGGCCTTTGGTTATACAGCCCATAGGGAGCACTGATTCAGGAAGTCTTTAGCCAAGAGTAGAGCTGCAAAAAGTGGCAAAGTCCTGGTCCTTACAACTCTGCAAATATTTGTAAGTGTTGCCACCTTCACAAACCGCAAAATAGGCTAACTTTAGAAAATAGGTGGAAATAAATTGGGCCCTTTGATGCAGCTGTAATGTTTCCACTGTTGTGTAGGGCCGCATGGGTGACACTCGGCTGCCACTTACTATTGCCTTCAGCGGTGTGGCACTCCTCTTCCCCACTGTTGGAAGTCCCCGTGAGGGAGGGACCTCCGGCAAAGGGGGAAAAAGAGGTGAACTGATGAGCTGCTGCCATTGTATTTTCCTCCAGCCATTCATAGGCCGGCAGTCGTCAGTGACGGTAGGGAAAGACAGTACCCTGCAGCCTCTCCATGTTGGACAGAGCGTTTGGCAATGGACGGAAATGCAAAATCACACCTAGTTCATTCCTTCACATAGCATGAAGTTCCTTTACATCAAGGGTATAGGGTTTCAGTTTGTTCATATAATGGGCCAAATGTACGACCATTTGATTTTGCCAGTTTCTAAATGCGATTTTTTGCGGCTCGCAATTAGAGACTTACAAAATCAAATGTACTAATGTATTTGGGACACATTTAGCCATTTGATTCCTAAATGGGTTACAAATGGAACTGCCTCATCAACATTCACTAGTCAGGTCGCAATTTGCGACCCATTGGGAATGGCTCCAATCACAGGGATGGTGGCCTGCTAGGGTCACCATGTTTGTGATTGCTGTTTAAATAATGTGCTGTGGCAACAAATGATGAACAAAATGCTAAATGAATCAAACATTCACCCCCAGTCAAGAGATCTGAGTTAAATCCATATTTCTTTTGCTCACCATGTCACCCCAGTTTGGACCCAGCTAGATGCAAATCAGTCTTGACCCTGCGCCTCATGGGAACAGTCCAGCCCGAACTCCAAGTTGGGTCCCCCCTGAAACGGAAGCAAGCATTCTGAGACTGGTTTCGGGGTAACCCCCCTCATCAGCCAAGCTAGCTTGAATCCAGTGTTCCCATGGGGAGCAGGTTCAAGACTGATTTGCATATCGCTGGGTTTAAACTGGAATGGCACGGGGAGCAAAAAATGGATGGATTTAGGCCCAGATCTCTGTACTGGGGTGAATGTTTGACATTGCACAACATTCTGTCCATCAATTGTTCTTTTTGCATTTGTCACCCCAAGTGTGACGGATATGCCCAGAAGTGGGTCCCATGCTCTCCATGCCACTGGAGTGAAGCTAGACTAGCTAATGAGGGATGATACCCCGAACCCAGTCCCAGGATATTTGTTTCAGGTCCAGGGAGGACCTGGCCTGGCAGTCCGGGCTGGACTGTTCCCATGAGGAACAGGATCAAGACTGATTTGCATATGGCTGGATTTAAATTAGAATGGCATGGGGAGCAAAAACAAAGGATTTAGGCCTAGATCTTTGTTCTGGGGTGAATTTTGACATTGTTCAACATTCTGTCCATCAATTGTTCTTTTTGCTTTTTAAATAAAGCAATATTTTTTATTTTGTAATGCAGCCCATTTTTCTTACACTTCAGAACCAGCCATGTGGAAATCAGTCTTGACCCTGTTCCTCATGGCAACAGTCCAGCCTGAACTGCTATACCCTGCCAACTAAGGGCGAACAAAGCAAACACAGGGTTATGACTGATTTGCATATGGCTGGGTCTGACCTGGGGTGGTGAAGTGAGATAAAGAACGATGATGTCTGAAAAGTTTCAGCGCTCAGTCCATTATCTCATTGTGTTTGCTTTGTTCGCCCTAAGTTGGCAGGGTATGCCGAGAAGTGGGACCCTTGCTACTGGATTCAAGCTAGCCTGGCTGATGAGGGGTGTTACACTGAAACAGATCCCCGGATGCTTGTTTCCGGACCAGGGAAGACCTGGCTTGGCAGTTTGGGCTGGACTGTTCCCATGAGGAACAGGGTCATGACTGATTTGCACATGGCTCGGTCTGACCTGGGGTGGCAAAGTGAGCTAAAGAACTATGATGGATTCAACCCAGATCTGTGATCCAAAAAGGCAGCAGGTCCAGGGATCCTGGGTCTAGATATTCATTCCTAAGATATCGAAGAAACTTAACTCAAAGCCCTGGACCATTCCAGCTTTACAATAACAAGTTAAGATATATGTATGAATCCTGTGTTCCTTCTTTCCGAACAAATAATAAGTAAGCCAAGGGTAAATCCTTATTATGACGTAATATGGTGGTCCCAATATATTTATGTCGAGGAAACAGATGTTTTCATTTTTTTGTGTTCATTCACCGTTCAGTTAGTCCATTCCACACTTAGTTTTATTATAAAAGAGTTTTTTATTTGAGAATTGAAAGGACAGCCGACACGTGTTTCGCCCTTTTTGGCAGATAAGGCCAGGGCTTTCTCAAGGCTAAACAGGTTCAATGGTCTTGCACTCAAATGCCGATCATATGCAGTTCAGTACATTTCAAAGTGTTAACATCCAATTTCTGCTGCGGTGGTCTCCCCAGTAGATACAGAGCGGATTCTCGTGCCGATCAGCCGCATATGAGTGGTGGTTTTGATGCTGTAACAGATTCTCATGTGTTGCACCCATCCACCTCTCAAATAAGCCGCTGCTCTGTGTTCTGGTTGCTGTGATTGCTTTCCGTTTGGTGATGCTGGCTGCTTCTAGGTTGGAGAATGTGCCTGACCTTCTTTGGAGCAGCTATTGCCATTTGTTGCTGCTCTCCTGCTCCCCCGTGCTGTTCGCCTGTGTTGTTGCTCTGCCTGACCTCTCCTGCGATGCTGGCCCTGCACATTCTCCAACCTAGAAGCAGCCAGCATCACCAAAGCCCTGGCCTTACCTGCCAAAAAGGGCGAAACACGTGTCGGCTGTCCTTTCAATTCTCAAATAAAAAACTCTTTTATAATCAAACTAAGTGTGGAATGGACTAACTGAACGGTGAATGAACACAAAAAAATGAAAACATCTGTTTCCTCGAAATAAATATATTGGGATCACCATATTACGTCATAATAAGGATTTACCCTTGGCTTACTAATTATTTGTTCGGAAAGAAGGAACACAGGACTCCTACATATATCTCAACCCAGATCTGTGACTGGGGGTGAGTGTCTGAAAAGTAAGGGCAGACAGAGAACCCCGCTCCGCCAGCAGAGTGTGCGGTGATTTGCCTACTCCACGCTCTGCTGAGACGCAGAGTATAGGGCAAAACTCCGACTCCACAGCGGAGCAGAGTTGGCCAGGCCCCCCTGCTAAATTGCCTCCCCGCCTCCAACCTCCAATAATAAATACTTAAAAGTAATTTAAAAAGAAATAAGGTCACTTACCTGTACTGCAGAGTCCCTGAGCTGTCCTCCTCCTTGCCGTACATCTTGCGAGAACTGAGGAGGGCAGCCCGGGGATGCCACAGTACAGGTAAGTGACTTTATTTCTTTTTAAATTACTTTTAAAGTATTTGTTATTAGGGGGGTTGGAGGCGGGTGGCGGAGCAGAGCAGAGTTCCACCGAGTTTTTTCCCAACTCCGTGGACCTCCGCGTAGCGGCACTACGCCAGCTCCACCCATGGTTACTAAAATGTTTCAGCACTCCGTCCATCATCTCCTTGTGTTTGATCTGATTTACAAAGGTAACTTACACTTTTGAGTAAGTTTGCTACTTTTCCATAACTCTGAGTGTGAGTTACTACTAGAAAAAACAGTAGAAATTCCTGTACTACACATGGCCAACCAGTGGTACTGCAACATCCTCCCACAGAAAATAATGGAGGTATGGACCTGAAATAAAACCCCACAAGAAATAATGCTAAATGGAGTGAAGTTGTTTTAAATAGCTAAAAATATAAATAAATATGAATTAATATTAAAAATGTATATAAATAGTGCATATTTATTATTTAATTATAAAGTATTTTAATAAACTATCTTGAATTTTAAAAATAATGTAACACATTTTAAGAAAGAATAATTACATGAATTGAAATTAATTCTATCCTTTACTTATAATAATTATTAATGCACATTAAAATATTTTTTTCTTTAGTTGAGAATTCAGAATAAAAAATGAAAATTTAATTTGATATATTTCCATTAATTAAAGTTTTAATTCACAGTTCACTTAATAGTGCTGTTTGTAGTCAATAAATGGGATGTCATTAATGATTTCTGGGCCGTTGGTCAGGTCTGCATTCTCGGACCACTTCTAAAGATTTAGAGGGTGATCAGGAATTTGGCGGTTCTACAGCGGACGGTGCAACATGCCATCTGCTGCAGGACTGCCAAACCTGTGGTGTGACCGCCTCCCAGATTAGGAGTTCAGACCGGGTCTGGCGGGCAGTTGTGCGGTGCCTGACAGCGGTGGTCAGTTAGGCTCATAGAAGAGCCTAACATGCAGACTGCCATTCTCAGAGCGGCAACTGCATGGTGTGGCATAGATGCCAATTTGGGCCCCCTTAGTTGCCTCACCACCATCCTTTTCATGTCGGGCTCACCACCATGAAAAGGGTGGTGGTGAGGCATCTCGGAATATGCTTGGTGGTGCTGCTGTGGCACCGCCAGCATATTTCTGCCTTTGACCGCTGTGCAAATTGAAATTAATTCTATCCTTTACTTATAATAATTATAATAATTATTAATGCACATTAAAATATTTTTTTCTTTAGTTGAGAATTCAGAATAAAAAATGAAAATTTAATTTGATATATTTCCATTAATTAAAGTTTTAATTCACAGTTCACTTAATAGTGCTGTTTGTAGTCAATAAATGGGATGTCATTAATGATTTCTGGGCCGTTGGTCAGGTCTGCATTCTCGGACCACTTCTAAAGATTTAGAGGGTGATCATGAATTTGGCGGTTCTACAGCGGACGGTGCAACATGCCATCTGCTGCAGGACTGCCAAACCTGTGGTGTGACCGCCTCCCAGATTAGGAGTTCAGACCGGGTCTGGCGGGCAGTTGTGCGGTGCCTGACAGCGGTGGTCAGTTAGGCTCATAGAAGAGCCTAACATGCAGACTGCCATTCTCAGAGCGGCAACTGCATGGTGTGGCATAGATGCCAATTTGGGCCCCCTTAGTTGCCTCACCACCATCCTTTTCATGTCGGGCTCACCACCATGAAAAGGGTGGTGGTGAGGCATCTCGGAATATGCTTGGTGGTGCTGCTGTGGCACCGCCAGCATATTTCTGCCTTTGACCGCTGTGCAAATGCTGCGGGATTCTGTATCCCTGTCAGACAAAGCAGTCCTGTGGCGGTCCAACAGCCGCAGTCGTAATACTGTGGGTGGCCCCGCAGTGCACTGGTGGTCGGACTGCCATCATGGTATCTGCTGTCCTATGGACCGCCACACTCAGAATCAGGCCCCAGGTTGATCATGGGTGGTATCTGCATGTGTGTGATACTGTAGGCATGAGAGTGAGACCTCAGACCTCGGTCCTAGGTTGACACTCTCCCCGCAACGATCACAACTCCACCACTCCCCCCGACAACCTCACCAACCTCGGACTGAAGCAGCTGGTCAACATGCCGACGCACAAAGCTGGACACATCCTCGACCCTATCATTGCGGGTGGGACAAACATCCACTTCAGCCACACCACCCAGCCCCCCTGGACGGACCACCATTGAGTCCATTTCACCTTCAACACCTCCACCGCATCCAAGCCCCGCCCGCACCAGCCTTGAAGGAACTGGAGCAAGGTCTCAGAGGAACTCCTCAACACCACCCTCCTCCAAGCCCCCCACAGCGCCTCAACCGACACCAACTCCGCAGCCAGGGAGTTACACCCGCTGAAGGCCGCCTGGTTCACCACAGAACTACTAGAATCCAGATGCTCCTACAGACGCCTAGAGAAAACCTGGCAAAACCAGAAAACCACAGAAGCACTGAACAACCACAGGAGCACCCTCAAGGAATACCACAAGCGCATAAGAGACACCAAACGGACCTTCATAAGAGACAAAGTCCAGACCAATGCAACCAACGCCAAGTAACTGTACAACGTCATACAGCAATTCGCTAAACTCCCCAGCGAAGCCACAGACGTCACACCTTCCCAAGAACTCTGTGACAAGCTCAGCTCCTACTTCGACCTGAAGATCAAGACCCTCTAAGACAACTTCAATGAACAGACGCCTGACACCACCTCCCTCCCCCTCACGGGCGACAAACCTTCCATCATGACCTGGACTCCTGCCACCACAGAACTCATCACCACGACCATGAAGAAAACCCACTCAGGAGCCCCAACGGACCCCTGCCCACCCCACATATTCCACAGGGTCGCAGCTGCCATCGCACCCGAACTAGGACGGATCATCAGTGCCTCCTTCATGTCCGGCATCTTCCCAGACAACTGGAAGCGGGCAGAGATTAAACCCCTCCACAAGAAACCTACGGCCGACCCAACGGACCTGAAAAACTACCGGCCCATCTCTCTCCTCCCTTTCGCGGCCAAAGTCACTGAGAGACATGTGAACGCCCAACCAACCGCTTTCATAGGGGAGAAATCCATCCTGGACGCCTCCCAGTCTGGATTCCGCAGCAACCACAACACCGATGACATCCGCATGCTACTCGACCAGGGACCCACAGCGGCCCTCATCCTTCTGGACATCTCAGCAGCCTTCGACACCCTTTCACATCGCACGCTCGCAGCCACAATCCACGTTGCAGGCATACAAGGAGCTGCCCTCGACTGGATCTAATCCTTTGTCTCCGGCCGAACCCAGAGGATCAGACTACCTCCCTTCCTCTCCGAACCCACCAACATCAACTGCGGAGTGTCCCAGGGATCATCGCTCAGCCCCACGCTCTTCAACATCTACATGGACCCCCTCGCCGCCATCGTCAGACAGCATGGGCTCAACATCGTATCCTACGCCGAGGACACCCAGCTCATCCTCTCACTCACAAAGAACCCCAAAGACACCAGACTCTGTTTCCAGGAAGGAATGAAGAACGTGGCAGCCTGGATGATGGACATCTGTTTGAAGCTCAACTCCAAGAAGACCAAGGTCGTCATTCTCAGACCCTGCACCTCCACTTGGGACCACACCTGGTGGACCGCTGCCCTTGGGAGCCCACCCACCCCCACAGACTACACACGGAACCTTGGCATCATTCTCGACTCCTCCCTCTCCATAAACCGCCAGATCAACGCCGTCGCCTCCACCAGTTTAAACTGCCTGCGCATCCTCGAAGATCTTCAAATGGATCCTCCCGACTGCAGGAAAACCGCCACCCACACACTCATAACCAGCAGACTGGACTAAGGAAACGCCCTATACGCCGGTATCAACAGGTCACTTCTACACAAATTACAAACCATCCAGAACGCCACAGCCAGACTCATTCTCGGGACACCTTGTCATGAATACATCACCCAACACCTACGAGACCTCCATTGGCTACCCGTCGAGAAGAGGGTCACCTTCAAACTCCTCACCCAAATCACTCAACAACACCGGACCCAAATACCTCAACGAGAGATTATCCTTCCACGTACCCAAGAGAAACCTCCGCTCTGCCTACCTCGCCCTGGGAGAAGTCCCCCGCATCCGCAGAAACAGAACAGGCGGGAGAGCCTTCTCCCATATCGCAGCCAAGACCTGGAACGAGCTCCCTGCGAACAACAGACGCTCGCCGAACCTGCACACGTTCAGGAAGGACCTTAAGACCTGGCTCTTCGACTGAACAGGAGCTGCCCCCCACCTCCCCCCTAGCGCATTGAGACCCTCATGGGTGAGTAGTGTGCTCTACAAACCCTCTGATTGATTGATTGATACCTTTACCACATAACTTTTACCCCATATTACCTTTATCCCGCAGCCTTTAATCTGTAAGTAAATTTACACTGCATGCCTTTACTTCCCATATATGGCTTACCCCTTATGCCTTTACCCCACATGCTGGAGCATGGTACATTTTTTTTAAATCGTATTTTATTGTAAGTATTGATAAGTATTTAAATATTTAAAATGTGGTATGCAAGGGCTATACATGGGGAAATGAAAAAAATAAATCACTATGTAAGTTGGATTTTAAGGAACAAGATGAAAGAGTTATAGGGCAAATGGGATGGGAGTATTTTAATAATCTGGTATTTTGATTTATTGCATTTACAAATAACTAATTTTACATTTAAAATAAAAAATAAGAATAAAAAGGAAGAAGTCTATAGAAATATAATTTTAAGGTGCAGGGTGTGAGGGTCATAGGGGAAATGGGTGGGGGAGTATTTTAAGAATCTGGTATTTTCAAGTAATGAATTTTTTCATTTAGAATTACATTTATTATGAAATAAAAAGGAGGGTAGGGGTGTTTATCCCCACTGTAAAAAGGGAAAATTTTATATAAATATACGTTTAAGGAACAAGTATAGGGGAAATGTACTGGGAGTATTTTAATGTGCAGGTATTTAACTTATAAAACTAACAATTAATTTGCGATTTTAATAGAAAACCAACCAATATAAAAAAGGAAAATGTTATCGAACAATAATTAGAAGGAGTGGAATGTGAGGATGTGAGGATTACAAGGGAAATAGATCAGGAGTACTTTAACATTCAGGCATTTTAAATTAATTAATTTAAATATATAGTAGAACAGTTTATTATGAAATAAAAAAAGGGGGCAGTTACCCCCATCCTAAGAAGGAAAATTAATATGTAAATTGAAATTTAAGGAACAGTATGCTAGGCTTATAGGCTTATAGGGGAAGTGGGTGCAGAGTATTTTTAATTACCAAGTATTTTAATTTATAGAATTAACAATTAATGAAATTAATGAAATTAAAATTTAGCATAACAAGGTGGGTTGCCTGAGTGTACCATCCCAATATAAAAAAGGAAAATTCTACAGAAAAATTATTTAAAGAATCAGGATGTGACAGTTATTGAGCAACAGGTGTGGTGTATTTTAATGCTCAGATATTTTAAAGTAATTACTTTTGATATTTAATATGAAATAATAAAGAGAGTGTGACCATCTCATGAAATCACAACACCAGCCAATATGAGTTGAAGTGTTCTAAAGATTCCTTAAACAATTATTGCAATCCTATTTGTTATATAGAATGCTGTCAATTTCAGAGTAATCTGTATTTCCCACGTGTCCTCCGTTTTTTAAGGAGGTTTACATGATAAATTTTCCCTTGCCTTGACCTGTGGGGCTCCGCTACTCGAGAGGTGTGAGAAGCTGACCTGGTATATGATGTACACTAATGTAAGTGGACACATTGCACCAGTCCAGACAACCCTTATGGTTATTTAATAGCTAAATGGTAGCTTCGGAAAGCAGCCTTCAGGCTTAGTCCAGAAGGAGTGTAAAGCAGCTTGTTTTACCAGAATGCAATCTTATAGTATATATTAAGTGAAAAACAACCACACAAAGTATTTATAAAAATATGTATTTATTATATAATACTCTCTAACACATAGAAATATCTCCTACCCAGAGATATGCATAATGCACACAATACTTTAGCAAAGAAACACGGTTAATAGCACAAAATACACAGTGGATCGAGGGGGGGACCAAACCATATACTGATAAAGTGGTATAAGAGCCACGACACGGGTCAATACAATGTCGAGAGGAGGTAGAAATGCTGGCGACCCAAGGAACCACCCAAGGTGAGTACATAGGAACCCCACGGAGAGCATGTGCAGTGTGGGAACACGACCGCGTGCTCCGTACAACTCTACGTGTAAGTCGATGTTGGATTTTTGAAGATCAAGGACCCTTCCCAGCAGACCCTGAAGAAACTCAGTGGAAGACAGAAGGTTGGAGAGCCACCCTACCCATGGATACACTAGTACCCACGTTACTTAAACCAGCGAAACCGGGTGCATACGTGTGAAGTGGTGTCTGAAACCGCCATTGAACCCAATGGAGGACTTCAGGAAAGTGCCGCTGCAGCTGAAGGAGAAAGTGTCCGGTTGAATCCAAAGGTGGATTCTAGATGAGAGGTGCCTGCAAGCAGAGGGGACAGAGTCTATATCATTCAGGAGTGACCAGGAGACTTGAAAGACGAATGCCCTCCGATGTTGGGTGTTGCAGGATGGATGACAATGACCGTGACTCTGCAGCTGTGAGGACCAGGTGATGCTGAGGAGGACCATGAGCTATGCACGAGCTGTCCCACGAAGGATGTCGAGTGCTGAGGGGTAGGTGTCTGGAGGGAGCACCAACAAGCCTTGGAAAATGCAACCAATGCAGGAATTGGAGAAGGAGCAATGTCGGGACCAGCAAGGTCCAGGGGACTTACCAAAAGCAGGGGAGTCAGGGCAGTCCCCAAGCAATCAGAAGAGCCCAAAAGAAACACGTGTGACCCTCAAGTGGATCCACAGGCCGGAGGCATGTGAGTCGTGAGAGAACCTCAAGCAGCTCACCAAAAGATGCAAGCCACAGTGCACAACAATGCGGTGTGGCTGAAGATTCTGGTCTCTGGAGATACTCAAGGTAGGGGCTACTTGAAGATCTTCTTGGAAGCAATCCAACAAGCCTTTGCAACTGCAAGTTGATGCGGTGCACAGGGGTTCAGTTTTTGCAACCCCCATGAGGGATACTGGCCTCAAACTTGGTGAGAGGGCAGGGCAGCGGGAGCTGTGGAAAACCACCACCTGTGTTGCAGAACCTTACGGAGTCTGGTGGAGCTCATGATCAGCAGACCGGTTGACTTAGTTGCGGTGCCTGCGAATGCAGGGGAGTGACTCCTTCATTCCAAGGGAGATTCCTTCAAGTGTCTTTGATGCTTCACAGGCTTTGGAAGGTTCCTGTATGATGCACAGGCATAGACAATGCAGCAGTCTGGAAGGGAGATGAAGTCAGGCCCAAACGAAGTCCAGCAAAGTCCAGAGTGCCCCGACGGTATAAGAAGAAGTGGTGTCTGATCTGAATCTTATCCCACGATGTATCTAGGGACCTACACCCAGGTAAGCCCTAAGTATCCTAGGGAAAGGGTTAGGATGATTCAGGGGACCCTCCCAGGGGAGGGTCTGGACAGAGGGGAAGTAACTCCTATGTATTTTGTCCAGTTTCGCACCAGAGTGGGAGCCAACGGCTGCCAGGACTGGTTTGAACTGGACTAAGCATAGGACTGATTGGCGCTCGTAAGCGCACCCACCCTGCCCCAATACACTAAATCCTGTCTGGGAGGTGGGCATACCTCCCTGTGACAGGATGCCTATTGTTCTGGCTTCGCCTGCTCCAGCTGCGCTCAGCAACAGGAGAGCAGGATCATGTCTCTGGTCGGCAGCAACCATTTTGTGCTGTCTGGGTCAAGAAGGCTGGTACCGGGAACACTTAGAGATGAACGAAGGGCTCTTCCAGTGCTTGGAATCATGTCTCCCATCCCGTTTACGTTTGATACCAAACATGATAGGATTCGTTGCAGCCTTTTTCGAGATGGTCATCGTGTAATTATGCGGTGCCCCTCTATATGGTATATGGCGACTTCACTGACAATCCAGTAGAATGGACTCCGTAAGCTGTAGGGGTGTCCTGCTCATGCAGGGGCACCCTCTCACTTAGAACCAAGCACCCTGCCTTCAGGATTGCAAAGGCCTGCTATGGGGTGACTTATAGGTTTTAAGTGCAATGACCCTAGATATAGGAAACCTATATCTTTAGTAAGCGGTAAGGGGAGGACAGTGGCAGTGTCTCCCTACCCCGCTTGGTGCCAGGTATCATTTCATTAGAGCGGCTGCTACGCAAGGCTTCCCCTTGCTGCCGGACTCTTTCAGAAAAACCTTAGTGCAGGCCCTTGTTTTGAGTCGGATCGACTACTGCAATGGCCTGCTTCTCTCTGCCAATGAGGGAGTGTTGGCCAGACTCCAGGTAATACAAAACACGGCGGCTCGCCTGGTCCTTCATGCCCCTCCAAGAACAGCATCTAAGCCACTCTTAGAGAAACTACACTGGCTCTCAATCCATCAAAGGACAAAATTTAAAATATGCTGTCTGATCCACAAGAGCATAAATGGACAAGGTCCCTCCTACCTGGAAAAGAAATTCATCCCTTATATTCCTTCCAGGTCGCTCAGATCCAGTAATGGACATCTGCTGGTAGTGCCACGTGCCAAGAAGGCTAGACACGGAGGCAAAGCTCTATCAGTGGTGGGACCCACATTGTGGAATAGTCTCCCTCTAACTCTTCGATTATGTTCTGAACACCTGAAATTCAGAAAACAACTTAAGACGCTGCTGTTTAAAAATGAGATTTAGTCTCAGCCCTCTCTCCTTCTGCAATAAATGATGGATAATCCGGCCCTAAAGCGCAGAGATACTCCAGTTGGAGTCGATTCAAGCGCTATATAAACCCATAAATAAATAAAGTGGTGCCAGCACCAGCTTACACAGGCTGCAATGGCAGGCTTGTAGTTCCATTTTGAATGGTCTCCTATGGGTGGCATAATACATGCTTCAGCCCATGGGAGACCTCTGGGGTACCTATGTACCATATACTAGGGACTTATAAGGGTATCCCAGCATCCAATCTGTGATTTACCTAAGTACTGAAGACAACAATTTAGGGAGAAAGCAGATAGACTGGGGCCTGATTAGCAGGATGCCAGTCAGACTAGTCAAATATAGCTTAGCACCAGCAAAAAGTGGGGCTAACCATAGGAGCAGATCCTACTTTCCTACAGAAGTAACAGGGTAATTTTTCTGTGGATGGCACAGGCCTTGCCATTTAGCTAAGGGCTGATTACGAGTTCCCCAAACACGTAGTGGAGGTCCCTAGACCGCCAGACTGGCAGTCCACCCGCTGGATTAAGATTACGGCTACGGCGGTGGGACTGCCACAGGCCCACTGCAACCACCAGGGATCGTGGATCCCATAGCGGTGGTGCAGTGGTGAGAGGCTCTAATATGCCGGTAGTGCTGCTGTGGCACCACCGAGCATATTTGAAGTTTCCTCACCGCTACAGTTTCATGGCAGTGAGGTCACCATGAAAACTGTGATGGTAAGGAAACAAAGGGGGCCCTACAGGGCCCCCAGTTTCCTGAGGACTACAGGGTGCCTGCAGGGGGCCACAGGGTGTTCCCCCTGTATGCATTCATTCCCTTTCCTGCACGGCATGGACTGCAGAGTCCATGCCATGCAGGAACAGCCTTTGGCGCTCCCATTGCGGTGCTTTTTTAATGGGCATCGCCATAGGACAACAAAACACTGCCCATCAGACACGAGGAAATTTGTAATCCGGCAGGCGGTGTCAGTACACTTTTGGCGGTGTGGGAGCAGGGCGCTGGCATGGCGGCCCGCTCCCACACCGCTAACGTCATAATTAGGCCCTAAGAGTTTATGATCAGTGGTAGGTAACAAAATAAGTACCTGATCTACTTCCCCAAACTCCTGGGTCTTAGTTTGTCATACCACCCTTTCTTTTTCTCTTGTGCCTTGTCTAAATTCTCTGGTACCTTGTCACATAATGAGGTTACCATTGGTTTGAGTTTCACAGCATACCTTAACAAAGGCCGTCCTTCTTCCTCCTCCTCCTTCTCCTACTTCTAATGCTCAGCTGCCAGATCCAGGAGTGTTCTGTGCTGACTTCCAAAGACCAGTTTGAAATGAGAGAATTTTGTGAGCCCCTGGGCATGAAATTTGATGACAAACAAAATTAGGGGTATTTTTTTCTCCCAGTCTTTCGCTGACTCAGCATAGAATTCCACAATAGGGATTTGATTGTTTGGCTATAAGGTTCCACCAAACGATTACTTTGAGTGTAACAGTATCTTGCAAATTTGAGACATTATTTTAGACATGAAGGGAATACCTTGGTCTATTAATAACTGTTTTGGGAACCCCACTCATGGGGGTGAGTGCTTGCAATGTTCAACACTCCGTCCATCATATCCTTTGGTTTTGCTTTGTTCGCCGTAAGTTGGCAGGGTATGCTCAGACGTGAGTCCCTTGCTCACTTTGCCACTGGATTCAAGCAAGCCTGGCTGAAGACGGCTGAAATGCCAGAAACCGGTCCTAGGAAGCTTGTTTCCGGTCCAGGGAAGACATGGCTTGGCAGTTCGGGCTGGACTGTTCCCATGAGGCACAGGGTCAGACTGATTTGCATATGGCCATGTCTGAACTGGGGTGGCAGAGTGGGCTAAAGATCGGTGATGGATTAAACCCAGATCAGTTGACTGGGGGTGAGTGCTTGCAATGTTCAACACTCCGTCCATCATTTCCTTTGGTTTTGCTTTGTTCGCCGTAAGTTGGCAGGGTTGCTCAGACGTGAGTCCCTTGCTCACTTTGCCACTGGATTCAAGCAAGCCTGGCTGAAGACGGCTGAAATGCCAGAAACCGGTCCTAGGAAGCTTGTTTCCGGTCCAGGGAAGACATGGCTTGGCAGTTCGGGCTGGACTGTTCCCATGAGGCACAGGGTCAGACTGATTTGCATATGGCCATGTCTGAACTGGGGTGGCAGAGTGGGCTAAAGAACGGTGATGGATTAAACCCAGATCAGTTGACTGGGGGTGAGTGCTTGCAATGTTCAACACTCCGTCCATCATTTCCTTTGGTTTTGCTTTGTGTGCCGTAAGTTGGCAGGGCATGCTCAGACGTGAGTCCCTTGCTCACTTTGCCACTGGATTCAAGCAAGCCTGGCTGAAGACGGCTGAAATGCCAGACACCGGTCCTAGGAAGCTTGTTTCCGGTCCAGGGAAGACATGGCTTGGCAGTTCGGGCTGGACTGTTCCCATGAGGCACAGGGTCAGACTGATTTGCATATGGCCATGTCTGAACTGGGGTGGCAGAGTGGGCTAAAGAACGGTGATGGATTAAACCCAGATCAGTTGACTGGGGGTGAGTGCTTGCAATGTTCAACACTCCGTCCATCATTTCCTTTGGTTTTGCTTTGTTCGCCGTAAGTTGGCAGGGTATGCTCAGACGTGAGTCCCTTGCTCACTTTGCCACTGGATTCAAGCAAGCCTGGCTGAAGACGGCTGAAATGCCAGATACCGGTCCTAGGAACCTTGTTTCCGGTCCAGGGAAGACATGGCTTGGCAGTTCGGGCTGGACTGTTCCCATGAGGCACAGGGTCAGACTGATTTGCATATGGCCATGTCTGAACTGGGGTGGCAGAGTGGAGTTTTACATTATACAGCTATTGTTGAAACATTCCTAGTGTTATTATTTTAGAGTGGTCTGACACCCCTAAGTCTAATACCCTCTATATAAAACTGCAAATAAATACTTATAAATGAATCAATCCTGGGCGTAGAGTATTTTGTTGTGGGCCTTATGTACACCTGAGGCAATTGTTTCTTCATGTCTGCCATTACACAAACAGTGTGAAAAGAAAAACTGCATGTCCCAAAATGCAGTGTGCTGCTGTCTGACACTCAGTGCTGGTTGATGCTGTCACATGTGACGCGTGTTCTTTTAGCAGTTACACAGCACCATGTGGGATATGATTAAGGGATTTTGCAGTTGCGTGGCTTATTTGACTCAATTGAAAGATTTGACTTTAAATAATAAGAGGGGATTTGAGGAAGTGACGTCGACATTAATATAAACAGAAAGGGTGATGTGCCGTCGACTTTTTTGTGCCAGGGAAATAAGATGAGGGCACCAAAGCGATGAACAATAACATAATAAGGATGTGGGAAACCAGTCACTTCTGGGAGGGAAGTTTGAGGTTTTATTTTTTTGAGTTCCAAACCATAGGATGTACAGTTTCACACTGCTGAACACACGGCATGCAAGGAAGTTATTAGTAGCCGCTGCAGGTAGTGCATTCCATAAAGGAGGTGTAATCAGAATGAAAACTAGACAAAGTGCCTAAGCTGCACGAGTGAATCCAGTCAAGAGGGTGTTCTTTGCCCCAATTTAACTTGAATATTGCTAACACAGACAGCTGACTCGCAGGCTACAGCCCCACAGACAGGCTAGGCAATGGTCACATAGTGACATAGCTCACAGCCGGCAGCCAGGGCGCAGTAGTGTATTTTTTTTTAAACGAGTTGTCAACCCTATGAGGAAACACACAGTGATGCACTGACAGTTACCAGGTCTAAGACTGCTGTGCAAAGTGTAAACACACATTCCCACTCACAGTATACATATAAGTTGCCCTTCAGGTACACAAGCGCCAGGAATAAGGCCGCCTGTCATGCACACCTTCAGGAGGCTGCGGCACAGCACAAACAGTAGATAGTGACACGAAAGGTTATGCACACACCTCCCACAGGGCACTTAAAAGTGGGATCCTGGCACACAGACATTATCGGAGTAGAAACATTAATGGGACCAGCCACAGAGGAGCTATACCCGGAAGAAGGGCACATACACTAACCGCTGGAGGGTACAAAACACTGGGCGGGGCATGACAGGCCTGTGGCACTAATACATGGAGCCTGCAACCGGTACACACCTGGTGCAGGGCGGTCAAATCTGTCTAAGAGATCATTCAAGCACTGTGTTTCACTACTGGGGGAGGTGATACGGGTACGTTTCCAAGTTGAAAAATCTGTGATTGTGTTTATTGAGTTATGGGTAAGAAACCTGTCCGCGTTTCTGTAACCCGCTGCACAGGACTGGCGTCACAAGAAGGCTTCTCATAAGAACCACATTTTTAGGTCTGGCTTTAGCCAAGGCCTTTTGATTTTACAAAAATCATATTTATAATATACTTGTAGGGGCTTTCACCCAGGCTTCTTCATCCACTGGTCCGTCATTGTGTCATTCATGTTTTTCTTCCACCAACTAAAGCATACAGCAAAAGGCAGTCCACTTCAGAAATTGTTTAACTTCACTGTGGGTGACAGTGTTCTGCCCTTTCTAACGATAAGGTATTGTAAAAACTACAACAAATCAAAACAAGCATTGACGAAGCCAAAGGCTGTCTTGTTTTCCGCTGCTTGCAATCTTTTTGGAGGTAAGAACTGTTGCTTGAATTTAGCACACATGGTGGATTTGGCCTTCGCCGAGTGACCCGAATCTGCGGCATTATCCATACTCATCAGATCACTGCAGTACTAGAACCAACAGCAGAGGGGTTGTGTTTCACACTACGCGGTAAGAGTCTGTGTCCCCAGAAGAGCCCCTTGTTTTGGGAGGGTGAAGCAATGCAGCGCTGGGTTTTGCAATCCCTTGTCTCTTCCCGCTCGATGTGTTGCCAGCGATTCCTCATCCAGTCTGAACTGCTTTTCTTAAAATTAACTAGCATTAAAAATGAGTGCAGTATGTCAAACAGGAACATGGCAGAGTTGCTCCGAGCACAATAACTTACTGCATGCCGATCTGCCTCCAAGATGTAAATCGACTATGCGCCCAACCAGCAGTTCTTGTTGTCCTGTCTTTGGGGTGCAACGCAGATTTAACAGGATAATTTAGGCGGGTGATTTGCGGGCGAGGAGGAGGGAGTGGAACCCGACACACTTCACCTCATCGTGCATTGCTGCTTGTGCTGTCTCTACAGCTCCAGGGCTTCTCAGACGGCTTTCTTTGGTGGAGGCCGATAAAACTGGGCAAAAATGTGAATGGAATGCTGTTTATGTGAATTGTATTTCTGCGAAAGAAGGAAGGCTGAGGCTTCTGCTTGCCCTTGGGAAAAAGCACATCTGAAAGCCGTCTGAGAAGCCGCGGGTTTGGCACTGTGCTTACTCCGGGGGAAGCAGGCTGGTCTGTGCCAAAAAACCCATTGAGTAAGGGACCAGTCCTGTCTGTCTGAAACTAACAATGTGCGCACTTCAGTTACATAAACGTGCAACACCAAGGATGGACGAGTCCTCTACATAAAACACCTGACACATTTCCGATTTAAACACGTGCATCACCACAATCTTTTCACAGTGACATACTAGTGTTCTATGCAGAACAGCAACACCATTAAACTATCACCACTCTTTCTTGACTCCCATCTATTCCTCTCAATGGGCTGAACCCCATCTCGCCCTCACCGTAGCCCTGGCGGTCAGCAGCACGGCCTCCTGGCTGGCTAGCCAGAGTCACATCCGGATCGGCTTCCATCAAAGTTTTGACTCGGGACATGAGCAGTCAGACCTGGCGGGCGGCTGCAGGTGGGTGCTCCACCGGGAGGTGCTGAGTGCCGAACCGATGGGTTCGCCCAGTGGGGACATCAACAATTCATGCTTCGAGTTCACCTCAAATTTGAAGCAGATGTTTTCCCAGCTTGGTTATGCTAACAACGAAACGTATAAATGCTTGGTTCTCATCCTAAAGCTGATCTAGTTCACCCGCATTCCAGCAATCCCATCTCCAACCGAAAGAGAGAAAGGACTAGCGTTAATACGGCAGACATTTTGAAATGGTGCTTTGAGTCAAGGAGAACGGGCACACCGCCTGAAAACGATACTACAAGAAGCTGCATGAACATATAGTAATTTGTACGAATCCAAGATTAATTAAGGAAATAAATACAACTTGTACGATGTATTTAAATTAAAATTTAAGCTGCCTCCCAAATTTTACATAAAGTCCGATAGATCACATTTTCGTGAAATACAAGTAGAGATGATTTTGTATTGCTAAATGCTAATCCATAATGTGCCTGTACATATTCGAAAATCACTCGTTTCTTAATGTTACCGGGACATGAGCAGTCAGACCTGGTGGGCGGCTGCAGGTGGGTGCTCCACCGGGAGGTGCTGAGTGCCGAACCGATGGGTTTGCCCAGTGGGGACATCAACAATTCATGCTTCGAGTTCACCTCAAATTTGAAGCAGATGTTTTCCCAGCTTGGTTATGCTAACAACGAAACGTATAAATGCTTGGTTCTCATCCTAAAGCTGATCTAGTTCACCCGCATTCCAGCAATCTCATCTCCAACCGAAAGAGAGAAAGGACTAGCGTTAATACGGCAGACATTTTGAAATGGTGCTTTGAGTCAAGGAGAACGGGCGCACCGCCTGAAAACGATACTACAAGAAGCTGCATGAACATATAGTAATTTGTACGAATCCAAGATTAATTAAGGAAATAAATACAACTTGTACGATGTATTTAAATTAAAATTTAAGCTGCCTCCCAAATTTTACATAAAGTCCGATAGATCACATTTTCGTGAAATACAATTAGAGATGATTTTGTATTGCTAAGTGCTAATCCATAATGTGCCTGTACATATTCGAAAATCACTCGTTTCTTAATGTTACCAGGGTATAAACAGATCGAGCTCCCGAGTTAGCAGTGCATGTCTTTTGTTACTGTTTCTTACCTGCAAGGACTTTAGGCACACAGAAAATTAGCGAATGGGCACAAAGGGGGGAGGGGGATGAGAAGGCATCGGTCTGCGTGAGGGATGGGGGGGAGGGAGGGGGCCAGGAAAAAAAGTAGTCTGTGCAGTAAAGGGGCCAGAAGCCGTGGAAGGACACAAATGACGACATGGTCCTCAGAAGGAGGGATTAACAAATCTACAACTAATCAGAAGGCAGCATTTAGGTCACAACCCAATGAAAAAAGATGGGCGGAGAGTGGGAGGAGCTTCCACGAAGCTTCCACACTGTAGTGTATACTGCATGTCTCAACGAGACAGCGCAAGCGCTGCCTAGGCGAGACCTAAAAAGGTTATCCTAAAAAAACATCACAAGGTCCATTAAGTGAACATTGTTCTGTCCCTGACAGTGCGCACTCACACCTAGACCCAAAGGGAACACTGACAGGGTGGTAATGGTGAGCACCTTCTCCCCAATAAGCAACAAGGTACAGAAGATAGTAAGAAGGAACGGGCAATTAATCAATGAGACAGTAACAACGGTTTCCTTGTTTACTTTCAAGGCCAATAAAAACATCAAAGATTATATCTTCAGAGCACATAAGGATGCCCTACAAGGTAGTGGCATTAGAATATATGGGGTCTCCACTCAGTGATAGGTCACTAAAGATATGGGGGATGAGTTTTCTGTGAATTTACAGCCAATACCAAGGTGATGGAAGGACAGAAGAGGACATTCACATTAGCAGCGTTCTCCAATTGTAGTACAAGAAATGTTGTGTATATGTTCAGATGCCCTTGTAATAAATTGTACATGGGGCAGACCACCCAATTGATTAAACAACGCATCGCCCAGCACAGAAGCAGAATCAGATGTAAAGTGGAAGGAGCACCTCTGGTTTTGACACTACAAGGAATTGAAGCACACTGAAAATCACCTGTAATGCCAAGTTGGTGTAGTGGTTGCATTGGACAGTCGTGGTGGAAATATGAAGGATATAATGGACAGAAAAGAGTGCAAATGGATGGACTTACTCAATAGCACACAAACTGGCATCAACGAATGATATGAGACACCTGGCATCACTCACTTGAATGTATATGTGATTTAGATTGCAACTATGCCCTCTGAATTGCTGTTTTTCTTATATGATGTAGCAAATGGTTGTCACTGACTTTGCTGATTTGGTGATGTAATTGCTGTTGATGCAACTCCTTTCTGTTTCCTTCTGTATTAATGTACTATGGTTAGTGTTTACTGGAATTGGGACTTCTGTATGTCATGGGTATTGAGAGGGCATGTATTCACATCCCCTGTATTTTATTTCACTGTTATTCCTGATTACTACAATTATTTCACACTTTAAAAAGTCTGAGATGCCAGTTAGTATTGTATGACTTTTTTAAACCTTGGTCTGGTGTCCCTTGTGAGTATGTAGACACAGTGGGCATTACAAAACACCGCAGCAGTAATAGCATACATCAGGCTCTATCCTTACGAGGGCCGTCATGTTTGACATGAAGTGGACTTACTATCCACACTTAAGATGGCAGCAGATGTCAGCGGTTTAGAGTCTGCTGACACTGCATGAAGATAAGACAGCAGCTTCTGCTGTGTCTTCCTTTCTGGAGCACGAAACTTCCATTTTCATCAGAGCAGGAGATGAGAGCGTTCAGTAAGCTCCTGTCCTGTTTCCTGAAGCAAGTTTGTACCATCCAGTATTCTGTTGTGGCTGTAAATACGTAATGTTTGAGGCCCATATCTGACAAAGGGTATACTTAATTAACAGGAGTATCCTCTTTGATGACACCAAGTAGTAGCGGAAACTGGTTGACCGCGTTCACGAACAATTGTGAGTAATTGGGTACAAACGTTAGCACCATCGCAAAGCACTCATGGTAACATGTAGTAGGATGCACTTGGACTATATGCAGTATTTCGCATTACAGTTTTAGTCTACAGGGCTTCTTGTCCTGTCACCCATAGCCACTCAATCATGCGGTAACTGCACATGGGTTAATTGGTCCCGGGGACTTGCGCTTGGCTCTTATAAAATTATGTGGATATTAGCTTACTTCTTCTGGGAGATAGCGCAATCGCCTATTAAGTTGCACGTGGGTCACTATGCTTATTCAATCGTATGGCCACATTTCGATAAGCAATCCCTTGAGCTCACTGAGCCCGGTCTTAGCACCACCACGACTGTGCATGTGGTTGGGTTACTGGACACATCTGAGTATATTATATTGATATAACGCCCCTTTTTGCCTTTTCATTAGGTTGTGACACCCGTTGGGTCACATACATTTATACATTGAAGCAGGATCTCTGTGACACCCGGTGTGTCACAAAGGTTTTTTACAACAAAGCAGGATCCCAGTGACGATCCCGTTGCAGGGTGGACTCCTAGTCCAAACCAATCCTTGGCCCGTCGGAGCTGAAGTAATACCTACAATGGTGGTGATGCCTGCCTGGTACCACTGTAGGTATTACAATGTTCCTTTTCACCAGCCCTTTCATGGCAGTGAACCCTCCATGAAAAGGCAGCTATAAAGGGACATTGGTGGCCCATGACAGGGCCACCTGTCCCCTTGGCCTCCTGTTTTCTTTGCGGGGTTCTTTCTTTCTTTCCTGTATTAGTTTTTTCTTGTTATGTTATTACACACGGAGCCGCCTGTGGAAAGCGCCGGGACACTCTTTTAGAGTAGCTGTGCGCTATATAAGTTTATTTTAACATAACATAACATAACATAACATGGGCCCTGGGGGGGGCACCAATGGTGCCCCCGTACATATCATTGCACCATGTGTCAGGCACAGTATGGTGTCTGACAAGTAGGGCAGGGATATATGTAATGTCTATTCTTTGTCATGCGGCATGTGCAGCAGCCCGCACCACCCACCTCAATACAAAATGTAAACATTGCAACCGCCATAGTGGTGGTCGCATCCTAATTCGGCTTGTGGGAGCGCCGATTTGTAGTTCGGCGGTCCTGTTTCCGAATGGATGGCAGTCGGATGTAAGTCCGACCGCCATCCTAATTAGGCCCTTAGTCCTGAGGAGACCCTATCAATCAATCTAGGTCAAACATTGACATCTTTCCCATCGTTCATATATCCAATGTGATTATGATGGATATGCAATGATATGCTATCTGTTCTCATTTGAAATCACTTCAATCAGAGTTGTACAGTGTCTTAGATTCTATATACTCACGCATTCACCAGAGCAGTGCGTCGTTTGCACTTTTTATATATTGTTATACTGATAATTGCAGAGAATTTGGATGATACACATTAACAAAACTCTTGTCAGACTTTTTGTTTTTGTGTCTTTAACTGAGAATATATTTTTATATTGTTGTAGTAATTACATTGATTGCAGGACTCACAAATGTAGAATATGATTCCTACCCACTGAATGATACCTGCACTTTCTACACATGTAAAAATAAATTGCTATCTGACATGCAATCCCCTGCAAAGCATGTTGTGTGTGTTTAATAACAAATAGCCTGTGAAAAATGGATAAAAAATTCTTGTATTTAGGTATGTGGGCACAGTTTCATTATTGTAGCAATCACAACCAATTCAAAGTCAAATTATAATTTTCGCAGGACATTTGTATGTCTTTTGATTTTATAATAGTAGGAAATTCACAATAAGTAGAAGATTGTCGGGTGGTAAATCATAGATTAGAGCAATTGTGTTGTGATTAATGGAATTATAATTAGTACATATTTGGGTGAATGGAAGTTGTTTTGAATGTCCCATCCATCATCCAAGTATCGCTAATCTCTAGTGATACCAAGCTGTGCACAGTACTAAAGATTAGTATTTTGTAAGAATTGTCATTGTTTTAGATTAGGAGGGCATATCTGTAAGGGTCTTTTAGTTGTGGAGATATTGGTATATTGCTGTAAATTTTAGGCTGGTTTGAAAGAGATTTACTAATATGTCTTTTTCAATGTAACATTCCTTTTAAATTTGGAATTGTGGGTAGGTCTCCAGGTACATGTGTACGAATGTTTGTTAAAACCTCCCTTTATACTAAACCAGAGGGCTCACTAGAGGTGCCAGCTAATGACTTTATTTGCTGGGCAGTGTCCAATGCTTCTAGCTCTGTTGCAGGGGCAGAGTGATTATGTTCTGTATACGTTTTCATTATAATCACCTACAGTAAATGCTCTGCCTCTGCAATAGGTTGATTAGTAGTTTAATAATCTCTAGTGAGTACTTGGTTCAGTATTCCTGTCCTAACAATAAATGTACCTGTTACATTTTTATAGCATGCTAACAGCTACTGCTGGCACGGCAGTCCTATGCCTCTTTCCTTATGGATGAGGCTCGCCAAGTATGGCTTGCGACGTGCAGCAGAATTTATCAATGGGGCGACAAGTCGAGCAAGATGCTGCATCGGCTCTGCCAGGGTGTTTTTTCTCCCCAGGTCCTCCCGGGGGTGCTGGATGAGAAGGGAGTGCCGATCATTGACCCTATGACCATAGCAGAGAGTTTCGCCGCCTACTATGCGGATTTATATGCCCCAAAGGAATGCCTATCGGAGGCAACGGTGGTCAAGTTCATTGAGGACCTCCCGCCCAGAGCAGTGCCCGATGAGACACGCCAACAGTTGGAACTCCCCCTCTCGGAGGAGGAACTGAGTAAGGCCCTAGGGGAGCTCAATTCGAGGATGACACCGGGACCCAATGGGTTCCCAAGCGAGTTTCATCGTCGATACAATTTACAACTAGCATCTTACTATCGGGCGGCGGTGGAGGAGGCCAGGGAGGCCGGTCAGCTCCCACAGGACTGGCGACATGCAGAGGTGGTGGTGTTCCACAAGCCTGGTCGTCCTCCGGAACAACATGCTTCATATCGCCCCATTTCTCTCCTAAATGTCAAGGCCAAGGTTTTGGCCAAGGCCCTGGCTAATCGCCTCCTGCCTCATATCTCGACTTTGGTCCACCCGGACCAGGCCGGATTCATGCCTCATAGGGCGACGCGACACAACATAAGGCGGGCACATGCAGCACTGGCAGCGGTACAGGGGATGGGGGAGCCGGCGGCGCTCTTACTGGCGGACATCGACAGGGCATTTGATTCTCTAAGCTGGGTTTATTTGTTTGCCCTCTTTCGCCGGATTAATCTCGGCCCTTGGTTCTTGTCGTATGTGATGCTCTTGTATTCCGAGCTGACAGCCTCAGTCCGCGTGGCGGGGGCGGTTTCGGCTGGCTTCCCCATTTGTCGGGGTACTAGACAGGGGTGCCCCCTGTCGCCCTATTTATTTGCCCTAGCCATGGAGCCGTTGGCGGCGTGGGTGCGTATAGATGCACAGTTGCAGGGGTTTGAGTGGGCCCTTGGCCTATCGGACAGGATAGCATTATATGCCGATGATGTCCTATTCTTTTTAACAGCATTGGATAGGTCGGGACCACGCATACTGGAGATAATGCGAATATTCGGGGAAACGTCCGGGCTGTATATGAACCCCCGCAAGTCCACACTGTGGGTCTTGGGTACTCGGGTGGGGGTGGGCGCGTGGGCATCTGCGCTACAGGTAGCGGACGAAGGACTTAAATACCTGGGAGTTTTCCTGTCGGAGGCGCCGGAGGTATCATGGGAGCAGAACTTGGCACCGGTGTGGGAGCGCGTCCGTGCAGATATTACGACTTTGTCCCGTATGCCGCTGACTATATATGGTAGATCGGCAATCTTTAAGATGGTTGGGCTCCCCCGCTTGCTCTATCAATTACAGAATCACCCGTACCCGATCGCGCCTTGCTGGTTCCGACTGGTGAATTCGGTGCTGGGCTGGTTTCTATGGGGGCAGGGGGTGGTGCGGGTGGCGTTGCGCACGTGCTTTCTCTCCACCTACTATGGAGGGCTGGCGACCTCAGGTATGCTTTCATACTATCAGGCCTCGCACCTGTTGGTCTTTAACGAGTGGTGGTATGTAGACTGAGGGGACCCGGCTTATGCACTGGAGAGGCACCTAATGTGGCGTCACACTCTTCACACAATCCTCTACTCGGCGACGCTGCGGAATGCGCTGCCGCCGGTGTCCAGGGTGGTCTTCCGGATCTGGCGGCAGTCTCTAAGAAGAATGGGGTGGTGGAATACACTGACGGGGGAAACCCCTTTGTGGCACAATGGACGGCTGCCGGAGCTGGCGGCGCTGCAGGGTTTTAGCAGATGGGATGACATCGGCATTTCCACCCTGGGCGACATGATGCGGAATGGGTCCCTTAAATCGTTCCGGGATCTGCAGGAAGAATTTGGCATGCCCCGGACACAGTTCTACCGGTACCTCCAGCTCAGTCATGCGCTCTCCCCCAGCCTGGAGGGTCTCGCCTCCATTCCTGAGTTTAGCCCGTTGGAGGCGAAAGTCTTCATGGATGATCTCGCAACCAAAAAGATTTCGCGGATATATCAGTCCCTGGTCACCCACAGTGTACCTCCTCTGGACAAGCTACGGAGGGTGTGGGAGGAGAATGTGGGTATGCTGGAGGAGGAGGATTGGAGGGAGGCCCTGGCCGCCCCTCGGGGAGCGGCCATTGCGATGTGCCTCCACCTCATCCAATTCAAGTACCTTCTCCGGGTATACTATACTCGGGTGCGACTGTATCGGGCGGGCCTGGTTGCCTCCCCGGAATGCCTCAGGTGTGGTGGGGCGGAGGGCATATTCCTGCATACAGTCTGGCATTGTTCGTCACTGGACCGCTTCTGGAGGGGGGTCTTCTCTTGTCTGTCTGAGGTCCTGGGGTGGTTGCTCCCACGTACGCCACAGCTCGCACTGCTGCATGTCATGGATGGCATCAGGGGCAATATCTATAAACGGCACCTTATGCAGCTGGGCCTTACATTGGCGAAACGCGACATTGCCAGGATCTGGAACGATGTGCGGGCTCCCTCGGTGGCCGCTTGGAAAAATGGCCTAGACTTCTGCATGGGGCTGGAACAGCCCATCTTTGTGGCCCGGGGCTGTCCGCGTAAGCATTATAAAATATGGAAGCGGTGGGCGGACTATCGGGGCCTGTGGCTGGAGCCTCCAACGGCGACGGAAGATCTCTTAGTGGGATGAGGCCAGGGCTAGAGTGGTTGGGTCTGATATCTGGGGGGTGGGGGGCTGCCGGGGGTGGGTGTGTGCTCAGAGTGGGATGGTCCTCCACTAGATCGGGTAGGCCATCATTTTCTTTACTCCCATTGGTCCTTGAGTATGGGCGGGTGAGCGGCCATCAGTGGTAATTGCGTTACTTTGGGGGGGGGAGTTGGGGGGAGGGGGGTAGATATCCGAGATGACATTCAAGTTCAAAGAATGTGTTTGTATTGTTTTCTTAAAAAACAAAAATGTCCTTTGCGGTCCTATATCTGTGTAACTTGATGCTGCAGTGGCCTCTGGGGTACAGAGCCCTGCGTATATTGTGCAAATGACAAATAATAATCTGTTGTTAAAAAAAAAAGTAATTATTTTATTATTAGTCAATTACTAATACATCTTTAATTGATAATTATGTAAAATGTGTAATTATTATATTTTAGATATATTTTAGGTGTGTGTTGTTTACTTTGTGCAGGTATAGGGTAGAAAGTTATTTAAGTAAAAATAAATGCAAAAATAGTTATTGTTTAAAAAATGTGTTATTTATTATGTTATGTGTTAAGTGTGCAATGCTTTTTAATTGTAAATAACATTATATTTATTGGTTGTTATAATTGTGACACTTTCCCTACTGTTGCACAAATTGGAGTGGGAATACAACATTTTACCCCTCCTGAGTCCAACATTTTCCCTACTGTTGCACAGACTGGAGAGGGAATAGTAAATTTTACCCCCCCACCGCAATCCAACACTTATCCCCAGTCCTGCCAAGTGCCATGCATCAGGCGTTAGACTAACGCATTTCAGTGTGTTGCTCCGCATCACCGCACTGAAATGCATTGTCACACATATGTTGCATTCAGCATAGTATCTCAGCTGAAGCTGCTAAAACTGTTACAGAGTGAGTGGCAGCTGGGAGTACGCTGCCCGCGGCCTGCAAGTGCTGCTCCAGCAGGCTTGGGGCGCTCATTGCTGAGCTATGAGCTGCTGGCAGGCTCACTGAGTGTGCTGCTACAATGTATCTCATGGTGATTTCAGCGATGCGCGCCGCTCAGAGTCAGGTTTTAATACAAAGTCTGGCAGTGGCGCCACGGGGGACATCACGCCCGGTCCTGCTGCCAGAGCAGGGAGTTCATAAGGTAGGCGGATGCGCTGGATACTGGTTTATTTGCATGCAGTGCTGGCCTCAATTGTAGCGCTCACCTCGCAGCGCTGCCTAACGCTCAAACCGGCCTGTTCCGCCTGCCTGCTTTGTTGCTGTAATTATGGCCGCAGCCCACGGCAAATTCAATTATTGTCGAGCCTGGGAGAGTAGAGGTCACAAGTTAGTGACTGACCCAGTTGTGCAGCAGCCGCTAACACAGGCTCTATCACTGGACAGGCTGATTCAGTGAGGACAGCTTGCCAGCCTGGACTAAAGAGGCGGGTGGCAAACAGAAATAGTTGCCTCCCGCGGGTGTTCAGTGGCTCGCGACCACCTGAGGACCCTGGCTGCTGCCTTGAAGCCAGCCTTGCAAATTAGTCGCCAACGTAGTCACGCTGCCTGCTGCCTACAATGAAAGTGTATAAGTAAGTAGTTACAAGCCATCCACTCGAGTGTGTGCCAGACGTGTTTATTCACAAATTATGACAGTGTGCAATAAGGAAACTTCCACTACCTACATCCAGCACTCTCTGCAATGTCCTGCAGCCCCCACTGTGACATCAGCACCACACCTTAGCCTGCAGAATAACTGCGAAACACTTACACCCCGTCCCTCCCCATGGACGCCGCTCAGCATGGCGGTGCCCGGCAGACAATTGGCCTCAGGGTGGACACCAACTCACTGATTAGATTGGATGCCGGCAGGTGCAGACTAAACCAGGATGTTTACCAGCACAGGGGAGACCAATCACTTGGCTCTCCGCAATTACAACCACTCCCCAGCCTCTCCCTAGATTACACAGGCCGGATTAATTAATTGACACTAACATAAACATTTTACTCGCCTCGCCACATATGCACCTGTGTGGGTGGGCTGTTACAGGTGTTTCGCTTTCCTCTCCTAGCCAAGCAAACATCACTGTTTCTGTAACACACAGCTGATAAGGAGAGTTGGGGTCTAGAGTCTGCAGCTGTGGTGGAACTCCACAATCTCTTTTACTTAAACAAACTGGGAATTTGGCATTCATTTATCACTATGAGGCCCTCCTGCGAAGTTAGTGCCCCTTCATTTCTGATGTTTTTCAGCAGTTTTAAGTTTGTGGTTGCTCAAATTGCTGTAATTTCTGATATTTTATATGATTCCCTCATCTTCATTGCTTGATTTTGCTTGCGAGAAAGTGTCACTCATAGTCAGTTGAATGTCACTCACAAGTGCACTGAAATTATGAAAATGTCACACGTAAGCAATCTGAAACCTTGGCAGCTATGTACCCCTCCTGAGTCCAACATTTTCCCTATTGTTATACCGACTGGAGAGGCAATAGTAAATTTTACCCCTCCTCAATCCAACACTTTCCCTACTGCTACAGTGACTGGAGTGGGACTAGTAATTTGCACTCCTCCTGAGTCCAACGCTTTCCCTACTGTTGCACCGACTGGAGGGAGAATAGTAAGTTTTACCCCCACGCAATTCAACACTTTCCCTGCTGTTGCACAGATTAGAGAAAGAATTGTACATTTTACCCTTCCTGAGTCCATTGCTTTCCCTACTGTTGCACTGACTGGAGTGGGAATAGTAAATTCTACCCCTCCACAATCCAACACTTTCCCTACTGTTGCAGTGACTGGAGTGGGAATAGTAATTTGTACCCCTCCTGGGTCCAACGCTTTCCCTACTCTTGCACAGACTGGCGTGGAAATAGTAAATGTACCCCTCCTGAGTCTAACAATTTCCCAACTGTTACAGAGATTGGAGTGGGAGTAGTATGTGTATTACTACTAAAATGTTATAGTTTTGTTCATATTATTTAAATTTGTAATATTATGATGTTTCTGTGTATTTATGATTATAATATCTTCATTAATTAATGTTTGTAATATGTAATATATTTTTAGTAATACATCATTCTTTTAGTTTGTTTACTGTTTGTGTGTATATAAAATTGTATGTTTTTTTAGAATTTTTTCCAGTTTATTTGTTACAGTTTGTAATTTATTGTGTATATGTATATATATATATATATATGTATATATTTATTCGTACATGATTACCACCCAACAGGTTTCCGCTCTCAACACGGAGGGTGTCGCAACTCACGGGAGCAGTTTCGTGCAATAAATCGCACCAGCAGTCCAAAAACAACGTTGCGCACTGAGGCCTAGTAGTTTTTTAGAAATTTATTTTTCCATACCACTCAAAGATAAAGAAGCACTGAAAAACGTGTTTCAGTCCCCTGGCCTTCGTCTGTGTCCGTGATAGCCCGCAACACAGGGCTTTTTAACAAAAATTACACTCATTGGTTCGCGCCCATTAATGGAAACAATAGAAGGACCAAACGTCACTAGTGCGAATATTATGTACATGCCGGCCATCTTAGCATGACTAAAAACTTATCCAATTCATCATTGCTCAATGGCATTCAATGGCATTCAATCAAATATATACAAAGATCTGTAATTATAAACTGATATTTTCCAAAGATTTCGCTGTGGAATAACTTGTACGTTGATGTAAAGCAATTAAAAATATTATCGTTAATACCACATTTCATTGATATGTCCATGTATTCACAATAAAACCATCTGGTATAATACCATAACAGATCATCTTGTAATCATTGCCAATTGGGCCTATTATCACACATGTTAATATCACTTCTTCACCAATTATGCATAAATATCGATCAAGCCCTTAATGGGCTATTTCGCCTTTTTACATCAACCATGTTGTACATCCACAATTTAGCAACTTTTCTTTACAGTCTCTGTATTTATCATGCCCGTGGTGGGCTTAGTCATCCTTATTAATCAGTCAGTTATCGTTGGCCGTACACAAATAAATTGATATAAACAATAGATGAAAGGTTTTTACCCTACGAAAGACCATAGTTCCTCCTCACTGTTTAGGCCCCAAGGTGTACGTGTTCTTAACTCTACTATATATCTTGCCTCTAGTTATCTTAGGAGTTTTACTTTGTCTCCTCCTCTTTCTGTGAGGACTATCTGGTCTAGACAGAAGTAGCGTAGTTTGTCACTTCTTGAGTTGTGGTAGGAGGTATCTCTGTTGGCGATTGCCTGTGTGTGCTCCAATACTCGTTTTTTGGCTGGATGGATGGTACTGCCAATGTATTGGAGACCACACGGGCATATCAAGCAGTATACCACAAAGCTGGAATTGCAATTCAACAGCCTGTTGATACAACGCTTAGTCTTTTTTCCAGGAACTGTGTATTCTTTCACCTTTGAACTGTTTCTGCATGCCTTACAACGTGTTTATATTTCGAAAGAAACCTGTCATTGGAGTTTTATTCATCACAGGTTCTTCCACGAAATGACTATGAACTAGAATGTCTTTTAAAGACGCATTCTTTTTATAAGTAATATCAGGTCCCGATGATAAGAGACGTCCAATGATATTATCGGTTTGCAGAATACCCCAGCTCCCTGATCTTTGAGGATTCTGCGGAGAAGCCTAAAATAAACCTAACTGTGTCTCTTTCTGTTACTCCATCCAGATTTTGAACTGTTTTCTTGACAAGCAGGTCCTGTCTGCTTCTCAGATGACCCTTGTTCCTCGCATCTTGCAAAATTGCTGTATTATAGCCTCTTGTTTTGAACCTCCCAATGGATTCCTTTTCAGCCATTTCATAATCATTGGTGAGTGAACAGTTGCGTTTCAGTCTCAACAGTTCCCCGTAGGGGATACTGTTGATGAGGCTTCGTGGATGCTGACTTGGTACATGTAACACAGTGTTTCCTGATGTGGGTTTTCTATAAAGCTTTGTACATATCTTATCCTCAGATCTGAATACCAACAGATCTAAAAAGGCAATTTCTTTGTTGGTAATATTACTTGTAAATTTCAAATTAAGATCATTTTGGTTCAGATATTGGATATACTCTTTAGCTTCGACGGATGTACCCTTCCAAATAATGAAAAGATCATCAATGTACCTCACCCATAGTAACACCTTCTCTACCCACTGGCTGTTGTTATCTGCCCAGGCCACGTGCTTCTCCCACCAGCCATTGAAAAGATTCACATAACTGGGGGTGAAGCATGTGCCCATGGCAGTTCCCTGTATCTGCCTGTACAGTTGACCAGCAAATAAAAAGATGTTGTTATTAAGGCAGAATTCTGCAATCTGCAGTAGCATTTTACTGTGTCATGCAAATTTTAATGATCTTGTTTTTAGAAAAGATTCAACTGCAGAAAGTCCCTGAGAATGTGATATGCAGGTATATAAGCTGGTAATATCAAGAGTGATTAAAAGAAAATTCTCCTCCCATCGAATATTTTCAACCAGCCGTATAAAGCCAGTCGAATCTTGAATGAAGGAGCTTAAGTCCATCACTAATGGAAACAGGAAGGAGTCTATATAGACAGAGGCTTTTTCAAGTAGGCTCCCTTTGCTAGATACTATTGGTCAACCCGGAGGTCTCCTCATATCTTTATGCATCTTCGGAAGATGGTAAAAGGTTGGTAGGACAGGGTAGTCCACTTTCATAAACCTGTACTCATCTTCCTCCAGGATACCTTCGCATCTCCAGGTGTCAAGTAACTTGCAGAAATCTAGAACACTGCTATTATATTCTGCTCTACTGATTTTTTGGTAGCTACACCTGTCGCCTAAAAGGCGTAATGCCTCCTCTTTATAGGACTCTCTTGATAAAACAACCACATTCCCCCCTTTATCTGATTGCTTGATAACGATTGAGTTGTCTTCTTTTAAGTTCTTGACTGCTGTCCATTGAGCTCTTGAAAGATTATATTTTCTTTTGGCAGTTGATTGAATGGGTGCAGTTCTTAGGGTGTCGAGATCTTTGATCATAGCCTCATGAAAACAGTCAATTGCATCATAGTGAGTCTTCGGAATGAATTTAGATGTTGGTTTAAATTGACTTTTTCCACTGGATTGTTCTATTCCTAGACATTCTGGTACTTCTGATCTGTACTCCCGATTATTTGATATTGTCTCTGTTTGGGAACTCTGTAATTCGTGCAAGGCCTTCAGAGCTGCAGCATCATTACCCGTGAGAATATCAGTTGGGTCCATAGGTGTTCCTGATTTAACTCTCCTGCGTCTTGGATGTTGTTACTCCTACAATGTTATAGTTTTGTTCATATTATTTAAATTTGTAATATTATGATGTTTCTGTGTATTTATGATTATAATATTTTCATTTACTAATGTTTGTAATATGTAATATATTTTTAGTAATATGTCATTCTTTTATTTTGTTTACTTTTTGTGTGTACTTAAAATGGTATGTTTTTTAGAATTTGTTACAGTTTATTTGTTACAGTTTGTAATTTATTGAGTATATATATATAGGTGGAGGCACACCCAGGATAGCACAGGTCCCCAAATGACAGCCTCTGCAATCTGTTGCTGCTACGCGTTTCAAGCTATAAGCCCTTCCTTAGGCAGCTGTGTTGAAAATGCAATGGCAAAACGACCACCAGCAATTCCCATCATTTATGTTTATTACTCCTTGATTACCCAGCACGGAATTCTGGGACTGGTAGTCCAACAACAATCATCCCAAAATCGGGTGCCATAATTTCTTTTCCAATAAAACAATCACATTTTGAGGAAACAAAGTCATGTGGGAAATACATAATTTCAGCCAGGCATTCCCGTTTCGCACTGCCGCTCGGTGCTCCGGCGGCGGCGAACCCACACTCAATCTGTGGTGGTGCCGTCCGTGACCGGGGGTCGGTCACTAATATGTTTTGAAAAGTTACCCCACAAGGTGGAGGTACACCCAGGATATATATATATATATATATGCATATATATATACATATATATTACCTACTGGCGGTCGCCAGTAGGTAGTTATAGTTAGGACCCCTTTTCCATAGGAAATCCGCAACATTCTATTTTGAATAACTTTGGCGCCGGTCGATGAATCCTCGCGACTTTCTCAAAATAGGTGGGGCGCTACGCTCCGCTCCTACCCTGAAAGTCTCGGGGGGATTCGTCAAGCGGGGGCTGAGATAAAAGGGGGGTCCCAAAACGCGTTTTTCCCATGCATTTTTCCATAGGACCTTTAGAACGAGCTACAGCCCGAACGGCTGAACAGAATTACTAGAAATTTGGCAGAGAGGTAGTCCCTATGTCAAGGAAGTGCCTTTTGTAGGTTTGGTGTAAATCTGTTCAGTAGATTCTGAGAAAATAGCCTTTAAATCAATATATATATCTGAGCCCGCTTACGGTACGCTTACCGTACGCTTACCGTACGCGTACGGTGGCGTGCGCGAGCGCGATTCTGATTGGCTGTTAGATCTTAGTAAACATTCGAATCGGCCGAAACCAGGAAGCGGCGGCCGCCATTTTGTGTGTTTCACTCAGAAAAAAAAGAGTGAAAACAAGAAAAGGGGGCAATGAGGAGAGTTACAGACCCCCTTACATTTGTGAGGGGGTCAAAGAAGGACTGTAAAGTACAAAGAAAACATTTATTGATTTGAAAAAAAATCACGGGGTATGCGTACGGTAAGCTTACGGTAAGCGTACGGAAGAAAAAAAAAATAAAAAAATAAATGAAATTCAGATTTAAGTGTTTAGATATTAGGGGGCTCTAAAAAGAGCCGTTGTGTTTATGAAATGATTTTTTAGTGGTACCTACAAGTAAGTACCGATGCAGAGTCTAAGGTTCAAGAGGAAGACTCTGTTCCCTTCATCATTGAAGTGCACACCATCTCCTCTATAAATGTCTTGCATGTCATAACGCAAGTTGTTGTGGTAAATGGCACCCATACCATAGTCACGGAGGAAAGCAGAAACAGATTTGTTGACGTGCTTTCTTGCTTTGTCAATCTGCGGACAGAAATGATTGGACCAGTTCCATTTTTGCCTTTGGCATATGTTGGAAAACACAAAGGCAGTTTTAGGGAAAAGTGAAAACAGTTGTGCAAAGGTGTCCTTCATAAGCATTTCCAGACCTACCCCAGTCAAAGTGCCTAGGTCATTGCCACCACAGTGCACTATTATGAGGTCAGGGTGTTGGATTTGCATGAAGGATTTCACCAATGGCATCAATTGGTGCCACTTTAACCCTCTCTGACCAATCCATTTAATGTCTACATTTGGCAAAGCAAGGTCTCTCACCATATCTGTTTTCTCTGCAAACTTTTCACTCCAGAAGACATAGCTGTGCCCTACAATCCACACTGTGAACATCTTCAAAGGAGAACTGGATGCACTCAGGAGGTGTCTTTCAGTAGAATGGCAATATGAAAAGAAAGACAGTTTGGAAATGGAGGCATACATATTTTTTTCAAAACAAAAAGAACTGATTGGCTGTTTCATACCATTCTAGAATAAAAACTAGGCTGTATGTGTAAATTAAAAGAAGCATGTTTTGTATTGGTACAAAAAAATGTGTTACCAAAGAACAGTACTATGGATTTGCTGTTAGGTTTGAAAAGTCAAGCACTCTTGCTCTGTGGAATTGAAACATTGTGTGGCGAACTTCTGACCTAACTCCACACAGCAGTGTTCCATGAGCTGTTGCTATGGTAGCAGGCAGAAGTCAAGTTGGGGGAAGGGTACTAGGCAGAAGTCAAGTTGGGGGCAGGGTACTTTTGGAAAAGGGTTGGTTTTCAACCAATAGAAATGTGTGATTACATTTGAAAAAAAGGGGGAAGCACTGAGATTTGAAACTTACATGTATATGTGTGGAAAAATAAAGGGAAAGTTTGCCATTATCTGGTTCTGCTGAGAGGAGAGAGGTGAACAGAACAGAGATCCTGGCTCTGATAATCTGCTGTTTGAGTGCCACATTTCTTTCACAACTAACTAATTTTAAAGGTGAGGTTAGAGTTTGAGAGGAGATGTATATGGTAAATTAAGAAATGAATAATAGAAATGGAAATTCTTTTTGTTGAAGTTGCGTTTATCATTTTCTGTTTTGGGAGAAATTTAAATGTGAGGAACATGTAAAATAATATGGACTATGTTTTCACGATAAATTAAGGTGTACTGGAAAAAAAAAGAATAGTTTAAGGGTTTGAGGTTGGACTCAGTAATGCAAATACATTCAGCATCACTAAGGCTGGTTGCCCTTGCTGGAATGTAGGCAGCCACCCAGGTTACACATGGTGGTGGTCTGAAAAAGCAGTTTGGACATGTGCATTTAAAAAAATCAAAAAAGTGGTTTCATAATGTGTCAGTCTGTAAAAGTGATTTTCACTTGCCAAAAAAAAAGAGCAGTAAGTGTGCTTTCAAATTGGCAAAGAAATTTCGTTTTGGGACTAATGTGAAAACATGACTGTGTGTGGAAATAGGAATTACAGGCAGAGATTTATTGCGTTTTTTTCTGGTGATTTCACAGTTGCATTAGTAGGAAAAAGGGTGAGCGATTTTTTGGGGGAAGAAGCAGACTCTTAGCACACACCCATCTGCTTGCCATGTATAATCATGCACAGTATTTACAAGCGAGTGGGGTTTTCAGGTTTCAGTCTGTAATGCAAATACATTCAGCATCACTAAGGCTGGTTGCCCTTGCTGGAATGTAGGCAGCCACCCAGGTTACACATGGTGGTGGTCTGAAAAAGCAGTTTGGACATGTGCATTTAAAAAAATCAAAAAAGTGGTTTCATAATGTGTCAGTCTGTAAAAGTGATTTTCACTTGCCAAAAAAAAAGAGCAGTAAGTGTGCTTTCAAATTGGCAAAGAAATTTTGTTTTGGGACTAATGTGAAAACATGACTGTGTGTGGAAATAGGAATTACAGGCAGAGATTTATTGCGTTTTTTTCTGGTGATTTCACAGTTGCATTAGTAGGAAAAAGGGTGAGCGATTTTTTGGGGGAAGAAGCAGACTCTTAGCACACACCCATCTGCTTGCCATGTATAATCATGCACAGTATTTACAAGCGAGTGGGGTTTTCAGGTTTCAGTCTGTAATGCAAATACATTCAGCATCACTAAGGCTGGTTGCCCTTGCTGGAATGTAGGCAGCCACCCAGGTTACACATGGTGGTGGTCTGAAAAAGCAGTTTGGACATGTGCATTTAAAAAAATAAAAAAAGTGGTTTCATAATGTGTCAGTCTGTAAAAGTGATTTTCACTTGCCAAAAAAAAAGAGCAGTAAGTGTGCTTTCAAATTGGCAAAGAAATTTCGTTTTGGGACTAATGTGAAAACATGACTCTGTGTGGAAATAGGAATTACAGGCAGAGATTTATTGCGTTTTTTTCTGGTGATTTCACAGTTGCATTAGTAGGAAAAAGGGTGAGCGATTTTTTGGGGGAAGAAGCAGACTCTTAGCACACACCCATCTGCTTGCCATGTATAATCATGCACGGTATTTACAAGCGAGTGGGGTTTTCAGGTTTCAGTCTGTAATGCAAATACATTCAGCATCACTAAGGCTGGTTGCCCTTGCTGGAATGTAGGCAGCCACCCAGGTTACACATGGTGGTGGTATGAAAAAGCAGTTTGGACATGTGCATTTAAAAAAATCAAAAAAGTGGTTTCATAATGTGTCAGTCTGTAAAAGTGATTTTCACTTGCCAAAAAAAAAGAGCAGTAAGTGTGCTTTCAAATTGGCAAAGAAATTTCGTTTTGGGACTAATGTGAAAACATGACTCTGTGTGGAAATAGGAATTACAGGCAGAGATTTATTGCATTTTTTTCTGGTGATTTCACAGTTGCATTAGTAGGAAAAAGGGGGAGCGATTTTTTGGGGGAAGAAGCAGACTCTTAGCACACACCCATCTGCTTGCCATGTATAATCATGCACAGTATTTACAAGCGAGTGGGGTTTTCAGGTTTCAGTCTGTAATGCAAATACATTCAGCATCACTAAGGCTGGTTGCCCTTGCTGGAATGTAGGCAGCCACCCAGGTTACACATGGTGGTGGTCTGAAAAAGCAGTTTGGACATGTGCATTTAAAAAAATCAAAAAAGTGGTTTCATAATGTGTCAGTCTGTAAAAGTGATTTTCACTTGCCAAAAAAAAAGAGCAGTAAGTGTGCTTTCAAATTGGCAAAGAAATTTCGTTTTGGGACTAATGTGAAAACATGACTCTGTGTGGAAATAGGAATTACAGGCAGAGATTTATTGCGTTTTTTTTTGGTGATTTCACAGTTGCATTAGTAGGAAAAAGGGGGAGCGATTTTTGGGGGGAAGAAGCAGACTCTTAGCACACACCCATCTGCTTGCCATGTATAATCATGCACAGTATTTACAAGCGAGTGGGGTTTTCAGGTTTCAGTCTGTAATGCAAATACATTCAGCATCACTAAGGCAATATATTCTGAAAACAGCAAAAATAAGGCAAAAATATTTTTTGAAAAATATGTAAATATGTGTACTGTATAATAAAATGTTTTAAAAATATTAATACTTTTTTTTTTTTCTTTTTTTTCAGATTGATATAGAAAAATTTCGAAAACTAGAACCAAAGCTATTTTTAAAAAAAACAAATGAATAAATATTTTTTTGAGTGGGTATGGTAAGTCAATAATAATAATTGTAGTCTCTCAAGGACCTTGTAATGTGATAATTGATTTTTAGTGTTTTTTTAAAAAAAAAAAAAAAAAGTACGCGCACCGTACGCGTACGGTAAACAAAAAAAAAAAAAGGTTTTAATAACATATGTAAAAAAAAGATGAAAGATAAGGTTGGCTCTTAAAAGAACCGTTGTGTTCATGCAGGGACAGAGGAAAGAAAGAATGGGAAAATTATTCAAAGCGACAAATGTGCTGATCTATTTTGTAGTTCACTAGGGAAACACTGGTTTCCCTATGGCAAATTAGATCTTGACAAAAGGCGCATCGAATATCAACCCTTCGAAATCGAGGGTTCATTTCCAGAGGGCCAGCAAAAGGAGATGCTCCCCCCACAGATGAAGGGCTCACCTGACCTGCAGAAGAAGGAGTCAGCTCTGCAGATGATGGTGCAGGCTGAGCTGCTGTGGATGTACTTGCTTGTCTTTCTGAAGAGTTACCTCCAAAAAGATGACCATGTGTCCTTCTGTGTACATCCTTGAGGTGTCTCTTCATGGTATGATTCCCAAAGGAATACTTCCTGTCAGGATTACCTCTTGAAAGTACACGCTGACACAGCTTGCAAGTTACTAAGGGTGCATTCACCTTTTGCTGGCCTTCAGGAAAAGTAAAATAATCCCATACATAAGAGGGCTTTTGTTTCCTCGCTCTCTGCCTCAAAACAGTGCTGCTAGTGCTAGCCTCACTCTCAGAAGAGCTCTGCTGTTCTGCCATCGTATCACAAAGACAACCCAGCTCCTTCTCCTAAGGGATCACAAGCAGAAATGAGAGGAATGGGTGTGGTGTAGGAGAGTTCTAGAACTGAAAGTAGTTTCAACCAATCAAAAGTTGTGTTTCATGATCACATGACCTACCGTACGCTTACGGTACACTTACGGTACGCTTACGGCAAAAGTGCGCATGCGCGTAAAAAAGACACGCGCTTGCGCGCATGCGCATAACAGTCACTACCCGACACTTCCGCGTAACGTGCGCGTGTAGCGTACGCGCGCACGCGTCCCACGCGGAGTACGCGCGGCTACGCAAATCGCGTAACTATACGCAAGCAGCGTAGATAAATTACGGACGTTGCGTAAACCGTACGCTTACCGTAAGCTTACGGTACGCGTACTAAAAAAATAATAAAAAAAATAGAAAAAATGTACTGCAAATAAATTTTACATGTTTATTTTAAAAAATATATTAAAAAAAACATATTAAAGAATTTTACAAATTTAACCATAGTCTTTATAAAAGGTAAGAAAATTTAAATAAAAATATGTTTAAAAAAATAGAAGAAAAAAAAAAAATTAGCATTTAAAAAACCTTGCAAATTCACTGAAAAAACCATGGGTTTCACACACGTTATAGTTAGGAATTAGCATTTAAAAAACCTTAGAAATTCAGTGAAAAAACCATAGGTTTCACACACGTTATATTTAGGAATTAGCATTTAAAAAACCTTAGAAATTCAGTGAAAAAACCATAGGTTTCACACATGTTATAGTTAGCTGGACATTTTACTCGTAAAAAACCAATGAAATTCCCCCGTTATAGTTAGTTCAGCTAACTATAACTCGCGCGCCCGCAATGCACTGCTGATGACGTCACATATTACATCACTCATGACATGGTCAGTGACATCACTCATGACATCACTGATGACATCTCAAATGACATCACTGATGACATCACTGATGACATCATCCTTGTGATAGAGTGGCAGACCTCCTCTTCCCCTAATATAAGCTTTGATACACACATTCAAAAATAGAGACTAAAATTTACAAAACAATGGACATACCAATAACAGTTACAACAACCTCTTCAGTAATTCTAAGATCCACATACACATCCACTCATTCACCAACAGTCCAATACAGTCACTCATACATGTACTCACTTATCATATGTACTCATGCACCTATACATCCTGTTACACAATGCCACTCATCCATAGAGCTACTCACACACATAGTCACTCATGCTAATAAAGAATCAAACATACATTTACTTGCATATACAGTTATACACACACCACCACACTTACTTCTACGGAAACTTACACATACTTAGTCTTTTAAACAATTACTTATAGAAATACATACTTATTCATACAGGAACTCTTTCAATCTCTCACTCTCACATATACTCACATATATAAACCAATAGTCACATATACTAGTTTTAAACATATGTAGTTACTCATAAAGACACTATTGAGACAGTCATTCACTCACTAACACACCCATACACACACTCATCCACCCATGCAGTCCTGCACACATGCTCTGTTCAACACATACAAACAGTGAGTCACTCATTCATGCACCTATGCACTACGTCATACCCCCCACCGAACCATGCAGACACTCATACTGATACTCAAAAAACCAACTAATAACCTATATGGACACCCATGTAGCTACTCTCCAACCCATGCAGCCACTTATACACAAAGTGAGAGACTGATACAGATATTTATATATTTAAACATTACTCACTAAGCCATGTATTCACTATGATACACTTAATCAGTCAGTTACACAATCAATTTTTCAAAAAGAAATCATCCATTTAGACAGTAATATACCCATTTATTCTTCCATCGACCTTGAGATATACATATATAAAACATATTTAATTTTCAGAAAAACACACATTCACTGGATGACATCATCAGTGATGTCATCAGTGATGTCATTTGAGATGTCATCAGTGATGTCATGAGTGATGTCACTGACCATGTCATGAGTGATGTAATATGTGACGTCATCAGCAGTGCATTGCGGGCGCGCGAGTTATAGTTAGCTGAACTAACTATAACGGGGGAATTTCATTGGTTTTTTACGAGTAAAATGTCCAGCTAACTATAACATGTGTGAAACCTATGGTTTTTTCACTGAATTTCTAAGGTTTTTTAAATGCTAATTCCTAACTATAACGTGTGTGAAACCTATGGTTTTTTCACTGAATATATATATATATATATATATATATATATTCACTGAAAAAACCAAAGGTTTCAGGGGCGTTATAGTTAGCTGGACATTTCCCTCGTACAAAACCCTAGAAATTCCCCTGTTATAGTTAGTTCAGCTAACTATAACTCGCGCCCCCGCAATGCACTGCTGATGACGTCACATATTACATCACTCATTGACATGGTCAGTGACATCACTGATGACATCACTGATGACATCTCAAACGACATCACTGATGACATCATCTAGTAGGTATGTGTTTCTGTACAGTTTTAATATGTTTAATATATATAGGGAAAGGTCTGTTGAAGAATGAGTGGGTGTACAAGTGTGTGAATGGATGATTTTGTAGTTGCGTAACTGACTCTTTAAGAGAGTCATTAAATGTATCTTACTGCAGACTAGTGACTAAACTGTGTGAATGTCTGTATGTGTCTGTGTGTAGGTGTATAAGTGGCTGCATGGTTTTGTAAATAGCTATATGAGTGTCTATATGGGTTATTGATTGGTTGTCTGAGTATCTGTATGGGTGCCTGAGTGTTTGTGTGGGTAGGGTGTGTGTGACTCTATGCATACATGTGTGAGTAGGTGATTCTATGGGTGCATGGTTTTAAGAGTGCATCTGTGATGGACTGTATGGTTGGGTGAGTGTATGTATGGGTGTGTTAGGGATTGAATGTATATCTCAGTGGTACATGTGTGACTAACTACATATGTGAAAGGCAGTATATATGTGTGTAAGAGTATATAAGTGGGTATATGTGAGAGTGTGTGATTGTGAGAGTGGCTGTATGGATGAGTGTGGCTTGTATCAATGATTCTATTAGAGCGTAAGAATGTGGTACTATTTTTATGAGTAAGTGAACTTGAGTGTGTTTAACTGCATAGGTGAGTTAATTGGACTGTGTTTAATTACTTGCACGACTGACTAGGTGTGTCAGTACCTCAATGGATGATCGGCGGTGTGTGAGTGTCTATCTAGGTGTATAAATGCATATGATAGTCTTGTACGGAGTGACTGTAAGTATGAGTGACTGTACAGGTGAGTGAGTGGAGGTGTATGTAGACCTAAGAGTTAATGAGTGGGTATGTAGTTATTGGTATTGGAGTATCTATGATTTTCAAAATGGCCGTCTGAAATTTTGAGTCGTGCACTCATTTATCACATGGATGATGTCATCAGTGATGTCATGAGTGATGTCATTTGAGATGTCATCAGTGATGTCATCAGTGATGTCACTGACCATGTCATGAGTGATGTAATATGTGACGTCATCAGCAGTGCATTGCGGGGTTAGGAGTTATAGTTAGCTGAACTAACTATAACAGGGGAATTTCTAGGGTTTTGTACGAGGGAAATGTCCAGCTAACTATAGCGCCCCTGAAACCTTTGTTTTTTTCATTGAATTTCTAAGGTTTTTTAAATGCCAATTCCTAACTATAACGCTCCTGAAACCTATTGTTTTTTCAGTGAATAGATATATACTTTGTCCTTTTCTATCTCGGCGTGGATGGCACTGTGCTAATCCTATGCTTAAAGATTTTGATAGAAAAACAGACATTTGAGGTGAGCAGATCTAGAGTGTCGCTGGTGTTGAGAGTGCTCCATACAGGAGCTGCTTTCCACCTAAACTTGAGAACTACCCAGAGTTCTCTGCTTCTTTTTTGCATAATTTATTCGTCACTCTATGCCTGAAAGGGTATTTCTTTGACTTATACTGGGTGCTCCCTTGTGTCTGGACAAAGCTATACCTCTCTGAAGAGCTCTAATTAGAGCGAAACACTGTGTCAGGGATTGCTTTTACTCATTTCAGGTTGGCTTGATTGGTATTTTACCAATTCAAAGCTGTAATACTGTGCCTGGAGTGGTAATTGGCTTTTGTCATTTTACAGCTCAGCAAGGACAGCACTGTGCTAGTCCTATGCTTAAAGACTTTGCTGTACAAATGGCAAAAGACTTTGTCCTTTTCTATCTCGGCGTGGATGGTACTGTGCTAATCCTATGCTTAAAGATTTTGATAGAAAAACAGACATTTGAGGTGAGCAGATCTAGAGTGTCGCTGGTGTTGAGAGTGCTCCATACAGGAGCTGCTTTCCACCTAAACTTGAGAACTACCCAGAGTTCTCTGCTTCTTTTTTGCATAATTTATTCGTCACTCAATGCCTGAAAGGGTATTTCTTTTATATATATATATATATATATATATATATATATATATATATATATATATATATATATATATATATATATATTACCTACTGGCGGTCGTCAGTAGGTAGTTATAGTTAGGACCACGTTTCCATAGGAAAACCTCAACATTCTATTTTGAATAACTTTGACGCCGGTCGACGAATCCTCGCGAATTTCTCAAAATAGGTGGGGCGCTACGCTCCGCTCCTACCCTGAAAGTCTCGGGGGGATTCGTCAAGCGGCGGCTGAGATAAAAGGGGGGTCCCAAAACGCGTTTTTCCCATGCATTTTTCCATAGGACCTTTAGAACGAGCTACAGCCCGAACGGCTGAACAGAATTACTAGAAATTTGGCAGAGAGGTAGTCCCTAGGTCAAGGAAGTGCCTTTTGTAGGTTTGGTGTAAATCTGTTCAGTAGATTCTGAGAAAATAGCCTTTAAATCAATATATATATCTGAGCCCGCTTACGGTACGCTTACGGTACGCTTACCGTACGCTTACCGTAAGCTTACGGTGGCGTGCGCGAGCGCGATTCTGATTGGCTCTTAGATCTTAGTAAACATTCGAATCGGCCGAAACCAGGAAGCGGCGTCCGCCATTTTGTCTCTCGCACTGAGTGTTGTTTATCAAACATGATGGCCAAAAACATGTTACGGGGCTGTTTTGACAACTCCCTCCCACATAGTCATGTTGAGGGAGTCCCCAAACATCCCCCAAGAGCAAAAACGGTTTTATTTTTTTTTCGGCAATTTCGCGGGGTACGCTTACCGTACGCTTACCGTACGCTTACCGTAAGCTTACCGTACGCTTACGGTAAAAAAATAAAAATAAAAAAAACACTATCCACACTTACCCCACCCCCTGTGCTTTTGGTGGCCGCAGGCCACCAAATGTGCAGGGCTTATTAATAGAGAAAAAAAACGTAATTTTGGCAACATGAAATTATAAAATCGAAATAAAAAAAACACTATCCACATTGACCTCACCCCCTGTGCTTTTGGTGGCCGAAGGCCACCAAATGTACAGGGCTTATTAAAGTTGATAAAAACCGTGCACGGAACGAACTGCGTTAAGTGGGCGCGCACGCCACAAATGGCGTAAAGTAACTTAGCATTTAAAAAACCGTACAAATTCACTGAAAAAACCATAGGTTTCACACACGTTATAGTTAGGAAATAGCATTTAAAAAACCTTGCTAATTCACTGAAAAAACCATAGGTTTCACACATGTTATAGTTAGCTGGACATTTTACTGATAAAAAACCAATGAAATTCCCCCGTTATAGTTACTGTAGGCAACTATAACTCACGCGACCGTAATCCTCTGCTGATGACATATGTGTCTTTATGAAAAAAAAATATTTGTAATATATGTATAGCTAAAATTTAATGGAAGAAGATATGGGCAAATAAGTGTCTAAATACAGTATTAGCATCAGCAGAGGATTGCGGTCGCGTGAGTTATAGTTGCCTACAGTAACTATAACGGGGGAATTTCATTGGTTTTTTATCAGTAAAATGTCCAGCTAACTATAACATGTGTGAAACCTATGGTTTTTTCAGTGAATATATATATATATATACCTACTGGCGGTCGCCAGTAGGTAGTTATAGTTAGGACCCTGTTTCCATAGGAAAACCGCAACATTCTATTTTGAATAACTTTGGCGCCGGTCAACGAATCCTCGCGAAATTTTCAAAATAGGTGGGGCGCTGCGCTCCGCTCCTACCCTGAAAGTCTCGGGGGGATTCGTCCTGCGGGGGCTGAGATAAAAGGGGGGTCCCAAAACGCGTTTTTCCCATGCATTTTTCCATAGGACCTTTAGACACAGCTACAGCCCGAACGGCTGAACAGAGGTCCTTGAAATTTGGCAGAGAGGTAGTCTACAGGTCAAGGAAGTGCCTTTTGTAGGTTTGGTGTAAATCTGTTCAGTAGATTCTGAGAAAATAGCCTTTAAATCAATATATATATCTGAGCCAGCTTACGGTGCGCTTACGGTGCGCTTACCGTACGCATACGGTGACGTGCGCGAGCGTGATTCTGATTGGCTGTTCGATCTAAGTAAACATTCGAATCGGTCGAAACCAGGAAGCGGCGGCCGCCATTTTCTCTCTCGCACTCTGAGGGGGGCAGCAAAAACAAAGACAAAAACCATCTAAAGGGGCAGTATATTCAGTTCTTAACCACCCAGCATCGATATAGGTGTCCCCAAACAACCCCCAAGGCCAAAAAAACAATTTTATTTTTTTTCGAAAAATCGCCGATTACGCTTACTGTATGCGTACGGTTAAAATTATTAAAAAAAATAATAATTATCCACACTCTCCACACCCCGTGTGCAAATGGTGCACGAAGGGCACCATTTGTGCATGGCTTATATCTTCACGAAATAGTGCAAATGAATACCTTTTCACAACGAAGCGCATAATATGTCCCCCATGTGCGCACGGTGCGCGAAGCGCATCGTGCGTACATGGCCCATCCCGCATAACGTGGGCACGCGTGCGCGCAGCGCACCGCGTGACCACCGTGCGTGCACGGCACTAACTGCGTAAAGTGGGCGCGCGGTGCGCAAAGCGCACCGCGTGCTCACTGTGCGCGCACGGTGCGCACACGGAACGGACTGCGTTAACTGGGCGCGCACGCCACGAATGGCGTAAAGTAACTTAGCATTTAAAAAACCGTACAAATTCACTGAAAAAACCATAGGTTTCACACACGATAAAGTTAGGAATTAGCATTTAAAAAACCTTGCAAATTCACTGAAAAAACCATAGGTTTCACACAAGTTATAGTTAGCTGTACATTTCACTCGTAAAAAACCAATGAAATTCCCCCGTTATAGTTAGTGCAGGCAACTATAACTCACGCGACCGCAATCCTCTGCTGATGACATATGTGTCTTTATGAAAAAAATATATTTGTAATATATGTATAGCTAAAATTTAATGGAAGAAGACATGGGCAAATAAGTGTCTAAATACAGTATTAGCATCAGCAGAGGATTGCGGTCGCATGAGTTATAGTTGCCTGCACTAACTATAACGGGGGAATTTCATTGGTTTTTTATCAGTAAAATTTCCAGCTAACTATAACATGTGTGAAACCTATGGTTTTTTCATTGAATATATATATACACATGTATGTATTTGTTATTTTTTTTAAAGTTTATAAAAAATTAGTAATTTGGAACATAAATTATACTTAATATTTTAATTATAGTTTAGAATTATATATGTTTACATAAACATGCACAAATATATGAGTTTTTTTAAATAAGCAAAACATTTATATATAATTCTACACTATTTAAATATATTACATTTACATTATATTACTGTTAAATGTTAATATATTTAATATTTACAATGTTTAACTAAGTTTATAATAAAAAACTAATTTTTGTGTTCGATTTTAGTGTATAACGATTTTTTTTGTAATATTTTTGTTATTTTCATTATAAGTATAAGATAATTATATTTTTGTACTTGATATTTTTGACACGATATTTATGTCCCATGACATTTGTGCTTTTGATATTTTGTCAGTGAACTAGTCCCCCTGGCACGGCGATTGACACATTGGTATCACCACATAAAACTCTAGTCACTGACATACACAGTAGGGCATTCGTTTTGGCCCTAGATGCAATAATATGCCTCACTGCATGATCCCTCTTTTTGTCACTCAATATCCTTGTTTGTAAAACACAGTGCTTATGTAGCACTACAACTACCGGTCTCAGGGCCTTATTACGAGCTTGGCGCTCCATGGACCGTCGCGGTCCGACTGCCATATTACGAGTTGCGGCGCAGGCCGACCACAGTATTGCGAAATGCTCGGATTGTCTTTGCCAAGACCGCAGGTGAACCGCACACACTGCCAGCCAACTCTGGCCGTGGCGGCCGTGGATTGGGCCATTAGGGCTGTGGGAGGGTCAGACTGCCAGTGAAACTGCTGGCCCAATTACAAGTTGCATTACAGCCAGCGTGACCGTGGTGGTCCAACCACAACATCTGAGATGGCGGAAAGGGAGGGATATAAAGCTTAAACTCACCTGTACTCACCGTTACATGTTTCCTTCCATCATAGAGCCCATCGGACACATCCTTCCGCTGCTGTACCCGCTCAATTATGTCCTTAACCAACTTCGTCACTGACAAAATTGGCAGTAAGTCATACAACTACCTGTTTCTATTGACTCCTCATCAAAACGATGCCCCACCATGGAGCAGGCAAGGGAGTTGGGGTCCCTAAAAAATATACACATTTACAGGGACCCTGTCTGGGATTGTTTCATCAGAATAGGTACTGCACAGGCACACTGTACACAAATGGACGTATTTGCAAATTATATTCAGTGATAGGGATGTGTGCATTATTTTGTGTTCCACAACACCACCTCCTCATCAATATCACACCTACTAATCCCTGTAACACATATATTTTGTCCTTTATCACTTGTCTGCAATGTTACTACTGATCTTCACATATCACGCAGCTAACAATTTCTCAAGTGTTGGTAAAGTGAGATTGAAGTGACTACAACTACCATGAGGCCCTCTCACTCCTACTCTAACCAAGATGCTAGACTCATTTCACCCCTTCTTACTTGTCTGCCATACTACAACTGATCTTCACTCATAATGCAGCGTACAATTTCTTAATTGTTGGTAAAGTGAGATTGAAGTGACTACAACTACCATGAGGCCCTTTCAGTCCAACTCGAATCAAGATGCAATAGTGAATGTGACACACTCACATTGCACACATACCAGGTCCTGTTATGATGTCAAAGAAAAATCTGTATTGATGTGTCATTAAAGTGAAACACACCTTCTCAGCTACACCTCTGTATTGGACTCTCACACGTCACCCACATGAAAAGGTAATGTCAGTCAATAGGATTACATAGAATCAGTGTTAGAACCATTCTAAGGGCACACTGGAAACACTGCAGGATAGCCATGCCTCTATCAGGATGAACACTTAAAGCCTGGGCCCTGGGGCACAGTACATTTTGCACATGCCTGCCAAACTCAATGTGCATTTGACCTGGGAACTGAAGTATATCAACCAATAGCATAATCAAGCAACATGCATGTGTAGGGAATGTGTAAGTACAACGTATGAAAGTAAACACAGCACCAATAGAATATGGCACAAACCTTTATAAAGGAGCTGTAAGGTTCACACAGGGAAATGGACATATGTCCATGCAGAACTACACAAAGGTATGACAAGTTAACACACTCCATGTGTGGATGAACAAATATCTAACTCCAACACATCAAACACAGATCCAACCTACACCATAGGGAGAACTCACTGTAGGGACGACATGGCAGCTGGTTGCTTTGCCCCTGGATGGCATTCAGGACTGTAGTCTGACCCATAGAGAGGCTCCTAAGGAGGTCAATAGCCTCCTTACTCAGGGCAGATGGGCTAACAGGAGCAGGGGCTGAGGTACCTGGAGTGGATGAGAGGGAGAACATGGAGGGTGGTGATAGAGCTGGGGGTGGTGGACAAGGATGAAGGTGGAACTAATCCTGTTGAGTCCGTCACCACTCAGGATTGTCCACCATAGTATAACTCCGATGATGATGAGCTTGAGCTGCTGTCCTCCGGGGCACAACTCACACCCTCCTGGTCACTGGGTCCCTCCATGTCTGATGTCTCACGTCTGGAACCGCTGTGACCAGCTGTGTCCCCACCGATGTTGGCCCCTTCTCCTCTGCTTGCCCTCGATGTATCTGAAATGACATGTAACATGGGTTTATTGCAAATGCGTTTTCACACCTGACCATCACAAATCAACAGAAAACATTAGAGAAGTCAAATTTAACATAAGCCCAAATGCTTTAATGGAATTGTCTACACTCTATCCTTATGTCAATACAAGGATAGTCGATAACATTGCATACTTTGACACTTGTTGTATACCATTGTAAAATGATGTAACCAAATAGAAGGGATCCAAGTGTGAGATTTACACAATGCTCACACAAGGCCCAAAGTCAAACAAATCTAACTATTAGTCATAACACAGCATGATATCATGTGGGTCAAGTTAAACACCAATGGACCATTGATTAGTGTTGTGGCAGACATCATGTCACATGCAAATGCTCATTGCACTATGATGACACTTTGCACTCCAAATTGCATCATATATCCACTACCTGAAAAGTCAAATGAAAGCTGTACACCTGTAGTTTAGCTATGTTTCACATTTAGAAGATAAAGTTCCCTGAAAACCTTGAAGTCCAAACATTTGGGAGACAGATGCTCTGAATTCACATAGCACAACAGTCCATGACACCAGTCATAGATGGTATATTCACAGGCCAATATACCTTTGAAGGTTTTTGATGTCCCTGAACATCTATGACATGAAGATGTGGGATCACTAGAGTGCAAATGGGCAAGGCATAACACCGTTTTTTGGCATTGCACACTCAGATTGCCTTCTAAGGATCAGTGTAGACACTGGCATATGATCTACACAGTTCTGAATTTCACTTCCTCATGCATGTTACCAGCCAGTGGATGAGTGTTTTGAAACACTATTGCAGATGAAACATCAACTGGCAAATGAACACTGGCCAATATGTAGGAACTAATGCTGATGGCACCAGTGATGTTTGCACCCTGATTTCACTGTATAACCAGTACTTACCAATGGGAACTGTTGTACAGTCACTGCTTGTACTGTGACCTCTGTGTCATGTTACATTCAATAGGGCCACCATTGAATGAGAGACAGTGGTGAGGGAACATCACTCCTTACACAATTGTCACCCATATTTACTGAGATGAATACTCACTTCATTCAGCCAGGTGTCTGCTCAAAAGGAGAGAATTGGATGTGGACGAGACTCTGCTGTGTTCCAGGTCAGAAAGGCAATAGCCACTGCACAGCAACAAGCATCTACTACCAAACTTAGACTAACAATGACTCATCTTGTATGTGGCACATGGGCTACTACCAATATGGTTGGTGAAATGCCTGTCTGTGACACTCAAAGTTGGCAATGTGATATATATGACTCAGGCCAGGACTCACCCCCATGTAGCTGCTGTTGGGCCCTCAACTGCTCATCAAGGTCTGGATAGGCCACCGCCAGTATGTGGGCCATCAGGGGGGTCAGGGTCTGGTGCGCGTTCCTTCCACATTGGGAGGATATTCCCAGCTGGACCTCTGTGATCTTCCGGGTCCAGCGCCGCAGGTCCTTCCACCTCATTCTGCAGTGGGCACTATGCCGGTTGAAGACCCACAGAGTCCACACTTTCCGGGTAATGACTCTCCAAATGGCCTCTTCTGATGAGCATTGACCTGCATGGATGCTATAAATATAGAAACAGGTTATAACTGGAAGTTTAAAGATATCTGTATGGTTGATACACATTTTTTTACACCTAGCACAAACATGCATCAAGAGTCAACACAATACATGTGTCAATGTCACATGCTAAGCACAACTAAAGCATGGATGCCCACTTTTGTTATCATCTGATAACTAACCTCAACCCTGGTCATGACCTACACTGACTGAGGCTGCCCACTAACAACATGTAGGCCACGGCCATCCTACATGGAATTTGATGTGATGTACCATGACACACAGCGCACCATTTGGCCCTTGTGAAGGGTAAACTACCTGTGCATGACAGTCCAGACACCTATACTGCTAGGCCCATTGCATTGATGCATATGGTCCATAGAGGCATGTACCATAGTACACACAACATCCTAAGACTAAGCTCACACGGTAAGGGCTGGTATGTGTGACACTCAGAACTATCTCTGTGGGACCTGTGTGTACAAATGGACTACTTATATGAATATCCTAGTAAGTCATATTGGGTTTGTGTTGTTACTACTGCCATCACAGGACACCCCTTTTGCCATATGTGGGACTATAACAGGGATGACAATCAACATACTACTGTATGTGTAGCGTGATAGGGAATATTGTAGCCAAGCAGATGATTCACATTTCTTAAATCTATTCAAAAGTAACCCACTATCTACACTGTTCATGCCACAGATGTGCAACACGCCTGTACAGTGGCAGCAACACTATTTGAAAAGTGTCAACAGACCTGTGTAAGGGAACAGTCTTTAGTGACAGACACACATTGACACTGTGAATCAATGAAAAGAAGTATCAAGTCAGGGAATCACTTCAGTCACCATGCCTCATAATATCCATGTAACAGCTATAAGGGCTACTAATGGTACAGACAACTCTTTCTGGGGAAATCGACGGATCAGCAGGTCGATAGGGACATTACTCATGCATCAGTTCTCCTGCCACAGTCAGGTCTTGCTCTCCGCAGGCTGAGGTTACTTATCCCCCATGAACATCAGATTTCCACCAATTCTTCTGTCCATTTCATATGGGAACATACAGTTATGTGGCACTCTGAAGGGATCTGTGAGGTATAGCTATCTCCCAGACAACTGTTTCAGAAAGTCTGATGTTGGTTACGTGATCAGTGGGATGGTACACTTGGCTAACATCATCCTCAAATGCTTATAACAGTATACAGACATGGCTCATGGTGTGAAGCCTATACATGACAATGCACATATACCTTGATGTGATTTGAGAACTAATTGTAGCTACTATGAGCGTGAACCCTGCCTAGAGATATGAATGTAAGACAAGTAGAAATCACCCTTATCACACATTCCAATGATGGCCTTCGCTCCACAAAGTCTAGGGACCCATAACCCATTACATGTGTGCCCTATACAGGAGCCTCACAATGTATGCAACCAACATAATGATTACACTCTGACTCTCAGGGGTACATTGTAGCCCACGGGAATAGAAAGGGAGAAGAGAAATAGAGTTAAATATGTATTTGAGAAACTTACCTATTCCTCTGGTGAGCCATAGAGCTGAGAATACAGGGGAAGTACCTCATCCACCAGGGCATTCAGCTCCTCTGGAGTGAAGGGACGGGCCATCTCCCCTGTAGTGCATGCCATGATTGGTCCCAGAGGTGGCAAACAGCAGCTAAAATGGAGGGGGTGTTGATAGTAACAGTGTCAGGAGGCAAGTGAGAAATTTTTCCGCCATGTAAGCAGTCATTAGGATTGGCACCCACAGCCATTGGACCGCAACCATCACTATCCCCAACATTAGCCTATGGCTGTGTCTCCCATGCATGCCACAGCCCACCGTGCGGTCAACTACCGCTGGCAGCGTATGTTCAACATGTCCTATTAGCAAGGTCAGGCATTCGCCATGTTAGAGTTTGAGAAAACTGTATTGGTGACAGTTAAGTGTGTCACCACCACTACCAATGAGGGCAAACATGTTTACATTTGAAATGTTCCATTCCCATGTCATATCCAGTACAAAACTTCATCTGTGTAGTACATTACTGTGCACAAAGGATAAATGTGCTCAGCACACTGTACACTGCAGTTGGCAGTATTGCACATGAAATGTTATTCTACCCTCACTATAGTGGCAATTTACATTTTCTGAATTGATGAGGTGCACAGTTCTTTTACAGACCTGTGAAGGCCACATTGGGGATGACTGGTGGATGTTCAAGGTTTGACAATGACGATGTACAATGTGTAATGCTTCATGAAGCATCAATGTTCAGACACATGCCTTTTGCCTTACTCTTCACATATGTTACTCTGCACACTGTGACCAAGCTACATTTTTGTGTTACTCCTTACATAGGTACCCGGGGAGAGGGATGAGATGCCAGGCTGCAGTGTACCACCCATTTCCAAACCTCCAGACCCTGGAAGAGTGACATGTCATCCAGAAGTTGAGTTTGAATCGTCAAACAATCCTGGATTTATGTCATCAGTTGGAGCCTGACCTCCTACCTCACATCAATAATCCTACATCAATCCCACCACTTACTAAACTCATGTCTGTTTTGCATTTTTTTGGCCACAGGCTCATTTCAATTCATTGTCACGATTTCAGGTGGAATGCCACAGCCTATGTTCAGTTGGGTACTCCAAGAGCTGATAGCAGCACTTTTGAGACACATGACCAGCTACATCTAGTTCTCCAGACATGAGGATTTAGACAATGTGAAGGTAGTTTTCTATGCTGATGGTCAAATCCCACATGTGATTCAATCCATTGATGGCACACATAGTACCTTAGTACCACCGCATACCAGGGAACAAATGTACCGCAACAGGAAGTACTATCATTCTATCAATGTACAAGTTGTCTGCTTGGCGGATTTCTACATCTCAAACGTCTGTGCCTAGTTACCAGGATCTGCCAATGATGCCTTGATACTGCGGTTAGGTCAGCTACACCTGACTTTGCCCCCGGTTGAGCCCTGCTTAATTCAGCCGGCCACCTGGCCCTGCTCCCGCGTCCAGTGGGTGAGCTCCCCATGGTATTCATTGACTGGTTCACAGCTCTCACATACGCGCCGCAGTAATTTCAGCCCGTACACAAAACGCGGTTACTCACTCTCCTCGTTCTATGTACTCACATTTTATTGGTAAATGATCTCACATCACCCTCGATCATGACTCATTCCACGCATGACTCCTCCATTACCATCGATTTCGACACAGCTGTTAGCCCTCCAAGCATGCCTTTAGCTCAATTTTGGTCACTTTACGCCCCTCTATAGTGCGTTGATTCACACCCGCATTCCATCGTCTGCATGGTATTCCTTCTAATTTTACGGAATCATATCACAGGCTAGCGATATATCCTCTCATAGCACTCCCCTCTTGGCGCCTTTTCATCACCAGTCGCATGCTTACTGTTCGGCATGCCTACTTTTATCTAAATTCAAACTCTCTTCTTTCTTCATATCTACCCTTTTCCTTTTATCTTCACAGGCAATTTCTTATGCTCAGGCCAGCCAATTATTCTTGTCCTGATGATGATCCTAGTATTTTAGACAGGATCGAAACGTCGTCGACCCAAGTTAACAACTTGCACATTAAGCCAGTGTGTTAAAAAAGTGCAACTGTTGTTACTCAAAAAGCTTCTAACATTGGATTTGTACAAAAGCTCATTACGTCTTGCCTGAAATGCCCCCTTGTATGTAATTGTTTTACATGTATTGTCTTATTTTCCCCAAAGGATACAGGATTGTGTCCCACAATTAGTATGTTATTGTATTTGTTATTTTTACATTCTAGAAATAAATAGGGTTGTCCGGCTGGACATCCCATAATATAATATAGCTTCGATTCTGGACTATATTTATCCCAAGTGTATTTTCCCTCTCTCCAAGGACCACTGTTTCTTTTAAAACATAATTACCCAAGGTCCTTGATTACCTTTTGGGTCCCCTTGTGTCTTTTCAAATATGTTAAGCGCAATCGCTGGATTGCAAGGGTTTGGATACCTATCCCCTTACTAGTAAGTGGGTTCCTTCCTCCTGTTTCCCCTTCTCACCCCCCCCTTATAGTTCTGTTATGTCTGATCACGCGCCCTTATACTCTGACGAATATATCAAGAAGATTTGTGAGGGCCCTTCCCTTTTCACTGACTCTGCAGACTCACCCTCCTCTGCTAACATTTCTTCAGCTGAACAACTAGAAAAGTGCAAAAAGAAACAAGTGCGCCTGCAGCTCATGATCCGCATGTTAACAGAATATCTTAAAGCAGAGACAATTCCCACAGGGCTACAAGTACGAAACATCCCAGGAATATTCACGGACAACCCCAAATATATTAACAGTTTTAGCTATATCGGTACTACCTGTTCACGACATTGGTTAGTTTTAGGTATCGACACGGCTGCAGAAGCCCTTAAAAAACTTGCAGAGGAAATCCTAGAGATAGAAAAACAGATTAAAGAATCCTGCCCAATAGCTGACAGTAAAAAATTACTTGAACAAATACAAAAAACTGTTGACGAGTTCGACTGAATAGAGCAAAACAAAAAATCTGTGAAGGTTCGTAAAGATATTAGAACATACAATATCGAACGTACCTACCCATATTTACAGAAGGATTGCTACTCACAGACGGTTTACTCTAACCCGCAAAACAGTAGACCGTGGGGCAGGTATAATAGACGTAACAATCTAGTGGGATTTTCCGATACCTCGGCTGAATCTTCAGATAACTCTGACACAGGTGAGGGAACCAGCACCTCCACTTGTCCCCCTGGTGCTACTTACTCAGGCCAAAACAGTAATTTTTTGGGCAGAGGACACAACGAACCACCAAAACGTGGTCGTGTCAAACAACCTCAAAGATGGTACAACCCACCGGGTGAACGCCAAACTCGTCAAAAGTTTTACCAATGGTAACCACAGACCAACACCAAAATATACCCATCTTCAATCTTTCACACCATTTACTCTCAGACTCTGAGCTTTCTCTACTCAGCAAGGGATTATCCTTTATTCCTACTACACATCCCAATTTTTTAGAACTCCACACTGAACTTCTTGGATTTTTTAGACGCTTACGTCTACATGCATTTTTCCTCTTGAATCCGTCTCCCCCTCAGATCGCACACACTCCCTTCAGACCTCCATCCAGCTTCTCACCGTCATCCAGTATGATCCCAAGTGAGATCACCACGTTTGAGAAATTAGTCCTCAGTGATTTAGCTGCCTTGGAAACCAAAAAACGCTTCATTCCTTACAACATTACCCTACAAGAGAAGAAAGCCATTACTTCCTTGAAAGATAACGACTCGTTAGTCATCAAATCAGCAGACAAAGGTGGTGGGATAGTTCTTCAAGAAAAGGCCATGTATAAGGCAGAAATTCAACGCCAACTATCTAACACAGACCATTACTGCAGACTACCACCTAATCCCACAAAAGAACTTCAGACACATATTTTACAAATAACTACTGATGCCAAAATGGAAGGATTTCTAAGTCAGAAGGAATTTCTTTTCCTTAACGTCAAATCTCCCCGTACTCCGGTCATATATACTCTCCCCAAAGTTCACAAAAGTCAGACTAACCCACCCGGACGCCCCATAGTTTCTGGCTGTGGGTCTATCCTTGAGCCATTAGGTCAATAGATCGACCATTTCATCAAAGAATTCGTCCCCGTAACACACTGTTACGTCAGAGACAGTATGGCGATGATCAATCTCATTGAACATCACCCCTTCCACCCTGAACATAATCTCCTCTGCACCATGGATGTAGAATCACTCTACACTAACATTCCACAAATCCCGGCACTCCTAGTTATCCGCGATATCCTGGACTCCAGACCCCGCCCCCATTTTGTCCCCACTCTCTTCATCATTCAATTGTTAGAACTCTGCCTGACCCGCAATTTTTTCAGTTTTGAAAATGATTTTTACCAGCAAGTGAAAGGTACATCCATGGGTGCAGTTTTTGCGCCCAATCTGGCCATCCTCTACATGGATTACCTGGAAGTAAGGACAATCCTTGCCACCACTAACCCTTTCCTCCCGGCTATTGTCCTGTGGCGTCGCTACATAGAGGACATTTTCTTGATTTGGAACCAAGATGAAACCACCCTTTCCCAATTTGCCCAAGGCTGAACAACAACTGCTCTGGCCTCACCTTCACCAATACACACCACAGGTCACACATTCCCTTTCTAGACCTCACTATATATCACTCCAATGGAGAATTACTTACCAAACTGTATAGGAAAAGCACAGAAAGGAACACCTTACTCCGGTATGAGAGCAATCACCCCAGAGCCCTTAGAGACTCTCTTCCATACTCCCAATTCCTGCGCATTAGACGCAACTGTTTTGAAAAGGAAGATTACTTCGCTGAAGCATTTACCCTTACCAACAAACTCAAAGCACGCGGCTACCCTAAAAGATTAGTGAGGAATGCGCAAAAAAGAGCATGGTACTGCCCAAGGGAAGTCCTCTTATCCCCCAGATTGAAAACCAAATCCAACCGCATTGTTTGCGTAACCACCTTTTCCCCTGCCCCAAACCCCATCCGCAAATCTATCCTGCATCACTGGCCAGTGATTAATGCAGGTATTCTCTCACTTGAACGCCCCTTATTTGCCTTCCGAAAGAACCGCAACCTAAAGGATCATCTTGTAAGAGCTGCACTCCCTTCTCCCCGACCAATGTCCACTTTGGACGAACTTTGGGGACGAAAGCCACTGATTGGACATGTAAAATGTGGCAATTGCAATATATGTAGCGCAACCATTGAAGGTACTAATTTTGTATTTAACAATGTATCTATCAAATTGAACACGTTTTCCAATTGCAATACTAGCAATGTCATTTACCTGATATCATGTCCTTGCAACAAAGTGTACATAGGCCAGACTACCCAAAAGGTCAAACTGCGCATCGGCCAGCACAGGAGTCGAGTACGATGCAAAACTCCTAATGGTTGAACATTTTTGGGAAATGGGACACAAAGAAGATGACTTCAAATGGACAGTGATCAAAACAATCAAACAAACGCCAAGAGGCGGTGACATCACCAAAATCCTGAACAAGGAGGAACTAAAAATGATTATCCGCATCAATAGCATCAGGGATGGTCTGAATCGCATTGAAGACTGGACTAATCTCATTTAATCATCTACTGTACTTCGATATTTGTCTCCTTCACACTGCAGAGGCCATGTCTGGTTCCTCCTCCGTTGTGCAAAATAATTGCTTAGTGTCTCTTTCATACTGTTACTGTATAGACTACTTTCAATCCGTACAGTTTGACCCTCGGTATGCCCTGGCACCTGTAACCTTCCCTGTACCTTTTTGGGTTTTTGCACTGTGAACCTTACAGTCCGCCTTGTCACTGCCTCTCTGTTTTCACAGTATCAACGCAGCGTCTGTTTAGCTCAATCTGACCACCTAATTCATCCTCTTATTGATGTTTAGCCCATTTCATTCTCTCATGTATATTTTGTGCAATTCATTTTATTTTTCTCCATTGTCTGTATTGTTGTTCGGTTAATACCTTATTTGTTTTGCAATTATTGATGTTCAGCTAATACTATACTCGTTTTGTACTGTTTATTCTTAATTTCCTTCCTACTTTCGGCAGTTTTACATCTATCGCAATGTGCACTACCTGTCAATTCGCTATACAACCCGTCCCAAAATGGCGCAACTTTCGGCATTCTCACATCGATTGCACTGTGCACTTCCTAGTCCCTCCTCTCTGTCCTCACTACCCGTTCCAAGATGGCGTGACGTTCTCACGCTTCCACTCATTGCGCACGCCCATTCCTTAAAAACCCTTGCACCGCCCGGCTTCCCTGTCACTCCGTATCCCTTCTCCGGAGGTCCCAGGCAGCTCTGAGGTAAGCGGTTCCTCCATTTTCAGCGGTTCACCCCCTTTGGTCTTGATCTGATTCTGCTCGCCATTTTGCTCATCATTTTTTGTCTCCTTTATCCTTAGTGCATTGTCACCCTGCCTTAATTATTCGGCGGATTCCACTACCCTCGGACCGGAACTCCCGGCCCGTAGCAGCCCGTTTGCCTCGCCTCCTTACCGTCCTCTCAACTGGATTAACCCTTTACGGCATTGGTTTCCGTGGCTTGGCTTAGCTCTCCTGCACTGCCAGTGAGCCTTCTTCCAACCCCTTGGTTTCCCTACCCTTGGACAGGAACTCCCTGCCTGTCCTCACACAGGTACCCTTTACCCATTTCCTTAGTGTTCTCTGTATCACTTCCCACTCCATCTCCGTCATGGTTTATTAATTTTAATTTTACTTTTAGGTCAGCTACACCTGACTTTGCCCCCGGTTGAGCCCTGCTTAATTCAGCCGGCCACCTGGCCCTGCTCCCGCGTCCAGTGGGTGAGCTCCCCATGGTATTCATTGACTGGTTCACAGCTCTCACATACGCGCCGCAGTAATTTCGTCCCGTACACAAAACGCGGTTACTCACTCTCCTCGTTCTATGTACTCACATTTTATTGGTAAATGATCTCACATCGCCCTCGATCATGACTCATTCCACGCATGACTCCCCCATTACCATCGATTTCGACACAGCTGTTAGCCCTCCAAGCATGCCTTTAGCTCAATTTTGGTCACTTTACGCCCCTCTATAGTGCGTTGATTCACACCCGCATTCCATCGTCTGCATGGTATTCCTTCTAATTTTACGGAATCATATCACAGGCTAGCGATATATCCTCTCATAGCACTCCCCTCTTGGCGCCTTTTCATCACCAGTCGCATGCTTACTGTTCGGCATGCCTACTTTTATTTAAATTCAAACTCTCTTCTTTCTTCATATCTACCCTTTTCCTTTTATCTTCACAGGCAATTTCTTATGCTCAGGCCAGCCAATTATTCTTGTCCTGATGATGATCCTAGTATTTTAGACAGGATCGAAACGTCGTCGACCCAAGTTAACAACTTGCACATTAAGCCAGTGTGTTAAAAAAGTGCAACTGTTGTTACTCAAAAAGCTTCTAACATTGGATTTGTAAAAAAGCTCATTACGTCTTGCCTGAAATGCCCCCTTGTATGTAATTGTTTTACATGTATTGTCTTTTTTTCCCCAAAGGATACAGGATTGTGTCCCACAATTAGTATGTTATTGTATTTGTTATTTTTACATTCTAGAAATAAATAGGGTTGTCCGGCTGGACATCCCATAATATAATATAGCTTCGATTCTGGACTATATTTATCCCAAGTGTATTTTCCCTCTCTCCAAGGACCACTGTTTCTTTTAAAACATTGATACTGCGTAACAGCACCATACCCCAGCTGATGTCACAATTACTACCAGAGAGGGCCTGGCTTGTCGGTAAGTGTGATCTGTCCTAACTTTGTGTGGGTGATGTTAGGTAGGTAGTATGATCTGAAAGTGTGTAACTCATTGTTACACTTCTGTCTATCTTCTATTTAGGAGACTCAGTGTATCTCAACCGGCCATGGTTGTTGGCATCGCTGAGGAATCGGAGTACTTATTAAATAATAAAGTGGTCCCTATGGAGGTAGTTTAGCCCTTGACTATCATGGCAATAGCGTTACTTTCAGGAGAGAAGAAAATTCTCTGAAACGAGTACGTTTCAGTTATGCATTCAGTGCATTTATTTATACATATCTCATTTATGAATATATTAATTAATTCACATAGTATGATATACTTTTACAGGGTGCTCCTAGCGAGTGACGGTGCAGTGAAAGTGATATAGAGTGAATGAAAAGTGCATTTGTGCTATGTACAACATATATACATGTGGCTGATAGGGGCAATAGAATGTTTTGAAGTCACACCCGTGAAACAAGTGTTGACATCCATCATCAAAATTCTTAAAAACATAGTCCACATACGCTATTTGGCAACGTTTGGGCCCCTTCAATATAGGCATTTAGAGCAGGGTCATCATCAGGACAAAAATAATCCTACTACGCCAGGGGAAGTCTGCTTCAATGAGGCCCATGGAAGAACACGGTAGTCAGCGGAGCTGGCTTTTGGGCTCTTGAAAGCCAGATTCAGATGTCTGGAGAAGACCAGGGGAGCCCTCCTCTACTCACCCGTTAAGATGTAAGATCACCGTGGCCTGCTGCATGCTCCACAACAGTACCCTGCGACGGAACATCCCTTACATCACAAGGATGCAGGCCATGAAGAGCCACCATGTGAGGGACCTTAAATGCCAAATGATAATGATGATAGTGGTGAAGAGGAAGGAGCTGACTTGAGTCAAGATCACATCCGAAACTACTTCTCCTGATTGTAAGTATGGTGTGAGGTGTGATGACTTCAACTATTATTGCAACTCTTGTAGTGATGTTGTGAAGAGGATGTTAATGCTACATACTAGGAATATATGGGCCTGGAAATGTTTGGGGAAAGGTGTTTGTATTGTAAGTGTAGCTTAGTTCATCAGTAAATGTCTTGGACTGTGCTCTCTATGAGTTTACAATGTGATGTGTGCCATATGTATGGTTTCTTAGCTAATCTCTCTGTTGGTCTGTTTCAGGTACCTTCGCCATGTCATCTTCATTTGGACATTTCAGAGTTGTAACATCAGCAGTTGTATGTTGCTGTTCAGCTGTGCAAAGTGGACATGGATTGTTCTTGGGAATGTCTGTCACAGAGTTTGGGTGTATAAGGCTGGTACCAAGACCGCTAGCGCAGCTGTAGGATGGACGTTACCTGGCTTCCATTGGACCTATTCTTTGTGGTGTAATGGTCTTACTGCAATAGGTGTGCTATCATGTGAGCCAACACCATTTTGGATTGGGCCCACTTCATGGTAGTCTCCCTTCACATTGGCTAAATCCTTTATTTTGTATGAACTGTATGTAGCTGTTGATGTGTTTCCTCGTTGTAGGCCAAAGTGCTTGTGGCACATCAATAACATTTGTTTGTGATATTCATCAGATGCAAGCAACACAGGATTGAAATGGCCCTGTGGTCAGAAACTGTTGTACTAACATGTGTCCGTTTATTTGTTTATTTGATGTGGGATCCCTATTATTAGGTAGGTAATATGGCTCCAGCTGATCGTATGGACCTAATTTATTGTTGTCTATTGTGTATTGAAAGTCTGCAACTGATTATGTGATCACTGACACAGAAAAAATAAATCATTTCTTATTTGCTATGTTTCTGACATCATTTCAACCTCTGAGTTGGACAATTGAATTAAGATGTTATCAGACCAGACACTTGTATGCAAGTGTTGTTGTGAAATGGTAGCGTTCCGGAGTTGAAGATTGTTTACATACAACATATCCATGCATCCAGATGTCCCAAATTTTGACATTGCAAAGTTCACATGGTAGTACGTTCACATTGTTATATGTGACAATTACAACAGGAAACAATGATTTGTTAGTGTGTGGTTTTAATGAAGTGAACAAGGATGAGATCGAGAAATTAACAAAAAAATACACTGCACAAACAAAAAGTGAAGTCTTCAGTCATGGTGGATGAAACCAATGTAGTAGTCCAAATTGTCAGGAGTCCAAAGTCCAACATACTTCTTCCATCAGATATGGAAAAGTGGGCAAGAATAACCCACAAAGTGAATGTGTAGCTCACACAGGATGAAATTAGGGCCACATTTTTTTCCTGGCGGTGGGTGTCTTGCCATCCTGAGCTCCTAGAATTTTCAGTGGACCTCCCCTCTTTATGTGAGAGGGGGTACCTGGAGCTGCTGAGACTGGGGCACGTGCAGGCATGTCCTCCTCTGACAGGTCCTCTCTTCCTTTGGCTGCAGCAGATGTTGATGGTCTGGATGTTCTTGGACCACCGGAAGGGGTAGATATAGGTGGAAAAGCCCTGCAGTATATGGTGTTAATTTCCCGCAGCACCCGAACCAGGGAGGCCATGTTGGTGTTCATGCTAGCACCTCGGTGTGGATGCCGGCCATCTCGGTGTGTTTGTCAGCCACCTCATGGTATATGTCCCTCTGCAGCTCCTTGATTTTCCAGATTTCAGTCAATTCCTGGCCCATGACACTTTGGGAGACTTGTAGACTCCCAGTGCTTGGGTGATAGCAGCCAGGGTGTCGGTGTCCCCAGCGGACTCACTCTGTGAGCCCACAGTTTCACTCCCACTACACATACCCTAAAAATAAAGTAAGAAAACAAGAAGGGGTGGGCAGGAAAAAAGTAAACCTAGAATAGCCAGAAACGCTTGCTTTAAACTAATTCAAGTCAATATCTTACATAGGCCATGGCGGCCACCACAAACAGTGGTGGGGAGGGTGGAGGGGACATGGGGGAGCGCGGGAGGGAGAGCACAGGGGGGTTGAATAATGATTAAAAAAATATAAAAGGACTTAATTGACGCTGCCGGCCGCCTCGCTCCTCGTACCTTGGTCTTCCTCTTCTTCCTGGTCCCAGCAGACACTAGGACAGCATCACATACTTCCTGAGCAATCCCTATGCTGCTCTCATGCTATGAGAACAGCATGGGGATTGGCCTGAGCGGGATGATTTAACGCTCACTCAGGCACATGGAGTCTATGCTGTTTCTCCAACCCGGCTGTTCAATATAGCTTGGTTGGAGAAACATAACTGCACACATATGTTTGGCCAGCCTAGGACGGCCGGCCAAACACACATGCGTACTTAGAAGTGCACAACCAGTCCTCCACCCATGGCCCCTGCCCCGCCCCTCCCTACAGATGCAGGCTCAGCCAGCAACTGAAAAATAAAATAATGAAATTTCATTTTATTTTTCAGCTGCTGGCTTTGAGCCAGTGGGGCGACGCTCCCCGCCATTGTGGAGGAGCCGCCACTGTACACAGCGGATTGCCTGCATCGTCCTGTATGGCCCAGACATATGCACCCTCTGTAATGCCCCCAGCTGAGGGACTAAGACATTCTTTGGGACAGATCCGTCTCTTCTGGGACCATTTACTGTCACTCCTAGAGGGGATCACGGACATTTCAGGGATCAACTTGTGGAAAGTTGCAGCTCCAGGCATTTTTAAACATCCCCACAAATTGAAAGCAGCGACACGCTTCTTGGACATTGCCCTGTTCCTTGCTAAATGCTCTATCACTATGAAGTAGCAGCTCCCCTAGCCCCATCTATGGAGGCCTGGACTCAGACCCTGACCAAAGGAGCAACTTCTGCGGCCACAGCCTTGCAGTGTGACGAGACCAAAGGCCTGAGATGACACCCCATTGCCCATGCGTTGGAAGAGCTCCTGTACTCATTACTGACTCTCCTGGATGACCCTGATCCTGAGGCAGGGGCCTGCCCCCCACCTAATTCATTTCAAGAGGATGTGTCCCTACCTGCTCTAGGGTGTCTGGTGCACTCTACCTCATTCGGGGTCCATGCTTAGGTGGGAAGCGCCTCCTTACCCCCCTCCCTAGGCTGCATCGATAGGACAACCCTCCCACCCTTCTAACAGCTCGTCCCTTTTACCGGCTCGTCTACTCGAGCATTATATCCTGATGAATGCACGGACACGATTAATCAGTCTACGGTGCCAGCTCACGGGTGGAGCCATTTGACACAGCCAATCCCCCCCTCCCTGCCCCCACCCTGCCCCCTGTGGTCCCCCGTTAGAGAGTATCTTTCTTCAATCCGTCTTGGGGCCCCATCAGATCACCCCTTGGGGACAGCAGCACCAAGTTCGGGGGTCAGAAGGGGCGCACCTACGTCCTCCAGCCCAGATCCTACGGCTCTCACCAATCATGTTGTTAGTGCCAATATCGGCCACACTCACCAGCCCTCCCGCAGCAACATACAGGTAGCATAAATAAGCAGACAAGACAAATTTTTTGGTGGAGAAAATTGCTGCAGGTTTATTAGCATACCAAATATGCCAACATGGTGGGTTATCTTACAGGCGATCCCAATGCAAGCCGCCCCTCGCGGCCTACCACCTGGTGGGCCAACTTGCATCGTGGCCTTAGCCAATCGGTGCTTAGCAGTTGTGGTGAGGGGATAGCCCCTCCCACTTCCGGTGAACCATTGTTCCACCACATAACTCACGCCCCCCCTACGAGGGATGGAGCGTTCAAGTGACCCCCGGTTGTACAGGTTTCCAACCGCCCGTTGAACATATGGGGCACCATCGCACCCCAGGGTCCACCGCACAGACTTCCTGGGGATATTCGGCCTCAGCACCCTTTGTGCTCCTGAAGAGGGTATCCCTGAGTACTTTTCCGCCTCTGGATCGCCATGTAACTCCGCCTGCAACACAAATAAAAAGATTAGAATATCCTTCCCCCCCACCCTGAATCGCCGGGTAAGCGGTAGGGAGGGAATCGGCGACAGGGCGAGGGGACAAATAGGCCGCCAGGTGGGCGGGAGAAGAATTTATACCTCTCCCCGACCCCACTCTAGCCGGAAGTGATGAGCGGGATCCCTAAGGGGTCTCTGTACACTAGGCTGCTCAGTGTGCCATCTTGTGGCACTAAAAGGGCCGCCCTCTTATGAGGGTCCCCTGCGATGACCATGTCGGTCAGCCCGCATAGTGCCAATATTGGCCACACTCACCAGCCCTCCCGCAGCAACATACAGGTAGCATAAATAAGCAGACAAGACACATTTTTTGGTGGAGAAAATTGCTGCAGGTTTATTAGCATACCAAATATGCCAACATGGTGGGTTATCTTACAGACGATCCAAAGGCAAGCCGCCCCTCGCGGCCTACCACCTGATGGGCCAACTTGCATCGTGCCCTTAGCCAATCGGTGCTTAGCGGTTGTGGTGAGGGGATAGCCCCTCCCACTTCCGGTGAATCATTGTCCCACCACATAACTCACACCCCCCCTACGAGGGGCGGAGAGTTCAAGCGACCCCATGTTGTACAGGTTTCCAGCTGCCCGTAGGACATATGGGGCGCTGTCGCACCCCAGGGTCCACCGCACAGACTTCCTGGGGATTTTCGGCCTCAGCACCCTTTGTGCTCCTGAAGAGAGTATCCCTGAGTACCTTTCCGCCTCTGGATCGCCATGTAACTCCGCCACAGCCCTGGGTGTGGCGACTGTCGCAGCCTGGGCCCCCCACCAAGGCCGGCGCTCCTACTTACATCCCGCTATTTCCACGGCCTCACCTAGGTCCAGGAGGAGCAAGTCCATGCCTATTCTGGAGAGATGTATCCCATCGTCCTCGAGACACCCTGTGGATTTGGCGTGAAGCACCCATGTCTAATGAAGCCAAATCCCCTCTGCTCAGTGAATTTACGCATAGCGCAGATGATCCTCCTGCGCGCAGACTCCATCGCCTCCCCCAAACGAGCTCTATGCCACGGGAGCTGGGGGGTGACTTCAGACCACAAAAGTTCACCTGTCCCCCACTGGTTGCTAATTTGCACATTGTGGTCTTCTTCTAGGGTGCATAACTTTGCCACCTTAACCAGACAATTTCACAGTTCTTTCCGATTGCTCCCTGGCGAACATAATAATTGTAAGAACAAGATATAGATAAGTGCACAACATAAAATTGGAACAGTTTGTAAGGTTGTGGCGTGCTGCTGGGGTATCACTCTCTGATCCAGAGTGTCAAAGCAAATAACCAACAAAGCGTATCCTGAAGGTAGGAGACGTCCCCCTGCGCACAGCTCGAAGCCCCTGGAACAGGGGTTGATGAGTTTTTAACACTCAGTGTTCGTGAATTTTGAAAGAATAAGATACAACAAACTTTGATTGGATGTTTAAGTCGATATTTAGTGAATCATATCAGTAAACAATCATCCATTTGTATCCAAATGTTAATCACTGCGGAGATTGGCCCAATGCATTTCGGTCCCAAACGGACCTTCGTCAGGGGCCATATCTATAAAGTATAATAAAACGCAAGAGTCAGGAAGTCAACTGACAAGAATATTACTATCTATGCATCAATAGACTGAAAATGATGAAGTGCTCAGATGTATGGCTTAGATGTATTAGTCCAACATGCAAGGTGAGAAATAACAAAGCGTCTACTAGTCAAAACTGCAAAGTCCGGTTAGTCCGTGAATATAACGGTGTGAAAGGTAAACCGAAATTAACAACGTGACCGGGTGAAATCGTAAGTGATAATGGGTGAAAACGTGACTCGATAAAATATAATCATAATAGTGAGTTCGTTAATGATAATAGGTAAAAACAATGTTCTAAGCAAAAAGAAGAAAATCATGCGCAAACGGTTGTGCCGGTTCGAATATCTTAGTTGAAGATGTGGTGCTCGAGCACAGAGTGTTCCAGTGCGCTGATGCATTAAGAATAACGTGGATTTAAAACAAAATATAACGGCTGAAATAAGAAAGTGAAAAGAAACTTACGAAACGCGATGTGCTTCCATAGTGCTCCGACTATCTCGTGGTTAACGTTAAAGCGAACGCAGAAACGCGCATTCGGGGTGGTTTTAGTAACATGACAAGTAAACATAAAAAGAGGGCTGATGTCGACAAATAGGTACGGGCGCCATATTGAAATGACGAAATTAGCAAAAAGAGTGACGAAAACAGTATGGTTGAGATGGTGATGAATATAATTAAATGAAAATGATGAGAAAAGAGTAAAACAAATGTAGAGAATGAAAAAGGATAAGTTGATGAATAAACAGTAAAAATAAAGTGAAAATAATTAAGCCAAGAATGAAACGTAACTGTGAGCAAAAAGGCCTCGGACAATGTAGTAACATAAGAAGCTAAGAGTGAAAGAATCACAAATAACATAAAAAATTCCATGCGATCATTGAGTCCGTTCGGCTTCATTGAGTTCAACAGTTTGATCCAGTGGTTTTCCCTTTGGAAAAGCAGATTGTGGATGTCTCTTCCTTCTTTGGGTTCCACGGTTTCGAGTACCATGAATTTGAGTTGACTGATGTTGTGATGGAATTCGGTAAAATGTGCGGCTATGGTAGATTTTGTGTTGTTGGTTTGGATGTTGCTCTTATGCTCTAGAATTCTAGTCTTCACTTTTCTTTCAGTTTTACCAACATACACAAATCCACAAGGACATTTGAGAAGATAGATGACATTAATGGTGTTGCATGTGGCATTAACTTTGAGGTTGATTTTATGACCCTTCATAGGATGGTTGATGGAGGGACCGGTAATCACATTGTTGCAGTTGCTACAATTGTAGCAAGGTCTGGTTCCTTTGTATGTCGTAGATGAGGGTATGTCAATGGGTTGAGTGAGGATTTCTTTGAGATTTTTTCCTCTTCTGAAAGCAAAAATGGGTTTGTCTTTGAATAACCCTCTGAAGTCCGGTTCTATGGCCAATATTGGCCAATGCCTTAGGATTGATCTTTTGTAATGATTACTCATGGTGGAAAATTTTGATACCACAACTGATCGTTGGCTGATGGGTTTGACCGATTTGGTTAAGAGTTGAGTTCGGGAGATTGTGGAGCAACGTTGTATGGCTTGTGTTAAAACCTGTTGTGGATAGCCTCTTTGAGAAAACTTATTAAGCATCTTTTCCATTTCTTGGGTGCAAATGTCAGGCTGTGATACAATCCGTTTCACACGGAGTAGTTGTGAGTATGGTAGATGGTTTTTAAGTGCTGATTGATGAAAGCTGTTAAAGTGTAACAGGTTGTTACGGTCAGTTTTTTTGTGGTGTATGGTGGTTTCTAGTTTGTTTTTGATGCGACTGATTTTGACGTCAAGAAATGTGGCTGTATACTCTTGCATTTCAAACGTGAATTGAATTCTTTCATTGATGGTGTTCAAGGTATTGAGTGCTGACATGCGTTCAGAGTGTGATCCTTTCCAAATGAAAAAGATATCGTCAATATACCTGAGAAAAATGATGATATGTTCTTGCCATGTGTTGTTGTTCAGTATATTTTCAGTTTCAAATTTTTCCATGAAGATATTGGCATATGCCGGTGCGGCACAATTGCCCATCGATGTACCGGTGAGCTGTAAGTACCATTGGTCTTGCCATTTTTTTTTTTTTTTTTTTTTTTATTTTTATTAGACAACTCCAAAAAAATCACAGACAATGAGATCATCAATAGCGAAAGGAAAAAAAAAGAAAAAAGAGATAGGAAGCCTATCTTACATCAATGCCGGTACAATCGAAGTGAAAAATGGGAGCATAAGAATTCGTATATAATCCAAAATAGACAATAGAAACTGTTGCATTGTGAGAAACTTAGTACCAAGGGTTTATAAATTAATTTGGGACAGCTGCGATGCACCATAAAGTGACGGGGGACCAAATCTTATCTCCTTTTCTTTTGGACTTAGGGCCCCTAGTTGCATATATTGCAAGCTCGTAATTATACACAGACAGAAATCTAGAGAGCCACATTTGGAAACTAGGGGCATCACAATTTTTCCATAGAGCAGCAAGAATAATTCTATATATCGCAGTTCCGATGAAAAGGATAGCTTCCTCGTTGGAGTTCAATTTTAGCGTACAATCATATCCAAGCAAGCAAATCGTAGGGGACTCGGGCAATTTATGCCCAAAGATCGCCTCCCAAAATTCCCAGATCATTTTTTTTAATAATGTCAGCTTAGCACAATAATAAAACATGTGGGTTAACGTTGCGGGTCCACAATTGCACCTTGGACATTGATCATTGGTTCTTTTCCCCCATGTGAATAGCTTGGCTGGAGTGAAATAAAGATTATAGATAGTTTTGTAGAGTTGGGACCTCAGATTAGTGGAAAGTAATAGTTGTGTTGACATTGCAAGAACCTTATTGATGTCTATATCTGAGTTATCGAGCCTATTTTTATTTTTTTATTTTTTTATTTTTTTTATTCACATTTTGGAAATGCAATCAACATTTCAACATACAAAACCAAAACAATTAGGTCGTGGTACAATATCATTCGGTCTCTAGGACCTCCCCAGCTCCCCTCAGGTAGTATCTTTATGGTATTAAGCAGCCATCCCCTCCCTCCGTCTTCCAACATTATCACTCATTTTGATGCATTTGTAAATAGTCAATTAGGTACATCCAGTAATCACGTGGTCTCGACCCTCCTGGAAGCTCTTCCTCATAAGTTTTGAGTGTGTCCTTACAGTAAGTTAGATCTTTGAGCCATAGCTGAATAGATGGAGCAATCCTACTGTTCCAGCAGAGCGATACACGCCGTTTGGCCATCAGAAGCGCAATCACAGCAAATTTACGTTTCATACCTCTCAGACCAGGCACTATCCCCAGCAAACAAATCTTTTCCGAGCAACCCAATTTCGTTCCCATCATTTCTCCCAACATGTCCGTCACTTTTACCCAATAATCCGCCACCCCTGCGCACCTCCAGGCCAGATGGCAGAAGTCCACCCCCTCCTCCCCACACCTGCGGCAGCGCGAGTCCTCCCTTAAACCATACTTGCAAAGCCTAGCCGGTGTGTAATAGGTCTGGTGCAAATATTTGTAATGTAGCATTCTTAAATTTCCATTAGGTGTCAGCATTTCAGTTAATGAACAGGTCACCTCCCATTCCTCCAGTGTCAAGTTGTCCTCTAACGCACTGTTCCATTTGTCCAATGATGCCTGCGTATTGTACGCAATATCTTCTTGCAACTTACTATAAAGTCTCGACACCAGTTTTGTGGCAGATGGCGTGGTCAACACCAATTGCAATGCTTGCATTTGTGGCGGCTCCTCAGGGAAAGAAGGGTAGAGCACCCTCATGGCTTTTTGCAGTCTGTAATATGTAAATCTAAACATTAGTGTTTGATTACTAACATAGGTAAGATCGCTTAGTTCCTGATACGTCCCATTAAGGAACAGATCCCCCATTGTGGTCAGTCCTACCCGTCTTAACAGTCCCATCCCTACCTCCTCCTGGGTCACCGACAATGCTGGATGGTGTAAAAGGGGCAAATCCGGCGCATACAGAGGTAGTTTACCCGCTTTCCTCCCCATTGCCTGTCATGCTTTATTCGTCATATCTATTGTGTTGATGTCACGTTTATGCAGCGGTGCTCGCTTATGTGGGAGTATTGCCTTTAGCGGAACAGGAGCTGCATCGCCCTCCTCTACCGCTGTGTGTGTCAGGAACGGCACAGGATGATACCAATAGTGCGCAAACTGCGCCTGTGCGCATAAATAATATAACAGAAAATCCGGCACTTTAAACCCACCTTTCGCATATGGTAACGTTAGCGTCCTCATTTCAATCCTAGCATGTTTGCCCGCCCAAATCAATCGTAATACCATCGCTGTGATTCTACGAAACACTTCAGTTGGTGGTGGTATCGATATATTATTGAATAGATACAGCAGTTTGGGTAATACAACCATCTTGACAATGGCCAGCGTATCCGCTAACGAAAGGGGGAGTTGTATCCAGCCCTCTATTTTCCCCTCCAGCGTTCCCACCACTCTACCATAGTTCGCCCGGATCACCTCCTCTGGATCCCTATGATACCACACTCCCAGATATCGCACCGGGTCAGATTGCCATTCTATTGGGTAGTCCAGTTGATGCGGCCGAGTAGTGTCCGATAGCGGAACAATAATCGATTTCTCCCAATTAATGCTAATCCCGGACGTCTGCGCAAATCGCACATACTCCCTCAGCAGTGCATTTAAATGCACTTCTGGATCTCTCACATATAGGAGCATATCGTCCGCATATAGCGATATGTGGAGCGGGCGCTGCGGGAACTGCAACGCCGAGTCGTGATGCTTCTGTCGTATTCTACAAGCTAACGGTTCCATCGCCAGTGCGAATAGCAATGGGGACAGTGGGCAGCCCTGTCTCGTCCCCCTGCATATATGTATCGGGTCTGACACATATCCATTCACTCTCACTCGAGCCACCGGAGCTGTGTATAGTAGCTGTATCCATTGCAAAAAGCGCAGCGGAAATCCCATCCGCCGCATCACCTTGCTCAAATACGGCCATTCCAGGGAATCGAATGCTTTGGCCGCGTCCAGTAGGACCGCAGCCGCCTTGGTCGTTGGTTGCAAATAGTGTGATAGTGCAAAGAGGGTACGTGTATTGTGCGTAGTTGATCTGGTGGGGATAAATCCCGACTGATCCGGTAGAATCAATCGGGTCATCAGCGGCTGTAGCTGTTTCGCCAACAGTTTGGCCAGAATCTTGACGTCCACATTAATGAGGGAGAGTGGCCTGTACGATTCGCAGTGTTCAGGGTCCTTTTTTGGCTTCAAAAGGGCAATAATAAGCGCTTCACGGAGCGTTGGCGGCAATCGCATCTGGTCATGGGCAGTTCCGTACATTTCCACCATATGTGGAGCTATTTGATCAATGAATACCTTGTAAAATTCCCCCGTGAACCCGTCAGGGCCCGGTGACTTCCCATTGGGGAGAGTTTTTATCACCTCCTTCACCTCCTCTACTGTAATAGGTGCCGCCAAATATTCTCTATGGTCATCTGATAGCCAGGCTATCGCTACCTCCTCCAGATAGTTCCCTGTCTCCTCCTCCGTCGCTGTCTGCCGTGACTCGTATAGCTTACCGTATGTGGCTCTAAATTCCCTCAAAATGTCTTGTGCCCCATATTTCATGTCTCCATGCTCATCACGTACCCCATGTACCGCCTGTGGCACTTTCCCCGCGCATATTTTGGCCGCCAACGCTCTACCCGGCCTGCCACCCTCGCCGTAATTCCTGGCCACGTGTCGCTTCGATATATATTTTAACTCATCGTCTGCTAGCGTTTGGTATGTAGTTATGTGGCTTCTGATATCAGCCAGTAATGTCGTGTTTTGGGTACATTCATATTCTCTCTCTAGCACATTAATTTTCTGCTCACATGACGCCAATTGTTGGCGAATATCCTTCAGTATGCCCGCACTCGTTCCAATGCAGATCCCCCTAATGGTGGCCTTAAACGCCTCCCACAGCAACCCGTGGTCTTCTGTGGTTGGCGCATTTAATTCAAAGTATTCCGTCACAGCCTTACTAATTGCGTCTTCGTACAAAGGGTCAGTGAGTGCTCTTGCATTAAATCTCCAACTAAATGGGGGGGGGTGTAATTCGGTATCTCAATGGTGAGCTTCACCGGATTGTGATCCGAAAGTGTCCTGGGCAAGTGGCAGATGGATCTCGTCCACAGGAGCACCGCCTCGTTTCCCAACCAATAATCTATCCTGGACCAGCTACTACTAATCGCTGTCGTATGTGTCGCCTCTCTGCTCTCCCGATCTCTTGCTCTCCAGACGTCCACCAGCCCCCTATCCTCCATTATGGCCCGCAATTTTCTCCTAGCCCTTGTATGCGGTTCAGTGGTGTTACTCGATCTGTCCCAACCGTCCTGCAACGCTATATTGAAATCTCCCCCCCATATCAGTGGTATGTCAGGCAATTCCCCCAATCGCGTCCACACCTCATCATAGAAGTCAGGATCATCAATATTTGGTCCATAAGTATTCACTAATGCCACCTGCTGACCCCGTAGCCGTCCCACCACTAGTACCAAGCGCCCCATCTCATCTTTATGTGTGGACTCCACCTCAAACTGCACCCCTTTCTTGATCAGTATCATGACTCCTCGGGAATAGGAAGAGTATGATGAGTATTGCACCGTCTCCGCCCATCTACTACCCACTCGCATAGGGGCCTTCGGTGTCAGATGTGTTTCCTGCAGCATTGCAATATCAATGTTATGTCGATCTAAATATGCCAACACCTGCCTTATTTTCTTGGGGTTGTTCAGCCCCCGTACATTCCACGTCAGTAAAGATAATCTAGTATCTCGTAGTGCTTTACTCTCCATCATACCCCCATTCAGTCCATACTGGTGCAATCTCTATGCAGTCGTCACCCCCGCCGCAATCAACCTCACGGACCCTGCCTACACCTCGTGTCATATCATCACCCTTCAGATTGTTGTTGCTATCATCGTACCAAAACCTAAGAAACAAACCCCAATGTCCCCTCCGCCTCCCCCCACCCACTTTAGCAACCCAACTCTGCCAAAGACATTTCCCATTATCCCGTAACAGTACAACCCAACTTGATTTGGGGAACTCCCGCGTGGGGGATCCACCAAGAGCGCACTTTTCCATCCAACCTAATGGATGTGGTCAGTGATATAATCTCTATACATGCCAAATCCCAGCACATCTCTCAACTTCTAACATAACAGTTATGTATCCGAGCATTTATGGTGCTATCAGGTAATCCATATCGCATACGACAAGTATTCACTCCGGCCCACCTTTCCCCACAGAGCTCCTGTACTCACGTCCGCCATGCCTTACTTTTCGGTGCTCGCGTCAGGGAGCCTGTGTACAAGAGATCAAGCAGCAGTGTCTGCCTCTTACCACTCCCTTGCGCTCTCCCTTGCAGTATGCTGTCCGGTCTACACCCACCCCTCAAAAGATATATGAGTCAGCCGACAGCATGTAGTTCACCATGTTTCATCCCCAGCACAGCCTCTACCGTTATCACCCATTGTGGCAACCAGCACACTTATCCATGTAGTAGTCCTCAGTTCAAGTCTATTGTGGGTTCCGCTCGACGTTGTTCCTTTCGCCGAGTGATAGTCCTTTTGATGAAGTCCTGTGCTTCCCTCGGCGTCTGTAGCAGCGTTGTTTTCCCGTCGCAGGTGACCTTCAAACGCGCCGGGTATAACATAGCATAGTCAATTTGCAACTCCCTGAGTTTCTTTTTTATCGGGTTGAACTCCTTGCGTGCCATCTGCACCGTTATTGTAAAGTCCGGGTAGAACTCCAGCTCGTTTCCCTGATAGCTGATCTTGCGTTTTTCTCGGGCTATACGGAGGACAGTGTCGCGATCTCGGTAGTTCATGATCCGCGCCACTATAGGTCTCGGAGGCAGTCCCGGCTTCGGTCGTGGTGCCAGGGTTCTGTGCGCGCGTTCGACTAGGAAGATAGGTGATAGGGATTCCTCTCCACATACAGTTTTTATCAATTCCTCCACATAGGTTTCCATTTTGGTTATGTTCGTGGACTCCGGAACTCCCGCTATTCGTACGTTGTTGCGACGGGACCTCGCTTCCAAGTCCTCCGCTTTGTTTTTTATCACGTCCAGCAGTCGCTCCATGTCCGTACACTTTTGGGTTGTGGCGTGCGCTTCGTCTTCCACCGCCGATATTCTGGTCTCCGCTTCCACCAGCCGTTCCCCGTGACCATCCAGCTTCGCCGCCATATTGTCCACGCGAAGCGTGATCGAGTCAAGTTTTCCATGTATATCCTGCAGGCTTTGCTGTATGGCCTGGAGGGCACCCTCCATTCCCACTGGCGCCGATTGTATCTCTTCCGCAGTCTCCACCGACGACGCCGTTTGCGCTTTCGCCGCTTTTTTCGCGTCAAATTGGAGCTTCGTCTGGCCTCGGTCTGCTTTTCCCATAGCGCCACACACCCCCGCGCACGCTTCAAGTCGCGGCCACTGCGCCCTCCGTTCCGTGAGTGGTTTATGTGGTGCTCGCCTCTGGGTTCTGCGTCTGCAGGTGTCTTCCTTCAGCGCTTATGGCTTTCTGGGCTCCCCGATTGCCACCGCTCACCCTTTGCCAGTCACCTGAACCAGGCGCGCAATTCACCCTACGCCAGGCCTGTAGCGCCCCTTGTCAGCTTCCCGTTCAACACGCTACCGGCATCTGTTGTGGCTCCATGTTCGGCCTTCCCCCCTCGATTACCGCCGGTCTCCTCCGTGCGACGTTATGTGTAGCGAGGTCGTGTCTCAGTCGCCGCCTTCAGTAACCTCATACCCACTGCCTCTGTTCGCTGCGCACTAAGGGCCGTCCGTCTCCAGCCGTTCTTAACATGGCGGGCGCCATTTTACATTCAGGGCGTCTTTTCGCCAGCTTCGTTCACCCCTCTCCTCCGCGATGCCAGTTCAGGGCCGCAGCTCCATAGATCCCCAGCTTCCAGCCAGCAGCTCCCCAGAACAGCGACAGTGACTCACCGCGGCTCCGCAGGCGATCCCTGTTAGTTTCACCGCTCACCGCTTTGCTGCTCCAGAGCCGCCATGTTGTCTGCCCTTCCGCCAGCTACGATCGTCCGGAGTTACGCGTTCTGTGACTGTCTGCAGCATCAGTGTCTCAAACTTCACAAACTTAGTCCAGCATATATTAAGGGGCTGTGCCCCCGTTTTTAGGGCGCTAGGATCGCCGCATGTCGCCGATAGCTGCCGTTTCCTCACACCGACCAGCGGAGCCAACTTAGCAGGCGGCCATCTCGCCGTGCGCCCTCTAGCGCCCCCCTTGGTCTTGCCATTTGAAATAGCTGTGATAGAGAGTATAGTATAAAAGTTCCAAAAGAAACAATTGTAATTGAGGGTCCAAATCTGAATGTAAGAGCGTGTGTTCGATGGCTGAGATGCCTACATCGTGTGGGATGGATGTGTACAAGGATGTCACGTCAACAGTGCATAGCCAATATTCGTTGCTGTCATCCAAGGTGATGGCATTGATTTTGTTGATGAAGTCTGTGGTATCTCTGACATAGCTACTCATGTTTAATACAAAAGGTTGTAGATATCTATCCAACAATTTGCCAATAGGTTCGTGAAGGCTACCTCTGGTGGAAACGATGGGTCGAAAAGGAGGTTTGTCAATGTTCTTATGTATCTTTGGTAGCATGTATAAGGAAGGTGACCGGGGGTGACTTTTCAACAAAAATTTGTATGCCTTCTCAGGGATCACACCATCATTGAGAGCTTTCAGTAGAATTTCTTGGAGAGTAGATGCGAATTGTTCAGTAGGGTTGTGGGTTAACTTCAGATATGTATCAGTGTCAGATACATGATTTAGTACTTGTTGTGTGTAGAACTCCGTATCCATGATAACTAGTGCTCCTCCCTTATCAGCGTTCTGACATAATATGTTGGGGTTGTTGGCTAGTTTTAGAAGGATATTGTACTCTTTGACCGAACGATTTCGATGTTTAGATTTCTTAGTGAAAGGCAGCGATTGTAAATCCTTTTTCACCAATGTCTCCAAGCTTTTGTGGCTGACAGGAGCCATATAAGTACTAGGTGATTTGAGACCTTTTAAGAAATCACTTTTCTGAGGTTCATCAGTTTGAGTGACATTTTCAAAGAAATTCCGAAGTCGTAGGTTACGCATCAGTTTGAAAAAACTGATTACCAGTTCCAAGGTGTTGGTGTGGCAAGTAGGTACAAAAGATGTACCTTTTTGTAAGGTTTTAAGTTCCATGGAATTCAATATATGAGAAGAAATGTTGATTACAAGGTTATTGTCATCTAGGGTCTCCTGCCCCCTCTCTGGCGTTTGCTAGTGGCCGGAAGGGTCTTCGGTTCGGGTGGTTCCTTGTCTTTTTCTTTGACTCCTCCTGGGTCGTCTTTGTCCCCGGTGTCTTCTAAAAAAGAAGCCGAAGTACCGGGGGTTGGTACATCCGGGTGAATTGTTGACGAAGATGGTCGCATAGATGGTTGATTAGATGGTCTGGTTCTGATCTCACTTCCAGATGAGGAGGTATCTGTATCGGTATTGTGAGATGGTCGATTCTGTCTACGTCTTGCATATACTTCGGCCCATGTGTAGACCTCTCCCAATTTGTAATCAATTGTGTCGCGTTAATATTTGCGAATTTTCCTCTCATTGATTTCCACGGAATATTTATCAAGTTGTGTGTTGATGTCTTCCAACATTTTGGTGAAGTCATTGGGATCCATCATATTGGTAAGTTCAGATTTGATTGTTGAGATGTCCTTGGAGAGATCTTCCAAAACCTTCGAAAGTTCCTCGATAATCAACAAGATAAGGTCCAGGGAGCACTTATTTAGAATGGCGTACCATCTTTCAACAAATTTAGGACTGTGTCTGCAGAGGAGAGGTTTCAAGGCAATCCGCAATCCTCGGGGAATTCTCTGTGCACGGTGGTATTTGATGAGGGTAGACGCGTGTAATCTTTGGTTGATTTCCCGCCTTGATAGATATAATAGTTGTCGAATGTTACTGTCTTTATTTTTTATGCTTAATGAAGGTGTGATTTCTTCCTGAATCAATGCGTAAATTTTAGAGACATCATCTTCAACAAAGGCAAAGGTGTCTGCTCGTAGTTCAGTCATGTTTAAAATGTCGTCAAAAGCCATGTTCAATGGTGGGTGGTGTGCTGCTTATCAAGAGCAGAAAGTAAGACGATAAGAACAAGATATAGAGAAGCGCACAACATAAAATTGGAACAGTTTGTAAGGTTGTGGCGTGCTGCTGGGGTATCACTCTCTGATGCAGAGTGTCAAAGCAAATAACCAACAAAGCAGGGGTTGATGAGTTTTTAACACTCAGTGTTCGTGAATTTTGAAAGAATAAGATACAACAAACTTTGATTGGATGTGTAAGTCGATATTTAGTGAATCATATCAGTAAACAATCATCCATTTGTATCCAAATGTTAATCACTGCGGAGATTGGCCCAATGCATTTCGGTCCCAAACGGACCTTCGTCAGGGGCCATATCTATAAAGTATAATAAAACGCAAGAGTCAGGAAGTCAACTGACAAGAATATTAGTATCTATGCATCAATAGACTGAAAATGATGAAGTGCTCAGATGTATGGCTTAGATGTATTAGTCCAACATGCAAGGTGAGAAATAACAAAGCGTCTACTAGTCAAAGACTTTTGGTGACTATCCTGCCATGGGATAAGTGACATTAAGCACGGGTGTTCCTGTGTACCTGACGTATAGGAGGGGGAACAACATGTATGAATATCTGCCATTTCTTGAGCAGTAGGAATGCCAAAACAACCATTCTTCAATCATTGAAGCCAAATTATGGTATGACCTCATGTTCCCACCAGCTTATTGCACCACAACCCACTAGTCAGATGGCAACTTCCGCAAATGCCTGGTTTGCTGGCTATAGGGCGGGTGTTTTTGTCTCACCTGAGCAACTGGTAGCATGCCCTTGTATACAGAGTGCACCTACTCTGCTGCATCGACCAGGCATTTGCACAGGCAATTCTGTTGTTGAATTGTGTCAAATAAATGAATGGGTCCCTCTGGTTTGTGTGACTGTATGCTTATCGTGCATCTTCCCCTGAGTGCCCTGTTATGATTTGTGTGTCAAGCCACAACCGCTGTCAGACTACTCTGCCCCCTATCCGTGCTACTTTATCAGATCAAGAAGTGTCATAAAATTAAATATACGCCTTCGATGGATGAGGGCTTCAAAGGATGCCTGCTCTCTAGAGGGAGAATGATGCACAGTTGAGCTGGTGGCCATTGTCCAGATGTATCCACAAAATACATATACCTGTAAGCTAGTACTACTGGCTTCGATGCTTCTGGTTACTTGCCTAAGGCCACGAAGGCCGGCCCCCATATGGCTTTGTTGCCTGGCATCTCGGGTGTACTTTTGCCACTATTTTGACAGAGTATCAAATTAAGCGAGGGATCCTAAAGGAATGGTTGCCTTCCATCAGTTGGTGATAGGGGTGTGGTATGATACCTCCGGGCCTGGAGACCCCTCCAACAATCTACCGTCATCTAAACGGAATAACGACCTTCACCCTAAAGGGCCACCTGGCAAACATACCGGGGGAAGTGTAAAATTGCACTCCCCCTCCTCCCCCCCTTGGACTGCTAAACGACGGCAAGGAAGGACAAAACTTGGTCATAAGATCCCCGTTTCCTAAAGTAAACAATAGGTGTCCTGCTCTATTAGCAAATGTGTCAAATGCACGCTGAACTACGTAATAAAGCCCTCCCTTGTCCTAATGCCTCGGGCCCGCACTGTGGGGCTTCCATTGCCTTGGATTGGAACCTATAACTGGCATCTTGCATGGCCAATATGGACCCATACCCACAAAGCATTTGCCGTAAACTTTCAGCCAAAACCAGCTTACAGGTGTGTATCGACACCCAACTTACTGGTACTCATTTATCGTCCACAGGAGAATGGCTGCCTGTGCCTGCTGAGCTCTGAACATGTGACTGTGATCAAGCACAGGCCCGAGCCCGTACAGTACCAGTGAGTATTACCCGTAAATTGCTGTTGTGCTGTGCAAGATCTCGGGATGTCGTTGGGAGCTCACTCTCTTGTTACATGTGGTTACTCATCCTGTCACCCAGGAGCTTACCAACCTGACAGAGGGAATGTGATAGCGTATATGATCCCTTTGTCCATCTCAACAGCTTAAATCTGCCCGGCCATAGGCAGCTGACTCAGCCAATCATTTTCAGTGAGTTCATGTAACTGAACATGTCGCAACCATAGTTACATTTTAATTTAAGTCCACCTGTAAAACGATGGAGGAGAGTGGCCCTCGCCCCCATTCAACCCCACAAACGATAGGCAATTGAGGTGCATCCGCATAGTCAAGGCACCTAAACTGCATCGCGAATGGCATCCTCGGCAGGCTCGAACCTGCACTTGCAGCTCGAGGAAACGTGCAACCCTGGAGGAGGCCTGCTCGAGGCCACAGTACACAGTATCCGCTCTGCAAGCATGCGATGTCAAGTGTGTATTGTGTACAAGCCTGTGTTTAGGTAGGATGGGAAAAGAGGGGTGTGGCCAATGTAAATAAGGGCGTGGCATAACACGTACTCTAAGCATTTGTGCCTAGACTAGCGAGCCGCCTGATATGCCAGTGTCTGTCTCCTTCCTTGCATTCGGATATATGAAATAACAAGTAACATGCCTACAGCAAGTCATGACTATTAGCTTTGTCAATGGTCGCTAGTTGCATAATGTAAAATATGCAGTACTGGCGATATAAGACAGGACTGGGGCATTATCCTTGTGATGAGGCCACAGCAAATTGTGCCACACTTTTGCTGCTGCCATTGCCTGACCTTTCCCAACTACTAACCATCACACTGATAAGTGTGACAATTCAGACTGGTCGAGCCCCCAAGCTTTAAGAATTGTTTGGCTGGAAGATATTAGTTGTTTTGAAATGTGTTGGATTATAAAGTGCCGGTGCCCGCATTTAAGTGCCGGGCCCGGAGAGCGTGCGTTCCACTGATGAACTGCCCCATTGGCTTAAAATTACGATGAACTGAGCGTTAACTGGAACGCTCCATTCGCCATCGACCGGACATATGATTCCTCCCCACGCCATCGGGCAGACTCCAAAGGGCAAGATATTTCCACTGTTTAATTGTTGGTGAAACCAGCATCACCTTTGCCGAGAAGAGACCATCCTTCGATCACGCTACGTGACTGCAATGATGTATCCTGCAACCAGCAGCGTGGATTTGAACACACAGGAAAACAAAGGGCAAGAAGGTATCTGCTGTCCTGCCCTCCAACAAGGGTAAGCTAGGGCGGGGGGGAGGATCGAAACATGACACCAAGGCCTGGCCCGCTGGGCGACCCCCACGGGACCCCTCCCCCTAGCGATGCGCAGGATAAAAATATGAAATGGGGGAGGGGGAGTGCCTCCACCACTTCCAGGCATAGGGGTACGTTCCAGGGCGCAAAACCAGGACAAACCTATGCCACCACCAAAACTGCGCCGGATCACTTGAACATGTATGCTGCGTATTGAATTTATTCTTTGTCCACCCAACTGCATCCATCCTCATTGCAATGCAACCTTCAGTGAACAGCAACTTGTAGAACTGTTACCTCAATTACTGGTAGCCTTAATCAAAGACCTCTGCAATAGTTAAAATACCTTGCTGTCTCACATTTCTAGAAACCTTTACATTTCTCCACCAAATTAAATATCATGGTTTCAAAGAGAAAACGCCCACGGAAAAGCCCACCTTTGCCAAGTGCAACTCCACAAATCCGGTCTGTTCCGCTCGCGCCTGGCTGGCGCCACCAATTCCTGGTCACAAAACACCCCCAGGCGCCATCACAAGAGAAGCCAATGTAGGTCCGGCACGCAGCACCTTCCCCTCTGTGCTGATAACAGGAGGGATATATGCCTCGAGGCCCGACCTCATTAATAAATCCATCCCCGGCAGATTTGACAAGGTGCTTGCTCTTCGGAACCGAACAAGTAATTCTACCACTCTATGTTCCCCATAGAGTATGTTGCACTGGTACAACCATGCATGCACTGTGAATCGAAACGCACGAGGCCTCTCCGAGGGGAAAAACATGCATCCAACCATTCCCGAACAGTGACCTGTAAAAACACGGGGAGCTCTAGTGGCCACTTTGCCTCCACAATGTGCGGACAGCGCGAAAGCCGCAAAGAGGCCGAACCCCGCCCGCTAAACAGGCCGCATAAGTAAAAAATGTTAGCTAAACAAAGTTCTTGTTCTGAAGACCGAGTAAGGATTTTTTTTTATTATTTTTATTTATTTATTTATTTATTTATTTGCAGAGATTTATATAGCGCGAACTAGACCCGAAACAAATCAGGTATCAGAGCGCTTTACATCGCACCAGTTACGTTACATGAAGACACACATTCATTTTTTTTTTGTTAGGCACGGGGAGATTAAGTAATTTGCCCAGAATCACAGGATGTTCAGCGTCATTGCTGAGACTCAAACCCAGTTCCCCAGGTCCGAGGTCGAGCACCCTAGCCGTAACACCGATGCGGCCCTAAAATTCTCCGAACGCCACATCCCACCCCTTGCGAGGCCTCGCCAGGGGCCCATACCACACGCACAACAGAACCAAAGCCAGCCAACACGCGTGCACGCGATTACCTGGGGAGATAACTGTTACCCGTTTAAACCATCTATCCTAAATGCCACCGAGTACGGTGAGATCGGCTCATTCTTCCATTCATTGCCTCAACTTGTCACATTAGCATGATATTGGAATTCATGAGCCTCTATTGCCCGAGAGAGCAACCCCATAGATGTAGGGTGGAGGGAGCACCCCCACAATGCCCAATGCCACGCTCGCTCCGCAACCCATGCCGGGCCCTTGGCTGGAGCTGCATCCCCCGCAACACACGCACCACCAGGCCAAAGGGGCTCAGGATCCAGAGCCCCCGCCCATACGACCTGTGCCACCAGGCTCCAGCACCGCCAAATATTGAGCAGCGGACAATGCGGTGCACACTACTAACACGGTCATCTCACTGCTGCGGGCGGGACCCTGAGACCTATTGCCCCTCGTTTTGTGGGGTCCTCCTTGAGGTCGCTGCATCGCCCCCCGACGGGGGCTTGTAACGGAGGGCTCAACAGCCTGCGCTGCACTCTGCCCTCCCCCTGGCACAACCACCAACGCCGGGAACCTTGGTGCCCCATGCGGAGCACTAGCACCCTTAGCTGCTCCAGACGCAGACGACTAGGACCCCCGGAGGGGGGACGCGCAGCACCCACTGCCCCCAACCGCAGGATAACCATCCTGGGACCCAGTAACCATACTTGGCGTGCCACAGACATAGTGCCCCAGACGTGGGGCTTAATCCGAGACAAAACAATTTGCCTTGTGGCCTGGCGGGAGCCTCACGGTGCCTGCACAATCTGTGCCATACGGCATCCCAGGTTCCCTGGCTTAACGCCCACGTGGGCAGAGGCCCCGTAGGCTCTGGCTGCCCCCCCCTCCTCTGTGGAGGGGGGAGCACCTCTAAACCCAAAACCCGGATGGGTGAAGGGAAAGCGGGGTGCTCATTACTCCGCTGGTCCCCCTTCCTCCAACCCTGGCACCCCAGGGGCCACGTGGGGCCGGGGGCAGTCCGGTGGAGAAGGCTGTGTCCAAATGAGAGGTGACCAAACCCCCCCCCCCTCCCAGGCGGCCCACAGCCAGGCCGCACTTTTCTTTTCTTTTTTTTTCTTTGTTTTGTTGCCTATATACAGAGCGTAAACTCGACCCGAAGGTATTGGAGCGCTGTACATGAGCACCGTAATTACATTACATATTCAGGCACCGGGAGAGTAAGTGATTTGCCCAGAATCACAGGATGTGGACGCGACCTCGAGGCTCGAACCCTGGTTTGCTGCACCAGAGGCGGCAGCGCAGCCGACAACCCCCAGAAAGGGGGAGCGGGCGCGGGGAGGTAGAGGGTATGCGCTCCTGAGGGGCGCCCAAATGGCGTCAGGGGTGCGCCTGCCATAAAATACACTCCCCCAGGCGCTGTGTAAAACCAGACGCGGGACTCCCCACGCGACCTCAGGCAGCAGGGAGCAGGCAACGCGGTGTATGCTACTGCTCCCCCCGCACTTCCCCCCATATCTACTTCCGCAGGCCGGCGTTAGATGGGGTTAGACACTAGGCTGCCGGAGTTTGTTGCCCTTCCCCCCTGGGGCACCTCGCGATGCCTACTGCCCCCACAGTCATCAGTTACCAGAGCCCGGTCCGCCAGCTTCCCCAAACGGACCAAGGCAGTGGCGGAGCGTTGCTGCCCTCGCTGTGCTGTACTTCACTCCCCCCCCCTGAGCCCGCGTGGGCCCAATACTGACTGCACCACTGGGAGGAGGGCAGGGCACAAGGTGGGTCAGAACACACCGGAGGAGGGGGATCATGACTTGTACTGCCCCTCCCAGCCCCATCAAACAGCCCACTCCGGCCTACGCCCCGAATACCCACGCGGGCCGAGGCCCCCCGCAGCCGCGCCAGCTGACCTACCTCCCCATCCCCAGGAGCGAGGGGGGGTAAGCGCCTCTAATGCCAGTACCCTGAACGGGTGAACAGAGGAGGGGTGCACGCTCTAAGCTCCACCCCCCCACCACCCACTGTGGCCAGGAGCTGGCAGCATCGGCGGTGCTGGCCCGTGCACGCCATAATTGCCCAACATCCACCTCCCAGGCTGCCCTGGGCACTAACCCCGATGGGGAGGCTGGTGTTGACTCCCCGCGTGGCTGCTCGGACCCTGGCGGAGGAGAATGCCTCCAGGCACCCAATAATCAATCATCAAATATCTTTATTCGAATGTAATACAATACATCCATAAAAGTACATTTTAAAACATACAGACATAACATATTCCTTTCATATAAAAAGAAACCATCCATTTCATCAATGAGACGCAAGATAATGTGCAAGAGTTTTGTAAAACCAGGATAACACATAAAATACAACAAGTTAAAAATATAAATAATTATTCAGAGTTAAAAAGGGATAAAAATACAACGATAGTAGCAGCATAATTAACCTTCCATACTTTTCCTGAAGGTGATAGCAAGTTTCAAAAAGCTACATATAAACAGAGTATAGTCACAATTCAGGAGTTGGAGGTAATAAAGTGCTGGTTTGATTTGGGTAAATTGTAAATCCTTTAAACAAGGCTTCAAATACAACTTCCGAGGTACTAGATAATAAGGACAAACAAATAAAAAGTGTGCCAAATCTTGCGGAGACTTCCCGTCGCAGCCGCAAGCAGGTAACACTTGACCTCGGTGGGCTCCTTTTGGTGTTGCCAATAGGAGATGAAATAAATCAAAACGGAACCTTATCAAGAGATAGCGTTCATACCCTGACATAGGCCAGGATAGGTATGGTTCCATTTGAGAACATGTCTTAAGTAGGGCGTGTTTCCTTACACTATCTTTCGTCAACTCGCCCTCCTCCCGGGCAAGATACCTAGTAGACATGAATGTCTTTTTCACAAAAATTACATCAGCTTTGGTTATAAAATTTGGGGATGAGAACAAATCCGGCCGCCCCATTTCAGTGAGGCGGTCGTTAATGTACCTCAGCCACGGAACCTTAAACCTACCGTCCCAGGTTAGAGCTTCTTCTTGTATAGCATGAGTGAGAGGTATATCATCATTTAGCCAGGAGTTCAACCAACATAACAGGGGATTTGCTGCTATTCTGTCACTCAGGAATGGTACACCTAATTCCTCGTGTACCGAGAAATTTCCGGTGCCCCTTGGCAGCCTCAATACCTTCTTTAAGAAGTTATTTTCTGTAACCTCCAGGGCTCGTGTCTGGCAGTAGCCCCATATCTCACTGCCATAGCAGGCGATGGCGACACTTTTGGCTTGATATAGTTTGAGCAAGGCGGCCACCGGACTGTTGCCCATTTTTCTAGCAAAGCCAAGTATTGCTGCATTGACACGTATTACTTCGCCCTTTTTTTTAGCAATAGCTGGGCCCCACTCTAGTTGGTCGTCGAGAAGGACCCCGAGGTATGAGAAGGTTTTGGAATTTGGAATTCTTTCCCCATTTGTATGAAAAGAGTTTGGTTTACGTGACCCCTGGCCTATTTTCATAGTGTAGGACTTTGAATTATTGATACTTAAGCCTCTGGACTCCATAAATTCATAAAAAGAATTTAGAAGTTTCTGAAGACCAATTGCGGTCCTTGAAATAAGGACAGCGTCATCCGCATAGAGTAAGACTGGGATACCTTTTTTGCCTACATAGGGGTAATCTGCACCTGTTCTCAACAAACAGTCCTCCAGCTCATTTATGTACAAATTGAAGAGAAATGGTGCTAAAATACATCCTTGACGGACGCCCCTATTAATTCTGATGTCCCCTGTCACCTTCAGGTCTTGTGAGTAACGGACGTTGGCTCTTGTATCTGAGTGCAAATCGATCAGGACATAAACTAAGTTCTGATCAATGCCCATTTTTAACATAATGTCCCATAATTTACCTCTGTCCACACAGTCAAATGCGGACGATAGGTCCATAAAGGCCATGTGTATGGTTCCCTGGCGGGCTAGAGTGTATTTGCTTACAATTAAATACAGGTTCAGACACTGGGTCACTGTTGAGTGGCCTGGTCTGAAGCCGTATTGTATTAAAGATAGAATATTTTTCTCGTTTGCCCATGTTGTAAGTCTGTTCAAAAGCACACCCCCTACCACTTTTGCTACAGAGTTAATTAAGGATATTGGTCTGTAGCATGTCGGGCTGCCGCGATCACCCTTTTTAAACACGGGGACGATAGTTGATTGTCCCCAGGATTTTGGGCACCCAGATATTACAGCTGCATTTATTACATTTGTAAGGATAGGAGCCCATAACTGAATACTGGATTTAAAAAGATCCGGAGGAAGGCCATCCGGACCAGGTGCCTTATTGCTAGTTAAACCTTGGATTGCCTTTTCTACTTCGTTGATTGAGAAACAGGGAGGCTTCTCCTCTAGAATTAAAAATTCATGATCTGAAAGTTGATCATGACTTTTAAAAATTGCACTAAAATGGGACACCCAATCTGCCTCTGGGATATTTGTGCCTATTGCAGTATCACTTGGGTTGTCAAACAAAGGTTTGTTGACAATCTCCCAAAATTTGCTGCTATTTCCCAGGACAGCTGGGTCAAGCAGGGACTCCCAAGTACTGGCCTTAATTTCCTTTTTCCGCTTGTCTAATGTTTTTTTATAGGTATAGCGGAGGATCCTGATTTCGCCTAGATCTCTAGGTTCGTTTTTTAACGCCATCCTTAAATTTCTGTTTGCAACAGAGCATGCATGATCAAACCATTTAGGGTGACTATCAACTTGCCCATTTGCTGGAACCAGTAACATAGAGCTTACTGTTAACGCTACACCTTCAAAAGTGACTAAAGTTTGCTTTGGAGACATAGAAGTTGAGGCACAGATCGCTAATTCCTCACCACATAACTTATTAATATCATTATAAAAGTTTTCTTGATTTACCCTATGCCATTTCAAACGGCGTTTACCATTTGTACATTGTAGAATTCCCCTGTCTTTACATTGTTTACGTAATTCAAATATACCACCATTCAAATTGATAGAAATGGGGTTGTGATCACTGTAAATATTCATGTGAATAGTAAAGCAGGAGATCTGGTTTACAAGGTCAACAGATAATAATATATGGTCAATAAAAGACCCATAACGTGACCCTTTAAACGTCGGGACATCAAAAACTTTGGATTCTGGCACCAAAGACATGGCTACAAACAAATTATATTCATTGAGTAAATCATTAAGAAGGGAACCGCGTCTAGTATGATCAAAGTGAAAACCATCCATGTTGTTACACCCGAGGGATCCCATTGGGGTATCTCTTGGGTTACCGCACGGATGTGCATTAAAGTCACCTACAATCAATACTTTACAAGGTAATATGTCTGTTCCTTCTTTCAACATTTCATTCAATAATAGTATGTTACATTCCCCTTGACTAGATGTGGCGTTATAAAAATTGACTAAAGTCAGAGCATTTTTGCCTCTCTTCAATATAAGCACTTGAAGGTTACTATTTACATATTGGTGAATGGTTATATCACAAGACAGGGCCAAGTTTATAAAAATGGCCAGGCCCCCTTTTGCTCTGCCACTAGTAGAGGGGGATGCTGGCCTAAGGAAGCTTTGATACCCTTCGATGAAGGCAGTATTTTCTTCTAACCATGTTTCTTGGAGACATATAATCGCATATTTTTTAACAAAAGCAAGCCAGGCAGGGTCGCATATCTTGTCTGCCAAGCCTGCAATGTTCCAGGAAACTAAACTCATTTTACAACCATCATCATTCTCTGTGTTCATGGGAGCCTCAGTACTAGTAAGTTCTGATAACTGGTTTTGTTGTTCATTGACAGTAAATCCCAAAGTTTCTACTGCAGAGGATTTTAGTTCTACATTAGATAGGTCAACGTTAAGTGCGTCAGACTGATGATGCAGTATATTAGGATATTCACAATCAAGGGATACAGGCCTGGATAACAAACAATCTATATCTGGTTCTACAAAATTTATGTTGTCTAATTCTTTATTTGGATGACAAATGGAAGCATCGCAATTAAAATCACTTAATGGGGAATCAGCAAGCGTAGGCATTGCTGCTGCAGCATACAGTCAATCAACCCCTTCTAGACCATTTTGCTCGTAAAAAACATCAAACCTGTTTGTGGTTGGGACATTATAATATGTGTTAGAAGGTATTGGTTGGAAATGATTTTGATAGCAATATGGGTCATCTGGGGTCTTCCGTCTTTCATGATAAGCAACTGGATAGTTAACATTTCTGGGTCCCCCAAATATATCATTTCTATGCTGTCTGTAATGTCCTGTGTTATAAGAATACTTCATCGGTATTTCTCCATTAAAATGTGAGTTGTAGGTGACATACTTATCTTTTTCCTCAATGATAGGGTGTGTAGGCAACTTATTAATGCCATGATCACTTGTGGGATAGAAATAGCTTAAATCTTTAGTGCGGATCAAACTATTGATCGTGTCATCTTTCCAGCCAATAATGTGTTTTACTGCTCGATTATCAGCAAAAGTAACGAGAATGCAGTCCCCCTCGGTAGATTTAAATCTATGGCCCACCCAATCGACCCTCCTGACATTTAAGATTTTGCCACTGATGTGTCTGGGGAGCGGTCTATGCGTGGTTAACCAATGACTTACTTTATTTTTCAAGTCCCCATATCTCTCCGCCTTATCCTTTTCTAATTGCGGGACACCTATCATTACTATGGTGTGTAGTTGGGATTCCGGAGGGAGATGAATATGAATGGGTTTTTTGTTTTGTGGGGGCTGCATGAGGTTTCGTGTTGGTCGTATATTTGTGGCTAGGGGTACCGCTGGTGGAGTCCTAATGGGCATAGCTCGATCGGCAGATGATACTTGGGATAAATCTTCTGCGGCCCATTCGCTCTCGTCATTGTCAGCTATGGAGTATGCCAGCATGGAAGATACACTCGACAACACTAATGGTTCTTTTTGTGTTCTTATGTGTTGTGGTTTGTCGTTCTGAGCATTAGATCCCGTAGGGGTAATGATTGCCGTATTGCAACAAACGGTTTCTGAATTGTCAGTCTGTATAAAGGTAAGAGGGGATTTGGGGTTAGCGATCTGGACATTATCTCGATATTTCTCGAGTTTGGCTAACATTAACTCTATATTAGTGATTTTCTCATTTATAGGCTGGAGAAGAAGTCTAACCAGCCGTTCTAGATCTGTCAAGTGAGATGTATCAGTTAAACTCACCCTTTCAGTCTGAGTTGTCTCATCTATATGAGGTTTTTTAGTTTTTGGCTGATTTTCTTTGGCTATTGGTAAATCTTGTTTGGTAGATGTTGTAGCCATGTTAGATGTACTCATTATTGGTTTAGCCAATTTAAAATTAAGCCATACATCTTTGGCTGAGGATTTATGGTTGCCCAGAGGTTTATAAATCTTCCTCGTAATAGACTTAGTTTTTTTTCTCCCATTACGTCCTTTCTTCTTTTTGGGAGAAGGAGACTTATCTGTCACTGTTATGCTAGTCAGGGGGGAACTTTCAGCAAGTACCTCTCCTGGGGAGTTTATTGACATATTTCCTGGTTGTACTAGACACGGGCTAGCCCCGCCATTAGTAGTGGGCGAAGGACTTCTTTCATTACTATTTAGAGTGATCAGACCTGAGGGTGTTTCATTTCTACAACCTTTACCACTCGGTAACCCCGAGAAGGATTGCAACAAGAGCGAATCGTCCACATTTATAGTTGACTCCACAGTGTTATTATGCTCAGTGGTGTGCATTGAAAGATTTGGGAAACACATATTCGGAGTCAAGGAGAGACGTCTCTCCGTATTTTGGATCGCATCAGCTACTACACTGATCGTTTTCTGCAGCATAAGGTCAATAGCTGTTAAGGATGGCAAGGGTGTAGAGGGGGTGAGATTTTTTCTAGTGGATGATCTTGTAGCCACCGGAGTCTTTCTGGCTTTCGTCATTTTTTGCAGACTATCCCTCTATATTACAACACAGCTGGATATTACACTTAACCTATGCTCGTATCAGTGCAAGGTAACATATAGCACACGGATGAGATACAGAAATCACCTCACAGCTTTGTCCTGGGTGGCAAGATGAATGCAATGGGGGTGGCCCGTCCCGTCCCCTGAGGGCCACAGAGGGCCCGCCCTTTGCCCGGGCTTAGCCCGGCGTGTCCCGCGCGCGTCCCGCGACGCGGGGGAAGACCTCTCAATTTTAAACGCCTCCTGGCGCGAAAAGGGATCCCCCGATGACGGCTTCCTGCCGCAAAGGTTCACGGGTAATGTAGTTCCTCCCTCCCTCACTGCGGCCGCGCTGTTGGTGGAGGACGCGGCAGCGGGGAGAGACCTTCGGCAGGACCAGAGCTATCGGCAGAAGCATCAGCCAGGTAGGGTTCCTCAAATTAATGTCAGCCAAGCACCCACTCCACCGGGGAAGACCTCTCAATTTTAAACGCCTCCTGGCGCGAAAAGGGATCCCCCGATGACGGCTTCCTGCCGCAAAGGTTCACGGGTAATGTAGTTCCTCCCTCCCTCACTGCGGCCGCGCTGTTGGTGGAGGACGCGGCAGCGGGGAGAGACCTTCGGCAGGACCAGAGCTATCGGCAGAAGCATCAGCCAGGTAGGGTTCCTCAAATTAATGTCAGCCAAGCACCCACTCCACCGGGGAAGACCTCTCAATTTTAAACGCCTCCTGGCGCGAAAAGGGATCCCCCGATGACGGCTTCCTGCCGCAAAGGTTCACGGGTAATGTAGTTCCTCCCTCCCTCACTGCGGCCGCGCTGTTGGTGGAGGACGCGGCAGCGGGGAGAGACCTTCGGCAGGACCAGAGCTATCGGCAGAAGCATCAGCCAGGTAGGGTTCCTCAAATTAATGTCAGCCAAGCACCCACTCCACCGGGGAAGACCTCTCAATTTTAAACGCCTCCTGGCGCGAAAAGGGATCCCCCGATGACGGCTTCCTGCCGCAAAGGTTCACGGGTAATGTAGTTCCTCCCTCCCTCACTGCGGCCGCGCTGTTGGTGGAGGAAACGGCAGCGGGGAGAGACCTTCGGCAGGACCAGAGCTATCGGCAGAAGCATCAGCCAGGTAGGGTTCCTCAAATTAATGTCAGCCAAGCACCCACTCCACCGGGGAAGACCTCTCAATTTTAAACGCCTCCTGGCGCGAAAAGGGATCCCCCGATGACGGCTTCCTGCCGCAAAGGTTCACGGGTAATGTAGTTCCTCCCTCCCTCACTGCGGCCGCGCTGTTGGTGGAGGACGCGGCAGCGGGGAGAGACCTTCGGCAGGACCAGAGCTATCGGCAGAAGCATCAGCCAGGTAGGGTTCCTCAAATTAATGTCAGCCAAGCACCCACTCCACCGGGGAAGACCTCTCAATTTTAAACGCCTCCTGGCGCGAAAAGGGATCCCCCGATGACGGCTTCCTGCCGCAAAGGTTCACGGGTAATGTAGTTCCTCCCTCCCTCACTGCGGCCGCGCTGTTGGTGGAGGACGCGGCAGCGGGGAGAGACCTTCGGCAGGACCAGAGCTATCGGCAGAAGCATCAGCCAGGTAGGGTTCCTCAAATTAATGTCAGCCAAGCACCCACTCCACCGGGGAAGACCTCTCAATTTTAAACGCCTCCTGGCGCGAAAAGGGATCCCCCGATGACGGCTTCCTGCCGCAAAGGTTCACGGGTAATGTAGTTCCTCCCTCCCTCACTGCGGCCGCGCTGTTGGTGGAGGACGCGGCAGCGGGGAGAGACCTTCGGCAGGACCAGAGCTATCGGCAGAAGCATCAGCCAGGTAGGGTTCCTCAAATTAATGTCAGCCAGGCACCCAATACCTCCCTCCCCCGCGACCTTCCCAGTGCGGCCCTGGCTACTGCCCACGCGGGCTGAGTCCCGACAGGCTACGAGTGGCTCGCAGGGGGAGCAGCTCTAAATCCTCAACCCGGGCGAAAGAAAGCGAGGTGACAGCGCACAGCTGCCCCCGTCTACCTCCTTCCCGGGCACCCACAGAGCCCACTCAGGGCCGGGGCAGCCCGCAACCATGCAGGCCACCCAGCCCTGATACACCCCCCAAAGGGGAGGAAACGGGCGGGTGATGGGGTGGGGGGGGGCAAAACCAAAGATCCGCAGCTCCCAGGACATGTCCAATCGGCGACAGGGCGAGGGGACAGCGGACTCGACAATTCTCGCCTCGGTGCCTAATCTAACCATGGATCCCACTCAGCAACTCTGGGCAACAGCTTGCTTAATCTCCACTTATGGCCCCATCAGCGCCGGGGATGCTTGTCTTCACCTTGGAGATGCCCAGTAGGGACCATCTCACAGGGAAAGCCAGGATGGGTTCCCCAGCGGTTTACAGCGCCGGGACGCCCCGTTGCTGGGGCAGCTGTGCGCTTTACAAGTCTACAGCATTTACATTTTACATTTACAAAGAGAATTTATACCTCTCCCCGACCCCACTCCGGCCGGAAGTGACGAGCGGGACCCCTAAGTGGTCTCTGTACACTAGGCTGCCCAGTGTGCCATCTTGTGGCACTAAAGGGGCCGCCCTCTTATGAGGGTCCCCTGCGGTGACTATGTTGGTCAGCCCGCATAACATGCCTCGACATCACCATGTCCATAGTAGTCCTGGCTACAAGCTTGAGATGGATGACTCCTCTAGGGGGGGGGGGTGGGGGGATGTCTTAATTTCCTGTAACTATACCGCATGTATGAGGTGGTAAAGAGCTGCTTCCTTTTCACAGTTCCATCATTGCTGGTCAGTCCACTCTGTGCAGCCTCGAACGCAACAGGCTGGTAGCCCTTATCCTTGCACGACTGCCTTTTCCTAAACTCTAAACGAATACATCTCAAATAGTTTACGGATTACCTAGAAGGTGGTTTTAAAACAGTGGTAAAAGTATGCATGATAAAGAAAGCTAGACGTGTGCGTGTCAATTCCAGAAATAAAAGAAATCGAAATGCGCCAAAGTTTGCGGTGCATAAAACGAGAAGAAATGGAATGCCAGTGTACTGACAATCGACAAAGCGCAGCTTGTCTCGTGTGACAGGCTTCCTCTAAGGTGCATGTTATTTTACATATGATAATTGTTGCTTGGGAGGAGAGGAGGCCAACCAAGCTGTAGCCAGTGTGCTTCCTGGCGAAACCTCTCACGTGCCTGTAGTATTTTCTCTGATTGCGTTCTGTTTCCATAGTCCCCAGTGGGTGCTATCGTGTGCCTTCGCCGTGCCCGCTTTGGCCTACACGCCGCAGCCCCCCGGTGACTTCCTTGTCCCAGGGAGTGCTGCCGCTACTGCAGTGTGCGGTGTGAGCGCCGCACCACACCCCTGCAGCTGCTCCTCCTGCCCGGACCCTGCTACCAGCTGCAGGATGCTCACTCCTACTTCCATCCCGGCTATTGATCGCCCGCGCCCCCTCCTGACACCTCACTGAGGAGCAGCCCGCAGACAGGAGAAGGGAGCGCGCACACCTCTGCGGCACCGACAGAGAGGGGACCGGCCCGGGGGCGGCTGCGGAGGGAACACGCGCAGGGGGTGGCAGGAAAGCAGCCGGGAGTGCATGGGACTGAGGAGGAGCCGAGCGCCTACTGCAGAGGAGACTGCACGCGCTGCGCTGGAGGTAAGGCAGGGAGCGGCCGGCAGCCACTGCCCGCGCCGGCTTTGAGGAGAACAATGCAAGAGGCAGGGCGCCGGCGGGAGGCGCCCGGCACAGGCAGGATGCTGACCACCCGTCGCATCCTCGGCAGTCCGCCTCGCCTACTTCACCTTAGAACTACTTTACATCTCACGGCTGTTGTCTGCAGTACCTGTGAATTGTTTGTTTCACCAGATGTACCCCTCATTTACTTTTGCCCTGTTTATTTAGCCTCCTGTCTCCTCGTTTCTGATCTACCCTTTGCAGACTCGCTATCTTTTTACTCCTAACTGGTCTCGCACCTTTGCCACTTGCTAGCCCCATATATCATTGTCTCTCTCATCCTTCACTGCACCACTTACTTTATGTTTGTTTCACCCTCCTCATCGGCTGCCGCCAGGCTCTTTAATTATCCCGAACTGTTACTGTAACCACCAGACTACTTAATCTAATGCAGACATATGTATCCCTTTCACAGCTGTCTCAACTGGCTGGAGGGTGTACCATTGTCGAGGGCATCTTACTGCATACCTTTAAAATATTGCTAAAATGTATTTTTTAACCGTACATACTACATACCGATATGTCCGATGTAACTCTCAAATGTGTTGCTTTGTATTTTACCCCTGACTGGTTGTCCGTTTAACCACTTTTGTTTGGACTGTCCCGGACCAAGGTTTTCCTTTTACTCTGTACTTAGATGCCTCTCTTGCCCTTACTCTGTCTGTTTTGCTGCTCGCCTGGATGTCTCACCCATACATTGCTGTGCTGTTTTACTTAGGTTTTACTTAGGTGTATTTACTGTGTACCCCATTCCGAGCAGTTTTTTACCTCGTGCTTACCCTGCCTCCTTTACCACTTATACAGCTGTCACTTTCAACTACACAGGGCTGTCTCTTTTGCTGGTTGGCTAGCCGCCAACTCTTTCTTTACTCTTAAACACTCATTCTCTGCACGTAAAGCCCTGCGGCCCGATGGAGTACAGGGTACATCTGTCTCAGCCGCCCCGTGCCTCTGACAGTGGGTCGTGACAGACGATCACACGCCGTGTCCCCGCCCCCGCGAAAGAGTAACGTTGTCTGTCAGGGGCGCCTGGAAGAAAGGACGGACAGAGCCGACACCAGCACAGGGGGCGAGCGCTGAAGACCCGCCCAGAGCATCTTACGTGAGGAAAGAAGAGGGGGGAGGGGATCACCAAGGCGAGGTCACCCAGGGCTCCGCCTGACGTCACGGAGCTGCCAGGGAATACCCCGAAGCGCGACACTCTGACAAGTCATAGGCCAGTCTGCCCAAACAAACCCGCTGAGGCCCGCGCGCTCTTCTGTACACACCAGTGGCAAGTCACCTTCCATTGTGTGCGTAGCGAGACTATGACTGCACACAGGCACACATTCAGGCACGTAGAAAACAGCCTGTAACCGTTCCTGGGTAGGCGTTCCATCCTAACACTCTACGGGTGCCGTCGGGTCACATACGCTGCTCTGAAAATGAAGTCAATTTCTAATAATAAATTGAGTTGAAAAAAGGGGTTTTCTCAATTTAAATATTCAGCAACTTGATTTAAAGAAGTAAAGATTTGGGCGGAAGCGTATGGAATATTTATTTGCTACCACCCAAGGATCTTACTTCCAGTTACCTTCTGCTGAGAATGTATTCACATGTTTTGAATTATGCCTGAAGACTGTTTCTGCAGAAAAGAAAACTGTTTTTGAAGGAGTCTGAATAAAATAAATGTATACACTCAACAAGTGCATCTCTTTGAGACAGCAAAGGAGCAAATGGATTCAGCGAGTGACCATAACCATGGGTATTGGGGTGGCACGGAGTTGGGTTGACCTCTTCCTGTTCCACCTTGAACAGATGAGCTGGAGCGCTGATCACTATCATATCACATCATGGATATATCAGAATAAGACATTGGAGTATAAGAATTCTTTTACTTATGTTTGTCCCACCCGAGGTATCTAAAGCTACAAAATATTTAGTGTATGCCACCGTGTGTGACCCTCGTCCCTTCCAGCAGTAGTGCCGGTCTGTTTTTGAAGCAGCCGCCCGCTCTTTGTCTGCGTTGTCTGCTAGCCCATCCCTTCCAAAGCCGCCTAACGTTGTAATGGTGACTTTTGAAAGGAGCCAAACTGTGGGTCGTGATAACCCGACCTGATTTCCTGTGCTCGTCCTTCTATCTGCTGGGAAGCGGTGGCTCCTTCGTTTAGTGTTTTCATTTTTATGATTAGGTTAGGAGTTATTCTTACAAACATCAGAGGCCAGGCTCAGAAAAACCGACAAAACCACCGTCTAAAATTATGTTTATTAAAAATATCTAAAAATGCTCTGTATACGTAATATCAAGTATTTATCTGCATTCCGACATTTGTATCCCGCACTTTGTATCCCGCACTCTGGGGCCTTAAGCGGCTCAAGGGGTATGAGCCACCGTCGGTCTCACCTTTTTCTGTCAAATGATGGATATTTCGAATGATTATTTATTGTCCAAAGAGAGCAGCATTTGGGCCTTTTCTGAGGGCGATAATGAGCTATGAGTTTTAGCTCTCACTTGCGCTATGGTGCCCTCCTAGAAAGGTGCACGAGCTCGTGTGAACACTAGCAGTGACTGTCCCATTCCCATACAATTTGAATGACGAGACAGGTTCCTGGCCCGCAGTGTGCTGTCTCTTTCAGCCCCGTGGCTGCCAGGTTCAACGCCAGAGTTGCAGTAAGTTCCCAGTTTGCCGCATTTAGGCCTGGCTGCGGCAAGCAGAGAACTTATGCCGCCGCCACCCGCTGTACTTGGCAGAAAGCGAGCAGGCGGAAAGAGCATGCTGCAGAATCTGGGAAAATCTGCTTATTCGGCCACAATATGAGAAAGCCACCGGAGCAGCGGGGCTGAGTCATTCTGAAGCTGTCATTTGACAACTCTGTGTGGACTAACAGACCGAGGCGAATGCAGGCTGGCAGGGGAAGGGAAATCTCATTACGAAAACCCGCGTGCGTCAGGGGAGCCCCGCTGATTGATAGTGTCCCCTGCGTCGACGCAGACTGCGTTAGGATTGGACGTGACCACGTCGGGGTGCGGAGTACGTGGTTCATGTCGGAGGGCGCAGAGCGCAACATATCTGATATCTGAGAGCCTTGCATCTCTCATCTAATGTGTATTTGAGACACTCAGCCCACATGTAAAAAATCCTGCAGCAGGAACTTTGAGACATATAAAAAATCCTGCAGCAGGAACTTTGAGACATAGAGCCAAGTGAACAGCCATTTCGTTGTATAAGGAGCACTACTACCTACGGTTTGTTTTGGATCACGGAACGAATTTATATTATTATTTGCAGAAGTCCTTAAAAGAAATGGAACTCAGCCTTAGGTTATAATAGCAACATCTTTGATAGATATATGTTGTCCATCTCTTGTTTAGCGCTTCAGATAAACGGGGCACTAAAATTCATATATGTTCAATTTGGGTGGGTCACATGAAGTAATCCCTCTATATTAAAAGGCTTACCAATGTGAGCAGAATGTTTTTTCATTGCAGGTCTTGACATTGCCAATGAACCATTTGCACGCTTAACGTTCAGCATTTGTAATCAATGGCATCTCGAGTAGTGCCACGCATGAATGAATGAAATAGTATTTAAAAAATGGGACAAAAACTGGATGGGTGCCTCGGCGTTAAAAACATGACTGAATAAGTCATGTGGAGGAAGAGAGTCTGGAACGGGACGACGACAGACAGGACAGGTTTTCAAAAGCTTCCTTCAGTTTTGATGATCCTGGGTGGCAGGGGCGGCTGGTGACATTTGAAATTAGTGAGGCGTAAAGGTTTGGGATGAGTGGCTGTTGGTGTGCTCGCACGGCGAGCAAGCCCGACCGTCATAAGGTAGAACCCCCCCAATTTTTGGGGGTAAAAATAGTGTGCAAATGGTGCATTGTCGAGGATATTTACCATGGATTTTTTAATTGGCACTGCCAGGGTACTGTCATGATGACTGTGTTTGCACAAATGCACACAATAGTGCGAATATGATTGACAGCACAGGGCCGGAATGGACCCTGCTCTGTCAAACACAGCGTGATGGTGAGTATGCAGACATTATTCAAATACTACACAGAGTCTAAGAAATTTGGCAGTTCTTGAAATTAGATTGTTATGGTGTAGATTGAGGGGATGGAGAGTGTAAAGAATAAATGCCTAAACCAAGGAAAGGGAACCGTGGCCAGCAGGGGAATGAAGCAGACCTGAGAATCGACTGCTCTGCTCCATCCCTTTCAATGTCACCTTGCATGGGTGCAGCAGGTGCAGTCGCACTAGGGAATTGAAAGGGCCGTTAAACCCTATTAATTGCTGGATTTAATCGCTCCAACAGCAAAGGGGCCATTTCCCCTGCTTACACTTGAGCCTATGGCATCCTTGCTACTCTACTGCTTGCTCAACACCCCACTGTAGTCCCTGGGTAGGAACAGTATGAGTACTTCCCTAGAACTCCATCAAGGTACAAAAAAACAGGGATATTGTTCGGGACAGGTGATTGAAATCCAGGTAACGGAGCACTGGAAGAGTCACGAGGTACACACTAGCCAGCTTAGTTTGCAAAAACTAGAGGAGCACGGAATGCCCAATTGCCAGAAGGGACTGGAGCACTGTCTCCATTGAAGGTGTGCCGGCTAAAAAAACATGAAGCGGTAGGAGCCCAGGAGTAAACCAATTACCAAAGACATCCAAGGCGACATTGATAAGTGAAGAAACACCGGAGAGCTATTGCAGCCCAAGAGGCAAAAGGCCCTCTGCCAAGATCGAACTTAGGCCCTGGCAGCAATGCAGAGCAAAGACAGTCTTAAACATGGAGGCCGATATTACTAGTACCAGCAAAACTGCAAGCAAGCCCAGCACTGCCGAGGCGCCAACCCGGCCAGATTATCCAGCCAAACCTGACCAACCCCAACCCAGCCAAACCACCCTAAAATTAAAAAACACTTACCTGACCGGTGACCGCCTCTACACCTGGCCCGCGTTGGCGCCTCTCTGCCCCTTCAAACGGTCCGGAACACCACGTCCACGTGACGCAAGTGACTGGCAACCCGTCCCTCAGCCAATCCTGGCGCTGCAGCAGTGCCAGGATTGGCTGACGGCACAGCCTACTCCTCGCCCGCCGCCTGCCCATTAGGAGACCGAGGGGCTCCTAATGGGCATGCGCAAGGCAGCAAAAACACAAGTACGCATGACTGGGCACGGAGTAAAAAATTAAGCTCCATGCCCACTCATGCGCACTTGTGCTGCCTTTCCCAAAGGCGTCTGACAATGATGTCAGTCAACATGACGCCGGACCGCCCACGGTCCGACGTCATGCTGACTGACATTCACAGAGGAGGGAGCTGCGGACATTCACAGAGGAGGGAGCTGCGGGCGCGGGCAGGGGGGCTACGCCCCCACGCCCTAATGGACGCACCGCGCCTGCTGGGTGGTATTCAAATATAGAGGTAGGAAAATCTACGAAGTGCTGGCCAGATAGGAGAAAGATTTGCCCCGAGATCTAGAGTGCTTGATTTTAGGAACTGTCACATTCTGCAGTGCAAAAGAATGCAAAGCGCGACCCAGAGCATAGGGGATTAATTTTGTCCTAATGTACATAGGAACTGTCTTCCAAACTCCTCTATGACCCAGACAACCAGGGGACAAGTCCTAAAAAAATAAGTGGGGGAACTAACCTAGTTAATCAGAATGCAAGTGGCATCACGGTGTGTGACATTGCGGCTTGTGACATCACGGCCCGTGACATCACCGCGTGTGACATCACAGGAAGTGGCATCATAAGAAGTGACATCAGATGTTGAGCCCTTACATATATGTTTAGCGGGTCTATCATGAGTACATTGGAGTACGTTTTGAGTACACAGGGATACCCTCCTGATTTAGGCAGAAGATTCCCACTTTTGAAACTTACAGATAAAACAATCTTGTCTTTTGTCAGCGTAAACTTTCTCTACCCAAAGTGCTTTACAAGAAAAAATAGTGGTACTTAAATTATTTCAACGCATCCTCAGGAGTAGTAAGCACTATATAAATTATTTATTTGTGTAAATACAGGGAAAGACCAACACATCTGACATTCTTACAGTGCATGCATATCTCCTAAATATGAGAAAGCTGCCTCTCTTAAGTATGTGTGAAGTGCGAACAAGGTGTGAGCCTTTGTTTCCCCTCCGCTCCATTTGCATCAGGTGTGAGGCTCCTGACTGCTCCCAGCCAGGAGACTAGAACAAAAGGAGGCCTGATGACCCCTCAAATTGGGCCTTTGTTATGGGCCCAGCAGGAGTCTGAACTAAGAAGGTCCCCTTCCCGCCTGCACGTTGTTGCTATGGAAAGCAGACAACAACGTAAAGGCATTGCTGAATGTGTCTAGGTGTTTGCAAATTACACCGGGACGAATTCAGCATATTTTTCAGTGGGGCCCAACTTCTTGGCAGGGTGGATGGCGTCCACCCTGTGAAAATAGTGGGTGGACGCCGTCTACCCGCGTGTACCCTCGACTCATGCCCTGCAGACAACACGTTTTAAATGTATTCTGTTTCCTAATAGGCAGCCATTGTAGGTCCTTTAAATGTTTGGAGATGGAGTCTTGTTGAGGAATATTAACAAGTTGAGGCGGAGAGTGCTGGATAATTTGCAGACGGTGAATAAAATATTGTATTCCAAGACATTAGGAGCTCCCATAGTTCAATCGGGATATAATGAGGGCCTGCACCATGTTTTGCGAGAGTCAAAAGGGAGCTAAGAAAATATTTTTTCAGCATCCTCATGATCAAGATGCATGTGGTAGGGATCTTATTTATATCGGTTTCAAAAGACAACTGATGGTCAAACCAAATACTTAGATTCTTGGGTGAGGAAATAGGAACTGGGGTCAGGGGTTGGGGGTGGAGGGGAGGTTCACCTTGCTCTGCAGGCCACCATTGGGGAAACCAGTACATTTTTTCTCAAATAGTATGATTTCTGCATTTTCACTATTATGTTTTAGACAATTGTCACACATCCAGTGTCAAACTGCTGACATATATTTGATAAAAGTTAGTTTGGAGGGATCATAGGTATCAGCTGTGGTAACGACAATCTGAGTGCCGTCTGCATGTGACAGGATTCCCAAGACTGGACAATGGTGTCCCTATAGACATTAAACAGCATAGGGCTGAGCGCAGAACATCATTGAGGAACATCACAGCCTATGGAGAAAGGCTTGAATTGAACAGGTGGAGGCAGCTAGACTGATTGTTCACTAAGAAGAGTGAAAGTAATGAGAAGGCCTCTATGTAAAGGTCTTTCTTGTCCTTCACTAGCTATGAGGGAATCTATAGAGCCCGGCGTGCTAACATTTTGCTAGATTTTCTCTACTTCATACTTAAAGAACTTAGCCAAATCATCGCATTGGATCTGCAAGGGTCTGATCGTGTTGGTTTCAACTGATAGATGATTAAGTTTTTTGCATATTGAAAACAGGTCTTGAGTGGGTTTTTCCATGACATAATCATCGAAGAATAGTATGAAGATGTTGCTAATCTATTGTTTGCAATTGATGATAGCTGTCTTGTAGTTACATAGTTTTTTCTCCATGTCCTTTCTAACATTTTGCATTATTTTTCTGCATCCATTAACTGGACAGTATACCATGGAGCTGTAGGTACTTGTCTTTTACATTTGTAGTACTGGTTTGGGGTTGAAATCAACTAGATCCTTAGTGATCCATGGGTGATCATTATCTACAATAGTATCAATCATATTTTTGGGCTTAAAGTACGACAGTAACATTAACAAGGCTATGAACACTATAAGCAATATGTTAAATACACGTTCACTTCAATCCGAGACAGTAACATATAAAACAGCCGCAGAGCAAAGAGTGGATCAATGACTCAGATGTTAGTGGTATTTTTTTGTGTGCTTGCATCCTATATGCAAACTACAAACGTATTGCCTCCTCGTTCGTCTTCCTCAGCCCCGTCCTTACTGAGTGAGAGATCATAGCTGAACATATGATTTTTTTCTATAACAAAGCAGACATTAGGAAAAAAGCAAACTGCTATTATGGCCAACTTCCTCTTCATGACCAATAGCATGAATAACCCACTTTCTGTTTTCTAATTTCTGCACGATCAATTTGTATTTGGTCCTATGGATCATGAGGATGTGTACTTGTTTATGTTTGTCGGTTTGCTGTAGTGGGTTGTTTTTGTATTTTATAGTAAATGCCTGCTTCATTGGTCGGATCACGCTGCTATGCACAATTGCATGGATTTTACCTGTCTTAGCCCTCACAGAAGGTACAGATTGTCTAAATTGTTTTAGCGCTTAATACAATGTAGCTATGCCTTTAACTGATACTTCGACCATTGCTGCGAGGAGGCATCTTTCGATGGATTCCTGGAAGATGATACAAATCAAAAAATATGCGTCTGTATCTCCTTTTTCAGAAGCTAAGGTGTTTGGCTAACAGCGAGGAACTGGTCCAAAACCACTGGAAGATTGGAAGCTTTTGACTCTAGTGAAAACGGTTTTAAATAGGAGAGGGTTTAGATTCAGAAGAGCTTTAGGGCCAACCTCAACATTCAAGTCAAGTCAGCCAGTCTGAGAAAGGGGTTGTGGGTGGAGGAAACAAAACCAAGTTCCAGCCAACAACTCCAACTAACATTTCTCAAACACCAAAGGCATCACTATGCCAACCCTGTTCCCAGCCAAGTGGGAGGCCTGTTGTCACAATTTCAGCAGCTTTTCAAGCCGAAGTATTAGACAGATGGGCACTTGAGGCACTTCAGCAGGGTTGTATGATGAACTTTTCAGACTTCTCCTAGATTTAATCTGTCAAACTGCTCTTCCAAAAGATCCGGTCTGACAACAGGCACTGTTGACGGGAAACCAAAACTTCATTGACAGAGCTACAACTTTGTGTTAAGGAAAGGAGGGTAACATTATGCAAGCTCCTTTTATTGCTTCTACTCATAGCAGCAACCAAAGAAAGAATTTAGAATCCTTAAACGTTCCAACAACCAATAAAACATGGGAAACTCAACCATCTTTTTTCTTTTGTTGCTGCTGCTCACAAGATAAAAACCTTGTACTTTTTCAAGTTTTTTTTAAAATATGTAAAATGGTGCATATTAGGATGTTCATTAACAGTTTACTCTAATTTTATCATATATAATGGTTTATATTTCAGGTTAATATAAGTGGGATTAATAGACACTGAATTTCAAATGTGTCAAATAAAAAAGTTTTGATTCTTAGTTGACTTTAATTTTTGGTGTTTGGTGTGGTTTGGATTTGATCTTATGCATTTCAATCCACCTTTTAAGTATGAGGTGATTTAATTTGACCATTTTTAAAATGTGAATTGGTTTATGTAGCAAAATAATAGAAATTTTTGCAAACCTTTTATCTGGAGCTGCTTTTTTAAACGGCTCAAGTGAGGCAGTTGCTGTGACGCATTTTGGTCTTGACCGAAGCCACTCAAAGGAAGATGCTTGAGGGAGTCAGAGCAAGTGCACAGCAGAGGTGCATAACAGGAGAAGGATGAAGAGAGATTAGAGAAAAGTCATGAAACTTTGATGATGGCTCTGTACACTTGATGCATTACATGATAAGCAGCCATTTTGAAGGATTGGAAATTTGGATGAGTAATATTAAAACAGCCATTTTAAGCAGCTGGGACAGGATTAAGCTTGTTTAACCACATTCAAGACAGAGGTTTGAAAGTTACTTAAGCAAAGCATTAGGACAACTAATGGGATCTATGTCAGAGCCCATAGACAAAAACAATGTTATGGCCCAATCTTTATCAGAAGGAGAAACTTGGTTGTAGTGGCTGAGTAGGTAAGATTAAGTGGAAAAGAGATACAGAGGTAATGTAAACAAAATTACCAAGAAAACAAATTAATAGAAACAGATGTAAATGTAATACGGATGAAGATCAAGACACTAGAGATGGGAAAGGCTCAGAAGGTGTGCATAAAAAGACAAGCCAATTTTTTTGCAGTGACGATCCACCAGTGAGAGGGAAAGGATCAGAATATTTGGAAATTGAGCTTTGATGCCCATCAGGTTTTTTACTTGGACCTGGAGGTGTAGGAAATTAAAGAGATTAAGGCACCTGCTGAGGATGCAAAAGCCTAAAAAACCAAGCTTGTGAATCCCTTTGGGATGGAAATGTTTGATCCTCTAATGATGAAGTATCCTTTGCCATCTAAATGGACCCCATCACCGCATGTGGCTCAGTATGTGATGCATTGGTTTAGGAGAGAAATTCCCAAAGTAGTCTGATAGCACTTGCGGTTGGTATGTCCAAGACCCAATTTGCCTAAGAAGGCAGCAATAACACTTTATTTAGATGGTACGGTTTTAGCATTTATTAGTAAGGGACTAAGGATCCTCAAAGAGGTCAAGACAGAGGACTTAAGTCTTGTCAAGACAGGTTGCTCAATGTAATAGGAGCTCTATTGAAGATTTTCGATTTGGCCGAGGAAGCATTCACAAAAAAAGTATGGTGCTAAGAGGATTTGTGGCAGGGGGGTGCAACGTGCAATCTACCTTTCAGGCAATGCAAACACAGCGTTCTCCAATGAAAGGAAAAAATGTATTTTAATTAAAATGGATACTACATTAATTGAAGTTGCATAAAAAGAGGGCGGATAGTTTCAGCCAGCATGGCCTCAGTTCAGTGGAGGGATTCTTCTTGCATCTACAAATATCATATGGGAGAGGAACTAAAGGTGAGAGGCTACAGAGAGAATCATGTAGAGGTAATTGGAGGCCATTTAGATATCCCTCTAAGTTTTGGGAGGCAGACAAGCCCAATTGTATGGGAAATGGCAGCACCAGATCCATGGGTTTTGAAGGCAGTACAGGGGTACAGAATAGAATTCTAGAGAAACAAATTCAAGAGTGTATACCAAAGGGGATTCAATTCTCAGAAGAAGAGAGAATTGTAGTAGAGAGAGATATAGAATAATTATTTAGGAAAGAGACAATCGTGGGGGGTAAAAGATTAATTGATAGGCTTCAAAAGCAAAAAGATATTGGTTGGAAAAAAAGGATAAATATACGTAAATAGTCTTAAACTTAAGAGAACTGAATGATTGGGTGATATTCCATCATTTCAAGATGATAATAATACATCTTTTAAGGGATGTGTTAAGAACAAATGATTGACAAGATTGGATGTCAAAGACACTTATCTTACACTTCCATTTGGGAGTCTGTATAAAAAATATCTGCAATTCTGTTGAAAAAAAGTACTTTGGAAGTTCAGGAGTCTAGCATTTTGTCTGTCTTCAGCCCCATAGTGCTTTACCAAGGGTTTACAACTAGTGGTTTTGTGATTTCAACCAATGTGTGTTAGATTAATTACATAAAACTAGATGAAATTCTTAAGACAGCTCAAGTAAGGGTAGAGGGTTAGATGAAACACATGCAAAGAGCAATAGGGCTGCTGGAGTATTTAGGTTTTGTGATACATAGGAAGAAATCCTGTTTGGAGCCGAGACAGGAAACTCAGTTTCTAGGTCTCCTGATAGACACACAGTTGGCAGAGTTAACATTGTCCAAAGACAACGTAAGGAAATTAAGGTAGAAAGTAAAAAGATTCTGGGAGATGAAAGAGGTTATGTCGAGAATACTAGTGAGGATTTTGGGTTTGTCATCTTCAGCAATGCAGACTGTTTTGCCAGGACACCTACATAATTGAGCTCTGCAGAAATTAAAAATGAGCTTTGTCAGGATGGGCTGGAAGTTTCTCAAAAGATACGGTTGAATTCAGAAACAACATAGTAGTTGGAATGGTAGTATCAGAATGTGAATGCATGGAATAGCAGAGCAATATTTTGCCAGGAACCCCAAGACTGTAATATAGTTGAATGTGAGTTTTGAAGGGTGGGGTGCGAAATGTTGAATTTTATTAGTGTGTGGTCTTGGGACGGATCAAGAGAAGAACTTTCATATCAATTGTTTGGAGTTCTTGGCAGGTTCTTTTGCAATTCAGTGTTTCAAAGAGAACAACATTAAATGTGTGACAATGTTTCTGTGGTGCATTATGAGACTAAGATTAAGGGACCATGTTCAAAGGGCCTGGCAGAGCAGAACACATCCAGAGGTGAACAACAGATGGCTAAATAGATGGTGTTCAAGGAACTTTACATATTCAATTGGAGACTAGACTGAAGGGTATTTCTTATGATTCAGAGAGCATAGGACCCCTTTAAATAGATTTATTTATGAACAAGGTACATACTCAGCTCCGCAATTTTTTCTGTTGGAGGTCAGCTCAAGAAGCATATAGGACTGATGCATTTCTTCAGGAGTGAAAGAGACTAATGCCTTATGCAGTACCTCCATTTGCTATGATGGCAAGATTACAAGTACAAGTATGCAGATGCAAGGAGACAGTTGTGGTTGTGACTCCAATCTGGAGAGCATAAGCATGGTTTCCGGAGATGTACGTTGACTTTTTATTAATTCTTCCTTCGTTCAAGGGACTTTCACAGGGTCCTCAAGGAGAGCATTACAATTTATTAATGCATGGATACCTAGCTTGGTGGATTTCAAGAGGCAGTGAGAGAGGCCAGGTCTTTTGGCAAAGACCTTTAGAGTCATTTGAGAATTCTGGTGCTCCTGGAATGAGGAAAGCCTTTAGGCAAGCTTGGATAAAATGGGTTTGTTGGTGTTTACGAAAAGACTTAGATTTTATTTTAAATTATATGGTAAGTATTTTGAATTGTCAATCATCTTTATTTTAGTTTTTTGAACCATCAAAGTGCACAATATAAAAATTTAAACAAAGTAAAAACAGATCACAGTGGAAATGTGTAAAATAAATTACATTCATAATAATACATCTATTGGCAATAAAGTGCCTTCAGATTAAGACAGAACCAGAGGAACAAAAACCTCCAAATAGTCCATAAAAAGGGCACATAAAGGGTCCGCTAAATTGCTCAGGATGTCTTAACGGCTCACTTTCGGTCAATTAATCAATCAAAATAGCTTAAATCTGCATAGATCCATAATAATAAAAACATACCGCATATGCAAAGGCATTTTAAGTAAGAACAATCAACAAAGTTAAAATGATCAATACTCAGGGTGCAAATACAAGTTTCGAATAATGTTGATGTGCTCCAGTTAGTGAAACAATGGAATTAAGAGTCAGAAATGAAAGATACATTAAAGAGTTAAGCTGGTCAATGTTGGGGGTGCTAGAGAGCCCAGAGCAAGATGGCCGCACTTTAGTGCTGCTCTGCTGATCGAGACCATAATCCGCCAAATATCCTGCGTTACTGGTGCCATCCACGGCTGTACTTAGAGTTATCTGCCTCTTGAGTGGCACACAATTGCCTCGAGATTGCTGACATGGCTCTTCCATGCTTTTAACTGCATTTCTGAAGCGAGACTTCACCTGGTGTAAAATGGTGGCCCCGGAGGGTGCGGGATGCTGAAATCGCATGCCGTGCCTATCTCCTGCCCTGGTACTGCGGCTTGAGCCCTAGATGTCTGTCTGAAGATCCGGGCGTGTGTGTCAGCTGCTTGACCGGAAGGCACGCTGGGGAGCGACAGGATCGAGAGCCCGCTTGCACCCCCGGCGGGACGATCAGTCGCCATTTCAAGAGCCGCTGGGCTGAGGTGAGACGAACGCGCTGTGCCCCCCTGCCTGCTCCAGCTACTGCGGGAGAGGTGAGACGCGTTGAGAGGCCTATGTACAGCGGCCCGATTGACATTGTGCCCGCCACTTGCTCCTTGCTGCTAATATGCTGCCCCCTCGTACGGCCTGGAACTCTCCCGCATCTGGGGCCTATTTAGCAGCACGGCCTCTAATTACGCAACGCGCCACACTTGTGATTCTCGGCGCTGCCTGACTCACCTGCAGCGGATTGCCGCATGATACGCCACCACAGACCCTCCGGCTCAGCTGCGGGGGTAATGCCTGCGGCGCTGATGGGAGTGGAGGGAGAACAGCTCAAGTAGGTGCCTCTTTTTGATCTCTGAATTTAGCGTGCGCATTTGTACCCTATATCTGCATTGCGGCCACTCAGACTCTACACACTTCCTCATTGTGGCCTGGTTTTCGGACTGGAGGATCGGCGGCTAGTTGGGTGGCTTGCCGGTGATGCCTCTTCCTGCTTTCAAGCCACCAAGTCTGTTAGCCCTGAGATTGCCTAGCGGTCTGCCTCATCTCCTGGAATCTATGGTGCCAACGCACCTCAGGGCTCCACCTTGTACTGTGCCAGTCGCGGCCAGGGAACTGCGCCCTTGTGACCACTTGGGTGCGGCTGTGCAGAGACTATACGCTGTGACCACTATATAACTACTAAATCTACTATACTACGCACTACCCACCTCATTGGAGAGGTTATTGTGTAGGCGCTTTTCTGGGGTTGCTGCGGGGCTACCCCCCTCCTCAACTTGTCGGGCTGACGGGTGCTCGCGTTTTGGTGCACGCGTGCTGCGTCTCCGATACAGTGCTACGCATGTTTGAACTGTTGGCTGCAGGACTCTGAGGATTTTGCTGCTCCTGGCGGCTTGTGATCGAATCTTTGCCCGTGGAAATACCATTGACGAAGGCCTACATATGTCCTTATAGACTCTCTCTGTGGTGCGCTGCAGGCGGTGATTTGCCGGCTGGTGCTATAGCTTCCGCGGGGTCCCGGTCTCCTTGTCTTCTGCTTCTGTATAGGAATCTCTCCCTCCGATTGTGAATAACTGCTTCGGACCGCGGCAGATATGGGGAGACCGGACAAGCAGCAGAGTAAATTACAAATTGAGGCCAAAAAGCACACAAAACCCCAAACGCTTCAGATACTGACCCTGATCCTGAAGCGGGATCAAATACGAAGCTTGAGCGTCTGATGTTAAGCATGCAACAGAATCTGAAATCCATCGACGCGAAGATTGATCACCTTAATTTGTGCATGGATACTATGGCGGCAAAGATAGATAAACATGACACACCGATTGCGGAGGCTGAGCAGCGCATCTCGACTACGGAGGATCGCATGGAGGTTGTCAGAGCATCCTGTGCCAGTATGGAGAAGCTGCTGGAGGTGATCCGTGCGAAGAATTGAAGACATCGAAGCCCGTTCCCACAGGAACAATATTCGCATAACCGGCATTTCAGAATCCACCAATACTGGGCCCATGGAACCCTATGTCGAAACGTTGCTGGTGACTCTTCTAGGTGCGGTACATTTCTCCAAAGTGCTTATAGTGGAAAGGACTCACCGTTCCTTGGATGCTCGCCCTGTGCCGGGGGCGCCACCTCATCCCATTACAGCCAGACTGTTGAATTATCGTGACCGGGACACGGCGCTCCGTTTGGCCACGGAGAAGGGCAGTCTGAGTTATCAGGGAATGAAAGTGGAACTATTTCCTGATTTCACCGTAGCTGTGCAGCAGGCACGCTGTGAATTTCAAACTGTTAAAAAGAAATTGCAAGCTCTACATAACCAATATGCAATGCTGTACCCTGCCCGCCTGCGGATCCAACATGCAGGGAAGGCGCGGCGCATTTTCACAAAACCCAAAGACGCACTTCAGTATATCCAGCGGATTGAGCGGCAGGAGCCCATGAGAGAGAGGGGTGCAGACTCAGACTCTGAGGGCTGAACACGTGAGAATTATGTTATTTGCTGTATGACGTCGTCTTGTTGCTTATGGTTTGCCGTGATTTTTCATGGGTTTGATCTGGCTATATTTGATATATTATGTGTATATTGGTTTATGTCTGATCGTCACTGCACCACCTAATAATCTCCGATTGTTCTATGTAAGATGTAGAATGCTTAGGCTCCTGATATTGTATGTTACCCACTCTAAAATGCTGGCTTGCTGTTGGCGCTACGCGCCAGGGATTGTCCAATGTTATTGTACTAATAGTTGGTTAGCCTGCCTCTTTTTGTCTCGATCCACCCTGTCCAACGGGGGGCTGATGGCTACTAGCGACCCACAGTATGGGAATTCCCCACAATGTTCTTCTTACTGTTCAGGTGCCCTTGGGTGCCTTTGTAATGTTGATATATGTATTTTCCTGTTTTGCGTTTAATGACTTCAGGATGCAAATGTTTACTTGGTGTCTTGTTCTGAGGGGGGTTATTCGCAGCATGGTTCTAATGCTGAAGTGGGTGGGGGGGGTTTGTTGAGGAACTCTACTTCCTTGAATAAACGTTGGCTTCATCATATTGGCAGTATTTGGCCTGCACCTCATTCACTTCTAGGCAACAACACAGGTATATTCATCAGCATCACTAGACATGGCTGAGCCCAAAATGAACACAATATCGTGGTTGAGTTGAAATGTCAGAGGGTTTAATAATCCTAAAAAAGTGCGGCAGATGCTCTCGTACCTAGATCGTCACCGTATCCAGATAGCCCTTTTGCAGGAGAACCATCTCACCCAGCGAGCGGTGTCAACCATAGCTACCAGGTGGGCGGGCGTGCGGCTGGCGGCATCCTATTCCTCCTATGCACGGGGAGTTCTGATTCTCATAAAGAAGGGCATTCCTTTTGTACCCATCCACGTAGAGGAAGATAAGGGGGACCGATACATAATAGTGCAGGGAACACTATATGGTACGCAGTCGTTTATCGTCAATTTGTATGGTCCAAATGTTGATGACCCTGCCTTTTATGATATGCTTTGGGCAAGCTTTACAAACTACCCTCTTCAGCCCTTATTTGTGGGGGTGATTTTAGACCCTATATTGGATAGTGTATCTACGGTTGACCCTTCCCCCAAGAAGGCTGCTGCCTCGGTGCGCGATGGTCTGGTGACTCTGGGGCTTACAGATATCTGGCGAATGCGACACCCAAGCTCCCGGGAGTGTACATGCCACTTTTATTCGTGTCAAGTTTGGTCCCACTTAGACTACTGACTGGGTACGCAAGACATTTGTATATGGACTGGACAGATGAAACATTTACCTCGAACGTTATCAAACCATTTCCCAGTATTCCTTAGTATGGCACTACCATCTTGCATTCCCCCCAATTTCAATGGCGTCTATAGTCTCTCCTAGACCATGTCTTTTGTGAAGGCATTCGTGAAGCCATCTCCGACTATTTCTCACACAGCCCTGGGTCTGTTCAAACTGCAGAGACACTCTGGGAAGCTTTTAAAGTGACCTTTCGGGGGGCATGTATAGGTCTTCAGGCCGGAGTACCGAAATCACTGCGCGGTGCTATGACTACACTTGAACGAGACTTGAGCGACCTTGAACGCAGATACGATGCTACAGCAGATCCTGCTACATTGGCACTTATCAAAGCTAAGGTCACAGAATATAATGATGTGACTGATCAGGAAATCAGACATATGTCTCGCCGGAGCAAAGCTCAATACTATGGCGAAGGTGGCAGACCGGGCAGAGCACTGGCCAGCCGCATATTTGAACCCCACCATAAAACTTGTCTAATCAAAGCAGTCACTGCAGACGACACCACGCATTACGATATACTCCATATACTCCAAACGTTCACAACGTACTACGCGGGGATGTATGCGCAACATCAAGCTGCTGACGAGGCAGAACTCGCGCAATATCTTGATGATGTTGTGCTGGTGTGACTCTCGCGAGGACAGCAAGAGTTCTTAATGCATTCTCTTACCCTAGACGAAATACGGGATGCTATTGTCGCACTGTCTAACGGGAAGTCGGCTGGTACCGATGGGTTGCCAGCAGAATTTTATAAAGAGTACATAGATCTGCCAGCCCCTTGCCTCCTCCAGTTATATGAGGAAGCATACGAGACTCAGTGCTTGCCGCCGACCTTGCACAAGGCACTGGTGATCACATTATTAAAACCTGAGAAGCCGCCCGATAGGTGTGATTCTTATCGGCCTTTATCCTTAATCAACACGGATGTTAAAATTTTAGCGAAGGTATTGGCGAATAGATTAAAGTTACTTCTCCCCCGTATTGGCTCTCCCTGATCAGTCCGGGTTCGTTCCAACCCGCTCTACATCTCATAATTTACAAACGCTCTTTGCTGTAATGCACGTGCTTGAACCTACCCTGCAGGCCGTTGCAGTGCTTTTAGATGCTGCAAAAGCGTTTGATTCTATTTCCTGGTCATATATGTTTGCCATTCTGTACCGCATGGGTGTGCCATTTATTTTCACCAACTGGATCAAACTGCTGTATACCAACCCAGTGGCACGCGTAAGAGTTAATTGTCAACTATCGGAGGCTTTTGCATACAACACGGTACACGGCAAGGGTGTCCATTATCACCCTTGCTTTTTGCACTTGTGCTCGAGCCACTGGCTTGTATTCTGAGGCAATGCTATGCACAGGTGGCGTTCCATTTTTTTCAATGTCCTTTGGCCGTCTCCATGTATGAGGACGACATGGTGTTATTTGTTCGGGACCCTGCTCTGCACCTTGCTCAACTCATTAGCGAATATATCCGGTTCGAATGGTTCTCCGGTCTGGGAATCAGTTGGTCTAAATAGGTCATTCTGCCCATCACAGATAACACACACCAATTCGACCTGGATTTTCCTTTAACATGGTGTACTGACACTGTGAAATACTTAGGAATGTGGCTACACAGGGATCCGCAGACTGTCGTACAATCTAACTATGGCACAGCTATCACGCGTCTTGAGGGACAGGTAAGCCGTTGGATCAAATTGCCCTTGTCCTTCGCAGACTGTATAGCATTAATGAAGATGGTAATCCTTCCACGCTTTCTGTATTTATTTTTTAAATATTCCAGTACATTTAACACAACATTTTTTTTGACAAACTCCGTTCCCTCTTGATCACGTTGGCGTGGGGAGGTAAAAAACCTTGACTCAAATGGGAAACACTTACACTTCCTTATGAGCATGGGGGGTTCACAGCGCCAGACTTTCATCTCTATTACCTCTGTGCGCAGGCTCATTACGCCTATTACTGGCAGCAGGACCCAGCTTATATTCCCCATGTAGCGGTTGAGGCAGACGCGGTACACCCTATAGCACTTAAAGCCATGATAGTCAACAAGCATACGGTATTCGAGAAAGGAGAATTCGACACTGTGCAGACTACATCCAGGGCCTGGCATGAGTTGGGGAAACAGGCTTAGAAATTACCCTTGTATGCACCCAGCATGCCATTATTACACCACTTTGAACTCTCTGTTACAGGAGAAACTGGTACACTAAAGACCCTTCATGGCATGGCGCTGATAACAATGGAGGATGCATTTCCTGGAGGTCAATTTATAACGTCAGCAACTATAGTTGCAGGGGGAAATGCTAACGCCAAGCAGCTGTTTGTCTACACTAGGCTGCGTTCTGCCATGCGAGCGCTTTATCCACAATTTCCTATGGAGCCACCGGCACTTGAAGCATTGCAACTAATATACACCACCACTTCTAGAGCCCGGCTGGTTACGAGACTATATCGTGCATCACAGAGGGATGTGGTTGCAATTGGTATGACTGCCCTGGCTAAGTGGAATGATGTTCTCCCCGACCCGCTTTCTGAGGATGAGTGGTTTGAATGCTGCCGCTTGACTGGACAGTTGACTGCGAATGGTAATGAGATTGATGCACTTTAAATATTTGCACCAACTGTACTACACTCCAGCTCGGCTCTATAGGTATGGGTTGTGGGATGCTGACAGTTGTATACGCAGCGGTGCCCCTGGTGCCAATTTTTATCACTTAGCTTGGGAGTGCCCAAAGGTGCATGCATGTTGGAGATCAGTCACAGATACTCTGCACCTGATGGTAGAGGTACCAATAGCATGTACCCCGCAGATCTGCCTATTGGGCGCGGTAGCCAAGTTTAAGGCGTCTCATAGGAGGTTTGTGGCTATGGCGCTGCTGTTAGCTGAACGCAGGGTCTCCATGGGCTGGGGGGGGCAGACTTGCGCCTACCACTAAGCTATGGTTGCAGGACTTGGCATACTGTCGGGACCAGCTTACATGTTATGCTGAGGAATTGCCTGTAACGTCGAAACCTCATGAGATTTGGGGCCCACTCACTGCTTATCTACTAACGGTAACTGATGTCTGATGTTCGATCCTTCTCCGAGACGGCTTTGCCATGTACCACCACACAATGCAATTGAAATTACTGCCATGTCTATGTATATCTGTAATACTGAATTGTGAAATGTTCTATTATGCCAAATGAATTGTACAATAGGTATATGCCTTGCCAGCGCTTTGATCGTTATGACTGTACCTTGTTTTTTCACTTTTGAAAATGTACAAATACAATAAAAAAAATAAAAATTAAATAAGCTGGTTAATGTTTAGGGTCTAAGTACAATTTTCAAGTAATATATATATTCTACAGTTAATACTGAAACGTTTTAGCTCATGGATTTCCTAATTTTTGTATTGTGAATTATCTGAGAGAAATTTTTGCGGCGAACAGTGAATCTTTTAGAACAGTGAATTCATATAGATCGGCAATGATAGTGGTACACGTTATGGTGAATGCCTGTGATACAAGATTGGATGGTTAAAAAGGTCATGCGTAGTATTAGGGTTATGCCAAAATAGTCTTCATTATGGGATGTAAGTATATTCTGGGCTTTGTATAGATGAGGAGACAATGTTGGTTTAGATTTGAAACAACTGTCTTAAAAATTAACTATGTTATGTTTAGTTTCCTTTAGAATAACTTCACAAAATAAGGCTTTAGATTAGACTAACAGAGTTTGACATCCAGAAGGCATGTTTTTTTAATAGAAAGAAGAACTCAAGAGTGATATTTTATCCATATTTTCAGTAGAATGCACAATTGTGTGTGGTAAGATGTTTGAAAGAGTATGTGAGAAGAACGTTGTCACCGAGAGGAAGATTGGTTTCTCAACTGTTGATTTCATATAAGAGACCTCACAATCCAGTCTGTGCTGTGACACTAGCAAGATGGATTAGGGAGGTCATGTGAAATGCAGGTATTGATGTAACTCGTTTTGGGGCACATTCAGTAGGAGAAGCATGAGCTTTAAAGGCATTTGTGGTTGGTGGAAATGTACAGGATATTCTACGTTCAGTAGATCGGGCAAACAAATTGATATTTAAAAGTTGTTACTTAATACCTTTGATTAGTGCAACAGATATTTGTTTCAATTTGAGATTAATGGGATGTTGCAAATGATAATAAAAGATGAAGCTGTCAGAGGAGTTAATGGAGACTGAGTCATCCGAAGACCACTTGAAGGACAAAGTTTGCAATGTTTCCACCCAACATATGAATTTAAGGAAGATATCTTGTTCGCAGCTCAAAAAGACAAAGATGGCTGCGTGTTTCCATGGTCCAGTGTTTTATTGGTTGTTGGAATCTTTTAAGATTGTAAATTTTGTTAGTTTCTGCTGTGAGTATGAGCAATAAAAAGAGATGGCATCATCTTAGCTGCTGTGTCTTTAATAAAATCCAGATTTTCTGCCTTCCAGGCTGCAGAAAATCTATGTTATTCTACTATCAGTATCCAAGGGAGGGAAGTCCTGCTGTTCTATAAGTTTCTTGGTGCAGAAACCATCAACAGCTTCAAGTCAGTCCTGGACCTCAAGGAAGTCAATAATTTCATACCATATTTGAGGTTCAAAATGTTAAATATGGACTCAATCCTACCTCTTCTAAAGAAGGGTGATTTTCTCACATCATCGAACTAGAAATTCACCTTTTTGCATGTGCCAATGAACGTAGAGTCTCAGAGCTATCTCCGCTTTTCTATCAACAACAGCCACTCACAGTTAAAAGTCCACCCATTTAGTCTGACTTCAACCCCAAGAGTGTCCATGCATGAAATTGCTTGCACCAGTGGTGGGCATCATTAATTCTGAAGGTATCAGAGTACTACCTTGAGGACTGGCTAATTACTTCTATTTTTTTGTAAGGCACCAGGAGATTTCATGGGTATCTCTGAAACTCTGACCAGACTTGTCTTTCTTTTAAACCTAGAGAAATCCAACCCAGTCCCTTAAAGAATTGTCCAGTTCACTGGCTTCCTGTTCGACACATTTTCAGGAGATATTTTCTTACCTAACCACAGGAGACTCATGCTGCAGTCTCACCTAAGAACTCTGCTAGCATTACCTCAATCCGCAGCAAGAGAGTGATTAAGCATTCAGAAGATACGTCTTCAGCCCTAACAGTAGTACCTTGGGTACATTTCTAAACTTTAGTTCTTCACTTCCTGAGTAACTGGTCTCTACGGTCTCAGGAGTACGTTTGTTTGTTTCACTTCTTCCCCAGGTATGCCAGGATCTGCAATGGAGGTTTCAAGCAGACTCTCTACCCAATGGTCTTCCCTTTACCATTCCCAGAAGGTAATCATGACAAATGACAGTGGTAGGGGCTGTAGGCTACCCTATGGGACAAGCAGAAGCAGGGCAAGTGAAGCCGTCAGTTACTGTCAAAGTCCTCGAATTGGAAGGAACTGAAGGCAGTTCAACTGGCTCTGGAACATTTTTCACTAGAACTCCTCAATCAGGTAGTCTTCCTCTGGATGGACAATCAGGTGGTCATGGCCTTTATCAGTCACGAAAGGGGGAACTGGGTCTTTATACCGAGAGATTCTGACTCACCAGATCTGCATTTGGACATAGAGTCTTCTTTTCAGTCTATCTGCTGTATATGTTTAAAGGAAGGAGAATTTCCTTGTGGACTGCCTAAGCCATTCATTCCCATCCTCATTAATCCTTGTACTTCATCCCAGGATGTTTTAATAGATAGGAGAGAAGTTTTGTTCTCCTTCGTTGGATCTCTTTGTCTCCAAAGAGATCACTCAACTTCTCAGCAGCCACTCTCTAACGCCAAAATCCTGGACAGTAAATGCTTTCTCAGTTTCTTTATGCCTTTACCCCAATTCACCTAATTCCAAGGATCCTTCAGGAAATAATAGCAGATCAGTTAGAAATGTTCCTAGTAGTTCCTTGCTGGCCAGATGGAACTGGTTTCAGCTCTTACTACAGTTGGCAACAACCACCCGCTGAATGATTCTTTTAGATCTATTACTCCATTGAGCTCAGTTTTAGACCAGTCTGTGTTAGCCCACCTTAATTTCGGGGCTGGCCCTTGGCTGAATCTACAGGCTGTAGGTTGTTCAGAAGAGGTAGCTTTATCCATTCAAGAACCCTGATGTCCCGGGACTCCTAAACTTTACGCTAGAAACTGGAAGTTGTTTGCTTCCCGGTGTTCTTCTAAATCCTTATACCCAGTGGTATGATATTCAATAAGGGTCTTCAGTTTTCTAAAAGATGGTTGTGTATTGTGTATTGTGCACAGCCAGTGGGTGGCAATCACAGCATTCAGGAAAGGAATAATAAGGGAACTAGAAACCTTATTTTCTAGACTTCATATGAGTTTTTTCCTAACATGGCCAGTCATTTTTTCCACGGTGCCTTCCTGGGATTTACCTTTAGTCCGCAGGTGTCTTCATGTCGTCAGGGATCTCCTTTTCAGCCATTAGGGTCTGTAGATCTAAAGTTTCTGTATTTTAAGATTTTTTTTTTAAAAGCTATGTGTTATGTGTTCGGGGAAAGGAATAGGGCAATTGGAATAGGTCCATCACGTGGTGATACTTTTCTCCATTTTCTTTCAGACAAGGTAATTCTGAGACTAGATTCATCATTTATTCTACAAATTTCTAATGACTTTCACGTGGCCCAGGAAATTATTCTTCCCATCTTATTTTACAGCTCCTTCTTCTCCAGAGGTGAGATTTCACACCTTGGATCTTTGCTGAGCCCTATCCACGTATGTTCAAGAGCTTCTTTTAGAAAGGTTGAGACTTTGTTCATGAATTTTGGGGCATTTGGCCTGACCTTAAGACCATCTTCCGCTTCACTGAGTGATGGTTTAAACTGGCTATCCTGCTAGCTTCTTGGGCTATGGTGAAAGTCACATGGTCCTCCCCTCACACGTTTATGAATCATTATCCCCTTCAGGTTGGGGATGGGGCTTTGGCAAAGCATCTTTGATGCGGTTTTGGCATTATTCCTGAACTTTGGTAACATGATTAAAATTGTCATGCTTTCCATCACATTCTGATATAAATGTATTTTCTGGTTGTGTTTACTGCTTGGGTATTGTAAGAAAGTGGATTATTATTTAGGGTAGGCGTCGCCCACTCCTAGGAATAACACTAAGTTGTCAGATGAACCCCGAAAGTGACTAAATTAACCTGAACTCAACCTCCTGCTAGATATGGCACAGAGCAGACAGGCTTAACTGAGGGCACTGTGTGAAGTTGTTATGCAGTACCAAAACAGTAATAAAGTCGAAATACAAAACAATCAACACCCCAAACCGAATTTGACAAATAGAGTACATTTAACTTTTAAAAAAATCACAACAAAAATCCAAAAAGGGTAACCAGAGATATTAATTTTGAAAGATTTAGGAAAGCAAAATAGCACAAATAAGCACGAAGCACCAATGATGGTCTATGCACGCGCAAGACCAGAACCTAGGCATGATTTCAGGCAGACCATGATGGAGCACAGGTTGGATACACCAAGTGGGTTTGTCCTTTTCATTGATTTTACTAAGTCCTACTTGCGGAGCTCATAACTGTCCAGTAGGGCAAGCCTGAAGCTGCATCTGATGAAGTTCCATCAAATCGGACACCGTTTCCTCGAAGTCCTACTGACGCCCCAGAGGTCTTGGAAGTCCAAACATTTTAGAAGTCTCAGCTTCCCAGGGTTACTAGAGCAGCTAGTCTGGGTCACTTTCTAGACTTCCAGGACCTCAAGGACAGCACAGAGCGGCAAGGACATACTCTAGCATGGACTGCCAGCATAGTTCAGTCTAGGTCCAATTGTTACTAATCAACTGGTTACTTCAGCAAAATGGCCTCTTGCAGCTAGCTTTGTCCCTGTAGCTGCACAAGTTGTCAACCAGCTGATACTTGGAGTCCACTTCTCAGTCCTGGAAACCAGTGTGGGCAGGTCCAGCCTTTCAGGACTCCGCACAGGTCACACAGAGCAGAACCACTCTTCTTCTAAACTTCCATAGGTCCAGAAAGTGCTCTGAGGAGCTGTGGGTGAGGTGCCACATTTGTAGGTTTCACTAGCCAGTGGGGTTGACTCCTGGACACTCCCTAACGAATGGGGTAAAAGCTGCCCCACATTTGCAGCACATCCTGTTTGCCTTGCGGCAAACTATTACTCATTGCACCATTGCAAGCAAAATCCAAAATGGTACAGGCCTTCTGACTTTGGAGAGAGTTTGTAAGTCCGTCAGGGGTGTGTTTTGGGAAATGAGCAGCCCCCTCCTTCTAAGTCTCTCCTTACACTAAACTATGAATGAGAGGGCCTCATCTCTGCCTTTTTTAAGTTAATAAAGTTCCCTAGCTGGCCTTGCTGAGTGGATAGGGTTCACATGGACCAACCCAACCCATCATGTCACCAAGGGTAAGTTATTGTTATGCACTGGGAGCAGTTTTCATGCTTCATTATGGTCAAGCAATAACTGGGCAGCTGCTGGCAGGCTAATGCAAATTAGCCCCTAGGAGCTTTCAGTAAAAAAAACATAACTTTCTAAAAGCTACTTTCCCAAAATATTTATTACAAATCTAACGTCACCAATGAATTACATTTTTATAAGTATGAGAAATAGACTTTGAATGGCTATTCTAGCTGTTTCCTGTCAAACATTACAAATTAAATGTTATAGTCTGTACTTTATAGGATCCAGCTACAGCCCTCTCATTGTAAATTGCTTTTGGGGTTTAGTCACTGGAGGAACATGCCAACTTTAATTTCACATAGCTCCCTCTTTTAAATATCAGGTCACCTGCCTTATAGGCAATATGGTATACTGGAAGGTGACTTATTAATATTTAAAAGCAGGATGTCCTGCCATTGTGCTGATTAAAAAACCCAGCAGAAATCAGATACAGAAAAAGTTTAGAAATCTGGGGTTACCATGCAGGAAAGACAGATTTTCTACAGGCATACTTTCACCTGGTAAGTACTGCCATGAAGAAGATGAACAAGGAAGTAATGACCTGGTTACTTACTGGTAATCTTCATTACTGCCAGTTTAGGTCTTCCCTGTCACAGCCCTAAGTTTCCCTCCTGGCCATCCCAGGGAGTTTGGTGGTATTAGACCTGATAACCCTTGGCGTGATCTCCCCCAAACATTTTGCCTGGTCACTTCCTGTTTGCTGGAATTCATTTTTGTTGGCTTTAGGACTCTGTGCACTCTACCACTGCTAACAAGTACTAAAGTGCTTGTGCTCACTCCTTTAAACATGGTAAAATAGGTTTAAACCCAATTGGCCTATTTAATGTACTTATAAGTCCTTAGTAAAGTGGTACAGCATATACCCAGGGCCTGTAAATTACATGTTATTAGTAGGTCTGCAGCACTTATTGTGTCACCCACTTAAGTGGCCCTTCAAAACGTGTCTCAGTCCTGCCATTACAGCCTGTGGGCAGTTTTAAACTGCCAATTCAACCTGGAAAAATAAACCCCTTTGGCAGTCCTAAACTTCCCTTTTTAATACACATAAGTCAGCTCTAAGGTAGGCCCTAAACAGCCCATAGGGCAGGGTGAACAATAATGAATACTTTGGACATGTATTTTTAAGTTTTACATGTCCTAGTAGTGAAGAACCCCCAAATTAGTTTTCCAGTATTGGGAGTCTGACCTCTCCCGAGGCACAACATTGTATCACCTTATTACAGTTAATAAGTACTAACGTTTTATTGGGAAAGGTAGAAGTATCATGTTTAGTCAAATGGTAATTTTTATTTTAAGTTACAATTCTGAAAATGCTACTTTTAGAAAGTTGGTGTTTTCTTTTCTGAACCATTTGGTTCCTGCAGTCTGTGTCCTATGCAACATGACTGTGAATAGTTGGCAGTTAGCCTTTGGGTATTCTTCTCAGAAAGTGAGACATTGGGGGACTTTGTTGTAGCAGGATGGGAGGGGCAGAGCTGTTCCCCATCTACTTACATTTCAAAGGGGCTGCCTCCAGCACACTCAAAAACAACTTGACACCAGTCCTCTTGGATCCTGGGCAGGGGAGGATGGAACATTCCATAACCAGATATGGGAAGTCTAGAAGTTTCTCCCACTTCAAAGGCTGGCATCAGGTATACATACTGGATCTTAAGACCAACTTTTCAGTTCAATCCTGGACCTACGGAGGACACTCAAAAGGATTTCCTTATATTTCAGAGGACTGCCCTACTGCTTGAGGCCTGCTTTGTACTTCAGAGGACTGCCCTACTGCTACCACAGGATAGCCCTGGAGTTTGAATCCTGCCTTGTATCCTCAGAGGACTTCCCTGCTGCTTGAGGCCTGCCCTACTGCATGAACCCAGGACTGCCAGAGTGACTCCAAGGGCTAGTTGGCTGACCTGCTGTTCTGTGCTACAGGGACACAAAAAGCTCCAACAACCTTGCAACCATTCCTGGACCTTGCCTGAAAAATAAGTTATTGTATGAGAGAGAGAGGACCTAGAGAGAGAGCAAGAGAGAGAGAAAGCAAAAGAGGGAGATAGGGATATAGCAAGAGAACAGACCTTGGTCCTATTAGAAAAAGATTGGAGGGGCGTGGCTAAGCTATCAATCATCTTGGCCACTCGGCTCTAAAGCTCCGGAGCCTTTGCCCCAATGCTGATGGCTACACTGTACTAACCATGCAACAATTCAGCCAGGGGGAATTAAATCACCCTCCCCTGGGAGCTGCAGACTGCCCGGTGCAGCCCATTGGAGTCCACCGGAGGCTCCGCACACAGCTGCTGTTGGACGAGTTGGGAGTGGCTCAGCCTGCCTCAGGAACCAGCAGCAACAGGGGCCATGGGCAAGCCTGAGGCCGGGGTGGGGGAAACCTGCTGGACCCCCATGACCCCTCATCAGGAATAGACAGCAACAGCCAGCCGCCCCCTTCACCTGGCAGCCTAACTTTGCCCTGTTGCAGTGACTTCAGCGGGCCCAGCCTATCCTCATCCCAGCTGGCGGCCACACGCTACGTGGTACGAGGGACGTGAGAGGCCTGGGCCACTGTCTTGCAACTTTCCAGACCGGCGGCCATAACCCGCACTGCCCGCCGATCAGCTGAAATGACTGACCCTGCTGCAGGGTCCACATTGCCAGGACTCTGATGTGTGTCTAGGACATGGTAGAGACCGCCAGAAATTTACCGGCTTGACCCACATGGCGACCCCGCTTTACGGGACACTATGGGGTGCTTAAGGGGTGCATTGGGGAACCCCCCCACCGCTGGGTTTCCACTTTGCCTGCCCTGCTGGGTCTCCGCTAACAGCAAGTAGCCCTCCCTTCACTGCCTGCCTCCCATTTTCCAGCGGCAACATTCACACAGCCAACCTACTTCTTCCCTGGCCGGCGGCGACATTTCCTCAGGGCGGGGAGGTCTAGCCTCAAACGAACGAGGCAACCATATTGTTTTTTCGCTGGTAGGCAGCTGTCACCATACTCCTCATCACCTGCTGGCCCGTTAATGGCCGTTGACCCGGTGGACAGTGCCCCCTTCACTGGCCTTATGAACACTGTGCACAACGCCGCATCGGCTGCTGCTCTGCCATGCTTTTCCAATGCTGGAATACACTGGGGACATACTGGGCCACCTAGGATAAGTCTGTGACATTCCACAACACCTGCTGGGGAATCCCCCTGACCAACACATATCCGACCCTCCCCACCGGCGTGCTTTTCCCCTAGGTGAGATGCTTGGTTTTCTTCTTTTTTCCCCTTTTTTGCATGCACTGGGGTGCCCTTATAATCCACAAGCTTGTTCCCCCACCTCCTCATTACTCTTTGCCGACCCTCTGGAGACTGGGCCCCACCCTGTTGTTGAACATAGCACCTTCCTTTGGACTACTCAAATACTGCATAACAGCTGTCCCACTTAAAGCTTCCCTTGCCTTCTCACTCCTTTGAATAATCTGCTATGCACCAGCCATGGGTTGGGGGACCCCAAACAGCAGAGACTCACCTTTCAGGCCCCCAAGACCAATGACAGATCTGGGGCTTCATCTGCCGCGGAGTCCCCCGAACCGCAGGATGGCACTGCTGTGATTATGGCTGAGGTGCGGACTGGATTCGGCACAATGGATGCCCACCTTGATAGCCTGGTTTCCCGTATGGACCACATGGGGGAACACCTGGAACAGCATGTCGTTGCCCGGATACCGTGGAGGAGCTTGTGTCTGGAGTTGAAGACAACACAATGAATATGTCACGCCGTCTAGAGAAAACGGAGCACTTCGTAAAAGCAGTAGCAATGAAGAGCAAAGATCTGGAAGCCCAGTCACACCGTAATGACATTTGAATTATGTGCCTTGCCGAAACAATGAATATGGGCCCACCAGATCTGTTTGTTGAATCTCTCCTCACTGAACTTTTTGGTTCTGAATCCTTTTCATCTACATTTATTGTTGAGAGGGCACACAGATCCTTGGGCCCTCACCCCCTACAGGAGCCCCCCACACCCTATAGTTGCACGGCTCCTAAATTACAGAGACTTGGACGCAACATTCTGCCTGGCTCGGGAACGATCACTCTTGCAATATCATAACGCAACAATCACCATCTATCCTGATTTCAAGTTAGCTATTCAAGAGGCCAAAAGAAAGTTCAACGATGCTAAGGCGCTGCACCCCAATCATGGACTCAAGTACAGTATGCTGTACCCCGCCAGGCTTAGGGTAATGATAAACAGCAAAGCCAAATACTTTGACTCTCCAGTTGAAGTCATATTCTTTTGTAAACAGCTGGGGACTGGCAGACCCTCTCCGACTCACATCTCTCAGGAACGCTCTTCCCCAGAGCCACATATGTGTTACTGTTCTGACATGTTCAATCCCAGCTGAGTTTCCACTATCCAACTTTGGATGTCCTCACTTTTCCTCTTGTTCTGTATCCCCCAAGTAACATCCTTGCTGTGTAGCCTTCCTCTCTTTTTGACTAAATTTTACAGAGTATCTTTCGCATCCCTCGCCCCCTAGGGATTACTCCATATATTATGTTGGGTTATATGTTTGTATTACAGATATACTGGGGATTCACTGGTGTCTTATGTTCCAGTGTGGGTGGGGAGCGGGGCTAAATAGGTTTCTTAGAATGTTGTTGTTTGTTCTCTTCGTCTTCTTTCCCAATGCTGTTCTCACAAGTGCCAGACACGATGTACCGGGATTCTATGCACAGACTCAGACAAGCGCAATGTTACTTAGTAGTTTGAATGATAGGAGGTATTAAGCAGCAAGTCAATATTGCGCTCCTCACTTGGAAAATTAGCAACCCTCATAAGAGTAAGCAGGTACCATCGTATTTGAACCGTCACAGTATAAAAGTGGTTTTCCTGCAGGAGGCACACATTCCCTCGCCCACTTTAGATGCCTCCTGGGGGACCAATAGCTACTTCTTTAATTACAGTTCCTATTCCCGCTGAGTCTGCATATTCCTTCACAAAAGTCTCCCCTTTCATCATCACGCCAACATTACTGATACACAAGGGCGCTACATCTTTGTTACGGGTACTCTACTGGGAAGACGGGTCTTGCTCTTAAACGTATATGCCCCCAATTTTATCGACCTCTCCTTCTTTCACGACTTATCGGCCCTTCTTGGCTGCTTTGACACTGTTATGCTAATAGTAGGAGGCGATCTGAATCTAGCAATCGACTCCCAGCTCGAAACCACCAGCACCTGCTCTTGTGGCATGCCATTCTTACTGGGAGCCTTACACAATATAACTGATGACTACTCCCTCATAGATGCCTGGCGTACCCGTGGTTCAAACACCCTGGGATATACCTTTTACTCGGCCCCACATGCAACATGGACTCAGGTAGACTACTCGCACATCTTAGTAAACTCCGGCCCCTGGGTGCGTGATATCAAGATATTGCCGCGTACGCTGTCTGATCACGCCGCAGTCAGACTGGCTCTCACAATGCCCTATGTAGATGGCTGTGAACTCAGATGGTCTTTTCCATCCACTGCTATACCTGACACAGTGTTTCATACTGAGCTGCGGGAATCAATTCTTGACTACTTTAGGCTGAATGCTGGCACTTTTGGCACCGAGGCCGTGTTATGAGATGCTTTTAAAGCTTACATACATGGGGTCTGCATTTTAGAACATGCTGGAATTCTCAGGCCCTACGCAGGGACCTGGCTCAAATAGATGTTGATTTAGCGGCCCTCAATCATCTAACTCCCCAATCCCCGAATCCACTTACTTATCGTGGACAGACGTCAAAAGAGAGACTTCAGGCCTGGCAGAGAAAGGGTCTGACAGAGAGAGATGGACCTGGGTGTGTGAAGGACACAGGGCATGACAATAAGACAAAGTCCATGACAGAAAATAAAAAAAAATGGTGAACAAAGGCCAGACAAAAAGAATGGGCTTTGAGCCTGACAGACAAAGATAGCTATCACAGTCTGACATGGAGAGGGTAAAGCTGGACAGAAAAAGAAATAAAACGGAACAAGCCTGCCAGTAAAGAACCAGGGTCAGGCAGTGAGGATGCGGGACCTGAGATTGTGACAGGACCCCACTCCTGAAGAAAAGGAGAGGGAAATTGCCTTACACAAAAAATGGCCCAAGGCCTGAGTGACTGACAGGAAAGAAGAGAAACGAGACTGAGAGAGAGGGACAAAGTTCTCACAGAGAAACAAAAGCCGAACTGATAGGGCCAACACATACATTCCACACTCCTGATTTAAGAGGGAAACTCCCTATTTTTAAACAAAAATGGCTTTTTGTTATCTTTTCTTGTTTCTGTTACAATGCAAGAAACAGGGGAATTCATTTGCCTTGTTTTTTCCTAAACCTCCTTCTTTTCTGTTGCCAAATGTTGCCATGCCTGCTGATGGCACGACAAAAAGTGAATAAATTAGGACGTGGTTTAGGAAAATGGCCAACAGCCTGTCAAATAGAAATGATTCAGAGCTTGCCAGAGGGTGCAAGACCTCAGTGCCTGATAGTGAAGAGAACACAGTTTCAAAGAAATACAAGGCAGGAGGCCTTGCAGTGAGAAACCAGGAAAGTGGGGTGACTATGTTTACAATGCAGGTGCTTAAAACATCCTTGCTGCATTTCTATCCTGCTGTACCAGTATAATAAAATAATAGTAAATCAGAGATTATATATAGCGACTCAGTGATTTAGGGCAGTGGTCAAAGTGCATTAAAAAAAGTAACAAGTAAGGGGGACTTTGATATTGTGTGCAGTGGGGCAGGGGCAGTGATGGGGGTCGGGGTCAAATGTGTGGTTAAAAAAATGCAAGCAGCGTGGGTGACGCTGCTCGTTCCCGAGGCAATACTTCATGGCAGTTAACTTGTAAGCAAAGGTGGGGCATGCACCAACCATTAGACATTTGCAGGCTATGCTTTTGGAATGACACAGACATAAGCCAATCCAAACCGGTGAGATGGGTCGGATCCCACAAAGTACATACAACAGGTCACCTGACAGCACACGCACTGTCTAGGCTCGACCTAAAAAGGAGTACCTGCACTCGAATGGGCAAACGCAGATTGTTCTACAGTTTGTGAAGAGGATATATCCGCAGATCTCAACTCATGTAAACCCGCATTGGTAATAAACTCAGAAAAAAGCGCCCTAAATTTCACCGCTTTGATCTACCGCATCTGTTTATGACACATTTTGTATTCACCCTGCCTCCCTTTCCTTCTTTTTGTCTTCAGCGATATAATCATATTATGTGAGGGCAGAAAAACAGAGTCAGCAAAATCATTTGATCCAATTAGTCTAAAACGCGAACCCATCTCGGGAAGAATTATATGTGTTCCTTTCTTGGTCTGTCAAGTCTACATTATTGGCAGCAAACTGTTCTCAATTTACTTTATTGGCAGCCTGTGCCTCCAGGCATCCATAAATGATACTAATATCGGAAATAGGAAATAGGAATATTATAATTCCATTCCTAAAACATTTACAATATTATTCATTTAATAAAGCCGATCTGTGATGCAAATTGCTTATTTCATGCTGCTTTAACATGGCAATAATGACCTCTGGTTTAAGATGGCAGAAACAAATGTCGCTCGCGCATCTACACTTATTTCTTTATAGAAAATGTAGTGCACAATGGCGACCGTAATTATTGTTACGTTGATTAATCTATATGAATTGAGCTTTTTGATCGTTCAGTGCGTTTGCTGAAACTGCATGACATTTTTTAAAAATGTTCTTATGTACCTAAAATTGATAATTTAAAATTTTGGGCAGATAGGTTAAGAGCGAGGAAAAGTTATAGAAGGATTCCCAAAAGTTGCATCTCCTTTCAAAATGCCAGAGGAATCTATACTCAATAACAGCGGAAAAGCAACTAAAAATACTTTGCCCAGAAAGTAGCGTTCAGTCCAAATTTGTTTCTAAGATTGTTTTGGTGAATATCTAATTAGTATTTTTTATTTATTTATTTTACAAAAATGGAAAAGAAAACTCGACATTATTTAGTGACCGTTGAACCATTAAATGTGTGAACTGAAACGTTGAAAGAAAACTCAAATCTGGGCAAGATGCTTTTTTTCCCATCAACCACTTTCTGGTTCTGTTTTGCCAACAAGACGAAATATGTGGCCAGATGCAAGAAACTTTTTAATTGTTGCAGACACTCTGATAACGGAGTTTGAAAACCCAAAGAAGTTTTGCTGCCAACTCATAAATGAGCCTTCACCAGGATACTGAGTTGCAGTTTGGAAGGGGCATGTTCTGAGCGTCCCTTCCAAATTGTGATTCGATACTCAGTGTATCAATGGTTTGCGACCAAAATTCTGCTTGGAAATCATTGAAAAAATACTGACTCCTAAGCCCCCTGACAACAGCTGGGTGTCATCAGTATAAGAGACAAGATTAAACCCTCAGCTCTCCACTAACTCGCCCAGTGATGCTAGATAGATGTTGAATAGTGTGGAACTCAAAGCTGAACCCTATGGTACCCCACAATGCATTTTCTTGAAGTACGATGTGAACGGTGGAAGATGGACAGTTTGCTCTCTATAAAATAAAAAGATTTGAACAAGATTTGAACATTTGGTCATGTTGATAATGCTGGCGGTCCTCAGCCGGTCCAACAGGATCTCATGGGAGACCGTGTCAAACGCTGCAGAGAGGTCTAGCAAGATGATCACAGATTTTTTACCTAAATCAAGATTGGATTTGGCAAATTCTGCCACCTTGAGAAGGGCCGTCGCTGTACTAAAGCCTTTACAAAAGCCTGATTGAGAGTGATGCAGAGATGCATTGTTTTTGACAAAATGGGAAATCTGAAGATTGACTAGCTGTACTAGCATTATTACCAGAGTAGGAAGGAGGGAGATTGGTCTATAGTTACTCATACAGGAAGGGTCTGAGTTTCCTTTTTTGTAACAAAGGGAGGACCAGAACATTCTTCCATAATTTAGAAAGGATGCACCTTTTTAGGGATTGATTAAATAGCATATTGATTTGTTTTCTCAGCACTGGTGACACTAACTTTAAAATACCCGGAGGGTAAGTGTCAAGAGGAGGTCTAGTTTTTGCTGTTAAAAGAGCCCTTTTGGTTTCTTCCAAGGACATATTCTCAAATTCTGATAGCACATGTCTGTCTGTAGGAGGTGTGTGTGCTCTTTTTTTCATTTATTTACTTATAAGAAAATAATTTCAACCTTAATGACAAGATTTTGCATACATTTATATTTTGGTAACATAACATAAATCTCAGTAGTTATTCGAAAATTCCACTTTTCATGTACTTCAACAGAATACATAAATTAAATTGTACATTTGCAGAAATATACATTCGTGGGTGCTCATGCCCATGCCCATGCCCAATGCATTTCGGAACATACAAGTTCCTTCCTCAGGGGAAAATTCCGAAATACAAAATATATAGAACATAATTTTATTATATGTGTGTCCATTCGGAGGCTCAAAAATGAGTATCTGTTAGCTCAACTTTTTTCATTGCGTGTCAATTAATCATACCTTAGATAGCCAGTGTATGTCCGCATAACCGGTAGTCCTAAAATGCCAGATCACAATAATGATGGTTTTAATACCGTAAAAGAATAGTTAACCGTGAGAATACCACATTTGTAAAAGGCTTACCTAATAAAGATTTGCCGGTGTTATTGTCTGAAATACAGAGCCGGAAGAAAATCTAGTGTGAAAACCATGCGATTAAGGCAATTACGAAAACAAGAACATAAGGTTGCTTGAGGCGTATAAACAGCATTTGTACAACGTCAACTACCTTACCTAAACGGCACCCATTTCATCAAATATCTAAACGAAAACAAAAGAGCGAAAAGACAGCATAAGTCGAAGTTAAGTTTTAACCATTACTTTATGAGTGATATTTTAAAGACGCGTGCGATTAAATCTAAGAGGCCGAAAGTAAAAATGCCGATGGAGAAGTACCTCATACCTGGAACTGATGCGATCGCGTTCAACAGAGTTACTTCCGTGATGCTAATAGAATTGTCCTATGAGTTCACGTTTAAATCGCGCGGTGAAAGCACGAAATGTAAACATAGAAAACGAGCTGACAAAGAGGAAGTGGTCTTTCGAAAATGTTCATGCGGGCACCATATTTAAATGTAGACTTAGAGGTATCCATCACTGTAGGACTATATGCATGGTAATAAAGAATAAAGAAAAACGAAAATAGTGAAGAAAAAAATGAAGAATAAAAAGCTCATACTAAAGAAATAGATGTTTAAGAGGCAACTGGTTATACTTGATGTGCCTGCTAGATCACATTAACTCATAAAATTTGGATGCGATGCTTGTATTTAAGATAAGAGTTCCAACACAAAGGAATGCTATTTATAACGTTGCTGTTTGATCAAAGATGTTCACAGGTCAGACCAAACCTAAACGTGATATTCCTTATCAGAATATAATGACATATAGTGTCAAACAAATATAAATGCGTAAATCACACTATCCATTAGATGAAAGGATAATGTTATATAATGACTATAATGATGCTGATTGTCAACGCATGAAACTCTAATGATAATATGATATAACGTCTAAAGATGTGAGAATATACAGTCAGGCTGAAATAAACTGACTATGTGGCATGTAATACTGAACAAAAGAAAAATATGAAGAACATAAAAAAACATGAACCAACATAAATGATTGGCTGTATTGTAAGTGCTCTGTGTTTGTGACACTATGCAAAGCATGACATGTCCAATCTATCATTCATACCTATTGGAACCATGGTATCCAGGGTCTTGATCCAGTAAACCTCACGTTGGAGTAGTTTATTGTTGTTATCTACCCCTGGTGTGATTTTGACTCTCTCTATGATATGATGTACTCTTCTGTTTTTTGCATACAAGTTTGAGGGTCAGAGCATATACGCTTAATCGGTATAAACTGAGAATACAGGAAGTTTTTTTAAGAGACTTCTAAGATGAAAACTTGTGTAGTCTAAAGCGTTATTGTGATCTGTGGGTTTGGAATAGATACAGGTTTCACGACGAGCGTCAACAGACAAAGATACATCCAAAGAGGATATCCTGACACCATTCTTCAAGAGTGTATACAGAGAGTTACCAATCAACAACGCAGTGATTTGTTTACACAACCAATTCTTCAGCAATCAAAAGAATTATCAATAACAGATGGGAACTACTGGCCAATGAGGCGAACTTCAAGGACACATTCAAAGAACCTCCTTTACATGCTTATACAAGGGGCAAAAACCTGAGAGAATTACTGTCCCAAACTCGTATTGACGACGCTACTTCTACATCCAAAGGCACACTTAGATGTTCCAACTGTTCTCACTGCAATAACGTAATTCTTGGTAATCACATCACTCATCCTACTACAGGCAAAGCAATCCCATTAAAACACACGAGTGACTGCAACACCAGCAATGTGATATATGGAATAAAATGCCCTTGTGGAAAAATTTACGTTGGCAAAACAGAACGCAAAATTAAGACTAGATTGACAGAACACAAAAGCCGAATAAGAACTAAAAATTTGAATTCGTCACTGGCGGCTCATTGGATTGAGGCAAAACATTCTATCTCCCAATTATGTTTTCAAATCATAGAGAGAGCCAAAATCACACCAGAGGTAGATAACAACAATAAACTACTCCAACGTGAGGTTTACTGGATCAAGACCCTGGATACCATGATTCCAATAGGTATGAATGATAGATTGGACATGTCATGCTTTGCATAGCGTCACAAACACAGAGCACTTACAATACAGCCAATCATTTATGTTGGTTCATGTTTTTTTGTGTTCTTCATATTTTTCTTTTGTTCAGTATTACATGCCACATAGTCAGTTTATTTCAGCCTGACTTTATATTCTCACATCTTTAGACGTTATATCATATTATCATTAGAGTTTCATGCGTTGACAATCAGCATCATTATAGTCATTATATAACATTATCCTTTCATCTAATGGATAGTGTGATTTACGCATTTATATTTGTTTGGCACTGTATGTCATTATATTCTGATAAGGAATATCACGTTTAGGTTTGGTCTGACCTGTGAACATCTTTGATCAAACAGCAACGTTATAAATCGCATTCCTTTGTGTTGGAACGCTTATCTTAAATACAAGCATCGCATCCAAATTTTATGAGTTAATGTGATCTAGCAGGCACATCAAGTATAACCAGTTGCCTCTTAAACATCTATTCTTTAGAATGAGCTTTTTATTCTTCATTTTTTTCTTCATTATCTTTGTGTTTCTTTATTCTTTATTACCATGCATATAGTCCTACAGTGATGGATACCTCTAAGTCTACATTTAAATATGGCGCCCGCACGAACATTTTCGAAAGACCACTTCCTCTTTGTCAGCTCATTTTCTATGTGTACATTTCGCGCTTCAAACGCGCGATTTAAACGTGAACTCATAGCACAATTCTATTAGCATCACAGAAGTAACTCTGTTGAACGCGATCGCATCAGTTCCAGGTATGAGGTACTTCTCCATCGGCATTTTTACTTTCGGCCTCTTAGATTTAATCGCACGCGTCTTTAAAATATCACGCATAAAGTAATGGTTAAAACTTAACTTCGACTTATGCTGTCTTTTCGCTCTTTTGTTTTCGTTTAGATATTTGATGAAATGGGTGACGTTTAGGTAAGGTAGTTGACGTTGTACAAATGCTGTTTATACGCCTCAAGCAACCTTATGTTCTTGTTTTCGTGATTGCCTTAATCGCATGGTTTTCACACTAGATTTTCTTCCGGCTCTGTATTTCAGACAATAACACCAGCAAATCTTTATTAGGTAAGCCTTTTACAAATGTGGTATTCTCACGGTTAACTATTCTTTTACGGTATTAAAACCATCATTATTGTGATCTGGCATTTTAGGACTACCGGTTATGCGGACATACACTGGCTATCTAAGGTATGATTAATTGACACACAATGAAAAAAGTTGAGCTAAGATATACTCATTTTTGAGCCTCCGAATGGACACACATATAATAAAATTATGTTCTATATATTTTTTATTTCAGAATTTTCCCCTGAGGAAGGAACTTGTATGTTCCGAAATGCATTGGGCATGGGCATGAGCACCCACGAATGTATATTTCTGCAAATGTACAATTTAATTTATGTATTCTGTTGAAGTACATGAAAAGTGGAATTTTCGAATAACTACTGAGATTTATGTTATGTTACCAAAATATAAATGTATGCAAAATCTTGTCATTAAGGTTGAAATGATTTTCTTATAAGTAAATAAATGAAAAAAAGAGCACACATGGTTTAATATTGTTGGTTATATACCAGAGAACAGTGCGCAGCAAACACAAGCCCCCACACTTGTGATTTATCAGGCATTTACATTAGCAATTGTTGACAGCTCTTGCTTGCTGCAGCACCAATTGATTCTTTGAATAATTTGCAAATTTGAGGAGTGCACCCCCTACCCCATAATTCATGTCTGTAGGAGGTGACATTTCTTGACAAAGATCAGCACCATAGGCACTATTGTCAGTGGTCAGACTAGAGTAAATGTTAGTAAGCTTGTCCTGAAAAACACTCAGACAGTTTGTCACATACGTCCTGGGTAGCTTCCACATTATGTTTAGTACTAGCCGGAGAGAGGAGATATTTTATTATCTGAAAGATAGCTTTGGTGGTGTTACCCTCTTTCCCTGCATAATCAATTATTTCTGTGATGACATACGCTCTAGCTTGCAGTGTTTTTTAAAGAAAAGCCAGGAGGGCTACTTTATAAGTAGCCTTGTCATTAGGGTCGTAACACCTCCTCCACTTTCCTTCAAGGCATTTACAATGCCTTTTATCATCACCAAATCTTGCATAAACCAAAAGGCTGAAGGGGACTTGCATTTTGAGGTTCTAGGTTGTATGAGTGTCACTTTATCCAAAGCCTCCAGGAGGAGGCTATCAAAACGTTCAACAATAGCGTCTAGATCAGGGCCTGCCTTTAGCACTGTTTTATTAAGAGAATAAGTTTGACTGCCAAAAGTGATTTTGTGCCAAGGTATGTTTCTGAAATTTAATTAACATCACATTTAACCAATGCCACTGAGTGCCAATAGAAAGGAACTAAGTAGTGGTTTGACCAAATTACTGAATAAGGAGTATTAAATACCAGAATAGTCGGATTAGAGTAAATTAGATCCAGAGAGTGCCCATGGATGTGAGTCAGGCCATCACTTCTAAGGGGAAGATTTAGGTCCTCTGTTGCTTCTCCCATCTGTAGAGCCCATTTATTGTTAGGATCATCCATATGGATATTAAAATCCCCTAGCACTATTGCTTTGGCCAATAATTCACCAAAGTTAGCGAAGCAACGTGGAGAACGACATTCAGGCTCCAGTGATTGATAGATTATTTGTAATTTTCAGTGCAAAAAACAGCCGGTCTGCAGTTTCTATGTCTTCCAGTTTTTTGGTAGTACAATTGAAAAGGGACCGATGAATCACTGACACTCTGTCTCCCACTTGGTTCTCAAGATTATGGGAGACTATAGTGTAGCCTTCTGTTAGGGTGAGTGCAATACCCGGGCCAGAGGTAGGATTCAGCCATGACTCAGCGGTGAATAAAATATTCCCAGAATTGTCCGCAAACAACTCCCATACAGTCAATTTGTGCTTGGCAAGGGACCTTGCATTAATTATGCATGCTCTAAAATGGTTGGTGACATGCACATCCCTCCCTGTTATCATGAAAGTCTCTTTGCCCTGGCGCTTGCTGTCAACTTGTGGAGATAATTGATAACATGGGGTCAGTGTAACCTGACAAAACTTATAAACCAACGTATAGGCATTCTCCCCCACAAAAAAAAATTGTCTGAGCAACTTTGATTTTTCAGAGACCAAAAATATTACCTGCTGTATATTTTGTGAGCTTTCTCTGAGGAGGGCACAGTTTGAGCATAGTGGCTGGTGCTGGCTGCATTTGGGACGCATGTGGGTGCAGATGGGCTTGCCTTTGGGATGGCTTTGGTGCGGCAGCAGTGCGCCTGCTGCACACGTCCACTGCACGGTCGCATTGCTGCCGTTATTTTATTAACAGAATGCCACTAGAACCCTAACTCAAAGTGGCACCAGGACAAGTGGTCCAGGAAGAAGTAAAAATGGCAGCATGTGCCAAAATGTCAAACCAACTCTGTTATATCCTGCTTAGGTAGTCATGTACCTTCCCTGTTATCTTGGCTCCCAGCTGCTCAGCCAGTGTGAGTGCTCTGTGTGGAATGTTGGTGTAATGGAGATGAATGGAATGTTTGGGTGCCTGTGTGGTGAGGTGTGACAGCTGGAGTAGGGCTGAGCAGCAGGCAGGCTGCTTCTGGTGCGGCTCTTGTACTTGAATACCATCCTGCAACTAAGACTAATAAAGAATCTTCAACGATATTCCTCGGCTACTTGTCATACATCACAAAAACTCCCTTCCAGAAGTCCCCATAAAAGAACTTCCCAACAGTGTTTTTAAAACTTTTAAGTCAATGAACGGCAAAAAGATTAATTTCCAAAAGTTGCCGCTCTACATGCTTGTCCAATACAGCTGTGGTGCATTCTCCCCTTTTGTGGTGTGTTCTATTCTCTCCTTTCTTACCACATCGATTTTCTAAGTACTTTACATATAAACTGTGCAATGACATAAATCTGAGTCTTCCAGATTATGCTATTGTGAGTCTACAACACATACAAAATACCACTACTAAGCTACTTCTGAAGCACAAAAATAGATAAAACCCTGCACTGGACCGCCTTCTCGACGTTCATTTACAGGACCTTATATTGTAGTGAATCCTCTTTCTGTATAAAAAACATTTAGGGTGCACTTCTTCACCTAGTTCATCCACTCTGCATCCTACTGCAGTTGCCTCTCAATCACCGTACTTGCAGTTATCAAGCCGCAGTCCTCCAGATCGAGCTTCCTCAAAATAGCTGTATCCTCACAGATCATTTGATCTTCCATAAAACCATCAGCACATGGCTTTACCTACAATAGGGGAGTCCTCTGGCAGTCCTATTATCTACTTATTCTGAGCAGCACTATGCCACCTGTTTTGTGTGCTGCACTACAAAATAACTGGTAATGTAGCATATTAGCAGAGAATGTACTGGTAAGGAGTAAACACTGGTCTATATGGTCAGAGAACCCTAACCCTATCATAACCCTGGGCTGCCCTGCTTCTGATTGAACCATTTAGGATGAATTCAGTAGTTGTCCCTCCTCAACCATGTCATAAGATCCTTGGGAGGTACACCTAGGTGATTTTGGATTTGCTAACCAGCAGAAGTCTAGATTATGTTCCTGATGAATGGACATACAACGTGCACAATCTTTCATCAAAGGAAACTATGATGCCCCTTGCAAGGTCATGACTAGTAGCTGCAGGCTGATGATTATAGATTTAGGGATAGAGAGATCTTTCCAGCAGCCCTGTTTAGAATGCTGCTACCCGACCATCTGTTAGAAATTGGGGTTTCTGTTTGGCAGAGTATACCCCATGTCTAAGCAGGAGCCACAATCCTAGTCAGAGTAAGTCTGATACACAACCTAAATTAACCTGTGCTCACCCTCTGGCAGCTTGGCACAGAACAGTCAGGCAAAACCTAAGAAGCAATGTATAAAGTATTTGTGCAAACTTTAATTACAGTAACGCAGTGAAAACACCACAAAAGACTCCAGATCAGTTTAGAAAAATAGAGAATATTTATCTGAGTAAAACAAGCCCAAAATGACAAAAATCCAATAAGTACAACTTGAGATATGATTTTGTAAAGATTAGATGTGAGAACAGTGCTTAGAAGTCAATAGCGGTCAAAAGGTTACTTGAGGCCATGAGGGACCTGTACAAATCCAAAGTTTTGGCCAACCGTGATAGAGGGCAGGCCGGCTAAAGAACCCACGCAGGGCCAGCTGAGAAAATACCTTGTATGAAGCAAAGTGTTGACATCGAGCACATGATGCAAGGTCATTTTCCCCGCAGTCGTGTTACTGCGTCAGAGACAAGCCTCACAGATTGCATTGAAGATTCAGCGCTGCAGCGTTGTCAAGCCTTGCAGATGGTGTCAAAGAATCGGCTCTGCGTTGTTGTGGAACCTTGCATTTGGGACCAGCGCCATCGTCAATTCGCCACTGCGACGGTTTCGATGAGCGACGCGTAGATTTTTCTCACGCACTCGGGTTGATTCGCCGGTTTTTGCAGAAAAACAGCTGCGGAACCCATTTCTGAGGGCCCGAAATTGGAGGCGGCACGTCAGGCAAGGCTAGGACTCACAGATGACAGAGTCCAGCAGCACCAGCAGAGTTGCAAGAAGTCTTTTGTGTCCCTGAGACTTCAGAAAACAGGAGGCAAACCCTTGGAGAATCTTGGGTTGAAGGATATAGAGAGCAGTTCAAGTCGCTCTCACTCCCAGGCAAGTAGGCAGCAGTGGGCAGCAGGACAACACAGCAGAGCAAGTTGCAAAGTGGCAGTCCTTCCTGTAACACAGCAATCAGCAGTCAGCAGGCCAACACAGCAGTCCCTCCTACAGAACATCAGCTCTTCTTCCAGGCAGAATCTCCTTGATTCCAGCAAAGTTTTCCTTTGGTGGTGTCAGTGGTCTAGTACGTATACCCAAATGTGCCTTTAAAGTGAGGGAGACATCAATGAGCCCTTTGAAGATCACAAGGTCCCTGCCTATCCTGCCCTGGCTCCAGACTTACTACATGGGGGTATGCAGCTCTTTGTGTGGGTACAGGCACAGCCCTATTCGGGTGCAAGTGTCAGCTCATCCCTCCCAATCTACCTCAGGAAGGCCCATCGACCTGGTGATGGGCAGTTAGGATGCAAATGTCACATCACACCTTCCTTTGAGTGACTGTCTAGAGAGAATGCATAAAGTCCAGCTTCCACCCAACACAGATGTGTATTCAGAGACAGGCAGAGACACAGAATGGTTAAAGTAAGTGGCATTTTCAGACTTACAAATCTGACTTCACCATAAGTTATGATTTTAAATTGTGAGTCCAGAGACACCAAACTTCAAATCTCTATCGTTTCCTACTTGGAAATGTCACTTAAAAGATGTTTTAAGGCAATCCTAATGTTAACCTATGGGAGAGATAAGCCTTGCAGTAGTGAAAAACGAATTTAGCAGTTTTCACTAACTGGACATGTAAACCTCAAAAGTACATGTTATGTTATGTTATGTTATATGCTTTTATATAGCGCACGGATGCCGCAGCAAAGTGGCGTCCCGGCGCTTATGGAGAATAGTAAACACAACACGACAAAGGATAAAAGAGATGGACCTAAATTGTGGTGAAAAGGAAAGTTTTAAGAGCCTTTCTAAAAGGAAGCAACTCAGGGATGGAGCGCAAAGGGGCAGGCAGAGAATTCCAAAGAGTGGCCGCCAAAACTGAGAAAGAGCGTCCGCCCATCCTAGATTTTTGGAAGCGTGGCACGATGGCCAAATTAGCTCCAGCAGAGCGGAGAGCTCTGGCAGGAACATAGTGCTGGATAGTCTGTGCAAGGATGGGTGGGGAGGCTGCTTTGAGAATCTTGAAAGTTAAGCAGAGAGCTTTAAACTTAATTCTCTGCCCCACCGGCAACCAATGGAGATCCTGAATAGTCCGACGGGCCGATACAAATTTGGGAAGGCCAACAAGCATCCTAGCTGCCGCATTCTGAACTCTCTGAAGGCGAGATAACTCGGCTTGATTCAGACCCAGGAACAGGGAGCTAGCATAATCCAGCCTGGTGAGAACCAGGGCTTGGACAATAATCTGTCTGGTCTCCGCATCGAAGAACTTAAAAATAGGTCGGAGACACTGCAGAGTACCAAAACAAGTGCCAGCCACACGTTTTGTGTGGGAAATAAAGGAAAGCTTAGGGTCGAACCATACCCCAAGGTTTCTAACCTCGGTAACAGGGGAAGGAACGGGGCCAAGATCGGACGGCCACCACTGATCACCCCATAATTCATTGTCCCTACCAAAAACAATGACCTCGGTCTTAGAGGCATTCAGTTGGAGTCTATTGTTCGCCATCCAGCCAGCCACAGCTTTTAGAGCTGACTGAAAGGTGGAGGCATCCATGCTGTGGTCACCATTAAGAGCCACCGCCAGCTGCGTGTCATCGGCGTATGACACTAAGGAGAGACCAAAACTATGGGCAACCTTCGCTAATGGCTGAACATAAAGATTAAACAAGGTGGGGCTCAGGGCCGACCCTTGGGGAACACCCTGGAGTATGGGGCGAGAAGCAGAAACAAAAGGGGGGGTGGAAACCTTAAAGGCACGGTCTTCAAGAAAAGAGCGAAACCACTCAAGTGCCACCTCTCCCACTCCTGCTTCCATCAGGCGGTGTAAAAGAATCTGGTGAGACACCGTATCGAAGGCGGCACTGAGATCCAACAGGATCAGTGCCGCCGTCTGGCCCCGGTCCAACAACTGCCTGATGTGCTCCACCACAGCCAGGAGGGCAGTTTCTGTGCTGTGGCCAGCACGAAACCCATTTTGGGAATTGTCCAATATACTAGCTTCCTGCAAGTGAGAGGATAAAATAGCGTTAGCATGAGCTTCAGCTAATTTAGCAGGCCAAGGCAGAAGGGAAATAGGTCGGTAGTGTTCGGGCTTGGTGGGATCAAGGGCGGGTTTTTTAAGTATTGGAATTACCGTCGCCTGTTTCCAAGCTTTAGGGACACTACCCGTGCTGAAGGACAAATTAATGAGACCATGAAGAGCAGGGAAGCAGCTATCAGCAAATTCCCGGAATTGGGATGGTCTCATGGGATCATCCGGAGAACCGGATTTAACTTTAATCGTCAAGGCAGAGAATTCATCCAAGGTCGGACTAGGAATAATCAACAATGGTTTATGAACCGGTAACGTATGGCGAATCTCTACAATAGGAAGCTGGGCAAATGACTTATAAATAGCCTCCACTTTTTCGACGAAAAAAGAGGCTAAATCTTCACAATGCGTCATAGAGGATTGAAGGGCAACAGTGTCAATCCTTATACTGGTAAGGTCCTTACATATCCTAAAAATGATCTTGGTCGGATTAACACTATTCTTAATCTCCTGGGAGTAAAAAGCCGCCCTGGCCGCACATATAGCCCGATGATACACTCTAGTGCAAGCCCTATAGGCTGCCTTGAGGTCAGTATCATACGTTTTGCGCCACGCGCGTTCTGCCTTTTTACAGGAGATTTTAAGAGTTGTAAGAGCATCATTGTACCAGGGTTTAGAAGGGCTAGATCTGGTCTTACTCCACTTAGCCGGAATAAGAGAATCCAATGCATTATTTAGCCACTCGCAAAAGCAGTCATAGCCGCGGGAGACTTCAGAAGGGGGTAGGGGATGAAATTTCATCAAGAGCTGATGGAAATGCTCTAGATTTAAGTTTCTCCAAGGGCGTCTAAGACTGGCTGAGGGATTGTTTTTAGGTGGAGAACAAGAAGTTGTAATACGAAATTCAATGAGATGGTGATCAGTCCATGCCATGGGTCTGGGATGGAGCACTGAAATATTCGTAGCAAGGTTTGTCAACACAGGATCCAATAGATGGCCACCTATATGAGTAGAGGATTGGACCATTTGAGTCAATTGGAACGCTTCGAGATCAGCGAGCAGGCTAAGGATCGAATTGGAAAGTGGCACGTCCATATGCAGATTGAGGTCGCCAACAATCGTAAAATTAGCAGATTTTAAAGCTAAGGAAGAAATTACCTCCGGAAGACTTTGACGGAAGGCGGCCTCAGGCCCAGGAGGTCTGTAAATTAGAAGTCCCGTGAAAGTAAAATGGGGGTTCACTGAGATGCTAAATAGAGCGCTCTCACAACCGGCTATGGCGATAGATTTCCATATGCAGGAATAGCAGGATTTTACTGCAACTGCGATGCCGCCACCTCTGGTGTTGCGAGGAAGAGAGTGCATAATGTAGCCTACAGGAAGGGCTAGATTAATGACTGCCATGGACTGATCGTGCAACCATGTTTCCGTAAAGAAAAAAATATCCGGATTCTCATCAGAAATCAACGAAAGGACTTCTTGGGAGTGGCAAGACAAAGATCTAACATTCAGATGCATGACTTTGAGAGAGGATTGATTTACTGTGCCTATGGTAGGAGTTGGTTGGATAGCCACCGAGGGCCTCACCTGGAGACTATTAATACACATTGGTGTTGGGAGTTTAAAAAGACAAGTGGAGCATTGAAAGGGACCACTGAGGGGATCCAGGCTGCCGGGACAGCAGTCGCCTACCTGATGGCGTAAAAGACGCATACCTTTTAAATACACTGCACCCCCCATAGGACATGGGGTGCAAAAAATGATGGTTTTAAGCCCAGATATCTGTACTGAGGTGAATGTATGACATTGTTCTGCATTCTGTCCATCAATTGTCCATCAATTGTCAATTGTCCATCAATTGTTGTTTTTGCATTTGTCACCGAAAGTGGGATGGGTATGCCCAGACGTGGGTCCCGTGCTCTCCATGCCACTGGAGTCAAGCTATCCCTGCTGATGAGGGGTGAAACCCCGAAACTGGTCCTAAGATGCCTGTTTCTAGTCCAGGGAGGACCTGGCCTGACAGTTCGGGCTGGACTGTTCCCATTGGGTGCAGGGCCAAGACTGATTTGCATATGGCTGAGTTCAAACTGGAATGGCTTGGGGAACACAAAAATGATGGATTTAGGCCCAGATCTCTGTACTGGGGTGAATGTATGACATTGTTCTGCATTCTGTCCATCAATTGTTGCTTTTGTATTTGTCACCCCGAGTGAGATGGGTATGCCTAGACGTGGGTCCTGTGCTCTTCATGCCACTGGAGTCAAGCTATCCTGGCTGATGAGGGGTGAAACCCCAAAACCAGTCCTAGGATGCTTGTTTCCAGTCCAGGGAGGACCTGGCCTGGCAGTTTGGGCTAGACTGTTCCCCTTGGGCGCGGGGTCAAGACTGATTTGCATATGGCTGAGTTCAAACTGGAATGGCATGGAGAACAAAAAATGATGGATTTAGGCCCAGATCTCTGTACTGGAGTGAATATATGACATTGTTCTGCATTCTGTCCATCAATTGTTGTTTTTCCATTTGTCACCCTGAGTGGGACGGGTATGCCCAGACGTGGGTCCCGTGCTCTCCTTGCCACTGGAGTCAAGCTATCCTGGCTGATGAGGGGTGAAACCCCAAAACCAGTCCTAGGATGCTTGTTTCCAGTCCAGGGAGGACCTGGCCTGGCAGTTTGGGCTGGACGTTCCATTGGGTGCAACGTCAAGACTGATTTGCATATGGCTGAGTTCAAACTGGAATGGCAGGAGAGCAAAAAAGCGATGGATTTAGGCCCAGATCTCTGTACTGGGGTGAATATATGACATTGTTCTGCAGTCTGTCCATTAATTGTTGTTTTTGCAACTTTCTAAAAGTTGCATTTTCAGACTTACATATCTGAATTCACCATAAGTTGTGATTTCAAATTGTGAGTCCAGAGACACCAAACTCTAAAATCCCCATATTTTCCCACTTTGAAATTACACTTAAAAGATGTTTTAAGGCAATCTCTGTGTTAACCTATGGGAGAGATAAGCTTTGCAGTATTGAAAAACGAATTCAGCAGGTTTCCCTACCTGGACATGTAAACCTCAAAAGTACATACTATACCTTTTAAATACTCTGCACCCCGCACATAGGGCTGCCTAGGGCTTACTTTAGGGGTGATGTATATGTAATAAAAGGGAAGGTTTGGGCCTGGCAAGAAGGTTAACTTGCCAGGTCGAAATGGCAGTTTAAAACTGCACACACAGGCTCTGCCATGGCAGGCCTGCGCCGTGCTTAAAGACCTACCGAGTGGGTGTCACAATCAGTGCTGCTAGCCCACTACTCACATTTAAATTACAGACCCAGGGAACATGCTGTGCACTTTACTAGGGACTTATAAGTAAATTAAATATGCCAATTGTGGATAAGCCAATGATACCATGTTTATAGTACAGAGCACATGCACTTTAGTAATGGTTAGCAGTGGTAAGGTGTCCAGGAATAGTAAAGCCAACAAAAACTAATTCAGCAAAAAGGGGGGGAGGACAGCAGAACGTTTGGGGGTTACCCTATAGAAAGGGCCAGGTCCAACACCCTCCCAGTGCAATTCATGCTGTCTATCATGATGGGGACCCTTCATGTCTCCGTGGATGTAGGATTGAGAAATAAAGAACAAAGGAGAGAGAGACAGAGAGAGAGAGAGCACATGGATAGTATTCCATCTTCTAGGTGTTCCCTTCTGTATGTGTAACCCTAGGATGGTGAATTAATATAGAAAGAAGCTGATGACCATGCTGGCAATTGTCTCCTTTTTTTCCCTTGCGTGTCCCCAGACTACCTCTCACTGTTTTCGCTCTGTGTAGACTGGTTGTTATGTATCTAGTTCAGATACACAAGTGATGGAGCAAAGAGAATATTTCCGGTCATGTAAACCATTACTTGCACACCAGATGCAGTGATCATGAAATCACCCTTCTTTTAAAAAAAAAACAACACCTTTTTTTATTGGCATTTCTTTAAACAGAATAAACACATCAGTTAACTTTTCCATCTTACTTGTCAGCATTTGCAACAAAAAGACACAGAGTATGCTGCAGCGGTCCCTTTTTGCCTCCATGATCATGTGGCTAATAACGTGGAGCATGGTCTGGTGGCTGAGGTCTAGCCTCTGTCCCCCTCCAATGTCCCTCATGTGTGGGTGTGGTCTGAGGCTTGTGAGGTCATGTACCGGTACTTCCGCCTGGGCTGTAGTCATCGATGGAGTCGTGGTGTGATGTCTATCCTTCTCTCTCCTAACGTGTACATGGAAGTTCCCAATCTCTGCGTTTTGTAGTGCCAAAAACAAACTATAATAATAAACTGTGTTTTGGGAGTGGGGGTGAACACTAATGTGAGAACCCCAGCTACAGGAGTGGTGAGGGGCAGGGCCCCGGGCCGGGCCATCCGGGGAGAAAGTTTCACCTTCCCTCCGCCTCGCTCCTAGTGGTTCGGTCTCCACTCCCAATCACATTTTGGACCGTTACTTCGTTCCCCGCCTGGGTCTCCTCCTGCTCAGACTCTGTCTCTGTTGGGTATTCCTACTCACCAACTACCTCCGTCCACAGTCCTGCTATGGGAAGTTTACGTAGCCCCCCACCGGGACTCTTCTGTTATCAGCGCCCTCTCTTTGGCTCTAGCCACAATGTTAAGTCTCTTACCCAAGTCTCAACCTTGGGCCCCATATTTGCCTTCCAAGCCATGGTGATTCTCCTCTTGGAGTATCAAGTCCAGGTCTACAAATCGGTTCTGAACTCTTTTGGGTTTGGGTCTAAGAAGATAACCAGTAGGCATGTCTCAACAGTATTCTCCAGCGAGTGGTCCAGGGTCGCATTAAGTTTCGAAAGTTCTTGTTCCCAGTACCCCCTTAGGTGCACGCACCCCCTGGTCATTTGGAGGCCTGGGCGGAGTTCATGGAGTTCCGCTACGTGGAACTCTGCAAAGTGACCAAAGAACCCTGCTGCACTATGTGGAGTTCCAAAAGTGGTGGAGTGTGTTTCATTGCGCTGCTCGGGGTGATTTTTAATGCCGGGTGTTTGTACTGTGCTGTTTAAATGGCACCGCATGCAGCACAAGAGGGGGCTACTTCTTTCGGCCACTCGGATGGAAGGTTTATCAACATAAGCAGTAGCGACCATACGTGACCGCCCGCGATGAGAAATCTTGCCGGGAGGTGGACTGAAGTAAGATTTTCCTCACTCGCCAACATAACGTTGGCAAGCGCGAGCGAGAAAAAACTCTGCGTTATGGAGTTTTTCAGAACTCCATGCGCTACGTGGAGTGGGAAAAACTCGTCAAACTCGATGAGCGGAGCAAAATTTCACGTCCAGACCTAGTCATTCGAAGGAAGTCTGCATCCAGTACTGTGCATCATGGGCACAGCCTGGGCTCGCCCCCGTAAACTGCCCTAAGCCTGTGTGGCATCAGGTAAGTCCTGTGGATGTAATTATATTGGATATACTTTTTGGGGGTATGCCAGTAGCTTCCCCCAGTCTACATTCAAAAGATCCCAGACCAGATCAGCTGTCCAGCACTCCCTGAGGGCCCCCAGTGGCTTCCCAGTTACTGCATGTAGTGCCCCATAAAACCAGGTAACCAGATGGCTCCCAGCGCCCATCGTCAGTAATAACTGCAGGACCAGGTGAGTTGACGACTTTGCATCTTCCTGTCCCTAGAGATCTCTGAACGTTCATACAAGTGCCTCGTACATAAGAAATTGACTTGTCAGGAGGTTTGCCTGCTCCATTAGTTCCGGCAGTTGGATGTGTCAGCCCAGTTGGTAGCAATCACTTATTGTCACTATCCCAGCCTCTGTCCAAGGGCTCATCTGACTAACTCAAAAATACGTTATCGGATCTCCATGTAGTAACCCAACCCGCATAAAGCGCTCCGCCTCCCGTCTGCCTACACCAGTGGTGCCAGCAACTTAGTGCTGTAGTCAGGAGGATTCCAGGCCATAGAATCCTCAAAGCAGGCCGCAGCAGCTTCACAAGTAGTGTCTCCTGATTAGGCTCCGCTCCAATCCGACCTAGCTCTATAGCCCTGCCATATCCAGCCATCGAGTGACCCACTGGAGCTGCGCCATCAAGTAATAGAGCTCAAAGGCGGGGACCCCAGGCCCTCCCTCAAGGAGCAGGCAGTGTAGGGTCACAAGGGAGACCCGTTGACGACCCCCATCCCAAATTAGCTCCCTCAGGAGAGAGTCTAGCTGTGAAACCACGACACTGAGAACCGGACCGGTAGGTTCACGAAGTAGTAAAGCAGCCTAGGGAGCATGATAATCTTAGAGAGTGATATGTGCGCCATGACTGGGAGTCTTGGAGATCTCCAAAAGGAGACACAGGATTTCAGGGAGCACAGCGCCTTGCCGAGGATGCCCTCCAGCAGGTCGGCAGTGTCATGGTAGACCTGAATGACAAGGCATTTAAAATATATGGGGTGTCCAGAGTATGTCTTATGGGCAGCCAGTCGGTTGCTTAGCTTCGTGCATCACAGGGAAAATGCATGTTTTGGCTCGGTTTGCCCGAAGGCCAGAAAAAAGACCTGTACTCCTCAAGGAGACATAAAACCAAGCCAATGTCCTCCTCCCCATTCTGCAGGCAAATCAGCAGATCGTCAGCGTAAAGTAATATGATATGTTCCTCCCCCTCTACTATGAGGTTCCTACCCTGGAGCTTTGTCGTGATGTACTCAGCCAGCGGTTCGATGCGTGAATAGAAAGAGAGACATTGGGCACCCCTGTCTGGTACAACGGAAGATGTCATATGTGCCAGAAATAGTGTGTCCAGCTTTTACCCTGGCCGTAGGCCTAGAGTACAGTAGTCACACTCAGTCCGTCAAACCCACTCCAAGCCCCGTGTGGAGCATGATTACTTCCAGGAAGTCCCACCGCATGGTGTCAAAGGCCTTCTCTTGTTCCACTAATACTGTCATTACCTGGGTTGACCCGACCAGTCCCTGTTGTGAACTACATTGTACAGACATCTAAGATTGAGGTAGGTGTTACGGGCTGGGATGAACCCGTTCTGATCAGTGTGTATTAGATAATGCATGTGTGGTTGCACTGGACTGGGCCTTACTCAGTACCTTAAAGTCAGTATTAACCATTGAGAGTGGTTGGCAGGCTGCTGTGCTGGCCTCAAGTGAGGTGGTCTTGGCTAAAGAAATGACCAGGGCCTCCCTCGTCGAGTCCGGGTGATGCCCCATCTTGCACATATCTTTGTAGAGGGCCTCTAGCTTCTCAGTATAGGTGGCGCAAAACTCCAGGTGAAGGCCATCTGGTCCCGGTGACTTTCCGGTTTCCATACCCTTTACAGCAACTCTTATTTCCAGGACATTGATCAGTTCCACCAACCCCTCAGCCTCTGTCTCTGGGAGCCTGCTGTGCACTATCCGATCCAGGAGGACACAGGGGTCCTCCCATGGGCCCATTCCCTGTGGCCTATGCAGGGTTGTGTAATATTACCAAAATGCTGTGCTGATGTCGGCAGGGGAGAATGATGTATTTCCATCCCACAACACCACACGAGTGATGGGTAAACTTTTGTCCTCCTGGCAGACCAGCCTGGTAAGTAGCCACCCTGGCTTTCCCTCATCATTGAGGTCAAGGGCAGTATATTATCCATTATTGTGGCACCTCAGGCGTTCTACTGCAGTGTTGTACTGTTCCCTGACCTCAAGCAGTCTAAGGAGTGCCCCCGGGTCCATACCCAGCGCATTGTCCAGGTGATGTAGCATAGCGTCCAACCGGGACATCTCATGGTTAAGTTCACAGCAGGTCCCCACCATTTGACCCAAGCGGTGCCCCTATCCAGCAATCCGTCTGAGGCCGTGCCAGAGTTGTTCACAAAGCAATGGGCTATCCTATTGTGCAACATGTCCCGGAATGTCACATCCTCAATGGCCGCCGTATGCACGTGCCACGTTGGAATTGCGGGGCGCTCATGTACCGGTTGTAGGGACAGTAGGAGAAGGCTGTGGTCCGACAAAATTTGCCCTAGTTATTCTGTGTGTTTGACATATCAACAAAGCCGCTTAGAGAGAGCTGATGTACCTGTCTCGTCTGGTATGTACTTTAACATGCTGGAGTAGTATGAGTAGTTTCTGTCATGGGCATTTTGCATACGCCGCACATCCTCCATGTCCCTGTGCGCCATCCAGTCCCTCATGTCCACTGCTGTTTTATGTGCCAGTGCTCGGTTAGTGGTAGAGTTGATTGGTCTGTTAGCGTGTCTAATATACTCAATTAAAACCTACCACAAGTTGAGGGGCTCCCTCCATCGATAGAGAGTTTAAGAAATGGGCATGGTCTAGTTTTGGGCATACACACTTCCCAGCACCACCATCATGCTGCACAGTCTTCCCTCCACAAGGACCTATCTAACTTCCTTGTCAGTTTTTACTGTTATGGCCTCAAAGGGGAACCCCGCTGGTACCTTCCATCGATAGAGAGTTTAGGAAATGGGCATGATCTGGTTTGGGGCATACGCACTTCCTAGCAACACCATCATGCCACACAGTCTTCCCTCCACAAGGACGTATCTACCTTCCTTGCCAGTTTTTACTGTTATGTCCTCAAATAGGAATCCCACTCTCAACCAAATAAGCACACCTTGTGCAAATGTGGAGTATATGGTGGCATATATATGAACTCGCCAGCGGTGCTGTAGTTTATCAGTCTGTTCCCCATGTGAAGTGGGTTTCTTACAGCATGGGTATGTGCACCCGTACCATTTGAGGTACATGTATATTTTATGATGTTTGGTCGCTGCCCTATTCCTCGTATGTTCCATGTCAAGAGTTTAAACTAGTGTAATGTATGTGTCATGGTGGTAATCTCTACTTGTCTCCAGCTCCTCAAGCCTTCCAACCGTCCACCCCCCAATGCTCCCCTACATGTTCACCCCCCTCACGAATGAAAAATATGATAAACTGGAGAAAACATGAACATGTCCCAGCTCCCTAGGGCAGCCCAGCAATGGCTGGCAACCCAAACTAGTCAAACCAAAGAATCAGTCACTGCCTTTTACCACCATGGCAAGTCTATGGGATCGAAGGTGGGGGGTAGGTCTCAAAGTCTGGCCAGTGACTCCATCTAGGAAAGTGTCCATTTTTGACATGGTCAACCCCCACTTCTTGCCTGGTAAATGATGTGATGTTGACTGAAAGTGTACTGGTTCCTGCTAACCAGGTCCCCCGTGCCAGAGCTCTTTCCCAAAACTGTACAATTGCTCCCCCAATTGGTAAAACCTTTAGCGCCCTCTATAAGTCTCTAGTAAATGGTGCCCTAGTACCTAATGCCTGAGGTACTAGAGAGGACCCCTAAAGGATGCAGCACAAATTGTGCCACTCTAAGGGACCCCTCACCAAGCACATGCAAGACTGCCATTGCAGGCTTCGTGTCTTGGTGCAGACAAAATAGAAAACACGACATGTCACACATCCCTGTGTGCCATGTCCCCTACCACTGCATGTCATATTTATAAGTCACCCTCACAGCAGGCTAACAGCCCTAAGGCAGGGTGCTGAATATTACATGTGAGGGCACACAGGTATGAGCAGATATGCCCCTGTGCTGGTCAGCCCTATTAATGCCAGTGCAAGTGGGGAGGGAAGCCAGTTTAAAACATGTGCTGGACACCGGTGAATACGAGTTCCCCAACTACATGATGGCTTCACTGAAAATAGGGATGTTTGGTATCGAAGATCTTATATTGGTAAACCCACACTGATGCCAAAGGACACCCCTCCACCTTTACCCCTGGGCCTTGGAGAAGAGGACCAAAGGTGTCCCCCCCATCCCCGAGCATTGCAAGGCCTGAGCCCACTTGCTGGTTCAGCCCAACTGGCTTCCTAGTGAGAGCCTGAAGCCTCTTTTTACAGTGAGCAATCCCCCAAAAAATGCATTGGGCTCCCGACGCTGATTTACACCCTGCTCTCGGCCACCCTTGTGCTGCTGGTGGTGAAATGTTGATGCTGCCTTGGACCTTGCCCACCTCTCACCTTAACTTCTGGAAATTGGTCTTGTAAGTCGATGTACTGTACCTGTTTGCAGAACTTGTTCTTTCTGCCATAGGATAACATTGCAGAACTCAGAAATTGTACTGTGTACACTTTTTAAAGTGAAAAGAATTTATATTTAAAAATGTACTTACCTGAACGATTTTTCTCTGATGTCAAATCATATATAAAGATCCTTGGTATTTTTATAAATTTGTGTGTATCTCCTTCTTGAGTCGTGTTGTCATTTATTAATGATTGTGTGTATTTTGCAAATGTTTTGCACTTCTCTGTGTTACGCCTAAGGCTGCCCAACCACACTACCCCCTAATAGAGCCCTTTGGTATTGCATAGCAAGCCCCTGACCAATCATAAGGGAACCCCTGGACTCTTTACATGGTATATCAACTTATTGATATATCACATAAACAGCTAACTTCCTACACTCCATCTTACTCCACCGGCCCCCATAAAGTCCTTTGAGCTCCATCTGAGCTCTTAGAGGGTAGAGGTCCCCCACACTGCTCAAGGTCCCACTCCACTTACTTTACATGATCTCGTCCAATATCTGCGGGGTGCCTACTGGTGGGCAGCTCTCTGTTTGATCCGACCGCTTGGACTACTGACACCACAGAGCCTTGTCCCGGAGCCGCGTCCTCCTCCTCTTCCGTGCCCTTGTCATCTGTGAGCTCCACAGCCACCTGCAAGACCTCTACCCTGTCCCAGTGTGTTTGCGTTTTAGAGGGCCTGACCAGCGTTTTACCTCATGTGGCCCCATTGGGTTGCCGCTTGCTCCTCTTGTGCCCCCTGCCATGCAGTCCAGTCTGCAAGGGCTCTTCATTCCTGCCCCGTACACCTTGATCCAGGACCATGCTTCTTCCGGGTCCTAGCAAAAGTGTGAAGTGGCATCCTCCAGGATTTTTAATTTTGCGGGTAACATGAGATAGAAAATAGGCCTTTTGGCCTGAACTGCTGCCATGTAATCTAGAAACAGAGTCACTTGGCTGTTGCCCACTCCGAAGGGGCCCGACTCCCGGACCCGTTGCAGAAGCACGTCTCTGTGTTTGTAGTGTAGCAATAGTGCAACTACTGGCCTGGGCGGTTCCCTGGGGCCAGTGGTCATGCCGGTATCCTGTGTTCCCTCTCAATTGCAAAGAAGAGGGTGAGTTGGTTTAGGGCAACCGTATCCCGCAGCCATGACTCCTGGTATGCCACCATGTCTGGGCCCTCTTTGCCTTCATGGAGGCCCAACACTTGGATGTTGTTCAACCAGTTGCATCCTTCTGTGCCCTCAACTCTATGCTCAAGCTTGCTCAACCACTCTGTCAGGCCCCTCAGCTGGGCACTCATAGATTTCTGTGCCGACTGAAACTCGGATAGGATTGTTTCAGTCTACTCACATCAGGCCCAGCTCTGTCGCCACCGTGCCAATCTCTTTCTGAAGCATGGTCTTCGCATCAGTTATGGCTGCAAGGATTTTGACCAGCATGTTCTGTAGGGGTGGGGACAGTGTCTCCAGTTTCAGATCTGTTTCTGTTGGGTCCTAATCGCCAGGGCTGGACTGGCCATAGCGGGCACCGGGCATAGCTGCAAAATCGGCCCTGTAACAAAATCGGCCGAAAACCGGCCTTGGCAAATAGCGCGGCGGCCCCCCCCCCGAGCACTTTGCCAGGGCCGGTTTTGGTTCCTAGTCCGGCCCTGCTTATCGCCCTCCCATGACTTGTGTGGGGGACCCTATTATTTGGTCCTTGGCTTGCCCAGCTCTGCCTATTGTTGCTGGCTGCGAACCATTCGATGATCATCTGTTGGGGCCTTACGGCAAGGTGGACACTGTAAATATAGGTCTGCATGGCTCCACTTGTCCCTCTAGGGGCCCGTGGCCTTGGGGAGTGTTTACTGTTTGTTCCCGGGACTGCACTGCTGTCCCCCACAGCACTGCATAGCAATCACTGACCTTCGCCGCCAATGGACAATCAGGTCTTCCACGCACTCCTCTACGGTCTCCAATTACGGGCTCTGCACTCTCAGGGGGTTTTCAGGGGGCCAGGTAGAAGCCCCAGTTATCAAGTCAATGTCCAAGGGTGCACCCAACTTGTCACCAGTGGTCCCCAGCCATCCTCAGGCAGCAGCTAGACCTCAGCTGGAACATGTGCGTTGATATGCGCACCAAGATTTTAGCCTTGCAGGAGTGAGGAGGAACAAAGGCCCTGCTCGCCACACCCCGCCTGGCTCCTCTAGAGATCATCAGTCAGGGTGGCCTAGCAAACTTCCACCTTGGGTATCCAGCTCCCTCCCAGGAGGAACTGGAGAATGAAGCTAAGGGGAAAAAAGGAGTGGGGAGAGGACTTCCCGTGCACACTACACCCCTGCTCATAACTATCCAGGGTAGAATGCCACCCAGGGTCTGTTTCACAGGTGTGCTACGTCTACAGTCCCGCTCTGGGGGCCCCAGAGGATCTCTGTTGCAAGCTCTATCACCCCACGGGGCCTAGGCAACTCCAGGATCACAAGGCCAGTTCACGCCACCACAGAGGTAATGAAGGAGTCTTCACAATGGGGCAGCACTGGTTTATCCAACGCGCAAGCTCACTGCTGCCGCCTGCTCTGAACTGGGTCACGCTGTTTCCTGTGGGCATCTGGAGCAGTCGCGGCTCATCAGGCCTGCGTGCCAAGGCTTGCGTAGGTGGAACCACCCATCTAAGTCACCGAGCCCACTCTGGGCTTCTTTCTGCACTGCAGCGGTAGGCGGGTTGACTTCCCAAGTTCCCGACAGTCCACAGGGCCAAGCCGTGCTGTAGTATATGCGGGCCGGTTGTATCACTACTAGCCCGCTCCTTTGCCAGCACAGGGGGCTGGCCCACAGCAATGGGACCTGAAGCACCGCTCAGCTTCACTCAGTCCGACAACTGTTTTGTGCATCCCTGGGCCACGCCAACAGAAGGTGGTGGTTATCTAGCTATCGAGAAGAGGTAGAGGGGCACAGGTGAACCCCCAGACGTTCACTGGAGCGGATACGGCTGGGCCGGTGCAGAGCCACCAGGTTAAGCATCCGGCATTGAATGCTCGTTTGGCAATACCACCTCATAAAGTGACCCTTGATGTGACATACATTTACGCCTGTCGTAAATAACCTTACAGATGAGATTACGTATCACTTACTTTTAATATTACACTATGAAAGAGACAACTATGACTGTAGTATTTTTTAGTAGTTTGAGTAATTGTTTTTATTTAATTACCTTGTGCATTTAGCTTTTGCTACTTATTGGCATAAATGTTGGGAGGTAACAAACATTGCATTTGGTTTTTATATATGTGTGTGCTTGTATTAAATGCAGTGGAATAAAAAAATATATATTTCACAATCTATTTTCACAATCAGAAATATGGAAAATATGGAACTGCCCTTGTGAAATATGTTTATCTTCTTCATAATTTGCAAAAAAGAAATTCAGGCAATTTATTATATAATAAGGTAGAGGGCACACAGAAAGACACATGGCGAGACAGTGTGATTGATACAAAAGTAGAACAAATATTTTAATCTGATAGATAGCAAGTTCACGGTGTCTTTAAGAATAGATATTAACAGAAGAAATCTGCAATAAATAAATAACATGCATAATAAGCATCAGACATACTGATACTCATTCATACCCATGCATACATCCACTTCTCATCACTCTTATTTTCAATATATTTCAAATGTACATTGTATTTATATGTTGTATATTTATGTCACAAAGTTTTAAAAAAGTTTTTAGTTACTTAATACAGCAGACATCTGGCCAGAGAACAAAATTCCGTAAATATGTTTTTTTATGCAATTTATTAATATTATCGCTGCCTTGGTCAAGTCAGCTTGCTGCAGGGGACCCCTTTTTCTCTAAATCTTTCTTCTTCATAATGTCAGTTTCCAATCCATTCTGCAAAGTCTTTCCATTGTCAGGGCTACTATAATGACATGCCATTGAGGACCAAATTAGGTAGCGAATTTATGCAAATTGTGCAGCAAAAAATTGTAAATAATAAAGCATTTTATCTGAATGCATTTTGTTCATCCATTTGAGTAGGTAACGCCATTTTTGCAACTTTTACAAATGATGAGGTCATTGATTATGTGTCTCAACAACCCTGCTGGGTGTGTCAGTGAGTATTCTACAAGACAGCAAAAGGCAGTAAAAGCCTCTTGCATGCAATAAAATACTCTTAAATTGAACATGGACATGACTGAGGTTCTCATCCTCAGCCATTTGAATGGGGATTGTTTGGATAGCTCATGACCTCTGGAACCCAACCCCAGAAACTCAACCCATCTCCTTTCTTATATCCTTGGTTAAAAACCTAAAAGTTCTTTGGGAGAATACTTTGAATCTAAATCTCAAGTTAATCAGTTGCTTTTAGTACTTTAGGGTGCTCTACATAATCTGCCCCTCTTCTTCTATTGATTGCAGTAAGATGGTATGCCACTGGGTCATCCTTTCCAGGTTAAGATATTGTAATGCCCTATGTATTGTTTGCCCCAAAGCATTGATAGACTGGATGCAACTACTTCAAAACTAGCCATACACGCTATTTTTAGTTATTGAGACTATTGCACGTCTCCGCTTAGTTGGCTCAGGTACACTGGCTTACTGTGGATGTCTCTGCATAGTGGGGTCAGCTATACTTGCTTACTGTTGAGAAAAGAATAGCCTTAGGGCACTACACCTCACTCCTTTGAGGTATAGATAACAAACTGCTAGACCTTTCAGCCTTAGGGTGGTCTTCCCCCAGACATTTTGACTTCTCCGGAACTGTTTAGCTGAATTTTCTTTTGTTGGTCTTAGGACTCTGTGCACTTTACCACTGCTAACCAGTGCTAAAGCGCTAGTGCTCACTCCCTAAAACATTGTAAAATTGGCTTACACCTGATTGGCCAATTTAATGTATTTATAAGTCCCTGGTAAAGTAGTACACCATATACCCAGGGCCGGTAAATTAGATGCTACTGGTGGGTCTAAAGCACTTATTGTGCCACCCACTTAAGTGGCCCTTTAAAACAAACATATCTCAGGTCTGCCATTGCAACCTGTGTGCAGTTTCAACTGCCAACTCGACTTGGTAAAAAAAACATTTTTCAGGCCTAAAACTCCCTTTTTAATACATGTAAGTCACTCCTAAGTCTCTAAACAGCCCATAGAGCAGGGTGCATTGTATTTAAGAAGTTGGACAGTTGCTTTTAAGTTTTACATGTCCTGGTCTTGAAAAACTCACAAATTCATTATTCAACACTGTGAGGCCTACCTCTCCCATAGGATAACGTTGGGCTACCTTATTGCATTTAATAAGTGACAGCTTTTGCATGATAACAGATAGAAATGTCATGTTTTGTGTCTAAGGACACACACCTTCTTTAATGGTAAAGTTGGATTTTAAGTCACAAATGTGAAAATGCCATTTTCTTTTTCTAACCATTTGGTGCCTGCAGCCAGTATCCTGGGTCACATGACTGGGTGTAGTTGGCAGTTGGGCTTTGTGTATTCCTCCCAGCTAGTAAAACAATGACTAGGTGTTGGTAGGGGGTGGGGGAGCTGTGCACAGCCACACTTACATTTGAAAAGAGCTGCCTCAGCACACACTCAAAGAACTTCACACTAGCCTTTTGTAACCCTATACCCGGCGGAGCCTGGACAGGGAGCCAGAATATTCTAGGAACATCTGTGTGTGGGGGAACTCTAGAACTTTCTTCTACTTCAAAGCTGGCACCATGTATAAAAATAGGACTCTCTGGCCCACTCTTCAGTTCACTTCTGGGCGGCAGAGGACTTTCAGAGGACTGCCTTGCTGCCTGATGCCTTTTTTGTACTTCAGAGGACTGCCTTGCTGCTCCAAGAAGACTGCCCTGTTGCAGAATGCCATCCATGTGCACCTCAGATAACTACCCTGATGCTTGAGACGTACTTATCTGCTTGAACCCAGGACCACCAGAGTGATTCAAAGGGCTAGTTTGCTGGCCTCATATTCGGAGCTACAGGGACACAAAAAGCTCGAACACCTTTTACAGTGTACTTTGAACTAGCCTGAAGTATGTCCTGACCCTCCAAGAGGTGCCTTCGAGTCCTGGACACTTGGAAGTGGTGCTAAAGGTACCCAAATAGTCAAACTCCAAAACTTGGGACCAAAAAGCGCTCTGAGACGCAAGAGGAGATCGGGACCCATCTCCTTGTCTATCCGCCCAAGGTGCATCATCGGTTGCCCTGACTTCGGAGTAGCTCCTACTACGTTCTTCTCTGCAGCAGCAAATCCTGTTGAGGTGCTCCTTTCTGAAAGGGTATCCGGACAACTGGAGCCCTAGTCTGGTACAGCTTTGCTCCGCTAGAGATCTCAGACTTCCAAAAAATATACTAAATCTGAACTTAGAAATCTTCACCGTGACTTTGTCCAGCGGCTAACGACTATGCCTCCTCCTCGGACACCACTGGCTGCCTTGCTCTGCTGAACTTTGCCTACTCAGACATTTTTTTTTAATGTCTTCTAAGTCTGAAGCTAAACCGAGACCGGGCCCAACATATTTTTTGGATCCGGCTCGTGCTCCATCACGGTCGGCCATGACTTTAGAGTTGGTCCAGGTCTCACGTCACTAGATGTCTGAGGTTGGCTTTTTGATCTTTTAGGTGCTAGATTGCACTAAAACTTCTCTGAGGGACCAGTTCCCCTTTATGAATGTGGGTGCCAACATTTATTAAGAGCAGAAAATCCATCTCCCAACTTCTTAAACTGCATTTTGTTCACATTTTGACCTCATCAAGGCTTCAGGCTTGGTGTGGTACAGTCAGAATCCTAGGGGGTTCTCAGTAGCAGGGAGAGGATGTGGTCCGTCGGCTAGACTGTCGACTTTGGTGCTGGAAACCAGTGTTTGAGCCTCGGGTCGCGTCCACATCCTGTGATTCTGGGCAAATCACTTAATCTCCCCGTGCCTGAATGTGTAATGTAAATACGGTGCTCATGTAAAGTGCTCCAATACCTTCGGGTCGAGTACGCGCTATATAAATATGCAAAACATTTTTTTAAAAGTAGCCGCCTGTCCCCTGCCAAAGTGGCGGGGTGAGCGGGAGGAAGGAGCTGGGGAGGGGGGGCATTTGGGTACAAAATAATATTAATTTTTAAAAAATTACTTATCTGATTGCTGCTGCTGTCCGCTGCATTGCGCTCTTCTGGGCACAGGCTCCCAGAATGCACTGCAGCAAAACCTGACGCTGCAAGAAAGCAGAGTCAGGTTTGGCCTGAGTCCTGGAACTTTGCACTCCCAAGCAGATTGGGAGCCTGTGTCTGCTTTCTCCAGTCCAAGCAATGCAGCTGGGGCTGGAGAAAGCTTCACTGCGCATGAGGGTTTGGTCGGCCTGAAACTGCCAGCCGAACCCTCATACGCAGAGAAGGGACAAGGGAGTACAATACCACTCCCCCACCGATGTGTCATCCCCCTGGACCTGCCCCCCCAAGACTCCGCCCTAATGGAGGGGCCACCATTGGGGGTTCTTCCTTGAACATTTCCTTGACAGTTCAGAGCCTATGGGTTGGCAGCATGCAACAGAGGGAGATATAATTCTCTCAGAAGAAGGAGCCACTGCCCTGTTATAGTCATAAAGTAGATTATGCTGGTGCCTACAAGCCTAATAATACGTTTTGCAAGCACATTTTGGTGGGAGAATTCCAGGTGGCAGCAAGAAATGTACCAAAGTTGTCAAACTTTTACATACATAATAGGCTCATAATTGTAACTGCAGCGTTGTGAAAATTAAAACCAAGGTGCAGTTTCTAAACATGTTCTAGTTTCTAAACATGCTCACTGTTTTAACCAGTTTGAAGGCCTTTTCTGTATTGCCTGTTTGATATTTCAGTGCTACAAGTGTCGCCCCCTGTAAGAGGGAAAGGCATTTCATTGTACTTTCTTGAACAACTTAAGTCTCCCGCCTTGAACCAGTAAATCTGGAGAAATCAGACTACTTATTTCTAGGAGCCAAGATACCCGCAGGACTTCAAAGCCCCATGAAATTGTAATCTTCCTAAGAATGCAGCAGCTGCCTGGGGACACCTGTGTACACCCAGCTAGGCAGGCGCAGTGACAAGCCCTGAAGCCGCTTCTCTTCAGAGGACCTTCCACCACCACAGAAGCACTCAGGTAGCCTTGCTCGACAAAAGATACCAGTTGAAGGTAACTTGTTCAGTGTGCCAGCCTCTGATGCATGTGATGTTGTCCTCCACAGACCCATCTGGAGCCTGGACTTGCTAAGCTCTTCTGCCCACACTTTGCCATGTTCTTGAATACTGTTGAAGCGGTTCACAGAGACAACCTTTCAGATAAGACCACACCCCACAAGATCTGTTGAGCTGTTAAGACTATTTGTCTTGTTTCATAATTCTCTTTTAACAGTTTACTTTTATGTCAAGTGCCTTCAGCTGCTCATCTTAACAGCCGAGGTTATGGGTTGTGGAAACTAGTTTACACCATTTCCTCTCTTTAACTTCTATCAAGCCAGTAATATACTCACAATTCATTGCCAGAAACCAAAATTTCGGTTCCGTTCATTGTTTTTTAAACTTAACACTAAAGATTTACCAATCCTAAGGAATTCCCGGGGTCAACTGGTTTAAGCTCTTGCTATGATACTCCTAAGCTGTGTGCATGTTAAGCCGTGAGCACTGAGGCTGTTGGTAGGTTTCAGGGCCAGGGTGGAAACGAAAACCAGCCCTGGCAAAAATGTCCAAAGCAGCCCCAGACTAGAGACAGGCACACCTGTGAATCTCGACTCAAGAGTCTGGGTGAACTGAGGCGTTTAAGAGGGCTATTCCATCGAGGATGACAGGGGCTTGGAAAGAATGCACCTCCATTGAAGGTTACAGGTGCATTTTATTCGTCAGGAGGATGCACAGAAGTAAAATGAGGGTGACGTACCAAACGCAGGTGAGGTTTTTTTTTGCATCTTTTTTTATATAGAGCGAACTCGACCCGAAGGTATTGGAGCGCTGTACATGAGCACCGTATTTACATTACATATTCAGGCACGGGGAGATTAAGTGATTTGCCCAGAATCACAGGATGTGGACGCCACCTCGAGGCCTCGACCCTGGTTTCCAGCACCAAAGTCGGCAGTTTAAGCCGACGGACCACATCCTCTCCCCAGTTGACAGGTATGGAGATGGTTGGGTCACAGAAGCCCACCCAGCTCTGAAAGTGCCCCAACAGGAAAATGCCAGGATAGCATAATGACGATTTGCGTAATAAAGCATGGCAGTAGATGCCAGTGAGACCACACCGACGGTTGGCATGGTTATACGGTACCTTATCCGCAGAGCCAGGCGCTGGCAGCGCACAGCCAGAAACACGAGCCCATTGTCACTGACGCATGCGCGCACCGGTCGCACGATCGAAATGGGTCGACTGCTCTGCCCTGGTGCCAGGACACAGTGTTATAGCGATACATTAGAATAATACATTTAAAACTGATCTGACGAGCCAGCAAATCCCAAATCATAAAAGCCCGTGTGCGCCACGCGGCAATCTGTAATTAAGGTGGCGATAAGGACAGCCGGGGCCTTATCTTTGGCATACAGAGGGCATTATTGATGTGCCAACGCTTCCCCGATGTGCTGATCATCACACAGTTAGAGTAAGAGAAAAAGGCTAACTGGATTGTTCGTCCCAGAGCCCCAGTGTACAATGCCCCACAACACTCTGATATCCGACACAAAGAAATGTCCTGGGGAGGAGATGTTTTTGTTTTAGGAGATAAAAATTGTACTACGCCATAATGCTCAGAAGTATTCTTTCTGTGTTCAAAAAGAAGTAAAAAACTGGAAAGGAGTCCACATTCAGACCCTGCGACGCAGCGATACTAAATCGGCTTTCGCCGCATTGAATATGTACATCCACGGCGTCCTGTTGCTCTTTTCGTACAGGTCTCACAGTGCCGTGAATGCCAGGCTCCGGAGGTATGTTAGTCAATGTATATTCCTGCTGCCCACCATCTTGCATTTTTGGCATTCACGTAGCATCACCCCCTGATCTTTAGGGGTGCAGTTGGCAGAAGCCCCCCAACCCCCCCACTCAAAAGCAGCAGGTGAAACAATGAGCAACCTCCCCTGCGGCTGTGCTAGAAAAGGTCCTGACTTTTAATGTGCGTCACTGCGGCCTAACAAGGTTAGGCAATAACTGGACACCAAAGTATTAGAGTAACATTGCCCTTTTATCTAATAAATCATGCAAGTGACACACAAAAGAAATTGCACACGGCATGCCTGTAATTCCAATGTAATCTTTTCAATTTGCTTGAAATTTAATTAAAACGTGCAGTTGTCTTGTCTAGACTGCAATTAGATGGCACAAGCCAGGAGACGGATGCCTTCTGAGATGAAAAGTCACGTCTGTGGTTACTGGCGTCTTCCTGTACTGGGTGAACTGAAAACACAATGCATCTTGGCTATCAATGGGCTGGACGCAGGGCACCGAGCCGACATAGGGGCATATTTACAAGAAACTAGCGGAGCGCGGTGTTACGCCAAAATTGGTAACGCCATGCTCCGACAGTTTCAAAATGCAGGGATGTGCTGTACTCACAAGAATGAGGCACACGCCTCTGTTACCCCTGGCGCTGGCACTAGAAAAGTTGCCTAGCGCCAGCGCAGGTACCCTAGTGCTATTGTGCTGGGTGCCTGCGCTGAATGGGCAAATGTTTATGAGCAGGAAAGGAAACCTTCCTGCACATAAACAATCTTTACACATGATTTGGTCTATCTATGTGCAGCACACGTGGAAAGAGCAAAATACGAGGAGAAATAAAACATGTGTCCTCGTATTGCCTGCTTAAGACCAGGTATTCCCTGGCGGTTTTGGCGCTGCCCCATACCTTGTAAACATGGGGAATGGTCAAAAGGCAATGGGTGTTGCAGCGGAACGCCCCCCTGCAACACCCATAGCACGCCCCTTTCACGCTAAGTGCTGAGTGAATAGGGGCATTATTTACAAGGTGGCGTTAAGCCACCTTACGTGTCTTAATGCCACCTTGTAAATAAGGCAAAGGAGTTAACGCCACCAAAATGTTGGAAAAAGTGACTTAACGCCACCTTGTAAATAAGGAAAAGGAGTTAACACCACCAAAACGTTGTCAAAAGTGACGTTCTGGTTTAATTAACTCCTTGTAAATATGCCCCCCAGTGTTTCACTTGCACAAATATTACTTGTATAGAAGGATCTATGTTTCCTTTTGAGTGCTGGGATGTTTGCAGTGGTTTTTCCGTGCCATTTGGGCTCTTGTGACTGTGGTCTCATCGGTGTGTGCAATGGTGTGTGGCATTAGGTACTGATGACGACCCGTCACTTTTCACAGATATGCTTTAGCATGGGTGAAGTGAGGCGCAGGCCTACGTATGCCTCAGCTGTAAAGGGGATGGCTATGCAGGCTGGAGGAAAGTGTTGAACATAGAGGATAACCCCATTAGACAATTATTTGCCCTGCTCTTTGGGTAAACTATTCTAAAGGGAACACGCATAGGATCAGACCAGAGTAGCCACTGGAGGGTTTATCTGGAGTCCCTGCACCTAGGCGAAGCCTCGTCCTATCCCATTCTTTTCTCTGAGCAGGGAAATCCAGACCCCAGCCTGACAGGCATTTAAGAAAATTAGAAGATTGATTGGGGATTGAGCTTCTGTGGACTGCCCACCTAAGCAAGTACCGCCTTGAGCAGTCCAGCAGCCAATTGACCATTTTCTGCACTTGGACCGTGTTGCTGAATTGTATTGAGAGAATGGATGGAGATAGTGTGCTGCTTAGGTCCTCTTGGATGAGGCAAAGCAAAGCACTGCCAAAGCTCTGCTTGCCTGCCCTGCTGTTACTGGCTTTTGCCGAGCTTTGAAGACCCAGCCAGCTGCAGAGCTCTGACCTGCAGGGGAAGGATACGATTACTGTCCCACTCACCACAAGATGAAAGTGAGCAGCGGAAGGTTCAAACTTGTAAGGCCCTGATGTTCGCATCTATGGATTCCCTCATACCCTGCACTTAGTGGTGGCACCACAGCATGTACAGTTTAGGCAATGGCAATTCTGCCTGGTTAGTACACCCCTCTTCATGCTACCTTTAATTATCTTTTATACTTTTCTTCTTGTCTCTGTTTAACTCACCTCACTCAGGGCCAGCACCCAAGGTCACACAGGGGCAGAAAATAGGCCCAGGCACCAAAATAAAAGTGGACCAGTGACGGCTCCTCCGCTAAGGTGGAGGAACGTCGCCCCACTGCCAGGAGCAGCAAAGAAAGGAAAAAATAAAATGATAATCACAGAATGTTATTATTGTTTTATTTTTTTCTCCTGCTGCAGCAGTGAGTGAGGGGGCAGGGTGGCGCTGCAGGGAAGGAGTGGTAGAACACTCCTGTGCGCAATGACTTTTTGGTCGGCCGCCCAAAACAGTAATGCGCACGCCCCTGTTCTCCATGCAGGCTGCATTACAGCCTGCATGGAGAACATGCCCACCCCTACAGCCCCTGGCTGAGCACCATATCACGACACTCAGACCAATCACAACGCTGCATTGCACGGTTGTGATTGGCTTAGGGGTGGTAGCCTGACTGGATGCTTCCTGTTCCAACCTGCAGTCGGACTCAGGCGAGCAGGAGAGAAGACACAGGACCCGGTGGCGGCAAGGTACGTTTTATTATTTTTATTTTTTTTATTTTAAAAGCAGCCTGTGCCCCCGTCCCTCCCCGTGCCTGCCCCCCCACCCACAAGCCACACCGGCCGCCCCTGAGTGGAACCCATTAGCAAATTAAATATCTAAAAAAGTAGCCCACATTTAGAATCTGGCCGTTTTGGAATTGTAAATACATGCTATAGAGGTGTTTTGCAAGATATGGGGGACTACACGCACTTTTGCTTACTGCAGGCAACGATTGTGGTAATATCAGGGAACTCCACATTGATAACTGTCCCACAAGACCATAAAACAGTCCCACAAACAGCCAGAAAACTGCCTGATTCCCCTATCGGCAGTTCGACCCTGCCAGCACCTAACTAGCTAGACAGCTACATCTATTCAGGTACTTCTGAGGTCCACCTTGAGCCATGTCTGCTATTGAGTTGTTTCCCCAGTGTGCCTCACAGCACCCCAATGCTGGCATACCACTACCCTTCATAACTGTTGATACTCTTGTGTTTGCTTTCTGTGTTGTTGTTTAGATATTTAGAACATTTAGGTTTGCAAATATTCTTTAAATGTCACAATTTAACAGTAAGATTACAATAATTAATTTTAAAGACAGTGTCCGTATATGTACAGCATCATGAATATTAGTGCCGTGCAGATCTTACTGTATCCTTACTGCTTGCATTGATTCAGTTTCATTTCTGTTCTAGGCAGATTATGCGTTATAATCAACAGAGTTTTGCATATGTTAAAACTGTTCACGGACATTATAGTGAATTTACGAAGGGACCCCAATTTCCCATTTATAATTTGTGTTTATATCTGCTATGATTGTGGACAGTAACTGCACTTGAGGTTGCTATTCTCACAATCTGATCACTGGCTTTTGTACAGTATCGGGTGGTATTTAGTATCATGGTTAATATCATGTTCTGTACTTTCTATTTTATATACTTTTGTTTGTAGTGAATTACACTCACACATAGAAAAGCCAGCAGTTCTAGTTATTATCGTGTTTCTATAGGAAATGCATTTTTTGTATTGCTAAGAACTTTGGCATCATATGATGAATTTACATGGAACTGTACAAAATAAAGTGTTACTTTTTGACTAGTTTGCACGTGGAAAGTTTCGGGGTGATCCATCAAGCGAGGGCTGAGAAAAAAAGGGAGGTACCAAAACACGTTTTTCACATTCATTTGTCCATAGGAACTTTAGGCACAACTGCAGCCTAAACCGCTGAATGGATGTACACCAAATTTGGCAGAAAGATAGATCATGATCCAGAAATAGTGCTTTTTTGGGATTTGGAGTAGATCCGTTCAGTAGTTTTTGAGCGATTAATATTAAAAAATATGTATATCTAAGGGCTCAGAGACTTGTAGAGTTGAGTGATCTCCTGCTGAGATCTGATTGGCTGCCACCACCTCAACCAGGAAGTGATGGCAGCCATCTTAGGACTTGGGACTCAATCCTAGTGACATGCTTGCAGCCATAATAGCCCTGTAGGGTTTCTGCTGGCAAAAGGCTTCACTTTGTGTTGCCCAGGATGTCAGGCTTAGAGTTTTAAGCATGAAATACGGGGTACTGTGAGTGCCAGAAGGATCAGGGCAGGGTGTTAGGCATTTAATCTCTGTTCCTGCTACTCCTATTCAATGGCATATCTATTGTCCTCTGACTGTGGGTGTGATTAAGGTTAAAGTCACTCTTAATCAAGATTTACTTCCAGAGCCTTCGTGTTCAAGATGGTGTTTGCTGATGTTGCAGTCAAAGATGGTGTTTGATTATTTCCCCTGGATACCTTTTCTGGTCCTCCTCATATATCAGGGACCTTGGAGTGAGAAGAGCAATTGCCAATGATTTAAAAACCCCTATTTGTGCTTCTGTCCCTCCATCACCTTAGATGTCTGATTGTGGATGGGAAAGCTATAAGGGCAATTCAAGACTACTCAGCCTTGGTATTCAGTGTGCCGACATTTAAAAGCACCGGCCACGGATTTCTGAGCAGAGCTTTGGGTTCGGAACTCATTCTATTACAAATTAAGGACTGCCTCTCTCTCCTCAAGGCTTGTCTGGCAAGCCTCTCCCAAAAATGTGCAGACTGACCATTTGGTCTTTAACCTTCGCTAAAATGGCAAGAAAACCCAGAAAAATGCATCTTTGGTTGCCTGACAATTGAAATACATTTAAGGATATCTTTGACTTGCTCTGGCTTCTTCTCAATTCACGTGAATTAGGATAAACACTGCCTCCCACCGTGCCAGCAACTGTACTTGTAAACTGAAGAAGATGCAGTGCTGCACAAGTACAGATACTTCTAAACGAACAGGACTCTGATGCGTGCTCTTTTCTTTAAAGGCTAGGGCCAACTCTAGAATCTGGAGAAGCCGCTGCTGCTTCACTCTTCCCTGGAAGAATACAGTATTCTCCTGCCTCACATGGAAAGGAGATGGACCCTGACATGGAGAACAAAGAGCAGGTTCTTGCGGGCTGAAGCCTGCCCAGTTGTAATTGTTGTTGAAATGTTCCAGCACTGTCAGCTTGAACCAGCCCAGTGACGTCTGTGTTGCATATAGGTTAGGACCCTAAAGAGATATTCCAGGACTATGAAGGTGCTGAACCTGCATCACTGTTGACCCTTTGTGCACCACCAACTTTTTTGGGAGTCTTTATCACTTCTTTATTACCCCATTTCTTGTCTTAGGGGACACATTTTCTTCCCCATCCTAGGGTTAGGATAGCATCCCTTTGTCGGTGGATGTTGAAGCAGGTTACAAAACATTTCAACCTCAGTAGCCCTTAAGGTTACGGTGATATTGTTTTTTGAAGATGTGATAGGATTCCAATCCTAAATCTTCAACCGCAATGCTCATTTATGATATATAAGCCAGGGAAGATTAGTACCCCTGGAGGGTGGGGCTTTTTTTAATGACATATTTATTGAGATTTCCAAAAAATAGAAAACAAATGCACATCAATCATGTACTGTATCATAAAAGTTAACAAGTATTACTGGCAACATACAACTCTTAGTCTTTGAATCAGACCGACATAAATCAATCGAAAGAAGAAACAAGGAAATCAGAAATCCCCAATATAAAATCATAAACAAAAGGGTACAGCAATTAAGGTACTAGAAGTACAGAAACTGGTAGCAGCATGAGTACTTTGATACACTTTAGCTTCCCCACCCCGCCTTCTCACTCCTCAACAAGGCTACCATGTAGTCACTGACAGCCACCCCTGCGACATGGGATCAGACGGTAAAATGTTGATGCATTTTTGGTCCATCATAGGGGCTCTGTCGCTTAATCTGTCCACTCCCGCTAAAGTGGGAGCAGCACTACAAATCACTCATGTCACAAATTCCTGGTTCATGCATAATCAAGGGTAAACTACCCTGGCTCAAGGTTTTTTTCCCTTGGGTCTTTCAGCACGTTCAAAAGGGGGCCTGGATCCGCTCAAATTTGACTATTTTATCTTGAACCAAGGCTGTCAAATTTTCCATAGCAAATATAGCCCAAGCCGTCGACCACCACACTGCAACAGGATGGGGCATCAGTGGATTTCCAAAATTGTGCAATAGTCAGCTTTGCACCTATAAGCATGTGGGTGTGGAGTTTATCCATTGGGGTTGTTTGGGGGTACCCAGAATCCTCTCCTTTATCATCCAGGACTAATGTTAATGGATTCATGCCTAATCTCAGGCCAATAACCTCCTCCTGGATCATCACCATAATGGTTTTCCAATATGCCTGTATCACCTCACAGCTCCACCATAGATTGAGCATCATGCCCCTCTCTGTCTCACACTGCCAATAGCAAGATGAAGACCCAAACATTGCCTTCAGGAGCACTGGTGCCACATACCACTATAGTAATATCATATAGCCATTTTCCTTATATTGTGTGCAAATCGAGAATGAAGACGCCCTCTCCCAGATAGTTATCCAGGAAGTATCTCTATCCCTAGGTACTCCTCCCATTTTAGGGCATATGCTGGTTTGGCTGATTCGGCGGCTGCTTTAAGTATTGGTGTAGATGAGTAATTCCCTTTTTTCGTCTCACCATCTTTTATTAAGGATTCTATTGGTGTGAGGACCCTGGCTAGTGTGCGTCTGGAGGATGCAATAGCCCAGTGCTGGAGTTGGGAAAATCTAAAAGAATTGTCCAGAATCCGTGCCTATTTCTGACCCATTTCAGCAGCAGTGAAGTTATTTCTCTATTGTGTATAGATCTCTCAGTGTTGCAGTTGTACAAACAAGCTACTTCTGAAAGCCCCCATCAATGAGACCAGGTGAAAAACCAGGGTTTTTAAGGATCAGTGATGTATAGGAGGGGTACAATGTAATCCCCCACCTTCTGACACTAGCGTTCCAGTGATCAAAAGTGTCCCTGGTGAATTTGAGTAGATCACCCTGGCACCTCTTGGGAGGAAGGAGCCATGGTAATATGTAGATAGATCTAGGGTAGGGGTCTTCAAAGTGGGGGGCCTTAAGTGATTACGGGTACTGGGGAGGAGGGGAGGGTGGTAGGCACCAGGCTCTGGCCAAAAGAAGTATTATGCTGATAACCGTGCTTGGTTTTCAGCAGAGAGGACGTGGAATGAGCGGCAGTGAGCTGCTCTGTAATGGGCCATCACTAACATCTTTTATCATTTATATCCTGACAGAGAGAAGGTGTCAAAAGGGAAGGGACTCCAAATATTCCTCAAACCCCCCACCACTATGTCTGATATTCACACTGCGGATACCTTTACACCTTAGTAAGGTCTGCCTAACCAGAATAGTATGTTTGGCAATCATGCATTTTATTGCATTTTTAAAACATTACAGAACTTAAACTGCAATGTTTTTATATGTCAAATCATATTTAAACATCGCCAGTTTAATAGAATAATTGTGAAAAACTTTGAGGGGGGTCCCACTGATTTATTTTTCCACGGGGGACCGCAGCACAAAAACGTTTGGAGGACACTGATCTAGGGCAAAATCCACCTTCCACTCGCATCCATAGCTTGCCACTTTTTGGGATGGCCAGGTCCAGTAGCAGGAAAAGCAGTGCTGCCCTCATATATCTATCAATTTGTGGGAACCCCAGGCCTCTCTCGTACCGACCTCTGAATAATGTTTTCTTTGGTGTTTTGCCTTTCCAAGTGAAGCCAAATAATCAGTTCTGCATATAATGAAGCATATCTCTCAAAACCCTCAAAATAGGAGTTTGGTTACATACAGCAATCTAGGCAGGACATTCATTTTTATACAAGATATTCATCGGTGGTACATTCTCACTATCCAGATAAACTCCTTGCGAAGGAATGTGTGGTATACCCAAGTAAGCCAGTTGGCGTATTTCAATTAGGATTTTATGTTCAGTCAACAATGTCCTTCACGATGGTGGAAGGGTGGGGTCTCCTGTGGCCGCTGATTTCTCACAATTAATTTAAATCCTGAAGCTGATGTGACGGCTTCTATTTCTCTGATAAGTGCAGAGAGGGACATGCCGGAATCTGACAGGAAGCATAATATGTCATCCACAAAGAGGACATGTTTGTAAGTGGGGCCATCACTTATCATTCCCTGGATCATTGGTTTGGCCTTAATCCTGTAAACTAGGAGTTCGAGAACCGATGCTCTCTAGACATTTAGGGATTATGCTTAATTCTGACCCAAATTCAGCAGATTTCATCGTATTGCTTTCTGAAGTTAAGATCAATCAGGAAACTATTGCACCTGCCAGCAGAGACATGAAAGATTGTAGTCCATGTGCTTGTGACATCACGCTTGGATTATGCTAAAAGTTTATATTTGGGACTTCCAGCCTTCTTGATTCATAGACCCCAGATAATACAGAATGCAGCAACCAGGCTGATTCAATGGGTACCCCTTCGACATCATATCTACCCCCCCCCCCACCTGAAATAGCTTCATTGGCTTCTGGTGGCTAAGAGGGTTGAATTTAAAGCTCTGGCACTTGCATATAGAGCCATTAGGGGCAAGGGGCCAAGATACCTGAGAAACAGGATCAGACAGTACCAGCAGGTGAGAGCCTTGAGTTCTAATCACCTGCGTCTTCTGCGTATCCCAAGGTTTGACAAGGTCCACCGTGGCGGGAGGTCCTTCTCAGTACTGACGGCAAGCTTTTTAACACCATGCCTATCCATCTTCGTATGGCCGAGTTTGGACACTGCTTCAGAAGTGATGCAAAAATCTGTCTCTTTACTCAAGTATAGATATGAGTGTCCGAGTCTGTTCATCAGTCTTGCGTTTGAGTGCTGGGATGCCTCGGTTGAGGCAGCCGTGCACAATACAAATGTCTTTGATTGAATGCTAAACCACTGGTGGGGAGAGGACCTCCCTGCCTCATGCCTTTCCTTAAATGTAACTGTTGACCAAGTGAGGTGTGAATGCGTACCTGTGTTGTGTGATGAACTTAATTAGTGCTGTTTCATTTTTGATTTCTGGGCCCAAGGAGGACTTATCCAGAACCTTAAAAGTGTATTGCCAGTTCAATCAGTCAAAAGCCTTTATGGCATCTAGAGAGAGTAGCAACAATGGGATTTTCTGTTGGTCTGTGATTTGGCAGAGATCAAGGGCAAAGCGTATGTTATCGTGTACCTGTCTCTTCAGAATGAAACCGGATTGGGTGGGTTTAATTATGCATTGTCTACTTTTTTTCAGTTGTTTGCAGCCAATATTCATAAGTATTTTGAGTCATTATTTAATACAACAATAGGCCTATACGATGAGCATATTTCGGAATCTTTACCAGGTTTAAGGATTTAGACAGTTTCTGAGTCCACCGTCATGTCAGAAATACCCCCAGCCCCCAAATCAAGGGAGGAATTCAATAAATGTTAAAGCGGGATAGTAAGCGCTTCTTTAAATGCTTTAAAAAAGGAGGCTGGGAAGCCATACGCTACTGAGACCTGATTCTTTAAGAGAGACTTTATTGTGTCTACCACTTCTTGTAGAGTTATATTCTTGTGTGGTCGCAGGGATTACTTGAAACGGAATACTGGTAGGTAGCTATTGGATGCTCGGCTATATATATATATATATATAAACCTGACTGGGTGTGGTCTCAGGAACAGCATAACATCGCTAGGACCCCCAGGAACACCAAGAACACCTTGAAACTGGCACTGATGAAGCCGCTTGAAGGCTGAAACGCGTATGCCGAGCATTTCAGGGACAGAATCTCTTTGCGCATGGATAAATCAGTAAAGCCTTATTTTTTATTCCCCGGATTTGTGTCGCGCTGTCTACTTACTTGGAGGAGAGCATGGACTGTATGTTTTAACCAGCAAGCAGGCGCTGGGTGGCGATGCGCCCTCTCGATCTGGAGCAACGCGGTGTAGCCTGCACTTGGAGTGATTATGTTTCCGCGTAGCCCCCCCCAGCATGTCAAAACCACTCGGTGTGATTCTGGATGCGAGGGGAGAGAGGAGGCAACATTGTGTGCCTGATAAGGGGGCAAAAGGAATGGCCAGACTCCCCAGTAACCAGGGGTGGTGTTGATACCTGCAGCCAATTGTTATTGGGGTACCACATGGTGCAAGGAATGCCCTGTTACTCAATGGGCCTCCTCAACGGACTATCAAGACCAGAATGCACCTGGCTGGGGAATACAAGCAAAGCAGCTGTACATCATTAAGCGGGGGAGGGGCGAGAGACCACCTGACTGGGTGTGGTCTCAGGAACAGCATAACATCGCTAGGACCCCCAGGAACACCAAGAACACCTTGAAACTGGCACTGATGAAGCCGCTTGAAGGCTGAAAAGCGTATGCCGAGCGTTTCAGGGACAGAATCTCTTTGCGCATGGAAAAATCAGTAAAGCCTTTTTTTTTATTCCCCGGAGTTGTGTCGCGCTGTCTACTTACTTGGAGGAGAGCATGGACTGTATGTTTTAACCAGCAAGCAGGCGCTGGGTGGCGATGCGCCCTCTCGATCTGGAGCAACGCGGTGTAGCCTGCACTTGGAGTGTTTATGTTTCCGCGTAGCCCCCCCAGCATGTCAAAACCTCTCGGTGTGATTCTGGATGCGAGGGGAGAGAGGAGGCAACATTGTGTGCCTGATAAGGGGACAAAAGGAATGGCCGGACTCCCCAGTAACCAGGGGTGGTGTTGATACCTGCAGCCAATTGTTATTGGGGTACCACATGGTGCAAGGAATGCCCTGTTACTCAATGGGCCTCCTCAACGGACTATCAAGACCAGAATGCACCTGGCTGGGGAATGCAAGCAAAGCAGCTGTACATCATTAAGCGGAGGAGGGGCGAGAGACCACCTGACTGGGTGTGGTCTCAGGAACAGCATAACATCGCTAGGACCCCTAGGAACACCAAGAACACCTTGAAACTGGCACTGATGAAGCCGCTTGAAGGCTGAAATGCGTATGCCGAGCGTTTCAGGGACAGAATCTCTTTGCGCATGGAAAAATCAGTAAAGACTTTTTTTTTTATTCCCCGGAGTTGTGTCGCGCTGTCTACTTACTTGGAGGAGAGCATGGACTGTATATATATATATATATATATATATATATATATATATATATATATTCACTTAAAAAACCATAGGTTTCACACATGTTATAGTTAGCTGGACATTTCACTCGTAAAAAACCAATGAAATTCCCCCGTTATAGTTAGTGCAGGCAACTATAACTCAAGCGACTGCAATCCTCTGCTGATGACGTCAGATATTACATCACTGATGACATATGTGTCTTTATGAAAAATAAATATTTGTAATATATGTATAGCTAAAGATTAATGGAAGAAGACATGGGTAAATAAGTGTCTAAATACAGTGATGTAATATCTGACGTCATCAGCAGAGGATTGCGGTCGCGTGAGTTATAGTTGCCTGCACTAACTATAACGGGGGAATTTCATTGGTTTTTTACGAGTGAAATATCCAGCTAACTATAACATGTGTGAAACCTATGGTTTTTTAAGTGAATTTGCAAGGTTTTTTAAATGCTAATTTGTAACTATAACGTGTGTGAAACCTATGGTTTTTTCAGTGAATATATATATATCTATATATATATATATAGATATATATATATTCACTTAAAAAACCATAGGTTTCACACATATTATAGTTAGGTGGACATTTGAGATGTCATCAGTGATGTCATGAGTGATGTCACTGACCATGTCATGAGTGATGTAATATGTGACGTCATCAGCAGTGCATTGCGGGCGCGCGAGTTATAGTTAGCTGAACTAACTATAACGGGGGAATTTCAATGGTTTTGTACAAGTGAAAAGTCCAGCTAACTATAACACCCCTGAAACCTATGGTTTTTTCAGTGAATTTCTGAGGTTTTTTAAATGCTAATTCCTAACTATAACGTGCCTGAAACCTATGGTTTTTTCTGTGAATTTCAAAGGTTTTTTAAATGCTAATTTCTAACTATGCCTACAGAGATAGGACATGTGAAGAAAGAAGAAAAAATGCACAGAAAGAAACAAAAGAAGTGCAGAAAGAAGCAACAGAAGTCCTCAAATACGAAGATAAGTGCAGGAAGAAGGATAACGTGCAGAAAGAACAAAAAGAAGAGCAGAAAGAAGCCTTGTTGCAAAATCATCCTGTACCCTCAACTTTTTCAGACGGATACTGGTGGTAACTGAGTCTGACTAACCAGTCCTAGAGCCACTGCTATGTTAAAAGACACTTAGAATACAGTGAAAACACCTACATACACTAGGGAACATTATGCGTTGGGGTCCCCCTGTGATTAGCATGACCTCCTCTGTAAGCCCCTAGTATATAATAGGGCATGGGGATTAAAACTACCTCTTAAAACAGGCCACAGGGCATTTTTGCACACGTTAACTCAGGCCCCATCCCCTCCCTTCACCACTGTGTAAACACGCCCTGTGTCTGTTTTTAGTTGGGAGATTAAGTTCATTTGAATCCTGAGGGTCCCTAGGGTCCAACTAGCCCACTAGGTACCTCCAGTAAGTGCCACAGAGCTGCGTTGCAGAGAGGTGTAAAAAGTGGCACGGCCTGGACCACCTCTCTGCAATGCAGCTCAGTGGCGCTTACTGGAAGCACTTGGTGGGCTAGTTAGCCCCCAGGGGCCCTCAGTATTGAAGGGAAATTATATCCCCAATTTAAAACGTGCCATAGTGCGTGTTTGCACACGTCACCTCAGGCCCCGTCCCCTCCCTTCACCACTGTGTAAACGCGCCCTGTGGCTGTTCTAAGTTGAGAGATTAAGTCCCCTTGAATCCTAAGGGTCCCTAGGCTCAAACTAGACCACTAGGTACCTCCAGTAAGTGCCACAGAGCTGCGTTGCAGAGAGGTGTAAAAAGGGGCTTGGCCTCAGAACACCTGTCTGCAGCGCAGCTCCCTGGCGCATACTGGAGATGCCTGTTGGGGGCGCGTTTGCAGAGTGCTGCACGGAGGGGGCATGGCCTCTGGCACGATGCTAGTCTTTTATTTATTTTAATTTTTTAAGAAGGGGGGCTGTGTGGTTCCCCTTCTTATTCTAATTTATTGGCCCTGATGACCCCATCCCCCAGGGCCTGTCTCCTAATTATATTTTTTTGACCCCAATCCCCAGGGCCGGCCACTGTTTTTTATTATTTTAAAAAAATATATATTTATAGACACACCTAGGACATGCTGGACAAACCGTACGTACCTATCACCATGACGATTTGCGTGATATTCATTAAAAGGCGACTATGCATGCAATGAATCCACGTGGAATGTATTTACACCACTAGTGAAGCTCTGACATGTCTGATGCCCTACCGTGCCTAATCCCGGTAGACACCCTTGTCGTTTATTTATACAAACATGGGTAGCTATTGACGGGCACATTTAATACACATGCACACCAAGCCATTCAAAGGGGATTCGACAAAAATTCGACCAAAACTATGCAAGAAACCCCCCTCACGGTTAATAAAACACACATCCACTGCCGGATGTGTAATACTTTTTATTTTACTCTCTGGAAAGGGGACGAACATCACTTGAGAGTCACAGCGCGCTCCTGACAGAGCCCAATGCTGTGTTACACCCACCATTGCCTGCCGAGTGCCACATACCTCTGTGTTGTATTCCACTAGCTAGTGCATATGCTATGACACTCTCTAGCCCATGAGCACTGTAACACCACCCCATGAATATGTCATGCCACACTTGTCTTCGCACGGGTTATATTGCCCCATCTAACGTGCCTTCCTCGATGCCTATGTTATAACGCACAGTGCTATGCCATACATATTACAATCTGGGATCCATATCTTTGTCACAGTGCATATGCAACGTTACACTCCCCAGCACATATTTTATATTACAACTTTAGAGACTAGTTAGGTTACACAACACTGCCCTGTGCATATTACACTCCAAGGCGCATATCGCATAGCACGCGCTAGTGCCTGTGCTATCTCACGCTCTCCAATGAATCTATCATTGCGCACAATGTATTGCATATTATATTTCACGCCCGGTTCATCTTATATGACACTTTTTGGTGCATAGTTTATACCATGCACTATATCTAGTTTTCATTTTCAATCGTGCTCTCAGGACTATGTTCTATATAACACTGTGTTCACCTACCCTTTTCACAGGCATTACATTTTGCGATATGGGGTGGAGGGTCAGGGGGTGTTTCTGCTAAGTGAGCCCGGAGTCACAGTCACAAACGTCCTCTTCTTCCTGAATAAAAGTGAGATTATGCTGCATACTTGTTCATATTTTAAGTAGTTCGCACAGACACAATGTTTTAAAAACAATAAAGTTCCTAATACCCGCCTTCTCTGAACAGTTAGCTTGCTGCCCCATCCCCCTCCGCCCTATCCTCTGTTGTGTGAATCCATGGACTAGCCTCCTCCCTCCTGCCATGCATGGTCTGATGTGCTGCCACTGCCCTCAATTTAGTATGATGTACCAGTCCACTCCTCCTGCCCTCCATTGCCAAATTCTATGCCCCATCATTGACCTCCTGCTTAAACTCTGTGCTTAGCTTGCTGCCCCTATTCTCCTTCCCCCTGCCCTCCGATGTCTTTGTGCATTCCCCTGCTCCATCCTTTTTGCCCACCATGTCCCATGGACCTGCAACTCCTATCTACTCTGAGTGTTCTGTTGAGCTGCCACTCCCCTTCCCACCTGCCTAGCATTGTCAGATGACTGTAACCTGTCCCTGCCACCTCCACCCTGCCTTTCCACATGCCATGTCCCTATCCTCTTCCTCCTGTCCTACATGGTCCATTGTACTGCCACACCCTTCTGCCCTCCCTGGTCTGTTGTGCTGCAACTGCTCCTCCTGCCTGCCCCGTGTGGTCTGTTGTGAGGCCCCTTCCCCTGAACTTTCTTGTCTGTGCACAGGTCCTGACCCTCCCTTCTATCCTGCATCGTCCTTTGTGCATGCCCCTGCACCCTCCTTCTTGCCCATCATAGCCATTGTGCTGCCACTAACCCTCCCACTTGCCATGCATGGTCTTCTGTGCTGCCATGGCCCCTCCCACGTTCCCTGTGTGGTCAGTTAGCTGCCCCTGACCCCCTCCCACCTTCCCTCCATGGTCTGTGTGTATGCCATCACAGTCTCACTGTAGCTCTTCATGGTGTGTCTTGCTTCTAGTGCCCATCCTGCCTGATCTTCATGGCTATCTTGCTGCTCCTGCCCTGCCCTGCCCCCTTGCCCCCAGCCCTCTGTTTACATGTGCAGACCCCTACTCCCTCCCTCCTGGCTTGTCTGTTCCATTGTAATGCCCCTGATCCGTTCCTCCTGCCCTTTATGGTCTGTTATGCTGCAGCTTTCTCTCCTGTCTGTCCATTATGGTCAGCTAGCTACCATTGCCTCTTGCCCCTCTGTTCTCTGTTGTCCATGTGCATGGTCCTGTCCCCTCCCTCTTGCTTTCTATGGATTGTTGTGCTGCACTCCCGTCCTGCATGCCCTGTGTGGTGTATTGTGCTGCTGCAAACCCTGATGCCTGCCCTGCAGGGTCAGTTTGGTGCACCTCTCCATGTCCCTCCTGTCCTCTGTTATCCAAGTCCATGTCCCTATCCCATTTCCTTCCATGATCCAATGTACCATACTTGCAAACATTTTAAACTTGGTAAGAGGGAGATTTTGAAAAAAAACTGGGGTATTGATTTTCCCCTTTGAGTTACATTGAAAAAGAGGAGATTGTAGACAGGAGACAGATCAAATAAAGCCCATTTGAGCTTAAAAACATTGGACGTTTCCTGGCTGAATCGGGTCTGTTGGCATGTATGGTTGTACTACCATTGCCTCTTCCTTCTGCCCACAATGGTCTATTACATTGCCACAGCCTCTCTTGCAAGTCCTGTATTGTTGGTTTGTTGCCCCTGCCCCCCTTTCCACTGCCCTCCATAGTCTGTTGTGCTTCCACGGCCCTTCCTGCCTGCTCAGTGTGGTTAAATTGTTGCCTTTGTACCCTCCTACCTGCCTTCAATTTTCAGAGTCCGTGCCCCTGGCCTCTGCCTCTCAACAGTATCCTAATGAACAACTAGATTGCTAACATTCTATATTTATTACAAAAGTGTGGAACGCCTGACATCATCTTGATGTAATCAAAACTGTAATACCTAGAGCGTTTCCTTTAGAAATTACATATATGAGAGGGTCTTATTGGCATCAAAATTATGGTTAGTGCTCTAAAAGACTAAAATAAGGACATATTTTCTGAGTTTTCAAATAGCGACAAAGCACTTTTAAATTATTTGTTATCTTTATGTTTTTTTTATCCAGTTGACCACTTGATTAAATGTTGCACTTAGGGGAGAGGATGTGGTGTTACTTCCAGAACTGCAGACTTTGCAACTGGGGAACCAGGTTGAAGTTTCTGCTTCAGCTCGACATTCTGTGATTCTGGTCAAATCACTTAGTCTCCCCATGTCTACAACCAAAATGAATTTGTTCTTGTGTGATGTAACCAATGCTCATGTAAAGCACTCCAATACCTGACAAGTCTGCACTATATAACACTGCAAACACACAAAATAATAAGTGTTTTGCACACTTCTGTCATTGGGCTATATTTGGGCTACATCTGGGTGATTTTGGGCTACATTTGGGCTCTTTTGTCTCCGGTGGCCATCTTGGGAGATTTATTTGTTATGAAGTTTCCTAATTTCCTCATGTACTGCAGTATCCTCAGTAGGAAATGCTTTCAGTTTTTTACTTTGATTCCATCATGAAGGTATTCAGATTTGTCACACATTTGCCATAAATTCTGAATGTTAGCACTCTAGTTGCTCATTAGATCACTGTAGTAAAACTACTGTTCACCATGGCAGTCTGCTCCTGGTATTAAAAGTGCATGTTTCAGTCTGCATGTCAGAATTTTTTAATGAAATAGAAGAGGATTTGAGAAGTCACTCAAAATGTGCCCTCGTTTTCTTTCTTCAGCATTAATCATAATTTCTATGGCAAAATGAACCCCCTCATTTTGTTCCTTTTTAAATTAAATGTTTTAAGTGTTACCAGTTTATTCCAATCAAGATGGCTTCAGGTGTGCCATACTTTTGTCATAATGAAGACAGTAAGCGCTCTAGTTGTTTTTAAGAACATTCTGGGACATTCTGTCATTGGGCTATACTTGGGCTACATCTGGGTGATATTTGGGCTACATTTGGGCTCTTTTGTCTCTGGTGGCCATCTTGGGAGAGTTATTTGTTATGAAGTTTCCTAATTTCCTCATTTACTGCAGTCTCCTCAGTAGGAAATACTTTCAGTTTTTTACTTTGATTCCATCAAGAAGGCATTCACATGTGTCACACATTTGCCATAAATTCAGAATGTTAGCACTCTTTTGGCTCATTAGATCACTGTAGTAAAGCTACCTGTTGTATCCTTGTTTCAATGTGGTTCATGCTCTGCCAGTGAGATTCTCTCAGAATGATGTAATATGGAATGTTGGGAGTGAGAGGCTACAGTTGGAGAAGGGCTGAGCAGCATGCTGGCTGCTCCTGGTGGGGCTGAACTACTGGACATGTAACTTATACAATAAATACTCTTGAAATACTACAACCAGCCTGGAGTCAGTTACTACAATTTTATGGCGACGATTTAAAAGAACCTACTTCTGCTACCTCTGTAACCTTCTTCTTCAAGTCCAGAGTCCCTACTATCAAGCTCAAGCAACTACAAGCAACTCAAGTAACCACATCTGCGAATGTTCAACTAACTGGCACATCATAGCCCCACCAGTGACCCCTACAACGGTCGCCCTCTACGCTACAGTGCCAGTTCCTGTTTCTACTCCAGCTCAAGTCTCTGGTTGCTGTCAAGGGGGGTAAGCCTCTGCTGTGCCCTCATGAGAGGGTAAGCCAAACGTCTTTATCAAGCGCTGTTCCCTTTTGTTGTGCCCTGAAGACTGGGTAAGCCTGTGCTGTGCCCTAAGCTTGACAATTTACTTCGTCCTGTTCTGTGCTGTGCCCTCAGAGGATAAGCCTACCTACGTCTACAGCTTTCTGAATTACATCATAAACATTCTTTTTTGGGAGTTTCCGCAGCTTAATATTTCTTTGGATCTGTGACATGTTATTAGCGCTGCATTTGCGTTATTTCCGCATTAACCAGCATCTTCATTTTGGAGTTGGCATCAGTGAATGACAAGCTGCAGTGTATGGCATTTTGAGTAAACTCGCACCCTTCGTGAACACTGGGGTTTCTGTAAGCCTGGAGGCATTCCGAATTACATGTGCTGGGCTATATTGTGCTGAATTGGAGGTGCGACGTTTCTCTGACTGGTTGCGGCTGGTTTTCAGTGTCATCTTAAGGTCCCCTGCCTGCTGCTGAAGAATGGCGTGATATTTTTGCCTTGGTAAGGTATTATTTTATTTAAAGGCATGTTTGTTTTTCAATGCCTGTAAAACTTGGCAGTTGCGCACTATTTTGAATTTAAAATTGTGTGCTCGCGCACCTTACCTCATCTATGGTGTCGCGCTCTTCAGCTCACGAGCCTCTTCTGACGTTTTCCGAGGTTCCCATCGACGTTTGGTGGCAAAGGCGTGCCGCGAACCACCCTGCACGACGTGGGATAGCGTGAGGCCATTTTGGACTTGGAGGATTCAACCATACAAGCTGTTTGTTTGGGAATGTGAAATATTCCTCCTCGGTAATTCTTGCCAACCACGTTTGTCAGTTGGGGTGTGCTAATAAAGTCAATTCAAGCTTTATTTTGTCAGCGGAGGGAGCAACAATTACAACATACTCTGTTCAACATTATTTCTGCTCGTGGAGTCCGTGACGTTTTCCGAGGTGAAGATGGAAGTTGAGCTGACAGAGTATTTATGTTATTTCAGCGTTTCATGATACTTCAGCAAGAAGGTAATGAGCAAAACTTGCTTTGAAGATTTTACGGAACCAAGTGACATTCAATCTACAACAGTGACTTGTTTCATTTGTGTGGTGGCATTTCTGTACTCTAGTGCAGCGTTGTGATGTTTAACAGTGTGGAATCTTGTAGTTGGCATTTGATTTTTCACTGTTCTGTGTTACGCTGCCATTTTGTGACATTTTGTCACATTGTTAATTTGAGGCTTCATGGGCAATATTTTACCTTGGAGTTTTGGTGTGCGATCTGGAAGCTCAAATTGAGTTCTGTTCAATGTTCTTTATTCGTACAATGTATGTCACTGCTCATTAATCGCTTAATTGCGTGAGGAGTCAATCTTTAGAACCAGTAGGTTTTTAAATTTGCACACAGTGCACAATCGTATACTATCTATGTACCTCTCCGCGAGGTGTGTTTTGGGGTCTTGTCCCACTTTTATGTGCACATCAGTTTATCTCTAATTGAGGTATGTCGCACGGACGTGTTTCCCGTGTTTAATGCACAAATTCTTGACCTCTCCGGAGGTGTGTTTTGGAGTCTTTACCCATTATCTAGTGCATAATGATTTTTTGTACCTCCACACGAGGTGCGTCCGTAGGTGGACATCACATTATGTGTCTATTGCCTTCATGGCAGTGCACATTTGCCTTTCTTAGTTTTCTAAGGTTGGTCAGTTTTTTTTTATGTTCAAAGGTGCACATGTTCTTACCTCCACATGAGGATGCCCATGCACATGTAAATGTCTTTGCCCTCAGTGGGTGTGTGGTTTAGTCGCCACAGTGCATGAGACACGTTACTCTGGGCGTTTCTATTGTTCTAGTTTTAGTTTTTACGCTCTAGCCCAGTTGTATTCGATTTATTATTGTTGAGGTGCTCATGTTTTCTGTGACCGCATCTACTGGAACTGGATTTCAACTTCAGCTCAAGTCACTGCATGAAAGGTAATTTAATGACCTTGTTTGTATTTCTTGTGTGCCGTGAAGTGTTCCTATCTAACCTACAGTCTTCAACTGCACAACTGGAAAAGTTACATACGAGCTTTTGTTTCACGGTCACTGTGCTTGGTGTGCGCCACGTGGGTGCGATTGTGGCAGCTTGGGGCCTTCAACCTGTTTCAACCTGCTGCCTCCCCACACTGGGATCGAGATCCCCATTCACTTGTACCGGCTCAGAAGTAAGGAGAGATGAAATATCGCTCGTGAGGAGACACGGAACGTCTCTTCTACCTCCAAGGTGTGTTTTAAGATCGGCAGCAATTTGAAAGGTTTGAGACAATTTTTGTTGTTTAATATTGGGGTCGTTTGAGCAACCCTGCATTTTCAACCGCTAGGTTTTCTTTTGAAATGTTAGCGCGAGCCTCTTTCAGGACGCTCTCTCCTACTTGTTCTCTGCAGTCCTGCTATGTTCGTCATGGTTCCTCTATGACGCGTGCTCTTCCTCTGTCAAAGATGTGTTGGGGAGCACTGGCATGCCGTGAGCCATCCGGCTCGGCATCAGGGACATGCCTCCATCTTGCGTTTGAAGTCAGCACTTACACTTTAGAGCCATGTTTCTTTTTGTATGATCTTCGTGCTTCAGGACATCTGTGCAACGGATTATTTTATTGCTCTGCAGGTACTGTTTCTTCTTGATGAACCTCTTGTAATATTCCTGCATCCGACTGTGAGTCACATGACTTTACCATTTCTATGGTTTGACTTACCCAATGACCTGTGGAGGATAGAAGAAATTATCTTTGAATGCGACCACTTTCTCTTCCTGGTGACATGATTTCTCATCCATTGTTACAGTGTGGGTGAAATGATTTGTTTACCTTTGTTCTGTTACACAAGCAGTGGATGTGCATCTCAGGTGAGAAGTCGCTCACCGGCGTGGACATTTGTTATATAAATTCCTATAGCTACCGTTTTCTATACCTTGTCTATTAACAGAGCTTGTTTACTAATGGTTTTTTTTGTTTCAGAGGAATTTCACGTCCACAGCATACATTTCGCAACTTCCTCAGTATGGGTTGCCTTGCCTAGAGAATATACACTGTTTTAGTGTTTTTATGCATGCTCAACTACAGAACCATTTAGATTATGTTACTTTAATTTGTGCAGTGTTATTGCGCATAATTGACTATTGCATCACATTTTTTAGTAATGCCACACTTTATATTTTCTTTTGCAAGGAGTTTTCTAGTTTTTCTTCTAGTGGCATTCACGTGTATTCTCTTCCCTAAAGCATAGGCGAAGGATAGGTTGTTAGCTCCATCCATGCACAGTGCATTTCTTGACCCTTGGAGTTTGATTGCACACAGTCATTCTATCTCTAGTCTTGAGTCAGTTTTCGTTTTCAGGTTCTACATTCTCGTATACCACTACCCCACACGGGGTGTACGGTGTGGGTTTTGTTCCCATTACTACACTCTTCAAAAATACATTTACCCCACGTATGGTGTAAAGCATGGGTCTACCCCATCTCTACAGTGCACGTCAACAGACCTCCACACAAGGTCAAAGTTTCTTGTTTTGTTGCCCATTATAGGGTGTGTTTTATGGATTCTACGGCCATTGTTTCAGTGCACAATGTTTTACCTTAAAGTATACAAGGTGGGTTGCGTGGACTGTAGTCCCGCTCCTACAATGTACAGCTCTTGACCTCTCTGTGAGGTGTATCTGTTGGGTCTTCTCCCATCGTTATATGCATAACACATGACCTCCATTCGAGGTGCGTCTTTTTATGGATTTTCATACGCTTACCTTATCTTCACTTTTTAGTGCATGTTTTTACTTTACGTAAGGTGTCTAGTGTGGGTTATTGTCCCACTACTCAGTGCACAGCATTTGACCTTTCTCTTACTTTCGTTACATAGTGCACATTTTACAGTGTGGGTGTTTCTTTATTGCAACAGTGCACAATGTCTTACTTCCTCTCGAGTTTATCCCTGCACAAGCGAGTTGTTACCCTTATTGGGTGTATGGTTTGGGTCCCAACCTCATTTCCATAGTGCATGGTCTACGTTACACTGGGTGTTTGCTTTTCCAGGTTTCTTGTTTTTTGTCAACATTATATTGGAAGGAAGGATGGGTAGTGGATTATGTTTATCTCTATCCTCAGTTTCCCTTGTTGCCTTTCCTCATGCTTTTTCTGTTGTCTTCTGGTCTCTTTTAGCCTTTTCCCTTTTTCTTGTTTTTCTTTGTTCTTCTGTATTTGTGGGTATTCCTTCTTCTTCATCATTTTTTGGGTTTGTTTTTTGTTTTCCTTTTGGAAGAAAGGAGGATATGTTGTATCCTTGTTTCAATGTGGTTCATGCTCTGCCAGTGAGATTCTCTCAGAATGATGTAATATGGAATGTTGGGAGTGAGAGGCTACAGTTGGAGAAGGGCTGAGCAGCATGCTGGCTGCTCCTGGTGGGGCTGAACTACTGGACATGTAACTTATACAATAAATACTCTTGAAATACTACAACCAGCCTGGAGTCAGTTACTACACTACCGCTCACCAGGGAAAACTGCTGCTGGTATTGAAAGTGCATGTTTCAGTCTGCATGTCAGAATTTTTTAATGAAATAGAAGAGGATTTGAGAAGTCACTCAAAATGTGCCCTAATTTTTTTTTCTGCAGCACTAATCATACTTTTTATGGAAAAATGAACCCCCTCATTTTGTTCCTTTTTAAATTAAATGTTTTAAGAGTTACCACTTTAATCCAAACAAGATGGCTTCAGGTGTGCCATACGTTTATCATAAGTAGGACTGTTAGCGCTCTAGTAGTTCTTTGGAACACTCTGGGAAGCTGCAGTAGAACACAAAGGAATCAACTGACAGTCTCTGCCCATGTTGGATGTACATGTTTTACTGAGAATGTCAGACTTCATTCTCACATGACTGAGAAAGATAATGTAAATTTACAGAAAATAAGCTCTCAGTTTAGCTTATAGATCACCTTCCAAACCTCTGTGGTAAAAGCGTGAGAAAATATTTTTCTCTCAATCATGATATCCCAGCAGAAGGATTTTTCACATGGTGAAATCACCTTAGAACATACCACAATTCCTAAAATGAGTATGGTACCATTAACAAATGATTTATAATGTAACTAAAGTCTTAAAACCTTCTATTAACTGCAATGCTTTTTAATGAGGTGCTATCATGTATATTGGTCCCAAGATGGCTGCCAACACTTCTTGGATGAAGTGCTGACAGCCAATCAGATCTCAGGATGAGATGTGTGGTTAGGCTCCGCCCACATATATATATGCTTTTAAATGCTATTTTCTCAGGAAATACTGAACAGATTTACACCAGACCTGCAAAAGGCACTTCCTTGACCTTATGGCTACCTCTCTGCCAAATTTCAAGTAATTCTGTTCAGCCGTTCGGGCTGTAGCTGTGTCTAAAGGTCCTATGGAAAAATGCATGGGGAAAACGTGTTTTGGGACCCCCCTTTTTTCTCAGCCCCTGCTTGACGAATCACCCCGAGACTTTCAGGGTAGGAGCTGAACGGAGCGCCCCATTAGTTTTGAAAATTTCGCGAGGATTCGTCAACCGGCGCCAAAGTTATTCAAAATAGAATTTTGAGATTTCCTATAGAAACTAGGTTGTAACTATAACTATCTACTGGCGACCGCCAGTAGATAATATATATATATATATATATATATATATATATGTGTGTGTGTGTGTGTGTGTGTGTGTTTTATGGTTTAATAAAGTAATAATAGTGGGTTGCAATCTTTATTTTTCCGGGGGGAACTCAAGTACATGGCTGGTGGGATTAATACAGAAGTTAGAGGAGATTAGGTATTGTTAGGATGCATAAGTATAACATTCAGCAGAGAAAGGAGAGAATGTGATCTTGTAAATGAATTGTGGGAAATTATCTGAAATAGATAATAGTCAAAGGTGCATGTGTCAGTGTAGGTTGTGCTCAGAAAGAGGAGGCATGCAGAGGATGGAAGGGAAGGAGAGGGACATTTGAAAGCGAGAAGTAAAAAGGAAGAGACAATCAGCAGCTTTAATTAAAGGACAGTTTTTTTAATGCTGGATTTAAGGAATGTAGTGAATATTTTTAGGACAGCATGCAGTTTGAGAATGCAAGAATGTAGAAACATGTTTTACTTGTGAAGATTGTGCTATATTGGAAATTTTAATAGGTACTTAAACAGGTAAACCAAATCTCCGTTGCTAGAGTACTGCTAGACCACCGATCCAGCCAGGTCAGTTGATCAGCTCGAAGTTTGAAAGAGAAAAATAATGGCTGGACGCATGACTTCAGAAAATACATGGGAAATAATGTACACGTTGAAAAAGAGATTCTGGCTTTCATCCTCAGGTTTGACTCAAAGTATTAATTATACAGAAGAGTGGGATACATTTACATGCCTCTGGTTTGCGCTGGCACAAGATGGAAGATGAGTACAGCATCTCAGACAGTGGAAGTATATTGCCTGCATTCCAGTGGCTGGAGGGCAGGGGATGCAAACACTGGTGTGGGTTGGTGAGGGGATGGTGAAAGGGCTCCCATTACAAATTAAATGAACTTCTTTGTTAGCAAATGGTTGCTGATTAGACTTCCTAAAGCAATGCCCTTTTTAGGTTTCGCCTAAACAGTGTATGCTCTGTGCTTGTGAAATCTTTTGTATTTAATATATCTTAAAAGGGGGCTTTTATCAGTTCTCATGGCCAAATTACTGTGTTCATTCGCTTTTGCGTGGAACTTTCTTTGTTAACTTCCCCTGGCTGCACACATTTATGGTACTTTTACAAAAGCTGTTCACACTGTTTAAGCCCCATTCATTGTCAAGATAAGATCTCTTCTCACTGAAAAGGCAGACAGCTTCTAACAGTATGCTGGAATGCTTGCTTTTTATTACTTAGTTATGTAAAGCAAATGCTTTAGCCTTAGAATGTTTGTGGCATTCCCTATTCATGCCTCAATACTTTTCTTTGCTCTTTGTAGTCATTATCGGATTGATATTTTCAACTTAATCTATTTGGTCATTATGATCAAATTCTAAATGTTGCAATAAACACTGCACGTTAAAAATAAAGTTAATATACAAAAGCTATGCTATATTTTACTACTAAACAGGCAGCCACCAGTGCAGATAGCTTGCAGACAACAGGGTCATGATTTGTTTAGTGCAGCAGGTGCAGTAGCACTGAGTCCAAAAGTTGTCAGAAATCCTCTAAACACATAGTATTGCTGTATTTGGCTACTAAACAGGCAGTGACAATTGCAGTTACTTTGCAGTTAAAGAAGACTTGATTTTAATGGTGCAGTAGGTGCAGTGGCACCGGGGCCAAAAGCTTTAGGGACCCCACTAAACACCTAAAATTGCTATATATTTTACTAAACAGGCAGTCAGAAGTGCAGTTACCTTGCAGACAACAGAGTCATGATTTGAATGGTGCAGCAGGTGCAGTAGCACCGGGCCAAAGAGTTGTCAGAACTCCTCTAAACACCGAATATTGCTATATTTGACTACTATGCAGGCAGTCACAATTGCAGTTACCTTACAGTTAAAAGGGGCTTGATTTAAATTGTGCAGCAGGTGCAGTGGCACTGGGGCCAAAAGTTGTCATAACCCCACTAAGCACCAAATATTGCTATATCTTACTACTAAACAGGCAGTCACAAGTGCACTTATCTAGCAAGCACAAGGGTCATGATTTCAATAGTGCAGCAGGTGCAGTGGCACCGGGACCAGAAGCTCCAGGCACCCCATTAAACACATATTATTGCTATTTAAACAGGCAGTCACAAGTGCAGTTATCTTTCAGGCACTAGGGTCATGATTTGAATGGTGCAGCAGATGCAGTGGCACCGGGCAAAAAAGTTGTCAGAACTCCTTTAAATGCTTCTTTTTAAGTTGTATAATCTCGCCCTTCAGGGCCTGTTAAAGAGTTCTTCTATTTCTACAGAAGAATTTAGTGAAGTAGGCAATAAACTCTCCACGTATGACCATCTTGGCCACGTCCCATCGGGTCACAAGTGAGGTGTCAAACTCATCATTCTCTCAGAAACAATTATTGAGTGCCTCCTTGATGGCACCTTGCACAAGCGTATCTCTAAACGCTATCTCATTCATGCGTCATTGTTTGTTTGTGTGGCTCTGGTAGTGCCTAGCTGTCGATTAGACCATAACTGGGGAATGATCGGACTAGATCTGAGTTTCTATACGTCTCTCTGAAATATGTGAGATCGGGTGTCTCTGGGTACAAAACATATCGGATCTCATGGAGGTTTTGTGTATGTTGGAGTAGAAAGTGTATTCTCTCTCCATCCAATGTAATTCTCTCCAAATGTCAAATAGACCCAAATCTCTAAAGCCCTCACTATTAGCATGTGGCCATCAGCATCTATATGTTACCCCTGTCTGGAAGCATACCGCCTTCTCAAATAATACTGTAACCCCTTCAGCTCTCTGTTTAGCTGGAGACTAATACTGAAGGGGAACAATCTAGAGTGTAATCAGTGAACATCCTAAAGAAGGAGATGAGTCTCCTGCAAGAAAATCAATGCAAACTATTTCTAATGGAGCCACTCCAATAGGGCTTTGCATTTTAGTTGTGTGTCCAGCACCGCTGTGTTCAAAGTTCTGATGTGAAGCTCAGACATATATGAGCATTGGTGGATCCATAAAACACCTCCCTGAGGGAGAGAGTGAACCTCCCCCAATGAGATCGGCAATTGTAGACCTATGTCATGAGTCACCTAGAATGGGTATGGATTGATATATAGTTGGTCTGCTACCTTAAAAGAGGTGTAGGGAAAAAGAAGAAAAACAGCTAAGGAAAGGAAAAACAAAAATAAACAAACATAAATAAGTTTTTGCAAGAACATATCTTGGGTGGGCATCTGCCCCCCTGGGACAGTTGGGTAGTATCTGGATGACTTTCTGAGACCCTGCATTATAAGAAGCATTGCAAACTGTAAAGGCTGCCACTACAAACTGAGCACTGGCAGGAGGAGTCCTTCAATCCTATAATTACAAAAGACATTTCCCACTCTTATACCCTCCTGTGCCCAAGTCGAAACTCCTTGCCAGGACAATCCAGGGTGTTTCCAGTATTGGATCAATAGTATAGTTAATTCACAAACTTAGTAGCAATGCTCACCCAGCCACAAGAGAATACGGCAGGCAGCCTGAAGTGTGCAGACCCTTTGGCTTTGATGCTCCTCAGCAGCCAAGTCTTTTAGATTGTGAATGTGTTGTGCTATACGTTCTTGTTTTGGAGTCCTTTGGATACACCATGTGGGTTTCTTCTCTTTACTCAGAGTTTCAACCTTGGCTGGGACAGACCCAGAGATCCTGCCTAATGTGAGGATTGATTCTGCTTCTTTCAATGTGGTGGCAGAATATTGTTTTTCCTAATTAGTGTGAAAAATTCAGAAGGAAAAACCCCAGCGTTAGGAAATCTTACTGGCTCTAAGGTAGTCAGTCACTGGTTTGAACTCTCTTCTCTTGGCCAGAGTGTATGAGTATATATCCTGGAATACGGAGATGCCATCTCCATCAAATTGTAGTTTCCCCATTTTACGGGAGGTAGCCAGGATAGCCTTCATTTGTCTATAATATGGTAGTCTGATCAGGACATCTGGTGGCAGGTTCCTCCACCTTTGAAAGTCTGAGAAAACCTTATGCATCGGATAAAGAACTAGGTCTGTGTCCGCCGTTGAGCCCAATATGGATGAGGGTGTGAATGTGTGAATCGAGCATCAGGGACGGACTATTTGATACCTCTCATCCAAAGGTTACAGCGATAAGAGTGATTCTCACATCATCTATGTTCCATATCATGGCTTGTTGGTTCTTGTTAGAAATTAGGTTTCTGGTTGGCATAGGTATGCACCCTGTCCAAGCAGGAACTACAATCCTGGTCAGGGTAAGTGTAGTACATAAAAAATGTTTACTTGTGCTCACCCTCTGGTATCTTGGCACAGAGCAGTCAGGCTAAACTAAAGAGGCAATGTGTAAAGTATGTGTGCACACACTCAGTAACACAGTGAAAACACCACAAAAGTACTCCACACCAGATTAGAAAAATAGCCAATATTTATCCAAGTAAAACAAGATCAAAACAAAACAATGCAACATACACAAGTCAAGAAATGAATTTTGCAAAACTAAATCAAAATGCAGTGCTTAGAAGTCAAAAGCTCCAACTGGGTCAATCTGGTCGCGCTTGACTGGGGCAAATCCAAAAGTTCCGCCTCACCATTATGGACCGCTGGCTGGATACAGGAGGCGCACAGACCCACTGACAGTACCTTGGGTATGTTGAGGCTTGGGGACGATGTGTTGAAATATGGAGGTGAGGCTTCGCTGTTGTGGGCGGTGTGTCGGTTCCAAAGTCTGGTAAACTCGTTGATGCAGCATTGTGTCAAGATCGCTGTCTGTCGGTTTCGAGGTGTTGATGTCAAACCGCTGGGCTGAAGGCGATGCGTTGGTTGGAGGATGCATAGGGCCTGGGATGCATCAGAGTTGGGGACAGGGCATCGCAGACATCAGCAATGCGTTGTCCAAGACTCACACAGCAGCGGTGATTCGGAGGCGCTGCATCGGAAACGTTAGGGCTGCGTTGTAAGTCGGCATGGTTGCATCACGCACTCGGTGAGCGGTGTCCACAGCTTTAGTGCAGCCAGCTTCAATGCGTCAATTTCACAGGGAATGCAGAACGAGGTTCTGAACAAAGCTTCTGTTTTGATGCATTGGTTTCTTGGGTTGCAGCACCAAACACTCACTTCCAAGGGCCCAGGACTGGATTTGGCAGCACTTGGCAGAGTGGAACACCCAGCAGAGGAGCCCAGGTGCTGGTAACATGATGCAGGTGAAGTCTTTGATTTCCCTGAGACTTCAGAAGCAATGAGGCAAGTCCAAACAAGCTCTTGGAGAACCTTTAACAATGCAGGATGTAGAGAGTAAAGTCGAGGCCTCTCAAGAGGCAAGAAGCAGTAGGCAGCAGGCCAACACAGCAAGTGTCAGTCCATTCTGGCAGCACAACAGCTGTTCTTCCTGGCAGAATGTCCTCAGTCCAGAAGTGTTCTGAGTATATGGTATCAGAGGTCCAGTACTGATACCCATTTTAAGCTTTGAAGTAGGGAGACTTCAAAGAAAGGTCTTTGGAGTGCACAAGATCATGCCCTTCCTGGTTCTGCTTCCAGACACACTAAAGAGGGGTATGGAGCTCTATGTGTGGGGACAGGAACATCACTATTCAGGTGCAAGTGTCAGCTCCTCCCTCTCACTCTAGCTCAGGCAGATTCATCAGCCTGGTGATGGGCCATCAGGATATGCAGGGCACACCTCGGCTCCCTTTGTGTGTGACTGCCTAGAGGGAATGCACAAAGCCCAGCTTTCACCCAACTCAGGAGTGTATTCTACGGACAGGCAGGTGCACAGAATGGCAAAAAGTAAGACAATACCAACTTTCTAAAAGTAGCATTTTCAGACCTGCAATTAAAAAACTAACTTCACTAAAATATATGTTTTAAAATTGTGAGTTCTGAGATACCTATCATACTCTTCCCATCTTTTCCCAATTGGAAGTTACACTTGTAAAGTGTTACAAAGTAGTTCCACTGCTAACCTATGGGAGAGATAGGACTTGTTGTAGGGAAAAAATGAAATTAGCAGTTTTCATCTACCAGGGCATGTAAAACTCATACCTTTTAAATACACTGCACCCTGCCCATGGGGCTGCCTAGAGCCTAAATTAGGGGTGACTTATATTTAATAATAGGGAAGGTTTGGGCCTGGCAAGTAGGTGAACTTGCCAGGCAGGAATGACAGTTTAAAACTGCGCAGACAGGCTCTGTAGTTGCAGGCCTGAGACAGGTTTGAAGAGCTACTCATGTGGGTGGCGCAATCAGTGCTGCAGGCCCACAAGTAGCATTTGATTTACAGGCCCTGGGCACATGTAGTGCACTGTACCAGAGACATATTAGTCCTAAAACCAGCAAAAACAGGCGGTCAGAAGGCAAAAAGTCTAGGGAAACCACACCAAAAGATGCCAGGTCTAACAGTTCCACTAGAGTAGGGCCAGCTTCTCAAAAAGTGGGTCCTGCTCATGGTTGAGCTCCAAAACTGCACCCTCCAGGAGTTCCACCCAGGTTTTCAATTTTTGAACAAGATGGTCCAGTTCACTGATTGTTTTGTTAATATCTCGGCCCAGTAATGAGAGTTCCTCTTTCTAAACCGTTGCATCAAATTGCGGAAATCGGCCGTAGGGACTGGTGCTGACATTTTTTTTCTCTTGTGATTCACTTTCTGTGCGGTTTTCCATGAGTTTGGCATTGCCCTGTTATTGGTTAAAGAATGTTTCCTTGATATTGGCTTCTTCAATCAATTTTTGTTTGGTCACGGCTATAATGGCAAAAACTCAACCTGGGTTGGAGGGACATGGATGGAGTAAGCCACGATTACTAAAGGCTCATGAGCCTTAGACAATCAAACTGGTTAGTGTAATGAGAAATCAGATCATATTGGTCCATTCAGAGCCCAGGGAAACATATTCTTGGTGGGGTGGGTAGATAGGCAATTGAGGAGTCCCTGACTGTTTCCCCCATGCCAACCAGTGTGTCAATGTGCCAAGGGTTTTCGAAGTCCCAAACTTCATATGGCATGGATTTGAAAGCAATATAAAGGGCCGTGACTATTTAGAGAGTCATAGGGGTCATAGATGTTGATTCACCAAAATAACAGGGGTAGCGGAAGTGACATCACATGCCCTTTGTCTGCAATGACATCACAGGAAGTGACATCATATGACCCTTCTTGACTGCCCCTTCATAACCTCTATCACCTGCCTCCCACTTCTGTCCTGCTCCCCCATCTGTCTTCTCCCCCTGCCTCTGTCTCTACATCATCCCTCTACTTCTCCCCCATCTTCCCATCTCGCAGCAGTTGCTGTTTCTTTCTCACCTATTTCTCACTTCTTTCCCATCTATCTTATTTGTCTCATACATCCCCTCTTTCTCTGAGTTATCTCTCACACCTGTCTGCCTCTTTATGACCTCTCATTTCTCCCTTCTCTAGCTCTTTGAATTGTCTCTTTATGATCTGGCCCACCATCTTATTCTTTGCTGTCTCTCTCATTCATCCGTCTCATCACTTCTTTTTTGTACCTGTCTCGCCCTCTCTTTCTTTCACTTCTATTTTCTCTTAATCATTTGTTGTTATAGTCTATGTCTTTCCTTCACCTTTCTCAATCTCCCTTTCAGGTGTTGATGTCTATTGCTATCACAACTGGTCTTCTCTTTGTCTGTCAGCTGTCTCTTTACTATCTATCTTGCACATACAAACACACACAGATACCTGTCTTCATCTTTCTGTCACTGATCTGCCATTCTGCAGTGTCCTCCTCCTGTCTTCTTTCTGCTCCCCCTGGTCATCTTCCCCTACTCACTCTCTCTCATCCTGTCTCTCACTTTCTTCTTTCATCTTTCTCATAAGCTGTTTTTTTCTCTCCCCACACATGCTCCAGACAGCCAAACAGAGGGAGATCCATTTTTACATCGGCCCTCTCCACTAGGAAAATCTGCCATGAGATTATTTTTCATGCCTTCCTGAACTGCAAAGTTAGCTAAGGTGCACCTCACAGTAGCACGCCCAGTACACGAATGATGGCGCCATTGTCAAGTTTCATATGGACAAATGGTATTTCACAGTAGCTGAATGTTCCACTTCTGAAAACATTTACTCTGATAAACAGCCTATCTAAATAACTGCTGGCTACTCAAAGAAAACAAGACTCACAAGAACCTCCTGTTTAATTTGTGTTGCGGTTACTGCCTTTAGGACATCTGATGCCAGAGGTTGCAAAGGCACTGCCATGGGCAGCAGGGGTCAAGTCAGTGGTCGCAGCTGCGAACCCTTGCAATCTCTAAATGATGGGGGTCTGAGCGACTGGGTATTGTCCGGAGGCCGCGTTCAGCTGATTCCTCATGTTGCGACCTAGATCTTCTGCCCATACCGCGCCAACTGGCATGGACTCCTTCACTATCAGCCCACATACTCACTTTGCTTTTTAATAGTGGGGAGGAAGCTATTTCCAACGAGGCCTCTCTCTAAGACTGGGGCCACTACAGTGAATCAGAACTGCCTCCAGAACCACGTGTCACAAGCTATCTCCTTGTCCCGGCAGCCATCTTCTGTCCTAGTACCACAGCTGCACTGTTCTCTGCTGATCCCACGTGAACTCCCAGAGTTACGTTCTTTCAAACCACACCAAATCAGAGGCCGCTCCGAGCTAGAGATTCATATGTATATATTCCTGACCAGGCCTATGAACCATCTTTTTCAGCATTTGGCTGGGCTTAGAAGGAGAACATGTCAGTGGGTCCTCATCCTGGCCACGCAGCCCGGCGGGTACCATTTTGGTGCTGGCTCAACTCCAGGACCAGTATTATCCGGCTTGAAAATACCCCCCTAGAGGAATGAGGGCAGTAACGTGCCTCTCTGAACTTTGTCCAGTGGCATGGACATTGACTGGGTCGGACTCACCATTCATTCACTGGCATTTTACTCTTGGGATGTAATCAGACCTGAATGACCTGCCATGACCCAACCATGAAAGCCTCTATGACTCCATTCTGGTTTTATTTCATAATATCATAGTCAGAAATATTGCCTGACATACATATTGTGCCCAAAATATGTTTCGCGAAAATATCTTCAAATTGGGAATTGATTTTCTGTTATTAGCTTCAAGGATGCGATATTTTGCTAAACGATGTTTAGAATATTATATTTATAGGATTCCACCCATGCCCTAGACCCTCACCCCCTGTGGTCCAGTCAACCCAAAATGGAGGCTTTTATAACCATTTCTCTTGAACCTTAGATCTATGTCATGAGCACCAGGGTCCTTATTTATGAGGTTTTGGCACACGGCAGTGCCGCCAGGAACCTTGCTGCACTGCCCTGCGTCAAATGAAAAGGGCAGGAATGGGCCCTATCTATGAGATGCGGTGCATTCCTGACCTTTTCCCATGCGCTGGCGCACAATGGACTGCCATGCATCATCTCAGGCACCCTTGCACCATGGTGTCTGCGTTGTAGGGGGTGAGTGTTTTTGTGCAAGAAGGGACACCCTCTTGCACAAAAACAATAACGAGAGGTATTATCCTCTTTCTATGTGTGCTGCAGCAGCACACATTGAAGTAGAAAAAAAAGGAGAAATAAGAATATTTCTCCTCGTTGTGCCTCCCTAACTCCACTCCTTAGGTGGCGTTGGAATGTGACACGTTCCCAGGTTTAAGATTCCTTGTAAATCTGGGAATGCTTCAATGGACATGGGTGTTTTGCGTGGGAACACCCATGGAACGCCCCTTTCACGCACTGTGCTGCATGAAAGGGGCACATACTCACAAGGCCCTGAAAAGCCAGGCAATGTGGCTTTGCGTAGCCTTGTAAATATGGTGCGACATATTGCGCGACCGGAGCATCAAAAAAGCGACGCTCCGGCGGCGGAAAAGTGCTGCTAGGGGTCTCGTAAATGAGGCCCCAAAGTTGCGGTTTCTGTGCTGTTCCACGGTGAAAAGGTTAGCCTAAGGAGTCAGCACAGGCTCTACAGACAGAGCAGTTTTATTGCTGCACAGGTACTCAGGCCCAGTCTACACTGTGCACACCTGTGCACAGGTGCGGACCGGGAACGAGCGGCCATCATTGTACGGACTGTGTATTTTTTGCATGAATCATAATGTCAGTGCACTACCCTTCCGATATGGCACCTTCAACACGCAGTACACCACAATGTCTCAGGTCTCAATGGTTTAACATATGGGGATAAATATATTTGACTGTTAAGATGTGAGGGACCTACCGTCTTTACAAAAGTGCCTCTGCAACCTTTGTGTAAAATATTTCTACTTTTAACTAGTGTTCCCTGCGGCGTTGTGTAAATCGAACAGGTGTGAATTGTGCAATGAAATTGAAAAGATCATCCTGGAGGCTGCAAAATACGAAATAGTGTCAGATACGTTGAGCTCTGTGAACAGCTTCTGTTGTTTATTCTCACAATCGCCGCACTGCATTTGTGCCTGCCTTCTTAATGTTTCTTAGTCACTCTCCGTGGTTGCTTTGCCTTCAGAAGCGCCGGCCGTGGGCTGCGGCTGCGGCTGCGGCTGCACGCTGGCGTCGACGCGGCCACTGTCCAGGGTGCTGACGGAGTGCGCGAGGCCGCATGACGCGGCAGGACACAGAACAGACTCTGCATCCGCTTCTCGCGCGCAGGCCTTGTTCAGACCGCAGCTAAAGTGTAGTTAAACTAATCGATCAGTGAGGGCGCACTTTATTAAAGAGCCGTTAGTAAAATGCCCTTGAAAAGTACAGCGAAGGTGCACAATAATGTTTGTTTAGGAGGTCTGCTTGTTCTGTCTTTTGCTTTCTTTTTTCCTTTTGCTATTCCCTTGTACTGTCTTCAGTATCTATCAATACTTCTGGAAAACTGAGCAACTATACATGTTTTAAAACGAAGCACCATCCCATTTAAATTACTGTCACCTTCAAAGTGCGAATGTCAATACGTGTTGTTCTGTACCTATCCATTTCATATGAAAGTTCTCAAAACGTATTTTCCGTTATGTACTTGTGTCTGCCACCTATGTTCGTTTCTTCAGTGTGCTTCTTACAAATGGGGCCAAAAGTTCCGAAAAATACCCACGCAGGGGCGTAACTATTAGGAGGGCAGCAGGATGCAGTTCCATTGTGATCGCAGCGGGGTTTGGGAGTGAGGGGAGGGGTGGGGGGGGGGGGTGAGAGGTTGCACCACAGCCGAATTATAGTTGTCTTTCACCACCCAACCATGAGCAGTGGGGTCCGTATTATTTGCTTGCTCCATCATACGCATATCTCCCCCGCCCCGGAGCTCCTTAGACTCGCCCACACTCAGAATGCCGGTAACAGGCGAGGAGGTCGGTGGCAAATAAGGATCTGAGGGAGGGGTGCATTATTTAACCTCCAGCGGGAGGACAGCGGTGGTGTGTTGGCACATACTATGAAGTAAATGAATGTGTATCAGTTACGTAACATCTGAGAAACCTTAGTTAGTAAAATGTGCGGCACCACAGGTTTAAAGTCTGTCTCAAAGAGAAGAGAGGATGGGACTTCAGTCCTACCCGAGGGTCAGCTAGGTCTGCCTGTCTTCTCATGGAAAGGGACCGAAAGGCAATTCATTTCAGCCTCCAGCAAAATGCTAATGTTAGATCTTTGTGTCTTGAGAAAGGATAGAAACCAAAAGGTGAAGAGTTGTAGACTATTTTGCCATTAGATCTTGCCTGTGAATTAAAGGTGACGTGTCCTTTTTAGGTCGAGCCTAGTGGCAGGCCTGCTGTAGTAGACTTGCTTCATTGTCTTTCGGGAATGCTGCCTTCGGATTCGTCAATAGGCTTGTTAGTCCCTTCTTAGTACGGCCTTGGCTTCATTTGTAACCTCCCAGGGCAACTGGCCCCTTTACTTCAGTTGTTACATGGGACCTGTTATTTAGTCTGTAAGCACTATTTACTTTACAGAGTTTCTCTTACTGCAGGCCAGACATGCGCGCTGCTTCAGCTGAAAACCACTTGTGTTTTTTTAAGCAGCACGGCCACCCTTGTAACACAGGCGCTGCTTTCAATCACTTTAACCCTGCATTATCTTGTGTCTGTTTCAAAACGCCCCCCCCCCAATTAAAATGGATTTACAAATAATTAGCAAATTAAGTCATGGGAATTCCAGGTAGCACAGTATCGTATGCTAATGGGCTGAAACTGACAACAGCACATCTGTGTTACGTCATCGGAACTAAGCCACGGGTTGTTTTCAAAAGCCTGTTTAATTAACAACAGCACCACCAATACCACCACCAATACCACCACCACCACCACCAATACTACCAATACTACCACCACAACCACCAATACCACCACCACCAATACTACCACCACCAATACCACCAATACCAATACCACCACCACCAATACCACCACCACCCCCACCCATACCTTCACCACCAATACCACCAATACCACCAATACCACCACCACCAATACCACCACAACCACCACCACCACCAATACCACCAACACCACCACCACCACCAATACTACCACCACAACCACCAATACCACCACCACCAACCATACCACCACCAATACCAATACCATCACCACCAATACCACCACCAATACCTCCACTAATACCACCATCAATACCACCACCAATATCATCAATACCACCACCAATATCACCACCACCAAGACCACTACCACCAACAATACCACCAATATCACCACCACCAATACCACCGACACCACCACCAATTCCACCATCAATAACACCACCACCACCAATACCAATACCACCACCAAATCCAACACCACCACCACTACTAACCACCACCAATACCAATACCACCACCACCAATACCACCACCAATATCACCAATGCCACCACCACCAATACCAACAATACCACCACTACCAATACCGCCACCACCAATACCACCATCACCACCACCAATACCACCACCATCAATACCAATACCACCACCACCTTATAGTAATACCACCATCTCAGTGCCTCTCGCTCACTAGTAATATCAGGTGTACTGTACGAGGCCGGAGCTACAGCCGAGACCATCCCTCCCTTCGTCCATGCCTGCCATAAAGCACAGCCCACCCTGCACCAGGAGGTGAAGCCAGGGCCCTACTACAGCTGGAGTATTTTTTATTAGGCCAAAATAGCAATGACATTGCGCAATGCCACACTGCACACTCAAATCACGGCGAGGGCAGGAAATAGCCCCCCCCTCCCGATCTTCCTACTGAGCCGTGACAGTGTAATCACAAAGCGAAAGGTGTTGGATCGCTTTGTCCGTGTTTATAGCTTGGATCATATGTAACTCATACTTTACACTTTGTGTCTGTGTAATTTACAACACTTAAACATCTTCTTCACTGCACTATTTATCACTATCCTGAAGACGTCGCAGGCCGGTCTCTTCCTCTGATATTTTCAATCTAACAAGTGGTCAAGAAGGCCCTTTATTGCAATGCAATAGGTGTCGGATTTGCGAGAGTTTACGCTATTAGTATTGTAAATGACAATGCCTTTTAGTTATGTTTTAAAACCCAAAACATAAATAAAAGGCATTGTCATTTACAATGCCAATAACTCAAACTCACGTGAATACAAGACCTATTGCTTTGGAAATGCTTGTTGAGTTGGTAAATACAGCTGGCCTGCAGCTGTTTCACTTTTGCATTGGGTGTGTGCATTCGCCTGTCAAGTCCTTCCATTGCAATTCATAGACTGTGAAGCATCTTTTCTATTCAGTTGAGGCCCACTGAGGTAATTTCTTTAGGCACACCCCGCCCGAGCCTCCGCTCCCACCTGGCCACCATGCTGAGCGATAGAAATACCTTGAAGTTGTCAATAGAATGTGAAGGCTTGTAAGATGCCATAAATATGTTTAATAATGTTTATGAAGTGATAATATCAACAAGGAGCACTATAGGTAACCCTGCGGGTAATGTGTACGGCATCATTAAAGTTCAAATTGGTTGCAACCAGGTGACCACTCTGGAGTGGGCAGTTTTTCAATCTTTTAAAATACTTGTTTTTGGGTCAGCGGGCATGTGGTCTGTCTGTGACGACATCATCTTCTGCAGTGGTGTGCCTGCCTCGGCATATTGTAAATAAAGGCAACCATTGGCATGTACGGAGGGAAGACGGATGCTTTGCGACTAGACTCTGAGTGCCATCGTATGCCACTATTGCCTCCAACCCTTCCCCAGGGCATGGAGGTGGCTAGCAGAGATGGGCGAGGCATCACCAGCCTTCCTGGGCCCTCTCACTAGCAGCTCATGTACAAGTGGCAGGCTGTCGCGAGCACTCTGCCGCAGCGCTTCACAGTCCTCCTCAACAACGAGCTGCTGAGAGACATGCACTTTGTGGTAGGCCCATGGGTAGGTCTAGACCAATGGCAGTGCCAGTTTTGATGCCAAGATTGGGCTGCCTGGTGTGGATACCGCAGCTTTCTTTCCTTATGCAGCACAGCATGGCAGTGTGTGGGATGCAAAATGCACAGCTCCCATGTGCTGGGTGTTTCTAGAGAGCGGATTGCCTCAGAGTAATATTTACACGCTTTATGTGTGATACTTCACTGTCCAAGACTGCACTAAATCTCCAATGTTGATTTAATGCACATTAAGGTATATGAAGTTCTATGTTTACCCCGAGAACAGTGAATTATAAATACCAAACTCCAGTAAGGGGAATTTGGATTTAATCGATAACTCACACCTGACATGACGCAGCTGGAACTATCAAAATGTTCACTGCCAGGTTCCCGCATACTGACGTCTTTGTGGTATAAGAGGTTGTTTTTTTCGAGTAATGTATATTAAAAATATTTATCTTATATGAAGGTTGCACATAATTCTCAGTCAGGCTGTCTTGCATGTAAATCTGCAAGTTCTCAAATTAATACGATTTCAATTCTTGTAGATCTAACGTCAAATAAAAAATCTCAATTTTCAACTTGGTACTTGTTACTATTTCATTTGTGATTTAGAATCTTATTTCATCTGGAGTCGCCTTCATATTTGTTCCATGTACTCACAGTTTGTGAGTTGCTCAAGCCTGGTGTTAGCAGCTCCGACAGACCTCCTTCCACCTTGGCACTGTCTGCTACAGGATTTGTGCTTTTCCTGTTTCAAGTGCAGAGATGAGAAGGATAAGAAGACACATGGATTATCTCTGGAAACCTCTCCAGTAGGGCGTGAGGAGGGCTTTGGAATGTAAATGTAAATGTGCAGATATTTATATAGCGCAAATCACAAACCAGTCTCTAAGCGCTTGCTTAGGGAACCCGTCCTGGTATTCCCCTGTGAGATAACCAAGCAGGGCATCCACAAGGTGAAAGCCAGGCATCCCGCCGCGAGGGGCCATTGTGGAGATTAAGCAAGCTATTGCCCAGAGTCGCAGAGTGTGAACCCATGAATCGAGTATGCACTGGAGCGAGAATTATCGAGTCCATGGACAATTTATGGACTCAAGAGCCAGCCGAGCCGGGAATTGAAGCCTGGTCCCGGGCTGACCTCTGCTTCCAGGTCTGCCTACTCTAACCAGTGAGGCACACTTCTCCACTATAATGACTCCTTCAGTTCTGCACTGTTGTGGGCTTCCTCTTGCTCCCTCACAAACTACAAGTTGGCCCACCACCTCAGCATGAAGTAAGCTGGAGGGATTCAGCTGGGGCTTGAAGTAACGTCCTATCCACCCTAATGCAGGCGCAGCAGTAGACACCCAAATACTTTGTGGCCGGAAGAGCTCTAGATGCAGTGATGTAACATAGGCCCGCATCCCCCGCGGTGACGGGACACCCGAGCTCCAGGGGGGCCCTCTGCACAGTACCCTGGCCTGAGAACTCCTGACTGAGTCCAGAGGGGCGCCCATTCATGTAGTTTGCACGGGGGTGGGGGTATTGAGTTTCGTTACGCTACTGTCTGGATGCTGTGTTACAAAACTCCTCTCCTCTGCTTCCTGTCCTGTGATGCTCGGCTCCCGAGCCATGTGTCCAGAGCTGGTGACTCTGCTGTCACTCTCAGCATCAGATTAGTGGGGCCAGATTCTCCTAAGTATGTCTCTTCTCGGTTACGTAACTTCCGGCGCACAAGGAAGACTACGGACTCTTAAATAACGCAACCACTTGATTTTTGCTTCACTGAAACATTTGTCACCCCCTCTGCACTCAGTGGATAGCTCACTGAATCCCCAATCCTCTCTGCTTGATACAGAATACGTCCTATCCTCTTCACAAATGTCAGTTTCATGGACGCTCGTCCATAATTCATCGACGCCTTTAACACATCTCTAAGTGGGGGGCGTGGTTTCCTTACCCTTCAAAATTGTGAAAATGTGAGATTTCTGAATATAAACTGTTGTCAGCCCCCCATTATGGCGAAGTGCAGCTGTTCGATCATCTTACCAAGTCCTTGAAACCGAGAGACATACATGGTACAGACGCACACTCCTTTCTCCACCACCTCCAGCCACTCATGGTCACGTCCCCTGATCTCCACCGATGTCTAAGATAGAACCGAGCCTGGGGATAGTTCCGGACAGGAATGTGCACCACTCTGATGAAAGCAAGAGCCCAAAAATCTAAAAAGTCAGAACTGCAATAACGTCAAAGGCAGCGCGGAAAATAATACAACACGCGAATAGAAACTGAAAAACACTGCACATGACCAACATATTCTTTTTTGTAGTATTTATATTGTAGGCTGACAGACGGTCCGCTCAACGCGGTGCTTCTTGGCGTGGTGGACCCCAAAATTGCTCTCCGTGGGACTTCTTGTTTCCAAAGAAATACCTGAACATCACCGCTGACTCTACAGGAGCACACACAACACTCCTTTGCACAAACAAACATAAGAGCAGGCGGCAGCAGCATCGCAGGCCCGGGCGCCATTCCACTTAGCACATCTCACATCCGATTGCATCAGTTTATGTTTCTTTTTAATGCCCTTAAAGGCACTTCAGTTTATAGTTTGTGGAAACACGCTTGCATTTCATTGCCTATAATGATACTTTTACCATCTGTTTGGAAAATGTAAACTCTGTGGCATAGGATTTCAAGGTGACCGCAGGCGGATCCGCATCCTCAAACCAATGCTGTCAAAGGGGTGCCATGGTCCCTTGTGAAACAAGCATTTGCAATGGAATAAGTCTCGCATTTATAAGAGTTTGAGCTATTGGCATTGTAAAATTACAATGCCTTTTTTAATGTTTTGGTTTTAAAACAAATAAAAGGCATTGTCATTTACAATGTCAGTAGCATAAACTCGCATTAAAGCAGTGTGTGGAGTGCAGCAGTGTGCAGCGTGCAGCAGTGTGCGACGTGCAGCAGTGTGTGGAGTGCAGCAGTGTGCGGCGTGCAGCAGTGTGCGGCGTGCAGCAGTGTGCAGCGTGCAGCAGTGTGCAGCGTGCAGCAGTGTGTGGCGTGCAGCAGTGTGAGGTGTGCAGCAGTGTGCGGCGTGCAGCAGTGTGTGGCGTGCAGCAGTGTGCGGCGTGCAGCAGTGTGTGGCGTGCAGCAGTGTTTTGTGTAGCAGTGTGAGGCATGCAGCAATGTGTGGCGTGCAGCGGCGTGCAGCAGTGTGCGGCGTGCAGCAGTGTGCTGTGTGCAGCAGTGTCGTGCAGCATGCAGCAGTGAGTAATGCAGCAGTGTGCAGCAGTGTGTGGCATGCAGCAGTGTGCGGCGTGCAGCAGTGTGTGCCGTGCAGCTGTGTGCCGTGCAGCAGTGTTTCGTGTAGCATTGTGCGGCGTGCAGCATTGTGCGGCGTGCAGCAGTGTGTGGCGTGCAGCAGTGTGTGGCGTGCAGCAGTGTGCAGCGTGCAGCAGTGTGCAGCGTGCAGCAGTGTGCTGCATGCAGCAGTGTGTGGCGTGCAGCAGTGTGTGGCGTGCAGCAGTGTGTGGCGTGCAGCAGTGTGTGGCGTGCAGCGGCATGCAGCAGTGTGTGGCGTGCAGCAGTGTGTGGCGTGCAGCAGTGTGTTGCGTGCAACAGTGTGAGGCGTGCAGCAGTGAGGCGTGCAGCAGTGTGTGGCGTGCAGCAGTGTGAGGCGTGCAGCGGTGTGTGGCATGCAGCAGTGTGTGGCGTGCAGCAGTGAAGCGTGCAGCAGTGTGAGGCGTGCAGCAGTGTTTCGTGTGGCAGTGTGAGGCGTGCAGCAGTGTGTAATGCAGCAGTGTGTAATGCAGCAGTGTGTGGCGTGCGGTAGTGTGCGGCGTGCAGCAGTGTGCGGCGTGCAGCAGTGTGTGGCGTGCAGCAGTGTGCGGCGTGCAGCAGTGTGTGGCATGCAGCAGTGTTTCGTGTAGCAGTGTCGTGCAGCATGCAGCAATGAGTAATGCAGCAGTGTGCAGCAGTGTGTGGTGTGCAGCAGTGTGCGGCATGCAGCAGTGTGCGGCAGTGTGTGGCGTGCAGCAGTGTGTGGCGTGCAGCAGTGTTTCGTGTAGCAGTGTGCGGCATGCAGCCGTGTGTGGCGTGCAGCAGTGTGTGGTGTGCAGCAGTGTGTGGCGTGCAGCAGTGTGTGGCGTGCAGCAGTGTGTGGAGTGCAGCAGTGTGTGGTGTGCAGCAGTGTGTGGCGTGCAGCAGTATTTCGTGTATTAGTGTGCGGCGTGCAGCAGTGTGCGGCGTGCAGCAGTGTGTGGCGTGCAGCAGTGTGTGGCGTGCAGTGGCATGCAGCAGTGTGTGGCGTGCAGCAGTGTGTGGCGTGCAGCAGTGTGTGGCGTGCAGCAGTGTGAGGCGTGCAGCAGTGTGCGGCGTGCAGCAGTGTGAGGCGTGCAGCAGTGTGAGGCGTGCAGCAGTGTGCGGCGTGCAGCAGTGTGCAGCGTGCAGCAGTGTGAGGCATGCAGCAGTGTGAGGCGTGCAGCAGTGTGAGGCGTGCAGCAGTGTGCGGCGTGCAGCAGTGTGAGGCATGCAGCAGTGTGAGGCGTGCAGCAGTGTGTGGCGTGCAGCAGTGTGTGGCGTGCAGCAGTGTTTGGCGTGCAGCAGTGTGAGGCGTGCAGCAGTGTGAGGCGTGCAGCAGTGTTTCGTGTAGCAGTGTGAGGCGTGCAGCAGTGTGCGGCGTGCAGCAGTGTGCTGCGTGCAGCAGTGTGTAATGCAGCAGTGTGTAATGCAGTAGTGTGTAATGCAGCAGTGTGCGCAGCAGTGTGTGGCGTGCGGTAGTGTGCGGCGTGCAGCAGTGTGCGGCGTGCAGCAGTGTGCGCCGTGCAGCAGTGTGCGGCGTGCAGCAGTGTGTGGCGTGGTTTGTAAACAACAAGAAAAGCGGACATCAAAGGAAGGGTGGGAGGGAACGAGCATAAGGGGTGTGAGTTATAACGAAAGTTCTGGGGAAAGCAGTCTGCTGCTTTCAAGTAGATGCCAGATGCCAGCTTTGCGCTTGAATGCCTCACATGCACTGGCCATAAACCACATTCCTATGGTCTTGTGCCCTTTACTAAATCTCTCTGAATGCGTGAGGCGGCACACGCGCAGGAAGTAGCTGGTGGCAAATGGAATGCGCGTGGTTGTGCGCATAACCGCCAACCGATCCGCCTGGGAAGCCTTTGGGAGCATTTTCGGAATCCCCTACATAAGTCTCGCCTGGCGCTCGCTTACGCGATAGCCAGGCGAGACCTAAAAAGGGGGAAATGGGCCCCTTGACTGATGTTTTGCTAGCAAAATATAGCCATATTTAGGGTTCAGTAGGCCAGTCATGCCCCGGTGCCACTGCACAGGCTGGCACCATTGATGGGTACTCCAAGGCCTGTGACATGAGCCTTTCACCACCTGAGGCGCGATTCTCCATATCTTACTGTTGGACTTGGCCCTTCTGGCAGGTTCACCCCTGAACTTTTTTTGCATTCCTGGTGATTTCTCGAGTCCCTGATCGGGACTCCAACTAGGAGGGCAATCGTTGTTCTAGAGCGCTAGAACGCTCCAGGGGGCACATCATTGAAAGAGCCTAGAAGGCGCCCAAAAAGGCACATTATTCATTTTAGAGCCCAGGAGAGGCTCCACGTGAGTGCTGCAGATTTGTGTTTAACAAGGCACAGTGGTGCCACAGCATCTCTCCAGTTGCCCAGCACTTAGTGGGCAACTGCTACGTGTAGGTTGTGCTTTGTGCGCCCTGACTCTGCTGGACATAGGGCGTCTTGCCCCTTCAAGGCCAGTTGGCCTAGGGACTGCCACAAGTGGTGGCTTATGAGTTTTGCGCTGTTGTTCCTAAACTGCACCTCTGAAGGTATCTTTATGCGTCATGTGCTTTGCTTTACACCGCTGAATGTATTTTATGCATCATGTGTTTCCCTTGTTCTACACCTCTGAATGTGATGCATCATGTGTAATGTGCGTAGACCCCTACAGGTATTGTGATACTTAGGTGGTTGTTTTCTCCCTAGTACAGGTGGTGCTAGTGAGGTCCTGATTCCCTGCGCAATATTTTCCTAAGGTGGTTAGGGTTGCGTAGGTGGTACTTACCTGATACCAGTAGTTACTGGTTGTGTGCTACATATGTTATTTTGTACTACAGTATTATTCCTATGTTCTAAAAAGTGCTAATTCCTGACAGTGGTCCAGGTGGCCCTGTCCCCTGTATATATAATCCCTTGTAAATCCTGCCCGTGCCTGTTGGCACATTGTAGAGTGTGTGTCTTTATCTAATGTGTTGTGTATAACACAAAGGCTATTTTTATAGAATACCTTGTGTGGAGTTTCCTTTGTGGTGGGCCTTGGGTGTTGTTGCTGGGTGCGCGCGCAAACGCTTTACACATCGCCTCAGGGATAAGCCTGTCTGCTCGTGCCAAGCTACCAAGGGGGTGAGCAGGGGTTATCTTTGGCGTGTAACTCCCCAGCCCTGACTAGAGTGGTGGTTTCTGTCTGGCTTTGGCGCAAGCCCTAGCCAACCAGAAATCCCATTTCTAACATTGGTGATCAGCGGTGGGATTTGGACTTGCGTTTGCGCTGTACCGCAGCGGCAACTGGCCGCACTACAAAACTCTGCATTTAGATAAATCACATGGTATAGGGATTATTGTTCTAAGTTTGTTTTTAATTGTCATTTCTTTGGAAATGTGGTTTTGTGCACTGTGAGTTAGGTGTCCCTAGCTCGGGAGGGTAGATCATCCCCCTTAGTGCATTGTGTTTCTGGATTCACCAGAGGGTGGGATCCAGTGGTGGCAGCGTAATAGTGTCCAGTACATTTGTCCCCCGCCCTGCGCCCAGAGTTGGTACCTGTGTCACGTGGTGGTCAGGTTGAGGAATCAGGGGTGGTAGAAACTGCCTTACCAGTCCGAGGGGAGGGTTGGGTGTGGATGAGTGGTGTGTGGCACTAGGCAAGTGAGTGTGAGTTCTCTGGGATAGAGAGCTTGCTGAATCCTTTGCGAATTGTGTACTCCTGTGTTAAGCTCAGACCCCTAGGTTTCCTGTGTGATCTTTTCTCAAGAACGTCCGCCAAAATGGAGCCAGCTTTTGATTTCGGTGATCTGTTTGGGTACAGTATGTTGGAGTTGGTAAGGTTCTGTGAAGAGAGAGACATAGGGGTGGATGAGTCAGACTCTCAGTCCGAACTTAGAAGCAGCCTGATCCTATGGCAAAAGGGTCAATGGGGTCTTGAGCGCAGTAGGATAAGGGCCCGGGCCTCACACCAGGAGGGTGGTGGGTCTGTGGGGAGCCCTGAAGATTTAGAAGAGGAGGAAGAAAGTAACCTGACAGGGACGTCAGTAGATAGTGGAGACCCCATAGATAGGGAGTCCCTTGCTGGGTCCAGTGTCAGGAGCAGCACCCCATCCCTTTCCCTGTCCCCAGAGGAGTGGGTAGATAGGAGGGAAGAAAGGGAGCATCAGCTGGCCATGGAGAAGCTCAGGATAGAGCATGCCAAGCTGGAGACCGAGAGGGTCTTAGCTCAGAAACAGATGGCGGAGGCTGAGCGGGCCTTTGCCACAGAGAAATTAGCTCTGGAGGGTAAGTTGTCCCCTGAGCGCAGTTGTAGTTGTCTGAGTTCCCCAGGTTGAGTCCAGTGGTGACAGCGAGATAAAGTCCAGTGCAGGAAGTCCCATTCCCAGTTTACCCAGTCTGGTACCTGTTTCCCAAGAAGAGGAGTATAGATTGAAATTCAGGGGCAGTAGGAAGCTGTCTCACCAGTCTTGGGACACGTTTGTGGGTGAATGCGAGGATGCACTGGATGATTGGGTAAGAGTAAACACGAAACGGGATTTTGAAGGACTGTATGCTCTGGTTATCAAAGAGCAGCTACTCAGTAGTTTTTACCCCGGGTTGCGCCAACACCTGTTGGGATATTACGATTTGGATGCTTGGGACCTTGCAAAAAGAGCAGACCGATGGGAAGGGGTCCCAAGTTCTGATGAGGAATGGGAGAGTGATTCCAACAGTAGTGGTTCAGAGATCCTCCAGCCCAGCGTGGTGGAGGAGGCTCAGTGTAGCCCAGCTAGGTCCCCGGATAGCGAGGAGGGTGTAGGGGCTTACGGCCTGGCTCAGTGGAGCGGGAGTAAGTGGGTGACCGAGGGTCCCCAGACGCACGAAACCCTGCCTCATGACTTGGATGGTTTCATGAGGGAACACCAAGTCTGGGACCTAGGCTGTCCTGTTAGTCCATTTGAGGAGGATCACCTAGTGTATGGAGGACCTGGAGCGTCTGTAAATAAAGCTCCAGTGGTTCTGATGTCTGGCAGTACCGCTCCAGTAGGGAGGGTACAGAAGTCCAGCGAGAGGAGTGGCATGGGGCGGTGTTCCCCGGTGGAGGAGCCAGTGGGTCAGGGACCAGCCGGGAGGGCTGAGTCTCCTCGAGGTGACCATGGTGACCACACGTCTGTCCTGGGGGATCTCCGCGCACTGTCAGGTGGACAGGGGACGGGAGATCTGCACCAGGCAGACTGTCATGCAACATATGAGGCATATGTTCCTCTTGGGGGGATGGTGTGTAAGTCCCCCGAAGTCCTGGAGTGCCAGGCAAGTATTCCACCAAAGGTTCTAGACCCGAGGTTGGGAGGCCAGGTTCAGGATCAGCCTGACCTGAAGGGTAGGACGACTGTAACCAGTGTCCTGACCGGTTCTTCTTCCAGAGGTACCGCCCCAGTTGGTAGGGAGCAGGACTCTGGAAGGGGGTGCAGAGGGTGGGAGAGCCCACCTCTGACCCCAGTGCAACCTGAGGGGTTAAACCCTAGGTTGGGAGACCAGTTCTCAGGGAGGGGTCCTGAGCTGGTAGGTGAATTGCGTTACGGGGTCGCCTCTCAGAGGAAGAGAGAGCGGAACCCCAGAAGAAGAGGTAGGGGGAGGAGAGCCTCACCCGTGACTTTTGGTCAGCTTGAGGGTACAGACCCTAGGCTGGAGGATCAGTGGCAGTTTAGAACTGCCCTGATGAGGGGTAGAGTGGAGAATGGCCGCTATGTGCCAGGGGTTACTACCCCCCACTCTATGGTTAGGCAAAGACCGGTGGCACCTGGGTGGCCTAGGGCCTGGTCTTGGCCGCGGACAGCTTGGGAGTACCAGTGGGGTAGCCCAGTTGGTCCAGACAGTGGTGTTAGAAAGAATTCCATGGGTTCACCGTGGCGTAGAACCGGAGGATGTCCCTGCAGTTGCGGGCCCGCGTCCGTGTTCTATCGCCCCAAGCAGGGAAGTCCATCACGGTGGTGATTGGTCTGCCCTGCGTTTTGGCTGGAAGGGGGTTGTGTTGGACTTGGCCCTTCTGGCAGGTTCACCCCTGAACTTTTTTTGCATTCCTGGTGATTTCTCGAGTCCCTGATCGGGACTCCAACGAGGAGGGCAATCGTTGTTCTAGAGCGCTAGAACACTCTAGGGGGCACATCATTGAAAGAGCCTAGAAGGCGCCCAAAAAGGCACATTATTCATTTTAGAGCCCAGGAGAGGCTCCACGTGAGTGCTGCAGATTTGTGTTTAACAAGGCACAGTGGTGCCACAGCATCTCTCCAGTTGCCCAGCACTTAGTGGGCAACTGCTACGTGTAGGTTGTGCTTTGTGCGCCCTGACTCTGCTGGACATAGGGCGTCTTGCCCCTTCAAGGCCAGTTGGCCTAGGGACTGCCACAAGTGGTGGCTTATGAGTTTTGCGCTGTTGTTCCTAAACTGCACCTCTGAAGGTATCTTTATGCGTCATGTGCTTTGCTTTACACCGCTGAATGTATTTTATGCATCATGTGTTTCCCTTGTTCTACACCTCTGAATGTGATGCATCATGTGTAATGTGCGTAGACCCCTACAGGTATTGTGATACTTAGGTGGTTGTTTTCTCCCTAGTACAGGTGGTGCTAGTGAGGTCCTGATTCCCTGCGCAATATTTTCCTAAGGTGGTTAGGGTTGCGTAGGTGGTACTTACCTGATACCAGTAGTTACTGGTTGTGTGCTACATATGTTATTTTGTACTACAGTATTATTCCTATGTTCTAAAAAGTGCTAATTCCTGACAGTGGTCCAGGTGGCCCTGTCCCCTGTATATATAATCCCTTGTAAATCCTGCCCGTGCCTGTTGGCAAATTGTAGAGTGTGTGTCTTTATCTAATGTGTTGTGTATAATACAAAGGCTATTTTTATAGAATACCTTGTGTGGAGTTTCCTTTGTGGTGGGCCTTGGGTGTTGTTGCTGGGTGCGCCCGCAAACGCTTTACACATCGCCTCAGGGATAAGCCTGTCTGCTCGTGCCAAGCTACCAAGGGGGTGAGCAGGGGTTATCTTTGGCGTGTAACTCCCCAGCCCTGACTAGAGTGGTGTTTTCTGTCTGGCTTTGGCGCAAGCCCTAGCCAACCAGAAATCCCATTTCTAACACTTACACTGCCCATGCTCTAGATTGATGTCACAGGACAGCCATGTAAAGCAGGTTTGTGTGTCTCTTACCAAGGGCATTGTGTCTGTTGTGTACGGATTGCTAAATCTACCATCGCATCTTTCCCTTCACCCCGTCTACAACTCTTCTCTCACATATCAGAGAGAGAGACACACAGACACACACACGCACACACACACACACACACACACACACCACTCTCCCCCCATAACATGCCTATTATTATAAGGACCGGCCATTGACCGTACTGAAGTGTGTGATTACTATTCTAATTGCTCACGCTCTTTGATAGTAGGGCAGGTGATGAAGCAGACTGAGGCAAATCTAATGGCGCTTTTAGTTTTTTGTTACACTCACTCAAATGTACTTAAACACACAACTGTGACCGTCCTCACAACGCAGCGGTCCTCACAAAGATGGTGTTTGTCTGGTTCTGACAAGGTTAACCCATACTTTGAGGACCAGGCCGGTCCGCATAGTATGGGTTATACATTCCCATTCTCTCATTCTCTCTCATTCTCTCTCTCTCTCTCTCTCTCTCTCTCTCTCTCTCTCTCTCTCTATCTATCTCTCTCTTTCTCTCTCTATTCCTCTCTCTCTCTTCCTCTCTCTCTCTCTCTCTCTCATTCAATCATGCACACTTAGCAGGATTTGAATGGCATGGCCTCGCCACTGCCTGTTCTGCAGCAAGTCATTGCCCTTGGCAACTGCATAAGCTGCTGCAAAGGATGTCTAGTTGCCACCGACCAGTTATGGTAGTCAGTCAACATGAGTGAAATATGGCGCCAGACAAGCGTCCCAGACAGGAGGCAAGGACTTCCTCAGGATGAAGGCATTCTTGAGTAATAACAAGTGTGCACAAACATTCACTGCAGTGGTGCCTGAAACTTAAATGACAGCCCAACAGTAAAATAATACCCCCCAGTGAGTGAATGTAGGACCAACCCCCGTGACAATTATGGCAGTTATTCACAGACACTGTTCAAATGGTTGTAACATCTCTCAGATCACTATGCACATTTGAGGCCAGATGTACTACCCTTATATTTTGAGACTCGCAAATTGCGTCGCTTTGTGACTCGCAATTTGCTACTCATAAAATGCGATTTACAACAGTGTCTCAGACACTGTTAGCGATTCCTAATGGAGTCGCAAATTGCCTGCCTTATTAATATTCATGAGGCAGGTGCTATTTGCGATCCCATTAGGAATGGCCAGCACTCACAGGGATGGTGGCCTGCTGGGGTCAGCAGACCACCATGTCTGTGACTGCTTTTTAGGTCGAGCCCAAGCCAGCGCGCATGCGCTGCTTTGTGAGGCTTCTTCTGTTTACTCCGTGTGGGTCTAACTCCTCCCACACATTGGATTGGCTTTTGCGTGTGTCTTTCAATAAGGAAAGCACGCAAATGGCTAAAGATGGGAGCATGTCCCACCTCTTTTTAAATGTTCAACCCCACTGCGTTTTGTTCTCTGGAGCGAGCAGCGGCGCGCAGCGTGGCAGCTGCATTCTTCGTTTTTTTTTATCTCTAGGCTGTTCAGAAACACTGAGCATTCCAGTGTGCTTCTTCCCTACCCCAACCGCCACATCCGGGGCACGCTCCCTTGCTCACTGCTGGGGTGTTTGAGTAGTCTTGAGGTCAGAGAAGATTAACTAGTTGCGCAGGTTCGACGCTGCTTACACCCATTACTCACTCATGGCTAAAAGGCAGGTTAACGGCACTGTGGTCACAAGAAGTCACTTCCTCACTTATGGTGTGCCAGGGTGTTGGATGACTAATCTTTTCCAGTGTGCGGAGTGTTTGGTGGAGCCTGGACGAGGGGCAGCGTGGGTCTCAAGGCTACAGTGCTGAAGCAGGCTTTCGGCTTCAGAGGAACGCAGGTACTCCAATTTCAGTCTGCTCTTTGTCGAGTGCTGCCCGGCATCTCGTTCTTCTTGCCTTTCATTGTGCACAGAAGAACGTTATAGGGAGGTACACAGCATCACAAAGCACAGCGAGCGTGTGTCCACTCAGGTTGTTGCCCCCCAGTTTGCTGCTGTTTTGCTTTGGGAAGCATGTGGTGACACTATTTTAACTTTTTTTCAGTGCAGTGACTCAGGGCGGCTGTGTTGTACGATGCGCATGGGAAACTCCGGCACCAATGAGGTGTTTTGCCCTTTATTCCCCTCAAGATTTATATAGCGCTAACTCGACCCAAAGGTCTTGGAGCACTTTACATGAGCACCAGTTAGGTTACACAAGGACTTATTCATGTTTTTTTGGCAGGGGGGCATGGGGAGATAAAGTGATGTGCCCAGAATCACAGGATGTTGAGCCGATGAGGAGGCTCGAACCTGGTCCCCTCTGCTCCAAAGTCAGCTGCTTTGGCCGTTATGCCACACTTGAAATGTAATGGGGGCAACATTTTAATTAACACCAGGCAGTTGTAGTGCTAAAAAAATCTTTTAAATGGTTTTAGTTACAATCGTGGCCAATATATGCGCAATTGGGAGCAGTTAATAGTTTCTGTGTTTGACAAGATTTGCCTCTGATCAGGGCCGGACTGGCAGGCAATCCCCCGCACGGGTGGGGGGCGGTTTTGAGCCCCTGGGGCCGTTTTTGTTACAGGGCCGTTTTCGGCCCTGTAACAAAATCGGCCGAAAACCGGCCGTGGGAAAGAGCTCGGCGGCACCCCCAAGCCCCGGGGGCCGGCCGAGCACTTTGCCAGGGCCGGTTTTGTTTCCCAGTCCGGCCCTGCCTCTGAAATTGTTTGTTTCTGTTTTTGCACTTTTATATAGTGCGGGCCTGAATCGGAGGAGTGCTTTACATTAGCACCAGTTACATGACATGGGGTCACAGTCAGTTTTTGAGCACGGGGAGACTGGGGGATTTGGCCAGAATAGCGGAATGTTTCCCGGGCCCATCGTCGTGACCGGGCACGCATTCTATCGCAGAATGGGTCATGCAAAGGTCTGAAGGTTTGGAAAACATAGCAGCTTAAGGTGCTCTGCTTTGGTGGAGGCGGAGCACAGCAAGAGGTAAACTGAAAGGGGATATAAGCAAATAAACATGTAATGGATGAGCATAAAAGCAAGGTGCTACTAAGCAGGACTGAAGTGTTCTCACCAGTGAGCTTGTTTGTTGTCCTGTTACACACGTCTAAAGTCGGGAATTGGCTTGCTGTATGAGGCTTCAATTAGCCGGTGTTTCCTTTACACATAACAGGCAACACATTTGAGGTGAATATTAAATGCATATATGACAACAGACGCAATTCAGGTGGATGTCACCTGATTTTTTAAGCCAAAAATGATTTGTTGTATCCGTCTCCTGCCTAAAATGCCTCTGCTTCAATATATGTCAGTTGGTAAACTACATTCCCCCGATTTTTCTTTTCAAAATCTCCCACTTTTCATTTTTAAAATAAAATGTTGGCATGTATGAATGTGAAAAATGTGAAGAAGATGGTTTTATTGTGCAGAAGTAAGTTGGCCGCATCATAGCGCTTTTTTCCATGACTTTCAGCCCTGCTGAACATCAGCCGTGCTGCTATACAACATGGCTAAAAGACATTGACAAAGCCAATAGCTCTGGCACTACTGAGACCTATTGGCTTTGCCAATGCTTGTATTACTGGGAGCGGGGGCTGCAGCAAGAGTGAGTGAAGAGTAGTGTTTTGTCTTTAGGGCAGGTGCACTCCGAAGTGGCAGCTTGCATTATTATTTTGAATATATTGCAGAGCGCCGCCCGCTCTTGTACATAGATTCCGTAAACTGCCCTTTTCTCTGGTCAACGTTGGATTTGACATCCAGTACGGAGAGTGCTGGCAAGAAGTGAGCCGCAGGGACACTGCATAAATGTGGCACTCTCTTAAAAAACAGCAAAATAATCACATATTGTACGGTAGCAGACGGGTGCGAAGGAGAATTTTTTTTAAAAAATGGCAACTAACAAAAAGCAATAGTTACACTTTTTTACATTTCTCGTTTCATATCGACTTTAAAAAAGAAAAAAAAAACTTGTACGATTATTCGAAGATGTTAAGAGTGTGTGAGCATGGCAGTGGGGGATAATGTACTGCATTGCTAAACACTTATAAGGTCCCAGAGGCGAGACCTATTGCTATGTCAATGCATGTTTAATAAAGCAGGTTTTTTCTTAAATGCAGCCTGGTTTCTTTAAAGGAAAACAGGCTGCATTTAATAAAGAAAAATGAAACGTTTCTGTTTCATTTTTTAAGAGCAGGCAGTGGTCCCTGGGATCATGCCTGCTCTTTAAAAATGTTTTCGACACACTCAGAAAGGGGTCCTATGGGGACCCTTTACTGTTTGCGAGTGGTTTGGTAAACTGCGACTGTTCTGTGACCACAAATGCGGTTGCAAAACAATAATACATTCTATTGTGACTCACTATTAGGAAGGGGCGCCCCTTCCTAATAGCAAGAGTCGCATACGCTATTTTGAGAGTCACCGACTCGCAAAATAGCATTTGTACATGCCAGGACCTTTTTTGCAGCCGCAAACGGGTCGGTTTCCCGTTTGCGACCGCAAAAAACGGTTGTACATCTGGTCCTAAATGTCATAAAGATGGAACCGTTGAAGGGCCCTGGTCAAAAAAAGTAATCTGTCCCTGAGCAAAAAAAAGAATAACTTAAGCAAGAATTATTAACATGAGGGTCAGACAAGAAGGCCCACCCGTTCTTTCCATTTTCCTGTGTCGTGGCGCAGGGTCTTGTAGCCCACTGGAATAAAGCATCCCCTCTGTTTAACCCTGTAGCCATGGGTTCAAATCCAGGAGGATTCACTCACTGTTTCATCCTTCATGGTCAACAGTAGCCATCTCCTATGTGGCAGTAGTGCCAAGAGACCCCTGAGGGCTAAATGTGCGCTCTAAAAATACGTGTATATAAATGTATTATGCACCTTAGGCCCTCCGCGCCATGGTCATGTGCCCCTAAGGTGCCCACCATGGAGGCTGACTCATTTCACTTTACATGCTGAAGTCAGGCCTTCATGGGCCGGAAGCGACTAGTTGGAGGAAAGTATTTCTAAAAGTGGTTCATGGGAGCCCAGCAGTGCCACCTAAGCATCATTGTAAGGCAGAACAGATCGCTAGTCGGACTGGCACGCGTGAGCAGTGACTTAACAACACTGATGGTTGGGGGGGGGGGCGGTGAAGTGAGATATGGTACACCAAAGGAGTTCATTGGGCAATAATTCACCAGTCTTCAGTGCGCAACAACCAAAGTTATTTACTTATAAGCGCTATGAATTATTTAACTAAACATAAAACAATATGTTCAGATGCTAAAGCCATCGTCTAGTACTACTAACCATCTCTGAGATTCGACTTGACAGAGGCTGGAGGTAATGGGAGGTCACCGTGAGCCTGGGTGAAAGTAGGAGCAATATTCTACTGTGTTTTGAAACCAAAGTTAGTCATTTGCGGCACCTAAAACTCAAGGTTCTATTCCGAGTCCTAAGCAAGGTCCTTGTAAAGTTCTGGAGAGTTCGCGGCACAAGTGTTTATTGTTATTTGTGGCCCCCTAAACCTCCTGCACCAGCAGTTCCAGAGGTGTAACACTAGCTCACCAGGGGAGCTTTCTCTGCGGGACCTCGATGATTGTGCTCACATAGGGGCAGATTTACAAGCTCCTTGCGGCACTTTTGCGTCACTTTCCCATGTTAAATGTGACGCAAAAGTAGCGCAAGGGGCTTGTAAATCTGCCCCATAGTGTCTTCAAGGCACTCTGGGCACTTTGAACACTCAGCTTTGAGAAGCCAAAAGGTGGGCTTTGGGCGCTCTTGGCTTGAAGAGATGGCACTGGTGGCTGTCTCCCCACCAGAATTGGGGCACGGCACCTTCTCCTGGCGTGGGCTTCCTTTGCCATGGTGCATCTCCTCAACTAGAAATCACTCAAGACTGCATCCTGGGCAGCAAAGGGATATTTGATTCAGACGAAATTACACTTAGTGTAACTCAGTGGGCTGAAGGTCAAATCCGCTGAACTCTTTTAGAGTCGAGCGGTGGAATAAGGGCACTTTTAGTGCACAAGGCCAAGAAAAGGGTGCATAACTGGTTGATGCAGCAATGCAGTCCCTTTGCTGGACAGGTTCCTGCACTCATCAGCCATTCACTGAAAATGAGGTGGGCCAGGGCTGGAATGTGTTCGCTTTTGCTGCTGGGTATATAGGTCTGTGCAGTGGTCAGAGTGGATTCAAGCCAACTTACATGAACTACACTGCTGTGTGGTTGGTTACCCATCTTTGTGCTCGAACCCATTCTCCCTCTCTATAATTGTGTCATTCAACCCAATGGAAGGCAATTCTAACACAGAGACACCCAATCCCACACAACTGTATCTTTCCTGTATGATCTCATTGATGCAACTTCTCCTCTCACGGGATAGTGTATTTTCATCTTTACGCAACTACTGCCTCCAAAGTTGGAAAAATAAAATGCTCACTGAAAAAAGGCGAGGGTCGGGATTCTCCTTTTTTGCTCTAAGAAATATGGACATCCTGTATCGTGGTCACCCGAGTGTCTGCAGCGGAGAGGGGTGAGAGTTGCTGAGATTCTAACAGCAATGCCCCTTGGTGAAGCACGGTGAGTGGCAACCATGTTAGGCAGTCCACCTGGTCCTGCAGACTGTCGTGAAGACAGGACCCTGCTGGCCTCACGCCCCTTCAACAGTCAGGCATTCCTCAAAGCTACCTTCCTTCAGGTGCCCAAGCAACCTCTCTATTAATGTCAACTTATCTTCAGAGCTCAGTAGGCTCTCAGGTGGCAGTCTCCAGACTTACAGCTTCAGAATATGTAAAGACAGAAATATCGTGATATTCAGATAGCTGCCGCGAGCCAACGACCAAGGCGTATAATCATGGGGAGGTGTATCTCATTTGACAAAAGTATACACGATGTATTCCCAGCTTACAGACTTGAAAGGAATCCCTGAAGCCTCGTATCAGAATTGCATTAAAAAGTCACTTAAGTTTACAGAATACAAATTGAATTGCTACCAAGTCAACCAGAAAAAGCTATCGAGAACACGGCCGCAGCGCTGCTCAGGGTTTTCTCTCTCATACTACCAGCAGACCTATTCCTATAAAACATCTCTCACGTGCCCACAGTGGTCCCTTAGAACACTCCTTGAGGTTCCGCATGGGACCTCAACAACAGCTCAGCCTTCTTTATAAATGTAAAAGATTGTCTTACTTTCAATTTATTCAGCCAGACTAATTCATGACCGGTTGATACTCTTATTCATAGAACTGTCAAGTAGCTACCTGGCAGATCAAAGCCATTGCATCATCACTTTAAAACCTTATATAGACATGTCAGTGAGATGCAGGGCCTCATCGATAGAGTAAACCCTGATTCATCTGCTACTCCTATCCTCAAGAGAGCCAGCAATGCAGGCGGAGATCTGAAGGTCATCTAGGCTTTCCCTCTATTAACATCCTGCAAATTCTCCAGCTATCTCATCACACTAGCAACAGCATGTTAATGTGTTACTGACTTCAGTACCAAAGACATGAAGACATGAAATAAGAATTGCTCTCTCTGCCTGATTACATTAAGGGACTTCACTCTCTGGGTCGATTTTCTACAGGTTACTATTGCTACTACCTTTGTTGGCACTGTGATTTGCCCTCAAATCCTTGCAACCTCAAATTACTAATTGTCCATAAGATGTCTCTTATTCCACATGGGTTGCTGATCAAAAAAAATCATGCATTTTCTTTCAGTAGCAATAATAACCAATGATTTATCAAATTTCTAAAGAGCCAAAGGTGCCAACTCGGCAGATCTGGGATCCAAGCTGTTTTGAATCTAGAGCTGGCTATTCTATTCCCATTTTCCTTTCTTCCTGTACTTTGTCCAAGTCCTCTTTGCATCTGCTTTTGTCTTGGCCCTCTTCTCTTTGATGGGTTGTGGAGACACATTCAAGTGGGATGTGATATGATATAAATCACATAAAAGACAAAATTCCCAGCTTTAGATCTAGTACACATGGCCACACAGTTGTCATAGCCTTCTAAATAAATGTATCCCTAGCCTCCTGCAACCAAAACAAAGGCCACTGGACAAAAGCATAACACGGACTCCTGCATCCCAGTCTCCATACTCCAAGCAACCACCACTTCAACAATGCAACCTCTTATTGAGCCCATTATGTTAAAACCCTCACACCAGGTCATTTTGAATCCTCTTGTGAGCCTTCAAGCATACCACTAGGACCCAACCTTAACTGCGCTTCCCTAATAAATAAACATGTCCACAAAACCACAACAGTTCTACCCCAACCATGTCTTCACAACAACATTGCATAGTTCAAAAGAAAAACTAGATGCATCAACCCAAAGCAGGAGAAAGGGCAAAAGAAAAGAGAACATCAATAATCGTTCATCAAAACCAAAGACTCCATTGACAAATTCAGAAGTGGCCAAAGAGAAACCTATACGCACTTCCTCTTACTGACATATCACTTGGTCCTCATGTCTGTGATCACTTTAACCCATGCACTCATCAATGAATATGCACATATAATAAAAGCGATTAATCAGCAACATCTTACCTAAGACCATCAATATGGACTATCACATCTCACTGGAAGATTGAGGGTCTGCATAAAGGCCTGCATGCCACAGGTATGGGTTCAAACAGAGCTAAATTGTTGGAAAGTGTCGTACTTTAATATTCGGGACCGCGTAGGGGACAGGGCCCTACCCCTGTCTATGTTGGTATTAGCGAACCGCAAATGGTAAATGCGGCATGTACGAGTGCTTTATATGTCGTTCTAGCTATGAATGCACTGTGTACACGTTATTCTGCTCAACTACGCGGGTTCCATTTTGGAAGCAGTGGCCATCTTGTCATTGCCCTCACATAGGCTATGATGGAGTTAATTTCGGGCCTCACAGTACATGGGCTTTCCCTCTGACTTCTCTATGACCTGGGCAGCTGGCTCTGCTGCCCTGGGTCAAACCGGTCTCACGAGCTCCCCTTCCTCCGTCCACCTGTGATTAGCATCAGGGCTTGACCTGTCATAAAACCCTTTCATTCTACACAATCCCCCGGCTAATCTCTTCCACACCTGCTTGTTCCTGCTTTATGACTTGTTTCCCAAAACAGGAGATGCTCATGTTTATTGGGGGGTCTCTTTACATCAAACATGGGATCTGAATCTTACTGTGTAAATCATTGTGGGCTGGCCAAACTGGAATGTGGGATGGTCATCATGACTCTGCCTTTTCTTTGTAATGTACACTTGTATATTGCCGTATCATAAAACCTAGGAATGTATGCTTGAGGCAAGGAAAAGCGTATTTAAGATGAAGTCCGTTCCTATGATTTTCAGCAGTCTCCTGAGAACATGCACGCTGTTGTACTTCTAGGATACCTGTCATTGGTCTGCAGCCAATAAACGATTCTTTGACTTCACCCAGAAGACTCTGTGTTTCTGTAGGTCCGGAACAGGGTGAAACCCAGAAGTCATAGGGTGTGTGCCCCTGCACCGCTGGGTCTAAAATACCCAGTACTTCAGTTTGGCGCCCAACTCGGGCCGATTTCAGCGGTACCAGTCCAAGCCAGAGGTTCGTGAGGAGCTTCGTGTGGAAATTCCGGAGGAAGGCCGCCACTTCATCGACCCCTGCATGTCGACGTGGTCCGAAAGTCTTTTCTGCGAGGTTCTCCGCGTCCCGACGGCTACGAAGGACTGCTGCCCTGATTAATCGACCTGTTTTGGACCCTTGACGAGTTTGAGAGAGCGAAACAATCGAGAGAGTCTTCTGGTGACGCCATCGATCAGCAATATTCAGTTAAGTATAAGTGGAGCGTCTCCCATTTGTTTTGGTATCCCTCGGGATCGTTTGTTTTGATTTGGTAATTGGTGATTTGGTGTTTGCAAACCCCAAAGCCAGAGGATTCGTGTATTCACGAGAATATCGTATTCGATAATCCTTTGACGTTTGGATCTAGACTAGTGAGCGAAGATGCCTGGTTCTGGACTATTTGGTAGATTATTTTGTTTGGGTTGTGGAAAAGATTTCCAGCTAGAGGAATCATGTCCGGTTCCTCCGGTTGGAACTCCAACTTATGAGCTCTATGTGAAACATGGCGTAGGCCCCATTGCATATAACGAAGCGTGGATCCACTACACCAGGAAAGATGGTGTTTTAAAATGGCCCCAAAATGGTAGTTTTGATACCGATATTTTAGATAATCTGGAAATTAAATTGTTTAAGAAGAAAGCCCGGCCGGCGATGTTTGACTCTTTCCGCTTATGGCGAAAGGAAGCCAAACAGAAAGAAATTAAGTTAGCGAAAAAGAATAAAAGAGAGAGAGGTATGTCAGTAATGCAAGCAGCTGTACAATTTAAAGACAATGAAGAGGAGCAAATGAATGAGCAATTGCACAGGCAGCGCAAGTTAGGGATTGACAAATGTTACCCAGCTTTGCCACATCCTAAGCAGGATGAGTCAGAAGAAAAGGAGAAAGATCCCCTGATGTCACATTTGTTGAGTTCGCCACCCCCGTATGCTCAAACTGCCACGGCGCCTCCCCAGCTTGTAAATATGCCACCTCCAGTGCATATACTGCAAGCCTTGCCGCAACCGCCAGTTGCTTTGCAGCCAGTTCCTATTCCTGTAGCGCAGCCCTCTCAAGCGCCGCCAGTGGTGCTTCCAACTGCCCCCACATTTCCTGCGACTTTGCCTAATCCAGTAACTGCCTCCCCTAACACTCTTCCTTCCATCACTCCAGTACCTGTCTCTACATCCTCTTTTCTTCCCTCTGTTTTTCCCCCTGTTCTCGCCTCAGCTTCTCCTTCGGCGCGACAGCGCTTAGCTAATGTGGTTACTACATTAATGTCTCCTCTCTTTGGGTCATCTGGTGCAACTCCTGGTTTACAGCGTAAGCAGCTGCGCAGCCAATTGCCTAACCCCGATGAGAAAAAGGTAATAGATCACATGGCGCGTAGATGGATCGTTTTTCCTTCACTTTATGATGTGGAATCAGTTGTCAATACTTTCCATCAATGGGATGCCCCTAAACAGAGATATGTGTTTGAGAAAATGTGCGAAATTCTCTGTGAAGAATTGGAGGATAGTGGTAAAAATCCGAGTCCGCAGGAATTGTGTAGAGTGAGGTTCGATTTTGGAACTGGTATAATTGTGGACCGCGAAGTAGATAAAGCAGTTGCGGTTATATTGTCACTTAGGAATGACGATTGCCAACAGTCATTGTTTGAACAAGATGTCCTTGTGGGGAAAAAGGCAAAAGCGCGACAATACCCTATGAGAGAAGTTCCCCCGGTATGGAAGGAAGCGGTTGCAGCTGTCGGTGGTAACCCCGCTGTGGCAGCGCATTTCCAGCGTGTTTGGGTGCATGTTCCATGGAAGCGCTCTGAAGTGTTAGCGCTTAAGCAGTCCTTACCTGATCCCCGTAAGAACCCAGCAGGTTATTATAAAGAGTTGTCACAAACGGCAGGGTCATGCATTATGAATCTGGCCGACATAGACATGTTGTTTGGCAATGTTGTTCCACAGCCTCTATGGGGATCAATTCGTAATGTAGATCACAATGCAGATCTAGGAGATACATGGGCCAACATTGTTGCTGCTGATGCTAGACAAACGGGTGGTGCGAAACCAGAACCTTTAGTAGCTGAACTCCCTGGTAGAATCATCACGTATATGAAGACAATAATGCCGGCGATGCGCGTAAATTGGGACAAGTTATCTGCATGCAAGCAGAAGAAAGATGAGACAGTGTCAGACTTCTTTACTAGGTTTGAAGAAACGTTTATTGACCACAGTGGGCAGGATATGAGTACTGAGGGTGGCCAATGGTTGTTTGTGGACAAGTTTGTGCAGAATTTACTTCCTGACCTGTGTAAAAAGTTGAAAGATTCAGAAAGTTCTTGGGCTGTTTCTTCTTCAGCGCAAATACTGGCTACTGCACAGTATTATGAAAATAGAGATAAAGACGAGAAAGATAGAACGGAGAAGAAAACGAAGGAACTGAAGACAAAGGTCCTTTTACAGCAGGCCTATCCGCCACGTGGAGGTCAGAATAATTATAGGCAACCCCAAGGTGTCTATCACCAACCCCAACAGTTTCAGAACAATCAGCAAATGAACGGGTATTACCAACCACGTGTCCCTGTAGGTCCCAACCAATGTTCATACTGCAAAGAGGAAGGTCATTTTAAATATAGTTGCCCTAAATTAATGCAGCGGAACGGTAATATGTATGGCACAAGAGGTAGAGGTGGTCAGCAAGCTCCTAGAGGTAGAGGGCGTGGAAGTGTTCCCCAGAACGCGCGTCCTCTGCCGCCTCAAAGTACCATCAATAGCTTTGATCAGCAAGCTAACGCGATTAGCAATACGGCCCAGTATTATAATAATGATTATTATGTAGAGGACGGTGATGCAGAGAATAATGATTACTAGGACAGCCATAGACAGAGAGAGGGAGTTGTTTCAGTGCCAGTGGATCAGAGTGGACCGTATGTTGTGGTGACTACAGCCAATGTAACGGAGCCTTTTCTGCTAGACACTGGTGCTGCAAAGAGTTCAATCATGCATTCAAAACTCCCTGGCGCACCTTTGTCTGGCGAGATAAATGTTTCAGTAGGTTTTTCTGGCGCCCCAGTTAGGAACCCGATTTCTAGTCCCATGTCACTTTCTGTTGGACCTTGTGAGCTGAAAGCACCCCTGATCCTGACAACAGGTTGTGGTGAGAATTTACTGGGATTAGATTTGTTGAAAAGATTGCATGCCACGTTGTATTGTTCTCCTTCGGGAGTACAACTTACATTAGGCAAGAAAGTAATTTCCCCAATGTACTTGTCTAAAAACACGATGCCACCTGAATTGTCATCCCTTCCGGATGCCCTTTGGGCTATTGGTCCCAATGATGTGGGCCTCTTGGAGATACCGCCATATGTGGTGACTTTAAAGGCTAATGTCAGACTGCCACGTATTCCCCAGTACAAGATCTCTAATGAAGGGCAGAAAGCATTGTTAGACATTGTTAGCGACTTGATTCATAAGGGTGTGATAGAAGAGACAAGAGGCAACGTTTGCAATAGTCCGATCTTACCTGTCTTAAAACGAACGGACCCTTCACAGCCACCTGTTTACAGATTTGTGATCGATCTCAGAGAAGTTAATAAGATTGTTGTGCCACAGTTTCCGGTTGTCCCCGATATAACTGCCTTGTTAACGATGATTCCAGCCTCTGCTGCATGGTTTTCAGTGATCGATTTAAAGAATGCTTTCTTTAGTATCCCAATTGCAGAAGAGAGCAGAGATATTTTTGGTTTTAGTCTGGGAGGCCGAAGCTTCCGCTTCAAACGCGCTCCCCAGGGCTACTGTGAGAGTCCATCAATATACAGTCAGGCTCTGAAAGCGCAGCTTGATGCACTTGTTTTACCTAGTGGCGCTGTCCTGATTCAGTACGTGGACGATTTACTGATCGCTGCGGATACTGAGAAGATCTGTAAAGAAGCCACATTGTCACTGTTGCGCCATTTATCCGCTTACCATCACAAAGTGTCTCTCTCTAAGCTGCAATATTGTCGACAAGAAGTGACCTACTTAGGTCATCTCTTATCGAAGGAGGGAAGGAAACTGACCCCAGAAAGAATTCAAGCTATTGCACAGTTGAGTGTGCCAAAGACACAGAGAGAAGTGCGTGCTTTCTTGGGCATCACTTCATACTGTAGGCATTGGATCCCTAGTTTTTCTTTATTGGCAAAACCTTTGTTAGCCTTAACATGCAAAGACACACCGAATCCTATCCCATGGTCTGAAGAGTGCCAGAAAAGTTTTTTGGAATTGCGTAATGCGTTATGTTCAGCTCCTGTGTTGGGCACTCCTGACTACAGTAAGCCTTTTACATTGTATGTTCACGAGAAAGATGGATGTGCGTTATCAGTGTTAACACAGCCTTTTGGCGACAGACCGCGCCCATGCGCATATTTTTCATCAACCTTGGACCCTGTAGCGAGGGCATTGCCAAGCTGTCTGAGAGCGACAGCTGCTGCAGCGATGTCTATCCGACAATCTGCTGGTTTGGTAATGGACAATACATTGATTGTCATGGTTCCACACGCTGTAGATACATTATTAAATAGAATTAAGACACAACACTTGACTAGTGCACGATTATCGGGCTACGAACTTACACTGTTAGCTAATCACATACACATAAAAAGATGCAATACGCTGAATCCAGCTACATTGTTGCCAATTCCCGCAGACTCAGATGAGATTGAGCAACATGACTGTCTGTTCAGGACAGAAGAAGAGACGAAAGGGAGAGTAGATTTAAAAGATACTCCCCTGACTGAGTGTGATGGCACTTTATGGGTAGATGGGTCCTGTTTCAAGCTCCCTAATGGTGACACGACTGCTGCATATGCTATCACGACTTTACACACAGTCGTGGAAACTGCACGAGTGCCACATAATTCGGCCCAAGCAGCAGAATTAATCGCCCTCACGAGAGCATGTGTGTTGTCTGAAGGAATGAGAGTGAACATATACACAGATAGCCAGTACGCCTTTGGCGTGGCTCATAATTTTGGGCGTTTGTGGAAGGAGCGTGGGTTCCTGACGTCGCATGGAGCTAAAATTCAGAATGGCAAGTTGGTAAATGATCTCCTTGTGTCACTGACCCTACCGTTGCAAGTTGCGATCATGAAATGCAGTGCGCACAGGAAAGTCACGGATGATGTTGGACGTGGGAATGCGTTTGCTGATGAGACCGCGAGAGAAACAGCACAGAATGTGAAGACTAGAATGTATGTTGCAGGTCCCGCAAGATGGGTTGATGATGTTGGAATGTGTGAGAACACAATAGAGAGTGTGAAGTCGCTTCAAGCTGAAGCCACAGAGGAAGAGTTAAGCAAGTGGAGAGAAAGTATGGGTAAGTTGGATGAGAATGGTTGTTGGATTGATCTGACAGAACATAGGCGATGGTTGTTGCCTGATGCATATGTGCTTCCAGTAGTTACTATGGCACATGGAATGGCACATATCAGTACGAAAGGTATATGCAAGTTGTTAGCTCCAGTATGGCAGAATGCTGGGATTCCCAAGTGTGCAGAGAATGTGGTCAAGAATTGCATAGTATGCTTGAAGTACAACCCTGGTAGGGGAACCCCAACTCCGGCTGGTCACTTTGCACCCCCATCATGTCCATTCGAAGTTTTGCAGCTGGACTTTATTCACATGGAAAGATGCAACAACCTGAAATATGTATTGGTGGTTGTTTGTGCTTTCTCAAAATGGATTGAGGCTTATCCTCTGAAAGATAACACTGCCCTATCCACAGCCAAAGCCCTTGTGAAGGAGTTTTTCCCTAGGTTTGGGATGCCAAGAATGGTGTGGTGTGATAACGGAAGTGAGTTTGTGGGTAAAGTGATGAAGAATGTATGTGAAGGGCTAGGGATAAAGCAGAAGTTCCACGCTGCAAATCACCCCCAATCAGCTGGATTAGTAGAACGCTACAATGGAGCCTTAAAGCTCAAGCTGGCCAAAATCCAGGCGAGCACCGGTCTTAAATGGCCTGACGCTCTGCCTTTAGCACTCCTGTCCGCCAGAATGACCATACACTCACGAGTGGGACTTAGTCCTTACGAGGTCGTTTTTGGCCGTCCCGCCAACGTATGGGGTGTACCGAGACCTACGAAGTTCAGTGAGATTGAGCATCCAGTACTGCTCGATTACCTGTATGATTTGACTGTTAAACTGCGTGTTTTGCACCAACAGGTACATGATACTCTTCCCCAAGCCTCTGAACCTCCTGGACACCCTATCAACCCTGGCTCGTGGGTCCTGGTCCGGAACTTCCAGCGCAAGAGCAACGACGAGCCTCGCTGGATCGGCCCTCATCTTGTTCTTCTTTCGACAAGATCAGCAGTGCGAGTGAAAGGGAAGAAGCACTGGATTCATGGTACCCACTGCAAAGTAGTCCCCTTGCCTCTGCCATATGACCAGTGGGTCAAGGAGGGTATCGCTGACTCAAAGACAAACATTGTACCTCGCTTTGTAACATTCAGTGACGCACGCCTAAAAGACACAGTTTCAGACCAAGAGAGTGACAATATTCTGCAGGAAGCTGTGCCACCATCAAGTCGACTGGACACTACTGAGCCTGAACTTTTGTTTCAAGACCAAACAGCATCTGGCCGTTTCCGCTATAATTTGAGACCTAGGCCCATGGACAAATAAAGATTTCCTCATTATTTCCCTTTTGACATTTTTGCTCTCCCATCTGAAGGACTTTCTTGATTTTTGTTTTTCGAACCACCATCCGGGTTCTGCCGCAGGGTCGCGGTGCCAAGACTTTGGGGTACAGGCCGAAGACGCTAGGTCGACGGTTCTGGTTAGTCTAGGGCGTTTCCCTGGACTGACAGGCGTACTCCTTAGCAGAAGAAACTCATCCACCGCGAGCGGCCCGAGTAGAGGATGGAGTTTTTTAAGATGGAGAGACCGATTGAGGAAATGAACTTTAACGCAAGGATGTGTAGAATTGTAAAAAGTAAATGTTTTGTCTTTTTGTGCTTTTTTACACTGTGTAGTATCATAATGTTTATTGTAGGATTTGTGTTTTTCTCCGCTCAAAAACCCATTGAACCCACTCAACAGCCTATATCTCCTTCTACTGTCTCCTCTCACTCTTTTCACCCTTTGCCTGAGCACGAACAGACCAGACGATCAGAGTTCGTAAATAACTCGTTTATCCAACTCTTGCACCAGCACCAACTGGTAATGAATACGACCAATTGCTGGGTGTGTGGGTTAATGCCCCATACCATTAACAAGGGTATTCCCTACCTGGTGCTACCGTACAGTTACAATGGATCGTCATGGGCATTCCAAACCATGTTTCTCTATGCTCTAGATACATACTCCCCTCGCCAACCGCGTTCCATCAGACCCATCACCAATAATAAGGCTTTAATGAAAGGAGTTGCCGATATGAGTAGAGATATTGATGCATACTCATCCATTCCCAAAGAAGAGCTGAGACCTTATGTAGGATGGAACGCGACGGGGTATAGTATTAGTCTGGGTGAAAGACAGCGAAAAATCTCATCTCCAATCTGGGTCGTACCCCACATGGGTCGGTTCTGCTTACAGGGTAATGGTCAGAATCCTAGAGCTCAACTGGGAAGAAGTGACTGTACTGAAACGTACACTTTCCCGTCACAGTTTTCCCCTGCGTTTTTGGCTGCTAAGGGCACATATTTCATCTGTCATGACCGAGCATATACATGGCTGCCCCCTGATTTCTCGGGCACATGTTATATTGCGAACTTGCTACCGCCGACATTTACTGCTGCCTCTGACTATCACAAGACCAGAGTTGTGAGAGGTGTGATTAGTAAGGAGGATACTGCCGGTCAGGAAGCGGGAGACTTCTTCTTGGGTTTCCTGCCGTTTTGGGGACCTATGGTCAATAGTAGGAACCTGAGACAGCTGACTCGTGTGGTTGAATCCACTGTCAATGTAACGGCTGGTGCCCTTAGTAATCTGACAGCTGAGCTCCAAGCGGATCGCCTTATGACTCTGCAGAACCGCATGGTTCTAGACGTTATTCTTGCAGACCGCGGTGGGGTATGCAAGGTCATCCAATCCAGTTGCTGCATTTTCATACCAGATAATGCTCCAACAGTGTATCAAGCCATCTCCAAACTCCATAAAATATCTGAATCCATACACGTGGATAAGGGAGATTGGTCACTGATGGGGTGGTTCTGGGAATTGATATCTGCCTGGGGTTGGAAAGTTCTGATGGTCGTTGGAATGATCTTAGCCATTCTTTTCCTGTTCTGTCTGTGTATACAGTGTGCTCCCGCGATATGTGGCCTCTGTGCTACCTTATGTGTAAGGAAACCTGTATCGAGGGACGAGCTAAGTAACAGGATGATGCTACAGCAACATCTCCATGACTTCGTGAACATTGACCTAGACTCGGATTAAGATGAGTATAGTGATTGCCTATGTAAGGGCAAAAGGAGGGTCTGTCGTACTTTAATATTCGGGACCGCGTAGGGGACAGGGCCCTACCCCTGTCTATGTTGGTATTAGCGAACCGCAAATGGTAAATGCGGCATGTACGAGTGCTTTATATGTCGTTCTAGCTATGAATGCACTGTGTACACGTTATTCTGCTCAACTACGCGGGTTCCATTTTGGAAGCAGTGGCCATCTTGTCATTGCCCTCACATAGGCTATGATGGAGTTAATACGGGCCTCACAGTACATGGGCTTTCCCTCTGACTTCTCTATGACCTGGGCAGCTGGCTCTGCTGCCCTGGGTCAAACCGGTCTCACGAGCTCCCCTTCCTCCGTCCACCTGTGATTAGCATCAGGGCTTGACCTGTCATAAAACCCTTTCATTCTACACAATCCCCCGGCTAATCTCTTCCACACCTGCTTGTTCCTGCTTTATGACTTGTTTCCCAAAACAGGAGATGCTCATGTTTATTGGGGGGTCTCTTTACATCAAACATGGGATCTGAATCTTACTGTGTAAATCATTGTGGGCTGGCCAAACTGGAATGTGGGATGGTCATCATGACTCTGCCTTTTCTTTGTAATGTACACTTGTATATTGCCGTATCATAAAACCTAGGAATGTATGCTTGAGGCAAGGAAAAGCGTATTTAAGATGAAGTCCGTTCCTATGATTTTCAGCAGTCTCCTGAGAACATATACGCTGTTGTACTTCTAGGATACCTGTCATTGGTCTGCAGCCAATAAACGATTCTTTGAATTCACCCAGAAGACTCTGTGTTCTGTAGGTCCGGAACAGGGTGAAACCCAGAAGTCATAGGGTGTGTGCCCCTGCACCGCTGGGTCTAAAATACCCAGTACTTCAGTTGGCGTTCGCCGGAGGGGGGTTCGATGCCCGTCTTGCCCACCCCTTTGACCCACCTCTCCCACGTAGGCCGAACTAGGCGCGCACACCCTGATATACACTACGGACAGAGTGACACCACACGTATTCTTTGTAGGACGATAGGTCTTTTTTATCGATGATTTTCAAGGGATCTTTATGATCCAAGATGCAAGTAGTACAGCAGTGGCACGAAGTACCACAAATCGGTCGTGGGGAATGGGGGTAGCGGGACAGTCTTTCAGGATAGTGTCTCTGCGAAATACCCTGCGGATAGCTCACAATCCTCGAGCTGGAGGGTGTCGATTCTCTGGGCAATCTCTTACCGGGTCGTCCTCAAGGGGAGCGCCGCGAGTCTCTCAGCAGGCACAGGTGGTCGGAGTTCGGGAGCCGCGATTCCGTCAGCAGGGCTCCGATGGTTCAATAGCTGGGGGGCCGCGAGTCACTCAGCAGGCCCAGGTGGTTCAGTGCTCGGGAGCCGCGACCTCGTCAGCAGGGCTCAGATGGTTCGATAGCAAGAGGCCGCGAGTCACTCAGCAGGCCCAGGTGACTTCAGCGTTCAGGAGCCGCGACAGCGTCAGCAGGCTCGGATGGTTCCAGGTCTTCTCTGCCTTCGTTTCTCCGGCACCCCTTGTTATACTCCGCTTGCTCTTTGAAGTCCGGGGTCCTCGCAGAGGGGGGGCTGGGGTGACAGAGGGGGTTCGGCGGGATTTCCTGCCGCTCACTTCTTTGGTCTTTTCAGGTGGGTCTGGGAGGGACCCCAGACGCTCGGCAGGGGAGGCGCCTGCTCCCCAGGGGCCTGGTGGCCGATCGAGTCTTCCCGGGGAAGGCGACCCGAGGTGTGACTGGGCTGGCGCCTTTGGGTCTGGCTCGAGGGTTCCCGCTCCCCCGGTCGGACATGCGTGGTAGGGTGTTGAGTCTGTCAGGGCTCTGGCCGGCCCTCGGATCTGGGTGGCTGGGGCGGCCGGAGTCGGAGATGTCGTGTCTTGAGGGTGGTTGCAGGTTGGCTGGATGATTGGGAGGGCAACGCCGTGAGGCCGGTCTCACACGCGTCCCCCCCAGCTGAAAGGCGTGGAGAACTACCCATCCACTGGGGGATTCTCCTCGCCGAAGCGGAAGAACCGGGACAGGCCGTCGGCGTTGGCATGATCCGCCCCGGGGCGATGTTCGACAGTGAAATCCATCCCTTGGAGAGAGATGGACCATCGTAGTAGCTTGGGGTTCTCCCCCCTCATCTGCATTAGCCACCGCAAGGGCCGGTGGTCCGTCTGTACTCGGAAATGGGTTCCGAACAAGTAGGGCCGTAGTTTCTTGAGGGCCCAGACTACGGCAAAGGTCTCTCGTTCTATAGAACTCCAACGCTGCTCTCACGGCAGCAGCCTTCGGCTGATGAAGGCTATGGGCTGATCGATGACCTTGTCGTCGAACTGCGAGAGGACGGCCCCGATGCCGTGCTCGGAGGCGTCGGTCTGGACCACAAACTCTTGGGAGTAGTCGGGGGCCTTGAGTACGGGGGCGGTGCACATGGCGGTTTTCAAGGTGTCGAACGCCTGCTGGCACGGGGTGGTCCACTGCACCTTCTTCGGAAGCTTTTTGGAGGTCATCTCCGTGAGGGGCCCCGCGATACTACCATAGTTTTTAATGAACCTCCGGTAGTACCCTGTGAGGCCCAGGAAGGCCCGGACCTCCGTCTGCGTGGTGGGGGGCTCCCAGGACTTGATGGCGTCGATCTTCGGTTGGAGGGGGGCGACCTGGCCGCTGCCCACCTGATGCCCCAGGTAGACCACGGAGCCTTGCCCGAGCTGGCATTTGCTGGCTTTCACTGTTACGCCGGCTTGGCGCAGGGCCATGAGTACTTGTCGGAGGTGCTGGAGATGCTCGTGCCATTGAGAGCTGAATACGGCGATGTCGTCAAGGTATGCTGCGCTGAACTCCTCGAGTCCGGCCAGGACCTTGTTCACCAACCGCTGGAATGTGGCCGGGGCGTTCTTCATCCCGAACGGCATGACCCTGAAGCGGTAGTGGCCATCTGGCGTGGAGAAGGCAGAGCGTTCTTTCGCTCCCTCCGTGAGAGCAATCTGCCAGTATCCGCAGGTCAGGTCGAAAGTGCTGAGGAACCGTGCGGCCCCCAGGCGGTCGATGAGCTCGTCGGCGCGGGGGATAGGGTGAGCGTCTGCCCGGGTGACCGCATTGAGCCCCCGGTAGTCCACACAGAATCTTAGTTCGGGGGCGACCCCCGGGGGAGCCGCCTTCGGGACCAGGACCACCGGGCTGGCCCAGGGGCTGTCGGAGGGTTCGATTACTCCAAGGGTGAGCATCTTCTGTACCTCGGTCTTGATGCAGGTGCGGACCCGGTCAGGCACCCGGTAGGCTCGGTGTCTCACAGGCGGGCTGTCGCCAGTGTCCACGTCGTGGACACACCAGTCGGTGACCCTTGGAATGAGGGAGAAGAGGTCTGCGAATTGTCTGAGCAGCCGGCGGCAGTCGTCGGACTGTTGGGGAGTGAGGGTGGTTGAAAGTCTTACTCCCTCCACGGAGCCATCCAGGTCTTTAGCACACAGGGGGTCAGGCAGGGGTTCGGTGTCTTCTTCCGCCCCATCATCGGTGGCCAGTAGCAAACTTAATTCCGTTCTCACAAAGTGGGGCTTGAGACGGTTCACGTGGAGGACCCGGAGGGGGTTCCGGGGGGACTGTACATCGACCAGGTACGTGACCTGGCTCTTCCGCTCGATCACCTTGAAGGGACCAGTCCATTTGTCTTGTAGGGTGCAGGGCTTCACCGGGGCCATGACCCAAACCTGCTGGCCCGGCTGGAACTCGACCAGGGTTGCGTTCTGGTCATACCAGCGCTTCATTTCTTCTTGGCTGGCCTCGAGGTTAGCCTCTGCGAGTTCTCTGAACTTCCTCGTCTGGTTGCGGAGCGCCAGGATGTAGCGGAACACATCAGGGGGTGTCCCCCGGGGGCTTGTCTCCCAGCCCTCTTTGACCAGGCTCAGGGGCCCTCGGACGGGATGTCCGTATAGCAGTTCGAAAGGGCTGAACCCCAGAGACTTTTGGGGAACTTCTCGGTATGCGAACAGGAGGCAAGGGAGGAGGACGTCCCATTTCCGGCGCAGGGGCTCTTCGTGGCCCTGGATCATTCCCTTTAGGGTACGGTTGAAGCGTTCCACTAGGCTGTTGCCCTCGGGGTGGTAGGGGGTCGTGAACTTATACGTGACTCCGCACTGCTGCCACAGGGACTTCATGTAGCGGGATATAAAGTTAGTGCCGCGATCACTCACGACCTCGCGGGGAAATCCGACACGGGAGAAGATCCCCATGAGAGCTCGGCCCACCACGGGAGCCGTCACGGTGCGGAGGGGGATGGCCTTGGGGTAGCGGGTGGCATGGTCCACCAGGACAAGGATGAACCTGTGGCCCTGGGCGGTCTTCGGATCCAGGGGTCCCACGATGTCGATGCCGACCCGCTCGAACGGGGTACTCACAACGGGGAACGGTTGTAAGGGAGCTTTGCGTTTTCCGCCACTCTTCCCACTGCCCTGGCACGTGAGGCAGGATTTGCAGTGTACTTCCACATTCGCTCGCATCTTGGGCCAATAGAAGTGGGTAACCAATCGCTGATATGTCTTGTCTTGGCGTAAGTGTCCTGCCAAGGGTACATCGTGGGCCAAGCCCAGGAGGAAGCTCCGGAAACGCAGGGGTACCACCAGTACCCGGGCTGCGCCTAGCTCGGCGGACTTTTGCTCGCTGTATAGGAGGCCATTGTCCCAATAGATCCAATGGGTTCCGGTTCGGTCACCGGCGGCCTGGGCTTCGGCTTGTTGTCTGAGTCCCACGAGGGAGGGGCAAATGGCCTGTTCCTGGCAGAATTCTTCCCGGGAGGGCCCCCCCTCACAGCGCCACTGGCCCATCTCGGGCAGTTCTCCGAGCTCAGTCAGGACCTCCGGGGCGGAAGGTTCTGGCCCTTCGCCCGGGTTAGTGTCCTCTTCTCCCTCCGAAGGAGGGTTGTCCGCTTCTGGTAGGGTGTCCCGGCTCTCGGGGATAGTGTTCGGTAGGAGGGCCTCACTGCCCTCGGAGAGAGGCAATCGCGCGGTCATGGAGCGCGTGGTGGCGCAGACCCATTCTGGTAGGCCCATCATCTCCAGATGGGCTCTTCGTTCTACTTGCCCCCACGGGGAACTCTCCAGGTCGTTGCCCAGGAGGCAGTCTACGGGCTGTGATGTCCGGACCGCTACCTTCAGTTCTCCGGAGACCCCTCCCCACTCGAAGGCCACCAGCGCCATCTGGCAGAGGCTCTCAGAATTGTCGGAGGATATGACCGGACAGAGGGCACCGGTTAGGATCTGGTCTTCGGAAATTAGGCTGCGGTGGACCGCGGTGACACTCGCCCCGGTGTCGCGGAGGCCCTCGACTCGGTGGCCGTTGATGGTCACTTGCTGTCGGTATTTCTTTGTGTTGGCGGGCAAGGGTGTCCCGGGGACCATTTCTCGATCACCAAGGGAGACCAGGGCCATGGCCGCCGGTTCCCATTCTTCGGAGTCCTCCATCTCTTCCCCCAGAGCTACGGAGGCCATCTGCCGGGCCGGGGAGTTGGTCGTTGTGGTTCGCTGATACTGGGGACACTGGGGGTCATTGGCGTAGTGTCCGGGCCGTTGGCAGCGGAAGCAGGTGATCCTAGCTCGTGGACCTAGCCGTCCTGCGACTCCGGTGCTTGCTGGAGACAGGGCTGAACCCGCCGCTGGTGGGCTGCTGGGGGGGCTGGTTGAGGACCCCCCGGGGAAGTCTCTTGGTCGGCCGTGGTTCCCTCCGCCCCTCTGGCGGGGGGGGCCTTGATTGTGGCGGCCATAGTCCCCCACGGGGCCTCGGGTGGCTCGGGTATTCACCCAACGATCAGCCTCAGCGGCCAGCTTCCGAGGGTCGGTGAGTTTGCTGTCCAGGAGATGCTGGCGCAGTTCTACAAAGCAGTTGGCCGCTAAATGTTCCCAGGCAATCAGATCAAACAGTTCTTCGAAGGTGGAGACCTTGCTGCCCTTGATCCACCCGTCCAAGGCTCGGCTGTAAAAGTTCACGTATTCTACCCACGTGGTGCCCGGTATCTTCTTACAATCTCGGAACCGTTGTCGGTACATTTCGGGGGTGAGTCCATACCGGTCCACGAGGGCTTCCTTCATGTGGCTGTAGGAGTTCATGACCGTGGAGGGCAGATTTAGCAGGGTGTCTCTTCCTTCGCTTAAGAACCGGCCCCATAGGCCAGCCCCCCAATCCTTCTGCGGGACTCGGTGAGAGGTCATGGCGACTTCGTAGGCCTTAAACCACTGCTGGATATCGTCGTTCTTGTAATACTCTTTTACCACATCCTTGGGGATGTGGACTTTGGTTTCCCCGGTGGGAGCGGGCGGTGGATTCCCGGGTGGCTGTGACTTTTCGTTTTTAGCCCGCCACTCGATCTCCTTCAGGCTGCGTTCATGTTCTAGCTGGAGCTTCTTTTCGTCGTGCTCTCTTTGGCGTCTCTTCTCTTCGAGTTCCCCTTGTAGCCGTAACTGCTCGACGGCCAACTTCTTCTCTGCTAGTTTTAGTTCTCCCTCGATTTTTAGTTTTGCCAGTTCAAGTTCGTGGTTGCGGCTTCTCTCTCGGTCCGCTAGCTCCTCGGGGGACAGGTTCCCTTCTGGCCCGTTGTTTCTCGCCGGGATGCTTTGTGGTTCATGGGCAGAGTCTCCTTCCGTTTGGGTCGGGGGCGCCCCCGTCTCGACCCAGGTTTTCAATACTTTCTGGAAGTCTTCCTTTGTGCTTAATCCGGTGGTAGCGATGCCAAGGTCTTTGCAAAACTGTTTTAATTCTCTATGTGTGTAATAGTCCAATTGATCCTCTCGGAACGGTGAGCTTATTTCGGTACCTGCGGCACCCAGGGAGGTTTCTCCTTCCATCTCTGTTTGGTAGTGTGTCAGTCGTTTACTGCACGCTCTCTTTCGGTGTCGGCTCGGATCCCGTCGTCTGCCACCAAATGTTGGAAAGGCGTTCACCGGAGGGGGGTTCGATGCCCGTCTTGCCCACCCCTTTGACCCACCTCTCCCACGTAGGCCGAACTAGGCGCGCACACCCTGATATACACTACGGACAGAGTGACACCACACGTATTCTTTGTAGGACGACAGGTCTTTTTTATCGATGATTTTCAAGGGATCTTTATGATCCAAGATGCAAGTAGTACAGCAGTGGCACGAAGTACCACAAATCGGTCGTGGGGAATGGGGGTAGCGGGACAGTCTTTCAGGATAGTGTCTCTGCGAAATACCCTGCGGATAGCTCACAATCCTCGAGCTGGAGGGTGTCGATTCTCTGGGCAATCTCTTACCGGGTCGTCCTCAAGGGGAGCGCCGCGAGTCTCTCAGCAGGCACAGGTGGTCGGAGTTCGGGAGCCGCAATTCCGTCAGCAGGGCTCCGATGGTTCAATAGCTGGGGGGCCGCGAGTCACTCAGCAGGCCCAGGTGGTTCAGTGCTCGGGAGCCGCGACCTCGTCAGCAGGGCTCAGATGGTTCGATAGCAAGAGGCCGCGAGTCACTCAGCAGGCCCAGGTGACTTCAGCGTTCAGGAGCCGCGACAGCGTCAGCAGGCTCGGATGGTTCCAGGTCTTCTCTGCCTTCGTTTCTCCGGCACCCCTTGTTATACTCCGCTTGCTCTTTGAAGTCCGGGGTCCTCGCAGAGGGGGGGCTGGGGTGACGGAGAGGGTTCGGCGGGATTTCCTGCCGCTCACTTCTTTGGTCTTTTCAGGTGGGTCTGGGAGGGACCCCAGACGCTCGGCAGGGGAGGCGCCTGCTCCCCAGGGGCCTGGTGGCCGATCGAGTCTTCCCGGGGAAGGCGACCCAAGGTGTGACTGGGCTGGCGCCTTTGGGTCTGGCTCGAGGGTTCCCGCTCCCCCGGTCGGACATGCGTGGTAGGGTGTTGAGTCTGTCAGGGCTCTGGCCGGCCCTCGGATCTGGGTGGCTGGGGCGGCCGGAGTCGGAGATGTCGTGTCTTGAGGGTGGTTGCAGGTTGGCTGGATGATTGGGAGGGCAACGCCGTGAGGCCGGTCTCACACGCGTCCCCCCCAGCTGAAAGTCGTGGAGAACTACCCATCCACTGGGGGATTCTCCTCGCCACAGATTGTTGTCATCGCAGTGTGATTCCTGGTCCCTGTGTTGGCCCATTGCTACTTAAAGACTGCCTGGTTCCCCCTTATGTGGACCATCCCTACACAGCTGTCTTCACTTCTCCCGCTCTTTGAATGTTGGATGTTCCCTGACTCTGCACTTTTGTGGGGCTACAGCCTAGTATGGCCTAATGGGGCATCTTAAATCTGCCAAGAAGAGGTCTGCTATTACGACCACTCCTCAGGGATCCCCTCCTAGGAACACTGCCCTGCGCTTTGTCTCTCAGCTGCACTCTCACCAGCCGACCGTGACAGTCCCCTCTGACAAACTGGACCTGATCTTTGGGCGGTCCATGACACCGAGCTGCGATGAAGGTGAAAATTGATGCGATCACCATCGTCATTAATCTTCATCACGATGATCATTGCAAAACTAACAACAAGTTAGCAACTCATGAACAAGCTATACAGGAACTCTGTCCTCAATGTGATGACATGACTGCATGCATTCTGGGACCCATTGACAGAATCGGGCTCTTAGAAGGCCACACTGAAGACACTTAAGGTCGATCTAGGCACAAGAACCTCCAAATTATTGGCATGCCGGAAGACACAGAAGGTCCGAACTCCACCCTCTATATAGAACAATGTCTCAGATCTAAGGTCACCCCTGAGGTAGTGTATGTGGTGAAACATGCAGCCCAGGTTCCTACCGGATAACCTGTCCCTGGTATCCCACCATCCCCCGCGATGATTATCACTGAGCTGTTGAACTACCGTGATCGAGATTGAATCCTGCAGAAGGCTAGAAACAAGAGTCTCATCACTGTTGGTGCCTCCAAGGTTTACATTTTTCTGTATTTCACCATTTGGATGAGCAGCGTAGAGCTTCCTTTTTGGAATGCCTGGGGGAAACTTTGATTGCACTAAAGTAATCGGAGCAAATTTGGTAATTTTCCCTTACTCTTAATGTGAAATTACGGAAAATTACAAATTTATGCCAGTTTGTGTCATTATAATTAATTTGACAACAAGCTTAACAAGTGCAGGGGGCTGCAGGTTGCTGCTCCTAAGATTTGTTGCACTTAGCGCTATTTCATTAGCACAAAATGCAAGCTCAGGTCTATACAGGACAAAACGGTGCATTTTAGGCAAAGAATATAGCACTAAATGCTGGGTTATGTAATTGTATAATTTCACTTAATCTTGTGTAATTTTGCTGTAATTATGCATAATTTCACTACAACAAACTACTCAAGTTATGCCCACTCCTACTGTTTGACTGTTAAAAAGAGTCTTCGAAACTTGTCCTTGAAATATGCATATTTTCCCACTCGCCTGAATATATGTGCGGAAGACCTGACTTTTTTCTTTGCTGTGCTTAAATATGCATTGGCTGGGATAGACTAGAAATTTAGCACCTCTAGTCTCCTTTCTAGCCAGGAAAGTGGGGGCACTGGCTGATGAAAACATGGCCAATACTGGCGGTCCAGGTTCCAACGCCCCGTCAAAGGCTATCCCTTGCGGGCGCAGGCGAGGGGGGGCAGGCGTTGAGACTACTGCAGCCCTGTGCACTACACGAGGACATGCTATGTGTCTAACTTCTGAGGAAGACCCTGATGATGCAAATTCCACTGTGAGCACGACCGTAGTCAAGTGGGTCACCCCACAAATGGCGGACGACCTGGTCTAGACCAGTGCTCTGGACACGGGATCCAGTGTTCCTTTTGGGTTAAGGACTTTACTTATTATATGTGTTCTTGTCCTATCCGTTTACTTATTAGCTCTTGCTGTCTACTGTTCTTGTGACTGCTTTGCCTTATTGTCTCATTTGAATGTATCCCTGGATGGAGCAGGCTGACCTGTGGCTGGCTCCCCCGATTACAGTCCTCATTTTGCCATCAGTTCGTGTTTTCGCCACTAAAATTGTGCTTGGATGCTCTTTGTTGAAATTCCCCTGTTGGGAGTTGTTTATAGTTTGGCTGGATTACTACTGTTTTGATACTTGCCAGGATGTTTTTTTATCAGGGGTTGGGATCGTTTTTGTCCTTTATCGGATGGCATTCTACTCCTATCTCCCTGGGCTCACTCAGCCTAGCTTCACAAGCCCTACGCAGTGTTGTGAGTTCTGGCTACCGCAGGGACCCCGGGTAAATATAAGTTCATCATATGGAATGTAAGAGGAATGGGTAGTGTTAGTAAGTGATATAGAATGCAAGAGCAACTGGTTCAACTGGTGATCAACATAGCCTTTTTCCAGGAAATGCACTTATATGATAGAAGGTTCAGACCCTGAAGCGTACCCGTCAGGGGCAGATTTTCAGTACTACATATTCCTTTTTGTGTGGGTTTCCCACAATTTGGATTCACTAGGAGCCCCTTTCCATGAGGAGCACACTGGAACGGACCCTGAAGGTAGATTCATACTCATTAGGGGGCACTCGGATGGCCTGCCGGGGGCCTTGAGCTCTCTTTATTTCCCTAGTATGGACACTTAGTCTCCCTCTCTATGCACTTTGCGTCATGGGTAGAACTTGATTGGATCCTGGGTGGTGACTTTAATGCAGTTTTAAATATTACACTTGACCATTCACACTCCCCCTTCAGGGTACCCTTACAATGTGTACCTCTGTGGCACTATCCATCCGGCTCCATCCCTGGGACCTGATCAATGTTTGTTTTACCTGACACTCGAGAGCGGTGGATTATTCATATTATTCCTCTGCTCATGTCCTCCATGTTCGCCTTCATGTCCTGGTTTTCCCCGCTTCTTTGCAAACACAAGTCTTCCATGGTAAATACCTGGGTAAAACCCTATTAGATGATAACCCGCTGCTTTTGAGCCCTGCGTGGGGGCAGAGTGCCTCCTCCAATACCTACCTGGCATTTACAACCAATATGGCTGGAGGATGGAGCGTTTGAAGAAACTCTATGTGAAATTACTGCACAATATGTTCCAGATAATGCAGAGTTGGCCTTTCCGAGAGCACTTGATAATATACTCACCATATAATGCTGTTATACGATGAGTCACATTATGCACTTTGATTGGTGCATGGGAGTCTCTATCAGCGCACCTGGTGCAGACTGAGTCTCCACTACTAGACATTGAGAAGAGAGCCATTACTGCCTCATACCTGTCTGAAAAGCAATCACAGAGTAAAAGCGAGCATGATGACCTCATGGAACAGTTAAGGTGTCTTGACGCTTATGCAGCCAGAAGCCACACAGAGACTGATAGGCGGGCAGGCTGCTGGGGCATCTGATGTGTCTCCATGACCCGTAATCCTCAATACACTCCATTAGGGACTCTTCTGGATCATTGTAGTACACACAAAAGGATATCAACGCTGCATTTACACATCACTATTGAGAGCTGTATGCAGCGGATCCATTCTATGGCCAGCGGCCCTTCAGTACTTTCTGGAGAGGCTAGTCATCACCTGAATCCCTCCTGGGGACCTTGAGGCACTTGAGGCCCCTATCTCAGTACAGGAGATCTGACAGGCAATTCAGGCCCTGGGACATAGAAAAACACCTGGCTTGGATGGCCTGTCTGTGAAGCATTACACAACTGATGAATCCCTCCTTGCACCGCTTCTGGCACCCTTGTTCACCTAAACTCTTCACTAGTAAGGCTATTGCCCCATCCAAACATAAGCCTAACTGTGACCCTGTGAATCCGCCTCCTAATGTCCATTATCTATTCTAAATATGGAATACAAAATTCTAAGCTAAATCCTGGCAAACCGCCTCTTTCTCATCTTACATCCATCATTCATCCAGATCAAAATGGCTTTGTTCCTTTGCGTAATACTTCACTGAATATACGCCACTTGTACCACGTGATGGAAGGGATTACACAGGCTTGGCGTGGGACGGCATGTATTTCCATTGATCTTGAACTGGCGTTTGATACGCTGAGTTGGGATTATATGCTAGAGGTGCTGAAACAGTTTGGACTCGGCCCCCATCTGTTGCAATTGATCAAATTAAGTACCCCTCCCCTACAGCCAGTCAGGAATGGCTGCTACATATCCTATGGCTGTTCTATCACACTTGGGACCAGACAGGCAATGCTCCCTCTCCCCCTTTTTATGTGTGTTGGCAGTAGAATCGGTGGTGATGAAATTACCAGTGTTGGGTGGGGCATTGGGCATGCCAATGGCAGATGCAATGCATGTCATGTCTTTTAATGCTGACAACATGCTGCTGTTCCTCTGCACCTTTAACCTGGACCATACGCCCATTGCTTTCATGCTGAATGATTTTCATGCCTTCTCTAGTCTTTAAGTTAACCATCCTAAGACTTCAATTTTTCCTCTATGCCAGAGTGCTGCTCCCTGTAAACTCGGCACTGGACTGGATCATATACACAAGGTGACTCAATCCTTTAAATAATTGGGTATTAAAACATTCCATTCCTTCTTCAAAAGATTTCTTGGAGGCTAATCTTTTTAGTACCATATGCGCACTTCGACCCTAAATTGAGTTGTGGGCCACCTTACCTAAAAACGGTTAAAGGGACGAATAGTCCTTTCTGTTATGGTCGTTCTCCGGCTCTTGCTTTACCGCTTTGTGAACCTCCAAGTGGTTTGTCCCTTAAAACGTTTAGGGAACTTGACACTCTGCTGCTTGACTTGCTGAGAAGGACAGAGCAATGGTGGATCACTTTAACTAAGCTCCTACTTCCCAATGACCGCGGGGGTCTCGGAGTGCCTGACTTTTGTACCTAATACTAAGCCGCTCAACAACAATGGCCCAACTACTGGCTGACTGGACACCAACTGGCTGAGACAGGCCTCATAATGGACCAAATAAAAACTGGCTTGCTGCAAGGTGCTCTCTTCCCCCATGCAAGAGGAGCTGCTTGGTTTGTCTCCTCACTAGAAGCAGTAGAAAGAAAGTGGGAAACCCAATATACCCTCGCAGGCTTGGGAAATATAACTATAGATAGGTAACTGCGCCTACAAGGGATTTCATTCAGAAAGCTTTAATTAAACCATTTATATAACGAACTTCTTGTTAAGCCCCAAAGAGTGGCTAACTCATGAACAATCTGTACGTCAATTAGCTTACTTTCATATAGATAAATCAAGAATAAACAATTTCAAACACGGGTGCAAATTTCTCAAATTATAAACTCATTTAATGTGAATAGACAAAATAAAGGGTACACAGAATATATTGATAAAACACAATGACCGAGGTTGATGGATCATTTTAGAAAAGTTAGAACCTTCAAGTCATTAGTGTCAATATCTATTTCAAAATATTAACAGAATGAAAAATGAATCTGAAACACACAGAAAACAATTCCTTAAGTGATGAATCTCTGAGGAAATAGATGAGCTTGTCAAAGTTTCGGTCTTGGTGGCAAATATGTCCGTTAGACCATCTTCAGGATGATGAAAGAAGAGTAATAATTGACCCTTATGTCTGCTCATACAAATGTATAGAGCCAGGAGAATCACTAAAATGTTGTGGACATCCAGGTCACAGACACAGGAATAAAGACTTATTCAATGGCTTGGTAAGTGTCCCTACAAGCAGTCTAAGTGGATCTGCTACAAGTGACACTCGCTTCCATCTAGCTTCACATGTAGGGCAACCGCTCCTCTGGGATACCGCTGTAACTGCAAACGGCTAATTGACGTACAGATTGTTCATGAGTTAGCCACCCTTTGGGGCTTAACAATGAAGTCAGTTATATAAATGGTTTAATTAAGCTTTCTGAATGAAATCCCTTGTAGGCGCAGTTACCTATCTATCCACACTAGAAGAAGCACCTACCAGCTTGTACAACTGTTTGAGATATACTAAGACCACACCTGCCTATGTTCATGCAATTCCACTGTTGGGGCTCCTAGCTTGTCCTGGCATGGTCTCTTTGCGGGATTGGACAAATTCCAAGAGCTCTGGATTCACTTCTGTTAGAGATATGTTCGAGAATGGGTTTCTCATAGATTTCTTAGCTTTATCTGAATGGTTTGGACTGCCTGCAGCTGAACTCCTCACCTGATCCAGCAGACCTGGTTGACCCCATGCACAGAACCCCTACCCACGCTGCATTGCAAACACTCCACCCAAAAGGGCATGGTAAGAAATTGACCCCTTGGGTATATAGTGGATCAGGCAATATGCAGGGGTATCCTTACAGGCCCTTAAATTTGCCTGGGAGACATTGCTCCAAATTGTTTTCAATGACAAGGAATGGCAGGCCATTTAGCAATATCTCTCTCAGATTACACGCAAAGCCCAATTTAAATGTATACAAACTTGTATTCTGCATAGGGCATACCGTAGCCCCCTGAAAATACAAAAGCTTTTCCAATCAGCTTCCTCAGAATGCACATCTTACTTTTGGAAGGATAGCCCTGACCTGATACAGCCAAACTCACTATCAGGTTTCTGGATCTCACTCTTGCTTTTGCTCGCCCCTCTCTACTGTCCTGGTACAAGTATCTCTAACATTGGTCAGAGGCTAAAGGCACCTCTTTGCTTAAGAAGGAGAAATATGGCCTCAGTCATATCCCAATTGCTGACCTCTGTGATGCCTTAGTACTTGCACATAAAGTTTTGTTTCATAACATGATCTTCCTCCTTGAATGGATACCCTACCATAGTCCGACGTGGAATATTGAGCCTGCCACCTGCCCTTTCTGCTTGCATTCATGCACGAATCCTCCCCCCCATGCTGTCCCCCAAAGGGATAGTCATGGAACACTATGATGTTGGGCATTGCGCTACCTAGCGTTTGTCCTCTGTACTGGACCAAATCATAATCATGCTAAGATGTTCTAATTTAGGCTAATTTTTTGGTTTAATTCCAAAGTTAATGTTTAAATTGCATTACTATGAGCTGTACTTGAACATTGCTATGTTGTAATAATATAGTGATATGTCAGTACCTTTGTGGTGTAAGGATATGCAAATTTATATAGCATATTTGTATTGCACTCGTTCATTGATGGATACATCTACTATTTAGCCACCTAGTGGCATAGTAAGAAATCTTCAGCCACAATAACAATGCTGTTCCTTTACATTATAGACTATAGAGCCATATTATTTACATATACACAAAATACAACAGTAATTCACAAAGTCGCTCATAGTTCATAATTCTAGCTGTATTCTCCCAAGTATGCATGCAAATCTGCTCAATCAAAAGAATGTTTATTATTGCTCACAGCACATACTTGAAGATGCTTCTTTATTTTTGTTTCCGGGGCAGAGATCTCCCCGTAGTAAAGAATAGGGAAAAGAAAATGCTTATTAAAATATAAAAAGTAAAAGTAAAAATGTTTTATAGATAATATTAATGTAAATTAAGTTCATACATTTCTTTTAAATATAGTTCAAAATTTAAAAAAATGCTACAGCACTATCTTCTTATTTTTTTTAATTAAATATGTACGTATTTTAAATATATTAAATTGAAATCATTTTTAAAAGATTTATAAAAAATCCAACCTAAATTAAAATGCTTATAATATTTAATTTTCAATATTAAAATGAACAAAACCGAAAGTATTGAGCTAATTTAAATTAATATATATTTTTCTAGATTAGCTGTATTTTAATCTAAAAAAGTTATTAAAATAAATTAAAGTAAAACAAAATTATATAACATTAAATTGAATGTATGTATAGTTTTAAAAAGTGGAAATAAATTACTTAATGTATATATTATTTCCTATGGGGTTCTAGTTGAAGTTCTTTCCTCCATTATTTTCTATGCAAGGGTGTTGCAGTACCAGTGGTTAGACATGTGTGGCACTGGACACCTTCCAGGTATGAGTCAGAATACATTTATGGTTTAAATCTTTTATTGTTTAATCACAAAACCTCAGGAAGGACCTGAGGGAGGGGACTAGAGGCACGGGGTGCTAGGAGAGGCAGCCTCCAAACTATAATGTTTACCACGCAAGAGCCGCTCCTAGTATAGTGATCTAAGTGCTACCATGTAATAGTATTCGTTTGTGAGTGCAGGCATCTCACAAACAGTGAAAGACTGGTCTCACACACCACCTGGTGTCATGCTTCATCATTGACCAGTCCTCGCCCTCTAAAAACTTGGTTTGATAGAGGGCGGGCATACACCTGAAGACAGGGATGCACTTCTAAAGCTAAGTGGGGGCCCTTACAAAAAGTGAAGTTTAAAAACAATTACAGGTGTCATACTTATTTTAATGTAACTGGCATCTGTATGGTGTTTAAAAACAATGGTCGGTGTGATGGAGATTCTATTGTTCCCCCACCGTACTACAAGTGGTGAACATGTTTCTGCCTGCTGGCCCCGAGGGGTCTGTGGTATTCATCAGGACCTATAATGCTTAAATGGGCTCCATCCTTACCGTATTCTGTTGGTGAGGGTTCCACTTGGTGGGGTGAACAATTTTACTCTCCACCGTGTATGCGACTAAGTTTTTACGCCCTATCTGATGGGACCTAGTAGCCCCATAGGAGAGTGAGGAGGGGAGACCCCTTTGGTCAAGCGTGTGACTGGAGAGAGCTCCCGCTTCTACACCTGCATCTGATCTCCTCGCTTTCTGACCGGCGAGGAAGCGAGGAGATCAGACGCAGGTGTAGAAGCGGGAGCTCTCTCCAGTCACACGCTTGACCAAAGGGGTGTCCCCTCCTCACTCTCCTATGGGGCTAATAGGTCCCATCAGATAGGGCGTAAAAACTTAGTCGCATACACGGTGGCGTGTGAAATAAAGTGAATAGGAACCAGGCAGCCGTATTTTGAAACACCTGCAATTTATTCAAAAGGTAACTCAGAATGCCAGCATACAGTGCATTAGCGTAATCGAGGTGAGAAAGAATGAAAGCACGAACAACAGTTTCCTTAGCGGAATTGGGCAAAAGAGGAAGTAACTTCCTCAGAGACTTCAGGATGCTAAAACAGGTGCCAGCCAACTTCTTAACCTGCGATGAGAAGGTAATGGTCTCATTGAACCAGACCCCCAGATTCTTAAAGCTAGGTAGGGGGGAACCAGGGGGCCATAGCTTCTCTCTGACGTAGGTGGGGAAAGTGCCATACCAAATGATCTCCGATTTCTCCTCATTGCACTTGAGCTGTGCCTGAGCGAGCCAGTGAAAGACCGATGATAGGCAGTGTTGAATGGGGAAAACTGCATCCTCATCACGTCCCCAAGAGAACAGCAGTTGGGTGTCATCAGCGTAGGCCATCACCTTAGCCCCTAATGCTTCCGAAAGATAAACCAGCGGGGTAACATAGATGTTAAAGAGAAGGAGACTAAGGGATGACCCCTGTGCAACACCCGTGGCCACTGGTTGGAGAGCCGAGGTGCACAGTGGAAGCCAAACCTGCTGCGAGCGACCCTCCAAGAAGGACCTGATCCAACCCCAAACGGACCCGGATACTCCGATCTCCAAGAGGAGATCCAGAAGCAGGGCGTGGGGCACAGTATCGAAGGCCGTCGAGAGGTCCAGCATAACCAAAGCAGCCCTCCCGCCGGCATCGAGGCACTCTTGAATCGCCTCAGACACCTCCAATGAAGCAGACTCTGTGCTATATGCAGCCCGGAAACCCAATTGTGCCTGATGGAGCAGGTCGAAGTCCTTGATGTACTCAGTGAGTTGGTTAGTGACCACTTTTTCACAAACCTTGGCCAGGCTAGGCAAAAGCGAGATAGGGTGGTAGTTTCCGGGAATGGATGTATCCAGGGATGGCTTTTTAAGGAGGGGAAGGATTTTTGCCTGTTTCCAGGATGTTGGGACGAAGGCATCATGCAGCGACATGTTAATGATCTGATTGACCTCCGGATTGATACAGTCTGAGACAGTGGCCAGAAGTGTGGCCGCACAGGGATCCGTGGGAGATCCTGATTTCAGAGCCTTCAAAATGTTAAGGGTGCTAGATAAATCTGGCAAGAAGGAAGTAAAACTGTGCAATGAGTCGACTGAGGGCTGGACAGAAATACAAGACAGGAGCTGAAGCACAGGAGGCAAACGTGGCTTGGATGGCGCAAATTTTATCCAGAAAGAATGTAGCAAGAGTATTACACCAGGACTCCGTAACAGGCGCGGAACGCACCAAGGCGGACGGAGACATAAAGCTTTCCATGATTGAAAACATTTCTTTAGAGTTGTTATTAGCCTGGTCAATACGTGATGTAAAGTATTGACTTTTAGCTGCCGCGATAGCAGCGTAATAGCCTTTTTGTTTGGCTCTCAAAGTAAGTTTCGCCAGAGGGCAGTAGCAACTGGAACGCCAAGCCCTCTCCAGAACTTTGCACTCATGTTTCAGAGTTTTTAGCTCCGGTAAAAACCAAGGTTTAGAAGGAGAGCCCCTCACAAGCTTAGGTAAGCGAGGGGAGGATAGTGAAGACACTGAATCAGCAATCCAATTAGTAAACCCGGTGACACTCCCTTCAAGATCTTGCTGACGGGGGGGGGGCCTAGCGGCAGCCAAAGAGCTCTTAAATTGAAGAGGATCGATTTTACTGAACGTAGGAGGACAAAGGAAATGAGAAGGCCGTGCTGGCTGAGTGATCTCCCAAGAAAAACAAATGAGGAAGTGGTCCGACCAAGAGATCGGGGAGGGCTCGGCCACCTCAACAGTAAAATTGGAGCAGATAGGGTTGAAGATATGACCACCCTGATGAGTAGGATGGGCGACCCATTGGGAGAGGTGAGCTAGTTGAAGGGAGTCAAGAAAATCCACAGAGTCTTTAGCATCTTGTTGATCAAGATGGAGATTCACATCACCCAGAACCATAAAGTAGGAGAAGCGCAGTGAACGTTCGGTTATGGCATCCCCGCAAGGTTTAAGAAAGGCGCTAGCCTGGCCGGAGGGGCGATAGATGAGAGAGCCACCTAGTGTAAAATGATCAGAGAAATGTATATTAAAATCCAAAACTTCACAAGCGTCCCATATACTAGAGACTTCACTGTGAAAGACCCAGTTATCCCTGTATAAGATGGCTACGCCACCCCCTCTACCAGTAGGACGATCCACCCGACAAAGCTTAAATCCAGCAGGGGTGGCCAGCGCAACAATAGGGTTAGATACGGCATCAAGCCAGGTCTCCGTAACAAACAGCAGATCCAAAGAGTTATCAGAAACCAGGTCAAAAACCTCAGCGTGGTGTTTCCTCAATGCTCTAGCATTTATGAGGGCAGCTCTATTGCGCATACCTGTCGGGGATTTGGTTTACGAATTAGACAGCAAAAGCTCTAGTCTAGGAACAAAGCCACAGGCTGCGCAGAGAAAGTCCACACTAAAAGGCAAGGTACTGCAGCAGTGGGATGGGGGGGGGCGGATAAGGAGTGGGCCGAAGCGCTTTAAGAAACTCACAAGATAGCCGGTAGTGAGTCCCATCTTCGGTCACGCATCAGGCAGCCTAACTGGCCCGGGCCGCTGACATGGTGCTGACAGGCGCAGACAGGCTTGCCTTAGGCGCGCCTTCAGTGTGCCAGCTGTGCGCCCGCTGCGCGCGTCCTCTGCGCGTCTGACCACAGCCCATCAAATTTTTAATGAGGGCGGCGTGCAACGTGCTTCAGCTAGAGCGCTGATCGCAAATATCGTGCGGCACAGTCAAGATGGCCGCTGACCACTAACTGCTAAAATAGCGTGTCAAGGATAAATGGAAAGAAGTCTAACACACTCTGTGTAAAAAAAAAGCAGCTAATCAATTAAAAATGGGAGTTTAACACACTCCAAACAAATACAAGTAAAATGGCAAGTTATAATTCCACGATTCCTATATACATGACCCCCAGCAGCGAATCAATCGGTAACAGCAAAGTTAGAATCGTTTGTATTTTCAAAATAGGTAGAGAGAAACCGTATCAGTGCAGAGTAGGCGTTCCTGTGCAGAAAGCCGCGACAACACCACTCCACAACATTCTCAATGACCAGCCAGAGTGGCGATAAGATCACAAAACATGCGATAAGGCGCGTTAGCAGCAGGAAATTAACACCTGCTCTGACCTGGTGCAAAGTCGGACAACAACCGGCACAAACCAAGGGAGCACAGCCCATAGCCAAACATGAAAAACAACAGATGCCCCCGGGCAACTGAACATGCAGCCCGGAGCCCCAATAGGGCAGCAACACCCACCGCCACCACCCCCAGGACCCCCCCGGACTCCCCCACCCGGACCAGCACTGAGGCAGCGCAGACAAAGACATCGACCTGCTAAAAACGCACCAACCTCACAGATCCAACACCAGAGAATGTCATTGCCCACCACAGGCTCAAAAGGACTACCATCCTATGCATCCTGACCACCATTGCCCACAGGCCGACGGTACCAACACAGCGGACAACCAACATCCCTCCACAGACAAAGCTGCTGGCTGTGCTGCACCTGTTAGCCTCTGGGACCTGCCAACCAACAACCAGAGTGGGAGGAGTCTCACAACCGGCCCACTCCAAGCCCCCCACAGCTGTCTTGGATTCCGTCATCAGCTTGGTACCACACATCCTTCCCCCACACTGCGCAGGAACAGCTGGAGACCAAGCAAGGCATCTACGCCATAGCTGGCTTCCCTCACATGGCCCCCTGGTGACACTGCACACAACATCCGCTACCGAAAGCACAAGCATACCATCACTGTGCATGCAATAGTGGACCCCTGGGAATCTCCACCAACGTCGACGCCAACCTCCCATTCCGAGTTCATGAGTCCTACATCTTCCGACAGTCCATCATCACCCGGCGCTTACTGGATGGCACCTACGGAAATGCTCTGCTCGTTGGCAAGTACCAAATGAACACACCACACACCTCAACTCCACAATCATGCAACCCATAACACTGGGAATGCACACGTCACAAAGTCACATACAACATGCCCACCCACCAGACATGACAGCACAACTTACTCTGGCAACCTGGGCCAGCCATGCACATAAGCCACCAACTGCATGGCACCTCAGCCACACGATAGCAGATTGTGGGAAGAGGTGGGGCCCAGGCATGTGCGAAGGAGGCAAGTGACTGATGAATGAGAATGTACACAATGCTAAGTGTGGCGCGGAAGCGATGGCCAGAGTACAGTATGCAGACCGCACACATATCCATGTCGACATACACCGCTGGTGTATGGAGTGCAGTGGACTGTGGACGCAACCATGTCACCCCAGCCAGTGGGGAAGATCCCCGAAATGTAGCTTGTTATGTCCCCCCCGAAAGCATGAGCGGAGTGGGCTGGCCCGGCATACGCCAGGCCAGCATAGGGGTGTGAATAAAAAGCACATAGCTCTGGGCGTGGTCCTCTTTCGGAATGCCCAACGTCTCTGCCAGGGCGGCACCCCTCACCCCACCATGAGGCCAACACCGTGAACGGTGTTGCCTGCGTTCCTGTGCGCCTGCTACACCCCGGCCCGCAGGTTCCCGTACCAGTCCTGCCAGGCCCTGCGCACCCAGGCCTCAATGCACACCTGCTGACACCGGCGTGTGTCAAAGAGGGCCCACCACGTGCCGGTGTAAGCTCCAAGCCCGAGTGCCACGAACCTGGCAACCTCCGCGACACATGCCCACATCACTCCCATCTTGTTGACGTACTCCACCTGTATGCACAGCAGACAAGTAGGTCACACATTAGGAACTGAGTCTTGATTACACTATGGCAGAGAACATCAATTATGGCTGATTTTATCTCACTATACTCCCTTCAATGTGGTGCCACCAAGTCTGTGCCTAGCATTCCATCCACATGTGTCCGTGGGCCCATGCGGAGTTCGAGTCGGTCGCACATGTGGGACTGAGTCTTGATTTGTCAATGGCTGAGTACATATCATTACACGCAAGGAGAGATGTGAAAGGAAGACGTGTGTCAGTCAGGAGGAAAAAAGGATCATCATTAAGGATTTGATCGAACACTATCAACAACTGCCCTGGTGTCACTAACTCTGTGCATCGCAAGACAACGACAAGTGGCTGTGGGCCCTTGCTGACCTCTGCGGAAAAGTAGGTCACACATTTGGGACTGATTCTTGATCATACATTGTCCGAGTACACACATTAATGCAGAGTTTACATCACTGTACTCCCTTTGATGTGGTGACATCAAGTCTGTGCCTGGCATCCCAACCACTTGTGTCTGTGGGCCCTTGATGACTATGCGGTCGGCCTACACTGCGGTCCAGCAGGCCTCACGCCACTCCAATTCAGGCTGTACCAGGCAGGACACGTCATCTTCGCTAACTGAACACCCGCTCGGCTCTGGTGCTTTTGCCTCCGTCAACCACAAGTCTCCCTCAAATGACATGTCAATGTCGTATGTTAGAGTTCCAGGAGGAGCTCGCTGAACCGCGCCTGTCCCGGGCTGACCGCTGCCTCAGGAATACAGTGCAGTCGAGTACGTCACACATTTCGAACTCAGTCTTGATTTATGTATGGCTGACTTGATATCATTGTACAGGCCTCATCGCAGACTGCATCCCCTTTCAGCCCCGGTGCCACTTAGTCTGTTCCCCGAGACCAATGGACACTTTCTGGTTGAACTTTGGTTGTGACTGAGTACATGGACTTGGGGTTGTCATCGCCTTCATGTCAGTGATACTGACTTTGTGGCAAAAACAATGCAGTGGTATTCCACTCCTCCATTTGCTGCTTCAGGACAGCTTCCACCCTCTGCATCATGCCCTGGAGGACACCTTCCACTGTCCCCCGCAACCCTCCGCCACATTCACCTCGGACATTGATGAGGACCCGCTCAGATCAGTGATCATTCTTTTGCTCACCATGCCACCCCAGTTTAGACCTGGCATTATGCAAATCAGTCTTGACCCTGTGCCTCATGGGAACAGTCCAGCCCGAACTCCCAAGCCAGGTCCTCCCTGGACCGTAAACAAGCATCCTAGGACCGGTTTCGGGTTTCACCCCTCATCAGCCGGGATAGCTTGATTCCACTGGCACAGTGAGCCCGGGACCCACGTCTGGGCATACCCGGCGCACTTAGGGCGAGAAAACAAAAGACACACAATTGATGGATGGAATGCAGAACAAATCGAAACATTCACACTCAGTCAAGAGATCTGGGTTAAATCCATAATTCTTTTGCTTACCATGCCACCTCAGTTTAGACCTGGCCATATGCAAATCAGTCTTGATCCTGTGCCTCATGGGAACAGTCCAGCTGGAACAGCCAAGCCAGGTCCTCCCTGGACCGGAAACAAGCATACTAGGGCCGGTTTCGGGGTTTCACCCCTCATCAGCCAGGATAGCTCCAGTGGCACAGTGAGCCCTGGACCCACGTCTGGGCATAGCTGGTGCACTTAGGGCGAGAAAACAAAAGACACACAATTGGGACATGGGTCCCTTGTTCACTTTGCCACTGGATTCACGCTAGCCTGTCTGATGAAGGGTGATACCCAGAAACCGGTCCCAGGATGCTTGTTTCATGTTCAGGGAAGACCTGGCTTGGCGGTTCGGGCTGGACTTTTCCCATGAGGCACAGGGTCAAGACTGATTTGCATATAGCTGGGTCTGAACTGAGGTGAACAAGTGAGCTAAAGAATGATGATAGATTCAACCCAGATCTGTGACTGGGGGTGAGTGTTTGTAAAGTTTCAGCGCTCCGTCCATCATCTCCTTGTGTTTGCTTTGTTCACCCTAAGTTGGCAGGGTATGCACAGACGTGGGTCCTTTGCTCACTTTTTGCCACTGGATTCACGCTAGCCTGGCTGATGAAGGGTGTTACCCAGAAACCGGTCCCAGGATGCTTGTTTCTGGTTCAGGGAAGACCTGGCTTGGCAGTTCAGGCTGGACTGCTCCCATGAGGCACAGGGTCAAGACTGATTTGCATATAGCTGGGTCTGAACTGAGGTGGCGAAGTGAACTAAAGAATGATGATGGATTCAACCAGATCTGTGACTGGGGGTGAGTGTCTGAAAAGTTTCAGCACTCTGTCCATCATCTCCTTGTGTTTTCTTTGTTCGCCCTAAGTTGGCAGGATATGCCCAGATGTGGGTCCCTTGCTCATTTTGCCACTGGATTCACGCTAGCCCGGTTAATGAAGGGTGTTACCCAGAAACCGGTCCCAGGATGCTTGTTTCCTATTCATGGAAGACCTGGCTTGAAAGTTTGGGCTGGACTGTTCCCATGAGGCACATGGTCAAGACTGATTTGCACATGGCTGGGTCTGAACTGAGGTGGCGAAGTGAGCTATAGAATGATGATGGATTCAACCCAGATCTGTGACTGGGGGCGAGTGTCTGAAAAGTTTCGGCGCTCCGTCCATCATCTCCTTGTGTATGCTTTGTTCACTAAACTAATCATCACTTGTGCCCCCGTCATGCACTGTTAAGGCGTCACATATTGAGTCACTCATGACATGTTAAAGGATATCAATAATGACATTACTGATGACATGATCCAGCAGTACCAGTAGTCTGCTCATTTCGCCTCACTTTTTCAGTAAATATGTACCTAGTAAGTGTCTTGCCTGAACTTCTTTTATAGATAATAACACTAATTTCAGAACTATCAATCTACGTCATTTGCTTTTGAATACACCAAGTAATAATACTGTATCCACTTCTATAAAAAATACAACTCTTTGTTACACATTAACCTGCAACAATCTTATCAGAAATAACGTTTGTTTTAAAACAAAACAAAAGCAGCAATATTGAGACAGATCACAACTGTTGTAAACTACTGCCAAACAATCAGCATAAACGGAGAGACCCATTTTATCAAAAACACACATTCACTATTACAACATAAAGCATGCAACACAATAAACCACACCACTGCTGTAAGAAAACACTAAATATCATATTACAGCACACCCACCATGATTTAGAAACATTCCCATATAATATAAACAGCCCACTCGTATCATATGACCACACATCCACTGAAGTTTAAGTTTATTGTCTGATTAATTAAAGTCATTACATTTAGAATAAAATATTCTCTTAAACTTCTATAAATATATGGTAACTCAAGATTAGTCATGTGCAAATCATACTCAGATGTCTGTGCAAAAGGATGCTAAAGTGCTTAACTTCTGACCTGTGAAGCTCCATTCTCTCGAAAGTCAATTGCCACTTGGAATGGAGCAAATACAATTCATTCACAGCCTTTACAGGAGAAACAATTGCTAAAATACTTAATGTTATTAGTCCATCAATCAATCATATTTGACAATATATTCGTAAGTAATTCATTATAGAACCCGTGCAAAAGGTTACTAAAATGTTTGGCATTGGTTTGTCATCTTTCAACTTATCTGTTTCTGTTTGTCAATACGGCATTAATAAAGCAATACCATTTTAACAAATGAATACAATAATCCCTTAAACCACACATGTTTGATAACTCTCGGTTAGGCATGTGCAAATCATTCTCAAATATCTATGCAAAAAGATGCTAAAGTGTTTAAATTCAGGAGCACCCAGCTTATACAGGAGAAAGAATTGCTAAAATATCTAACGTTACTAATCCATCCATAAATCATCATTTGACAATATGCACAAGTTGATCATTCTCAGACCACGTTCCAAAGGTTAATAAAGTACTTATCATTAAATTGTCATCTTTTAACTTCTTATCTAGTTCTGATTGATAATTGGACATAATTACAACATGCATAAAAACAATTAAAAAGAAAATGCATAAAATGCTGAATGTTTAAGATAAAAATGTATAAATTCTTTCCACCTCGGTCAAAATTTAACAAACTGGCAATTAAGGGGAATTGACGTGCCGGATAAGTATAACATAAGTGCTTGCCGACATGTTCTTACTCCTACTTCTAAAAAATAAAGGTTTTAAAAGAATTCGGTGAGCATACAACAGATTTGGGCGGACACAAGCTAAATGCAGTAGAGTTTCCTGTGAATAATCACATAGTCTGAAACTACTAGGTTGCCATTGTTGTAGCCATTTTGCAGTTCTCTCCTTACTTGGATATCTGATTAATCTTAACTTAAGATATGCATCTCTTATACATGATGGAAAGGGAATAGACATATGAGGCTGTATGTCCAATTTCTAAGAGGAGCTTATGACTTTCCAAGCATGCTTTTTGGCTATAAGTATATCCCTATCGATATTAAATGAGAGTTGTTTGGTTTCTCGATTTAAAAAAAGCAAACTCTATTTATTTCTGGAGGCCTTGATAGCTGTTGATCGAAAGTTTGGTAGCACTCTGGTAAGTAGGCTCTCCATACACCAGTGTACGAGGAATTGCTAATTTTCTGACAGACATATTTGCTAAGGAACCAGATTCATATAAATACAAAGACTGTAAACATTTTTAAAAGGCGGCCTGTTGCACTAGAGCTTATCCTTGGATACCAAACGCCAATCAAATTACAACATGATCAATGTTCTTAGGAATCATAAAAACTCATTTTATGGCCTTGATTTGTAATAAGTCCAGTAATTTGATGTCCTTCCCTCGTAAGATGACTGTACCATAAACTAGTGCTTAAATTAGTTTAGTGGTCATGATTTTCACCAAATGATCATAAGTGAGACACCTTAATTGGCTCGAAGTGATTTAAAAGCAAAAATGGTTAAAGATGGTTTAGCTCTTAATAGATCAAAATGTCCTTTAAAATAAGTATTATCAAACAAAATGGCTACATATTTGTAGCTCTTAACCAGTTCAATGAGCTTTCCCCTTACATGCCAGGACTGAGATCTAGCTGTTGATGACCCTATTGAGATCCACTGATTAGTACAAAGAAATACATAGTCAATTAAACTATGACAAGCAAGCACACATATGCGCCAAACACTCCACCACCATATAAAAGACACTAACATATGCTAACAGAAAAGTAACCTCAAAAAATGATGGTCCTGACATAATATATGATCACAAAAAATGCAACATACAGCTATATTACAATTATACAAACATGTAACTATTACTACAGAAGAGACCCACCTTTAATAACATACTCAACCAGTAAAAATCTATTACCTTTAAATAATACGATCTAACACCATTAGAACCATAACATCACAAAAATAGGTTTCACTCATACATCACATAATATAAAGTATCAAATTCATCATTCACATCATTAGAAAAATCGAATCAAATGTTAACAGCAGTATCGAGGATGAACTCATCAGTGATGTCTCCAATGATGAATCCCATGATGCCAAAATAGGACCATATTATACATGTTTCACATTATGATTTTTTATGTCACATGTTTATTTTTGGGGTGGTTATGTTGAAGAATATGTTGTATTTTAATTGCAGCTAACACTGGAAAATGATTGCAATCAGAATACTTAGTTTTACCTATTAAATATTAATTATTGATATGATACAATGGACAATGGTGAGGGACAGAGGATTTATGTGACTCTATGGCTGTGGATTTACTACATTTACCATATAATTTGCAAAATGTGCAGATTTCACAAAAATTTCCTTTCAGCTAAAATGTATGAAAATATTCCCAGAGACTGTGCAGCCTAACTTGCAATTTATGCGGCAGAGCTAGGAAAACCTTGCTGCATAACGTTGTCATCCATGCCACATAATCCTAGTAGCCCAAGCAATGTTAAAGCTCTTTATAGGGGATTGGGGCTTTCAAAATGATGATAAAATCTGTATTTCACAAGGAACCATGAAATATGTCATATATTTTATGCTTCACCATGAAATCTATTTTTTAAGCAACTGCATATGTATAATCAAAGCACCAAACCTATTTGTGTATAGAATGGTATTATACCCAGGCCATCACTCTGCCTTTTCTAGCCCAAACAATAGCCAGCGAGTGCATTCTAGAGGCCATCCTAGTACCAATCCAGTCCTGCCCAGAGAACTTCCCAACAGCAGAGAAGCCTGCTTCATCCATTTAACTTCCAAGCCAAACCCCCAAACAAGATGAATTCGCTGACTTATCCTGCCTGAAGACCAGTACTGTGCAATTCAGAGCACAACGCAAAGCTTTCTCCAGCTCAGAATCCAACAGGTGCTCATCTCAGGTCAAACAAACCTAGCATTAGCCAAAGAAACTCCAGCACTGGCCCAGCCCAGCATCAGCTCAATGGAAATCAAAGCACACAGCTGATTCTGTGTACATAACCTTCTCTCCCTCTGCCTCAATTTCCATATCTGTCAACTTTGGGGGATTTTAGAAACAGGCTACATTCTGATAATGAGCACAATTTAAATAACTGGAGGCTCACATTGATTTACATGGCTGTATTTTCATTTCTGATAATACTTTCCAAATGTTTACAGTCACAAATATAGAGGTGGTGGCCTTCTGGAATTGGGCATCATCCCATGGTGATCAGGACCTGACAACCCTTGTTGACACCAGATCTTTGGTACATTTCTCTCCCTAGGCTCAGGGACGTCTTAAGGATTTTGGGGGCCCTGGGACAAACTTATTCTGGAGGTCCTTTTTGGGACCAGCTTTGATTTTATGATCCAGTTTCAGCTCTTTCATACCTCTTTGGCCAGGCCACTGACAGTGCGCAGGCACACCGGTCCACATTCTAAATGTGCTTACATCTAATATTCAGGGACACTGACTGTGTGTTTGCAATATTATAACACAGCGGCAGCTCACTAACAATACGGCAAATAATGCCGGTGTCACCCTCCCATTTCTCATATGTGAGGCCCTCTTTTGATCTAAAAGTAACTTTTGCTATGGATGTTGCATGAAACGAATACAACATTTCTCTGCAATATGTCTCTAATAGACTCTCAAACATCACCCACGTTAAAACAATATTATAACGGTATTTAAAACAATCTGTTTAAGAATTAATCAAGGCCATCTGGGCAAGACTCTGCAGAATAGAACTGACTCTATCCGGGGGGGCCCTGAAAGGCTGGTGCCCTGGGCCAGAGCCTACTTTGCCCATGCCTTAAAACGTCTCTGCATAGGCTTAGTTGATATGTTCTCATGTATGAAATCACAGGCCGTGTGCTTGAGGTATGTGAGTCTAGTACGTAGGTATTAGCTGGTGCCTAGGGTTGGCTGGCCATGCCCAATAGTAGTGAACGTGCTATAGGGTCTATCAAACATTTTTTGTAGGGCTTGTCAGTTACCTATTGGCAGCATATATGATCTTGGGCTCCGCTATTGCATGCCCTCCAATAAAATCTCTATGGGGTGACAGTAGCTCAAGTGGTAATCACATGATATTTGTGCTTTTGTAGAAATTGCTTGTAGTGAGAATGAAACATGTACATGATTTTCCTTTGGTCACTTGTTTGTCCTTGTATGTGGTACCAGGTGTCCACACAAAGCCAGATCAATACACTTTGTTTGACTTAATTTGATGTGGCTGTACATGGAATCCTATGGTTTTACGCTTGAATTATTGCGAGTTTGCAGAAAGGGGATTTTGGTATAGTAACGATGTAGCTGCTAAATTATATCTGTCAAGTACTGTCTGGACTCCTATGGAAGGAGGTAGTTGGTGGATTACCTGCAGAATACCTTTTATGTTTTCACATATCCTTGTGCTGCCAAAGAAAGCAATTCCCACATGGTGATGCAGCCATTCGCTGCAATATAGGGCCTTTCATCCAATTTGGCAAGTATATTTTGCTATGTTGCACTGCAAGTGTGTCAGTAAAACTGTGAGCCTTGCTCTGCGTCACGCATGGCCACCTGAATCAACTGTAGGCCTGGTTGAGACTTGTTGGCACGGTGCCCTCTATCCCTGCCTATGTGCCTATATCCTGTTCTATTCGGTGACCATCACTCGCATACCCCTGTGCATGTAGTCTCTATCCTTTGCAGTGCATCTGAAGGGCATAACCAAATAACTCAAAATGTATGTTCAGTTTCACACAACCACTCATAAATACAATATTCTGGTTCTGCATTGCATAGTACCTTCTATCATTAATCCTTAATTAATTTTCAGATTTGTACTATCACTCTTTAATCCTGAATGCACATTCATATTTGCACCATCACTTATAAATCCTAAACCAGTTTTTAATTTTGCACTATCACTCCTTCATCCTAAATGTATGTTTAGAATGTCAGCTTCACAGAAGAAGCATTAGAACATGTTCCCATCTGTCCCATCAATCAGGAATCATTAGGGCACGTTGATGATTGCCCTACAACTCAGTCATCATTAGTGCACGTGCAGCCTCGGTCCCAATTGAGACAATCAGTAATTGCACATTTCGAATTAAGGCACAGTTGTGAAAATTGCCACATTTAGCATTAAAGAGTGATGGGTGATGGTGCAAATCTGAAAAGGCTATTAAGATTACCGATTGATGGGGAAAACTTTAACGAGCACAAAGGGTTACTGAGTTAATTGTGCAAATCTGATCATGCATGGTGATGATGAAAGTCTGATTTACCATTAGGATTTACTAGTGATAATTCAAATCGGAATATGCATTTAGGATTAAAGATTTTTGCTGCAAATTTAAACATGGATTAAAGGTTATTTAGAAATGGTGCACAACACACTGGGCTGCGGCACCTGGAAAGAATCACCTGAGCTCTCGCTCGTTTATCTCTGTCGTCCATTAAGGTGCTCATTAACTATCATCGGGCCATTGGGTCATTATTGCTGGGGCTATTGAAGCTGATTGCTGTGTAGGGCCATTGATGCTTCTTAGTAACTGGGACAAGTGTACTTGTACACCAGCATTGGTGGTAGTACATCTGTGTGCCTTACTCTGTCTGCACATGCGCATTGATGTATGTCAATGCGGCATGTATAGCGCGCGCTGGGTGCGGCGCCATAGAAAAGTGAAAGCCGTTGGTTTAGTCAATGTTTATTCAACCCAGTGTTATGTATGTGGGCTCTTAAAATGCAGGTGTGTAGCGTCATCAATTTGTATTCAATTACATGAAATTCCGATTCATGATGAGAGGAAACGAACACTATGGTAATTGTCCTGTTGTGATTTGGACTAAGATGCTGCCAGGCACTTTGCTGGTGTTCACATACTTAGAATGAGAACTGCCTGCAGGTTTGCAGCGTTGAGGAAATATGTAGGCGAAAAAGTGCTTAGTTTGGTGAGTTCAAGTAATGGCGCTGCGCTCAATCCCTGGCACGGGGGAATTACAGCCAGGTTCACATTGGCAGATCTGTTTCCGGGCAGTGACTCAGGGCTGGTGAATGGTATAATCCTATCTGAGCTGCCCACGCGGTCACTTGTGTACAACTGGAGATTATCTGGCATTTAAACAGAAACATAATGTGAAAGGCCAGAGGTAGCAGAATAGGTCTCCAGGTTGTACAAATATAGATTGAGCCCAATGCCCTGTGCGGCTCTGACATGGTGTAATTCATCTGTGTGGAAGGGAGAGGAGGGGGGCGAAGGGGTGAGGGGGGCTGGAGAAAAAAAGACAAATATTCTCCCACATGTGTCAGCGCACTCGAAATGTAAAGAGGAAGGTTTAGACACAAAGGCCCTGATTGCAATAGGACAGCTTATCTCTTTTTCGGCACGAGCTCCATCCCTTGCACCCAAAATAGGATTATAAATCGATCGCAGATTGCACCCACGCGGGTGTTTCAACCTCCCAGTACGCCTCAAGTGAACCCTGACGTAGATGTGGAAGGCAAACACAACACATTCCTGTGTTGTTGCATATTTAGGGTGACCAGGCGTCCTGGATTTGCCAGGACGGTCCCAGTTTTTCACCAGCTGTCCTGGCAGATTTTAGGAAATTTAGATCATGTCCCCGTTTTTAGAGAGGGGCGACTGAAAATGGCAGGATGTTCTTTTTTTGGATTACAAAGCAGGGATGGTTAGCAGTTGTTTCAAAAAAGCAATTTTATTAACAGGCAAGTTAGTGGGTTTGAAACTTGCATTTTATTTGTGTTCCTACTGCCTGTTCTGTAATTCTCTGGTGAGGAGCGCTGTCATTCCGTGCGCTGGCTTGAAGTAAAATTGTAGTCCTTCTTCTATTTTGGTGAACTGTCCCGGTTTTTGGCTTTAAAATTCTGGTCACCCTATGCATATTGGAACAAGGGGAAACACAATTAGTGTGTTATATCTCACTCTGAGGTCTCTAATACGGAATCAGATGCAAATTGCACACTTGAATAACTGAAGCTATTGCAAACGACTATTAGCTGGTTCATGGTTAGCCCCCATGGTTGTGGGACCATCGCAGTCAGGGTCAGAGTGTGAAATCCTTAGATCATCATTTCGTAGAATGTGAACATGCACTAGTGTTCAAAGATGAGTTATTAATGTGCAGACAGTAAATACAAAAATTGTGCAAGGCTCTCAGGACTCGGAACCACCAGAGACTCGGGGTCTGACTGCTCCGTGAATAAGACCAGTGCTTTAAATGGACAGGCACTATCCGGTACTGAGTACCTGCACTTCTTCAATATGAAAGGGAGAGTACCTGCACTTCTCAGCACTGCTGCAGTACATTTAATGGGAGATTGCCAGCACTTTTCAGGAGCAAACAGGTACTCAGGATGGTGAGTACCAGGACTTCTCTAGAATAGCCTTAGAGCCCGTGTAGCAGGCTCTACCAGCCATTAAAGACCCACTTTAGCGTTAAAGGCCGAAGGTGAGGGCCTTTAACAAGGGAGGGTCCTTTAATGGCCAGTAGAGCCAGCTATGGAGAGCTCTAAGACTATTAGCACATTCTGCACTCAGAGGGCAGAATGTTCACATTTGTAAGCAAAGGTCTCAGGGAACCCAAGTGGTTTGAAATCCCCTCTGTCTCCTGAGGTCTTGGAATGTTGATGCTCAGGGCTTCTCCTGGCCATTACAACTGAGAGCTCAACATTCCAATGTTCTAATCCCAGTTAAAGCACTGAAGACTCTCTTTCTATTGAACCAAGCCGGGGCAGGCTTGTTGATCTTGACTCCGAAAGCCCCATTGTCGAAGGCATTTGCCTATAGAAGTCTCACACGCACATGCGGTTTGTTTTACCAGCAAATGGTGCTGGTATTCATAAGACCTCGATTTGAAACTGTAACATTACCTCACAATGGTATAATATTACACCTGTTTATATCCAACTCTAGTTGTGGAGAGTGAACGTTCCATTGATGGGATGTCACAGAAAAGTTGGTAGGAACCACATGTACAAGTGTATGGCTATACACACAATTGTTTTCTGACCCCTTCACACCTCGGAAATGGTCAGAGAGGGCACAAGTAAAACAATTTCCAGAGTCGGAATGGGGATGCAAAACTACCAGAATGGGAGGGCGTGTAGTGGAAGTAGTTCTCAATAGAAAAAACATGTTCCTGGTGAGGAAGAATCAAAAAAGGAAAAGAAAAGTGGAATTGTAAAAATACAAAGGCACTAACGTACAAGTGAATATGAGAAAACACATTGCCATAATAAAAAAATATACAAATAAAAGAACACTTATGTACTCTATATCCAATTGCACATGGAGAAAGTCCTCTTAATTAACAGAAGTAGGATTTCACGAAAGATTCCAGTAGTAGATCCAGCGATTTCCAGAGGTATGCTTGGAAACATTTATGAGTTGCTAATATTTAGAAATATGTACCCAGTGAGGTAGTAACTTTGGCACATCAGACTTCTGATTTTTGGGGTGAACCAGTCTGAAAACTTGATAACAACAGGCTCTTGAAACTCCTCACTGCTTGAGGCAAAACCCCACTTTGTCTGCGTTTTCGCAGCTCAGCAGCTTGCATAAGAAATGGCATTGAGAAAACTTAACCTCCCTAGGTTGTGCAGGGCGCCCCATGGAAAGAGGGGGGAAACACTTTAGGGGGTGCTCAGCATCTCAGGGGGCTCCCATTTGACTCAATGACAATAAATATCTTTGAGAAACGGGAGACTCAGGGGTCCCTTGTTACATTCTGCAAAAGGGACCCACAGGACACGAGTCAGGGGTACACACAGGTACACGGCATCCACCCATTATTTTCACAGGGTGGACGCCGTTCCCCCTGCCACGAAGTTAGGCCCCACAGAAATATGTTGAACTTGTCCCAGAGTAAGACACCGGGACACGTTCAGCAGCGCCTGTACGTTGTCTGCTTTCCATTCCCAGCAGCAACGTGCAGGCAGCGAGGGAGCCTTTTTTCACCTCCAGCTGGGCCAAAGATAAGGGGCGAGCCGGTCTCCTTTTGTTTGTATATGCTGACTGCCACAGAGGGAAACACAGGCACACTGCTTGCCTGCTCTTCACAAGTACTCAAGAGAGGCATGCTTTGGTTTTTGTTCTGTCCCTGTATATAAATGCAGACACTGTAAGACTGTCAGATGGGTTGGTCTGTCCCAGTATTTACACAAATAATTTAAATAGCACTATTTTATTTCTTTTATAGCGCTACATCGTGACGTCATGATGTAATTTGCATATTTTCTTACTTGGTCAGTCCCCCCACTTCTTTTTATAGGACTTGTGCCCTGGGGACCCATCAGTTTGCATTACACCACTGCATGGACGCACATTGTTTGAATTCCTTTTGATGGAGTAGGTCTGTTACACTAATCCTTGCTTCACGCAGTGCACTTACAGCTATAACCCTAGCAGTGTGTCTCCTATACTTTGGAAGCACCGTTCTTGTGGGTTTTGATATTAAAATGTTGTTGTCTGAACATTCTGCCAGTGTCTTCTTAGCCCCGGCCCTCAGGCACCTTAGCCATAGACTCTAGAGGGAGTAGCGAATATGTGCGTGTTTGTCTATTTGTTGAAATATATATGTATTCTTGGGTTGTATATAAGCAAACCACAGAGCAGAATATGCTGTTTATTACCAGTGTTGGCTGTTGTGAGGGGCGATGACCAGTGGCGTAGCAAGGTCAGGTGGTAACCGGTGTGGAAAATGTCTTGTCACCCCCCCGCCCACATTGAAATCATTAAAATAAGGAAACAAAAGTTAGTTACACATATTTTTGCCATTTTGTCACCCCCTCAGTGCCATTTTGTCATCCCCCTCAGTGATGACACCCAGGGCGGCCCGCACCCACTACACCCCCCTTCCTACGCCACTGGCGATGACTCGCAAAACGCAAAGAATCATGCTGCCCGCCAATCCCTAAACAATCGCAATACCTACCGTAAAATAGCATATGACTTGTGGCAGATCTGTATACATTGTTTATGCCATACTGTTTTTCTTGTGTACATTTTCCAAATAAAGCTGTTTAAGTAGAACACAAGGGCCTACGAGTGTGACACTAGCTCTCTGTTTTTCTGGACAGATTCAAAGGTGCTTTGCTAGCCTGTCCTAAGGTAAAACATAGATTTTGAGCTTTTCACAGCAGTAATACAATTATGAATCTGTATCTATTAATACACTTATTTCCAATTGAATGCTTCAATGGGCCACATTTATTTTACCAACATATAAGTGCATTATTACCATTGTCGACTGTGGGACATAATATCCCTCCCAACCAGCAACAGAGCTAATCAATAGAATTTCTTCTGGGTGGATCTGGAATTATGGTCGGTTCGATTGATTGTTTTCATGAATAGAAGCTACAAGCAAAGGTATTTAACGAGAACCAAAGCACAAGCTGTATAAAACTTGGATCAATGTAGCTGGTACTGTGGTAAAAACATTCCATTTAAGCTTTGCAAAGTAGTAATAAATGTGCGAAGGTACGTTTACCAGTACATTTCTTGTAAATAAAATGTTTTGTTGAGCTAGATTTATTGTCACTGGCATGGCATATCTATGCTTTCATGGAAAAACTTTAGTCAAGGTTCAGTTAATGTTGCGTTGATACCAGTTGAATACTACCACCAAACAACAACAGAATTGTCTTGACACTGTGAACATTACAAAATTAAATATACTTGAGATTCTCCAGGTAATGAAGCTATGCAGCCTTAATTTACACTCCTACCTTGGCATAACACATAAAGTCCCAAATGACTGCAGACGTTTGGTTTACCCATGTGCAAGCACACATAAGCGTTTGACACCATAGAATCAGCGTTAAAATACTTAAATATTCAAATAGAAAATAATCCTAATGCTCACTTTCCAGCTTTTTGCTGAATGCATCTACTCATGGTACACTTTAGGAGTATAATTGTACCTCTAATTACTACCTTTTAGGAATCCCACAAAATATGTTTGGCGAGTTTCCCATTTTGGCTAAGCATAAGGTAGTCATCTAGGCACTTTAATTCTTTTTGAGTCTATCTATAAGAACATAACCACTCAGTTTCCAGCATGTAGGCTTTTCTGTTCCATAGAGAAAAATCCTACATCATTCATGGTGGTACATAAGTCAATGACTTATTTGACGCATTCTCTGCTTTCTTTTTGTCTTTGGCTAGTGTATCTATACAGTACACTAAGTCTATAATTGGAAATACCTGTTCACTGTTGAGACAGTTATGTAGCCTTTAGCCCAAAGTGAATTTCCCCAATAATTTCCACCAAGTCACAAGCCTATGAGGCATATTTGAACTGTTTAGAGGCAAATCTAGGTACTTCTCTTCCTAACCTATCCATTTCTGCACCCTTGACTTGGCTAAGATCTCTTCCCACTACAATTACTCTTCATCAAGGTTCACCAGTGAATGCAAGAAGCTGGGCTCAGCTCAGTATATTCACTATTGAGATTGTGAGATCCTTCAGATCCACCCTTTTCTTATGTACAACGCGCCTGCACTCTTGACGCTTTATGTGTACCTATACCATATCTCAGCGTGTTCAGAAGCATACAATTGTATAGAATAATGTCAATTAAATATTCAGGATGCATAATTTCATTCACCATCAATCAATAGGCGTTTGGTGCATCAGATGATTATTATATAAAACATTAAAAAACATCAAGCATCATCCTGTTCGGGAAAGAAGGAGAGGAAAAGTGAAAGAGATTTTTAAAAGGCAAATAAAAGGTGAAAAATGTGTCCTATTTGAAATTTAATGGTAGTGTTAAAACAAGGAAAATAATAGGAAATGACTAGCAATAAGTTTAAAGTAGTTAAAGCATTTCAAAAGTTCAAGAATAGATGTGAAAAGTTAAGTCATTGGGAGGTGTAATTTCACAATACAAGTGATTCAGCATTCAGGCATTTCTGCCTTTTTTGGTTTTATGTAACCATGCTCAGGTGAGGATAGTAGTGTGCTAATACAAGCGCGCTAATAAAAGCATAATCTCAAGCCTCTAATGTGGGATCAGACTGGGGATAGTCTTGTCCTCTGTTCTAAGATGAGGAGGTAGGGTTGCTGTTATGACTGGTGGAGTTGCTCTCTTAAGAAATGGGGGTTCGGAGTTCATTTTGTGAGATTGCCCTGCAAAAAGTTCACCCTAAAGTTTCTAAACTTACACCTTTATCATTCTTATCAGCTCCTGACATCTACTCTGAGGCAAACAGCATATGTTTTGTCACCAACTCATTGACTCAATGCCACTCTGATCATTTCTAAGGATCTGTTTGCTTCAAGGTCTCAAACACTTCTATGATGTGAATTGTAGGAGACCCTCCCATGACTCTGGATAGAAGAGGATGCAGTGGCATTTAAAATGGTACCTAAGGAAATAGGGTCCAGACTTTGAAGTCCCTATTCTCCCACTTCCCTGTTGCTTATTTTCAATTGTAGCTTTATTCGCTGTTCACTTTTTAAAAATGTAATGACAAAAACTTCTGAGACCTCACGGATGCTCCTTGTTTAGTTGTCATTGTAGGTCTCCTTTGTGTACTCCACTCGGGTTCCATTCATAGAAAAGCTTGCCTCACAGATGCATGCTGCTCCCTTGCTTTCGAGATCTCAGCAGGCTTTCCATTCTGAGTTTCCTCAAGGCAAGACATCGGTGTTGTTTGGATAGCTGTCTGCTTTGCTTCTGTGTGTTTCTTTCATCCCCTGCTAGCTGGACCTGCCTCCAGGGATTGCGTTAATTCTAGGTTTGGTACTCAGATACTACATTTGCTTTTGAGAGTATCACTTGCAGATAGATTGGCAGAAAGTATCCCAGGGAACTTTTTCTGACCTCGTGTTTGCGAGCATTTTGGTAGAAATATAAGTGGATATGAGAGTGTTGGTGGGCCCAAAGTACAGGTTGATACTTTTCGAGCCATTGTATCCTAGGGTTTTGCAGCTTCTTATTGGGGTGTGAGAGTCTTTTTTTTTTCTTCCTCTCTCACATTAAATGCAAATGAGCTAAGCTTATTCCAACCTAAATCGTGTTTACACTGTCCTCCATCTTGCACCAACATCACAATATATCGCATGATGACTACTGCTGATGTTATTGTAAAGGATTGTGAGGCTCACCCTGATAAACAGGGAGTGTTCCCAGAAACTTTCTCTCACTGTACCCAACCAAAAACATTTCTACTGCCTCGAGCCTCTGCTATACAATGCATCAATTTAATTGCTTGAATAAACTGTGGGAATGACTGGAAATCCAATGTACTACTACCATGAGAGAATCTTTGAATATATTCTGTAGTAAAATGTTTCTTCTTGCTTGTTACCTATTAGTACACACCCTGAGAACCATGTACCCGTGTAGAATGTATGACAGTCTTGGTCCGACATCCTGTAAAAGTACATGTAAGTTCTGTACCCCAGGGAGGCCTTTATTCCCCACCTGTAGAAGGTGAATCTATGCCGGATTTCACATAGAACAGTACTGAGTTTGCTGTACTTAAGATCTGTGTGCGTTACTGCTAAATTTACTTACAGTTATCAACAACAGGGGCAGCCCTGAAAACCTGAACCAGGGGCAAACAATACTAGAATCCTAACAAGGGTTCAAGTTAACACAATACGTGCATCAAATTTTAAACAAAAAATTAAAAACCTAAAAAAAACATTATAATTTGAAAAATATGGAAAATTATACCAATGAAGACACAGAAAAGGAAAAAGGAAAGAGAACAAAGGAGAACAAAGAGAAAACCCACGTTTAAATATATACAATTCATAGAAAAGTTTTATTAATAATGATAAATAATTCAATCTTAAAACATATAAGACAAAAGGCACTCAACGCAATACACAAACAAAGACCTATAAACAGTGCAATGTGTAAACAGACAAGTGGCTGAGGAAAAAAGGTTTACAAAAATCAGAAGTTCAGGACAAAACTGAAACAACACAAAGCAAACAATACGTTCTCTTCAATTTCGGCCACATATGTGCGTCGACGGCGTTTCGACCATAGTAAAACTAAATGGTCATCAACAGGAAAAACGGTAATTATATGAGCGTCCATACCAGTTTCAATAAAACATCTAAAAACTAAAATATATAAACATGGGTATCATACATTCAAGGGTTATATTACAGCAAAAAACGAGAGACAAAGTCCCTCTCTATTTAGAAAAAAGGAGAGAAGAAACAAAAGATAATGTGCCTGGAAATGACTACCACCACCAAAAGGAAGGGGAGAAAAGACCCTTAAACCATCTTCAGAACCTATATGTGTAAAAAGAATAGATTAATGTGCAAAAATGTCCCATAACTCCAAAACAAGGAGATGTTACAGTTGATTCACCTATTGTTAAAGTAGACCTAACCGAAGGTGCAACTATCGTATGGAGTCTGCCCGGAAAATGACTGTAGAATGAAGCTATGAAACCAAAAAAGGAATAAATAACTATTAGTGACCCTATCCACCTATGCAAAGGGACAGAGAAGGCAAGAGTGTCACATGCCATACTCACAGCAAGAGGAAATGCTGAATTATAATCACGGGAGCTTATGCATAAATTCAAAGGCTCCAAGATTAGGTGAAATAATCGAACAGCCTATTCCTTCAAATAATTTTAAGACTGAAAAGGATGAAAGAAATTAGATAAATAAGTATAACACCTTGTAGGTGTAGATGATACAATACAAAAATCCATTCCAATACTAAGCATCTTTGACTTACAGCCAAATTGATTGGCAGAAGGCTTAAACATCAGTGCTAGTAGATCACATGATTACAGGCTTTTATTCATGAGTAAACTAAAAAAAGAAGGGAGAATGAAAAAAAAGAATTTAATAATTAGAAAAATCAGCAAGTTATCCAAAGTCTCAGGATATTACCTGTCAGTTGCCTTTAATAAATTGGCACCAACATATGGGTCACTGACTTAGTCCTGCCCCACGGGTTCTGAAATGGAACCAAATATGATATTCAAGCTTTTAACTACATTGAAAAAGTCAAAAGTCAAATTCCTGAGTTTAAGCTGAACAATATTCAACGTGCAAACAATACAGCTGCAATCAAAAGAATGAAACATGGATACAGGATAAGCGCTTAATTTGCTAAACCTCTCAAATAAAAGTGTGAAAGACCTTAATAAATATAGATTCCCAAACAGTTTACAAACAATGCTGCTGTATCCCACGGAATGAGAAATTAATTATAAATAAGCTCATTAAATGCTACCCATGTCAGAGAAAATTAAGACAGCAACAGCTAACACAAGGTAAGTGCCTCAGTTCAATGTCAATCAAATGTTGTCGTAAAGTAGGGGGAATCAAGCTATTGATCTTGTATTACGATAAAAAATTGGCCCTAAAAACAACACTAGTGATTACTATATGCACCGTGTATGCGCCCATGCAATTTAGAGCAGAAAAGCGCAATACCCTCATGCCATACTGTACATGGAATGAAGGCTGTGATCCTGCAAGGTGACAGGCTCATATGCATCTCATCCTGAAGAAAAAGCCTCGCAACCAAGGCAGGCTATGCCTATTACAAAAAAGTCTCAGTAACAGAGCTTGGAGCTATAATTCCAAGAATTAAGGGGGGGGGGAAAGCCCAGCGTCTTACCTGTCGCACGCTGTCCAGACGAATAACTCCCGTAAGCGTTTTCTAGCCCAGAACTTGAGAGATGAAATAACACGCCGATGCGCGAGATCACCTCCTGAAAAGCTTATACAGAAGTGCAGAAGGATTTACACCGCCCTAGGACAGTGTCTGCCATCTTTAAACGGGTCAATGATACTGCTAAACTAAACTAACTCAAAGATTAGAACTACTTGTGCCTATGGGTTCCCACGCGAACGAATCACTTTCTGTTGTCAGATCAAACAAGCATTTGCAATGCATTAGGTCTCGCATTTACGCGAGTTTGAGCTATTGACATTGCAAATTACAATGCCAATAGCTCAAACTCGCGTAAATGCGAGACCTAATGCATTGCAAATGCTTGTTGTTAAAGGGTTGCAAAAGAACACAGGTAACATTTCATGGCATAGATTGCTACAAATGATGGTGAAAGGCTGGTGACAGATTGTGAAATACAACCTTTTGGTCCGGAGATTATGAACCGCACTCTGCAGCAAGCATATGAATCTACTCCGTTATCTTGGCAGCATATACAAAGTTATGAAAGGCAGTTACGTTGATATATTACATTTTAGTGGTGGTGTTAATATGTGGGAACAGCGGGAAAGGTGCTGGCAGCTGGTACAGGGGCGGGATTCCGTGCTGATAGTAAGGCAAAGCAGCAGAAATTGATGAATGACGGGAGGCAGTTGCTGTATGGAGCTCAGATGGGCGTTTTGCAAAGTGTTGGGCTTGGAGGGTTCATTCGCAGCGCCTGTTGTCTGTAGTAGGGCACTGTCGTTAAATCATTGAGTGTTTGAAAGGGTGCATCTAGGGAAGCCTGGAAGCTGCAGCGAACAGTGGCTGCCTCCAGTCTCTTTGCCTTTTCTTGCACGCTTAAAAGGCAACACACTACCAAACTGCAAATGTTAAGGTGATTTTCATACTGAACAGATTCCATGACATCCAGAAAACCCCACTCAACAGCAAACTAGATGATATTGCCGGAAAAGTGAAAGAAAAAAGAATCTCTCCCAGAGCCAAGGCAGCGGATGCAACTACTACCAAACCACAGCAAAACTAGTGCAATTGTCCTACAACTGAAGTGTTCGTTTGGTCTCAACAGTGCTCTTTCCGAGCAATAAAGTTGTCTGTTGAGTGAATTGAAACGGCATCCTTTGGAAGTATTGGTTTGAAATGCCCAAAGCTGCAGCGCTGTGCAAATGTGAACTAACGTCCTATTGTGGTGGAGGCCTTGTCATTTTCAATACAACCAACTATTAGGCTTATGAAAGTCACCCACCCATACCACCCCCTTCCTAAATCCCACCAGAGGCCAGTCTCCTAGCTAACTTCAGACTTACCGGTACTATGCTTGCTGGTCTGAGTGAGGATTAGCAACAAAGCTGCTGTTGTCTCTTTCCCCCACAACCCCCATCGTCCCGGGACACTGAGCTGATCCGTCCAAGTCTGCCACTGAGATCTGCGCACAGAAGCGGTCACAGCGGTACGAATGGAAGGAACACAAGCAAAAGAAAAGAAGTGCTGACCTGAACCTAGTTTGTCCCTTGTTTCCTTCTATATACCTTATGCACATGTGCTGTGCATTAAAGTAGTGAGGACACTCGCTTCTCCCGCTTCAGCTGTATTTTTTTACACACACCAGGTTTCACTATAGTCACTGAAAGCAGGTGCCAGCAATGTAACACCAGCTAAAACTCACGAATATAGCCCCAAATGAAAACTCAAAGCTTATACAAAATAAAAAGCCCAGCACAGATAAACGTGAGGCTTGGAAAATAAATGCCGCTCAGTGGCGCTAGCAAGGGAAGGGCAGGGTACAAGAGAGGAGCTGGGTACGGGCTGTAAAGATTAACAAGCGCGCACTGAAGCTGACGAAGAGGGAGCGGGAGGGGGGAGTGGGGGCGGGCACGCAGGCTGCCAAATGGTGCGCTGATCGCGATTGCGATCACATCACGGCGAAAGTGAAAGCAATCAGCTGTATTTTTTTTACACACACCAGGTTTCACTATAGTCACTGAAAGCAGGTGCCAGCAATGTAACACCAGCTAAAACTCACGAATATAGCCCCAAATGAAAACTCAGAGCTTATACAAAATAAAAAGCCCAGCACAGATAAACGTGAAGCTTGGAAAATAAATGCCGCTCAGTGGCGCTAGCAAGGGAAGGGCAGGGTACAAGAGAGAAGCTGGGTACCGGCTGTAATGATTAACAAGCGCGCACTGAAGCTGACGAAGAGGGAGTGGGAGGGGGGAGTGGGGGCGGGCACGCAGGCTGCCAAATGGTGCGCTGATCGCGATTGCGATCACATCACGGCGAAAGTGAAAGCAAACCAGTGCTTTCAGGCCTCCAAATGGTGCGCACGCCCGGCCAGCGCACATGCACTGTATTTGGAGGCCTGAAAAGCCACTGTTTGCACTCCCAAAACTCGCTTACTATAAGTCTCGCAGGAGCAGCGCTAAAGCGCTGGCTCAAACGAGACCTAAAAACGGCGCAAGAGCATATCAAAATATTTGTCTGCTTTCTCCGTTAGGGAAATGATTTTCATATGATTAATAGTTCACGAGCTGGATACTAATAATTCTTATCTAATCTAAAATTGTTAATGCATAGATTATTTAGCACTTAAAAAATGTTTCTACAGCCATTTTACCACTCAAACAGGTCACTATCTCTGGTGATTTCAAATGCACATTTGGTGTTTTTGAGCTTTATTTTTGGATGCAAAATAGCAGGCCAGGCATGAGTGGCGATAAAAGTATACTGTCTAGCTGGGAGGATGTTTTGACACAAAAGGGGAAAACGCACTGGTCAATCCCTATGCCATAGCAGCTCTTCAGCAATCAGCACCCTGTCTGATGTAACATTAAAGAAGTAACTGGCATGGAAATGTAACCCATGATGCCCCAATGGGGATCCTTATTGATTGGTGTGTTCTTGCTTGTGCCGGAAATTTTCCTGTAACACTGGGGTGTCCGATGATGAGGCATCAGATAGTCAGATCAACGTGAAATTTCCAGGACAGATGCTGACTATGTACATAACATTCATTTAAATTAATTGTATGTAAATTTATATCAACGATATCATGAAAGTCTGTCACGGATTTGTCCCACATGGACACACACACTGGTCATCCCTGCAGTAACACTCAGCTAACACCCTCTTTGAAGCATCTGGCCAAGCTTTAGCAGATTTACCAAATGGCACAGCACCGTTTTATAAAAAAAAAATGTTTATTCCTGAAGAATCTCGATGTGGACCAAAACAGAAAGTAAGACCAATTGCAATATGTCAGGTGCTATATAGATGGCAATTGATTTCTGCACAGACAGGAAACATCCAAAACAGTAGACCAGTGCCTCAGGTCTTTGGATTACTAGGCACAGAGATAGAAAATGTGGACATGCACATCATATACGGAATTATTGGTACTGCAGCTTCTGGTGGTCGAATAGATCGGGAGGATAAGGTCTGAGCAATTGTGCAACTCTGCCAGGGGCACCAATGATAACCCACATCCCCAGATAGAGAAAGTGAAGATGCATTTAACTTCCAAAGATTAATACAGGAGATATCGAAAATGTACTGATGTAAATTAAATCAGGGTCCGCTCTGGACTCCGCACCCCACAATATTCTTCTGAAAGGTGGAAAGGCGATCCGCCCAGCCCTGCTGAATACAATTGATCAGTCTTTTGATAGTGGTGAAGTGCAGTGAGCATGGAAGCATTCCATGCTAAAGCCACTTTTAAAAACCCCTCACTAGATCCATTATCTCCAGAACGCTGCAGACTAATTTCCCTGCTTCTAGCTATCAGTAAACTTGCTGAAATATTTGGTAATAAAAACTTGTCTTAATTTTTGGATGATCAAGGAATTCTCCACTACACCCAAACAGGTTTTTGAGTGGGCAATAGCACCAAGACGGCTTTGCTAGCCATCACACATGAACTGAAAGCAAATCAAGATACCAACGGGTCAGCAGCAGTTATATTTCTTTATGTGAGTGACAGAGTTGATACATAAATTTCACCTGGCTCTCATCGGGAGATTAGAAGAGGTAGGTATAGCCGGGAATGCCTTTAAATGGCTATCCTTATTTCAGAAAAATAGAACTTTTCATGTTTGGAAAAAAAAACGTTCTGTTCAGAAATACTGTTTTTGGATCATGGGGCGCCACAAGGCTTATCCTTGAGCCCCACTCTGTGTAATGTCTGTGTTCAACCACTGGTAGAAATCATAATGGGACATGGGTTTTCAATGGTGTTACATGCAGATGGCACCTTAATAACCCTCTCCCTAACACCTGGCACAACAGCACTTTCCATCTAGCTTAACACATATTTCAGAGATTTCACTGACTGGATGCCTAGCAACAGCCTTAAACTCAACGGAAATAAGACTGAGGTGCTGGTGGTTAGCAACAACTCCTCCCTTTGGAATAAATAACAATGGTCCAACTACTTAGGAGACCAACCCCATCCTAAAACTGAAACAAAAAGTCTGGGTTCCTGGATCGATCATAATCTTACCATGGAGATCCAAGCCAAGAGACTCGCGGCCTGCTGCTTTGGTCTACTCAGGACCCTAAGGAAGGTGCTGAGTTGGCTTCCGCAGGCCACTTGAATAATAATTGTCCAAGGCTTAGGGCTTTCCCGCCTCGATTATGGCACTTCAGTATATCTGGGAAGCCTCTGTATGTGATCAATCACCTTCAAATTGTTCAAAATGCTGCAGCCCGCATTCTCCTGAAGATTCCCAAGCACCATCCTGTAATGTCATCTTTGGCAGGTTTACGCTGGCTGCCAGTCCTCAAGAGAATCACATTTAAATCTCTCTGTCTAGCCCACCGAGTGATTTATAATTAGAGACATACTGTAATTCAGCGGATGTTAATCCCTTACAGCCTTAAAAGATCACTACGTTCCACAGATCAGAGACTCCTTACTGTGCCACACATAAAGAAATCTAGGAGCAGAGGACGTTCTTCTGCCCATTTGGCACCACAGTTATGGAATTTGCTGCTTTTACCCTTAGGGATGATTGAGGGAGAAACAGAACTTCGTTAAACTGTTTAAAATCAATCTTTTCGAATAAGCAGCTTGCATGATCCCTTGTGTGAAGGGCCTTGTTTTTCAGCGCTGGGATGCTTGCAGGGTAGCCATGCACTTTACAAATCCTTAGCATAGCATAGCATATGAGCTGGCCAACCACCCATGTTTCCTGGCCCTCTGGGTAATGGGGTCTGATCTGTGTTATGCTTCAAATACGATATACACAATTTTTGCAGGTTGTGGTTGACTTTACCCCAGCCAACTTGGTGAAATCCAGCAACTCCAACAAAGACAATTTCGTTTTTTGGGCAAGGCGGGCTCAAACATCATGCAAGCACATTTCTCTTGACTAGAACCTCAAAATCCGATCTCAGACTTTTCTGATCCATTCCCTTTTCCCCTGGATCCTAGCTCTTGCACCTTCCTTCACATTGTCCTAATTTCTGGTGGGCCTTTTCTTATGGATTCAAGAGTCTGTTCAACTGTTCTTCCAGTTTAATGTCATGTCTCAGAATCTGTTTGTTGGGCAAATGACACCAAAGGGAGCTGGTGTCTGATTACAAAAGGTGTGCCCAATAACTCAGAATTAGTAATTGAACATTATTGTTGCAGGCACAACTAAATTTAGGGTTACTTTCAAATTAAAATAAGTAGCATCCTGTATGCTTAACATTTGTTACATTTTGCATTGTAGATCTGTTGTATTTCATAAACATTTCTGTTGCCATGGAAATGTCACTAAATTGACCGCTTGCATCTAGTGCTATCATTTTGCAGAGTGTAATGCAAGGCCTCTATTAAAACCCTTTAATGTTCATTCTTGACACTGAAGCAATGCAGCTTCATATGTACTCACACAGAGGCATCTATTTTCGTGTTCTTCCCTGTTCTTGCCTAACTGAAAGAATATTTTGCATGATTGCACTCTTTGCATGGGAAGGTCTTCCAGTAGATAACTGCAGAATATTGGCAGTAACATTTAGAATCTCGAACAAAGCAAAATTTTGGAAAGAATGTATGATATGACATTTCTGAATCTAAATACTATATACTTAAATACATTATTTTCTGTTTTTCTCTGCAGGTGTAACCTTAAATTTCAAATTTGCTTCACCTATCTGTAATTCATCAAGACATAATCAGTGGCCCTGGTCAAAGCAGCATTTGAAGTAGTTGACATCAGTCAGCCATCCAGGCAAGATGGAAGATTCATATCAAGACAGGACTTCTTTAGTGAAAGGGGCAAAAGATATTGCAAGGGAAGTGAAAAGGCAAACAGCCAAAAAGGCTAATAAGGTAATGGACAAAGCCCAAGATGGTTACACACAAAGATCTTATGCCCAATTTCAAGACGAGGAAGATGATGATTACTACGTCCGAGACGGAACTTATAATGGAGAAGCCAATGACGATGAAGGATCTAGTGATGCCACAGAAGGTCACGATGAAGACGACGAGGTTTATGAAGGTGAATATCAAGGAATACCAAATCATGGCCAAACTAAGGATGGTCTGATAGCCTTGGGGCAGCCGATCCCTGATGAGTACAAGGACCGCAGTGTACTGGAAACTGAGAGGAAAGCTGACGAAGAAGAGCTGGCTCAGCAGTTTGAGCTGATCATTCAAGAATGCGGGCATGGGCGCTTCCAGTGGGCCCTCTTCTTTGTCCTCGGAATGGCATTGATGGCTGATGGAGTGGAGGTGTTTGTGGTCGGGTTTGTTTTACCCAGCGCAGAAACTGACATGTGCATACCAAACTCAGGATCAGGGTGGCTTGGTAAGTGCAATTTATTTTTCATTTTCTGCTTGTCTGCCATTTCTTAACTTACATAAACATAGATTTTGTATGCATTTGCAACTACAATCATGTACATGGTTGGAAATCTCCATGGAATTTCACGTTGAGTAGGTTATGGTGCTATGACCAGAAGAACAAAGAGCTAGATGCACAACCTACTAAAATGGCCTCAGACACTTCAAATCAGAGTTTACTTGCGCAATAATCTTTTTCGCAAAATACAAATTCCATTTTAAGAGTCAGGAAAGTTTTAACGATCCCTTAAAATGTGAGTGCGACTGGATACTGTTTTTGTGTTTGGAAGGAGCATGCTGTGGACATCAAAATGTAACACAAGACAACAAACCAAATCGTGTCTCAATCATATCAAATAATATCGAACAGTATGATGCTTTGAAGCCATTTTGAGCGCAAACAATTATGGGTAAGTACAGTATAATCAGATAAGTATCTATTACATTTGGAAACATGTTGGCTTTTATTACAATTAGGTGGATGGCATTCATTAATGTTTTGACTGTTTTTATATGTATGCCGGGGGAGAGGCGGTACCCAACACCAAAATCCTTCCCAGCAAAGGTAATCTGGGAGATTTCATGTAATAAAATACCTATCTGTAGGCTTTAATACAGTGTAATTATAATCCATACTTAAATGGCTATGAACTTAAACATGTGCTTTTCAAAATCAATATATCAGGCCTATTGCACTTATCGTGACTTTTTATAATAAGCAAACGAGACCTGTGGCATCTATAATAACTTTACCTAGTGAACCAATCAGAACTATAGCGGATATCATTGGCTTGTCACCATAGTCAACTCAAGCCTCTTGTACTTAGCTTAAGCTTTCCCGTAGGGCAACATTCAGGTACACAGTCATAATATTACAAAAGCGTATCGTACAGTATAGTCTAGTATAGAATAGTATGAGATAGTATAGTATAATATAGAATAGTATGGAACAGCATAGGATACTATAAGATAGTATGGGATAATATTTGGCAAAGTAAAATACTGTCTCTTCTAAGAGGGCCTAACAAGGTTCCCACAGTGGAAATCTATGCCCATGGTTTGCCAGAGGGTGTACTCAGTACCAAACAACTTATCTACTACAGTCATCTGTGATATTCCATGTAACAAAATACTTATCTGTAGGCTTTAGTATAGAGCAATGACAAGCAACCCTTAAACGTCTGTTGACTTTAACATTCTCACAAGGCAACCAGCAGATATATCGTAATAAAATTATAAAGAAGTACAAATTATCAGCTGTCAAAATAATATAAAATCCCTACTAATAGAGACTAATGAGGATTACCCTTGTGCAAATCTTCCATCCCTAGGATTTGTTCCAACGGGTCACCAAGACCGAAACCCTTGCCTACTGGAGTAATCTGCGAGATTCCATGTGACTAAATACCTGCCTTAAGGCTTTAGCCTGTAATAACAATCCAGCCTTAAAAATATATTGCCTTGAACTCACCTTTCACAATAAATATGTCAGGTCTACTGCCTGTATTGTTTAGTTTCATAATAAATAGATCCGCCCTATAAACATGATAATCTGCTTTGCCACCATACACAACTCAGTCCTGTAGTACAGAGTATATGCTTTGCCGCAAGTCAAAAAAGTGCAATACAAGAACTCTTTGTTTAGAGAAAGCACACAGACTCAGCTCAATCAAATGTCTGCACTCAGGCTAACCAACATGTGGGTAGAGTCTACGCTCCTGTCACAGTAGTACCCTGAAAGCTCTTTTCTGTTGATCATGTAAGGTCTTAACAGGTGCAATGGCAAGCCAGACCAATAAGTGCATGTAGATTTGTGTACCCTTAGGCATACCATATTGCTCCCCAACACACAACTTTATTCTGAATTCTAAAGTTAATGATGGAAATGGAGGAGGCGGGTACTGGAGCTGTAAAACAGCAATATACACATTATGACTGAACTCCTCAAATCTCTGCTGCTGCCAGAGAAAATCAAACACCACAAAGAAACTACTTTTCTAAGACACTTTGACAGGATTACACTGCCATGTGCCTCTGAAAGGTCAAGCTTAATCCCATTGTAAGGTTGATACGTTATTCATGTTACTGAGAAGTCTCCATCCAGCCATACTGTTCAGGCACCTGGATAATGACGCAACATAATCACAGCTGTGTGGAGGGGAAGCACTTTTTTCTGTGGAAGCACACGACGCCTGCCCAATCAAAACATGTTCTCCTGTCCACCAATATGTGGGCAGAGCCAACGCCCCTCTCTGCAGTACTCCTGAAAAGTCTTTTTTAGGTTGATCACATAATGTCTGGCAGCAACTGCGCTGTCAAGCCAGATCTAAAAACACTTTCAGGCTCTAGAAGGTGGAGATTGTTGGTGCTATTCTCTTCAGGTGCGGCTTCAATAGCTGTGATTGGAATAAGGATGCTTAGGTTTTGTTTATCTTTTAATGAAGACAGTTGTTAATAAAAGAATTGGAAATGGTCAGGGTTGTGGAACTGTGTGATTCTGTACCTGTAGAATTGCCACATAATTATGGGTTCATTCCACTTGCCACATAATGTGCTATATCATTTTCATATTTCAACAAATATTGTTTCTCGCTTCAAATTGATGGATGGATTTTACATTTTCTTGGCACATCATTTGGATAACCCTGCTGCATAATTTGTTCTGCAAATCTCAGTGGGCATGGCAATAATAAAACTCGGCAGCGTGGTTCAGGGGCTGTCCCTGAAATGAAAAAAACCATATTTCAAACGAGACCTGTGAAATATTTTCCATAATTAACATGTTTCTGTGAAATGTTGTTTTTATGCTGCTGCATTGCATACAATAAAAACACCCAAACACGTAGTTTATACATATATAACTACACAGTCCCTGTTTACAGCACTATAATATCTATACATTTACTGAGTCATCAATAGTTATACTTAAGTCACAGTTATCATTGAAAATGCATTTTTAGTGTGCAGATCAGTCAAGGCGGAACGTTATGGGTGTTTGAACAAACATTGAGTTTCCCAATAAATCTTTCATAGGACAGTTTTCTCACAGCAAAACGTTTCCAGGACTTTACACCCCACTTTGCATAAAACTAGAATTTTACTCACAATATGTCCTTTTGTGCTTTGGTGTAAATTTGTCCTGTAGATTTGTGTTACAATAAAGCATCAGACATCCTTCAAAGGGTTAAAGTTATCTTCTAATTTGCGGACACTTGGCAAATGCGGATCCCATTGGGAGCAGAAGCATTTTTCCCTTCATCTTATGTGAGTTTCATGGATCCATGGAGAATCCAAGAATCTCGTCCATCCAAGAGCCCGCCAGTAACTGAAAAATGCTATTGCTTCAGCTATTACAGGATTCCAGCCTCCAAAGCCTTCCTCCTGCAGAAAAGTCTCATGAGGTGTGAAGGGGTGGGCAGGGTGCATCCGTTAGCAAAATGGAGGATGTGGGGAGGGGCTGCACTAGAGGGACACACACTGCTCACCTCACAAACATTTGAAAAAAAATGTTTTCCCAGTGGAACTCGCACACTGACCCACTGGTCTTGTGGGTCGAACATTTCTCATTCTTTCATTTTATTTTTAATTCTTGAGAAAATTAACCACAAAAATGGAGTTCAGGTTATAGCACATGCGGATTTGCATTTTGGGACCCAGGCCTGGAACGGGGAATGTGCCTATAGCCCACTATGAATGGCAAAAAACCATGCACAACTAGTTCAGTGGCTAAGGGCAGATGTAGGGCTTCGCCACAGGTCCTATGCTCCAAGTATGGTACATGCAACCAAAGGCCATACACAGATTTTCTGGAGACACAGGGGTAGGGATGTATATGAGCATATTGTGGTCAAAACTACTACTTGCGCTAAATGGTCTCACCATTATGAAGAGGATACTTTTAAACATATTTCTCATGATATCTAGCAATTGATTGCGAAATTATCCTTGCATAAAGAAATTGCTCCTTCACTGATTCAGCCTAAATTCTTCACAATGAATCTCTTACATTGGACTCCTATTCGCTTACACAAACTGAAATTACGAGATAGTGATCTATGTTGGAAATGCAATTCAAAACCGGGCACCTATCAACCTATGTTGCTCACTTTTAGACTCTTTTTGGGGCCCTATACAGAAATATTCGTCTATAATTTTTAATTCACCTATAACTCTATCCCCTCCTATGATTATGCTGGGTCCATGGGCTGTAGTTACCCCTTTACCTCTTGATAATATAGACTTGGAGATATTAGATTTGCTCTTATCCATCGCAGTCAAGCTTCATCTTTTCTGATACCAAACTTGGTGGGCTCGGGTGTCATATCTTTGAGGAGCTCATATTACTATTGAAAGGAAACAATATGCAACGCCAATCGCAAATAACATATGGCATTCTTTGGATAACTGTATGGATTTGTCTGCTTGGGGTTTGGTAGTTCAACATCCATTTGGGTCCCTCTCTTGATTTTGCCAAGATACATGTGGCAGATTGTACTCTTCTCCCCCGAATAGCCTTTCCTCCTCGATCTCTTCTCTTCTCTTTCCTTTCTCTTTCCTTTCTCATTTCTTCTTCCTCACTGATATACTATATATACCAAGCGATACACATTCTGTCATACATTACCTTACTGATCCATATGATGGTCTTTTATCTGACCCATCTTCTTTGGCATCATATTTACTGCTGGATGAACTTCAAATACCTGCAATTTGTTATGATATGATCACTGTGGCGATCAAAACACGTCTGGGCCGGACACTTGTCTGTACCACTTGGGTGAATGTCGAATAAAATATGGAACTGTGAACCCGCGTCTCTGGAACTTCTTTGAAATACGCCGGTGGTCCATACCTGTGGTGTTTCCCTCTTGGCTGCCAATAGAGGGACAGGATTTTGGTTTTATATATATATATATTCACTTAAAAAACCATAGGTTTCACACATGTTATAGTTAGCTGGACATTTCACTCGTGAAAAACCATTGAAATTCCCCCGTTATAGTTAGTGCAGGCAACTATAACTCACGCAACCGCAATCCTCTGCTGATGACGTCAGATATTACATCACTGTATTTAGACACTTATTTACCCATGTCTTCTTCCATTAATTTTTAGCTATACATATATTACAAATATTTTTTTTTCAGAAAGACACATATGTCATCAGTGATGTAATATCTGACGTCATCAGCAGAGGATTGCGGTCGCGTGAGTTATAGTTGCCTGCACTAACTATAACGGGGGAATTTCAATGGTTTTTCACGAGTGAAATGTCCAGCTAACTATAACATGTGTGAAACCTATGTTTTTTTAAGTGAATTTGCAAGGTTTTTTAAATGCTAATTCCTAACTATAACGTGTGTGAAACCTATGGTTTTTTCAGTGAATTTGTACGTTTTTTTAAATGCTAAGTTATGTATTTTTTTTTTTTTAAGGTTTTTCACCGTGCGCGTACCGTACGCGCACCGCGCGCCCATGTTACGCAGTTCGCGGAATTTTTCCGCTTCTACCGTACGCGCACGCTACGCGTACTCCGTGATTTTTCGCAAAAAAATTAAAGGAAATTTTGGCCCTTGGGGGTCCTTCTGGGACCCCCTGACAAAGGCTAGGGGGTCAGGAACTGTCCACCCTGCCCCCTTTTCACGTTCTCCACCTTTGTTTTTCACCCCCTCAGACTGCGAGAGACAAAATGGCAGCCAACACTTCCTGGTTTCGACCGATTCGAATGTTTACTAAGATCTAACAACCAATCAGAATCGCGCTCGCGCACGGCAGCGTGCGCGTACGGTAAGTTTTACCGTACGCGCACGGTGCGTGCTTATAGATATATATATGCTTCTAAATGCTATTTTCTCAGGAAATACTGAACAGATTTACACCAGACCTGCAAAAGGCACATCCCTGGCCTGAGGACTACCTCTCTGCCAAATTTCAAGTAATTCTGTTCAGCCGTTCGGGCTGTAGCTTGGACTAAAGAACCTATGGAAAAATGCATGGGGAAAACGCGTTTTGGGACCCCCCCTTTTTCTCAGCCCACGCTTGACGAACCCCCCCGAGACTTTCAGGGAAGGAGCGGAGCGGAGCGCCCCACCTATTTTGAAAATTTCGCGAGGATTCGTCAATCGGCGCCAAAGTTATTCCAAATAGAATGTTGCGGATTTCCTATGGAAACACGATCCTAACTATAACTATCTACTGGCGACCGCCAGTAGATTATATATACATATATATATATACCTAAATCTCCTCCTCACGAAAGAGCAGAAACCACAGCGGGGGATGATCATGAAAGCGCTTTATTGGTACAAAGATGGCGAATGCATTTCGGCATAGTGCTGCCTTCCTCAGCGCCCAAGTGTACAGGTGGCTTTCTTCCTCACATGGTGAAAAATCCTGCTGCCTTTAGTAATCATGCACTAAGGCTCCGCCCTCTAAAACGTAACTCCACCTGGTTTGCAGCTCTCGAAGTGGTCGAAAACTGCAACTCCCAGAATGCAGCACTCTGCTTCCAGGTAGGTGTTGTGTGGAGTGCTTGCTGGACCCAGTGGTCGGGCGGAATGCAGGGTTCCGATGAAGATGTGAGCCAAATTGTCCTGCTTGTAGTAGCAAACAAGCGCTCCCCTGGGTCCCCACACCGCTTCAGCCCCAAATCACAGGAAAATCTTCAGCAGGGGTAGCAGTGTCAATGCATGCCACCCAGTATGAGGCTGAGTAGCCTCACAACTGCCTTGTAGCTTCCAGTCCTCGAGGCGGGCATAGACCGATTCACTACCGTGAAATGTAACGGAACAGCCGGAGCAGCGCCAGTCAGGTCCGGCCCAGGATGCGAAGCGGGGGTCTCTGAAATGCGTCTCTGGCCGACGCAGACAAATACACCTAAATCTCCTCCTCACGAAAGAGCAGAAACCACAGCGGGGGATGATCATGAAAGCGCTTTATTGGTACAAAGATGGCGAATGCATTTCGGCATAGTGCTGCCTTCCTCAGCGCCCAAGTGTACAGGTGGCTTTCTTCCTCACATGGTGAAAAATCCTGCTGCCTTTAGTAATCATGCACCAAGGCTCCGCCCTCTAAAACGTAACTCCACCTGGTTTGCAGCTCTCGAAGTGGTCGAAAACTGCAACTCCCAGAATGCAGCACTCTGCTTCCAGGTAGGTGTTGTGTGGAGTGCTTGCTGGACCCAGTGGTCGGGCGGAATGCAGGGTTCCGATGAAGATGTGAGCCAAATTGTCCTGCTTGTAGTAGCAAACAAGCGCTCCCCTGGGTCCCCACACCGCTTCAGCCCCAAATCACAGGAAAATCTTCAGCAGGGGTAGCAGTGTCAATGCATGCCACCCAGTATGAGGCTGAGTAGCCTCACAACTGCCTTGTAGCTTCCAGTCCTCGAGGCGGGCATAGACCGATTCACTACCGTGAAATGTAACGGAACAGCCGGAGCAGCGCCAGTCAGGTCCGGCCCAGGATGCGAAGCGGGGGTCTCTGAAATGCGTCTCTGGCCGACGCAGACAAATACACCTAAATCTCCTCCTCACGAAAGAGCAGAAACAACAGCGGGTGATGATCATGAAAGCGCTTTATTGGTACAAAGATGGCGAATGCATTTCGGCATAGTGCTGCCTTCCTCAGCGCCCAAGTGTACAGGTGGCTTTCTTCCTCACATGGTGAAAAATCCTGCTGCCTTTAGTAATCATGCACCAAGGCTCCGCCCTCTAAAACGTAACTCCACCTGGTTTGCAGCTCTTGAAGTGGTCGAAAACTGCAACTCCCAGAATGCAGCACTCTGCTTCCAGGTAGGTGTTGTGTGGAGTGCTTGCTGGACCCAGTGGTCGGGCAGAATGCAGGGTTCCGATGAAGATGTGAGCCAAATTGTCCTGCTTGTAGTAGCAAACAAGCGCTCCCCTGGGTCCCCACACCGCTTCAGCCCCAAATCACAGGAAAATCTTCAGCAGGGGTAGCAGTGTCAATGCATGCCACCCAGTATGAGGCTGAGTAGCCTCACAACTGCCTTGTAGCTGCCAGTCCTCGAGGCGGGCATAGACCGATTCACTACCGTGAAATGTAACGGAACAGCCGGAGCAGCTCCAGTCAGGTCCGGCCCAGGATGCGAAGCGGGGTTCTCTGAAATGCGTCTCTGGCTGACGCAGACAAATACACCTAAATCTCCTCCTCACGAAAGAGCAGAAACCACAGCGGGGGATGATCATGAAAGCGCTTTATTGGTACAAAGATGGCGAATGCATTTCGGCATTGTGCTGCCTTCCTCAGCGCCCAAGTGTACAGGTGGCTTTCTTCCTCACATGGTGAAAAATCCTGCTGCCTTTGGTAATCATGCACCAAGGCTCCGCCCTCTAAAACGTAACTCCACCTGGTTTGCAGCTCTCGAAGTGGTCGAAAACTGCAACTCCCAGAATGCAGCACTCTGCTTCCAGGTAGGTGTTGTGTGAAGTGCTTGCTGGACCCAGTGGTCGGGCGGAATGCAGGGTTCCGATGAAGATGTGAGCCAAATTGTCCTGCTTGTAGTAGCAAACAAGCGCTCCCCTGGGTCCCCACACCGCTTCAGCCCCAAATCACAGGAAAATCTTCAGCAGGGGTAGCAGTGTCAATGCATGCCACCCAGTATGAGGCTGAGTAGCCTCACAACTGCCTTGTAGCTTCCAGTCCTCGAGGCGGGCATAGACCGATTCACTACCGTGAAACGTAACGGAACAGCCGGAGCAGCGCCAGTCAGGTCCGGCCCAGGGTGCGAAGCGGGGGTCTCTGAAATGCGTCTCTGGCCGACGCAGACAAATACACCTAAATCTCCTCCTCACGAAAGAGCAGAAACCACAGCGGGGGATGATCATGAAAGCGCTTTATTGGTACAAAGATGGCGAATGCATTTCGGCATAGTGCTGCCTTCCTCAGCGCCCAAGTGTACAGGTGGCTTTCTTCCTCACATGGTGAAAAATCCTGCTGCCTTTAGTAATCATGCACCAAGGCTCCGCCCTCTAAAACGTAACTCCACCTGGTTTGCAGCTCTCGAAGTGGTCGAAAACTGCAACTCCCAGAATGCAGCACTCTGCTTCCAGGTAGGTGTTGTGTGGAGTGCTTGCTGGACCCAGTGGTCGGGCAGAATGCAGGGTTCCGATGAAGATGTGAGCCAAATTGTCCTGCTTGTAGTAGCAAACAAGCGCTCCCCTGGGTCCCCACACCGCTTCAGCCCCAAATCACAGGAAAATCTTCAGCAGAGGTAGCAGTGTCAATGCATGCCACCCAGTATGAGGCTGAGTAGCCTCACAACTGCCTTGTAGCTTCCAGTCCTCGAGGCGGGCATAGACCGATTCACTACTGTGAAATGTAACGGAACAGCCGGAGCAGCGCCAGTCAGGTCCGGCCCAGGATGCGAAGCGGGGGTCTCTGAAATGCGTCTCTGGCCGACGCAGACAAATACACCTAAATCTCCTCCTCACGAAAGAGCAGAAACCACAGCGGGGGATGATCATGAAAGCGCTTTATTGGTACAAAGATGGTGAATGCATTTCGGCATAGTGCTGCCTTCCTCAGCACCCAAGTGTACAGGTGGCTTTCTTCCTCACATGGTGAAAAATCCTGCTGCCTTTAGTAATCATGCACCAAGGCTCCGCCCTCTAAAACGTAACTCCATATATATATATATATATATATATATATATATATATATATATATATATATATATATATATATATATATATTCCAACAACAATGAGGTCAATGGCGCCAGATCGCTCAACAGCGGGTGCAGACTGCGGGCCGGACCCAAGGCCAGGAATTAATTTTATCACAAAGTTCAGTTGCACACACCAATCCTTGTTTCTCCGCTTTTTATTTCACGAACAGAGCCAGTCTGTCAACCGATGCGTTTTGGCTTTGCAGCCTTTCTCACGGTAGGGAGACACTACTATCGTCATCTGTTTATACCACTCTATGGTTAAAAACAACCCCATTGCCTTCTGGGAGTTGTAGTGTTTTACACCTGATATCCCAATGACAGAAATAACATTTAGTCTAATACATTAACCATTTGAATTAATCATTGCATTTCTGGTATATTATTTGCATGTTGACACGGCCAATTATTATGGTATAGTACACCAATACAACGATAAATATATAAGTCTATACATATATAAGTATATAAGTAGTTTGCACATATCTAAAGTATTTCAAGTGAGAACTTTAGCATTTTAGTACCACAGTGTTTCTCATTGTTCTATCTGCTGCTCGTATTAGATTAGTATCCATTCGCTCATGTCCAAATAATATACAGATACAGTTACTGCTGGTTTAGTTGACATTTCATATGATTGTTCAATTGGTATAATTGTTTCAATTACTGCTTCAGAGATGAGTGTACATTTCTTCATCGTTGTTCAAGCCTTTTGGAGTCTTCGTTCGTAATCGTATTATGTACTTTGACTCCAACTGCCGCAATTTCCTTTTCCTGTCTCCTGCTCTTTCATTTAATGGTATTGTGTCCAATCCAAAGTATTCCATCTTCCTCCAATCGTTATCTTGGCACTTGGTGAGATGTTTCGCTATCGCATAGTTCATATCTTTGTTTTTCACGGCTCTAATATGTTCAAGTATACGCTTTTTAAGCATGCATGTGGTGCTTCCAATGTATTTTTTGCCACATATACATTGTATTACATATACAACAAATGTTGTTGTGCATGTGATTCTGTGATTTATCTTTATTGTTTTGCCTTCGGGGTCAGTTATTTCCTTCTTATTAATGGCAATTTTGCACGCTTTGCAGTTGGAACATTTTTTGAATCCCATTTGTTGTTGTGTCAGCCATGTTTGTTTTATCGGTGTGATAAAGTGACTATGTACAACCTTGTCCTTTATCGAGCTTGCCTTTCTGTAAGTGACTTTTGGTCTTGTTCCAATTATTTTGCCAATGTCATTGTCTTGTGTTAATAAGTGCCAATATTTTTGGACGATTCTGGTAACTTTCGTACTTTCCTTACTATATGTCAGAATTAGTCTCGGTGCTTCCTCGTTGTTTTTATTCTTCAATGTGTTGTCATCTATTTGATCTTTTTCTTGTTCTTTCTTCAGTAAGTGTTCTTTTTCTGTTTTAGACATTAGAATCTCATCATGTGTTTTTTCTTCCACCTTTTTCTTGCTTTTGTTGAGGATTCTTTGTCTATATCCTCGATTTTTCAATCTCTGGGCACTGGCTTCTATTTGGGCAGTTGCATCACTTTCCTTTGAGCAATTTCTTTTGATCCTCAAGAATTCTCCGTAAGGAATGCTGTTTATAAGTGGTTGCGGATGGAAGCTCTTAGCATGTAAAATGCTATTTGTAGCCGTTTTCTTTCTGTGTAGCGTAGTTTGTATTTTGCCATCATCTATATATACTGTGGTATCCAGAAAATTAGTCCTTGTTTTGCTCATTGTGCAGGTGAAGGATAGGCCAATTTGGTTTTCATTTAGTTTGTCAAAGTATTGCATGAATTCTTCCTTTTTTCCATCCCAAATTATGAATAAATCATCTATATATCGTACCCACAGTACTATTCTTTCCAAAGATAGATGATTCTCAAGGCCCCAGGCTATTTCCCTTTCCCACCATCCCATTGTGAGATTAGCAAAATTTGGGGAAAAGGAAATGCCCATGGCAGTACCACAGAGTTGTTGATATAGTTGATTGTCAAAAAGAAAAATGTTATTGCTCAGGCACATTTTGATCATTGTTAACAGCATTGCAGAATGTTGGAGTTCCGTGATTTTTCTTTGCTTTAAAAAATAGGCGCATGCTTGTAGACCTATTTCGTGCTGGATGGAAGTATATAGTGACACAACATCAATTGTGGCCATGATGAAATTCGAGTTCCATGTGATGTTTGCCAGTGTTCTTAAAAATACTCCGGTATCCTGTATATACGAGCTGAGATTTTTCACAATGGGTGCCAAAAAGTGGTCGACATATGTTGACATATTCTCGTATAAAGAGTCGCAGGATGATACTATCGGCCTTCCAGGGGGGTTGATTAGCGTTTTATGAATTTTAGGTAAAAAATAAATTGTTGGTATCGTGGGATATTCTTTGAACAGATATTGTCGTTCTTCCTCATTAAGCAGGTTATGTGACTGCCATTCATCCAGATTTTTTCTGAGATCCATAATCATTTTGTTAATCGGATTTGAGGTCAATCTTTTATATTTTGTGTTGTCATCTAGTTGTTTCCGTGCTTCTTTAATATAGTCTGATGTGTTCTGAATGACTATATTGCCCCCTTTATCCGCTGGTTTTATAATTATTAGGGGATTGTTTTTTAAATTGATTATTGCTTGATTTTCTTTTTTTGTAAGGTTTTCATTCTTGTGATTGTTGCGTATTCTTTGTATTCCTTCTAGTTCTTTCATAACTGCCTCAGAAAATAAATCAATTTTATTGCCCGGGGTGAGTTGGGGACAATATTTGGATTTATTTTTTAATCCACTTTTTATGTACTGTGATGTTTCTATTTTCAATTCGTCCAGAATTTGATTTTCTGTGTACTCCTCTTCATCCAGATTATGTACAAGATCAAAGAGATTTTTTACATCTTGTATTTGTTCAATTGTTAGTTCGGGACTTGATATCATTTGTCCTTTGCTCTCCGCTTCTATGTCCTCATTATCTATTTTCATGGTCTTCCCAATGTGTATTTTTGTTAGTTTTAATTTACGTACATATTTGTATATGTCAATTTTTGTGTCCGTATAATTAAAATGTCTTTCAGGGCAAAATGACAATCCTTTGTTTAAGGCTGAACATTCATCTTTGGATAGGGTGTAGTTTGAGAGGTTTATGATTAGATTTTTCTCCTCCTTTTCTTTGTTTGTATCGTTTATTTCTTGAAGGTTCTGCTCCTTAGGGGATATTGCCTTTTTGCGTTTGGATCTTCTGGTTTTTCTAGTACTGGGATAGATTTTGTATTGCCTCTGCCACGCCCTCTGCCTCTTCCTTGGCCCCGATTTCTGGACAGGCTTTGGTCCAAGTTCACCAAACGCATTTCCTCTAAAAAATTGGTTCTTTTTATGACATCTGTATTCAAAGCTGCTTCATTTTCACTTATGTCTGATTCGCTAGATACATCTTCTGGTCTTTTTTGTGGATTCCTTTGATAATTTAATTTTAAATTGTCAAAGCGTTTGGCAAACGTTAGAATTTTACCTTGTTTATAGTCATTTTCGTCTCTTATAAACTTCCTATGCTTTCGCTCTTGTACCTCGTCCTCATATTTTTCTAATCTTGTGTCCATCTCTTTTCTTAATTTTACTGCTTCATCTTTGTTTAGTATTCCGATCTTGTTTTCTAGTTCTTTGATTTGGACATGTGCTGCTTCCAAGTCAATTTCTGCATATTTTATAAGAATTCGTAACATATTTTTTGAACACTCCATATTATTCTGGCCCCATTCTTCCAGCATCTCTGTTCGTGTGTCCGGGTGTGTTGGCAGTGTGAAAATACGTAAGCCTCTGGGGATTCTATCTATTTCCAGATATTTATTCAGGGCCATGATCTCCCAGCTCTTGCTGATTTCTTTTTTGTATTGTTTTTCAAGTTGCAGGAAAAGGTATTTCAGCGAGGGATTTCCTTCACATTGTTTGTCTGCTGATTCCATGACTTCCGTACATTCACTCGCAGCAGGTTGAAACATTGTAGCAAGTTTCTGAGCCCGCTTTGCTTTTCGTGCTTCCATTTGCAGTATAGTCGTATCGTTCTCAAAATGCAAGTTTTTTCAATTTTTCACAATTGTTTGTTGGGCTCTGATTAAAGTTAATTTTTAAGCAAAAAAGGATTGGTACTTGAGGAAAGAAACCGTATGTCAAGCTTGTCGCTATGGTATCGGTTTCCTTTTTTGGTTCCTACACAAGTCGCTTCGTACGAGAGATCGACTTTCTTAACGCTTAGTAGTTTCACTCACCTCACAGGGAGACTCCTATCCAGGTGGGGCTGTTCCGCTCCAACCGTCAGCGCTCTGCCTGGGTGAGTCTTTCGTTTCTTCACGCGTTAGTTTCACGTTCTCTCGGTCGGGCGCTTCTGGCGATATTTCAATTCCAACAACAATGAGGTCAATGGCGCCAGATCGCTCAACAGCGGGTGCAGACTGCGGGCCGGACCCAAGGCCAGGAATTAATTTTATCACAAAGTTCAGTCGCACACACCAATCCTTGTTTCTCCGCTTTTTATTTCACGAACAGAGCCAGTCTGTCAACCGACGCGTTTCGGCTTTGCAGCCTTTCTCACGGTAGGGAGACACTACTATCGTCATCTGTTTATACCACTCTATGGTTAAAAACAACCCCAATGCCTTCTGGGAGTTGTAGTGTTTTACACCTGATATCCCAATGGCAGAAATAACATTTAGTCTAATACATTAACCATTTGAATTAATCATTGCATTTCTGGTATATTATTTGCATGTTGACACGGCCAATTATTATGGTATAGTACACCAATACAATGATAAATATATAAGTCTATACATATATAAGTATATAAGTAGTTTGCACATATCTAAAGTATTTCAAGTGAGAACTTTAGCATTTTAGTACCACAGTGTTTCTCATTGTTCTATCTGCTGCTCGTATTAGATTAGTATCTATTCGCTCATGTCCAAATAATATACAGATACAGTTACTGCTGGTTTAGTTGACATTTCATATGATTGTTCAATTGGTATAATTGTTTCAATTACTGCTTCAGAGATGAGTGTACATTTCTTCATCGTTGTTCAAGCCTTTTGGAGTCTTCGTTCGTAATCGTATTATGTACTTTGACTCCAACTGCCGCAATTTCCTTTTCCTGTCTCCTGCTCTTTCATTTAATGGTATTGTGTCCAATCCAAAGTATTCCATCTTCCTCCAATCGTTATCTTGGCACTTGGTGAGATGTTTCGCTATCGCATAGTTCATATCTTTGTTTTTCACGGCTCTGATATGTTCAAGTATACGCTTTTTAAGCATGTATGTGGTGCTTCCAATGTATTTTTTGCCACATATACATTGTATTACATATACAACAAATGTTGTTGTGCATGTGATTCTGTGATTTATCTTTATTGTTTTGCCTTCGGGGTCAGTTATTTCCTTCTTATTAATGGCAATTTTGCACGCTTTGCAGTTGGAACATTTTTTGAATCCCATTTGTTGTTGTGTCAGCCATGTTTGTTTTATCGGTGTGATAAAGTGACTATGTACAACCTTGTCCTTTATCGAGCTTGCCTTTCTGTAAGTGACTTTTGGTCTTGTTCCAATTATTTTGCCAATGTCATTGTCTTGTGTTAATAAGTGCCAATATTTTTGGACGATTCTGGTAACTTTCGTACTTTCCTTACTATATGTCAGAATTAGTCTCGGTGCTTCCTCGTTGTTTTTATTCTTCAATGTGTTGTCATCTATTTGATCTTTTTCTTGTTCTTTCTTCAGTAAGTGTTCTTTTTCTGTTTTAGACATTAGAATCTCATCATGTGTTTTTTCTTCCACCTTTTTCTTGCTTTTGTTGAGGATTCTTTGTCTATATCCTCGATTTTTCAATCTCTGGGCACTGGCTTCTATTTGGGCAGTTGCATCACTTTCCTTTGAGCAATTTCTTTTGATCCTCAAGAATTCTCCGTAAGGAATGCTGTTTATAAGTGGTTGCGGATGGAAGCTCTTAGCATGTAAAATGCTATTTGTAGCCGTTTTCTTTCTGTGTAGCGTAGTTTGTATTTTGCCATCATCTATATATACTGTGGTATCCAGAAAATTAGTCCTTGTTTTGCTCATTGTGCAGGTGAAGGATAGGCCAATTTGGTTTTCATTTAGTTTGTCAAAGTATTGCATGAATTCTTCCTTTTTTCCATCCCAAATTATGAATAAATCATCTATATATCGTACCCACAGTACTATTCTTTCCAAAGATAGATGATTCTCAAGGCCCCAGGCTATTTCCCTTTCCCACCATCCCATTGTGAGATTAGCAAAATTTGGGGAAAAGGAAATGCCCATGGCAGTACCACAGAGTTGTTGATATAGTTGATTGTCAAAAAGAAAAATGTTATTGCTCAGGCACATTTTGATCATTGTTAACAGCATTGCAGAATGTTGGAGTTCCGTGATTTTTCTTTGCTTTAAAAAAATAGGCGCATGCTTGTAGACCTATTTCGTGCTGGATGGAAGTATATAGTGACACAACATCAATTGTGGCCATGATGAAATTCGAGTTCCATGTGATGTTTGCCAGTGTTCTTAAAAATTCTCCGGTATCCTGTATATACGAGCTGAGATTTTTCACAATGGGTGCCAAAAAGTGGTCGACATATGTTGACATATTCTCGTATAAAGAGTCGCAGGATGATACTATCGGCCTTCCAGGGGGGTTGATTAGCGTTTTATGAATTTTAGGTAAAAAATAAATTGTTGGTATCGTGGGATATTCTTTGAACAGATATTGTCGTTCTTCCTCATTGAGCAGGTTATGTGACTGCCATTCATCCAGATTTTTTCTGAGATCCATAATCATTTTGTTAATCGGATTTGAGGTCAATCTTTTATATTTTGTGTTGTCATCTAGTTGTTTCCGTGCTTCTTTAATATAGTCTGATGTGTTCTGAATGACTATATTGCCCCCTTTATCCGCTGGTTTTATAATTATTAGGGGATTGTTTTTTAAATTGATTATTGCTTGATTTTCTTTTTTTGTAAGGTTTTCATTCTTGTCATTGTTGCGTATTCTTTGTATTCCTTCTAGTTCTTTCATAACTGCCTCAGAAAATAAATCAATTTTATTGCCCGGGGTGAGTTGGGGACAATATTTGGATTTATTTTTTAATCCACTTTTTATGTACTGTGATGTTTCTATTTTCAATTCGTCCAGAATTTGATTTTCTGTGTACTCCTCTTCATCCAGATTATGTACAAGATCAAAGAGATTTTTTACATCTTGTATTTGTTCAATTGTTAGTTCGGGACTTGATATCATTTGTCCTTTGCTCTCCGTTTCTATGTCCTCATTATCTATTTTCTTGGTCTTCCCAATGTGTATTTTTGTTAGTTTTAATTTACGTACATATTTGTATATGTCAATTTTTGTGTCCGTATAATTAAAATGTCTTTCAGGGCAAAATGACAATCCTTTGTTTAAGGCTGAACATTCATCTTTGGATAGGGTGTAGTTTGAGAGGTTTATGATTAGATTTTTCTCCTCCTTTTCTTTGTTTGTATCGTTTATTTCTTGAAGGTTCTGCTCCTTAGGGGATATTGCCTTTTTGCGTTTGGATCTTCTGGTTTTTCTAGTACTGGGATAGATTTTGTATTGCCTCTGCCACGCCCTCTGCCTCTTCCTTGGCCCCGATTTCTGGACAGGCTTTGGTCCAAGTTCACCAAACGCATTTCCTCTAAAAAATTGGTTCTTTTTATGACATCTGTATTCAAAGCTGCTTCATTTTCACTTATGTCTGATTCGCTAGATACATCTTCTGGTCTTTTTTGTGGATTCCTTTGATAATTTAATTTTAAATTGTCAAAGCGTTTGGCAAACGTTAGAATTTTACCTTGTTTATAGTCATTTTCGTCTCTTATAAACTTCCTATGCTTTCGCTCTTGTACCTCGTCCTCATATTTTTCTAATCTTGTGTCCATCTCTTTTCTTAATTTTACTGCTTCATCTTTGTTTAGTATTCCGATCTTGTTTTCTAGTTCTTTGATTTGGACATGTGCTGCTTCCAAGTCAATTTCTGCATATTTTATAAGAATTCGTAACATATTTTTTGAACACTCCATATTATTCTGGCCCCATTCTTCCAGCATCTCTGTTCGTGTGTCCGGGTGTGTTGGCAGTGTGAAAATACGTAAGCCTCTGGGGATTCTATCTATTTCCAGATATTTATTCAGGGCCATGATCTCCCAGCTCTTGCTGATTTCTTTTTTGTATTGTTTTTCAAGTTGCAGGAAAAGGTATTTCAGCGAGGGATTTCCTTCACATTGTTTGTCTGCTGATTCCATGACTTCCGTACATTCACTCGCAGCAGGTTGAAACATTGTAGCAAGTTTCTGAGCCCGCTTTGCTTTTCGTGCTTCCATTTGCAGTATAGTCGTATCGTTCTCAAAATGCAAGTTTTTTCAATTTTTCACAATTGTTTGTTGGGCTCTGATTAAAGTTAATTTTTAAGCAAAAAAGGATTGGTACTTGAGGAAAGAAACCGTATGTCAAGCTTGTCGCTATGGTATCGGTTTCCTTTTTTGGTTCCTACACAAGTCGCTTTGTACGAGAGATCGACTTTCTTAACGCTTAGTAGTTTCACTCACCTCACAGGGAGACTCCTATCCAGGTGGGGCTGTTCCGCTCCAACCGTCAGCGCTCTGCCTGGGTGAGTCTTTCGTTTCTTCACGCGTTAGTTTCACGTTCTCTCGGTCGGGCGCTTCTGGCGATATTTCAATTCCAACAACAATGAGGTCAATGGCGCCAGATCGCTCAACAGCGGGTGCAGACTGCGGGCCGGACCCAAGGCCAGGAATTAATTTTATCACAAAGTTCAGTCGCACACACCAATCCTTGTTTCTCCGCTTTTTATTTCACGAACAGAGCCAGTCTGTCAACCGACGCGTTTCGGCTCTGCAGCCTTTCTCACGGTAGGGAGACACTACTATCGTCATCTGTTTATACCACTCTATGGTTAAAAACAACCCCATTGCCTTCTGGGAGTTGTAGTGTTTTACACCTGATATCCCAATGACAGAAATAACATTTCGTCTAATACATTAACCATTTGAATTAATCATTGCATTTCTGGTATATTATTTGTATGTTGACACGAGCAGCAGATAGAACAATGAGAAACACTGTGGTACTAAAATGCTAAAGTTCTCACTTGAAATACTTTAGATATGTGCAAACTACTCATATACTTATATATGTATAGACTTATATATCTATCGTTGTATTGGTGTACTATACCATAATAATTGGCCGTGTCAACATGCAAATAATATACCAGAAATGCAATGATTAATTCAAATGGTTAATGTATTAGACTAAATGTTATTTCTGTCATTGGGATATCAGGTGTAAAACACTACAACTCCCAGAAGGCAATGGGGTTGTTTTTAACCATAGAGTGGTATAAACAGATGACGATAGTAGTGTCTCCCTACCGTGAGAAAGGCTGCAAAGCCGAAACGCGTCGGTTGACAGACTGGCTCTTGGTGTGTGCGACTGAACTTTGTGATAAAATTAATTCCTGGCCTTGGGTCCGGCCCACAGTCTGCACCCGCTGTTGAGGGATCTGGCGCCATTGACCTCATTGTTGTTGGAATTGAAATATCGCCAGAAGCGCCCGACCGAGAGAACGTGAAACTAACGCGTGAAGAAACAAAAGACTCACCCAGGCAGAGCGCTGACGGTTGGAGCGGAACAGCCCCACCTGGATAGGAGTCTCCCTGTGAGGTGAGTGAAACTACTAAGCGTTAAGAAAGTCGATCTCTCGTACGAAGCGACTTGTGTAGGAACCAAAAAAGGAAACCGATACCATAGCGACAAGCTTGACATACGGTTTCTTTCCTCTAGTACCAATCCTTTTTTGCTTAAAAATTAACTTTAATCAGAGCCCAACAAACAATTGTGAAAAATTGAAAAAACTTGCATTTTGAGAACGATACGACTATACTGCAAATGGAAGCACGAAAAGCAAAGCGGGCTCAGAAACTTGCTACAATGTTTCAACCTGCTGCGAGTGAATGTACGGAAGTCATGGAATCAGCAGACAAACAATGTGAAGGAAATCCCTCGCTGAAATACCTTTTCCTGCAACTTGAAAAACAATACAAAAAAGAAATCAGCAAGAGCTGGGAGATCATGGCCCTGAATAAATATCTGGAAATAGATAGAATCCCCAGAGGCTAACGTATTTTCACACTGCCAACACACCCGGACACACGAACAGAGATGCCGGAAGAATGGGGCCAGAATAATATGGAGTGTTCAAAAAATATGTTACGAATTCTTATAAAATATGCAGAAATTGACTTGGAAGCAGCACATGTCCAAATCAAAGAACTAGAAAACAAGATCGGAATACTAAACAAATATGAAGCAGTAAAATTAAGAAAAGAGATGGACACAAGATTAGAAAAATATGAGGATGAGGTACAAGAGCGAAAGCATAGGAAGTTTATAAGAGACGAAAATGACTATAAACAAGGTAAAATTCTAACGTTTGCCAAACGCTTTGACAATTTAAAATTAAATTATCAAAGGAATCCACAAAAAAGACCAGAAGATGTATCTAGCGAATCAGACATAAGTGAAAATGAAGCAGCTTTGAATACAGATGTCATAAAAAGAACCAATTTTTTAGAGGAAATGCGTTTGGTGAACTTGGACCAAAGCCTGTCCAGAAATCGGGGCCAAGGAAGAGGCAGAGGGCGTGGCAGAGGCAATACAAAATCTATCCCAGTACTAGAAAAACCAGAAGATCCAAACGCAAAAAGGCAATATCCCCTAAGGAGCAGAACCTTCAAGAAATAAACGATACAAACAAAGAAAAGGAGGAGAAAAATCTAATCATAAACCTCTCAAACTACACCCTATCCAAAGATGAATGTTCAGCCTTAAACAAAGGATTGTCATTTTGCCCTGAAAGACATTTTAATTATACGGACACAAAAATTGACATATACAAATATGTACGTAAATTAAAACTAACAAAAATACACATTGGGAAGACCAAGAAAATAGATAATGAGGACATAGAAACGGAGAGCAAAGGACAAATGATATCAAGTCCCGAACTAACAATTGAACAAATACAAGATGTAAAAAATCTCTTTGATCTTGTACATAATCTGGATGAAGAGGAGTACACAGAAAATCAAGTTCTGGACGAATTGAAAATAGAAACATCACAGTACATAAAAAGTGGATTAAAAAATAAATCCAAATATTGTCCCCAACTCACCCCAGGCAATAAAATTGATTTATTTTCTGAGGCAGTTATGAAAGAACTAGAAGGAATACAAAGAATACGCAACAATGACAAGAATGAAAACCTTACAAAAAAAGAAAATCAAGCAATAATCAATTTAAAAAACAATCCCCTAATAATTATAAAACCAGCGGATAAAGGGGGCAATATAGTCATTCAGAACACGTCAGACTATATTAAAGAAGCACGGAAACAACTAGATGACAACACAAAATATAAAAGATTGACCTCAAATCCGATTAACAAAATGATTATGGATCTCAGAAAAATCTGGATGAATGGCAGTCACATAACCTGCTCAATGAGGAAGAACGACAATATCTGTTCAAAGAATATCGCACGATACCAACAATTTATTTTTTACCTAAAATTCATAAAACGCTAATCAACCCCCCTGGAAGGCCGATAGTATCATCCTGCGACTCTTTATACGAGAATATGTCAACATATGTCGACCACTTTTTGGCACCCATTGTGAAAAATCTCAGCTCGTATATACAGGATACCGGAGAATTTTTAAGAACACTGGCAAACATCACATGGAACTCGAATTCCATCATGGCCACATTTGATGTTGTGTCACTATATACTTCCATCCAGCACAAAATAGGTCTACAAGCAGGCGCCTATTTTTTAAAGCAAAGAAAAATCACGGAACTCCAACATTCTGCAATGCTGTTAACAATGATCAAAATGTGCCTGAGCAATAACATTTTTCTTTTTGACAATCAACTATATCAACAACTCTGTGGTACTGCCATGGGCATTTCCTTTTCCCCAAATTTTGCTAATCTCACAATGGGATGGTGGGAAAGGGAAATAGCCTGGGGCCTTGAGAATCATCTATCTTTGGAAAGAATAGTACTGTGGGTACGATATATAGATGATTTATTCATAATTTGGGATGGAAAAAAGGAAGAATTCATGCAATACTTTAACAAACTAGATGAAAACCAAATTGGCCTATCCTTCACCTGCACAATGAGCAAAACAAGGACTAATTTTCTGGATACCACAGTATATATAGATGATGGCAAAATACAAACTACGCTACACAGAAAGAAAACGGCTACAAATAGCATTTTACATGCTAAGAGCTTCCATCCGCAACCACTTGTAAACAGCATTCCTTACGGAGAATTCTTGAGGATCAAAAGAAATTGCTCAAAGGAAAGTGATGCAACTGCCCAAATAGAAGCCAGTGCCCAGAGATTGAAAAATCGAGGATATAGACAAAGAATCCTCAACAAAAGCAAGAAAAAGGTGGAAGAAAAAACACTTGATGAGATTCTAATGTCTAAAACAGAAAAAGAACACTTACTGAAGAAAGAACAAGAAAAAGATCAAATAGATGACAACACATTGAAGAATAAAAACAACGAGGAAGCACCGAGACTAATTCTGACATATAGTAAGGAAAGTACGAAAGTTAACAGAATCGTCCAAAAATATTGGCACTTATTAACACAAGACAATGACATTGGCAAAATAATTGGAACAAGACCAAAAGTCACTTACAGAAAGGCAAGCTCGATAAAGGACAAGGTTGTACAAAGTCACTTTATCACACCGATAAAACAAACATGGCTGACACAACAACAAATGGGATTCAAAAAATGTTCCAACTGCAAAGCGTGCAAAATTGCCATTAATAAGAAGGAAATAACTGACCCCGAAGGCAAAACAATAAAGATAAATCACAGAATCACATGCACAACAACATTTGTTGTATATGTAATACAATGTATATGTGGCAAAAAATACATTGGAAGCACCACATGCATGCTTAAAAAGCGTATACTTGAACATAATAGAGCCGTGAAAAACAAAGATATGAACTATGCGATAGCGAAACATCTCACCAAGTGCCAAGATAACGATTGGAGGAAGATGGAATACTTTGGATTGGACACAATACCATTAAATGAAAGAGCAGGAGACAGGAAAAGGAAATTGCGGCAGTTGGAGTCAAAGTACATAATACGATTACGAACGAAGACTCCAAAAGGCTTGAACAACGATGAAGAAATGTACACTCATCTCTGAAGCAGTAATTGAAACAATTATACCAATTGAACAATCATATGAAATGTCAACTAAACCAGCAGTAACTGTATCTGTATATTATTTGGACATGAGCGAATAGATACTAATCTAATACGAGCAGCAGATAGAACAATGAGAAACACTGTGGTACTAAAATGCTAAAGTTCTCACTTGAAATACTTTAGATATGTGCAAACTACTTATATACTTATATATGTATAGACTTATATATCTATCGTTGTATTGGTGTACTATACCATAATAATTGGCCGTGTCAACATGCAAATAATTTACCAGAAATGCAATGATTAATTCAAATGGTTCATGTATTAGACTAAATGTTATTTCTGTCATTGGGATATCAGGTGGAAAACACTACAACTCCCAGAAGGCAATGGGGTTGTTTTTAACCATAGAGTGGTATAAACAGATGACGATAGTAGTGTCTCCCTACCGTGAGAAAGGCTGCAAAGCCGAAACGCGTCGGTTGACAGACTGGCTCTGTTCGTGAAATAAAAAGCAGAGAAACAAGGATTGGTGTGTGCGACTGAACTTTGTGATAAAAAAAAAATATATATATATATATATATATATATATATAGGGACAGGATTTTGGTTATATATATCTATATATATATAACCTACTGGCGGTCGCCAGTAGGTAGTTATAGTTAGAACCTAGTTTCCATAGGAAATATTTTTTGATTTGCTAATAACTTTGGCGTTGTTTGACGAATCTTTGCGAAATTCTCCAAAATAAAAGGTCTATCCAGGTCAGCTCCTATCCTGAAAGTTTGGGGGTGATTCGTCAAGCGGGGGCTGAGAAAAAAGGGGGGTCCCAAAAAGTGTTTTCTCCATGTTAATTTCCATAGGAAATTTGATTACAGGCTACAGCCCAAACTGCTGAACGCAATCACACCAAATTTTGCAAAAAGGTAGAGCTTTGTGAAGAAAGCGACCTTTTTTTTTAAATGGTGTAAATCCGTTCAGTAGTTGTTGAGAAATTCCAAAAATAAAAGTCAAAAAATCAATTTCCCATAGGAAACTTTAGCCAAGGCTACAGCCCAAACTGCTGAAGGGAATTACACCAAATTTGGCAAAAAGGTAGTGCTTGATTCAGAAAGCAACTTTTTTTTAAATGGTGTAAATGCATTCAGCAGTTGCTGAGAAATTAAAAAAATAAAAGTTTCGATATCTGGGGCAGCGCACCCTCCCGACCACGCGCTTCACTGCGATTGGCTGCCACGAGCTTCAGTGTGATTGGCTGCCAACACTCCAAACCAGGAAATGTTGACAGCCATCTGGTGACTCGGTAGACCCGAGTCACAAGAAAACAGTCGAAAAAAGATTAAAAAGGAAGAAAAGGGGGCAGGGTAGAAAAACTTTGACCCCCCTAGGCTTGCTCAGGGGGGTCCCACAAGGACCCCCAGAGCCAAATTTTGATTTTAAACTTCCGAATGCACGAATCCGGACACTTTTTTTAAAAAAAATGAAGCGGGGGCTCCCCACTTCATTTAAATGAGCCCCCGGGTAGGCCAGGCCTCTGGTGAGTCGGGTAGGCCAGGCCTCCGCAGCCCGTGGACCGCCACCTCCCCGGGGCTATGTAAATTAGGTGTGGGAGGGCACACTGCCCTTCCGCAGCCCCAGGGACCGCCACCTCCCCGGGGCTTGTTTTGTAATTATTGGGGGGCCTACGAGGCCCCCCCAAGCCCTGGGGATTGCCACCCCTGGGGCTTTAATTAAATATGCAGGTGGGTCCTCGTGGCCCCCCTCAAAGTCCCGGGAACCGCCACTTCCCTGCGCTTTGAAAATAGAGGGAGGGGGGCCGCGCGCCCCCTTCCTGGAGCCTTTGATGGCCCTGGGGACCGCCACCCCCCAGGGCCGACTCCTGCAATGTTGTTTGCTATGACAGGGTGGAAGCACGTCTCCTGCCCTGTCATAGAAAACCCTGCTTTGCTTCATTGTGCAGCTCCCTTTGCCCAAAAACAATGCCGGTTCCCGCTGGAGGCGGGGAGCCGGCGGGACCTTGGGGGCATTGGGGCTCCCCCCATGGTCCCCAACGAAGAGGCCAGGCCCGGGGGATGGGGTCCCTGGGGCCAGAAGTGGACAAGGAAAGGGGGACCACGTGGCCCCCTCCCTAATGATTAATAAAAACAGAATTGGGCATGCCCCGAGGGATGGGGTACTCGGGGCGAATATAAATGAATGGAAGTGGACCGCTTTTTTTAGAAAAGTATGGAGTGGCGATCCTAACGTGCCTCTCAGCACGGCCCTCTTGTGTGAACGCGCTAGGTGCGTGGCTCTCAGCGCAACCCCTAGTGTATACGCGCTGGGTGTGTGGCTCTCAGCGCGGCCCCCCAGTGTGAACGCACTGGGTGCGCGGATCTCAACGCGGCGCCTGAGTACTTCACAGGTCTTTAAAAGACCATTTACATGTTAATGAGGCTTTGTTGTGTTTTCACCCCTTCTTAGAACCCCTGAATCTCCACTCTGCCTATGGCTGGAAGAATTAGCCATCCCCCAAAAGTTTTATCGGCCTCCCCCGAAATTTGGCTCTATTTGCGCCCATAACAGGCGTACGTCAATGATCCAGTTGTGCGGCTGGGAATATTTTGCAGTCGGCTCTCCCGAGGCTTGGTTTGCAATCCTGACGCTCCGCTTGGGTTGCCACTGGTTGGCAGCCAATTAGAGCCAAGCTCGTGCTCGGGGGTTAGGCTCCACCAACATATGTACTTATCCAATCATTCCGCCAATCCCCGAACCCTTATACATTCATCATACACTCCCCTTGCAGTACTCTAATCAACCAATCTCTACCCATGTACTCATAGAATGACCCAGACAAAGTTACAAACCGAGGTCTTCCCTACTGCCAGAGTTAACATGGTTGCGTGCGCAGTCAACAGCACAATGTAATGTGGTAGGGCCCAGGGCCATCATGCATATATAATGAACACTCGGACACCTTTTTATTAACAGGGTCACATGTACAGTGACGCCTGTGCTGGATGCGTGTGCAGTGATTGTAAGCCAACCCTCAGGGAATGGTTGGTGCTGGCAACAACTATATTCCTGCTGCTTGAGGTGACATTGTTGCATCCGGTGTCTACTGCACGAAAGTCAATCATAAAGGGTCCATGAGTTGGGATGCACAGAGTTAGTGGCACCTAAAGAGCCCAGCGAGTGCGCAGCCAGCGATGATGGCGTGTCCTTGCAGGACAGGATTGGATTGGATATGTGTGAGAGGTGCTAACCACAGTGTAGGCCTGAGGCAGCGGTCAGCAAGGGCCTACAACCATGTAGTGTTGAGTTGTGGTGCACTGAGTTAGTGGCAACAGTGGTGCTCAGCGTGTGCGCAGCCAGCGATGATACGTGGTTCGGGCAGGCCGCACTGGGAGCAATGCCTTTTGCCTACTGAATTCTGCGTCAATAAGGCCACATGGGGGTGACTTGTGGTGCACTGAGTTAGTGGCATCAGAAGCATTCAGCGCGTGTGCAGCCAGCGATGATGCGTGGTGTGGGCGGGCCGCACTGGGAGCAATGTCTGTTGCCTACTGGACTGCGTCATCTGCAATCGTGACTCGATCTGAATTGTGAGCCCTACTGTCCCCAGTGTAGATGGAAGGCAGTAGTCAGCACGGACATCGAGGAATGCTTTTTGTCACTTCCTCTTGACAAAATCCGAGGACATAGAGTACAATTCTCTCTGCAATTATTAAATCAAGACTCAATTCAAATTGTGAGCCCTGCTGCCCGCAGTGGAACAAAGATGAAATATGTATGGAATACATTGTCGAAATGTGTAGGTTTAGGGAAGTTATAGTTAGTTGTCTACTGGACTCTGAAATTAATGAATCAAGACTGAATTTAAATTGTGAGCCTTGCTGACCACAGTGTAGGCCGCAGGCAGCGGTCAGCAAGGGCCCAGAGGCATGTGCTGTTTACTTGAGCTGCTCAGAGTTAGTGGCGCTTGAAGCACTTGTGTGCGGCCAGCGATGATGCGTGGTCCGGGAGGGCCGCACTGGATGCAATGTCTGTTGTCTAATAGACTGTGCAATTAATGAATCAAGAATTAATCTGAATTGTGAGCTCTGCTGACTGCAGTGTAGGCCGGAAGGAGCGGTCAGCAAGGGCCCACAGCCACGTGGCGTTGACTTGAGCTGCACTTATTGGGAGCATTTGCTCTTCTTAATCGATTATACTCTTTTACACAATTTGCATCTGCACTAATCTTGAATTATGAGCCCTGCTGACCGCAGTGTAGGCCGGAGGCAGGGGTCAGCAAGGGCCCACAGCCACGTGGCATCGAATTGAGCTACTCAGAGTTAGTGGTACCTGAAGCACTCAGCGTGTGCGCAGCCAGCGATGATGTGTGTTCCGGGCGGACCGCACTGGTAGCAATGTCTGTTGCCTACTGGACTGCGTCATCTGCAATCGCGACTATCTGAATTGTCAGCCCTGCTAACTGCAGTGTAGGCCGGAGGCAGCGATCAGCAAGGGCCAACAGCCATGTGGAGTTCACTTGAGCTGCACAGAGTTAGTGGCACCTGAAGCACTCAGCGTGTGTGTTGCCAGCGATGATGCGTGGTCCGGGCGGGCAGCACTGGGAGCAATGTCTTTTGCGTAATGAATTCTGCATCAATAAGGCCACGTGGTGGTGACTTGTGGTGCACTGAGTTAGTGGCACCTGAAGCACTCAGCGTGTGCGCAGCCTGTGATGATGCGTGGTCCGGGCGTACACGTGGTCCAGCCGAGCTCACAATCGGTCTTGATTGCCAGGATGATGTATGGAGACCGCCGCATCATCGCAGGCTGCACACCAGCTCAGCTCTGGTAGCACTAACTCAGTGCCGCTCAAGTCATCGCCACGTGGCGGGAGGCCCGTGTCGGCCAAAATGCCTAGGCTGCCACCAACTCTGTGCACCTCAAGTCATCGCCACGTGGCAGTAGTCCAGTGTCCGGCAAAGTGCTTCAGCTACCACCAACTCTGTTCATCTCAAATCATCACCACTTTGCAAGAGGCCCTTATCGGCCAAAGTACCTCGGCTGCCACCAATATAATAAGCATGTGGATACACCCATATAGAGAGTGGAAATGGCGCCTGGCCCTTTTTATTGGCAGGGTCACATGTCCTGTGACGCCTGTGTTGCATGGGTGTGGTGTCGGTGTAAACCAGTCGTGAGGGAGTGGCTGTGGCATGCTGACAACTAGACCTGGGCAGATCACTACAGGGAAGACCTGGGACATGTAGCGTTGTAGTTCCCTCCCTGTAAGCGTAAGCGGGATGGGCTGCCTGAAACGCGGATCCTTCACGACTTTACCAATATGGCGGTTTGAATCCGGACACCCACTGAGATAGGTACATGATGGGTGCGCGACTCCACTTTTTTTCTCCCCCAAAAAAATATATATATTAATATTTAAGGAAACAGAAAACATTATATTATTTTAATAACAAACAAAAAAAATTACAAAAACTATTTTTAGGATATTAAAGTTACAAAATATCACCCCAAAAAATTTCAAAATGACTGAAAAAAAACATAGGATTCATGAACATTATAATTTGAAATTAGCATTAAAAAAAACTAAGCCTGGGCAAAGCACTACGCTACGTTCGCGTAGTTTGCGAAGTTTGCACTACTTCGCACAACGCGAATTGCACATAGCACAGTGCAAACACGCGTAGCGTAATGTTGCGTAGTGCAGCGGTCATTTTTTGCTTGCTCGCGGTCCTCAAAGTCAAATTGGCGACCGCGAGCAAACAAAATGACATCCCGCCGAGACTTTTTCCTCGTTCGCGAATAGCAACATCAAGTTGGCGATCGCGAGCGTGGAAAATAAACCTCCCGGCGAGATTCTCAACGCGGGGAGGTCAGGTTTCTCATTGTGAGTGGTCGCGTATGCTCGCGACCGCTCGCGCTGAGAAACCACCAGTTCGCGTTGAGAAAGCTGCCACTCGAGTAAAAATCTACTCGAGCAGCAGAAAACTACAGCTCACACTGTGCAAGATGCCGTTTTCAATGATTGCACAGTGCCGGATGCTTGTCCGCACTGTGCAATCATTGAAAACGACATCTTGCACAGTGCTAACAGGGTACTACGCAGTTTGTGAAGTACTACGCGTAGCTCGCGTAGTGCGAAGTGCACTTTGCGTAGCTACGTGTAGCGCTACTTCGCGAACTATGCCCAGGGTTAAAAAAAAAAACATTGAAATTCACTGAAAAAAACATAGGTTTCAGGCACATTATAGTTATAAATTAGCATTTAAAAAACCTTAGAAATTCACTGAAAAAAACATAGGTTTCAGGGACGTTATAGTTAGTTGGACATTTCTCTCATACAAAACCACAGAAATTCCCCCGTTATAGTTTGTTCACCTAACTATAACTCGCGCCCGCCCAATGCACTGCTGATGACGTCACATATTACATCCTTATCATTTCATCATATCTCATCATGCACTTTGTAGTGGCACACAGTACAGGAAACACACTTACAAAAAAACAGAATACTGCATTGTGAGTAGTAGTGCTATGTATGTATTTATGTGCTGGTTTTATATAGCACAAATCAGACTGAAAAGTAGTATAGTACTATACAAGGTCCATGGCAAACACACAGTGAAGATGCAATTTGAGAGGTGGCTGATTTCTAAAAGAGATAGTGGACTATTACTGCTTCATGATGTAGTGTTCTTTAAAGAGGAGTGTCTTCTGCTCTTTTCTAAATTGCATGACGGCAAGTACAGTCCTGAGTATACCTGGATCTCTGTTCTCAATACAGGGTGCATGGATGGAGAAGGATTAGTGTTCTATTTTTGCTGTTGGCTGAAACGCAATGTTTGAATCCATTCTGCTTCATATCATTGAGCCAGACTTGGAGTACTTGTTACATGTTGTTCTCGGTGAACTTCAGGCATGCTGCTGTGGTGGGCTAAGCTACTGGTAGGTGCTGGACATCCAGGTCTGGATGAGGTTCAAAGAGCGTTAGAAGTGAAGGCGGTCTGCAGTACAGGCGACCTTCAAGTATAGTGTGTGTCATCGGCGGGGTTGTGAACTTTGATGTTGTGATCTGTGAGTAGGGCCCCATGAGGCTTCATCTAGAAGTTTAAGATGACGGGACAAGATGGAACCCTTGGGAAACTCTTCAAGTGATCAGGATCTTCAGAGACCCAGAGGTGCCATGTGAACAAACTGGTGCCAGGTGGATAGGTATGAGGAAATCAACTGAAGACCTTTCCCATGAATCCCATTTGAGACTTTAGAGTGTAGATGAGAGTTTGGTGGTCAACACTGTTGAACTCAGCTGAGAGGTTCAGTCATTTCAGGAAGAATAGGTCATCTTTATCTGTCGCCAATCGGGCCTCATATAAGATTTGCAATGTAGCTAGTCTACATGCTGCAGCGTGATCTGAAGTGGATTGATAATAGTACAAGAGATGGTTGGTGTTGATGTGACCTTGAAGCTTGCATATACAACTTTTTCAATGATTTTGATGATTACAGGTAGATGTGGTCTGGGCCAGTAGCTGGAAAGATTGTCAGGGTCTTGTGTAGGTTTCTTCAGGAGTGAGAGCACATGGCCTGCCTTGAGAGCTTCAGGGAAGATGATGACTGAAGAAGGTGTTGGCAATGATGAGTAGGGGTGAAAGACCTTCTCCAGGGAGGACTTTGATGAAGGAAGACGGTATAATTTCATCTTCAGAAGTGGTGGTTTTCAAGGAGTTAAGGATGTCGATAGCAAAGCCTTTGAGAGACAGGAGTTTGATGAACAACCATTATGAGATGCAGGGAGCAGTTGGTGTCTGTGGAGAAACAGGTATGGTGTTGTCAATGTGCTGTTGTAGTTTCTGTATTTTTTCCTTGAAGAAGTGGTTGATGGAATTGTACTTGTCTGTCAAGTGTGGGACAGGAGGTTCAAGTAAGGGGTTAATGTTTTGAAGTGTTCTGCTTCTGTTGGCAGGTTTGTTGATGACATTTGTATAGTGTTTAGCTTGGCTGCTGTCATGACCCCTAGGTTTCATTAATATCCTCTATTCTCCGCATCCATTCATTGGCATTAGAGGCTGCAGTGAAAGAGGGGCAATGCTGTACATTTTTAGAACCATCCTTGTGGACTATACTTTTATTCATTGGGGTACTAAAATGAAACAGACCACAATATTCCAAATGGTTACTGTTGGACTTGGCCCTTTTAGGCTAAAGTTCCCTAAACTGTTTGCCTTCCCCCAGACCTTTTTTCTGACATGGTGTTGCCAACTTAGATGCTTTGGGCACTTTGCCACAGCTGATCAGTGTCAAAGTGCAAGTGCTCCCTGTGTAAAGTGTAATGGTAATTGGTTGTCCATGATTGGTATGTTTGCCTTACTAGTAAAGTCCCTAGTAAAGTGCACTATGTGTGCCAGGGCTGGTAATGCAAATGCTACTAGTGGACCTGCGGCACTAATTGTGTCACCCACCCAAGTACCCCTAAAGAGAGAACTCAGGCCTGCCACTGCAGTGCCTGCGTGCAGTTTGTTACACTGCCATGTTGTCCTGACAAGTTCACCCACTTGCCAGGCCTTACCCTTCCCTTTTTATGAACATGAGACACCCCTATGGTAGGGTGCAATGTATGTGAGAGGTAGGACATGTACTGAGGTGTGTACCATGTTCTAACAGTGAAATACTCTCCATTTAGTTTTTCACTGTTGAAAGGCCATCTTGCCAATAGGACAGAATGGAGAGGCTGTGTAATATGTTTCCAGCCTATCTTCCCATAGGATTAAGATGGAGAGGTGAAGTTTAGTGTGCCTGAACTCACAATTTAATAACACATCTTTTTGTGAAGGTGGTTTTTGCATTGTGTGTTCAGAAACCACTCTTTTAGAAGTGGCTGGGTTTTTGTGTTCTAACATTTATGTGTGTCTCTGCCTCGTTGTGGATTGAATGTCTGGATTTGAAAGTGATAGGATCTGGGGAATGTCTTGACCCAGGGGAGGAGGTGAGACAGCAACAGGCTGACCTGCATCTGGAGTGTAGGGGGAGGAGTAGCCCCTGGAGGTGAAGAGGCCTGGGCTGCTGCCATAAAACAATGGTTCCATCTCCTGCTGAGTGATTAAGGATCCAGACCCCCACTATCAAAGGAAGAAGGTGTCACTGGCAGGGAGACACACAGAACTAGTTGGGATAGGAGTAAGTGCCCCCCTGAACACAAAGACTTCAAAGAAATTTAGGGGTATAACTATGAGAGCTGAAACCTATGAACATTGTAAGGGAATGGAATGGAACTGTTTTAGACTGTAAAGGATTGAAACTACTTCGTGGTCAAGAGGAACCTCTGCCAAGGAAGAAACAACTGAAGAGACTGAAGGAAAGGACTGACCCTTGCTGTGTGTACTGGGGCTGGCCTACAGTTTGCTGATTTAACCAAGGAGAGGCTAAAGGGACTTTGCTGTGTCCCCCTGCTTGAAAGGACTTTGTTGTGTGCTGTGTCCCAAAGTAACTTATCCCCAAGGGCCCGAGGTGAGCTGGCTCCCTGTTGTGGAAACTCAGGAACACAAAAGTTTCCAGGTGTGTCTCAGTGACGCTGTGTGTGTGTGCTTTTTGCAGCCTGAGACCCTCGTAAGAATTGCCCTGTGATCGTGGGCACCTGGAGTCCAAGTGAGTCTCAGCTACGCTGTTTGCGTGTGCTTTGTGCAGTCTGAGACCTTCGTGCGGATTGTCCTGTGATCATGTGCACCCGGAATCCAAGTGAGTCTCAGCAACGCTGGGTGCGTGTGCTTCGTGCAGCCTGAGACCTTCGTGAGGATTGCCCTATGACCGTGCACACCCGGAGCTCTAGTGAGTCTCAGCGACGCTGGGTGCGTGTGCTTCGTGCAGCCTGAGACCTTCGTGAGGATTGCCCTGTGACTGTGCACACCCGGAGCTCAAGTGAGTCTCAGCGATGCTGTGTGTGTGTGCTTCGTGCAGCCTGAGACCTTCGTGAGGATTGCCCTGTGATCGCGCATGCCTTGTGCTAAAGGGAGTCTCAGCGACGCAGTGTGCGTGTGTCATGTTGCAGCCTGAGATCTTCGTCATTGCCATTGGCCCAGACCGGCATCCCCAGAGGAGCTGTGCCTCCGGCCCGAGCCTGCCTGTGCTAAGAAGGGACCTCGAACCATCCCCGTTGGGGGGGCGAGTTCCACTGCCCAAAACCAACTAAGTCGCATCAGAGGCCCATTTCGCGAGGAGAGGAGAGTGAGGTCGTATCCCCCAGGTAGCGCTCAGCGAGCATTCGTGTGTCGCCACCTGGGGCGGGGTGCGGGCTCCGGGAGACACGCTCTCGGCCTTTCCCATTGTCACAGAACGAGCCTCCGCTCAAGCTCGTATTGTGGCCCATACTGCCAAAGGAGTGGCAGTACTGGGGCCGGAGTGTGGAGCTGCAATTTGTTTTACACCATACCCGTGTTGGGGGCATGTGATGGCAGAAGCTAACCGCGAGTCAGTAAGAGTGGCATAGAGACCGTCCAGAGCTCCGTGATCGGTGCTGGAGTACATTATTGTTGCATTATTTTTGCATTATTTTTGCATTATTTTTGCATTACGAACTGCCTGATCGTTGCATTACGCATTGCATTATTTTTGTATAACGAACTGCCTGATCGTTGCGTTACTCATTGCATTATTTTTGCATAACGAACTGCTGGATTGTTGCGTTACGCATTGCATTATTTTTGCATTACGAACTGCCTGATTGTTGCATAACGAACTGCATTATTTTGACATTACAAAGTACCTGATTCTTGCATTACGAACTGCATAGCATTGCATTAGGACTGCATTGGATCATAGAGAACTGCAAAAACCTACAAGGGCTTGCTGGCCTAATAACCGGCAAGGTGAAATATTACAAATACGCATATGTTGGACTTTTATCGTATGGTCTCATCGTATATCTTTTTATATAAACATATAATTGTTTTTATGAAACTCGTGTGGAGTCCATTTGTGGTGTCATCCTTGGGTTGCCGAGAGCGTGGTTGCAAATACTTTACACATTTGCCTTGAAGATAAGCCTGGCTGCTCGTGCCAAGCTACCGAGGGGGTGAGCAGAGGGCTATCTGAGAAGCTGTCTTTCCTTTCCCTGACTTAGAAGCAAGGTTTTCTATTTGGCCTAAGGTACCTACCTCAGCCAACTAGAGACCCCCAGTTCTAACAGTTACAATTTCAGAGGCAATCTAAGCGGGTAAGATAACCTAATTGCAGATCTCTTTCTAGACTTTACTTCATTGTATATAAACTGGATGAAAAAGCTGGATACATTTGGTAAGAGGAGTGAGATATTTCTCAAAAGGCGGAGGAGGTATGAGATCATAGGCAATGGATGGGTTCATCCACCTTTTGCAATGAATGCTTACAGGCTGAGAGCATGTTTGCCTGTCTCTGAGCCTAGGCTTCTTTGTATCTGACTACATGCTTAATTAGAATACTAGCAAGTGTTTAAAGGCTGCTGTTGATACCGTGACTTTCTTTCCAAGGCGTTCTAATTGCTATTCCAAAGCACTACTCCCACTCAGACGCAATATACAATGCATGTGAAAAACAGCCATTATATAAAATTGTAACCTTTACAAGGTCGTGGGATAAGATGAAAGCCATTTTGCCATCTGTCAGAAAACTCCAGGATGTGTATTCTTCTTAAAACAGAAGTTGCTCTTTTAAACTATCATCTGGACAGCAAACACAACTGATAATCCTAGATCTATTTTAATGAACAAGTTCACCTAATAATCACACTAAAAGAAAGCATAAGGAGTTTGTGCTCCCAAGTACCAGCACGTATTATAAGTAATTGTCTAGGATTACTCTACTGAGCCAAAATTCTCTGTAAGGAACTTTGGATGTCTATATCATTAGCATTAACACTTCGCAAATTATTATTCAACAACCAGAAAAGGGAGTGAGTATGGGACTTTTGGAAGAGATGAAAATGAAAAAATTGTAATCCATTTCAGTGCACACTATGGAAAGATCAAGTCAAGAGCCCTGGCCTTCTTTCAATTTCTCCACATAAGTTTGAACAGAAATATTTGCAAAATATTCCCATCTTCTCTATAGGCATTCACATTTCAGAACCTAAGATCTCCTAGACACCTAACTGATGAGCTCTAACTAGTGTGAAACCCGTCCTGGACTGCTTCTCTTCCCATTCATGGAGGTTTGTTGCGGTTCAGGGCTGAACTGTTTCCATTAGAGCACTTTTTAGACTGATTTGCATATGGCTGAGTCCAAACTGAGGTGGCATGATGTGCAAAATAATGATGGACTGGGTTGCAGCCCGAGTGAAGACCAGTGGCTGAGATGAATTCAAGCATTCCATCTATCACTTTTTGTATACTTTAGTGTGTTGCCCTAAGTGGGATGAGTATGATGAGATGTGGGTCCTGTGCACACTGTGTAACTGAAACCAAGATATACCTGGCCGATGAGCCCTAACTAGGAGAAACCGGTCCTGGCTTGCTTGTATTACCATTCAGGGATTCAGGGAACTGTCACCCAGAGGCTCAAGACATAAAATATACACATAATGCAAGGAGGGGAGATGGAGATGGGGCAGAGATCTTCAATTATATAAACGGAGTAAGAGCGTACAACAAGCATATGTTTTTCATTGGAAGTCTACTTATTGAATTAGAAATGACATATGATGTGGAAGGGGGAGGTTAGGTTGTAGCATGATAAGATAACAGAAGATAGTGAAAGAATGGTACAGCTTACTAGCACAAGGTGAGGCAGCAAATGAATTGAAAAAGGGCATCAGAGCGAGTGGCATGGTGGAGGGAATCCTAATGCAACAGACCATGTAGTGTCTGTGTGAAGACAAGGACATACCTCTAGTGCAATTGTCTTGCTGATGACTGACCATTACATTAAGCAGTTAGCTTCCTTGGCTTTGGTACAAAAAGGACATACCTCAAGCACAGTTTTAATACAAATCACCACGTAACAAATAGAACAGGTACCTCTTATACAATTTTTATGCAGGCAACACACAAGTGTAAGTCACATAATCAGTATCATTTTTGTGAAAATTATCCTTGGAAACAATAATGCAATAAAGAACACCTCTATATAATGAATAATTCAAGATTGCCTTGCTTTAGAACAGTAGCAATGTAAGAAATTGGATTATTAGTGGTGAGGGTGGGACCCCAACTCAAATAATAAGCACATTCCTTGTCAGGGTGAGCCACAAAAATCACAAAATAAACCAGTCATTGTTGACGCAAAGAGCGCTGTGCGAGTGAAGTCCATGGTCAAGAAGTTCACGTCGGCCGTCAGATGCAGTTCTTGCACTGGCCTCAGTGAAGTCCGCTCGCATTCACGAAGAGGAAAAGGATGGTTCTTTTATGATGCAAAAATCCCAGAACCTTTGGATTTTCACCTGGAGTCCAATTCTTAAAGTTTGTAGGTAAGAGAAGTACACTCTGACACCAGACAATGGCCCAGGACCTGGAGGGCACCTCTTCTGGGATCAGGACTCACCCCAGGAAAATCCAGCAGCAGGGTCCAGGCAGGTCCAGTTAGTGCTGGTCAGCTGGGCAGTTGCAGGGAAGTTTTCTTGGTCCCTGTAGCTCAAGCAGGAGGTCAGCCAACTGACACTTGGAAATGCTTATGGTGTCTGTTTGAAGGCAAGCAGGTCCAATAGTCTTCCTTCCTCAGCCAGCAGGGCAGGTCTTCTTCTGAATTAATTTTCATGACCAAGATTGTTCTGATGAGAGGTTCTGAGGGTGGCACTTTTATACTGAGTACCAACCTGCATATGGAGGCAACCCTCTTTGTCTAAACATAAGTTGGTTGTGGCCAGTTCTTCCCTTTTCCCTGGGTTTGGCTCCAGTCTGTCTAGGTGGCCAGAGGACAGGCAATCCCTTGTGTGCTCTGCACGTGCCAGTGGATAGGCATCTTTAAAAGTCAGAAAGGGGGTGGGCACAGCCCTCAGGCTACCATTTGAAGTTCAGGAGAGGCTGAGTACAACCCCCAAGGCCATCCTGCTCAGGAGAGGATCACCCCCTCCCACACCCAAGGCCCTTTTGTCTCCTATCTGGAACGAACACACATCACACCACAGGAGAGCCGTTAACAGTCATGTAACTCTGGACACTGGCAAAAAGCCACATTTGGTTGGAGCAGGAAAATGCCAACTTTCTAAAAGTGGGATTTTCCAAAATAATGATTTTAAATCTGACTTTACCATTAAAGATGATTTTAAATTAAAATTCAACTGAGTGGGAGAATTATGTATCTGCTTGCAAACTACAGTTATCACTTATTATGTGTAATAATGTAACCAAGTGTTAGTCTATGGGAGAGCTAGCCTTACTGGAGTGAAAAAAGACTTTGGGGGACTTTACAATGGCAGGACATGTAAAATACATGTACCACTTATTAAATACAGATGAGCCTTTAAAGCCTACCTTAGAGGTGATTAATAAGTATTAAAAAGGAAGGTTTCGACCTGGCAAAATGTATATTTTGCGGCATCAAAAATAGCAGTGGGCGTAATCGTGTAATTTGCTGTCGCATAATTATGCAGAAAAACAGCAAAATTGCACAAGATCATGCAGAATTATTTCAGGAGGCTAACCCACTATTAAGCGCTATTTTCTTAATGGGAAATGCACCCTTGCATCCAAAATAAACCTGGGGATGCATTTTGCACTAAGGAAATATCTCTGAATACAACAGAACTTGATCAGCAGCAGGCGCTCGTGCTCGCTACTTTCGTTGTTCCTGTGCTCCTGTAGTAGGATTGTTGTGCCAATTTAGCCATAATTACACAAACTAGCGTAATCATGCAATTTTGATTCAAAAGAGGAAAGTGTAATTGCCAAAATTACTCCAGTTACTCTGGGATATTTACAATTTCACCCAGGCCTTGTCAAAATGGCACTTTGAAACTGCTCTACAGGCTGCAGTGGCAGGCCTGAGGCATGTTCTACAGTGCTGCTTTAATGGATGGCACAATGAGTACTGCAGCCCACTTGTAGCATTTAACTTACAGGCCCTGGGAACATGTAGCAGCATTTACTGAGGACTAAATCACATGTGCCAATTGGGTGTGTACCAATTTGATCATATTTGGAAAGGAAGAGCACAAGCAATGTACTAGTGTTCAGAAGGATTAAAATATGCAGCGTCTTAATGGCAACAAAAACGGGGGCAGCAAAAAGTTGAGCAGTGAAGGCCAAATTCTGGGGGAATGCCTTGCCAAAGATGGTCACTTCGAACAGGTGCACAATTAACTTAAAGGCATTTGCTGACTGGTACCAACACCACCTATCACTGAAAAAGACTCCAAAATTTAAATATCAGATTTGGATTAGAATCGCAATGAAATAGATAAAAATAACCACATTTTTTTAATTTTTTTTTTTTTAACAAAGACATTAGACCTTGAAGTTCTCTACCAAAGGTGCATCACCTGCCACCTGTCAGGATTAGCAATTCTCTCTGTTTATTTAGGAATAAACTATGCCTCAGAAAAATGACATTCCGGAATCCATGCTGCCATGACTTGGGTGTTTTTCCAAGAAAATGTACAATCAGAATAGATGCTTCCAGCAATCAGACACCCCTCGAGTAATGTCTCAGCTCTTGATTAGGCAAACCATTGTGAAGTCCATAAACATGTTTACAAGTGATTGCTTAGTTCTACGCGGAAAAAAGATGCCGTACAATAATGGTGAAACCCTGCCACTATAATTACAGCACAATTGGCATTTCTAGCAGATATCTTCCATTTTGAAACCTGCCAATCTCTGCATGCATTGTGCGGAACTTCAGAATGCAGTTTGACAGGTAGCATCTATTACATGTTTTTAAAGAAAACATGTTTAAAACGAATGCGTGCAATATAAAACATAACTCTTAGAAGTCATTTCAAATTATGCTTAAACTAAAGAAAAAAATCATAATAGGAATTCATTTGTCATTTGTACATGTGAAGGAGTGAAATGTTCAATACTTGAAAGAGAAAATAGGAAGGGAATGCGTATGCTTTGCCCCTGCGTTCACAGAGCAGTGCTAAAAGGGCGTAGAAGGAAACAGGACCAGCCAATAACACGCCCACGCTGCCTGGCGTTATCTACACGAAAATCACCTGTAGGTTTTGTTGTAAATGAGACGGCTCTGTAGACAAACCTTCGACATCAGTGCTAACATTGTTTCATTCCCGCCTGTGAAGTCAGAATCTGTTATTGTGTGCTATTCAAACACCCCGCAGCTCCTTTGTCGTGGTTTATGTATAAAGCCCATGCAATTTAATTCTTTCAGTGTGTGCTTTTCTGTATAACTGAATAATTTGAGCACGCTTTTGTTCAGTGACAAAATGCAGGCATCAGTTAAAGAAACTCAAATACACTCAGCTATAGTGAATGAAGGATTACTCTTTAGACATACAACTCTTTACAGAAATACTGTGCATGACTAAGATATGCTACGTGTGTATTTCTCTTTTTAATATTCTGTGAGCTTATGCAGCCAGCAGACTCAAGATGCTCTTTAGATGCTGGTGTTGCAGCGGGAACAATAAACATCGAATTTCAACCTTAACACTCCTACTGGGCCTATACGGGTACGATTTGTACTCAGATTCTATACTTCACCTCACAGGGGCGGCTCTTCCACAAGAGCGGAGGAGCGTTGCCCATCCTGCTGCGAGCGCAGCAGGCAAACACACATAACTAAAGTGGCATAATAATGCTATTTTAGACAGGGGGACGGGCTGAATCCTGCTATTGCAGGATTACTGCTGCCTTTTTCAGTGCGCATGTCAGGTTAGCTGGCTGGCTACCTACAGCCAGCCCGGCATGCGCACTGTAGACCCGGCAACCCCCAGGCTGTGAAACAGCAGGGGGATTGCTGGCACATGGCCCCAGCCTCAAAGAGAGCGCTGGGTTAGCCTGCTCCCACCAATCCTGGACCTGCCCTCATGCTGAAAACAGCATTAGGGCAGCTCCAGGATTGGTTGGATTCACGTTCCACTGGGCAGGAAAGATGTTCTTCCATTCCTGCTCATGGACGTGGGGGAGAAGTGCCATGCCGGGAAGAAGTGCCGCATTTATGGTCAGTTGGTGCCATCGCGTCCTACCATATTTTAGAACATCTAGCCACCAATGCACCTCAGAGGTGATGGTCGTCCAATGGGCCTTTCTCTATCTCTAGTGAGGGGTGAGAAATCAGGATATCCCACTGTCGGCCACCCAATGAGGACCATTAATTGGTAGCCATCTCACAAATTGGAGATCAGGTTCAAATATAATACTTTCAGAAGAAGAGAGGTGCACCACACGAGAAACTTAGGAACACAGAATTCATTTGTAATTATAAAATTTCTTCAGAGATCATTCCTTATATTCATTTTATTTTCATTTTTATGATGATTCCAAGAGACATGACATTCAGTTCATATGACTCTACAGAAAGACCAGCCGACGCGTTTCGTCCTGAACCAGGACTTCTTCAGGGCACTGAATTGTAACGGAGATCAAAAAAAGGGTATCTTCGTGAGTGTTCACCAATCTTTTAAACTTTCATACTGAGAGGCAGAGTTCCATCCAATCAGATAAAATCACGCCAACACTGGCTTATCAATGGCACAGCTGAGATCCAGTGGGTTCACGTCGCAACAGTTCCACAATCACAGGAACCCTACACACTTAAGTACTTGGAATGTTCCCATTTATCACTGTCCCAATATTCACAATATGCTAGTTGCAGGTGGAAAGAACATCAAAACACAATAAAGGACTCAGACAAATTTAGCCAATTTGATTATTGCATTAAATATCCAAAATCAATACACACAAGTAACATTTTAAGAAGCTCAGTCATAAATCTAACAGCTTACAATATAAAACCACACATCCAGTCGAGTAAATCTAGCCCTAAATAAAATAATCCATAAAGAGGGTGATTTTGAATTAATCATTTATAACACCAACAAAGGCACAAGGTTGGCTCACAAAGGCTCTCTTAGAATGGGCAAAGGGATCAACCTAAAGTCCATTAGGGGAAAAGTACATGGGAATAGGCAAGGGGAATTGGCCAAAAATCAGGAAAGTTCAAGTCTGGTTGCTCACCAAACTGCTCCAAAAAGTCCAACAGGCAAGTTTATCAGCAAGGGCAAAAAGGCAAGGGGCATAAATGTAGGTCCAGCAGGCCGGCAGGAGGCAAGTAAAGTGAAAGGGGGTAGCCAGAGCCTAAAAGAGCTTTAGCGTGACTTTTCCTCTCTTCTCCTAATTCATATTTGTTACTATGACATCAATGGTCAGTCCACAATGGTCTGATCATCATGTGATCATTCTTCCATTCTACAGGTACAAACTGACAATCCAGCATATTTTCCTATGCTCATCATGAGAAACGACCATCCATTCCGTCTTCCCAAGTTACTTAACAAAGAGCTTATTAACTTTGCTGCACTCCATGGATATAGTCCAAAGGTCAAGTTCCCACCATTGAGACTAGGCCTGGGCTAAAATTTCGTTCCATTTGCGGAAATTGCGATAATTTGACATTTTCGCGTTCCGCGGAGAGCGCGAAAATGTCAAAATTTCCGCTTACCGCAGCTTGGCGATAATTTGTTTCTTGCTCGCGCTGTAAAATAATACATTCTCGCGTGCGCGCGATCGCCTTACCTGAATCCCTGCGTTCGCCGACAAGTTTTCTTGATCCGGTTGCGTTCTCCATGAGATGTTGTATTGTTTTTAGCCATTTGCGCTGTCTCGCGACTGTTCGCGCCCGCAGTGATGTCATGCGTCGCGCGATCTCGTCTTTCTTCTCGCGATCATGCACCGCGAGACAACTCAAAACAAGATGGCCGTGCCCACGAGCAACCAGATGGGTAAGTTGGCGACCCGCAACCATGCAGAAAATCTCACGAAAATGCGCGAAAAAAACTTCCGCATCTTTGCGATATTTCCGCTTGTTTGCGATAATTTTAAACATTTTCGCGATAATTTGCGAAAGTGGATTTCGCAAATTCCGCCCACCCCTAATTGAGACACAAAATAGGCTGTAAGAAAGTTTTTGTCACTTAATGAATGTCGCATGAACAAGAACAAATAATGAAACGTTTGAGGAAATGTATCAAAGTCCATTGCACAAGGCTAAGACATAATGCAGCTTAAGGAGAAAAGACATTTCAAACCTATTTATAGTGAGCAGTTCTTATTTAGTAAATTAAAACGCATAATTAAGTTGAAGCATATTGAAGTAAATCACACATCATATGTAAACATTTTATAAGGTTGTCAGTAATTTTCAACTTTAATTGTGACCTACTACCTCAATTTCAAAAAGTAGCAACATGTAAACTATTTCAAGAAATTAATTTAAATAAAATTGTTTCTATTCATAAATAACCTTTATAATGTTAGGCACTTATCCTGCAATTTTCACACATCTAGCATACCGCGTGCACAAATTGTACCAAAGTAGAGTTTGTTATGACACTCTACAATGAAGTCAATTGAAATGCTAAGTTTCATCATTAGTTTTCATGACATCTTTGTAATGAATATAAGGTAATCAGTAACTAAAACATTTTGAATTCACTATTTGATTAATCATACTTTTTCTAACCAGTTAAGCACATGTTTACAATGCTGGTACATTTTTCTCAGTTTCAGTGTCTTCTATCTGGACACATTTGTGTATTCGTTGTCAAGATAGATTTATGTGTCGGGTACAGCATGATCAGCTTTTACGCTGCATCACTGGGATGTTAAGAGTAATTCAGAGACTAGAGAGCCAACAAGATACAGACGTTCAATATGGGATGATATGATGCCTCTTCATTTTAGCAGCGTCGCAGGCATGCTGTTCTTTCCCCTCCCATCACTACATATCTGCACAAGGGTTCTGTTCTGGTGCAAGCCTTTTCTACATTTGGAAGATTTCCAATTATATTGTGCACTATCCATGAACAAAAACATTTATGATCTGAATGACAAGCTAGAAAAGCCTCTAAGACCTGCAGGTCAAATCCATCCCACAACAAGCTAAACCAATCTGTCCAAAATCACACGTCTGGGAAAGGAAGACATAGTGCAATGCCAAAGTTGCCAGATTACACCTTGACCTATTCAACCTGATTAAGTATCCTGAAGCCTAGCAAAGAATGCTTTAAGACACGAGGAACTTTTGCTCATGAATCTAAGATGGCTGCACCATACCAAGACTTGTGAGAATCCCATGGCACCCTGGTACTTGCGGTCTTTCTTGACTTCCTTTGTGTGTTTCAGGTAGTGCATGCATGACAGATTTAAAGCCTTGCACCAAAAGGGACCCAAACTCTGTGTGTACTGCTGACCTCTTCAGCTGTGAAATACCCATGCACCCACAAAGATCAGAGGAGCTTGTCTCCTCATCTGTCCATGTCCCAATTCATGTAAAACCACACCACTCAAAAGGCTCCGCTCTATACCTCCTCATTATGAAAGAAGAAAGGTCCAGATCTAGAGTTTGACGGTTGGGTCACTCCATCACAAACAAGATGGGTATCCCATCTGCCTTATTACAAAGGCCATAGTATTAAATACACTTCTAAAAAGGTGAATGGGATATTTGTTGCATTTGTAATGGTGTAATCTACCCACCAAACTCTAAATCACTCCCTTAGATGGAGATTTCAATCCTAGTAAAATGGTGTAACTACTTTCTCATTCTTTTTTGTCTACTCCTTGAAAGTCATAATCACTGGGTAGTGAAGAAGAACCAAGCGGTAGATCAGATATCTAAATAACATTGATACTCCCTTGCTATCCTCTGAAATCGCTCATATATTACAAGCCATTCCACTAGAGCAGGAGGACAACTAGCTTACTGCTCCATACAGTGAAACATGAGTATTCTACCTTTTATTTAGTAAGAAGGTAAAGAAGATAGACCTGTATCTTACAAATTATTTGGAACTCCATGCCTGGAGCATTAAATCACAAAATCTAAAAGTCCTGCTTTAGAGAAATCTCCTTGATTCATTTACTAATTCCTTTGGCAAAGTTAAATGTTCACCTCATTGACTGAAACCATACCTACCATACCTCTAAAATAAACTAACCTCTTAGTAAGCCCTAGTTGGACCTACCATATTAACGCCTCTCCAAATAAGCCAGGTATCACCTTTAATAAAACCCCCAATATCGTCTCTTCCTTGTTTGGCTGAAATCCTAGAGAGCTAGTTGGAGATGCAGCTCAAAGACTTCCACGAAGATAAACACCTACTAGATAAACTCCAGGCAGGTTTCAGGCCAAGCTGCAATGTTAAAAATAAGCTATGATACCCTCAGCATTCCAGAAAAGGTGGCTCCTGCCTCTTTTGCTCCTTGACCTATCTGCAGTCATCAACACAGGAAATCACTTCACTCTCCTGAATATTCTCAGAGGTAGAATGGGGATGAATGCTGCAGTCTTCAGTAGGTTCTCATCAAATGTGTACAATTAGTGTCTATATATACCAATGGGGAGTCTGCTACGATAATGAATCACCCAAAGTTTTTCTTCTTCCTTCTACAACATATTCATTCAACCTCTAGGCCCCACTTTCAGGCATTGTAACATCCACTGCTACTTTCATGCTGATGACACCCAGATATATCTGAACATTTCTTCCACCCTAGAAGAATTCATGGCCAAAGTTTGCAACATAATTCAGTGTTGGTCTGGCCTGTCGGGCATTCTGTCAGTGCCAGATGAGCTGACTTGACTTGAAAGGGACAGTGTATAGTTCATATTTTTTGTTCCCATGGGATGTAATGGAATCAAACAAAAAAAGGCCCACGCACTGATCATTTCAAGCCAGCTCACCTGGCAATGCCAGAGTGCTCGACAGGCCAGTCCATCACTAAAGACATTCAAGCCTGGATGTCACACAAACAATTAAAGCTGATCACAATAATGTTACTTCCGTCATCAACAAAGAATGGCCCTATGTTAATTGAAACATGGCTCGACTTATGTACATGGTCAAACTGCACCCCTTACATTGTGGAGTATGTCAAGTCTCCGGGCTTCTTCGTAGACAAAAGCCTGAGCCTTAAAGCACGCATCAGTGGAATGACAAGGGGGCCAATTTCAAATTAGACTCTGTAGAAAAACATCTGTTTCTTTTATTAATCCAGATTTCAAGCTAGTAAATCAATCTCTTGCATAGGTTGAAATTTGATATGGACATTACCTGTTAATAGAAATTCCCAAGCTCCCTCTAGCTTCCCACAAACAACCCTCTGGATAGCTGCCAGTCTGGCTATGAGCACAAGAAAGTTCAGTTACATCACAACTATTCTGTTCACTCTGGAGGGGTTCCTCGTAGAGGAGAGGACCATCTTTAAAGTTGCATGCATCACACATCATGCATAAAGCTATATTTTTGGAAGCCCCAAACTATCTTGCCCAGAAACTGAAATTTTCAGGCAGTATACAGTTCCTTGAGAGCAGAGCAAACCTTTTCCCTCAAATAATTTAAGAAGATAACTCCAGAACAAGGGTGTGGAACTCCATTCCATTAGACATTATGTCAACTCCAGTCTAAGAAAATGAACTGAAAAGTAGGTTTTTTAAGTGCCAACTATGAAATGTCACCTTTTCTGCTATAACTTTTCAGAAGTGGTACTTTATTTAACAATGTTTGATCTTACTGTTTTCTATTAAACATGTGCTGTCTATTCTCCTGATGTAGCTGTATTATAGGACTATATGCTATACTATATGCTATACTCCAATCAATCAATCAATCAATCAATCAATCAAGGTTCTTATAGAGCGCAGCTAATCACCGGTTAGGGCCTCAAGATGCTGGGGAGTGGGCTCTGCAGTTCAGTTGTCATGTAGTTCTTACTAATCCGTAGGATCTGCATTCACATTGTTTGGACAACACAAACAAGGGGCTTGGTGCCGAGACTGATTCCAGACACCCCAGCAGGATATGCTGGCCTATAGACCAGCTAGCTCACTGGACCACTGTAAGCCCCCCTAACCTACCAGGGAGCAAATTATTTCTGGCAATCACTGAACCAAGACAGCTCTGACCCCTCAGGGATCTTCAAAGAAGTATACAGAGAATACACAGTGGAACGTTTTCAATATATTTATTGAACCATCTTTATTCCGGGGTGGAATACATGTGCCGCAATGATTAATAGACAGAAGCATATAAAAGTGATTACAAGAACCAAAAGCGTGAATAATAGATATAGTTCTACTATGGTGCTAAGACAACATAAATATGCCAGCATATAAACCAAGGCAGTAAATGAAGTACTCCTACTATGCGAGCCCTACACTAAGTGTACCTAGAGTGTGTGTAGCTGTAGAGCCAAGAAATCCCCCAAGGGACGATCCAACCCCATTACTTGGTGGGAGAGAATAAAGGACACAGTCTTGGTCATGAACTGGACAGCCCTCACGAGATGTCAGACCGTTGCATGGTGACTTCTCAGCATGCATGGACCTCTAGTATCAGCTGGAGTGCCTCCTCTGCTAATCTCATCTTTTATAATAGAAAGCAGCGTTGCTATGTGCGTATGGATTAGGGATGTTATGGATGTGTAGATTGCCCTGTCGCCCCGTGGATGAAGATAGAGATGACATTTGTACATGGTGCGAAAGGAGACCTTGTACATGATTTTCAGGGCCTTGTGATAATGTTGCGTGAAGTTAGAGTTGTATACAATTTTAGTTTCAGGGAAATTAATCCAATATTGTCGCGCATGCAGATATGTGCAAACGTTTCCCACTGAAAAATAGGACAATGGAAGAAATAAGCTGCTTCGCTACATGTTCCTAACTCAGGAATATAACACTGTCGAGGAGCCAATTCGGTCAAAGAGCCAGGTCTTGAGGGCCCTCCTGAATTCAGGCAGTGAGGTTGATTGACTGAGATGTAGAAGAAAGGAGAGTTCCAGGTCCTTAGGTCAAGGTAGGAGAAGGATCTTTCTCTGGCCGTGGTCTTGCAGATACGTTGGATAGTGGCCAGAGCTAGGTTGGCGGAGCGGAGGTGTCAGGTGGGAGTGTAGAAGGAGAGGTGGGTATTCAGGTGTGAAGGTCTGATGTTGTGGAGGGCCTTGTAGGCATGTGTGAGGATCTTGAAGGTGATTCCTTTGTTGATTGTGAGCCAGTGGAGGTTTCTCGGGTGATTGGCAATGTGGCTGCGGTGAGGGGTGTCCAGGATAAGTCTCGCAGCAGCATTCTAGATTCTTTGCAATTTCTTTTGAAGATTCTAGGTGGTGCGGGCGTAGAGTGCATAGCCGTAGTGGAGTTTGCTACTGACTAGCAGGCCCGGACTGGTGATTCCGGGCACCGGGCAATCCCCCGGTAGGCTGGATGGGGTGGGGGCCGATTTTGTGACAGGGGGCCGGTTCTGTTGTTGGGGCTGATTTGGACCGACGGAGTCACGGTCGGTCCAAATCGGCCCCAACAACAGAACACAGTGCTTACAGTTGCCTGTCTGACTGAGGCCTGGTGTGAGCAGGACAAGGATTCTCTGCTGCGGTGCTCGTGCTCCGACGCGTGTGCAGGCAGGCTACTAGGCTATTATGATCAGCCGCCACCGGCCGCCCTACTCATTATAATTTTATTAAACCCCCATCCCCCCCCACACCACCTGACCTGTCACGCTGCGCACGTCTACAGCATCATCATGGTCCGGTGACGTGAAGTGACGTGACGTGACGTGGCTCTGAGGCGAGGTCGAGGCAGGCATTCAGAGGCTAGAGGGAGACAGTCAGCAATAGGGAAAGGGAAGGGCACCCCGTGATTTAATTCCCCCAGTCTGCAGGTGAGTGCTATTTGTTCCTGGCCAGATCTTATTTATGGGTGACTGGTGGCAGTGGTGGCGCTGTCTGGGGCCGGGGGGCGTCGCAACTGGGCCGGGGCCAGAATCAAAAGCAAAAGGGCCGGGGCCTAATGAAGGGGCAAAAAGGGCCTAGGCCCCAGCTGGTTCAGCAGAGCAGTGACTTTTGTTTGTTGTGTGTCAGTAGTAGCAGGGAGCGAGGCGGTGGCTGGGCTGGCCTACTTCTCACCCCCTCTTTCCTACTTTCGTTTATTTGTTTCACTGTGAAATGGATCCAAAAATACTTTTGCTTCAAATGTTGTCTTTTTCTGACTTTATTCTATTCCAAAGTACAGACTCAGGAGTGAGAGAAATAAAAGGTTCAACTATGAAACATAAATAAATAACTAAATAAAGCGAGACAGTATTCACAAAGCAGCCAGATTGATTTTATTCACACCCAAACACATTAGCGCCACTTTACAGAGTTTGCCAGTGAAGCGCTGCTTTTGTTTTATCTTTTCTTTAAACAGCATTGTTTTCCCTGAATGAGCAAGTGCAAGACTCCTGGAGATACTGCAATGCCGGATTGATGGGTGGATTTGAAAACAAAATGTGTACTGCGGCTCGGTGGTCATGGATGTGGTCTTTTTAAACCACACTGCTTGCGTTTTGTAAGGCTATAAGCAATGGACATTGAAGCAGGTCCCTTCCGGGTCCTGTAGTCATGTCCTTAACTTTTCAGGCACAAGCACACACTGATTTCTGAATAGTGAGTGTAAATGCTTTAAGTTATCCATGTTGTTCCTGCTTACATTTTACATGCTTTACTTAATCTTGCATTCCCTATGGGTGTTTGCTTTTTTCTGGATGGTGTTACTTTTTTTAGGCAGCATATATTGCTCTTGTCTAGTGCGTAATTTGAACTGAGTCACATCCAGGTATTTATAGCAGGGCACAATTAGGTTGTAGCTGAAGGCAGTGCGAGTTTCTCTCAGTGGGGGAGAGGATGTGGCACTATGGTCAGAGCTTGTGGATTTAGAACTGAGGAACCAGGTTCAGCCTTCATGACCAGTCTCCCAGACCACTCTCCTGAGGGAGCTAATTCCCATGCTAGGCCTAAGAAGGCCCCACAAGGCCATAGAAGCCCCGGTGTCTTAGCACCAGCAGGTTTACCCTAGTGGGGGCAAGTGTGGATTAACCTTGGAGGCCTGTCCACCACAATCCATACTGAAGTTCACCTCTAGTCTTGCGGACAGGCTTATAAAGTAGCACACCCTAGAGCAACAGTGACTCTGTCACTGAGGTCACAGGACCCTTGAGAAGTGCCAGCTCTAGGGTGGTGCGACCGGTGTTTTGCACCGGGTGCTGACTTTGGGTGGCAAGTATATTATGGTTTTAAAAGTGCTTGCTGCCTACCTCCTGGCCCCCAGCCATTTTTGGCAACAATAGAAATGTTATAATAACTACGTTGATTAATGTTCTTCCTAGAGAGAGATCAGAGTTTTGTCTAGTGGAAGTTTTGATTCATTGAAAGGTTGCGCAGAAAGTTAATGTGCCTGCTGCAAAGAACATGTACTATGTAGATCACAAAGTGCAAATAATGTAAATAGGTCAGCGGGTTACTGATTTTTAAAGACAGATCTTTGGTTGCTTGTAGTTTAGAAGTTAAAATCCTAATATAGAATAGTGAGCTATTGTCATCTGAGAGCTGCATGCAAACTGCAAGGTACAAATTAGAGCATTATCTTTTTTCCCCAGTCTTTGATTATCCTAATGTTGCAAAAAGTGTTCATTTGGATAGAAATCAATTCTGATTATTAAAGAGAGCCCACAACCATGGTATTACATTTTAAATTCTGAGTTTGTGTTTGTCCAGACCAATCACTATTAAACTATACTGCCCACTAGTATGGTTGGCATGTGACTTCTACACCTTTTAGTCCTTTGTCTTATGTAACATTTCCTATACAGTGATTTACACATATATAATTGATGGTCTTTGTGTAGTCTCTGTGATGTAAAGTGCTCTGATACCCTACACTGGATTGAGTGGCGCTGTAAATCAAATTAAATGCATCTGAGAGAGAGAGTGGTTATGGAGACTTGAGGGGCACTGTTAAAGGCTGGAATTGAGGGACTCTGTGGTGGAGGTGGTCATTGGGGGGCCCCAACAAACACTGTTGCACACGGCACCACCAGCGCTAAAGCCGGCCCTGCCCTTGAGGCCAGTCTGCCTCACCCATTGGTTTCGCTATTGGCCTTGTTTCAGCAGTAGTGGCTGGAACTCACCAGTGATTGGCAATACAGGATTTGCACGCACGCTAAACTAAGTTCACAAACTTCACATTCTCTCTGCTTCATGCACATGCACTTTTAAGATGTGCTGCCTGCTTCGGGGCCACTGGAATTATGCAGCAAAAGAAGACAAAATTATACCGCAGTGTTGACTACATTATGCAGCAAAAAAAGGCTGCAACGTATTGCAGTATATTTTCTGACACTTTTTATTATTTTGACATTTTTACACATGCTATCAATCTCTGTGAAGATTTTGCCTTATTAGTACCAGTGTAACATACTACAGCAGTGGGAAAGGTGATCAGTCAACCTTTGCAAAGGGCCGTCCACTTCGCAGCAGCACAAGTCACATTTTTTAGTAACTTTTGATCTGTTTGAGCTAAAAACAATTTATTAGTTAAAATTGTCAGATAATGTAGCAGATGTTGTATTATGTGGCAAATATAGGATATTTTTCCCATTCATGTTTGAACTGCTCTTGTGGAAAAAGGGAGAAGTGCTGATAACAGAATCTCCATGGATCACAGACAAATGGCTTGTGCTTCCACTTTTAAGCATGTTTGGGACATTCTATGATTGGAAATAGGTCTGTATACATACCTATGTGCATGTGCACAGTGTGGATGATAGTAACATTGTAAAAGGGCTGTGTGGTGCTTTAATTAGAAGAGTAATGTAAAGAACTGGACTAGTGATTCACTTAGAGTCATATGTAGACAAAACAATAACAGAGAAGCTCAAAGTTGTGTGGTCATAAGCAGCAATAACAGACTGGGCTTGAAAAAAGAGTCCCCATAATGAACACTGTTAGTTTGAAACAAATATGTGCCCTCAAAGTCCAAATCCCCTTTAACAATTGAGCTTTGCGTCCTAGTCATGTCACACGCCACTTCACCACTTTCTCCATCGATCGATCAGTACATAGTGATTGGCTTCTCCAGTGATCCCTTGCTTTGAGTGGAACTAATTTTTTCTTTTGTTATTCTTCAGGCTTCAAAAGAGTACTCTTTAAATGGTATTTCTGTTGTTGATTTGCATCTTCCAAGAACTTGCAATGTAAGAAGACTATACTAGGGACAGTCACATAGCCATAAACACGTCTGGCTCTTTAAGATGGTAGCTTCCACATGTTCCAGGGCTTTCTACTTCATGATTCGGAGCAAAACCTCTGGGAGCATCCTCTTGTTAGTAAATATCGTACAACCCCTCCCCACCCCAAGTTCTGGTTTAATGTTATCGGATGGCCTATTCATGTCTAACTGAACCTGAGCAATACTATAGACGATTGCTCCTTTCTCAAAACTGTGCTCCAACTGTCCTGAAAATGACCCTGCACCTAGAGCCCAAGTCTTTGGCAAATACTGTACAATGGTGTGCAAGCTTGTGCCCTTGTTTACAGTATTAGGCAATCAGTATTGGGGTACGCAGCAGAGGTGCTTTGCTACCGCAGGACACATGAAACTACTCCGCCACACCCCTGATGAAATTAAAGAGGAAAGCTTCTAAATCCAAATAGTCTTCACGATTGACATCAGAACATATTTCCTTCGGGCAAAAAATATTAGGAAAAGGTGAAAACCTTTCCAAAGGTGGGTGCTGTGGTTCTACACATATCACCTTCGCATCTAATCCCAGTGAAAATAAATAATTCCTCTTATGAGGAATTTGATGGTACTGTGTTTCATAGTATCTCTCCAAGGAAAGAGAATGACAAACCACCCTTTAAAGTTTCTCCAGACATAAGCTTCCCTCATGTGGGAGACAGTCCTCCTTTTTCAAGATGACTGGCGGATCCTTCAGATCTCTAGAGGGGATCAATGTTCTGCAGCCTCTGAGTGCTAACGTGATTCCTCCTGGGTGGAAGTGTGGTCAGAGAGTGGAGAAGTATTGAGAGCTAATGAACCCAAGGCTCCCCGGCCTGCTATAAAGGGACTGTCTGAACAATTAATCTAAAGGTTTTGTTTTTGTGTTCACTGATGCCACTGAAAGCAATATACAGCCCAAAAGCATGTGGCATTGGTGTTTTTTCTGCTGTGGTCGCTTTTTTGTACACATACTTGTACATTTTTATTTGCTGTTGTTTCCAATTGAAATTTTCGGAATGTGCGCCTCGTAGTTACAACTTGAGTACAACTTCTGGCACGCACAGCAAGGTATTTCACAATCTCTGACATGCAGTCCTCGTAATATTTTTATTTAAATATTAGCGAATCATGCATGTCGACCGCAACTGCACAGCAGCTCTGCATTGTTTCTATCTGCATGCACCAACATGTAGAGGCCTTCAAAAATGCACAAATTCTCAGGCATGCCAGAAGTTTTCATGGGTCCGGGGACCACAATGGGTAACCTGGTGCTCTTTAAGGTCATCATCTACTATTTACTGTGCTTTGAAAGTTGATACAATTGAATATGTAATGAAAAATGTGCTTTAAAATTCACCATTTTGGTCTGTTTTCCAAAATTTTCTTGGGGGAAGTACCCCCCCAAAACCCCCTAGTAGCGGTCGTGCACGCTCACCGCGCTCGCGCGCTACGCGCCGGACGGGGGCTGGTCTGGCAAATTTTGCCAGGGCTGCTTTCAGTTCCCAGTCCGGCCCTGCTGACTAGCACCTGGGTAACTGCTCTTCTGGACTTGGTGGGGATCCACAAAAAAATCTTTTGAAGCAGGTGGAGCGTGTGAAAGCAGGAGGATGAGACGTCGTTGAATTGGCAGTTCATTGAGAGTGAGGAGTCAAGGATGACGCCGAGGTTACATGTGTGGTCGATGGGTGTGGGGGAGTACTGCGGGCCACCAGGAGTTGTCCCAGACGGTGGTGGTGGTTCCCAGGATGAGGACTTCGGTTTTGTCAGAGTTGAATTTGAGGCAGCTGTCCTTCATCCAGGTGGTGACTGCCTTCATCCCATTGTGGTGGTTGTGCTTTGCGGCTGTAGGCTCACTGGTGAGAGAGAAAATCAACTGGGTGTCGTTGGCGAAGGAGACGAAGTTTGGTCAGTGATTTCTGACGATCGCTGCCAGCCGGGCCATGTAGATGTTGAAGAGGGTGGGGCTGACGGAGGAACCCTGAAGGACTCTTCAACTGATCTCTGTAGGATCTGAGGAGAATGGTGGGAACCTGACTCTCTGGGTTCAACCGGTAAGGAAGGAGAGGATCCACTCTAAGGCTTTGCTGTAGATGCCGGTGTTGTGGAGTCCTGCATAGAGGGTATGGTAGGAGATGGTGTTGAAAGCGGCAGAGAGGTCCAGGAGGTTGAGGGTTGCGGTATCACCTTGATTGAGGAGATTGCGGATGACATCTGTTGGGGCGAGGAGTCAGTCACTGATTTGGTGTTGTCCAAGATGTGGTTTGTTTAAATGAATTTGACGAGATGGCTATTGATGGTCTTCTCCATTATTTTGTTAAATATTTTATTAAATATACTAATTAATGTAGATTTCTGTTTCTATGAAAAATACTCTTCTGCCCATATGATCTTGTCAGTGCCATACAACATTGAACAAAATAATAAATAAACTTGAAATTTCTAGGACAAGAGACTCAGGGAGTGATCATATTGTTCTTTCACACTGCTGTTAAATGTGCCATGGCCTGAGACTGGCTTTCATCCAGTCCTGTGTTTTTTCTGCAAATAGTGTTAAGTATTCGTAGGAAGTCAATATCAAAGTTCCTAATTTTCCCTATTCAATGCGTGAATAGCATGGAATTGGTCAATTTCTGTGCATTCCGGGGTGCAGTCATCTAAATCGCAGCATACATTCTGGGCTATAAATGTCAGAAGACAAATCAAAAACCTGGACTGGATGGGCTACTTACATAATCATGAAATACCTGATCTGCAGTGGTGGCCGCCACAAAACGAAAGTGGGGCCGGGGGAATGGGGACTTTAGGGTAAAAATATATATTTTTTTAAAACATACCTGTCGCTGCACTGACGCCAATGGCCACCGCAATGCTTCTCTCCCAGCAATCACTAGGAAAGCACAGGCTCCCCACCCAATTCATACTGTGAGAGCAGTGTGTGCCAGGATTGGTCTGAGCAGCCTGGTCTGCAGCTCAGACAGTACCTGGGAGCCTGCGGATTTTCTTCAACCCAGCTGCGCAACACAGCTTGGTTGGAGAAATAAAAGTGTGCATGTCTGACATGAGCCCTTCTAAGTGCCCACCACTCCTCACTGTCACGGCCTGCCCCCCCCACATGCACGCACGCATGCCTCAGCCAGAGCCAGTCACAGAAAAATAAAATTATATAATTGCTTTATTAACATTGGAATTTTGTGTGACTGACTCTGACCAGGGGGGCGATGCCCCTCCACCCTTATGGAGTTGCCGCCCCTGCTGCTCCGTCCACACTTGAAAAAGCGACCCTTCATATCCCAATATGCTTAGTGATTTGGGCGGAAAACGTAGGATTTGAAAAAGTATCCTCGTTGCGCAAGGTTATTTGACAGTTGTGCCATTCAGGTGCCCTTGAAGACTGGATGAAGGTCAGTCACTGTTCTGGAGTCTGACGTTACAAAGGCATATGTGTGGAGGCTGCTCAGATCGCTTCAGTGGTTGCAAATTTTGACAAATCCCTATAACAGTGGGTCGCTATACTATGGTTACAAAGGGATCCATGCCATCCTGAACTTTATTCTTAAATTAAACTTTTCCTTTGCCCACATTTGTAATCCACAACTTTAGTCCTGTTGGTTCAAGCGAGGTTTACTAGGGTAACAGCTCGCTGAATGCTTCAGGATTTTTGAATCCATGACCTGGGCTGGGGTACAGAATAGTGTCCCTGGAGACACGGAGTCATCTCCATCCTTTTGCTATGTTTCTACAACAAAAATATTGCCCAAAGGCCCTTCTGTTGCTCTGCTTCAACGCATTAAAAGGAAAAGATAAGATGCTAGGTGAGACAGCAGAAATCGCTGGTTGCAGATTTTTAATCATATGGACGGCTACTTATGTCACTATTTTGGAGCATGTATTTTTTGTTTTGGATGTTCAGAAGGTAGTTCTACAAATGAAGGAATTTGTCCACACACACAGCGCCACCACACATAAAACCATCCAGTGCAGGTGCGTGCAGACACTGTTGTCCTGCTGCCCTTGCTGGTGCCTTGCTGCCTGCAAAATTCTGGTGTATACCACCTCCTAGATTATCAATTCATGGGCTCATAACATGGTCCCGAGCTTTCCAGGGCTCTCGGTTTCTCTGGTGTATGTGTGAGTAGCTCAATTTTTCCCGGGTCTCGCTTTGCATTCTGGGATTAGTAGTCCTGATTCTATCATGAAACAAGCAGAACTACAATTCTACAACTACAATGTCTCTTCTATTGAATGTGAACCAGCAATACCTATCCTTTGGTCGGATCACTTCTTATTGAAGTTCACAATTCCGGCTCCTGTTAGTTTGTCCTCTGCTTTCCCCCAGTCTATGTTTTTTAATAGGGACTGGAAAAACATTGATATCACTACTTTGAACAATTTGCTCAGTGAAAATACTGCCACCATCACTTCGCAGGTACATGTTTCTGCCAAAAATATTTATAATTGGTTGTCCCATGCTGTTGATGAATGTCTTCCTCCCTTTAAAGAAAAAATTGACCTATCATCGTCCTCCAGCTCCTTGGTACACTGATATTCTCAAAGTTGAAAAATCTAAATGCAAAGCATTAGAAAGGAAATGGCGTAGAAACTATGCCCCGGATTTGAAAATAATCTATAAAAATTCTCTTAAAACATATCATGATTTATGTAAAATGACGCGAGCTGCGTACACCTGTACAACTATCAATACTGCTACAAATCGTCCCAAAACACTCTTTAGCTTAGTAAAAAATCTTGCTGGTGCCCAAACCATAGCTAAGCCCCTGCCACTTGACAAAAATTTATGTGATGATCTTGCCCTTTTTTCACAGATAAAATAGAGAATATTCATTCTGAAATTGCTAATTCCTCCCTGACCCGTATGATGCCATCTCCAATTTTGGGTTGCAGTGCTCAGGAATACACTAATGTCTCTTCTCAATTGACCTCTTGGCCTCTCTTGGAACCGGTCTCTTTTGTTCCTATTCTTGACTCAATAAAATCTGGTTCACCCAATGACCCACTACTCATTTCCATTATAAAACAACTTAATTCCAGTCATCTTCAGGTTATCATGGAAGCCCTCAATTCTTCTTTACAGGCGTCTACTGTTCCACCTGTCTGGAAGCACTCTATGGTTGTTCCTTTATTAAAAAAGCCAGCTGCTGACCCCAAAGTCCTTGCAAATTTCCGACCTATCTCCCTTCTGCCTATCTTTTCTAAGTTGCTGGAAAGACATATTCATATCCACCTTTCCAAGTTCGTTAAAATAAATAAAATACTTCACCCCTCACAGTCTGGTTTTCGTGCTGGTTTCTAGACTGAGACCACGCTTTTAGGGGTTACAGAAAGACTACGACTTCTCTTGGATGCTGGAGATACAGTCGCGCTCATACTTTTAGATCTGAGCGCGGCTTTTGACACCATCTCCCATCCTATATTAATTAACACTCTGAAATCTTTTGGCATCTGCGATTCTGCTTTGAATTGGTTATCTTCCTTCCTCACTGACCGCACTTTTCAAGTCTTTTCTGCATCTGACAGTTCAAATGTCTTTCCATCACCTTTTGGAGTTCCTCAGGGCTCCATTTTGAGCCCCTTGCTCTTCAATCTGTATGTCAGGCCTCTTGCTGACATTGCTGACAATGCTGGACTGTCTCTTTTTACATATGCTGACGATTCTCAAATTATTTTCTCGCTTTCCAAATCAGACTCCTGTTCCATTTTTGCTCTCCAGTCAGGCTTACGCCAAATTGCTGTCTGGATGAGTAAAAATTACCTGAAACTAAATTAAGACTGAGGTACTTATTTTGGGCAAGCAGAAAGATCATTGGGGCTCCTGTCATTGGCCGAATGAGTTAGGTACTCTTCCTTGGCCTGTTGATCATGTCCGCAACTTGGGTTTTTATATTGATGACTCCTTGACTATGCATCATCAAGCAGTCAAAGTTGCGGGTACCATCTTGAAATGGTTGCATAAAATTCTCTGGATGCTGCCGAGAGATACGCAAAAAGCCTTTGTCCATGCTCTTATTACATCAAGGCTGGACTACGGAAATGTTTTGTTCCTAGGTGCAAATAAGGCTGTATCCCGCAGGCTACAACTTGTACAAAACACAGCTGCCAGACTCCTTTGTGGGGTTCCCAGATGTTCGTCTATCTCTGAACATCTTCGTGAGCTTCATTGGCTTCGAATTGAAAAGCGGATCGAGTTCAAAGCTCTGACCTTTATGTTTAAAATCAAATGGGGTCTAGCACTGGACTATTTACAAACTCTTGTCTGTCCCTATGTTCCGACCCGTCATCTTCACTCTGCTTCACTTGAAAAATTTCATGTTCCTAGGTTTAGACTTTCCAGAGTGGGAGGTAGATCCTTTTCCGTTCTGGGTCCTTCTCTCTGGAACTCAATTCCTCTTGCCATTCGTAGGGAAACTTTGTATCCCCAGTTTCGTCGTTCACTGAAGACTTGGCTTTTTAATCAATAATTTTCTCTTTTTTCAGTTTATGTGTCCAGGCGCCGGGAAACCCTTGTTGGGTAGCTGTTGCGCCTTATAAGTTGAATAAATAAATAAATAAATACATTCTCAGCATACGATGAGAAAAACCTTGACAGGATGAGCTCCTCCTGCAAGTACCTAGCAAACGTGAGAGCACTGGCTTTTCCTTCAATACTAGGAGCTTTCTTATGGCTAGTTGGTTAAGAGCAGTAAACAATGGCTACTCCCCCCAGGAGTAACTCATTTATTTAAGGTCAGGACTAGGATCATTGAGTCCTGATGACCTGGGATAATCTGTACCGCCCTTATCTCTCTTGACTACCTTGAAAACTTCAGAATGGAATCCGTTTAAGTCATTAAAAGACTTGTTATTTGTAGCCACGTGTAGATGCTTCCGCCTTGGAACTTTGGAAGTGTGTTCGTCTGCTTCGACGCCTGAAGAGGTGGCTAGCTTATTGGAGGCACCCAGGTGCTACCCTAGAGACTAAACTAGCACCAGAGAAAGTTTACAAGCGGCCAGACCTCTCTCCAATCTGGAATCTGAAAAATGGCCATTGATTCATTATGGTACTTGCCTCCTGCCAGCCCTCGGCAGTCTATCCACTTCTGGCAAAGCCCTGCTGATATTACTCGTGTTGCTGTGGGGTCCAGAAATCTCTCTGCTGCTTCAATGAGGATTTCAATGGCTCGGCCCATTTGTGTAGCTACTCCGCCCGCACCCCTGAAGCATCCCAGGTGGTGAGTCCTCATTTTGGGGCACGTCTATGCCATTGGTAGTGGAGGATAAGGTTATCACGTTATTTCATAACACTACTCAGAAAAACAATGACGTAAGGAAAATATTTAACCCTTTAGCACCAATAAATCTGACAGTATATTTTACATTGTTCGAACTATATAACTGAATAAACCCACAGTGTAAAGTTTGTTCTCTGACAATGTTTGCAAACTTCTATGAAAAACTTCTCAACTTCACGAAGTTGCAGAGCTTTACGCTTTCTTCCGCATTTGTGTAAAATCTTTGACTTTTTCGCAAAATGTAAACCTGTGCAGTAAAAATCTGCATATATTTTCCAACTTGCCTGGGTTTCATTAGAGTGAAAGTCACCTCTCAAAGAGGTAAAAATTATTTTTCGAGCACATACATCTTTTGCCACAGCGAAGGTGTGCCCAATCGGAGGGCCATGTTTCCCTGGACCATGAGTGACTAGTTACTCCAGTATAGGTTTTTTTCTTTGTTTTGTCGGACTTGGAGTTCTATTTTTAATGGGATAAACAAGACTACAAGTCCCAGAGTGCAAAGAAAAAACCTATACTGAGCTGCTAGTACCGGATGGACTTGGGAAACTTAGCAGGGATGCTGAATTGAAGAAAAAACACAACTTTCATGAACTGCAAAATACATGAATTTTTCAAAATATTGCTTGCATAAAAAAGCCTTGCAATCCCCTAACTCAGAGTACCATTTCCTTGTATAAGGGAACTTTTGTATTACCTTTGGAGGCAACCTACCTCGCGAGGGCTCAAGCTTAGTAGCTCTGTACTTGTCTTTGACAAGCTAATGCATGCTGGGGGTTTTAGTTTTCGGAATTTTCTGTTCCATCACTTGAAGAACCCACTTGATGGGATTCATTTTGTAAAAAGAAAGCTCTAATTCGGAAAGACTGTGGGGCATATAATCAAGTCCAACATTGCCGCTTTAGCAGCCGTTTTCGGCCGAAAAGTGGCGATATATTTATCTCCATATCATCAATGCGCCGTTAACATGCATTAACGCATGTTAGCAGCAGTTTTACTAACGCCTCGCCTCGCTAATTAGATGCAAAGTAGGCGTTCCTTCACAAAACAACAGCAAAATAGTCGGAAAGACAACATCGCGCTATTAACAAGCCGGACCCGGACATGCGATGCGATAAAAATAGCTGCGCTAACCGCGGTTATCGCAGGAATCTAACGTCAGGTATAATCCTGACTTAGCTATCTTTTTAATGGGAGGTTGATTGACAGATTAAGTCCACACTCCTATATTTACAAGCTTTTCATTAGCGCTGTGAAATCATCGCTTGATTTCACACGCTAATGATCATTTTCGCTGTCTATCGCTGGTTTGAACATCGCCTGTTAGCAAAGCGTTGCTAATACGCCGCTAACATGGCAATGCAATTTAGCAATAGACGGCGATAGACAAAAACGCGCTAAACGCGCTTTGCGATCATTATCGCAATTACTTGATAATATGGCCCTGTATCCTATGACAGGGAGCTACGTGCACAGAGTGTGTTTAAAATCTAGTAACGTGTACATGGGAAAGCTCTTTTGTTTAAGGCCCCTACAGCTACACATATCATTTGAGTGGAATAAGAGCTCAAACTCTGAGGGCCTGAGAACATAAGATATTGCCTTTCGTCCTGAAAGGCGTCTTGCAAGTTGCTTCCCATGCACACACAGGAATGAATTATTTGATCATTTTCTACACTGAAAGTAGCAAAGCACTGCTTCCTGTTATCCAGAAAATGAGGAATTTACAACTTTGTGGGCTTCAGGTGTTCTGAAACACTGAACTGTGATTTATGCCTGACCTTGTGGGGCTATGTAAAGCACAGCATATGGCACATGACACTGCTATGGCCTCTTGGTGCTGAGGGGTTTTCACTAAGTATCAGAGAAGATTCAACCTTCAAATCTTCCAACCATTGCCTAAAAATGGGCCTTGGCCAATGGGGCAAGACGGCACATGCTTAAATCCGCATCTCTCCATCACTCTCACCATTTGTTATGATCCTGGGAGCAGCCACACCCAGCTAAGGTGCGCAAGTGGCTGAAGCGGTGAAGGATTGTGGCCACAGGCAGCTGAGATAGAAGAGGTGATGAGGGGAGCATGAATATGGCAGCTTGCTGAAGAGGTCGCAGCTGAGCCTACAGCTAGGGAGGCTTCAGGTGCTGTGCACTACCCCCAAACACCTTGGGGATGTTGGATGCGGAGACCCTCGAGAGTTCACCCAGTAACGTGGGAGGAAAAGCCAGCAGCCACGGCGGTAGCAGCCAAATCCCCAGTGAAGTGAGCGGGGAGCTCTCTTGCCCCCTGTTAGACCTGCCAGCCCTAGGGTGGTCTACCCTGGTTTTTTTGCCCTTGTTGCCTCATTTTTGCCGCCATCTTTTTGTTGGCCCTAGGTCTCTGGGCGCCTTAACACTGCTAAACAGTGCTGAGGTGCAGGTGCTCTCTCCTAACAACATGGCTACCACAGGCCCCTGCTACTGCGGAGTGGCCATTGCATATAAATACTAGTAGTCAGGAGCAGTCTGGGACATTTGGATACAGTATCTTTTTCCATCCCGCCTTTTTGTCCCATAGACTATTATGTGGAAGCTCCTGGAACCTTCCAGCCCTGGGAGGGATTTTGCTTTGCCACCTTTGCAGGAGGGTCACCTGACCTGGGGGTATAAGAGTAAAGGAGGGAAACCTGACTAGTCAGTTGGGGCACCACTGGACCTGGGGGAACCTCTGCCGGAGCGTAGGCAGTTGGGCCTAGGGAAGAAACCTACACTACTGGGACTGACTGAGTCTAGCCCCTTCTGTACCCAACTTAGATGAGGGACTCTGCCTGCCTGCTGATCCTGCCTGGTGAGGGGGTAACCCAGGGGACCATCTCCAGTGTGCTGCGGGGACCCACCCTGCCTCTGATGCCTGCCAACTTAACCCCCTTCTCACCCTTCTAAGCCTGCCAGGGAGGCCTGCCATCATCTTCCATCCCCTCCTAAGAGAAGTGCCGCCCTGGACACGTGGACTATCTGTGATGAGCCCTACAGGTAAAGTGCTGTGCCCACCTAGCGCTGCCCAGCTGGGACTGTGCTCCACAGAAGATTAATCTGCCCAGACTGTTCCTAAGCGCTGTGGAGCTTCTGAGCGCTACTAGCCCTAGCATCACTGAGCTCCTGCCGTGCTTCTCTTCTCCCTTGCCGTGTCTCCCAAGAGCTAAGGCCCCAAGCGCTGCAAGCCATCACCGCCGCAGCACAGGATTTCGCGGAGCTACCGCTGTGCCCCATTCAGGTTGTGTCTCCCCAGCGCTAAGCCTGCCAAGCGTTGCATACCCCCCAAATCGCCGCTGCAACCCGGTACCTGCGACCCCCCTCGCTGAGGCCCAGGAGTGCTTGCCTGCCAAGGATCACCGCCGCGGCCCGGGTGCTGGGAAGTAGGGGGCGCTGCCGGTGGCACCGACGAGTGCGCTGTAGGGCCGAAAATCACCGCTGCGGCCCATCACCTACTGCCTGAAGGATTGCCGACTGCCGACATCCCCGCCGCGGCCCCCGTAGCCTGGAGAGGGCCGCCGCGGCATTGGGAAGGCCCACGCAGGGCCAGTGAAGCCAGCGTGTCCTGTGTCATGTGACGGGGCCGCATCACCAGCCACGCCCCCGCTGAGCAGCAATTGGACGAGGCTGCGGCGCCCCCAGCGAGCCGCGCTGGGATTGGCCGCTGCGGGCGCGCCCCACCAGGCCGGTGCTCGGCTCGGTACGCAACAAGGAAGACGCCGGGGAGCCGGAACCGGCTCGGACACCCCCTGCCTCGCCCCCACCGTGAGTGTGGGCCGCGGGGAGCCCGCTTTTCCTGCACGGGCTCCCGCCTGACCCAGAACTTCCTGCAGCGAGTGGAGGCCCCGGCATAAGGTAATTCCCCTGAGAAGGAGGGCGGAGGGTCGGCGGGAAATAGCGCGGGCTGCCCAGGAGTTGCCCCCATTCAGCGAGGTAGCCCGGCTACCGCCCCTCCTTCTAGAGATTGGCCCTGGGCCCCCAGAACCCCCAATTAACTGCTTGTTGCCCGGGGCCTGAAGACCCAATAAAGGAGGAACTCACTGTGGGACTGAGCCCTGGTAGTCTAGCGGTAGGAAGGAAGTGATTGGTACCAGAGAAATGCACCATTTGCCTTCCAGGAGTGAAGTAATGGTTGTGTAACAACGCACTGTTTGCCCCACAGGAGTGAATTAATTGCTGTATAAACATGCACTGTTTGCCCCCGAGAAGGAATTAATTGTTGTATGGGCATGCACTACTTTGTTCCACGGTATGAAGTACCTGATGCACTGATTCCGAAAGTTGACGACAAGGACGGTTGTTCTGTGATTATCCCAATGAGTTAACTGTTGTCCTGAAACGCCCTGATTGATTAATGCCATGAATTAATTGTTCTTCTACCCTGCATTGCTAAAAGTAATTGAATGTACTGATTATGGCCGTTGCCTTGAAATTAATTGCGTTCATCCTGAAATGAATTGATATCCTGGGACTTACAATAGATAAAGAATCTTGTGTTTCACAAAACCTCTGTGGTGGCGTCCTTCATTGTGTGCGCATGGCTGAATCCGTGTGAGTGAGTGCTGCACCAGTGCTTTACACATTGCCTTCGGGTGCCTTTCTACCTCGTGCCAAGCTACCGTGTCCGAATTGGCGACCCCAGTTCTAACATTGGTGTTCAGCGGTGGGATTGGGACTTGCACTTGTGCAGCACCCTACGGGGATTCAGTGTGCGCCACAATTGGACACCTATCCTAACGCAAGCAAATTGCCTTCACTGTCTGCTTGAGCGTATAGGCTCCTGTTTTTGACCTGTTGCCTACGTCCTAGTGTTTTCCTTTGAATTGTCTGGGGCCCCACCTGTCAGGATGGAGTTCGAGCTGGCCAAACTAGAAATGTATACGGTGGCGCAGCTGAAGGAGTTCTGTCAGGGGATGGGGTGTCCGTCAGGCGAGGTGCCAAGAGAGAGGAGCTTCAGAAAGCCTTGAGGGCATGGGTAGTGGCCCACCCGGGAGGGAGAGGGTACGAGGGGCAGGGGGAGTCGGGCGCGCCGGGGGAGCCGGGCGCTCTTGGAGAACGGGGCACTCCAGGAGAGTTGGACCTACTGCAGGTGGATGTTAGTGACAATGTGCTGCCAGGGAGACGTTCCAGGGCAGGCAGTAGTGTGTCAGCAGGGAGTGTGTCGGTGGAGGAGTATGAGGACAGGAGGGAGGGGAGGAAATTGAGGTTGGAGCTTGCTAGGATGGAGAAGGAGAGAGAGGAGAAGAGGCTAGCCATGGAGGAAAGGAAGCTTGCGCATGAGCTCAGCCTGAAGGAGTTGGAGTTGAAAGCATTGCAGCTAGGGGTGCAAGGCAACAGGAATGGTAGCAGCATACCCGCTGAGGTTCCACGAGAGCCTAAGATCCATCTACCGAGGGAGGTGGTGGCCAGTTTTAGTGTTGGGGATGACGTAGATAAGTGGCTGGCGGCGTATGAGGTGTCCTTGGTAGCCCATGGAGTGCCCGAGAGTTACTGGGGGGGTGGTCTGTACCGGTACATGCCTCCCGTGGCGAGGGACATGCTCCTGGGCTTAGACAGAGAGGATCGAACCAATTACCCTGTCATGAAGGAGGCCCTGCTTAGGAAGTTTGGTCTCACCCCAGAGAAATATCGTCAAAGGTTCCGCAACAGCCACAAGCTTCCCACACAAAACTGGGTAGATTTTTGCGATTATGCGCGTAATGCCTTAGAGGGTTGGGTGCGTGGCAGCGAAGTGAGCGACTACGAGGGGCTGTACAATCTGTTTTTAAGAGACCACCTCCTCGATAAATGTTTTCCCGAGCTACATCAACACTTGGTGGACCGCAGGCTGACTGACCCTCGGAAGCTTGCGGAGGAGGCAGATACCTGGGTTAGCACCCGGGTGTCTCACAAGGGACCCGGGGGAGACACCCAGAAGGGCGGACAGGGCGCACCCCAGAAGAGAGGGGGGGATAAAAGGAAGGAGTTCTTTAAAGGCCCCCAAACTAGACCTCAAGGGAAGGGGGTAGGTTCCCCACCCCAATCTGGATCATCGAAACCCACTTACCCTGACAAGAGTCAGCAGCCCAGAACTGTCCGGTGTTACGAATTTGGGGAGGTTGGGCACTACAAGGGGGATCCCCAGTGCCGCAAACGGTCCCCGGCCCCCACAGGTGGTAAGAGCCCCGGGGTGGCTAGTGTAGCGCTGGGGGAGGAGTTGTCCCTAGATGAGGGGGGTGAGTGGACAGGCTTGACCCTGGTTTCACTGGGGGATAGAGAGATTGTCCCAGTGACGCAGTTGCCCTCGAACCCTGCCAAGTACCGGCAGAGGGTACGGGTTAACGGGGTGGAGGTGGAGGCTCTGAGGGACACGGGTGCCAGCATGACGATGGTCAGGCGTCAGCTGGTGTCCCCAGAGCAGATGATTCCTGAAGTATTCCACCCGGTGGTAATGGCTGATAACAGCCTGAGTCATTACCCCGTGGCCCAAGTTCCCTTTGAGTGGGGAGGAGTCTTAGGTCAGTTGAGAGTTGCCGTCAGCCCTGCCATGCCAGTGGTTTGTCTGCTCGGAAACGATTTGGAACATACCGCCTGGAAGGAGGTGGAGTTCAACGCTCATGCTGAGATTCTGGGGTTACCAGGATGGACCTGCGTGGTTACGAGGTCCATGGCTGCCCGGCAAGGAACTCAACCCGGGCTGGAGCCTGGAACAATGGCCCAGCCCAATGCCGGTCAGGAGGATGTGGTGAGAGACGCACCCTGTGAGATGGATGGGGAGCCCGCGGAGGTGACCCCAGAGTCCGCAGAGGTGGATGTTGTTCCCGTGGGGGACTTACCGACCCCTGCAGAGTGGCAGGTGGAAGGAGGGCCAACCCGGGAGGAATTTTGTCAGGCACAGAGGGAGTGCCGCACGCTTGAAGGTATGCGGCGACAGGCCGAAGCCCAAGCGTCGAACCAAGAGACCGGCAATTACCATATTTACTGGGTGGATGGTCTCCTCTACAGTGAGCCTAAGGCTCCGGTGCATGGGTCATCTAGGGCCTTAGTGGTTCCCCAGTGCTACCGGGCCTTTCTGTTAGAATTGGCACATGAGATACCGCTAGCAGGACACCTGGGCCAGGACAAAACCTTTGCTAGGTTGGTCCCACATTTTTACTGGCCCAGAATGAGAGTTGCCTCTGACACCTTCTGCAAGACCTGTAAGACTTACCAGGCGAGTGGCAAGACTGGGACTAAATTGAAGGTCCCTCTGGAACCGCTCCCAGTCGTCGGTACCCCTTATGAGCGGGTAGGTATTGACATTGTCGGGCCGATGGACCCGCTGACTTCTTCGGGACACCGGTTCATCTTGGTGTTGGTGGACCACGCCACCCGGTACCCGGAGGCGATTCCTCTGAGGACCATCTGAGGACCATCACTGCACCTGCGGTAGCGCGGGCCTTGATGCAGGCCATGTGGAAGGAGTGTGGGATGACCTACCGGTTCTCCACTCCTTACCACCCCCAGACTAATGGGCTCGTAGAGCGCTATAACAAGACTCTGAAGGGGATGATCCGGAGTCTACCCGAGGACTTGAGGCGGAAGTGGGACGTCCTCCTACCCTGTCTGCTATTTTCCTATCGAGAGGTGCCGCAGAAGGGAGTCGGGTTCAGCCACTTTGAGCTGCTCTATGGCTACCCCATTAGGGGGCCCCTCAGTCTTGTAAAGGAGGGGTGGGAGAAGACTTCTACGGAGCTTCCCCGTGACGTGGTCAGCTACATGCTGGCATTCCGCAGCCAGATGGCCAAGCTGTGGAAGGAAGCCTCAGACAATTTGGAGGCTAGTCAGGCCGTCATGGAGGAGTGGTATGACCGCAACGCTCGGACAGTGGGGTTGGATGTTGGACAGAAGGTGTGGGTCATTGAGCCCGGAGAGCTTAGTGCCCTCCAGGACCGGTGGACCGGGCCGTACGGCATCGTGGAAAAGAGAGGCCAGACCACTTATGTCGTTGACCTTAAGACCCCCCCGGCAACCCCATAAGGTGTTCCACATCAACCGCCTGAAGCCGCATCATGAGAGATCGGAGCTTGCTCTCCTTATGGTGACGGATGTGAGCGAAGAGGAAGAGAGTGAGTCTCTTCCGGACCTTCTGGCGACTCAAGAAAAGGATGGATCAGTGGAGGGAGTTGCCCTCTCCCCATCCTTGACCCCTGAGCAACAGAGGGACTGCCACCAGGTCCTGGAGCAGTACGCCTCGTTGTTCTCCCTCACTCCTGGGATCACGCATCTGTGTACCCATGACGTGGACACAGGGGACAGCCTGCCCGTGAAAACCAAGTCTTATTGGCTGTCCGACAAAGTCAAGTCCAGCATCCAGGGTGAGGTGGCCAAGATGTTGGAGCTGGGGGTGATTGAGCCTTCCAGCAGCCTTTGGGCTAGTCCGGTGGTGTTGGTGCCGAAAGCCGCCCCACCGGGCACCTCACCGGAACTTCGGTTCTGTGTGGATTATCGTGGCTTGAACTCCGTGACCAAGTCGGATGCTCACCCGATTCCTAGGGCGGATGAGCTGATTGACCGTCTGGGAGCAGCTCGGTATCTAAGTACCATCGATCTGACGTCCGGATACTGGCAGATTGCCATGGCCGATGGAGCAAAGAAGAAGACTGCGTTCTCCACCCCGAGGGCCACTTTTAATTCTGCTTAATGCCCTTTGGGCTCAAGAATGCTCCGGCCACTTTCCAGCGGTTGGTCAACCAGGTGCTTTCTGGCCTAGAGGCCTTCTCAGTTGCCTACCTGGATTACATAGCTGTCTTCAGCAGCAGCTGGGAAGACCATCTGGAGCACCTCCAGGAGGTGTTACAGGCCCTACAACGGGCTGGCCTAACCATCAAGGCTAGCAAGTGCCAGATTGGACAGGGATCTGTCGTCTACCTGGGACACCTGGTGGGCGGGGGTAAGGTGCAACCCCTCCAGGCAAAACTTAGACCATCTTGGCCTGGGAGCCCCCCAAAACCCAAACGGAGATCCGGGCTTTTCTCGGCCTCACGGGTTACTACCGCCGGTTCGTCAAGGGGTACAGAACCATCGTGGCCCCCCTGACTGAGTTGACCTCGAAAAAGCAACCCCGTAGAATCCTTTGGACAGCTGCCTGTCAAGAGGCCTTTCAAACCCTGAAGCACCCGTTGTGCACCGCTCCGTTGCTCCGAACTCCAGATTTTAATAAGGAATTCATCGTGCAGACAGACGCCTCTGAGCATGGCATTGGAGCTGTGCTCTCTCAGCTGAATGAGGAAGGCCAAGACCAGCCAGTGGCCTTTATTTCCCGAAGAATACTCCCCTGGGAACAGCGGTGGAGTACCATAAAACGCGAAGCGTTCGCCGTGGTCTGGGCCCTGAAGAAGCTGAGGCCATACCTTTTTGGCTCTCACTTCCTCATTCAGACCGACCACCGACCCCTTCGCTGGCTCATGCAAATGAGAGGCGAAAACCCCAAATTGTTGAGGTGGTCCATTTCCCTACAGGGACTTTCGGGTGGAACATCGACCCGGAGTAGACCACGCCAACGCTGACGGTCTCTCCCGGTTCTTCCGCCTTAGTGAAGAGAACTCCCTAGAGGCTGGGTAGCTCTCCCCACTTTCGGCTGGGGGGGACGCATGTTAGACCTGTCAGCCCTAGGGTGGTCTACCCTGTTTTTTCTGCCCTTGTTGCCTCATTTTTGCCGCCATCTTTTTGTTGGCCCTAGGTCTCTGGGCGCCTTAACACTGCTAAACAGTGCTGAGGTGCAGGTGCTCTCTCCTAACAACGTGGCTGCCACAGGCCCCTGCTACTGCAGAGTGGCCATTGCATATACATACTAGTAGTCAGGAGCAGTCTGGGACATTTGGATACAGTATCTTTTTTCATACCGCCTTTTTGTCCCATAGACTATTATGTGGAAGCTCCTGGAACCTTCCAGCCCTGGGAGGGATTTTGCTTTACCACTTTTGCAGGAGGGTCATCTGACCTGGGGGTATAAGAGGAAAGGAGGGAAACCTGACTAGTCAGTTGGGGCACCACTGGACCTGGGGGAACCTCTGCCGGAGCGTAGGCAGTTGGGCCTAGGGGAGAAACCTACACTACTGGGACTGACTGAGTCTAGGCCCTGATGTACCCAAGTTAGATGAGGGACTCTGCCTGCCTGCTGATCTTGCCTGGTGAGGGGGTAACCCAGGGGACCATCTCCAGTGTGCTGCGGGGACCCACCCTGCCTCTGATGCCTGCCAACTTAACCCCGTTCTCACCCTTCTAAGCCTGCCAGGGAGGCCTGCCATCATCTTCTATCCCCTCCTAAGAGAAGTGCCGCCCTGGAGACGTGGACTATCTGTTATGAGCCCTACAGGAGCAACAGGTAAAGCGCTGTGCTCACCTAGCTCTGCCCAGCTGGGACTGTGCTCCACAGAAGATTAATCTGCCCAGACTGTTCCTAAGCGCTGTGGAGCTTCTGAGCGCTACTGGCCCTACCATCACTGAGCTGCTGCCATGCATCTCTTCTCCCTTGCCGTGTCTCTCAAGCGCTAAGGCCCCAAGCACTGCAAGCCATCACCGCCGCAGCCCAGGATTTCGCGGAGCTACCGCTGTGCCCCATTCAGGTTGTGTCTCCCCAGTGCTAAGCCTGCCAAGCGCTGCATGCCCCCCAAATCGCCGCTGCAACCCAGTACCTGCGACCCCCCCCGCTGAGGCCCAGGAGTGCTTGCCTGCCGAGGATCACCGCCGCGGCCCGGCTGCTGGGAAGAAGGGGGCGCTGCCGGTGGCACCGACGAGTGCGCTGTAGGGCTGAAAATCACCGCTGCGGCCCGTCACCTGCTGCCTGAAGGATTGCCGACTGCCAACAGCCCCGCAGCGGCCCCCGTAGCCTGGAGTGGGCCGCGGCGGCATTGGGAAGGCCCGTGCAGGGCCAGTGAAGCCAGCATGTCCTGTGTCATGTGACTGGGGCGCCGGCCGCGTCACCAGCCACGCCCCCGCTGAGCAGCCATTGGACGAGGCTGCCGCACCCCCAGCGAGCCGTGCTGGGATTGGCCGCTGCGGGCGTGCCCCACCAGGCTGGTACTCGGCTCGGTACGCAACGAGGAAGACGCCGGGTAGCCGGGACCGGCTCGGACACCCACTGCCTCGCCCCCACCGTGAGTGTAGGCCGTGGGGAGCCTGCTTTGCCTGCGCGGGCTCCCGCCTGACCCAGAACTTCCTGCAGTGAGCGGAGGCCCTGGCATAAGGTAATTCCCCTGAGAAGGAGGGCGGGGGGTCGGCGGGAAATAGCGCGGGCTGCCCAGGAGTCGCCCCCGTTCAGCGAGGTAGCCCCGCTACCGCCCCTCCTTCTAGAGATTGGCCCTGGGCCCCCAGAACCCCCCAATTAACTGCTTATTGCCCGGGGCCTGAAGACCCAATAAAGGAGGAACTCCCTGTGGGACTGAGCCCTGGTAGTCTAGCGGTAGGAAGGAAGTGATTGGTACCAGAGAAATGCACCGTTTGCCTTCCAGGAGTGAAGTAATGGTTGTGTAACAACACACTGTTTGCCCCACAGGAGTGAATTAATTGCTGTATAAACATGCACTGTTTGCCCCCGGGAAGGAATTAATTGTTGTATGGGCATGCACTACTTTGTTCCACGGTATGAAGTACCTGATGCACTGATTCCGATAGTTGACGACAAGGACGGTTGTTCTGTGATTATCCCAATGAGTTAACTGTTGTCCTGAAACGCCCTGATTGATTAATGCCATGAATTAATTGTTCTTCTACCCTGCATTGCTGAAAGTAATTGAATGTACTGATTATGGCTGTTGCCTTCAAATTAATTGCGTTCATCCTGAAATGAATTGATATCCTGAGACTTACAATAGAAAAAGAATCTTGTGTTTCACAAAACCTCTGTGGTGGCGTCCTTCATTGTGTGCGCATGGCTGAATCTGTGTGAGTGAGTGCTGCACCAGTGCTTTACACATTGCCTTCGGGTGCCTTCCTACCTTGCGCCAAGCTACCGTGTCGGAATTGGCCACCCCAGTTCTAACACCCCCCCACACTAAAAGTGGTAAGGGACCTTTACCCCCTCTGTTCGTGTCCCACTGCCCCAATTGGTAAGTATCCTAGGGTATGGGCTGCACGTGAAGGGACCTGCCGCCTACTGTTACCGTTAGGGCCTGGGGCCAGCCTAAGCTGCAAGCCACAGGACATCAACTGTGGGCAAAATACTCCCCCCTTCCTCCCCCCCACATGGCTACTATGCAAACTGCACTAACATAATGCATGACCAGGGTGGGGAGAAAAGTGTAAAGTGTCTGTTTTTAGCCCCATATACCCAGCAGCAAACTTAAAAACTGAGTACAGCAAGGGAACTGGTGGTGAGACAGGCCACAACCCAGACTGGAGGGGACAATACCCTGGAAATTAAAATCTGGTCCCCCCCTCCCCCCCCCCCCACCTGCAGAAGCGTATACAGACTGAGATCTTTTCAGAGGAGGGGTAGAAAAGTCAGTAGTGTAGTGAGACATTGCAGCCAGCTTTGTATTTCCCTCCTTCTTCCTGCTCCCTCTCTCCATGAATCCAGTGGACTGACTAGGATGTCAACTGAGGTAACAGGATGTACAGGGATGGATAGTGAGACTTTGGGAATAGAGAATGATAGGGTAGAAGATTTTAGATTAAATAAATGCCATAATGTACACTATACAATAACACAAAATTGATCTATAGAATGAAACATAGGAAAATGTGTCTTTTATTAAATGTGCGAAATTAACGTGTTGCATGATTTACGCAGGAAGCACTAATTCCCATTGTAGTTACACTACTAGGCCAGACTAGGGCTCTCCCATTTTCTTTCTTTCAGTTAATTTTCTTCTTTACAGAAAATAACTGCTTTTAGGAAATGCTGAACTATGCAATACTATTTGATAAATGATTCATACTTGACTTGTTTAAACATGTCACCTCTTTAGAATGTGCTGACTTTAAAAATTTATTTCTTTTTCTAAGCTTCATGTTCTCATTGTATTTAGTTAGTTTTCTAGCTGCCACATATTCACAATGCTGAGTGCTGAATAGTGTATTGAAACAATAATGCTTACATGAAGATGTGAATCTCATAGCTTAATATCGTAGGTTACAACTAGAACACTTCTGCCTTTAGAATAGTTCATTGTTATGCAGTGAAATACTGAATAGCAAATAGTTTAAACTGCGGGGTTCTCATGGGAACTCGGAGTGAAGCTAACACACATGAATGTTTAGCAGCTAAGTTGATACTTGTAGTTAGCACCTTGCTGTAGGATTGAAGAAAGAAGCAGCAGACCATCGATGGATCCTTCCTCACAAGCTTAAGATGACCTAACACCAACATGGAATGTTGCATATGTTTTTGCGTTTTATAATATACGTGTTCCTAGTTAGAATTAAGGCAGTCCAGGCAGTCCAGTCTGGTCCAGGCCATTCTTCTGCGACCATCCCTTTTTCCCTTAGCACTTTTTACCCCATTCTCCTGTTCTACCGAGAAGTTTAGACCTGTACTTTTCATGCATCTGCCACCAAAAGTCCATATTGATACTGCTTGGTGCGCGACCCACTTGTGTATGCTGTGGCAGAGTCTAAAGAGTGGCCTGAACAGCACTGAATCTCTCAAAACATTGGATAGTCTATTTTCAACTTTTAGATGGCAACACAGAAGGTTTACTGGACAGTTAGAAGAATGCGTTGTTTTAATGTGACCCGTGAAAGAATAAGTTTAGTATTAAAGAAAAGGGTAGATAGAATCTGTGCTCTGAGAGGGCAATAAGGATTTTCATTTCAAGATGCGAGCAATAAATGAGATGACTGGCATTCAATATAGATATGAAAAAGGCTTCATCACTTTCATTGTGCTGCACGTAATTTCTATAAATAGACCTTTCATTGACTTCACCAGCACTCTTTCTGTGACACATGAGCCGTGGTCTGGCGGATTATCCCCGCTAAATAGGCGATATCTGCTCTTATCACACTCCAAGAATTGCCATCTTTTCGTGTGTTTTCTAGTTGTCTTTTCATATGTTGAGTATTTTGTGTGGGGTGGTGTGTGTGCTGTGTTATAAGTGATGTGGAACATGTGGTATGTTGTTCCACTATTAAAGAGAAGAACAGGCATTTACAAATGTAATAGGTGCCCAACCTCACTCCAAAATCAGGGTATTGAGAAACCGGTCATAGGTTTCAGAGAGGGAGGGTTGGCGAAGCTTGCACAAAAGCATACACATTACACATATTCACTTGCACTGATTCTACTCTGCACGTGATGGAACTTTAATGTGTTGAAAATTATTGAAGAAGACAACCTATAATATGGAATGACCACCATTAAGCCACCTACAATATGCACGGATGGACATTATCATGCCATGCATTGCCACAACATGTCATCAATTACTACCATAATGCATGGTCCAGCATTTTAGTGATTGTGGGTGCCCACTACATGTTACCAGTATTATGCAACAGATGGGCGCATTGTGGCTAGGACTGCCAGTATACTGACAGAACAAATACTGTTGTCACGAAGAACCAGAATATGACAGGAATTATCCCCATTGTTCCAGGGTGAACATTAAGCCTGCCCTGTTCACCGTTGTGCAATATACGTCTTGAAAATGTCAGGAATACACACCCTACTGCCAGGACCACCATTGTGGCAATGGAGAGCACCACTGTGTCATGAAAGCCAACAAATTGCCAGCAATTACCACCGTTGTGCCAGGGCTAGCATTTACCAGGGATATATGTGTATGTGATTTTGCACAGCCCACACTATGTGAAAAGTTACATTCAATGAGTGATTTGAAGTGTCCTTTGTTCTGAGAGTGGAGATGGGCTGTTACTTGATAGTGGTGTAAAGTTCTCTAAAGAAGTGTGTCCTTAGCGCTTTACGATATTGTAGCAGGATTGGAGCAGTCTTGATGGATACAGGGATGCTTTTCCAGGACTTAAGAGCATAATTGAAGATGACCTGCTGCTCTGGTATTTTTCCTTTTTTTTATATTTCTTCTCCAGTCTGATGGTGCCGTGGCTACAGGTGCGATGAGAGACACCATTGGTGGTAAGCCAGCCAGCCAGGTAGGCGGGGTGCCACTTGTAATAGCTTTGTAGATGATGCAGCTGGTTTTGAAGATGGTGCGTGCTGGCAAGTGGAGCCAGTGTAGTTCCATCACGATTTGGTTTCTGTTGTAATATGCATGGGGTATTCTTGTCATATTTTTCTGGCCCTTGATGAGGCAAGCTTTAGCGTGTACGCTGGACTTAATGGGGAAGTGTAGAGTCTAGGAAGTCACGGAGCAGGACACTGTCATCACCCAGAAGCAAGAGTACACAGTAACATTTTGAGGATTTGTGGGGCCCCGGGCAAGAAATGTTTCGTGGCCTTCTGTTTAGAACAACTTTGAATGTATTACCTTTTTTTTAGCTCATTCAAGCACGCATGATACCAAACGATATTAAATTATATATTAAACATTTAGAAAAGTGGATGCCCAAAAAAAGCTGCAAAGCTCAAGCTGTCTGATGTGCACCAGCTAAATAGTGCCAAAAGAAATCTTGAGTAAACATTGAAAGGCTATTTCTATTTGAGCTTGGATCTAGTTTTTTTTACTTGCAACAACAACAGTTCATATGTAATTCAGTGCCTAACCTGTGTGTTACTCTCGTAGGAAAACCTGCTAAGGGAGACTTGGTGGATGTTTAGTGAACTCATGCATAATATTAAAATAAGACATATACTCATAGTGTTAGACTTGGGGGTCTCTAGTTGGCACAGGTATGCACTTGTGACAAATAGGGACCCTCGCCTCTAGTCAGTCCTAAAATAGCCCCTGCTCACCCCCTTGGTAGCTTGGCACGAGCAGACAGGCTTATCTCAGAGGCAGTGTGTAAAGCATTTGTGAACACATACAGTAATCAAGTGACAACACTACAGATGGACACCACACAGGTTTTATATAAAAAATAAGTATTCTTTATATAGATTTACCACAAGACCATAAACGACAAAAATCCGCAATACTGTTACTTTAAGATGGTAGAATTTAGCTTAGTTCTCCTTAGTTCTAAAATGCGACTCTTTAAGTCAATGTACCTTTAGATGCGACACGCAGGGCAACGAAATTGTTGCAATGATGTTGATGCAATGAAAGTTTGATGCAAAGAAATAAAGACGTGAAGATCTTCCAGATGCGGCACGCTTCTCCGAAGTTGCGAGAAGACTCGATTCGATGCGTCAGCTGCAGTGGCGACAGCCCTTTACGCGATGCGACGACAGCGGCTTTGGCAGCGACACTCTTCTCCGATGTTGCGAGATGCTTCCGCTCGATGCGACAACTGCAGTGGTGACACCCTTTACGCGATGCGACAACAACAGCTCTGACGGCGGCACACTTCTCCATGGATGCGAGGCGCTTTCCTTGATGCGGTGCAATGCGACAGCTACAGCGGCGTCATCCAAGATGCGACGGTAGCGGCTGCGAAAGCGACACGCTTCTTCCTCGATGCGAGACTCTTCTCTTGATGTGGTGCAATGCCTCAGCTACGATGGCTGAGATGGCGACACGCTTCTTCGGCGTTGCGAGACACTTCTTCGATGATGCGAGATGCTTCCGCTTGATGCTACAACTGCAGCGGCGACACCCCTTTACGTGATGCGACGACAACAGTTCCGACAGCGGCACGCGTCTCCTTCTTGAGTCACGCTTCCAGCAGCTTGCAACACGCAGTTCCTCAGAAGGCCCCAAAACAGCAGCAGGCACTTCCAAAGAACTCTGGGGTGTTGGGGGTTGAAGTCTGTTGTTCCTGAGACTTCAGCAGGAGGCAAGCTCTTTTCCTAGCCCTTGGAGATCCTTCACAAGTTGAGCAAAAGTACACACAAAGTTCCTTTCTCCTCTCTTTGGCAGTAGGCAACCCCTGCAGGCCAATCCCCCAGTTTCAGGGATAGTCTCTCCTCAGTTTCTTCCTGGTTCCTCTCCTCAGCAGAGGTTTCTTCTTGTTTCCCAAAGTGCTCTAAATTCTTGGGATCAGGGTCCCAATACTTATACCCCAAAATCCTTTGTCGTCTGAGGGCACAAGGGCCTTTTCCTTGTTCAAACCGGTTCTGGTCAGTCCTGGAGCACTTTGTTTACCTGACTCCTTCTTTCCTTTCAGAGTGCAGGGCAGAGACATCAGATGCACCACAGGAGGTGGAGCCAGAATTGTGGAGGGAAGGCACAGCCCTATTCAGGTACCAGGTGCAACTCCTCCCACCCATCTAGATGCAGATCTCTCTATTCACCACTGGGCTACCTCACCCTGTCTCCTGGAATTCCCCAGCCCTTCCACTCAAACTCCAGACAAGGAATACACAGCCTAGCAGAAGCAGGTTTGAATGGTTAGACAAGAAAATACCTACTTTCTAAAAGTGGTATTTTCAAACACAGAATGTTAAAACCAACTTCACTAAAAGATGTATTTTATCATTCTGAGTTCAGGCATATTAAATTCAAATTTCTACCACGTTCCCTGTGTCAGTTAGATGTAATAATCAAACTGCCCATTCTGGCCTATGAAGAACAGGTAGCCTTGCAATGGTGAAAATCGAAAATGGCTGTAATTCACTATTAGAACATGCCACACACACCAGGGTATGTCCTACCTTATCCTTTCAATGCACCCTGCCCTTGGGCCTACCATAGGGGTGTCTGATATGAAGAAAATGGAAGGTTTAGGGACTGGCAAGTGGGTGCACTTGCCCAGTGAGCATGACAGTACCAGACTGCACGCAGGCTCTGCAATGGCAGACCTTAGACACACTTTTACAGGCTGCTTCTGTGGATGGCACAACCAGTGCTGCAAGCCCACCAGTAGCATTTGGATTTACAAGCCCTGGGCACTCCTGGTGCACTGTACTAGGGTCTGACAGGTAAACCAAACCAACCAATCATGGAATCACAAATTCATACATCAATTTACAATAGGGAGCACTTGCACTGGGCAGCAGTGGCACAGTGCCCTGAGCAACTAACACCAGCAAAAACAAACGAGGCAACAGCAAAAAATGGAAGGGAGACCAACGCCAAGGTGCCAGGTCTAACACATAGTGTTTGAAATTGTACCTCTAGTTGCTGAATCACAATATTTGCCTTCACTACTAGGGTTCTTGTTGCAAAAGTGAAAATCAAAGTGCTGCTCTGAGGAGATTTAACATTCCATTGGTTAAAATCAGACTATTTTCTCCTAATTTCTCATCTCTTCTCTTGCCTTGCTCTTGTTCTCCTCTTTATATATGTGCACTTCTCTGATTTGATTAGACAGCTACCCTCCTGAGTTAGAGAAACAGGACAGGAAAGAATGCAGATGATAATAGTGAGAGGTGTGAATTAAAGAGAGAAGGCGGTAGACATAGAGTAGATGTGATGGAGAAAGATATGTGAGGTAGGAAGAGAAGAAAAATATATAGAGAAAGTTGTGGTAGCTAGAAGGAATACATAATCAAAAGGGGGAACTGAAGAGCTAATGTTTATAGAGGTCCTGTACCCATGCTCCTCAGTGTGCATATGTAAGACATTTAAAGGGTAACCAGTTCCTCTCTTATAGCATATATGGCATATACGTGAAAGATATCACTGCATGCCTGAAAATCTCTGTCGCTGGGAGATCTGAATTTCAGATTATATTGCCCTCACACACCTTTTTAGGGGTGTCATGCTTCATCAAAGGGCGCTCATCGTCGGACCGGCGCTGCAATGTCCAACGGGCCTGGTGGCTACTTTGGCGGAGTTCTTTTGATCTGTAAAACGCCGTATGAGAAGGGTGTATATGGGCAGTCAGTGCTATGTATATAGTAACGTGAATGAGTGATTTAAAAAGGCTCCAGGTCTATAGAGATTCTTTATTCAGTGTTAGAGCTGGGTTTCAGTAAAAACAGTGGTGCCACCTACAGGGCTTAAGGTACCAAGTTGGCAAGTGGAGTGTATCAGGTCAACATGTTTCGTGTCATAGAGGCTCCAAGTATGAGCGACACTTCTTCAGGACCTATGGTGTGTGGTGACGAATCCCGGTGTGATACGTCAAACAAAATGGGCCTCCAGAATCAGAAGATGTAATAGGATCAAAGGGGAATCCCGGATAGGGACATCACCCTGCCTTTCCACCTCAATTAGGCAGCGGGGTATACAACATGGAGGAAGGGGAGTCAGCCCAATATATTAAAAGGTAGCCAACGTCTGAACCGAGGGCAAGCACTCCTCGTGACAGGTATCCCCCGCTTCCAGAATGTGAACTTCTCTGATTTGATTAGACAGCTACCCTCCTGAGTTAGAGAAACAGGACAGGAAAGAATGCAGATGATAATAGTGAGAGGTGTGAATTAAAGAGAGAAGGCGGTAGACATAGAGTAGATGTGATAGAGAAAGATATGTGAGGTAGGAAGAGAAGAAAAGTATATAGAGAAAGTTGTGGTAGCTAGACGGAAACCTAAAAAGAGTAAGATGTTGATAGAGACATAGGTAAACTTTTGGAGTGGGATAGTAAAAGACAGAGATAGGGAGAAGGAAATGTAGACAGTAGCAATGTACTTCAAATGGTGAGGTTAGGACCGAGGTAAAGTAGAACAATATTTGAATCAGAGAGAGGTAAAGGTAGTGGGATTTGGGGTTACAGAGTTGGAGAGACTTGAGGAAAAACAAAAAGATGCAATATAGAGAAGAGCAAAATTGGAAAAGATGTAGAAAAAGGGTCAGATATAGAAAGTAGGTGGGAAGAGAACTGGCAGAGGGCATGAAGAGTAGAAAGAGAAATTTGTAGAGCAAAAATAGGAGGTAGAGATACATCCATGAAATAAAGAAAGAGGTATGGGTTGATACAGAGGTAGAGACCGTTTTTTTACTAGAGAAAGCTGAAAAGACAGGTAGCGAGAATTGTGATCATTTAGGTGGAGAGTGTGAGCTGAAATGGAGAAGGGCATCCAGAGAGAGAGAGAGAGGGGGGATCTGATGATAGAGAAATATAAGAAGGTAGAAAAGCGTAAGATATTTAGAGAGGTAGAAAGAGATAAATAGGAGGTGGAGAGGTGAGGTAGTGAAATAATGATGAGGTAAACTGAGAGAATAAGTTGGGTGGAGGAGTTTGTGAGGTAGAGAGAGAAAAGAGATAGATTAGTGAGCAAGAGTGGTGAGGTCAAAAAAGAACTGAGAAAGATACAGAGAGAGGTAATGTAGTAGAGAAATGGAGATAGAAGAAAGAAAAAGAGAGGATGGGTTGATAGAGATGGATGAGAGATAGGGGACGTCAGACGGAAAAATAGCAGTGAGGTACAGAGAGAGGGAGGAGGTACAGAGGGGGGAGCACGAGTTATAGATATAGAGGTAGGCTCAGAGAGTGAAAGAGAGGCAAGGTCATTAGAGATTAAGTTGAGTGAGTAAATTGGATATATTGAGAGAGAGGTGAGGTAGCCAAAAGTGAGGTAGAGAGGGCCAATAAACAGATGGAGTATAAGTACATATAGATAGAGAGAAATGTTAAGAGAGATGGCTAAAGTAGAAGATGTAAGGAGAGAGAAATGATACAGAAGAATTATTTTTCAGTTTACTTGTCACCAACTGCATGAGACTGAGGGTTAAGGCAGACCAGGCCGGCATGCACATTAAGTTAGAAATTTACTAATATTTTGCAATGGGTTTGAATCAGAAAAGTAATGCAAACTGGAGGAATGTGTTGATTTTAGGATTTGCTTTCCAGTGCAAAACATGTTGTGTGCCTGAAAGGAGCCCCAAAGTAATGCAAAGTAGTGCCTTGAGGAGGAGTAGGGCTTACTGCAAACCAAGAAGGCCGCATATTGGCGGTACTCTCTCTCCCAAGCTCCAGGAACACACTGGAAACTCATCAACCTGGCAGACAATGAGAGTGTGATAGGGAGAGTCAGTTGAAAATACGCCCTACTCCACACTCCACCAGGAACCTTAAAACTGGATGCAATTCCTCAGGTAAAGATGCCATGGTGCTGTGGGATTGGAGTGCTGCACAGGCTCCGAGCCTGATGAAGTGGGCTTGCCTAGACTGCCTTGTGGTACCTACGATCGGCGCAGCACTAATACGGCATTCTCCCGACAACAGATGTGTGTGCAGGTAGCCCCTGCCTCTACCCCAGGCTCTTCAACAATTGGGATATCAGATGTGCTGACAGGTCATTAATCTCCCAGTGGTGGCATGGTATCTTCCAAAATGGTCATCACCATTGGTGAGCTGTTCAGCTCTTGTTAATTACTCAGTGCAGCCCTGGTTTAACTATCTGAGCACTTTTAGCATGCTTTATCTGTCACTGTGATTACAGCGCACATTGGGAAATACTTGAAAAGTTTCGGTGCTGACACGACGAGGATACTGGAATACGTGGCCTCCCCTGGGGCTTGCTGGAGATGGGCCCTGCGGTGAGATCATTGGTAGCTAACCCAGCTGGAATACAATGCTCTTGGGGATCTCCACATCTCAACAAATACTCAATTGCATTTTTTAACAGCAGCAATGGATAAGTCAGACCCAAAACTAAGTAAGTTCACATTCGAAGAAAAGTGCATTGTGAGCCAACTTTCAAGACTGATGTTACCTATTGATTCTCAGAGCGTGAGGGGGATGAGGAACCAGGTGAGATGGACATTAAAGTATATTGTTTGATAAGAAAACTAGCCTCTGCTCTATTGATGCAAAAATAAGTAATCTCATTGCTCCCATTGATCTCATGAAGGAGGAATTAGACAAATACGGACACCGTCTAGATGAGGCAGAGTGGAGGTTTCGACACTTGAAGATATTTCTTCTGATCCAAAAGAAAGAATACAATGAATAGAGAAAGAATTTGCCAAAACGGTGGTGAAGAATGAAGACCTTGAGGTGGTGTCACACAGGAACAATTTGGGCATTACCAGGCTACCGGAATCCATCAACATGGGGTGCCCTGAAACTTTTGATAACCTACTGGCAGTCCTGGTTAGCAGACCTACCTTTTCTGACTTGTCGGTAGTTAAGTGAACACGCTGGGCACAAGACTGCCGCTGGGGGTCCCACCAAGGCCCTCGGCTACCAAACTATTGGACTACCATGATTTTGAGACGACCCTAAAGATTACCAAAGTAAAAGCCTCCTTGCAATGTCAGCGATCTACGGTGTCAATGCCCCCAAACTTTACAATGCCAATACAGGAGACCAGGAAATAGTATGATGAGGTGAAAAAGATGCTGCAAGCAAAATATATCCATGCTATATCCTACCAACTGCGCATTCGACATAAGGACCACATAAGCATTTACTCCAACCTGAAAGACATGATGAAATTTGACAAGGGATTGGGCTACATGAATGGGAAAGGCTCACAAGACACAGAATGTAGAACACCTAGAAGGAAGCCACACACTGATCCTAAATCTCTTTTCCCTCTGCATGCCAAATGACTGGTGCGGACCACAGCATAACCTCAAATTGACTGGTGCAGACGAATACTCCCTAATATGACTGTGCTAGCTTGTAGCTCTAGCACATGGAACATCTGTCTCTTGGTTTTACCAAGAACAGTCAATGTGTGAGTTGAAATGGGTGAAACAATGTGATATGATGCAAATATGCCTAGAGGTAACAGGCAGAGGAATCTACAGCAAAAGAGGAGGAAGGGAAGGGGGAAGACATAAAATATTTGAAGAATTAGTATGGTTGGCGAAGGCCCTGTCCTTAGCAAAATGCAAGAAGTTCTATTATATGAAGGAATGTTGTTTGACAGGGTATTGTTTACTGAAAGTTGGGATAATCAGCGTGGGTGAGTAGAGGGAGGGATTATTACTGTGGTTGTAAGCCTGGATGAGAATAGTATACTGCGACTATGTGATATGATGGTGTTATCCATAACTGTTGATGCTAATATGGAGAGCAGCTCTCTCTCCTATGAGAGGCACATCACAGGGAATAGCTGAGATTGATTAAAACAATAACTTGGAATGTACTAGGATTGGGAAACCCTAATAAGAGACATGATATTGTCATGTATGGAGCGGTGTGGAGTCGAAGTGGGGATGTTACAGGAGACACACCTGAGTTTATTGAACACATATTCGTTTGCAAATGCATGGAGCCAAAACAGATACTTTGCCTCATGGCTCATCCTCAAGTAGGGTGGTCACATTAATTAAAATGTCCCTCTGCTTTAAATATATACCAGGGAATATTGCCCTGCAAAGGCCGATTCGTGGTGGTCACGGGCACACTATATGATGTCTTAGTAGCTGTTAAAAATAATTATGAACCAAACGTAGGTGCATCAGAGTTTTTTAAGAAGTGATCACATGGTGTCGATGACACAACACCCATAATCTGATATGGGGGGGGGGATTACAATTTGACTCTGAACCCTCCACTTGACAGCACCAATCCAAACAGAAGGGCCACCCTAAATCTGCCAGGGCACTGTGTCATATACTAGATATGGAGGGGCTGGCAGGGGTCTGAAGGGAAATTTTTGACACATATGTCCGAATAGATTACCAGCTGGTGTACCCTGGGTATTACCCTGGGTTACGGAGGTCACTTATTTGCCCAGGACACTGTCTGACCACTTCTCAGTACTCAAGGGACTGGACCTGCCTCAGCAGAGGTCACCTGGTGTTGGTGGAGATTCCCGACGGAGATCCTAGGGGATGTAGCGTTCAAGAGTGAGTTCCAAACAGCCATCATTGATTTTTTTACGATTAACACAGTGTCAATAGCCAAATGCACTACAGTATGGGGAGCATTTAAAGTATATATCTTCAGATGCACCATGGGTAAACACGTGGGTGCATAGATCCATTTGTACACAACTGGATAACATGGAATGAGAAATAGCAGAAATTGAAAAGAAATAGGAGGCTGAGCGCCTGCCTCAGACACTTTTGAACATAGTACAGCCCTAACCGAGGGGTCTTAGCAGCCTCAGGAGGAGGGGTGACCTAGTGCCTGGGGTTGGAGGCAAGGAAGAGTTCCTGGGGAAAGGGCAAGCAGGATAGACTTGAGCAGCCAGAAGCAGGAGTGCTGGAGAGATACGGACATCCTGGGAAAGAGGGCAAGCAGGAGCAACTTGCAGGGTGGAGGTGACCATCTGGTGTGCTTGGTGGCCTGTGTAAGGGGGAGTCCAGGGACAAGGGGTGCTCTCATGCAGGGGAACCTCAGGCCGCACCACTGGAAGACTCTCCATTCGATCTGGCCCATTCCCTCTGGCACAGACAATCCTTTTGCTGAGTTTTTTTCTCATCTGACAAGAAAGGCTAGCAAGAGGAATCTTCTATTTTTTACCAGTTTTATATAGCGCAAACTTGACTCTAAGGTATCGGGTGTCAGAGCACTTTATACAAGCAGCAATTGCATTACCGAGGACACATTTATTTTTGTTAGGCACTTTTTGGGGAGATTAAGTGATTTGCCCAGAATCACAGGATGTTGAGAGTCGTTCCGGGTTCCCCAGATTTGACGTCGACCGCCCTAGCCATTAGGTCACATCCTCTCCCCAATCTTTGTTTTTAACGTTTTCAATATAATCTAAAGGTTTCCGAAACTTCATGGCAGCACGGTATTTCATTTTAAAAGGTGAAGTGCCATGGGTGTATCTTCATGAGACTAAATATAACACTTCACCTAGCAGTAATGCTGCACAGCATCATTGAGACAAAACCTAAAAAAATATTATTTATTAGTAATTGTCTCATTTTTTAAAACATTTTTTATATGGTCCTCATTAGTAGGAGGTATTCCTGTGTTTTAGACATTTTGTAAAGTATTTCATTTGAGATATTGTGCATGTATTTGGATAATAGTGTTAAAAACAAACCTCGCACAAATAATTAGGAAATGTAGAAATGGCATTTGGGAGGTTTAGCTCGTTTACATTCTCTTCCACATAACCCTTTAACCCTAACAGAGACTGCCACCCAGGCTACAAACCTCCTTCACAGCCATAACACCACCAAACTGCAATTTTCCTAAAACTGTTTTTCGAATGCATTGGTGAAATGTGAACATTTTATCTTTAGGATCAACAATATTGCTTTCTGTAGAGTATGATATACTTCACAAATGACAGGCACACACCCTCTTTCAAATCCTCCTGCACTCAAGTATGTAACTGAAGGGCCCTGTCTAGTCTCGAAAATTTATAATTACTTCGAATAAGCTGCAGCGAAAACAATAGACCTTGGTATAATTATCTGACACAGGTAAGCATAGCGTTAGCACGTTAAAGCCACACGAAGGAAACAAAGCGCATTATATTGAAAGCTTCCTTTCTTGGTATGTCATAAAAAGGGAAGTAGGACTACCGTGAAGGCTCCCTTGCCACCCGACCTTTATTTCACATAAAAGAAAACAGGAGTGTAATGAAGGCAGGGGAGCCTTTAAAGATCGACTTTCATTTCTCAGGCTCTGACGAGAAGTTGCAGTGAGAAATGGGCGACATAAAAACCACAATCCAAAGACCTTAGGTGGATGTGGGGTCTGTGAAGCTTTATCAATTTTTGTGTCAAGGCCTCCCCCGACCCTGGAACTGTGTTTCATAGGTGCCGGTTTAGGAGCTGCTGGGTATTGTAAATGCAACGTGATGATGTGCTTGCTTCTAACCATTTGGGAAAGGCTTTTGACAATTACCCGCATCTAACCAACATTTGGGATTTAACTATTACCGTAGTGTAAATCTGGAGACATTGCGCACAGGGGACAATACCTATTGGGTCCTCTTTATCACTTGTGGAAAATCCCCCCGTACTAGTTTGTGCCCGAATTTCATCAGCTTTGGCTTCAGAATGTTTTTGCGCAAGATTAATGGATTGGAACTATGGTGTTGGAGGGCATACCTAAAGCCGCAAACTCAAAGTGCATCCCGGATGTCAAGCCATTAATGCATGTACTCAATACAGTTTTCCTAAGTGATACAATTTACACACCACCTTCAAAGCGCTTGCACTATGAGATGGTTCACGCTGTTTTTTTTAAACTCAGCAATTGTATAATTTTAAATATGCAACATTATGTTTTACAACTACGCGCGCGACGCAATAACAACACATTTTGGGATAACCTGATATCATTAAGTTGATTGTCTAGTGCATCATGCATGCTATCACAACTTATGTGGAAATTGTAGGTAGTCCATCATTATTGCTGTGACACGCAATTTTTAACTGTGATTGTATTTCATTTGCATATTTTGGGTGTTATGTAACGCACGCTGTTTTTTTTTAATCATGCACTGTATTTCTTTTATGTCTATGATTTGGATAACATATAAAGGTGTTTTAAAATGGCGCCAACTAGATTGCCAAAGGCTGCTGTTGCAGCCGAAACGCGTCTCTCTTGACTTCCCGGGTCGAGGAGGGCCAGATGAAATAAAGAAGCCTTAAATAAATCTTGCAGCCTCGTGTGCGTGCTCTCTGTCCGTCTGGAGTGGGAGGTGCTCTGATATATATACACAACAATGTTCATCAAGGTATCATTTATAAAGGTTAATCAAAAATTCCAAGGGGCACATTCAATATCAAAACAATGAAGAATCAATTCTAAAGCAACAAAAAATACAAAATGAAAATCATGTATGAAAAATGACTGTCAGAATTGTTTTAATTGTTTAACCAATAAATTAATATGCCAATATATGCTTTATGTGAATAGGTGAACACATGGTGCTGGTAAACAAAATAACCTGAAAACATGGTCAAACTAAAGATAACGTCGACAGACTATATACAAAGAAATTGCAGAGAGCAGCAATATGAATAAGGTCCACAGAAATTAATTCTTCTGTGCTCTACATCAGGAATAGTTGCACAAAACATCTTTATGGACATATGTGTTTTGTGATTTATATGGTCTTCATGAGGACAAATATGTTAACCTGAGCACACATAGGAAGGCACCATACGGAGCTTCTTGGTCCTCTATTCACATATAACAACATCAAGATTCATCCGTTTGCCAATAATACACAACTCTACTTGAAAGCCTCCCCTGCTTCATGCATCCAATGCCTCAAACACTGCCTGCGTATCATCCAGAGCAGGAAACCAAGAGCCTACCTGAAGCTCAACTCAACCAAGGCAAAATTCCTGTTATTTGCTAAGAACAACAAACCAGAAACAGTACAAACCTGGCTCAATGACAGTTCCAACCCCCTAACTTTCACAGTAAGGCAATTCACTTTGATGCACCCTGGACGCCAACCTCTCTGCCAAGGAACAAATTGCCAGAAATACAAAGACAGCCTGTTACCAACTCTCTCTTCTAAAGAAAGTAAAACCCTTTCTTCCAGAAACCAACTACGCAACATCTGTTAAAGGCCTCGTACTCTTGCATCTGGAAGGGGGGTATAACACTGCCCCAGGGCCTCCCAAGATCCACACTGGCACTCCCCGAGGGCATCCTACACACTACAGCACATCTCATCCAGGGCCTGAGAAATATGATCACAACACCCTCGTCATGATGGAGATCCATTGGTTCCACATGCCTGCCCACGCCATCTTCAAAACCAGCTGCATCCTTTGCAAAGCATCACAATAAGCATCGCCTTTTTATCTTGCAGACAAGATCACCCCCGTTGGTGATTGTCAGCACACCTGCCGCTAGGACACCATTAGATTGCAGTCTAGCAAGTGAAAAAAAAGGAGCAATACTTCCCCTCTATAGAGCTTGGATCTGGAACAATGTCCCTGTACCCATCAGGATCAACCCACCTGCTCCAAATCTGCACACACCTAGGAAGGGTTTAAACCCCACCTATTTAAAGATCATAGTGCATTAACACTGCACAAACTAGCTACCTTTCCTATCATTTGTTGACTTTGTGCTTGTATTTAACCCTCTTCAGCACTCCGCAGCCTTTTGGCTAGGTTGGACCTTTAGAAATGCCACATACATACCTAGAAACATGCACAGGAGCCTAGTTTAATTAGGCTCTGCTGAAGGTAGTGGATACGGAAAATACTATGCAGCGACCAATATAAGTCTGGATCAGAGGTGTGGTGTAAAGAATTCACTGCAGGACTTAGATTCACAGTGCCAATCATGGCTTCAGTCGAGAATTCATCAGGCACACTAAATGTTAATGGAATCTTCAAAAAGCAATTGGATGTATCTTGGTCAATTCAGAAATTGTTACTGTGTTATGAAACAAGGCAATTGAGTAAAGTGTACCTTCAAGAAGTGTAGGGTACGTACCTTTGAAAGAGGCAAAGGCAGGATAAAAAAAGGATTGATGATGGTCCTGCTGGGATCTGTCACTGGCACGAGGTCGCTGGGGAAGTTTGGCGCTCGTCTGGACAAGAACAGGAAGCAACACATAGAAGAAAGGGGGAAGTACTGGAGAGTGTAATGAGAGGGAGTTTGGGGAAGAATGAAGAGTGACAAAAAGGAAAAAGAGAAAAGATCAGGAGGGAGTAATGAGTAGTAGGAACAGGCAAGAAGAGTGAGGAGTGAAACAGGGGACAGAGGAAAGGCATGAGGAAGGAACAAGTAGAAGCTGTGGAAGGAACAAGGAGCCACACACAAAATATGGAAGATGGTGTGAATGGGCACAACCACGAGTGGGCACAAGATTGGAAAGTGGAAGAGGCAGGAAAAAGCTACGAGAAGCCAAAAGGCAGGTAGATGTATAATGATCTCTCATGTACTTAGCAGTAGCATCATGCGAGAGTGCAGTACTCCTCTGGGCTGTGTCAAGATGTGACTGACAAAGTCTCAACACAATAGCTGAAACAGGCTTTTCAGAAAAAGCAATGGTTGAAAGTGGCTGGGTCAAAGCCCACTGTTAGTATAGCAGCAACAAGGGGTCTGTTTGACAGATATACTGTCAAAACTCAGACCTAAAAATGATTTGTGTTCAACCAAGACACCAACTCCACCAAGTCTGCACTTTTTCCCAAACCTAGCACAGCTTTCTCTTCAATAAACATAATTATCAAACATTTTGCCATCTGATATGTTTGTGAACTAATCCTCACCAGGCAGGGGCAATTGCATTAGAATAGAAGACACAAAGCATTAAATAATTGTTTTTGTTCCCATTATACTGCAGAAAGCAAAGTGCTCCTTCTGCAGGCATAGTCTCTGTGAACTTCTGATTACAATTTAAGCGCCCTTCACTGTGGAACACCTTTTAAAGGAGTTGTTGGATCAACACATGTGTGTATGCAGATAGTAGCGAGGTCCACTCCCAAAAGGGTATCCGGCAAAAGGTCTCTTTCTGCTTCTATGAGCTTTTTCAGTTGGTTGTTTCACCGCAGCAACTGACTGAGCAGGGGCTTCAGCCGGAGCAAACACCAGGGAAGAAATTCCAGACAAGAGGCACCTGCATCTTGTGGGGGTCGATGTGAAGTCAGCACTGTCTCTTCCCCTTGAGCCAAGGCCGCCATGGCAGCTTCACAGTGGCCCTGCACGAGGAACGGTCACCCCCAGGTTCGTGCTGTGGCTGCCTCTGCTCAGGACCGGAAGTTTTGAGTATAATAAAGTGTCAGAGGAGAGGCAGATGTAAAATAGCTGTTTTATCATAGCATTCAAATCAGTAGAAGGCAAACCTCCGGGACGTGTCAATATATTTACTTCAGATGCAATCTCTATAAATGATGATTCACAATACCGACCAAATGTTGGACTTCTAAAAGCTCTCTCCCCATAGGTGAGAGTAATTGTTTGCCTATTTCAGCATTGAGACAGCACTGTTCAGCTCCACTGAGATGAATTATTATTTCCGAATAACAGTTATTTCTTTGTCACTAAAATGCCAAGAGGAGAGATGTGGCATCACAGTCTTTTATGAGGACATCAAAGGATTGACATCTTGTCACACCCATGATCACTCAACAGTCTTCTTGCATGAAGTGTAAAGGACAGTGGAAAATGTAGAAAATACAGAGGGCTCTGGCACAGATCTTTTTTGGTTCTGCTCCTTTCACTGCTACATGACCCCTGAGAACACGAGTAGTAATGGTATAAAAAGGCAACCTAGGGGTGGACACTGCTATCACCATCCACCCCTACATGACGCACATAGTCCCCTCCACACTATCTGGACACCACATTTTATTTCTTGCTTTGCTACACAGCAGAATCTGCCTATGCTTACTCAATGGCTACTGATAAGACAAACCCGTCCTTTCTTGACCTTTTACCCTGCATTAATGGGTTTTAGAGACTGGATAAAGTAATGCATTAATTTAATAACAATGGAAAGACATAGCATATAGAATTTATTGAGAATCCTTGGTCTAGATCAATGTTCATCTGCACATAGATTGGGGTTACTTTCAGACCAATCAATGTTGCACAACAATATCTTTTGTTCCTGAAAGAGCACATGAAAGAAAATAGCATTTTTTTGCAGGATTAACCTTTTCCTTTAAAGAGACAACATTTTAGCTCAGTGGTCAAAAATTTCTCTTTTGGCAGAACCCCAAGGCAGCTCGCAGCACATGCGTGTTGGTCGAATATATTTTTGGCCCCAAAGGCATGAATGTCATCAAAGAGAGCAGTGAGTAGGTTGTGGCAAAGCAAAGATCAAACCAAGTAACGAGTACCTTATAATTTATGAAACAGATCACTGGATGAATTATCCCAGCTAGATGACATTTATACATAGACTATCCTGTTTTAGGTTTAAACCTATATTAACTGATAAAACTCCACTGAAAGAGCAATAGCCCTCACCAGTGTAAACATATAAACACTGAAAAAACACCTGCACAACCAAAAACTAAATGCCATTCGAAGAAAGGCATAGGAGAGTGAAAGAGTGATTTATATTTCTTCCTGAAGGGGCCAATACAATGTAACTTTGTTATATAACGCAGCAGCAACAAAGAGTGGGCTAACCTTATTCTCCTTGAGTTTAGTTGTTTAGGCATTTCAATAAAATATTGTTTCTTCTTACTTGTTTCAGTTTTGTGGTCTTTGGTCTAAAGATGCAGGGTTTAAAAGCATGTTTTAGGTCTTGTTTAATTATTTTATTAACCGTAGAGAATCAGGAAATATCAAAATCAGAGTTGATATTATGGCTACCTTTGATTCTTTCACTGATGGGTAAAATGGCTAGTTTCATAAGAATCTTTCCTAATATGTACCATCACATTTATCCACAGATAATGGGAATAAAACCTTGATACATCAGCCCCCTTTTGTAGCTAGTCAGTTTTCATAGTAGGTGTTAATTGTCAACCACCAGTGTTGACACATTCAATGCAAGGTGTGGTGACAGGTATATGTGAAAAGAGTGGTGTCACCAAGAATTTGGGATAGTGGTGAAAACATGGCATCAGACTTTGGAAAACATGGAACGCAGTGTCACTTGGAATGCTGCTGCAAAACGTTCTTGCCAAGTTCAACATAGATTGGAGTGATTTTGTTTGCATTTGCAATGATTCAGCTATGTATATGAAAATTTGTATGATGACCTGTCAAAATCGATACCTAGATTGAAGTGCTTCCCTGTAAGAGATCCTTACCACTTGCTAGATGGTACGCTGAAAGCAACTTTACAATCTTCAGAGTTAATGAAGAATGCTATTGACTTTTTAGTCAACTCTGGTGCACTGTTTTGTTATGCGTGGGAACTAAAACGCAAATATTTCTCTTTTTGTGGTGTCAAAGAAAGAATCATTCCAACAGTGTCATTTAGCTGGTGGATCTCAGTCCTATAGGCCGTGAACGCTATATTATACCTGTGGCCACCTTTAACAGAATATTTGCTGAGTGATGATGCCAAAGGCAAGAAATGTGAAGATCTTCAGTCTCATACTGATTGTTATCTGAAAAAAAGTACACTCTACTACATTCTTAGATTTTTACAGGAAAACATGACTGTTGTAGTGGATATAATAAGAAAACTAGAGTCTGAAAACATCCTTGTCTACCAAGTGTTCAGCATAATTGGTGTAGATGTGAAACATCTCCTTGAGAGTAGGCTGGGTGACACTTTTAGTGGCTTTGGCACTGCAACATGTTCCATTTTAGAGTGTGTGCCAATTGGTAAGCAAAGAATTGTTGAGGAACTACTGAGGAAATGTTATTTTACAATGTATGAGAAATGACTTGCAATTATGCATAGAAATGTCCCTTTACCAACCATGGCATTTGAAGTCAATAAAGCCTCACTGTGGTACTCTGCACAAGTTCTCAATCAATCAATCAATCAATCATGGCATTTATAAAGCCCGCTACTCACCCGGGGGGTCTCAAGGCGCTGGGGGGAGGGGTGTGTCACTGCTCGAACAGCCAGGTCTTGAGTTGTTTCCTGAAGGAGAGATGGTCTTAGGTACGTCGGAGGTGAATGGGGAGGGAGTTCCAAGTCTTGGCTGCCAGGTAGAAGAAGGATCTTCCTCCGGCGGTGGCTCTGCGGATTCGTGGTACGGTGGCGAGTGCGAGGCTGGTTGATCGTAGCTGGCGCGTGGGCGTGTAGAAGGTCATGCGGTCGTTGAGGTACTTGGGGCCCAGGTCGTGTAGAGCCTTGTGTGCGTGGGTGAGGAGTCTGAACGTGATTCTCTTGCTGACGGGGAGCCAGTGCAGTTCTCTCAGATGTCCGGTGATGTGGCTGTGTCGGGGGATGTCCAGGATGAGTCGTGCGGAGGCGTTCTGGATGCGTTGGAGTCTTTTCTGGAGTTTAGCTGTGGTTCCGGCGTAGAGGGCGTTCCCGTAGTCCAGTCGGCTGGTGACGAGTGCCTGGGTGACAGTCTTCCTGGTTTCAGTGGGGATCCATCTGAAGATCTTGCGGAGCATGCGTAGGGTGTTGAAGCACGAGGAAGAAACGGCGTTGACTTGTCTGGTCATTGACAGGGAGGAGTCCAGGATGAAGCCCAGGTTGCGTGCGTGGTCCGTTGGTTTGGGGGCGGTGCCCAGGGCCGGGGGCCACCAGGAGTCGTCCCAGGCGGAGGATGATGATCCCAGGATGAGGACTTCCGTCTTGTCTGAGTTCAGTTTAAGACGGCTGTTCCTCATCCAGTCGGCGACGTATTTCATCCCTTCGTGTAGGTTGGCTCTGGCGGTGGTGGGATCGTTGGTGAGGGAGAGGATCAGCTGGGTGTCGTCGGCGTAGGAGACCGTGTCGAACACTGCGGAGAGGTCCAGGAGGATGAGGGCCGCTGTTTCCCCGTTGTCGATCAGGGTTCTGATGTCGTCGGTGGCTGCGATCAGGGCGGTCTCGGTGCTGTGGTTGGCCCGAAATCCGGACTGCGAGTGGTCTAGGGATCCGTTCGTCTCGAGGAAGGCGGCAAGCTGTTTGTTGACGGTCTTCTCGATGACTTTGGCCGGAAAAGGAAGGAGCGAGATGGGACAGTAGTTCTTGAGGTCGGCGGGGTCCACCGTTGGTTTCTTCAGGAGGGCGGTCAGCTCGGCTTGCTTCCAGCTCTCCGGGAAGGTGGCGGTGTGGAAGGAGGAGTTGATGGTGTCTCGGAGATGGGGTGCGATGGTGGCGGCGGCTTTGTTGAAGACGTGGTGTGGGCACGGGTCGGTTGGTGATCCTGAGTGGATGGAGTTCATCGTGCGGGTGGTGTCTTCGGTGCTGATCGGGGTCCAGTTGCAGAGGGTGGTGGTGGCGGGCGTTGGTTCGGTGGTAGGGTGAGTCGAAGCTGTTGTGTATGTCGGCGATCTTGCGGTGGAAGAACGAGGTGAGGGAGTCGCAGAGGTCTTGCGTGGGAGTGATGTCGTTGGTTCCGGCGCTGGGGTTGGAGAACTCTTTGACGATGCTGAAGAATTCCTTGCTGTCGTGGGCGTTGTTATCCAGTCGTTCTTTGAGTGCCGTCTTCTTGGTGGCGCGGATCAGTTGATGGTGTTTGTGGGTGGCGTGCTTGAGGGCGGTCCAGTTGTCTGTGGTGTGGTCGAGCCGCCAGGCTTTCTCGAGGGTGCGGCAGTTCTTCTTGGATTCCTTGAGTTCGTCGGTGAACCAGGGGGTTTTCTTGCTGCTGGGTCTGCTGGGAGGGTTCTTTAGTGGTGTGAGGTCAGGCGGTCAGCCACTTGGTGAGGTTGCTGGCTGCTACGTTGGGGTCCGTTGTGCTGGTGGGGGTGTTCTGGCTGAGGGAGGCGGTGAGCTGCTCGGCGGTGATCTTGCTCCAGCTGCGGCGGGGGACCCGTTGCGGTTGGTGGTGGGTCGTGGTTCTACCGAAGCTGAAGTGGACGCAGCTGTGGTCTGTCCAGTGGAGTCCGGTGGCGTGGCTGAAGGAGACGTGCTTGCTGGATGAGAAGACGAGGTCAAGCGTGTGTCCGGCGTAGTGGGTGGGGGTGTCCACCAGTTGCTTGAGTCCGAGGTTGGCGAGGTTGTCCAGCAGGGCAGTGGTGTTTCTGTGGTTGTTGTTCTCCAGGTGGAAGTTGAGGTCCCCTAGGAGGATGTAGTCGGCGGAGGGAAGGGCGTGCGGGCTGATGAAGTCTGCGATGCCTTCGCTGAACTGCGTGCGTGGTCCCGGTGGTCTGTAGATGAGGGTGCCTCGGAGGGTGGTCTTGGGGTCGGTGTGGATCTGGAAGTGCAGGTGCTCGGTGGCGGGGTAGGTTTTGTCGGAGTTAGTCGAGATGCGGATGGTGTTCTTGTGTACGATGGCGATGCCTCCTCCCGTCTGGTTGACGCGGTCCTTCCGGGTGATCTTGTATCCGTCCGCGATGGCTGTGGCGATGTCGGGTGCTGAGGAGGCGTTCATTCAGGTTTCGGTGAGGAAGGCGACGTCCGGTGAAGTTGCGTTGAGCAGGTCCCAGAGTTCCACGGCGTGTCTGTGAACGGAGCGGGTGTTCAGCAGGATGCACTTCAGGTGGTTGCTGTTAGTGTTGGAGTCGGCGGGGGCGGTGCAGGTCCGGTAGCAGGTGAAGCGGCAGGCTTTGCAGGCGATGGGTCCATTGGTGCGTCTCGGGGTGGCTCGGTAGCAGGTAGGGTTACGGCCGGCGTTGAGTGCGTTGAGAGTGGCGGCGTCGTAGGTCTGTCGTGAAGTCTTGCATCGGCGGTGGGAACCAGGGGTCCTGGCACTGGGCGCGGTCCAGGCACGGACGGGCGCAGACGGGCTTGCCTTTGGCGCGCCTTCGGCGCACAATTGGCGCGCCCGCTGTGCGTCAACGCTGTGCGTGCGCACGGTCGCCATTTATGGTGAAGTGCGAGGGAGGGAGGAGCAGCTGGGAGGCGGGAGCGGGGAGGGCACAGAAGGAAAGGGGGCGTGTCCGCACTCACGGCAGCGGGAAGCGGGGAGCGGGGTGCGGGGCGGGTGGGCGCAGGGGGCACTGCAGGGGAAACTGCACAGGGGAGCACAAAAAACACAGGTAAAAGGGGCAAAATAACAAGGAGACCGAATTAAATACAAAGAAAAAACACAGTAAAAACAGGAGAGAGCACCGAGCGACGGCGGGGGGAGTGGTCAGCAGGAAGGCTCAGCGAGGCTGAGGGCAGCGGCAGGCGGGGAGCACACACTACAGCTGGTGGCCATGCAGCGCGGGGGTGTCCTAAGAATAGATCTAGATTCCTTCCGTAAAGGGGAATTTTCTCCAGACTTTCAAAAGTGCCTAGTTCAACACATTTGTTGCAGAACCTTTCCCAGAGAATCGCACTCTTCAGGTTCACCAGTGCTGGCATGGAAAGCTATGTCAGTGGCCAGAGTTAGCAAATTATGAAATTGTGTACTGGCTGTTTTGGCTTTGCCTCAAGTGACAATGTTGAGACACAGATAAAAGTGTACATGGGAAAGAAAGATCGAGCACACATAACTAAAGACTCACTGAAGAAGTATTGTATGGTGTATTACAATAAGTTTGATTTGTAAAAAGGTATTTAGACCTCATATACTTTGAGCGTACACTGTCTATATCCCATGCACTATTGGTGCAGAAAGCATATTAAAATCAAAACGTTTCATAAACACTGGAAAAACAATGTTTCTGTTGTTTTTAGTGCCGTGAAAATCTGTAACCACTGATAATCACTGTTTTTTTAAGGTATTGAAATAACTTGAAAACACTGAAAGAAAACCACCAGAATTAACAAAAAATAGAAACTGAAAGCAGGAAAGCCTTTTTATACATCATTGTTTACATTGTTAGTGTGTCTACCTAGACACTTCACACAGAGATAACTGTAAGACTCTGATTTGATCCACTGCCATACCCTCCATTAATGAAATTCATTTGATCATGTGCAATTCCTACACAGACCTTGATGGGAACAACCTGCCTCGCGGCTCATGGTTGCTTTGTGGGGCAGCAAGGCTCCTTCTATACGAGGCACCGCTTTTAGTAATCACTTACCCATCCTGAAACTTTATGATCCTGTAGCCTCCTTTACAGGAACAAAACACTTTCCGCTCATGCCCCTGGAGCATCGGTAATTAATTTCCAACGTCTTATTTTTTCTAAGCGCGCTTGTGAACAGGGGTGGATACGATGGTTTTCATCTGGGTCCCAGAGGTGGCCTCCACATTGGTATCCCGTGCCTCGCTAGTCTTTGTCGCAGAAGTTTTCCTGATCCTTCGTTACAAGGATATAGCCTTTGTGCATAGACATTTATCATTTTGTCTCGATGATGATCCGATAACTTGACAAACGTTGAAATGCCGTCAACGGCTATTCGTTAACGAAAGGCAACCATTGACTGATTCAATGCAGAAAACATTTCCAAACATTAATGAACTTTACTCTTCAGAAACATCATTCGGTGCTTTAAACAGAAAGCGTTTTTTTTCGCTGCTCTTTTTGATTGTGATCATTCCTTGCGCCGCTTGCACGATTATTTAGAGCACTGTGTGTTCACATGATGCACTGAGCTCCTATTTTATGTATTTTAATAAATGTTTGTATGCTGCATAACTTCTTATTCAGATAAAAAAAATTGCAAAAAATGCATTTTGGATTATAGTCTTCTTATACAAATAAGCTGTGCAAGACAATATACTGTTTAGGTATAGAGTAGAATGTACAGATTGTTTGTTTATTTGATACTTAGTTGGACTCTGTTGTCCCATACTATGTCATACCCCTATCCATTGGGTCAATGGGTTGCTCCAGTTGAAATTGCACATACCCTCCATCACAGCCCTCAGCGCAGGATGTATGACAGAACCCTGCATGCATTTCCCATGCATGCCTTCCCTCCGCAGTCACTACCTCGACTGTGACAATGACACGTGTTTCTTTTACCACTCGTCATTACCACCACTTGCCTTAGGGGGGTGCTGGACTTTGGAATAGTATAAATTACTACTCCAACTCCAGTCAGTGTATCAGCAGGGAAGGTTGTAACAACTTGCGTGGTAAAGGAATGTGTGGTAACGTCACAGTCGAGGTAGTGACTGCAGAGTCAAGGTGGGTTGTAGTTCTGCCTGTGGGGTAAAGGATGTTTCACCTCAGTGAGAAGAATTACCCTTAATTACTCTGTGGCCAGTGATGGTAGGACATCCGGGGTGGCGAAGGCTGGCATAGACAGGGCTATGCAAACACCACCATGCTGATACCATGTTCAGTGCTATTCACGCCTCTGACACTGCCTCGCAATTGACTTCAGCAAAGAGGTATCCACACCTTTACCTCCATGTTGTAGTTCACAGCTGGGTGGCATTACTTTGGTGGAGAGAGTCAGCAGTCTCCCTCTGCCAAGGTTCAAATCAAGATGTAATTCCATGCAGCCCAATAACCCAATGTTAGCATTGTTCAAGCGATCAAAAATCTTTTTTTTTTAAATCACAATATGCCAGAGCATTTGCAAATAAGCAAGCGCCAAGAACAAACTCCATGTTAGATCACTACCTGCAAAAATCTAAATAAGAGTGGGTGACCGGATACAGTGGTACCGTTAGTGGCAGATCATTGTGGTCTATCACAGTAATTTGGCCATTCACATTGGGCAGAAGCACAGTAGATGTCATTGACCAGAGCTGAATTGGGGTGGCTGATCGGTCTCATTTGATTTCTTCCCGTTGGGGTACAGTCGGGTGAGTGTGGCTTATTCCGGTTTTTACACTAGGAGAAGGCATCCTTCTCTGTTTACTCTTTAAATCTCTTTGCCGTTGATGGTACTGTCAGGTTCACCTACTCCTGTTTTCCCTTTCTCGTGCTACTTTTGCAGTGCCAATGCCTGGGTTCACAGGGATGCACAACTTACCACTTGCTAGTATCTCAAACACTCTCCTTCTCAGGGCTTTAAAATGTGTGGGGATGATGCTTTGATGGTAACCATCCACTGAGATTATGGATTATGGAGAACCTTTATTTATCTTTGATCTTATTTTTCTCGAATTTAGTAACTTTGACAAGGTATTTCCACGCAGCTCCTTCTTTTAGACGCCTTACCAATCCGAGTCATCATCACGGAAAATGTTGATGGGATAGAATTGCCAGCTATATCAACTAGCTTCTGCACACATGAACTGAGCTGTGTCTTTTATTACAAAGTCCTCAGAGAGTTATATTATGCGGTTCCCAGGTTATCGGTTGCCTGTTCTCGTGTCACATTCATCACTTGTCTTCTAGCTGGACAAAATGTTCCTTGTTGGCTTCACAGCTTCAGGCCTCCTGCCAAAAATACCCTAAGCCAGGTACCTCCGGTAGTCATCTGGCACAGGAAATCCCAATGAACTTCAGAGAGTTTTGATTAACGTTTTAGAAATGCTCCTTCGTTTTCAAACTTACAAGAGTGCAGACACTGCTTTGATAATTTCTGTGATTCATATCCCTCGCGTGAAGGGGAAACATCATATTTGTCTTTCAAAGTGATTGGATTATTTTATGAATATGTCCAGTAGGTTGAAGATGTCCTAACCATTTCTTCTGCACCTCTGTTTCACACATAGCCCATTCACTCTGTGAACAACTGTTCTCTTAGTATGGACCCCACCCACAAGCGCTACATATTAAGCGTTCCCTTGGGAAACGCTCTTCATCGGTGTGTTCTCCTTGACTGAAGCTACCAAGCTATGTTGTGCATCCCTACTCTGCACCTGTTCCTCAGACATATAAGTACCATGTTTCACATTTTGGGCTGTAAATCTTGTATTTTCTATAGCGTCTTACTACTTCTCTCCGCTGGCCAATAAATGGCCACAACTTGTAGCTGATTTTGAGAAGACCTTGGACCTTGTTAGGAGTGCCCCATTGTTTGTGTCTGTCTTTCCCCTCCCAGAGTTACCAATACCAGTGGTTATGACATGTACCCTGATGGGGCCCTCAGAAATGAGGAATTACTGGAGGAATTGGGAATACCACACCTGATTGCCCTGGTAATGACTACTTCCTACCCAGGGATTTCCACTACTTTTATAAATCCTATTGTCAAGGTAAATGCAAAGGATCTGATGTGTTCCCATCGATCTTTTAATTCCAAAGGTACAGTATGCATGGCTGTCATTTAGGGGTGACCAGGGCTCACAGTTACTACCCCAGTCTTGCCCCTTGCGACCCAGGGACGTGCTTTTGCGACCCCTAGCCTCAGAGGTGGCACAATTATTACCAAGAACAAGGGTCAGCTTGCTTTTTTTGGTTGTTGTTGCTCAGCTCTTCTTGTTTGCTGCTCATTTTTAGCTATGCTAATAGCGAATAATAACATATTATTTACAATTAGTGTAATACAAAATGGAGCACCAGGAGCAGGAACAAGACTTCTGCTTCAAGCTAAGGTAAAGAAAGCAATATTTTAAGTGTATGTGGTGTGCGTTTTTGCAGGTGAGAGTTTGTGTGAAAGAGTGTATGTGTGAGTGTGTACGTCTGTATGTGTGAGCATGTGTATGTGTGTGAAAGGGAGTGGGTGAGATTCATTAACAGGTCGTGAGTGAGAATGAGAGAAATTATATCACAGTAAAGCAGTATGAGTGAGTCAGAGTGAGTGAGAATAAGAGTGACTGCACATGATGTGAGTGGATGAATGAGAATGAGTAAGAATGAGTGTCAGGGAGGGTTAAAGAGTGAGTGAGAATGAGCAATAGTGAGTGAATGCAATTGTGAGTAAGAATAAGTGAGAGTAGCAGGGAGTACAAGTAATTGTGATTATGTGGCAACATATGACTAACAGTGAATGTGAGTGGCACCCATGGCAAAATACTTGCACTAGTAGGCCACAGTCAATTCTCAGCATGAGAGGCACCTGACACAAAATGCTGGCACTGTCATACTGGTGGCAGTTCTTGGCAGAATGGAGACCCATGGTAAAATACTGATACTGGCATACTATAAAGGCAAATAAGACAGCAGTGACAAACTTCTGGCACGTGCATGATGCATGTAATGTTTGCATATGGGCATCCATGGCACACAAAGGGAATCCATAACAAGATGCTGGCCCTGGCACAACGCAGATCATTTTTGACACATTGGTTAGCCAGAGCACAGTTTGAAAAAAATTGGATTAACTCTCAAGGAGCGTCTTGGTGTAATGTCATTGAACCAGGAGACCTATGTCTGATTTTGTGGCAGTACAGTATGATGGCTAGTTTATATGCACTATAAAATGTGTTCTTCCTAAGTTTCTGGGTAGACCTCGCCACTTGTGTTGAGTGTCACTCTGCAAAGGTTGACTTGCATTAATCAAAATCCTGTCCAGGTGTAATTGCTGACCCTCTCTCCCTGGAGGGTGTACATCATAGCAATGTCCACCCAAGGGGAATTTTGACTTGTGGAACGGTTTTACCACTTATTCATGAAGTTGTTCAACGTAGTGAAATTGTGTGTTTTTTTGACAATTTTAGAGGCTTTTCACCTTTTCCCTCAACATGAACTGGCAGCGACATTGTACGCACTGTGAACCAAATATGACAGTTTTTCATGGATTTGAAAGAAAATGCGGTAAAAACATAGACGTTGGAAGAAGGGGTGCTGTAGCACCCCCAAAATAATCATGCTGGAGTTCAGAAGGTAAATGAGCATTGAAGAAGCCTTTAAATATTATCCTGCCATAGAGGTCAAATGTCAGACTCTGTCTTCTGGCAAATTGTTGCTTATTCTTTTAACATGTAGACTGGTGTTTATTTCTTCTTTGTCTGCAAAGTGAGAGGACAGGCAGTAGGATATTATTTTATTTTCTAACACACAACAATACTTGAACTGTGCATATGTTCAAAATATATATTAACAGTTAAGGAGAGCACATACAAAGTAATTCTGAAGTATTATAGTAACCGTTTTAATAAGATCAAAACAAATAAAGGCACTTTATTTGGTGATCAGCAAATGATAAATATTCACTGAATAACGATTTCCACACATCATCATTTGTGCGCTGCATCGTGTTATCAGTAAAACTACATGGCTGTGGAGATTTAGAGGTCATTTTAGTGGAAAATGTGGCGTGTGTAAATGACTGTGCTACCGCACCATGCTTAGTAGTATGTTTGCTGCAGTGTGCTCCTTACCATTCTCCTGCTGAATGGGAGTGGCTCCTTTGATGCACTTGTTCTTTGTGTGATACTTGGATTTTTCACAATCCCTGTGACCTAAATGACGTAACACTGATTGATGGCAGTACCCTACTCTGAAAATTGTTCCAGCACCACTGAGCAAAAACAGTTTTCTCATTTTTTTCATTTATGCATTTCACAAAAATAATAATTCATATCCTGGATGGAATGCTGGGAGCTGGCCAGCCAATCAGAATGCTCCGTCTGTGGCTATAGTTTTTATTACAGGCTCAGAAAGGGAGCATTCTGCCATTTTCCAACGTCCTTTCAGCGTGCTGTGGGCCCTGGGAGCGCTGCAGGAGCATGAACGTCTCTCAAGTGAAGAGACAGATAAAAACAGCTCCTCTCTCCCATAACACTCTCTCAGCCTCTTCAGACGCAGCCTATTTTCACATGTCATGGATGTCTGAGGTACTCTCTTTGAATCTGCTGAGAGACATGCCCAATCAGCCAAAACAAGAAAAAATTAAAAATTAAAAACTAAAAACGTCCGTTTACGTTTTCAACTTTATTAGTTGTATTTTACAGTGAAAATGTACTGTTCTAAAAATATCACTGTATTATGTACTAGTTTCATTTACTGTACATACAACTTTAAATGCAACAACGTGGACGGACCCACTAATTAATCCTTTAGTTTTACCGACTCAGTGCTAAGCACCGTAGCACAAAAATCCAATGGATTTTTAAGAAGAACCCTCACCCACCAATCTAGTTGGTGCATGCTTCATCATCGGGTTCCCAGCTAGGCAGCCAAGTGCAACCCAGCTGTGCTTCAACGCCTGAGTTACAGCGGAGCGGGTTTTGATTTGACAGTGCGGTGTGTGCTCAAAACGTGGTGAAGTTAAAACTTTCTCTAGGATGCCCAAACGGGAAATGATTTATTCATAGAGTCCTAGGACACGTCTAAAAACAAAGCGGGCGATATAGTGAAAATGAAAAATGGGTCTTCAATATCCCCTAAGTACTGGCCGACATGTTTCAGCCTCCCCAATACTCATGAGGCTTTCTTCAGGACCAAAGGAACATGAGTTTTGAGGATGCTACAAAAGTGGAGATAGCCACGTGAGTTTTGTGAATAATTTTCAGCACACGCACTAACGGGACGGGTATGCTCAGACGTGAATCCCGTGCTCTCCATGCCACTGGAATCAAGCTATCCTGGCTGAAGAGGGGTGAAACTCCGAAACCGGTCCTAGGATGCTTGGTTTCAGTCCATGGAGGACCTGGCTTGGCAGTTCGGGCTGGACTGTTCCCATGAGGCACAGGGTCAAGACTGATTTGCATATGGCTGGGTTTAAACTGGAATGGAATGGTGAGCAACAAAACGATGGATTTAGGCCCAGATCTCTGTACTGGGGTGAATGTATGACATTGTTCTGCATTCCGTCCATCAACTGTTGTTTTTGCATTTGTCACCCCGAGTGGGACGGGTATACTCAGACGTGAGTCCCGTGCTCTCCATGCCACTGGAATCAAGCTATCCTGGCTGAAGAGGGGTGAAACCCCGAAACCGGTCCTAGGATGCTTGGTTCCAGTCCAGGGAGGACCTGGCTTGGCAGTTCGGGCTGGGCTGTTCCCATGAGGCACAGGGTCAAGACTGATTTGCATATGGCTGGGTTTAAACTGGAATGGCATGGTGAGCAAAAAAACGATGGATTTAGGCCCAAATCTCTGTACTGGGGTGAATGTATGACATTGTTCTGCATTCTGTCCATCAACTGTTGTTTTTGCACCTGCCTAAGACAGTGACTTTAGGTTTCCACAATCTTGGCAGAAAGTGTGATAGACACCCCGCAGGAGAACAAAGAAGCTTGCAGGGTAGCTGCCTGATGTAGGATTTCTGGCAGGGAGATGAGTAGGGTAATTACATGATCACCCACCCACGGTTACCTAGGAATGTAAGGACAGAGGAGTGAACAGATGACACCACATAGCAGAATAAAGGAGAGTCTGAAACTCCAATATCAGCATGATGATGCTACAACAAGGCTGTGGTGTTAGCCTGCCTTTAATAATGGCTTTCTCATAGCCAAGTTGGCTACTCCTATCACACCAAGAAATTACTTTGGATCAGAACCAGTCTGGGTAGTATTCTACTACTGGGGAGAGGGAAGGCCATTATTTTAATGGCAGACCATCTCCTATGAGCTGAATGAGCTTCAGTACTGGAGAGGCATCCTGTAATCTTTTAAAATCTCCAGAATTTTGTTTTTTGATAATGTAGTAAAATTATAGGAAGTGCTACAAAACGATGGAAGGGCTGATTATTGTAACTTTCATAGGATAAGTTGAGGTGCCATCATTAACCACTAGCCCATGTCATTTAAAATAAAGATTTGTCAAGGATAGTACCAACTCCCAAGGAGACAAAGGACAAAGAAGGGTATCTTTGTGGAAGAACCAGCTGATGTGTAGGGACTGGACTTTGGCTGGGCCATGAATAGAGTGAATTTTCTTCCGCTGCTATCTATGCCCTGGTACCCTTGTTTTAGTTGTGACCAGGGTCAAGATATTCATCATCCTGAGAAGTTTGGACTTAGTGTCAACCTCTGGAGGACCAAGAAAAAATGTCAAAGTACTAGATTAAGGCATGACAGTGGTGGCCACGGTTTCCTGGTTTGTCCTGTTCAGAGTTTTTTGCTGTAAAAAATGAAGTTTCTTTGTGACTACCTAGAACAAAAATTCAGTCATGGGGAGCCTTGCATAACTCCCAACCTTGCCCTGTTGGAGGATTTCAGGTTCTGAAAAAGTGACCAATTCCAATTAAAGGAAAAGAGAGAAGGCAAAGGCAGTAAGGTGACTCTCTGATAAAAGAAATTTGGTGGCTATGAATTTTCAATTTACTCTGAGATTTTCGTACCAAAACCCAAAGATGTAGTGAGAACTTAAGTCTGAAGTGGAGAAATCCTCAGCCATTACATTTTGCCTTGCCCGCTGGAGGATTTTAATGTCCAGAAAAAAATACTGAATCCCTGATCATAGAGGTATTTACTGCATCCAGTGGATACTGACACAACAGGCTGCTATATTTAGAGGTGCATTAAAAACATCCTAATCCAGTTGTATTTTGGAAAATTACATACAGGTTTCGTATTTTCCTTACTGAATTCAAGATGTATTCGAATTTTACACATGTGTTATCCCCTGGTAACTTTCTGCAGTCTTGACCTTCCAAAATGTATCAGGTGAAACCTGTGCAACATCTGGATTACTGACAGAATATCGTAAACAAAAATATAGCGTGGACAGAATATCATGTTAAAAATATCAAGGACACATCGAGGACCAAAATATCGAGGAGGTAAGTGAAAATAGGTAAGTATAGATTTACTTTCCTTAACTCCACATCTGCATACCTTGAAAATATATATTGTCAAGTTACATATGTGCTGAGTTATATATAGTAAAACTTTACTTACCTATAGAAACCTACCTTCACGATATTTTTGTCCTCTATATTATTCACACAATATTTTGGCACACACTATATTTTGTATTCTGGCTAAACACCCAATAGGTGCAAAACCTCTGTTCAAACAGGTGTTTTACCAGGCATTGAAATGCAAACGCCGCCTCTCATTTGGGCCTAAGAGTTAGGCTTGAAGGAGACTTTGGCATCTAGAGTCCTCTATTCCTTCCCACTTGTGCTTTTCTCATGTGGCTCATTCCTCGACAGTGTCTTCTGTGTGTGCTTCGGTATGTTGGGCTGGCTCATTAGTCACTGTCTGACTGGTGGTCTTTATCTTTTCCGCTTATGTTTTGTCGTGGTTTTGCATCAGCTTCAGAGGCGAATTAATCCATTTCACCATCATTGGTAGTCTATGCTTCCAGATCTGTCCTTGGCTCCTCAGATATCAACGTGCTCTACTCTCCAACAAGTCCTGCTCCAGTCTTTGAATCATTTCATGATCTAGAACTAAGTACACAACACCAGCCGAGAACAGCCATGGCACTGGCCGCACCCAACATGTCCTGGTCGGTGTTGTGACAAGGCCCACTCTGTTGCTGACCACCAGCAGAATGGTTTGTCCATGAGCAGTCTGGGTATTCCACCCACCTCTAAAGATCAGAACTCATGTCCGCCCTCTTGTAGCTCCTTCCTCTGACATCACTGATGCTTGGACCAAATCCACATCACCTGTGTGCACTAACTCGCACTCGGCGCCCATGAGAGCCAAGAAGCCCAAGGCTTGCCAGGAGCATACCTGTACAGGGGTACTTCAAATTACACAGCGGCCCAGACTCACAAACGCAGCGAGAAAGTCACAGAACCTCTTGGTCCTGTTTTTTTCTTTCAATGGGGATCTGAAATGAAGGCTGAACCCTAATCTTCACTGTACACTGAGCGTCCACCACATTTGGAGCAACCTGCATTAAACTCTTTTTAAGTAACCAGAACTCTGGAGGAATTCGAGGTGGGAAGATCATTAGTGGGGAGAACCGAGCCAGAGCCCAGCCTGTGATCTGGCATGGCTCAGAGGCAGCTGCGGTCCGTTCAGGTAACAGCGCTGGGGCCGCGTGGGGGGGTCCGGAGGGATGATGCCAAGGGAAAATGAGGTATTTATTGAATTTTCCCTCTGCATCGTCCCTCGAAATTCCCCTCCACGTGGCCCCACCGCTGTTACCTGCATGGACCGCGGCTGCTCAGAGAGCCATGACAAGAGCTAGGTCAATGCATATGACATGCATATGACATGTAAGTGATGCAACACAAACCATGTAATAAACCCTCTTGAAAATTTAGAAAAGTGTATTTCTTTAATATGCAGACGCATTTCACTTTAGTATAACTGGTTTGAGTGCACTGCTCAGAAGCAATATTTTCTAAACATGAACTTAGACACATTTATGTCCTCCACTGCCATGATGAGGATACTAAACGAGAGGCGTCAATTGGCATGTGCACCCTAAATTCCAGCTATACACCTAAAGAGTGTGTCAGGGCACTGGTGTACTAGGACCAGAACGGCTTCATACCGGGTAGGAGAACGGTCTTTAACATCAGGGGCCTGGCCAGTGTCTTTGGGGTGGTTGAGTGAGCAGACCAAGAAATGGCAGTGGTATCCCTCAATGCAGAAAAAGCGTTTTGCTCAGTGATGTGGCTTCACCTATTTGAGGCGCTTAGGGCCATGAAATTATGACCATGCATTATTTCAATGTTCTCCTTGCTGTACACTAAAGCCCTAGCAATGGCCTGTAAAAATGATATGTTTTTAGAGGAGTGGGAACTACATAGGGGAACCGACAGGGCTACCCGCTGTCACCACTATTTTTCGCACTTGCCATTGAACCACTAACATGCAAAGTACGCCATGTCCTAAGTGACAATAGGCATGTAGTGACATTATATGCAGATAATTTATTAGTATACCTAACTAATCCAAGGATGTCCCTGAACGTCTTAATTGGGGAGTTGCATGCATTTGGGCATCAGTCAGGCCTAAAAATTAGCTGACAAAAATGAGTGATATGCCCCAAGGGAGGCTGAATACTAGCTCCTGTGAATAGAAATACCCTGGGAACTTACCTTGTTTAGATACCGGAGGATGCAGGTTTCCAAGGATTATGACAGGTGGATAGCACTGAGCTCAGCAATACTTCTAGCAGATAGACAGGTAGACTAGACTACTGGTTATCTCTACCCCTATCTATGGCAGGCAGAACTGCCATAGCTAAAATGCTGGTGCTCCCCAGATGTCTGCATTTATTTCAGTGTAGCATGTTCCAGATTCCACAAGGTATTCTCATTGAACCGAAGTCGGCACTAATCAGCTTAGTATGGAGAAAGAAGAGGAGTGGGGTAAAATTGAAAACACTCCAGGATACCTACAAGCAGGGGGGACTCTGGGTCCCGGACCTGGTAGCGTAGTACCAGGCCTCTTGGTTGCAATTCATGGCAGGCTGGTATGGTGCTAAAAATGTAGACAGAGCCCTGCTACAAGGAGCAAAAACACAGTCGGAGCTTACGCAGACTATATATAGCAGAAAGGTCATGCGGCTGCCTCACAAACTAATCCTGCGTCTCTCCCTGCATGCCTGCGATATGTTTGGTGCTCAATGGGGTTGCAGCTTGCCTAACTCTCGGAGAACACCATTATCGGATCTTCCTGGGTTTCAGCACGTGAATAAAGAGATCAACATGAGACAGTGAAAGTCGAGGGGATGCCAGGAAGTAGGAGACTTATATGTAGACGGATATTTGCTCATAAGGACCCAGGAAAAATACCTCTTCCAAGTTGGAAAAGGTCAATTCTTGCACTATTGGTAGTTCCGCCGGGGGCCCAAAAACATGGGGCGCTCACAACACCGACCTGTATAGCTCAGAAATACAGAAATTACTCCTAGAAACAGACGAGGGTGAGGAAGTGATAACACGTCTATACCAGGCAATTTGAGCAGACACAAGCCCTTGCTGCATGCAAATCAAAAGTGGGAGGTCGACTGCAACGTGCAGTTCCAGGACAAACAATGACAGGAGCGCTTACACTCATTAAAACGCCATCCAGTAACGGTAGATTCCGTATGAAACAATTCAACTTTGTACACCGTACATAGATAACTCCAGCCACGCTCCATAGACTAGACAGCACAAAATCTCTTCAGTGCCCTAAATGTGGCCAGGATGGAGCTACGTATCACCACCTGACGAGGACATGTGCACAAATCCAGAGCTTATGGGAGTGAGTACATACAGATGTAGGTTATGGCTGGAACTGCGGGACAGTCCACAAGTCTTCTTGCTAGGTACTGGGGTCCCTCCTGTTAAACACCCAACAAAAAAATGTTTGTAGATGTTACCCTACTGTTGGCCAGAAGGCGGCTGGTGATCCATTGGCTAGTTAATAGGGTTCCAACAGTGGAAGGTTGGTAGAAAGATACCCTTGGATATAAGATACAGGAAGACCAACTGCACACTTTCTGCAGGCAACGCCCTGAATTGGTAAACTAGCCCAACTAGATACTCACTACTTTAGTATACCACTTGTGTATTCTGACCCATGTGACCACTGCATGGATAATTCACGCCGCAACTCTGTATCGATACAACCCCCTTAAAAGTATAGTTATAGCATGCCTCACAAACAAATGCATGCTGACTATTGATTATTACTTTACGACTTACTAGGATTCCTCCCTTCCCCCTCTAATTCTCTCTTTCTGCTTCCTTCCCCTTCCCTCTTCCCTTTACCTTCTAGACTACAAAAGGCATCAGGCTCAGGCACCCATTCCTTAGTCCTGAAGATGATCCCAATATATGTCTGGAGATAAAACACGACCTGGCCATTCTCCAACATAGTTTAGATATGCCTTAATCATTGGACTTGTTAGATAACATCTTGATTATATTCCCTGAGTGGTGGATACCCCTTGGATATTTTCTGGCAAAGTCGCCCATATTGGGCCCCACATCGTTTTCCTTTTAGCTGACCCCTTTATACAATCCGCCCGACAGGTGTTCCTTACATATAAAATCCACTCTCTTAGTGACGGTGCAGCTTGAACTACCCACTTTGTGCAAATTTCTCTACGTGCTGTAATTATCAATACAAGAAGCAGATGTGTCAGAGGTTTGTTTACCATATAGTTTTTATCACCACTAGGTATAATTCCAAATATAACAAGTTCAAGGTTTACCTGTATTTTGGTCCCCAATGTTCTAGAAACAAACACACCCACCTTGTGCCAGAAGATTTGGATTACCGGACATTGCCATAGCAAGTGAACATCATCCGCATTTTCCAGCATACATTTGGGACATTGTCTTCTCTTACTCCCCCCACATCTTAGATAGTTTCTTCGGCGACCAATAAGCTCTATAGAGTAAAAAGATGAATTCTTCTCAAAGGTGGTCTGACAGTGAAACAAAGTGTAGCACTTGATACTTGCCATAAACTTGGAATATCTGATTCCGGCATGTCCGTTCCACATATCTCCTCTGGGGCTGGTAAGGTGTTGTCCTCTGCTTCCACCAATATCCAGTACCATTTAGATACCTCCTTTTTAAAGGTCAAGTTTTTAACAAGCTCTCCCTCCCATTCTGTTTCCAACCCAATTTGCAGTTCGTTTTGGGACCATCTTGTCAAATGAAAGTATTGAAATCTTGATAGGGTAAAGTTTGTTTTTGATGCAAGTGTGTTCCATGGTAACAGAGAGCTTTGAACAAATAACTCCCCCCATTTTGTCAGACCTGCCGCTAATAAAGTTAAAGCTAGGACATCTAAAAGACACTCCGAGGTACCTGGTGAATTCCAGATCGGGGCCTCACAGCTATAGTACGGTATTCCCAAGATTCTCCTGACTTGCACCCATACCTTGTAGGCTGCTAGTAACACCTTGAACTTGATTAATTTTTTTAATTTGGGGTGACCATATTTGAATAGAAAGGAATTACCTTCATCCGGGAGACTCTTTCTTCGAACCAGCAAATGAGGGGGAATATTTTGTGTATTGTCCATGAGAAGATGTCTAGTATTTCTTTAAAAGAAAGCCCAGTGATACATTTTAAAATCCGGCAAGGCGATCCCCCCATCTATTTTCTTTTTACGCAGTTTTTTCCAAGCTCTTCTCGCGGCCTTATTTTTCCATATGAAACTACTCAGATCACTGTGTAATTTCTGAAACCATTCAGTTTTAAAATGTAATGGTAATGTATTAAAAATAAAGGTGAACTTAGGGAGGATCATCATCTTGATCAGATTCACTCTACCCAGGATTGACAAAGGCAAGTGCATCCATGATTCTAATAATTTATTGGTTTCTAGGGGAATTCTCTTAATATTAAAGGAAGCTAGTTTATCCAGATCCTTGATTATTTTAACACCCAGATATCTAATCTCTGACTGTTCTGATGGAGAATTTATTGAGCCATTCCAGGTCATAGTCTAAGTTTGATCTTTATTTACTAGATAGCCAGAAATGTTTCCAAAGACTCCCATTATGCTCATTATGAGGGGTAATGATACCTCCGGACTTGGTGTATAAATCATCAAATCATCGGCGTATAGTGCTGTCTTTATCGTTCAATCCAGATATCTAAAGGGGGAATCTCGTTTTCTATTCTAACTCTCCTGGCAAGGGGTTCCATGTACAAGTTAAAAAGTAGAGGTGACAGGGGGCAGCCCTGTCTAGTCCCACGCTCTATTGTAATCTTAGGTGAAAGAGATCCATTAACCACCAGCCTAGCTGTATTGATCTTATAGCATTTAAGAAGTTGATACCTAAATCATTTTGCTCTATGACATTATATAAATACGGCCAGCTTACTCGATCGAAAGCTTTAGTGGCATCAATCATTATAATAGTCAGGGGGGATATTGTTGTGGTGGCTATATTAATTGCCGTGGCCAGTTCATGTGTTAGGTCCTTAAGCTGTCAATGCTTCATAAAACCTTTTTGATTCTGGTGTATAATGTCAACCAGTACCGAGTTTAGCCTTGTAGTTAGAATTTGTGTAAAGATTTTGTAATCACTGATTAATAGAGAAATTGGTCTGTAGAACTCACATTTCAAGGGATCTTTTGCAGGTTTTAGAACTAGAGTTATAACTGCCTCTTTCCATGACGCTGGAAGAGAGGCATGATGGTCATAAATGCTATTCAATAATGTATATAGATGTGGGACCAAGACTTCTTTTAGGACTTTATACAATTTGTTTGGAATGCCATCCGGTCCTGCCGCCTTCCCTTTCTTTAAAAGGGCAATGGATTTTTCTATCTCTAAAGTAATGATTTCTTGATTTAATAAAATTTGCTGATTAGTATTTATCTTAGGTAAGGAGTCCTGATTCAACCACTGATTTAATTCTATTTGATAGGCCCTCGTGTCCTCCGTATACAAATCTTGAAAGACGTTTCAGAACGCCTTGCCTATGCTAGAATTATCCTCACATAGTTCCTGGGAGGCAGCATCCTGCACCCTTTTAATCTCGTTTCTTAGTCGATCTTGCTTTGTCTTCCATGCAAGGAGTTTCCGGCACCCTTCCCCATACTCATAATGGGCCATTTTACTGGCATCCCATCGCTCCCTGATCCTTCTTTCCAGGAACTCTGCTAAGTGTTGTTTAGCCTCATTTAACTTGCCCTGAAGCTCAATTCTTAAGGTGATATTATGACAGGCGGGGAGACTTTCCTGTGCTTTTTCAATTTTATCCTCATACTCCTTCAATTCTCTTTTCCCTTCTTTTTGGTTGACAGCTGCATAACTTGTGACTCTCCCCCCCGAAGATAGGCTGTAAAAGTATCCCATACAATGTGGGGCGCTGTAGACTCGATTTATATCAAAACATTCTGCCATATCTTTTTCTAGAGCATCGACCACCTCCTGTTTCCCCAAGAGTGTTCTATCTAATGTCCATCTGTATTCAGCCTGTTGTTTCTCCATAGGAACTTCTAGCCTCACTGCAGCATGATCAGACAAATGCTCAGGTTGATGAGTAGCCGTAAGATTGTATTTTCTCAGTCTTTCATCAACAAGAAATAAATCAATTCTTGAAGCGTGTGAATACTTCTTATTCCGATACGTAAATTCTTGTCTAGTACCGGCATTAAATCTCCAGATATCTAATAGACCCAAATTGTTTACTAGCTTCTGTATGCTCTTTCTCATTTTTGGGGCATTTATTGTATGTTTAGTAGTTGATCTATCAAGGACAGGATTCATCAAGATACTAAAGTCTCCTGCCATGATGATGTTATACTTAGCATCTAAGAGATGTCTATATAGCTCGTTGAGGGGGGATGGGTCATCCACATTAGGGCCATAGTATCCTACCAATGTGAATGCTAATTTTTAAATTTTAATGCTAACTATAACCCATCTTCCCCCTCTATCCACCTTATACCTCTCTATTTTTGCATTAGACGATTTTTTAAATAATATGGCTACTCCTTTAACATTGCATGATTGACTAGAGCATACCAACTGTGTTATCCACTTATTTGATTTAAGTACTCCTTCCCATTCCTCTTGTCGTAAATGTGTCTCCTGCAGGATTATTACATCATTTTCAGACAATTTAAATAATTCTAAAATCTTCTTCCTTCTTCTATGTACTCTCATGCCATTAACAATCCAAGATAGTATTATGATTTTATTCATGCTCTTCTCCCCTTGCCTTCGCCCTTTAATGCCTCCTTTTAGTATTTTGCCAATGTCATACATGAGGATGTTTTTTTTTGTTTTTTTCCCCCTAATGCTCCCTTCACAGTGCATATAATTACAAGTGAAAAAGTGAAACCCTTCAACTTTGACCCCCCGTCTCCCCACACTGGGGAACTCTGCCTTGCTCCATATGGGGTGACTCCTTGCCCCCCTAATGCTCCGACGCTCCAGCCCATTCTGTGTGCCTTCTATGTGCCTATTAAGTGCCTTTTTGTGTATTTATGTACTGAATCAAATTTTTGACTTCTGAGACGTCGCTAAGGTTATGCATTTTGTTTCTCCACATAACTTTTAAAGGGAACTACAGTTGAGCCGTTGCCCCCAATGTTTCCAGGGTTTTGATATGCTTTCCAAGTTCCCATTGGCGATTTTGTGTTGCTTTCGCTATATCTGACCTTTTAGTGTGGGACCAATCATCTTTTTGGAAGCTTTTTGCTTTGAGGGCAGCTGAAAGAATTGCCTCTTTAATGACATAGGTGCAAAAATTCCGTAGGATTCTACTTGGTTTATCTCTTTTTGGATCCCGTCTAAACGGGTCTCTGTGCACCCTTTGTATGTCCTGTTCCAAGTCCCATGTTTGAAATTCTGGCATTGACTCCTTAATAATAGTTACCACAAAGTCTTTCAAGTTACCCTTTTCAAGTCCTTCTGGAACATAGAGGAGCTTCAAATTGTTCCGCCTGGAAATATTTTCTAAAACTTCCAGCTTATCCCTGATCTCCTTTTCGCTTCTTATTGAAGTTTGGACGTCGCTACGGTTAGCTTTAACCTCCTCTTGCAAACCTCCAACCGTAGCGGCATCCAAACTTTAATGCGGATGTTGCATGACTGACTATCGTAAAATGAAGTACATGGTTGTAGTGCATAAAAAGCAATAAAATATTGAAATAAAATAATAAGTGAATAAATATATGTATTCCATGTGAAATCAATTTGAAACAAGATGGCTTTCTAGCTAAAATGACCACGTTAAGCTAAGGCAGGGCACTCTGTGTTACTGTTGTTGTCACCTTCCCAAAGAGACCACTTCCAGGAAAGCCTCAACATTAGCTGTGAAAGCAGTTACACTCATTAACAAAATAGTCTGGGAGATCCCACAAGTTCACATGACAGAAATGAAGCACTGAGCTTAGGTGCCAACAGACTTTCAAAGCCCACACCCTGCAGGCCTTTTGCATTTCATTCCACCCTAGGGCGAGCCGCGTCTCAGAAGGGCTGACCATCAGGACTCTGCGGAGTGCTGTGAAAGTACTCCGAAAAATCATTAGCAGAGCATCCCTCTTCGAGCACGTTTCCAGAACTCTCCAGGGTCTTCTTTATCCGCCCATCTGAAAAACAAACATGCCGCAGGACTCGGCTGGAATACTAGTGGGTGTCCCGTGGAGGGGCTTTGTGACTGAGGTAAGACACCGGGTGACAGAAGCCACGTGCAGGCTTGGCTCGGCTGGTTATGGTTTAAGGCTCCAAGAGTTGAGCCGGAGACAGGCATCTTACTCCAGCCCACCTAGAGCCGTCAGCGGCTCACCACCGCTAAGTAGAATGTGCAGTCAGTATGAGTACATTGACACAAATGTGGTCTACTGGTGCAGCCTACAAAAAGTTCTTGTGAAGTAGATTCAAAATGATAGTGTCCTGGAATATTTCTATTTCCAGAAGTGATATCGCACAAGATCACCAAACCATACACAGTGAGCAAATATATTTTGGAGAAAGGCCATGTCAAAAAGTAGGAATAATACAGTGTTTGCAGTATGAAAATACATGGCTATTAGAAAAGGAAAAACAAACTACATGCACAATGTTGGATGGATGATACTTCTGTCAGGCTGGCTCATGTTTAAAGTTGCCCCTTTGGCTAGAGTGCCACTGGATTATGTTACTGATATTACTGAGGGGCTATCTGTGCTCCCGCCCATGCTTCAGAATGCCCGATTAATAGCAGCAGTGTTCTGCAGTGCTCCCTTGCCTGTGCTAGGGGTGTGTCACCGAATTCATCACCCACTACATTGGGTGCCAGAGGATGCACTTAGCTGTGGCACTGGTGAGCTGCTGAAGCGCTCGTCCTGATTTACCATTCTACTAAATGTGCGGCACAAGTTGTGCTGGTGCAAGGGTTCCTGAACCCTAAGGTATCAGTGTATGTGCCGAATCAACGTACGCGTGGCACCAACCTTACTCTATGATGCCCCTTGCTTTTGCCCCGATGTGCCACTGAAGTGCTGCACATATAGAAACTTGTCTATAACATCACACGCTCACAGGAATAATCACAAGGGATGTCAAGATATAGTTCTCATGACAAGCTGCAGTGGGCCCTAGTCGTAAACTGGTCTCCACTCGCTACACCCGCCACCCCTATACATTTCCACCATGTTCACATCACTCCATTACCGAAGGTGCCCTTTTGATCATAAGCTATGTTTCCATTGGGAACAAGTACACAGGTTTAATATATGATATAACATTGTAGCCTTCTGCTGTCGGCCACTACAGTTGTTAAAGGCCCTCTTGAAGAGTTACAACCTGAGCCGTAAGCGAGGCCCTGGGACTTGAAGAGGGTCTTTAACAACCATTATAGCCCGAAGCAGAAGTGCCTGAGGTTACACGTTCTCCTACAGTGGAATACACTTCTCTTGTTTTATGAACAGCGTGCCGTCGAATGTTTTATTCATGGCAGTGGAGAGTCCGAGAATCCCACAAGCCCCGTCGATCGGCGCTGCCGATGGCTTCCGAGGCTGTGCCCGCGCTTCTGGTGTGCTTGTCTCTCCGAGCCTTCCCGCCCAGGCATAGGGCCTGAATGCCTGCAGCCTTTCTGTTTTTTCACCACAGCATGTAGAATACAGGAGTGGCCCATCACTATTGTACTCCGAAGACAAATGAGCTTTAATTAACAGCAATTATTGAATTCCTGAAACCTTTATTGCCTCCAGTTAGCATGTTCGAGCATTGTATTCCCCTGCAGTGAAAGAACTGTGACGCGACTGCGGTGAATCGAGTGTTAACCTTCCAAGCCTCTGCAAATTGTTCTAGTTTATTGAAACAGAATCCTCTTAATGATTACATTGTAGTTAAAGTACTAACTTGCTGAAGAGGGTTATTTTCTTCTGGCAACAAGACGATCAGGATCCTACGGGCATTCCCTTACTGCGGCTTATAGATACGGGCTTTGATACCCTATCAGTGCCCTTGTGTATCGGCTTGGGCATTTCGAAGGGGGCATTGAGAGTCATTTCAGTGACTCATGCTTGATCTGTAGTAGACTGGGTTCAATCAATCAATCAATCAATCAGTGTTTGTTAAGCGTGACTACTCACCTCTGAGGGTTTCAAGGCGCTTTGGGGGGGTTGGGTGTGGGGTGCTTCAGGATCTCATGGGCACTGAGGTTCAGTCGAAGAGATCCTTCCTGAAATGGGTCAGTGACAGCGATAGCCGAGGTGGAGCGGCAGGGCGTCTTTGTATTGTTTCATTGCAGAATGGAGAGAAAAACGTGATGAATGTGGTTATCGGATCCTATTTTACCACTTACTAGTCTGTAAGCTAAGAAAATGGCTGGAAAAGCAGAGCCGCATTGTGCCATTTGTCCCATTAAGAGACTGGGTGTGGAAAGCTGTATGACTTTGTTTACTATAACAACAAAGAGGAGATGGGTGGAATGCTTGAATTAATCTCCGCCAGTGGCAATCACTCGGGGTGGCATCGCAGTTAATGGTTTCTGATCCCATGCCACCTCAGTTCAGACTCAGCCATACGCAAATCAGTCTTGACCTGGCTCCGTTAGAAACAGTCCAGGCCACATTGCCAGGTCAGGTCTTTTCTGAACCAGAACACAAACAACTCAAGACCAGTTTCTCTCTGATTAAGGCTCATCAGCCGGCTATAGCGTAGTTGCCACTGGCACAGTGAGCACAGGGCCTACATCTGGGCATACCCATCACACTTGGGGTGTCATCTGCAACAACAATAAGGTGATGGATGGAATGCTTGAATTCATCTCAGCCACTGGCAATTGTTCAGGACGCATCCCAGTCCATCGCTTTTCACCCACTATGCCACCTCAGTATAGACCAAGCCATATGCAAATCAGGCTCGACCCTGCTGCTGTAGGAACAGTCTAACCTGAACAGCCAGGCCAGGTCCTCCTGGGCCGGAACACAGGCAACTCAAGATCAGTTTCACCCTAATTAGGTCTCATCAGTCAGATATAGCTGGTTCCAGTGGCATAGTGAGCACGGGATCTATGCTTAAATATACACGCCACACTTAGGTTATCAACTGCAACAAAAACAGGTTGATGGATGGAATGCTTGAATTAATCTTTTAAACACTTCAGATTGTTTACAGTAAAGCAGGCATTTTGGGATTTATTTGAACCCAAATCACAATATAAATATTATGCTCACTCACAAGCGTATCCATGCAGGATCTGACAATCCAACTCTTAAAGTTATACTTATCACCCCATTTTTAAAATTGCTCCAGCACCACAAGGCCCAGCCCCTCAACAGACTTTCAACTGCCCACCCCACAGGACTGATCCGGATTTTGAAACATCTCACTGATTCTCACATAACCCCTTTTATTCTCTGACAAAAGCCATTGGTTAATCCTAAACTCAGCTGGTACTTGCATACATACAGTTCATGTGCATTTGTGCAATATCTGAATCACAGGGCAGTGTTAGGGTTCCTACTTCATGTTAACAGGTTACTGTACACCATGGCTTTGGTATTTGATTCTAAAAGAAGCCATTAAAGCTAGTTTAAATTATTACGGATTTGTCTTTCAGCTTCTTGACTGTTTTAGTGGGTATTAGCGGGTATCAGTGTACTTCACTTCCATGATGGCATCGGAGCTTGGAAGCAGTGACGTATTCAATGACAGGGTACAGGCTGGGTGGCTCAATTCAGTTCAAAGCACTAAACACTATAAAATTGCTGCAAGGGCGGCCAGGTTTGAGTCTCAGCATCAGCTCAACAGCCTGTGATTGTGAGAAAATCACCTTATCGGCCCATGCTCAAACAATAAAACATGAGTGTAACATTGTTTAATGTGTCCTCGTGCCCAAAAAAAAACCATGAATGTAATGTAACAGCAGCTTATGTTAAACGCTCCAATATCTATGGGTCGAGTTCACGCTAGAGGGAAAAGTAGAACAAGACCCAAGGGGGAATGGGAGGTGGAAAAAATCCAAATAGTACCTTAATCAAAGCGCAAGCAGAGGACAGCCCCTAATTAAGTTTTATTAATCTGTGCTTCATCCATGCTCCACTTGAAGGAACAGAACTGACGCATGGCCTGTGCTGTCCTATTAAAAAGCAGCAAAGAAGAGTGAAGATGGAGCGAACCAATGTAAGTAATAGGCGGGCACCAAGTCTGTTACTGTATACAATACCCCTCGCAACAACAGCGCATGCGCGCTCTTAGACATGACTTAAAAATGATTGGATTGTCAAAATAAATGTCTACCATCTTGAAAATGCTTTCAATGAATTAATGTAAAGCCGAATAATTTAGTTTCGGCCAAAATCAAAGCAGAATTATATTGAAAACGCTGTACAGTAAACAGTATACAACTATGCTCATCAAAAGAACATATATATGTCGGTGTGCCAAAGGGGGGTAGGTCAATTCGAGTAGTATGTAGAAAACTTTAGGGTAACTTCATGGAACAGCTGTGGCTATGTTGGAGGCAGTCAGCAAGAGGTAGTAAAATGGGTTATTGATATTTGGATGTTGTCTGACCGCTGCTTGGATGAATGGAGGTGTAAAGGAACACCAAAATGACATTTGTATTTGGAGAGTATTTAATATGTGTAATATATAGATATCTGACCATGTGCATCCAAGGGTGCACTAAATTGGGGTTCACCTTCATTGCAGAGTATGACATGAGTGAATGGTTGGAAAAAGCAGCAAGCTGCTGAATTATTTAACCAGGATGTCGAAGCACAAAAAGTGAAAAACCCAGCAGGTTTTTAAATTCTGTGTGTAATCAATCAGGTAAAATATTGTCATCGTACAGAGGACATAGGGAAAAGGAGTAATGTAATATAAAATTATTACATCGTGGTATGTGTAATGTAGGTATTTTTAAATTAGTGCCAATAAAGTCCATTCAACACCTACATTCAATCCCCTCTTCACACTATCAAGCTTCCAGATGCCCCAATTTTCTTAGAGAGATAGTAGATGGTGACTGTTGTTATTCCCCATTGAGGTTTTTATGACCTCTACCACCCACCATTTCATCTCCCGCGATGAATGTCCATGTTGTTGATAGCGTTTCACCAGAGAAGCCTGTTCTGTTTGACATCTTATCGTGACGGATGTTGCAAGATTCTTTTCCAGACGGCTTGAGTTGTCTTGCCAATGTATGCTAAATGACAAGGACATTCAGTACAGCAAATTACATTCTTTGTATTGCAGTTAGAAAAATGCCTAATTACGATATTGTTTCCATTAATCATGAATTAACTACATTGCAGTTTCAAAAAGCCATACAATTGCCACATCGATAATTACCTATTATTGTCAATAACCCTAAACTTTGGGTAATGGATTCCACTATTGGTTCTCTGTAGGTCTTGCCTATTCTGTTTCTAATGTTAAACCCATGTTTGAATGCAAGCATAGGTTTCTCAGTGAACATTTAATCATTTTCCAGCAAATTCCAATGTTCAAGGATCAGTTTTTCATTTGGTTTTAGTTTGTGCCAAATGTGGATACGCATACAAGTCGTGAGGTGCTGGGCTTTTGCCTAACCTGTAGAAGGTCTTCTCTGTGATTGTGCTATATTCTTTTGAACAACCTTTTCAAAATTCTGGGAGATACCCGTGCGCTTTTAATTAGTTAATTAGAATCTTAACTTCAGCAAAGTTGGCAGAGTTTATAGGCAGTTATGTCGTAAAAGCTGTCCAAAAGGGAGCTTATCATTTAAACTTTGTGGATGGAGACTATTACATTTTAATAAGGTATTTCTTGCTGTAAGTTTTGTGTATAAGGTTTTATATAAAAAAAACTGTCAGATTCTCTGATGGTAAGATCTAGGAAGTTTACTTGTGAAAGTGTGAACTGTCACCTTGTCAGATCAAAAGGACATCGTCAATGTATGTAGTCCACTTTCTAATATGTTAATATGTTAAAGAAATTGATTAGTTTGTGGAAATATATATTTGTCATTGAAATTAGCAACAGAAAGGTTTTCTATATTGGGAGAGAAGACTGCTCCCGTAGCCACTCCTTTAATATTCTCAAAACTGTCCTTCGAGTAGAAAATAATTTCTGCTCTGGAAATAAATGAAGTGGGCGCTCGATGGGATCTATTTCTCTGCTCTGAGGACAAGTAATAATCTCTGGAGCTTCTATTTGTGGAATGTTTGTGTAGAGGCTTCCTATGTCCATTGTTAATGACATGTCTGAATGTTGTATAATATGCCTTCAAGAATGTTAATGACTAAAATGCTGTCTCTGCTGAAGAAGGGATTCTGATTGACAAAGGGTTTTTATAAAGAAATCCAAAGTCTTGGACCAATGGTTTAAGAATAAAGTTGCATCCAGAAGCAATGGGATGAGGGCATGTGGGAATTTTATGGATTTTGGGTAGTACATAGTTTGCAGGTATGGTGTATTCACTTTTATTCAGAAATCGATATTCACTTGATTGTGTTTAAATCTTATGGTTCAATTGAATGGGTCATATATCATTGGCGCATAAATACCTGGACAAGGTATTCTCTGTTTTATGAATGCATTGGCCGTTGACTTTGTTGATTCTGTTACCCAAGCTCACAAGGGGTTATTGGATTGCCTGTAACATAGGTATCACACTTGTGGCACCTATGAACATGCACGTAAAGTACACAAACTAACATTCAATTCCAAATACTTAGAAAAGGGAAAGATGATAATTGTCCTAGAATAAACCATAATGTAGTCTAGATAAAGTATATTTGACTCTACAGTAGAGCAAGTCTACAAATCATTATGGCCAGAGGATTAAAAAATTGAAAATATCCAGGAATCTTAAATGTGTTCCGATCACTTCCATGGATTTTTATGTTGCTTCATTCTAAAATTCCCAAAGAAGAGTTTGTTTGAAAGTCTATTACTCTCATTGTTGAGCTTTTTTATCACACTTTCCAGTGTGAGATCCTTCAGTACTTATTTTCAATCTTACAGTTTCTGTCAGGGGTTACATACAATTGCATGCCTGCCTGCTAGCTCCGCTCTGCCTTCAGTGGCTCAGCTTTAGCATTGGGAATCCCATACACATAAATAACCTGGCATATCTTCCTGGATGATGTTCTGTAGAAAGGACCACATCATCCTCTTTAGATAGTATTTTATGCAGTTTTGTTATTCATATACATATTTGTGGAATTGTATGTTACCAATTTAGAGATTATAGGTCTGGGGTGTGTAGAGTGTACTACCTTTACTTTTCTTTCTTTTTGTTTCAAAGGGAAAATAATATTGCAGCTTAACTGTTTTGTACACATAATACATCGATTTAAGCATCTTTTCTATAATATCGAGGTGTCCCAGAGATGGAGAAAGCATGTGTGGATGTCTGTTGTGCCTCATTAGCACTGAGTGTAATATGGCCCCAGCACCTCTAGACAGTTAACTCAGAATCTTAGAAATACTCTTTCACATGTCTTAAACTCTAAAATCTTTACTGCCTCTATGTGTTAGAGGAATTGCTGTACATGTGTACACTTTGGCCCTCATTACCAATACCCCAGAAGTGGTGAGTTAATTATCACACCCAATTAAATCAAACATCAGTGCAATTGTGATTTATGGATGTGATAAATAGGTTCACCTAATAATGGGTAAGGTATTGCCAGTTTTGGTTCTTTCCTTCCAGTATCTACTGGCCTCTATCACCCATTAACTTTTGACAGGTTTGTACTGCCGTAATTTAACAGGAATAAAACTCTGTGAATGCGATAATTACAGAGTGGTAAACACTACACCTCTTGCCCGTGCAATCTCCACACAAACCGAGGTTTGGACAGGAATAGCAAAATAGTGAAGCACTTGTAATCAAGACCTTTGAAGGCTTTTAGGTTGGAATCAAGTGAAGAGTGCATGCAAAGGGAGGTATAGACAATATTGAAAAAACAGACAGGAGCAGAGAGGCTCTTTCACGTGTTTAATGAGTACAATATGGGGAGATAAAAACACAGGCAATGTGGTATGAGTGGCAATAGATGATCTTCCTTTGTACAGTGACTTAAAGAGTATGTGTGAGGGAAGCAGGATAGAGAATGAGTAGGGGAAACTAGAAGCAAAAGGTAGGTGAGTGGGTTCAGCCTTGTTTACTGAAACTTTGGCCAATTGTACTTTGAGCAAAAACAGACGAGCTAACTACCATTCCTTAAAAATAGGTACTTTTTAAAGAAATGGATTGGAGAAAAAACCTCCAGACAAGATACTAGTGTACTAAACTATTTTTAATAAAGGACCTACAGTAAATGGGTATATCTGTGTTTTCACTATTTCTGCTAAGAGGCTGACCTATTTTTTCTTTTCTCCATACATGGAAAAATATTTTCTAATGTTGCTTTTTTCATCAAGTAGGGCCTAACTCACAAAAATGAAGAAATTTGTGTAGCCGTAAATGTATGAAATGTTTTGCATTGATTTCTGCATGTTTTGGAATTTGAAGATATCCCACTGAGACATGACTCTTTCAAAGATTTCAAGAGGAATGTGTTTCCCACCTAACTCTGCCCCACTTTATGGACAGTGAACTGAGCAATTGGCAAGTGTAGGGTCAGGGGAAATGTGCATTTGCGCCTTAGTTTCCTTTGTAATCAACAGGGGTATTTAGGACATTTTCCCACATTATCGGCATCACTTGACCTACTCTTCTTTTTTTTAGAGAAACATTTAAGTTAATTTTCATTAACAGTACAAATAGAGTACACACAATGCAAGCCTTCGAGGGGAACCTTCATGAGTCATCCAAGGAAATCTCAAACCCCATCATCACCCTCTGCCCCACCTTAATTATTCTGCCCCTCTTTCCCATAGTACGACCATCACTGACCCCATGTCCTTGATTCTTTCTTTGGGCATTCACATGCTACATAGATGGACTCTTCCAGCTTAGCACAATGGTCCATGCCTGCTCCCCAGTCTCTCAGTGGGGCAGGGAAGGGGACATTCGGCCTCTTCCAGTATTTAGCAATGTCCCTTTTCACCAATAGCGCTAACACACCCACCAAGGCTAGCTCACCCCTGGGGCCTCCCAAGTCAGCTAGGATCCAGAGTACAGCAACTTTCGAAGAAGTATTCAATCCGGTAACCCAGTACATCCAAGAGTGTTTTAAAGATACTAATCTGTAATAACCCAAAGCTAGGTTTTATTATATCAAATATGTATATTGATACACTGGAACAGCATCTTCAGCTTTCTGTCTGCAGCTCTGCTTTTTCAACTCAACTCCTACTTTCTAAACAGTAACATTACAGATGTGGTTATCACCAACTACCACAATAGATATTCTATATGAAATCACTACATGTTCCCCCTTCTTTAACAAATGAGCAAGAAATAAACATTAAATAAACAAATAAATAAATAGATTAACACTGTTCAATGAGTCTTTGTGGTCTTTTGAGTGTTCTTGTTCTTTTGAAAGAATCACAATCATTTTCTTTTGTACTTTGTTGCTCTTGAATTGGAGTAATATAGTATAAAAGAAAATTATTGTGATTCTTTCAGAAGAACAACAAGAACACTCAAAAGACCACAGAGCCTCATTCAACAGTGCTAATTAATTAATATATTTATTTATTTAGTAGTTTATTTAATGTTTATTTCTTGCTCATTTGTTTAAGAAGGGGGAAGATGTAGTGATGTCATACAGAATATAGAATGTGGTGTGTGGTCATAAGCACATATAGAATGTTACTGTTTAATTGATGAGACTCCTGGCTATGACATTTAATGTAACAACGGTCCACCCTATACTAAGAGAATTTCTTGCTTTGATTGAAGGTCTGGATAAACCGAAGGATAAAACCATTGCTCTGCACATAAATGAAAAAGTTAAACCTGTGGCACAAATGCATAGGAGAGTTCCAATTCACATACAAGATAAAGTGGAAGCAGAGATAAATTTACTACTTAGGCAAGACATCATTGAGCCAGTAACTGGTCCAACGCATTGGGTGTCCCCAGTAGTAGTGGTACCTAAAAAGAAGACAAATCAAATAAAATTTGTGTAAATATGAGGGTGCCGAATACATCAATTGAGAGGTAAAGGCACCCAGGACCGCACTTGAAAGACAGGATTAGCATCTTAAATGGAGCAACAGTTTTGTCAAAATTAGATCTCTGTAAAGGACATCATCAACCAGAGATTGATGAGCATTCAAGATATATCACAACTTTTTCTACATATTTAGGGCTGTTCCGTTATAAAAGGCTCAATTTTGGGATTTGTTCAGTGGCAGAGTTTTCAAAAAATCATAAACAATATCATCAGACATGTGAAACACTCAATGAATTACAGTGATGAGATTCATGTATTTGTAAAAACAGAAAGTGAACATGATCAAGCTTTAAGGGAAGTATGTCCAGAACTTATGAATGCTGGACTTCCAGAAAATCCAGATAAATGTTAAATTGGAAAGCCAGAATTAACGGTCTATGGTCATATATTTTCAAGGAAAGGGATGAGACTAGACCCTATGAAAGCATCATCTCTAAAATTTACAACTAGTCCAAAATACATAACAGAGTTAAGCTCTTTTTGGTGAATGGCTAGTTATTGCTCTTGTTACATCAAGAACTATGCCACTATTAGCTCTGCTCTTTGAGAGTTAACAAAGAAACAAAGAGCGTTTGACTGGGATGAACAATGTGAATATGCTTATAGAAGATGCTAGTCCTGTGGGACAAGGTTCCATTTTGGTGCAGCACAATCCTAGCAAGGAGACTCCTAGGTTTGTAGTGTTGCATGCTAGTAAAAGCCTAACTGACATAGAAAATAAATATTCGCAGCCTGAGAAAGAAAGCTTGGCTGTAGTTTGGGCTGTGAGCACTATCATGACTTTTTATTTAGGAAACCTTTTGTGATAGTCACGGACCGTCAAGCACTGATGACTCTTTTTAGAAAGCCAAAAGCAAAAATACCTCTTTGCAGTGATAGATAGGGTATTAGAATAATCGATTATAATTTTTAAATTGCTCACAAGCCTAGAAAAGAATACAATCCAGTGATTATTTGTCCAGACATCCAGATGACATAAATGAAAAACAAAGTAAGATAATTGAAGAAAAAGTCGATTTCATAATCAAGTCAGTAGTTTCTGGGGCAATTTCAGAGCAGGAGCTGATTCATGAATCTACCAAGGACAGCAGGACCATGCCCCCAGCCCGTAAAGAAGGTAAAAAATCTTGGAGTCCTGATTGACGACCATCTTTCCTTATCTGACCAGGGCAACAGCATTACCTCTTCTTGTTTCTATACACTTAAAATTCTTAAGAAAATTATTTCTTTTATTCCTATGTCTTTGAGGAAAATGGTTGTCACAGCATTAATCCTGTCAAAAATTGATTATTGTAATTCACTCTACATTGGAGCATAAAAAAAGTGTTATTCATAAACTTCAGACCCTGCAAAACGTGGCGGCCCAGTTATTATTAGAACTACCCAAATTTAGTTCTATTAGTTTAATTACCCGAGAACAACTACATTGGTTGCCCATACCTGCTAGGATCCAGTTTAAGTCAATGTGTATGTTACACAAGAGTCTGCATGGGATGAGACCTACGCAGATTGGTCAATACTGTAAGCGATATACTCCACAGAGATGTCTCCATTCCGCGTCAGCATACTTGCTTGTGGTCCCAAGAGTAAAGACGTTGAAATGGGGGGGCAGAAGTTTTCAATACTTGGCCCCAAAGCTTTGGAACACAATGCCTTTGCATCTTAGAACGCAAAATGATCTGCAACAGTTTAGGAAGGGGCTAAACACTTGGCTATTTGCGTGCACCCCTGCGGGGGTCTTATTTCCGGATTAACCTTAACGGTAGCAAGCGCTAAGACGCCACGGCAAACACGCGCTCTATAAAAACCCATTTTCATTTCATTTCATTCATAACACTCTTGCAGAAGTTAGACGAATAATAATGTTAAACAAATGGAAGCAGATAAATGCTATGATGACATTTCATTCTGACATAAATAAATGTGATATAATTGTATTAAAGAAATACAGAGTGAATTAACCATAGCTCTTTCTTCTAAGGGGAAACAGAATAGTTATCCCACATATTTTGCAATAATGCATAATTAACTTGGCACATGAAAGTCATAGAGATATATCAGCGACAAAAACTCTGTGGTGTGAAAAAGTTATGGTTGCCAAGACTTGACAGTCAAGTTGAAGAAATTGTTCAAGTCTGCCACCTTTGTCATTGCACTACAAAAGAAAGGAATGTTAAGGAACTACACATCTAAGCTCCCATATGCTGTATGGTCTGAGCTAGTGTGTAACTTTTATGGGTGTTGGATTCTGGATTCTGTTTTTTGTAATTGATGAGTACTCTAGATTTCCAATTGTGAAAATGGTGTCATCCACTTCTTTGTCTGTGATGCTTCCCAGCCTAGATAATATTTTTCTATGTGGAATATACCCAAAATATTAAAAACAGACAATGGTCAAACTATTAATGAAAGTGAATTTTCTAGATGTACTTGAATATATGGGAGTGGCACATAAAAGAATTATTCCACTTTGGCCTCAGGCTAACAGAATGGTAGAAAGGTTAATGACTACTATAAAAATAATCTATTCAAAGAGCCAAGTTGTCACAAATTTCTATAAATTAAGCTCTATGTCAGGTTGTATGTCATTATAGAAATACATCTAATAGATTGACAGGAAAATGCCCTTCAGAATTGTTATTTGGGCAAGCCAGACAAACACGTTTGCCGCAGGTACCGTTAAAACCCCCTAAAGTACACATTACATTGCAAAGACAGATGAAATAATGAAAAGAAAAATGAAATATTATGCATATCAATGGAAAAATATTCAAGAAAGAAGTCATCAGGTTGGAGACTTTGTATTGGTAAGGCAAAACCAAATAAGGAAATCTGCGAGCAGATTTCATCCGTCTCCTTTAGAAGTAACGAAAATAAAAGGGTCACTATTCTATCAATTTTGTTTTCTTTTTCATCACATCAGTTTTATTATCCTACTTGGTCAGCTGTCTGACTTGTTCCGAAGCTGTTTTCTTCCTTGTTCATTACTAGTGGCATGTTTTTAAGCCTGTACTTCCGTTCGTGCCATATGAAGAATTGTTTGCAGGTCATTTTTTTGTCTAATAGCTTTTGTCTGAAGGCTACTGAATCCTATCCGTCAATAATTCTCAGTCTGATTGCTTTTAAATTTGTCAAATTCACAAAACATAACCAGTTTCCATAGTTTCGTCACATATTCATCAATGGTTTCATTATCTTGTTGACAGGCTATGTTGAAATTGTATCTCTCAAAGTCTAAGATATTTTGTGAATCGAACCCTTCATTTAGAAATTTCTTTGTACAAGTTCTTGTCTGCGTCAAGAAATGCATCAATTAGATCCTACCAAGTTAAGTAGTAAATCTTTAGCTTGGTCATCAGTGCGTTTTTTACATGTGGCTTCCAAAAAATGTTCAAATCTCCTCCATTTTTCCCATCTTTGAGCAATAGTTTGCTGATCAGTTGTGTCAAAAGGTAAAGGTTTCCTGAAAATCATACTGGAAACATTTTCTTCATGGTGAACATATGAATCTTCCATTTGTGTGTTTGCTGTTGTACTTGTTGAACTTTCACTTCTTCCAACATTTTCTTACTTTTTTGCACAAAATGTTCTATCAATATTTCAAATATTTAATATTTTCTTTAATATTTAACAGTATTTTTAATAATTATTGCGTTTTTCTTTGCATTTCTAATGTATTTTGAGTTTCTGTCCACCTTAAAAATGGCTTCCATTTATTTTTGTATTGATATCTTTTATTTTGGCCTGATTTGAAGATGGCCGCCAAGTGTGACAAATCTCGCAAGATTTTCAATGTGCATGATCCATTATGCAATTACATCGAGAACTTAGTGCATGCTGATAAACGGTGAGCACTTTCCCCGAAGTTTTTGTAAAATGCAGATTAAAATGTTTGCCAATGGTGATGCTTGTTAATTTTATTATGTGAAGAATGTGCTGACAATTATTTTCGATGAGTTGCTGCTAAAAATACTTAGTCCGTTTCTAGAAATGTGCTTTTACTGTCCTAGTAATTAGCACATCACAGGTTCAATCCCATTATCGTCGCCAACCTGTGATAACGTGAAGCCAGGTTTTAGGGTATCAAATATGTTTGATACACTGGAACAGCTTCTTCAGCTTTCTCTCCACAGTTCTTATTATCCAACTTAACTACTCTACTTTTCAAATAGTAACATCCTATATGTGGTTATGACCACATATCATAAACTATACTCCATATGACATGACTACACTAACCCAATATCGTTGAATAATGGGGCAACCCAAGACTATGTGAAAGAAATCTCCCATGTTGTCCTAGCATCTGGTAAAAATAAACCTTGAACATTTCTGTCCTTGTCATAGTTGCGTGGGTGTGTAATAATATGTACATAGCATATATGTAGCATATGTACAAGGCGTAGCTGGGCATATATTGCCAAGGTATGTGGCACCATGCATGCCTCCCTCCATTCCTCCTCCTCGAGAGGGCCCAGCCAACCCTCCCATCATGCAAGTATGAGACCCATGAGAAGTCACACCTCTAGACGGTTATATTCTGACAGAGTGGCAATTGCCTCCTGATAACTTGATAGGGCATCCCTGAGGTGGAGGTACCGATAGACTTGGGATCTTTGTAGGGAGAATTCTGCCTGAAGAGTGCCCACATTTGTGTAAGGAGAGTGTGAGCCATTTGCTGGCCCAGATAAATTTACGGGCATTAGCAGCGATGGCATTGAACCAATGCTTTGGTATAGCGAATGGGATGTTTTGAATGGTATACAGTAAGAGTGGTAGGACCATCATTTTATGCAAGGCCACCCTTCCCAATAGATTGAGAGGCAGCTTAGTCCATATATCCAGGTCCTCCTGTACCGCACGAGCGAAAGGCCCGAGATTAAGGGTCCAAGCCAGGTCTGGCTCCCAGGTCATATGACTCCCTAGATATCGAAAACTAAGGTATCAGATGAGATTAGAATGCCAGGTTTCATCCCCTCTGTCTCTTTGCAGGGAGAACATGAGTGATTTAGACCACTTTACTTGCAGACCGAGAGGGGATCTATAGGTGTCCAGAATGAAGAAGAGATAGGGCCTGGTATCAGCCAGGCGGGCCATAAACAGGAGGATGTCATCTGCATATAGCACTATCCTGTCCTCCAGAGCAAATTACCAGTCAAATCCCCAAACCTGGGCATCACACCTTATCCAGGTCGCCAAGGGCTCAATCACCAGGGAAAAAAGAAGAGGGGACAGAGAGCGTGTCTCGTACCACGTCTAATCAGGAATCTAGGCAATACCTCCCCATTCACCTGCCCCAGTGGTCTGGCATACAAAATTCGAATAAAAGACAAATTCACAGTAGTAGTGTGACTGTGGCACGATGTTTGTACCAAGGACTATGTCTGTAAACTGTCTCCTTCTGGACATTTCATGCCTCATGTTCAGCTGTAGTTCAGATTCGAGGGGCTCTAGACGAATGTTTTTTCAAGGAAGCAGGCGTGCAAGTGAGGTAAATAAGCAAACAAATCCAATTTTCTATTAAAGATCAGTTCAGTGCAGTATATTAGAAAGTCTGTGTTGTGCTGTTGATAACATTTCATGCTTTTCCCAAGGGCATTAATGCATGAAATCAGGATCAGGTAAACAGCACACCCTGGGTTTCTAGGGTTATTGGCAGCTTCTGATCACTGCAGAGAAATGAAACACTTTCCATGTGCTTGACAGATATCAAATTGGATTCTGTCTATAATAAAGAGGGGGGAAAGGTCTACAAAATCTCAGAACTGACAGTAATTTATGGAAACAAAAGAAACAAGCCCAAGATGCAGCAGAAAGAGATTACCTTCTCCAATGATTCAGATGTTCAAATTGCACTGGAGACCATTATCCAAAAGTAATTTCCAAGTCATAATACGTTTTACTTCTTTATGCGGTGCCGGCCCATAGTTGTTCTCACTCCTCCGAGAAGGGCCATGTCTTTCACATATACATAAAGCTGCAGTGAGGAAGTTCATTATTCCGCTACCCATAAAGGGTCTCATTTCTGAAGAACATCTTTGGAATGTAAATCACACATTTATGGGTATGCAAAAGATCTAGGCATTTTGCCACATTTTCATTTACTATTTTTAATTCCTTCTAGCCGACATGTAAATCCACACATTCATGTGTGTATAGCATACAATTCTATACACGCATAATACATTGGTTTTGCTTAACCCTTTCGGTGCTCATGACGGAATGGTTCCGTCATGAGCACCAGTGCTCCTGTGCTCATGACGGAACCATTCCGGCATGTGCACAGGCAAACAGCAGAGGGATTTCCGTTTTTTGGGGCGGGGCCCTCGTGAAGTGAGGAAGAGCTTCCCCAACCTCCCGAGGCCTGTTTCTGATTTTCAATGTAATGACGATCGCACGCATGGTGTGCTGTCGTTATTACATTGAAAAACAAAACTAAAACTCAGTGTCAGTTTCAATGTTTTGGAGCTCGTGGGGCTATCTCAGCCCCCCGAGCACCGAAACACTTAGGAGAGGTATCGTTGGAAAGGAAAGAAACCCCAGGAGGGCGATTCCCAAGCAGGGATCCACCCACTAGCCACCAGGGAGGGGGAGCAGCCCCTTGGGCAGGGGCATTTGCTTACCCATTACATTATGACACACAGTTTTTTTGCCCCCCCTAGACGCCAGGGATTCTTTTTCTTATAAGCCAATGCCCTCACCCTACCCCCCCAAAGAAGGCAATAGACTTTCTGCTCCCCCAGGAGGAAGATGGGGGCAATAGCCCCTGATCGATCCCCCGGGGGGCAGAAAGTCCACTAGGCACAAGGATTTCTTTTTTTTATATACATAATGGGCATGCCAATGCCCCCACCCCCCAACAGCCCCCTATCTGCCCCTGGGGGGGGGGGGCAGAAAGCACTTTAGGCACCAGGGATTTTTTTTCTCCAAAGTTCGGAGTGGGGGCTGTCCAGTATGGGCATGCCAATGCCCCCACCCTGCCCCACCCAAAAGATGCCACTGTCTTTCTTACCCCCAGGAGGCAGATGGGGCAGTAGCCCCTGATCTGCCTCCGGGGGGGGGGCAGAAAGCGCACTAGGCACCAGGGATTTTTTATACATAGGGGTGGGGGCTGCCCAGAATGGGCATGCCAATGCCCCCACCCCAAACAAATTGCCACAGTCTTTCTCCCCCCCGGTAGGTAGATGGGGGCAATAGCCCCTTATCTGCCATCTCGGGTGGGCAGAAAGCCCACTAGGCACCAGGCATGCGTTTGTTTCACAATTCAGGGGTGGGGGCTGCCCAGAAAAAGATGCCACAGTCTTTCTGCCCCCCTACGAGGCAGATGGAGGCAGTAGCCCCGGATCTGCCCCCTGGGGGCAGAGAGCCCACTAGGCCCCAGCGATCAAGCTGGCTTTTTTATACATAGGGGTGGGGGCTGCCAAGAATGGGCATCCCGATGCCCCCACCCCTTCCAAAAAATCCCACCCAGCGTTTCCCTTGTTCTCCCAAGTGAAATAAGGCCTCACTTGTGTGGGTGGGTCAAAGGCCTGTGACTGGGAAGGGCCAAAAACATAGGGATTAAGGGTATAGCACTTCGAATTCTAAGCGCTACATTTTTAAACAAATAAGTTTTTAGCCGATTCTGCATTGGATAACCACACAAGTGTGGTATCATTTTACTCAGTAGACCAAGGGGAACACTCGATGGTGGGACATTTGTGCCGGCACAGTGATCCCACACAAAAATGTGTGGAAAAGTTTTTTTTCCAGCTAAATTTCAGGTTTGCAGAGGATTCTGGGTAAGGAAAACGTTAGGGGATTTAAGAAAGCCATACCTCACTGTACTCCCAGCGTGTCTAGTGTTCAGAAATGTGTGGGTTTGGTATGTTTCCCTAGATGGCTGTGAGCACGGGGCCAAAAAACCAGGTGCCCTCCCACAAAACCACGTAGTTTTATGATAGGTTATTTTGAAGTCTCCACAGTACAATTTGGGTCATTTCCCGTTACAGCCACTATGCCTACCCACACAAGTGAAGTACCATTTTTATCTGGAGACCTGGCGTAATGCTAGGTGGTAGGAAATTTATGTCAGTCCAGTGATCCCACAACTTTCCTACACAGAAAAGTGAGGAAAATATGATTTTTTTCAGCTAAATTTGAGGTTTGCAGGGGATTCTGGGTAGAGAAAGGTTAGGGGAACCACGGAAACCACACCTTACTGGACTCCCCAGGGTGTCTAGTTTTCAGAAATGTGTGGGTCTGGTAGGTTTCCCTAGATGGCCGCTGAGCCCGGGGTCAAAATCCCAGAGCCCCCCCTTTGCAAAACCTGGTTGTTTTGTGATAGGTCATTTTGATGTCTCCATAATATGTTTTGGGCCCTTTCCTGTTGTGAGTACTTGACCTGCCCACATGAGTAAGGCACAATTTTTATCGAGAGACTTTGGAGAATGTGGGGTGGGTGGAAGTTTGTGGACCAATGCAGATTCCAGAACTTTCCATCACAGAAATGTGAGGAAAATGTTTTTTTTTACAAAGTTTGAGGTTTACAAGGTATTCTGGTTAACAGAAACTGGTGAGAGCCACACAAGTCACCCCATCCTGGATTCCCCTGGGTATCTAGTTTTCAAAGATTTATAGACGTGCTGGCAGAGCTAGGGTTCAAAATCTACAGCTAGGCACTTTGCAAAAATAGGGTCAGTTTTTAATGTAGGCAGGTCGCTCACCATGCCGCACAGCTCCACCCAGCTGGACCCGTGCTCCAGAAACTCCTGTGTTGCCCCACTGCTGCCGTATCTCTCTGCCTCTCCTTTGCCTGTAGTTTTTATTCCTTTGCCACTTGCATTGTTGTTTTCCACTTTTCTGCCTTTCTCACTTTGCCCTCTTCTGCCACTCACTTTCCTGCCGCTGTGTCCCCTGCGGCCCCACCCTCTCGCTCACCCATTGCCCCTGCACCAGCCTGCCAGCTGCTCCTCCCTCCCATCTCCCCCTCTTAATGGTGGCTGCTATGCGGCCGCACCGCTGGCGCACCTAAGGCAAGACCGTCCGCACCTAAACCGTACCCAGTTTCAGACCCCCAGGCCCCCGCGAGCGCCACAACACCAGACGCGCTACGACGCCAATCTCCTCCACGCACTCAACGCCGGCCAATCGACAACCTGCTTCCAGACCACCCCGAAGCACACCCACGGACCCTTCTCCTGTCGAAACTGCAGCTTCACCTGCCAGCATACACCAGCACGTCCCGCCCCCCCACCAAGGCAGGCCACAACCATCTCAGATGCATACTACTCAACACCCGCTCCGTCCACAGACACGCCATCGAACTCTGGGATCTGCTCAACTCATCCTTCCCGGACATCGCTTTCCTAACAGAGACCTGGATTAACACCTCATCGGTATCCGACATTGCCATAGCCATACCAGACGACTACAAGATCACCCGCAGGGACCGGACCAACAGACCGGGAGGAGGAAACGCCATTGTCCACAGGAATACCCTCAGGATCTCGACCAACACTGAAGACACCCTCAGCACCGCCGAACACCTGCACTTCCAGATCCACATCGATCCCAACACCACCCTCAGAGGAACCCTTGTGTACAGACCCCCCGGGCCCCGGCCACAGTTCAGCAACTCCATCACAGGCGTCGTCAGCTCAAACGCCTTGGCCTCCACCAACTACATCCTCCTCGGAGACCTGAACTTCCACCTCGAAAACGCCGACGACAGCAACTCCACCACACTACTGGACAACCTCGCCAACCTCGGTCTCAAACAGCTCGTCACGACACCCACCCATTCTGCCGGACACACGCTCGACCCCATTTTCTCTGCCAGCAGCCACGTCACCTTCAGCCACACTACCGAACTCCATTGGACCGACCACCGCTGCATCCACTTCTCCGAGAAAACCACTGCACACAACCACCAGCAAAGAATCCCCCACCGCAGCTGGAACAAGGTCACCGAGGACCAGCTAACCACCACCCTCACCCGAGACTCACCAACAGACCACACCGACACTGACACAGCCGCACGCAACCTGAGGCAATGGATCGACGACTGCGCCAACACTCTCGCCCCGATCAAGAAACCCTCAAACAGACGCACCGACAGAAGGCCCATCTGGTTCACCGCCGACCTCCAGGCCTCCAAGCAAACCTGCCAGATACTAGAGAAGAAATGGCGCAACGAGCAAACACCGGACAACCACGCAGCCCTCAAGAACGCCAGCCGCCGGCACCACCAACTCATCCGAACCGCCAAAAGGACCTCCTTCAAGGAAGGCATCGACAACAATGTATACAACAGTAAAGAGCTCTTCAACATCGTGAAGGAACTCGCCAACCCCAGCTCCAGCTCCAACGACATCACGCCGTCACAAGACCTCTGCGACTCTCTAGCCACCTTCTTCCACTGCAAGATCATAGACATCCATGACAGCTTCAACATCCAGATCCCCCCGACAGCCGCCGACACCCTAGACTCACCGCCCCCCAGCCACACCGGCCTCCTGATCTTCTGGAACCACGTCAACGACGAAGACACCATCAAAACCATGAGCACCATCTACTCCGGATCTCCATCAGACCCCTGCCCCCACCACATCTAAAACAAAGCAAGCTCCATCATCGCACCCCAACTCCGAAAGATCTTCAACAGCTCATTCGAGACCGCCACCTTCCCGGAAACCTGGAAACCCGCAGAGATCAACGCCCTACTCAAAAAACCCAAGGCAGACCCAAAGGACCTCAGAAAATTCGGTCCCATCTCCCTGCTCCCGTTCCTGGCGAAAGTCATCGAGAAGATCGTCAACAGACAACTGACCCACTTCCTCGAAGAGAACAACACCTTGGACTCATCCCAATCTGGATTCCGCAGCAACCACAGCACCGAAACCACCCTCATCGCCGCCACCGACGACATCAGAACCCTGCTGGATAATGGCAAACCTATATTTCTCTGGCTGTGTAGTTTTAAAAATGTATAGGTTTGCTAGGTTTCTCCAGGTGCCGGCTGCGCTGGGGTTTAAAATCCACAGCTAAGCACCTTGCAAAAAAAGGGTCTGTTTTCACTGTAAAAATGTGGAGTGTCCACGTTGCATTTTGGCTGTTTCCTGTCACGGGCAGTAGGCCTACCCACACAAGTGAGGTACCATTTTTATCAGGAGACTTAGGGGAACACAGAATTGTAGAGCAACTATTATTACCTATTGACTTTCAATGTATTTCTGCCTTCTAAATATAGGACAATGTGGAAAAAATAAGTCACTTTGCAAAATGTCCTATAATTCACATGCTAGTATGGGTACCCACAATGTCAGAGATGTGCAAATAGCTACTGTTTCTATACTCTATATTTTGTTCCCAAATGAATTGCTATATACCCGGTACACAATAAAGAACCATTGCAAGACGCTGCTTGGTAATTGGCTCTGGGTTCCTCAGGTTCTTGATGAACCTTCAAGTCCTATATACCCCCACAACCAGAAAGGTCCAGCAGATGTAACGGTATATTGCTTTTAAAACTCTGTCACACTTAGTAAAATTTACAGGTGAAAGCATTGGCACAAATGGCTGTTGTTTTCAACTCATTTTCAATTTTTCCTATTTTTAGCTGTTAGTTTCTATGAAAAAACCTTGAAGGATCTACACAAATTACCCCTTGCTAAATTGATAATGTTGTCTACTTCTCTGAAATGTATAGGTTTCCAGGATCTATTGTTGACTTCATACCCATTTCTACCATTAACTGGAAGGAGGTTGAAAGCACAAAAAATAGCAAAAATAGGGTAAGTCCCAGTACAATGCCAAAACTGTGTAAAAAAGTCTGTCAGTCCCTGAAACTGGGAAGATGGTGATTTCACACCACAAACGCTTTGTTGATACCATTTGCAGGGGAAAAAAAAGATGCTTTCTACTGCGGCACTTTTTTCCCATTTTTCAAAACAAATTCTGGGTCTCCGCAAGGTGAATCAACAAACTGTGGGTACCTTTAAAATCCCCATGATGTTGGAAGTAAAGAACACAAATTTGACATGGATACCTTATGTGGTCAAAAAGTTACGAGGGTCTAAGTGCGAACTACCCCAAATAGCCAAAAAAGGCTTCCCAAAGGTGAGGAAAGGCCTAGCAGCGAAGGGGTTAATACTGAAAAATAATGGTCCCCACCTTAATGAGTGTGCAAATCAGAGAACTATTATACAGCCATGGCGCAGTGACTACGGGCCTGATTGAGCCACTTCTAAGTCTGAACTGGGATACAGCTACTGAAAGAATATGATTTGTGAATCTGGCCTGAATATGCTGAAGTAATTCCCACCTCAAACAAAAGTAATGCAAACTGCTTTCAGACAAAGTCTTTTGCATTTGCCCTTTTATTGTTAAAGTTGCCTCCGGATTTTTATGCGAAGATCACTTCTTCTGGTCTGTGTGTCTTCACCGTACTTTGATGAGTACTTAACAGTTCAGCCATTTTGTCCACCAATTTCAAACTGTAACTTTTCTTAAAATTAGGATTTTTCTCAATTTAGTAGTCCTAAGTCTAAATTTAGGACTACTAAATTGAGAAAAATCCTAATTTTAAGACTTTCGGTATTCACAGAAGGCATTTAGGAGTCCTAAAGTTAGGAGTCCTAACTATACTACTACTAAACTGAGAAAAATCCTAATTTTAAGACTTTCGGTATTCACAGAAGGCATTTAGGAGTCCTCCTAACTTCTGTGAATACCGAAATGAGTAAGTGCCTTCTGTGAATACCAAAATGAGTAAGTGCCTTCTGTGAATACCAAAATGGTAGTAAGTTTAGGATTTTGTCTTGAGTTAGTTCTGTGAATCGGGCCCATAGATTTTACGGATGCTAAGAAGAAATTGCTATTGAAAGTTCCAGACGAAGCTTCCTGGGGCAGGAATTTTCACCAAAACACATTCCAGGTCTGAACAGGTGGTATATGGTGCAGAATTACACAACACAGCACCAAAGTCAAAAATTCTCTTTGGAGATAAATTGGTCAAATTGTTGAAGATTTTTTTAGAGACCCCCACAACACATGTACCAGTGCAAACATTTATAGACTAGATAACCCAGGCATTATAATGAAAACAGCTGAAAGCAATTTTCCAGTGCATGGAATATGTAAGTGAAGGTCATACCTTCTCTCATAAACACTTCCAAGAAGCCACTTGGCTGAAGCACAGGCTTGTGTCACTAGACTCTAGGAGGTAGAGCCATTGGTAATACAGCTGCGACTACAGGCACAAGTGCCACATCAGATCCAACAAGAAGGAACCAGACACCTACTAGGTGTAAATGAGCGTGCAAGTTGAACAGGAGATGCTTTAATCAGTTGAATATATCCAGTGAATATAAACTAACAACCTTTAGGCTTGACATGGATACCATTCATAGCCAACTTGATGCAACAGGGAATCTGTTAGAGGCCAGCGCTGGAATACAGAAAGCCCCTCACTGCCCCATAAAGATGTTGGAGGTGCTATAATTTTTGCCTGCTTGTATATTCCAGGGGGACCAGTGGGAGGTCTTCATGCCATGCCACAGCCTACTTTTTCAAAGGTTCTGAAGCAGGCAATCGATCTTCTGCTGCAACCAGCACCACAGTACATCAATTTTACATAGACCCACAAATAGTGAATGCAGCAAATCTCTGTTTTACGCCATTGTTGCATTTTCCATTGTAATAGGTTACCCTGGACTGTATGCACCTGGGCCTTGTAGCACCCAGATCAATCAAATATAAAAATACTTTGGAAGATGCAACATACAATCAATGATCAGAAGAGAATGTGATGTGTAGCAATTACTCAAAGCTGCGGTCATTTTCCAAGATCAATATACAATTCAATGATTATACAAAACTGCAGGACACCACATAGCATAGCAGCGTTACACTCTCAAAGCATATAGTTACTGGTGAATATATGCGCCTCCCATCAAAGATATATGCTTGCAGTAATGATGCCTTGAGGCCACCTAACAGTGGGGAACATATAGTTCTACCATCTAAAAATGTAATAAGTAGTCTGAATGAATGGATAAAATTCAATGTGTGTCTTAAGGCATGACATATGAAAAATGTATTTAAAATATGGTTAAAGTAAAAATAGATTTAGAAAGAAAAATAAATGGGATTTGGAAAAGGGAAATTATATTTGGTGCTTGCTTCTGTTTAAGGCATTAGGATATTGTTATTTGTAAAGCTCGAAACTCACCACTGAAAAAAAATAGTATTTTATTTAAGGAAGAGTTCACGTGTATGCATATATATGTGCATATATGTGTGTGTGTGTGTATATGTATATATATATGTATATTCACTGAAAAAACCATAGGTTTCAGGCACGTTATAGTTAGGAATTAGCATTTAAAAAACCTTAGAAATTCAATGAAAAAACCATAGGTTTCAGGGGAGTTATAGTTAGCTGGACTTTTCACTCATACAAAACCATTGAAATTCCCCTGTTATAGTTAGTTCAGCTAACTATAACTCGCGCGCCGGCAATGCACTGCTGATGACGTCACATATTACATCACTCATAACATGGTCAGAGACATCACTCATGACATCACTGATGACATCTCAAATGACATCACTGATGACATCACTGATGACATCATCCAGTGAATGTGTGTTTTTCTGAAAATTACATATGTTTTATATATGTACATCTCAAGGTCGATGGAAGAATAAATGGCTATATAAGTGTCTAAATGGATGATTTATTTTTGAAAAATTGATTGTATAACTGACTGATTAAGTGTATCTTAGTGAATACATGGCTCAGTGAGTAATGTTTAAATATGTAAATATCTGTATCAGTCTCTCACTTTGTGTATAAGTGGCTGCATGGGTTGGTGAGTAGCTACATGAGTGTCTATATGGGTTATTAGTTGGTTTTTTGAGTATCAGTATGAGTGTCTGAGTGTCTGTATGGTTCGGTGGGGGTATTACGTAGTGCATAGGTGCATGAATGAGTGACTCACTGTTTGTATGTGTTGAAGACAGCATGTGTGCAGGACTGTATGGGTGGATGAGTGTGTGCATGGGTATGTTAGTGAGTGAATGACTGTCTCAATAGTGTCTTTATGAGTAACTACATATGTTTTAAACCAGTATATGTGACTATTGGTGTATATAAGTGAGTATATGTGAGAGTGAGAGATTGAAAGAGTTCCTGTATGAATAAGTATGTGTTTCTATAAGTGATTGTTTAAAAGACTAAGTATGTGTAATGTTAGATCTGGGGGTCTCTAGTTGGCAGGGTAGGTACCTCTGTCCAAGTAGGGACCCTTGCTTCTAGTCAGGGGAAGGGGGATACACTGTTAAGATAACCCCTGCTCACCCTCTAGGTAGCTTGGCCTGAGCAGTCTAGGCTATCAAAGGCAATGTGTAAAGTATTTGTAGCAACACTCACAGTAACACAGTGAAAACACCACAGATTTACTCCACACCAGTTTTAGAAAAATAAGGTATCTTTACTAAAAACTTCACAAGACCAAATACTACAGACAAACCAACATATAATTCAAAAGGTTACTTTAAAGATAGTTCAAGAGTTTGCAGAAAGTACTCCAGGATGTAAAAGTCAGTGTCCTGCACAATGCGACTCAATGCACAAAATGCGACACTCTCGTGCCCAACAGTACCTGTAATTGCGCTAAGGTTCCCAAAAGCTATCACAAGGAAGATGGCAAAGGTGATGCGATACTCCTGAGATCCTGGGGAGGCTTTGCAGCAGCCCTGCTTCACGCAGCAGAGGTGGATGCGCCGGCTCCGATCTGTAGGGGGAGGATGCGATGACTTTGGCTGTCGTTGCGTAGGTTTCTTAGGGGGAAGCTTCACGCACAGGTTCGATGCGACACTCTTCGATGTGGCACGATGCGTGGCGCAGCGTTGACTTCCGGCGCCGCAACTCTCGATGCGCCACGGAACGGGACTCTGCGTCGACGCACGCAGCGACTGGATACTTTCACGCACCGGCAGTGGTGCGGCCCGCAAACTGGTTCTGCGACGACCCTCGCAGCGTCAGGAATCTTCTCGCACCGGGACGATGCTCGACGCACTCGGCGATGCGGGGACTCCGGGTGCTGCAATGACGCCGCAATGAAATTCTCCTCGCACTCTTGTTCTTGCGACACGCAATCGGATGATGCGCTGGGCACCAGTTACTCTTTTTCGCGCTTCGGCTTCCCAGCTCCCAAAACACAGCAAAACGACCTCCTGAGGCCCCAAGACTGGGCAAGCACTCCAAGGCAGGTCAGAACTCCTTCAGCAAAGTTCCAGGGGAGCTGGTGGTGAAGTCCTTTTGTTCCTGGGACTTCTTAACAGGGAGCCAGCTCTTCTCAGGCCCTTGGAGATCAGAATCAAAAGAAGGGGACACAGCAAAGTCCTTCCCCTCTCCTTGGCAGCAAAGCAAAACAGCAAGCAGGCAGTCTTCTCCTCTTCAGTCCTTTTCAGCTTTCTCATTGGCAGAGGTTTCTTCTTAGTTCCAAAGTGATCTAAAGTTTAGGTGTCTGGGGTCCTCTTCTTATACCCCTCCAAGTCTTTGTCTCTCTGTGTTTCAGTGGGGGGATTCCCCTGCTCAAACCGGTTCCTGGGTGTGCTCTGCTCTGGAGCACCTTGTTCCTTTCAGAGTGAGGGGCAGGGTCGTTAGACGCTCAGCAGGAGGTGGAGCCTTCTTTGTGCCAGCAGAGGCAGAGTCCTCAGCCTGGCCAGCAGGGGGTGGAGCCAGCTTTGTGCTGGCAGGGGCAGCCCTATTCAAACCCAGGGACTACTCCTCCCACCCATCTAAAGCAGATCTCCCTATTCACCCTGCTGCTGACTCATCCAGGCTCCTGGAGCCACCTAGCCCATCACATGACACCAGTCAGCCAACCAGCACACAGGCACACAGGAAGGTTGAACAGGAGAATAGCTACTTTCTAAAAAAGTGCTATTCTCACACAGTGAATTTAAAAACCATCTTGCTAAAAAGATGTATAATTAAATTCTGAACACAAAGATACCAAACTTGGATTTTCTATCTTGCCCTTATGGGAAGATAGGCATGTAAACAGCCTTCCCCATTCTATCCTATGGGCAACATAGCCTCTCAGCAGTGAAAAACGAAAATGGCTGTAATTCACTACCAGGGCATGTTACACACCTCAGTACATGCCCTACCTTTCAGATACACTGCACCCAGCCCAGGGGGGTACCTAGGGCCACCATAGGGATGCCTGACATGTACAGAAAGGGAAGGATAAGGCCTGGTCAGTGGGTGCACTGGCCAGGTCGACATGGCAGTCCTGGACTGCACATAGGCACTGCAAGCAGGCCTAAGACATCATTTTAGCGCTACTCCTGTGGGTGGCACAATCAGTGCTGCAGCCCACTAGTAGCATTTGAATCACCAGCCCTGGCACACGCAGTGCACTTTACTAGGGGCTAACAGGTGAAACAAATATACCAATCATGGATAACCAATCAATATAACAATTTATACAGAGAGCATATGCACTTTAGCACTGATCAGCAGTGGTAAAGTGCCCAGAGTCCTATTGCCAACAACCACGGGTTAGAAAAAATAAAGGAGGAAGAAGCAAAAAGTTTGGGGATAACCCTGCAAAAAGGGTCGTTTCCAACATGTAAGTTTCTGTAGAAGTAAGTGTGGTGGTGTGTGTATAACTGTATATGCAAGTAAATGGATGTTTGATTATTTATTAGCATGAGTGACTATGTGTGAGTAACTCTATGGATGAGTGGCGTTGTGTAACAGGATGTATAGGTGTATGAGTACATATGATGAGTGAGTACATGTATGAGTGACTGTATAGGACTGTTAGTGAATGAGTGGATGTGTATGTGGATCTTAGAATTACTGAATAGGTTGTTGTAACTGGTATTGGTATGTCCATTGTTTTGAAAATTTTAGTTTCTATTTTTGAATGTGTGTATCAAAGGTTATATTAGGGGGAGAGGAGGTCTGCCACTCTATCACAAGGATGATGTCATCAGTGATATCATCAGTGATGTCATTTGAGATGTCATGAGTGATGTAATATGTGACGTCATCAGCAGTGCATTGCAGGCGTGCGAGTTACAGTTAGCTGAACTAAGTATAACGGGGGAATTTCAATGGTTTTGTATGAGTGAAAAGTCCAGCTAACTGTCACGCCCCTGAAACCTATGGTTTTTTCAGTGAATTTCTAAGGTTTTTTAAATGATAATTCCTAACTATAACGTGCCTGAAACCTATGGTTTTTTCAGTGAATTTCAAAGGTTTTTTTAATGCTAATTTCTAACTATGCCTGCAGAGATAGGACATGTGAAGAAAGAAGAAAAAACGCACAGAAAGAAAAAAAAGAAATGCAGAAAGAAGCAACAGAAGTCCTCAAAGACGAAGAAAAGTGCAGGAAGAAGGATAACGTGCAGAAAGAACAAACAGAAGAGCAGAAAGAAGCCTTGTTGCAAAATCATTCTGTACCCTCAAATTTTTAGGCGGATACTGGTGGTAACTGAGTCTGACTAACCAGTCCTAGAGCCAGTGCTATGTTAAAAGACACTCAGAATAGAGTGAAAACACCTACATACACTAGGGAACACTATGCGTTGGGGTCCCCCTGTGATTAGCATGACCTCCTCTGTAAGCCCCTAGTATATAATAGGGCAGGGGATTAAAACTACCTCTTAAAACGTGCCACAGGGCGTGTTTGCACACGTCACCTCAGGCCCCGTCCCCTCCCTTCCCCACTGTGTAAACACACCCTGTGGCCGTTTTAAGTTGGGAGATTAAGTCCCCTTGAATCCTGAGGGTCCCTAGGGTCCAACTACACCTCTAGGTACCTCCAGTAAGCGCCACAGAGCTGCGTTGCAGAGAGATGTAAAAAGGGGCATGGCCTAGACCACCTCTCTGCAACGCAGTGCAGTGGCGCTTACTGGAAGCACCTGGTGGGCTAGTTGGCCCCCAGGGTCCCTCAGGATTGAAGGGGAATTATTTCCCCAACTTAAAACGCGCCACAGGGCGTGTTTGCACACGTTAACTCAGGCCCCGTCCCCTCCCTTCACCACTGTGTAAACACGCCCTGTGGCCATTTTTAGTTGGGAGATTTGAATCCTGAGGCTCCCTAGGGTCCAACTAGCCCACTAGGTACCTCCAGTAAGCGCCACAGAGCTGCGTTGCAGAGAGGTGTAAAAAGTGGCACGGCCTGCACCACTTCTCTGCAATGCAGAGCAGTGGCGCTTACTGGAAGCACCTGGTGGGCTAGTTGGCCCCCAGGGTCCCTCAGGATTGAAAGGGAATTATTTCCCCAACTTAAAATGCGCCACAGGGCGTGTTTGCACACGCCACCTCAGGCCCCGTCACCTCCCTTCACCACTGTGTAAACGCGCCCTGTGGCCGTTCTAAGTTGAGAGATTAAGTCCCCTCAAATCCTAAGGGTCCCTAGGGTCAAACTAGCCCACTAGGTACCTCCAGTAAGTGCCACAGAGCTGCGTTGCATAAAGGTGTAAAAAGGGGCGTGGCCTCAGAACACCTGTCTGCAACCCAGCTCCCAGGCGCATACTGGAGATACCTGTTGGGCTAGTTGGCCCTCAGGGACCCTCAGTATTGAAGGGGAATTAATTCCCCAACTTACAACTGGCCAGGGGGCACGTTTGCAGAGTGCTGCAAGGAGGGGGCGTGGCTTCCGGCGCGATGCCGATCTTTTATTTATTTTATCTTTTTAAGAAGGAGGGCTGTGTGGTCCCCCTTCTTTTTCTAATTTATTGGCCCTGGGGACCCCATTCCCCAGGGCCTGCACCCTAATTTTTTTTGATAAAAAAAATTAATTTGGCCCTCGCAAGGCCCTAATCGGGCCCGGGGTCCCCAACCCCCGGGTCATGGCCTTTTTTTTTTTTTTTTATTCTTTAGCAGAGGGGCTGCTCTGCCCCCCTCCTCAGGCCACTTTTGGCCCCGTGGACCCCATCCCCTGGGGCCGGCCTTTGTTTTTTATTATTTTTAAAAAATATATATTTCTAGAAACACCTAGGACATGCTGAACAAACCGTATGTAGCTATCACCATGACGATTTGCGTGATTCATTAAAAGGCGACTATGCATACAATGAATCCACGTGGAATGTATTTACACCGCTAGTGAAGCTTTGACGTGTCTGACGCCCTTCCGTGCCTAATCCCGGCGCCCCTGCCAGTGGGTACTCTCCAAGTAGACACCCTTGTCGTTTATTTATACAAACATGGGTAGCTATTGACGGGCACATTTAATACACACGCACACCAAGCCATTCTAAGGGGAATCGACAAAAATTCGACCAAACTATGCAAGAAACCCCCCTCACGGTTAATAAAACACACATCCACCGCCGGATGTGTAATACTTTTTATTTTACTCTCTGGAAAGGAGACGAACCTCACTTGAGAGTCACAGCGTGCTCCTGGCTGAGCCCAATGCTGTGTTACACCCACCAGTGATGCAGAGTGCCACACACCTCTGTGTTGTATTCCACCAGCTAGTGCGTATGCTGTGACACTCTCTAGCCCATGTGCACTGTAACACCACCCCGTGAATATGTCATGCCACACTTGCCTTCGCACGGGTTATATTGCCCCATCTAACGTGCCTTCCTCGATGCCTATGTTATAACGCACAGCGCTATGCCATACATATTACAATCTGGGATCCATATCTTTGTCACAGTGCATATGCAACGTTACACTCCCCAGCACATATTTTATATTACAACTTTAGAGACTAGTTAGGTTACACAACACTGCCCTGTGCATAGTACACTCCAAGGCGCATATCGCATAGCACGCACTAGTGCCTGTGTTATCTCGCGCTCTCCAATGAATCTGTCATTGCGCACAATGTATTGCATATTATATTTCACGCCCGGTTCATCTTATATCACACTTTTTGGTGCATAGTTTATACCATATACTATATCTAGTTTTCATTTTCAATCGTGCTCTCAGGACTATGTTCTATATAACACTGCGTCCACCTACCCATTTCACGGGCATTACATTTTGCGATGGTGGGTGGATGGTCAGGGGGTGTTTCTGCCAAGTGAGCCCGGAGTCACAGTCACAAACGTCCTCTTCTTCCTGAATAAAAGTGAGATTATGCTGCATACTTGTTCATATTTTAAGTAGTTCGCACAGACACACATTTTAAAAACAATAAAGTTCCTAATACCCACCTTCTCTGAACAGTTAGCTTGCTGCCCCATCCACCTCCTCCCTATCCTCTGTTGTCTCAATCCATGGACCAGCCTCCTCCCTCCTGCCATGCATGGTCTGATGTGCTGCCACTGCCCTCCATTTAGCATGATGTACCAGTCCACTCCTCCTGCCCTCCATTGCCCAATTCTATGGCCCATCATTGACCTCCTGCTTAGCCTCTGTGCTTAGCTTGCTGCCCCTATTCTCCTTCCCCCTGCCCTCCGATGTCTTCGTGCATGCCCCTGCTCCATCCTTTTTGCCCACCATGTTCCATGGACCTGCCACTCCTATCTACTCTGAGTGTTCTGTTGAGCTGCCACTCCCCTCCCACCTGCCTAGCATTGTCAGATGACTGTAACCTGTCCCTGCCACCTCCACCCTGCCTGTCCACATGCCATGCCCCTATCCCCTTTCTCCTGTCCTCCATGGTCCATTTTATTACCACACCCTTCTGCCCTCTTTGGTCTGCTGTGCTGCAACTGCCCCTCCTGCTTGCCCAGCGCGGTCTGTTGTGAGGCCCCTTCCCCTGAACTCTCTTGTCTGTGCCCAGGTCCTGACCCTCCCTTCTATCCTCCATGGTCCTTCGTGCATGCCCCTGCACCCTCCTTCTTGCACATCATAGCCATTGTGCTGCCACTAACCCTCCCACTTGCCATGCATGGTCTTCTGTGCTGCCATGGCCCCTCCCACCTTCCCTGTGTGGTCAGCTAGCTGCCCCTGACCCCCTCACACCTTCGCTCCATGGTCTGCGTGTATGCCATCATAGTCTCACTGTTGCTCTCCATGGTGTGTCTTGTTTCTAGTGCCCATCCTGCCTGACCTCCATGGTCATCTTGCTGCTCCTGCTCCTGCCCTGCCCCCTTGCCCCCAGCCCTCTGATCCATGTGCAGACCCCTATTCTCTCCCTCCTGGCTTGTCTGTTCCATTGTAATGCCCCTGATCCGTCCCTCCTGCCCTTTATGGTCTGTTATGCTGCAGCTTTCTCTCCTGTCTGTCCATTATGGCCAGCTAGCTACCATTGCCTCTTTCCCCTCTGTTATCTGTTGTCCATGTGCATGGTCCTGTCCCCTCCCTATTGCTGTCTATGGATTGTTGTGCTGCACTCCTGTCCTGCATGCCCTGTGTGGTGTATTGTGCTGCTGCAAACCCTGATGCCTGCCCTGTAGAGTCAGTTTGGTGCACCTCTCCATGTCCCTCCTGTCCTCTGTTATCCGAGTCCATGTCCCTACCCCAATTCCTCCTGCCTACCATGATCCAATGTACCATACTTACGAACATTTTGAACTTGGTAAGAGGGAGATTTTGAAAAAAAACTGGGGTATTGATTTTCCCCTTTGAGTTACATTGAAAAAGAGGAGATTGTAGACAGGCGACACATCAAATAAAGCCCATTTGAGCTTAAAAACATCGGACGTTTCCTGGCTGAAATGGGTCTGTTGGCATGTATGGTTGTACTACCACTGCCTCTTCCTTCTGCCCCCAATGGTCTATTATATTGCCACAGCCTCTCTTGCCGGTCCTGTATTGTTGGTTTGCTGCCCCTGCTCCCCTTTCCACTGCCCTCCATAGTCTGTTGTGCTGCCACTGCCCTTCCTGCCTGCCCAGTGTGGTCAAATTGTTGCCTCTGCACTCTCCTACCTGCCTTCAATTTTCAGAGTCCGTGCCCCTGGCCTCTGCCTCTCAACAGTATCCCAATGAACAACTAGATTGCTAACATTCTATATTTATTACAAAAGTGTGGAACGCCTGACGTCATCTTGATGTAATCAAAACTGTAATACCTAGAGCATTTCCTTTAGAAATTACATATATGAGAGGGTCTTATTTGCATCAAAATTATGGTTAGTGCTCTAAAAAACTAAAATGAGGACATATTTTCTGAGTTTTCAAATAGCGACAAAGAACTTTTAAATTATTTGTAATCTTTATATTTTTTATCCAGTTGACCACTTGATTAAATGTTGCACCTAGGGGAGAGGATGTGGTGTTACTTCCAGAGCTGCAGACTTTGCAACTGGGGAACCAGGTTGGAGTTTCTGCTTCAGCTCAACATTCTGTGATTCTGGTCAAATCACTTAATCTCCCCATGTCTACAACCAAAACGAATTTGATCTTGTGTGATGTAACCAATGCTCATGTAAAGCACTCCAATACCTGACAAGTCTGCACTATATAAAACTGCAAATACACAAAAAATAAGTGTTTTGCACACTTCTGTCATTGAGCTACATGTGGGCTACATCTGGGTGATATTTGTGCTGCATTTGGGCTTTTTGTCTCTGGTGGCCATCTTGGGAGATTTATTTGTTATGAAGTTTCCTAATTTCCTCATTTACTGCAGTCTCCTCAGTAGGAAATGCTTTCAGTTTTTTACTTTGATTCCATCAAGGAGGTATTCAGATATGTCACACATTTGCCATAAATTCTGAATGTTAGCACTCTAGTTGCTCATTAGATCACTGTAGTAAAGCTACTGCTCACCAGGGAAGTCTGCTGCTGGTATTCAAAGTGCATGTTTCAGTCTGTATGTCAGAATTTTTTTATGAAATAGAAGAGGATTTGAGAAGTCAAAATGTGCCCTAATTTTTCTTTCTGCAGCACTAATCATACTTTCTATGGCAAAATGAACCCCTCATTGTGTTCCTTTGTAAATTAAATGTTTTAAGTGTTACCACTTTATTCCAATCAAGATGGCTTCAGGTGTGCCATACTTTTGTCATAAGTAAAACTGTTAGCACTCTAGTTCTTCGTTAGAACACTCTGGCACATTCTGTTACTGGGCTATACTTGGGCTACATCTGGGTGATATTTGTGCTACATTTGGGCTCTTTTGTCTCTGGGGGCCATTTTGGGAGACTTATTTGTTATGAAGTTTCCTAATTTCCTCATTTGCTACAGTCTCCTCCGTAGGAAATACTTTCAGTTTTTTACTTTGATTCCATCAAGAAGGCATTCAGATGTGTCACACATTTGCCATAAATTCAGAATGTTAGCACTCTAGTTGCTTATTAGATCACTGTAGTAAAGCTACTGGTCACCAGGGAAGTCTGCTGCTGGTATTGAAAGTGCATGTTTCAGTCTGCATGTCAGACATTTTTAATGAAATAGAAGATGATTTGAGAAGTCACTCAAAACGTGCCCTAATCTTTCTTTCTGCAGCACTAATCATACTTTCTATGGCAAAATGACCCCCCTCATTGTGTTCCTTTTTAAATTAAATGTTTTAATAGTTACCACTTTATTCCAATCAAGATGGCTTCAGGTGTGCAATACGTTTGTCATAAGTAGGACTGTTAGTGCTCTAGTTGTTCTTTAGAACACTCTGGGAAGCTGCAGTAGAACACAAAGGAATCAACTGACAGTCTCTGCCCTTGTTGGATGTACATGTTTTACTGAGAATGTCAGACTTCATTCTCACATGACTGAGAAAGATAATGTGAATTTACAGAAAATATGCTCTCAGTTTAGATTATTGATCACCTTCCAAACCTCTGTGGGAAAAGCATGAGAAAATAGTTTCCTCTCAAACATGATTCATGATATCACAGCAGAAGGCTTTTTCACATGGTAAAATCACCTTAGAACACACCACAATTCCTAAAATGAGTATGGTACCATCAACAAATGATTTATCATGTAACTAAAGCCTTAAAACCTTCTATTAACTGCAATGCTTTTTAATGAGGTGCTATCATGTATATAGGTCCCAAGATGGCTGCCAACACTTCTTGGATGAAGTACTGACAGCCAATCAGATCTCACGATGAGATGTGTGGTTAGGCTCCGCCCAGATATATCAATCTTTTTAACTCTAATTTTTCTCAGGAACTACTGAACGGATTTACACCATTTAAGCAAAAGCCACGAGTCTGAACTGAGGACTACCTCTTTGCCAAATTTGGTGTAATTCCGTTCAGCAGTTCGGGCTGTAGCTGCATCAACAGGTCCTACGGGAAAATGCATGGGGAAATTGCGTTTTGGGACCCCCCTTTTTCTCGGGCCCGCTTGACGAATCACCGTGAAATTTTCAGGATAGGAGCGGACCGGAGCTGGCCAAAAGTTTGGAAAATTTTGCGAAGATTCGTCAATCGGCGCCAACGTTATTCCAAATAGAATTTTGTGGATTTCCTATGGAAAATAGGTCCTAACTATAACTACTTACTGGTGACTGCCAGTAGGTAATATATATATATATATATATTTATTTTTTTCTCACAAAAAGGTGCTCCCTCTGACTGCCAGGGACACAGGGGAAGTGGCGCACACGCCGGCAGAGCGCGCCGGTAAATTAATCCAACATAAGTTCCAATATCATGCGCTCTCAACAGACTCCACAACAATCCAAAGTCCAAAACGGTGTTTTAATTCTGCTACGCGTTTTGGCTTACTGTGAAGCCTTCTTCACGTATATACATTGTGCATCTTCGAATACTAAAATGGCTGTTAATGTAATGGCAGACAATCAGATCTCATCTTAAGATCTATCGGGTTCATGGCCTGATATACATCTACATTGTTAACCTTAATTTCTTCAAAACTATTGAACGGATTTACACCAAATCACAAAAGCTTAATTTCTAGACCTATATCTAGCTGTCTACAAAATTTGGTCCAATTTGTTCAGCCATTTTGGCTTTAGCTGTGTCTAATTTTCCTATGTGAAATTGCATGGGATAATGTGTTTTGGGACCCTCCCTACTTTTTATCAGGCCCTGCTTGATGGACCACCATGAAACTATCCAGGGAAAACCCGAGGTGCATGAACTGTATTTTTGGGAAAGTTTTGTTAAGATTCGTCAAACGATGCCAAAGTTATTAGCAAAGCAAAATATGCTTTTCCTATTGAAATGTGGTCCTAACTAGAACTACCCAGTGACAGAATTTGGTCATCCAGCCACTAGATGTCACCCATGAGGGCCCTTTATGAACGTGCCTTTACATCATTATAGATCAATATACACATCAATACTGACCATACTTAGTTTTGCTCCACCTTTTAGTCCAGGTTTCTGTTCCACGTTCCTGATGTATTTATGTCCTTGTAGTTCCCTCTACATTCATACCCTTCCTAGATCACGTTCTGGAGGTGGTTTCCTGTTTACTAGATTAGTTCCTGGATCCTGTGGTTATTCTGACCCCCTTTATATTTGCATTCTGGACCCTTCTCTATGTTTGGTTCAATATAGACACTGTTTTACCCTTTTCTATGTCCTGTCTTGTGTCTCCTGGTTTTGTGGTCTTCTTTCTCACAAGCCTCAGCTCAGCCTTCTCATCATTGGGGGTTCTCTGATTCCTAGCATCTGGCTGACTGCAAGCACCTGGCTCCCTCCCTGCACCAGTGCTTCTCACCTGAAACTCTAGCTATTTCAGCCTTGTGAGCACAGAGTGCAGCACCTTGCAACTGACTACTGTTGAGTTTCCTTGTGCTCTGGTATTTTCCTGCGGTTGTTATTACAGGCATGTTCTTTGGTTCTGTTTCCCTTCTTCTCTAAAACCATTTCCCTGTTTTTGGCTATTTGTAGTATCTGTTTCTGTCCCTTGTTTTCCTGCATCTCTGTCCCTGCATTAGCCATTGATCCTTGACTCGGTCTGCACTCTTCTTGATCTGCCCTGTTATATGTAGAGTCCTTGCCTTGTGTTCTCTGTTCCTACTTGTCTGCATATTTTTGTCTTGCGTTGTTTGAGCGCAAATCTTTCCGAGCCTTGTTTTAAGAATCTTAGTCCTGTTCCTGACCCTGATTCCACGCCAGCTTGTGCCGGAGTCCAGTTTCTGTTTTGATGTTCCTTGTTCTGTTTCCTTTTGTCCTGTCTTGCACTTATATTGTAATTCTGATTGTCTTAGCTTCCAAGGGTGCCAGTTAGATTCCAAGAATTGTGCCTTTGGCACAGAGGACCACTAAGTGCACCTTCTTTGTGGAAGCTGTTGGGTGTCTCTCCTATCTCAGTGAGATTAATCTGCTCCTTGTTTTCCTGTAAGATCCTTTCTCCTCACTGAGAGATCATTTCCGAGGACCAGACAAACTATAATTTATGCTAGTTTGTCTATCGTTCCCCTGCTTTGCATTCCTGTTGTTCAAAATTGTGTTTCCCTGAAGACTTCAAGTTCCCTGTTCACTGCCTGTTCCAACCTGCTTCAGTCCTCAGCTACTGTCCTACTTCCCTTCCAGTCTTCAGGTACTCTCTTGTTTATGTTACACTCCAGTGAACCAGTCTAGTCCCAGTCTCACCCAACAAGTCCCCTGATGGATCACCCTGCTAATACTAAGCAAGCTTGGAAGTGTACCGGACGTTTTCCTCAGAACTAAAGAAAGGAGTAACAGTATGTTATACCAAGGTTAGTGGACCTCTGTAATGCCATGCACCATCTCTGATCGGATGTCTGAGGACGTCCGCTTACGAACTAAATATATATATCTATTACCTACTGGCGGTCGCCAGTAGGTAGTTATAGTTAGGACCTATTTTCCATAGGAAATCCGCAACATTCTATTCCCAATAAGTCTGGCGCCGGTTGATGAATACTCGCGAAATTTTCCAAACTTTTGGCCTGAAAGTTTTGTGGTGATTCATCAAGCGGGGGCTGAGAAAAAAGGGGGTCCCAAAACGTGTTTTTCCCATGCAATTTCCCATAGGATCTGTTGTCGCAGCTACAGCCAGAACCGCTGAATGGAATGACACCAAATTTGGCAAAGAGGTAGTCCTCAGTTCGGACTCGTGCCTTTTGCATATATGGTGTGAATCCATTCAGTAGTTACTGAGAAAATTAGAGTTAAAAGTACATAAATATCTATGGCCGCGGAGCATCCGCGCACCCTCCACGCACCCTAAGCGCACCCTCCCCAAACCGAGCGCGCACCCTCCCGATCGCGTGCTGAATGCTAATTGGCTGTCGAGTGTCTCTCTACATTCGAAACCAGGAACTGTTGGCGGCCATTTTCTGCCTCGGTAGAAGCGAGGCTGAAGAAGCAAGGGGAATAAATGTGTAAAACATATAGAGGGGGCAGAGTGGAAATACTCTGACCCTCTAGAGGTGCTTAGGGGGTCCCAGAAGGACCCCCTGGGGCCCCCTTTGTAAAATAAAAAACGCCGAAATGCGCGCATGGTGTGCGCATCCTATCGCATTGGGTGCACGGATTCTCTCACGTTGGGTGCGCGGATCCACGGCAATGACTTTGGAAAAAAGACAAGAAATCATTGGTTGTATGACTACTTTCTACACAGAAAGGTAGGGTGTATATTTCTGTTTTTTAAAGGTATGATTCTTATTGGTTAACAAAAACAGATTGTAAGGAACATTATATATGATAAGCTGATATGTTGAAAAGTCAAGCACACTTCCTGTCTTGTTTTTAACATTGTGTGCTGAACTTGTGACCTGTGAGCTCAGTGCAGTGTTCCATGACCTGTTTCTATGGTAACAGGAAGAAGGCAGATTGGGGGAAGGGTTGAAATGTATTTCAGTTGGAAAGGGTTGAAATGTTTAACCAATAGAAATGTGTGTTTGCTTTTGAGTTTATGTGCGAAGGATTGTGATTTGATGTTTACATGTATATGTGTGGAAAATGAAAGGGAAACTTTTCCATTCTTTGTTTTTGCTGAGAGGTGCACAGTGCAGAGATTCTGTAAATGAAAATATGGTGAGTGACTGATATACTTCTTAATCTACAAAAGAACTTGAAAGATGAGTTATTTAATTGTGAGGGGATGTATGTAGACTATTTTGATTTTAATCAGACTAATGTATTTCTCCTGCTAAAGTGTAGGGAGTACTTTTTTTCTCCACAATCTTATTGACAGTGTGTGTGCATGTAGAAACCATTTTGTGATAAGCATTTGTGTTTTTCATGTGTTTGCAGACTGATAACTGTGTTGTTTTTATATTTTGGTAGAATTAGAAACCAGTCATTGTTTATGAATTTGTGAAATGAGTTATGTTATGTTTCTATACTAAAATGTAGTACTACTTCTAGATGAAGAAATGTGTTTTGGTATAGTGCAAGGGATAGTGTTGTTTGTCTAGAATCACACAGTGAGTCTGTGTGTATTTGGGAACCACTGTGAGAGAAGCATTTGGTAACATCGTGTATTTGCTGACAGATAACTGTTTTAACTTGTCATGTTGTGAAGTTTTAGTAGCATTAGAAGACAGTTATGGCTTATGATTTGATTAAATGAGTCAGACTTTGACAGAAAAGTGCAGTCCTGAAATATGTAGATTGTGTGCAGTTCCGTTACCAGTTGCACTGTAGTGAATGAGTTTTGGTAAACTCCTAGGGATAGTGGTGCTTGTCTAGAATCACACTGTGAGTCTGTGTGCATTTGGGTAAGGATTGTGAGAGAAGCATTTGATAACATTGTGTATTTGCTGACAGATAACTGTTTTAAAATTGGTCATGTTGTCAAGTTTTAGTAGCATTAGAACTTAGAAGCCAGTCTTTGCTTATGCTTTGATTAAATGAGTCAGGCTTTGACACAAAAGTGCAGTCCTGAAATATGAAGATTGTGTGCAGTTCCCTTACCACTTTCACAGTAGTGTATGATTTTTGGTAAACTCCTAGGTATAGTGGTTGTTGTCTAGAATCACACAGTGAGTCTGTGTGCATTTGGGAACCACTGTGAGAGAAGCATTTGGTAACATTGTGTATTTGCTGACAGATAACTATTTTTAAACCTGTTATGTTGTCAAGTTTTAGTAGCATTAGAAGCCAGTCATTGCTTATGCGTTGATTAAATGAGTCAGGCATTGACACAAAAGTGCAGTCCTGAAATATGAAGATTGTGTGCAGTTCCCTTACCACTTCCACAGTAGTGAATAATTTTGGTAAACTCCTAGGGATAGTGGTGCTTGTCTAGAATCACACTGTGAGTCTGTGTGCATTTGGGAACCACTGTGAGAGAAGTGTTTGGTAACATTGTGTATTTGCTGACAGATAACTGTTTTAAACATGTCATGTTGTCAAGTTTTAGTAGCATTAGCAGACAGTTATGGCTTATGCTTTCATTAAATGAGTCAGGCATTTACAGTTAATTGCAGTCGTGAAATATGTATATTGTGTGCAGTTCCCTTACCACTTGCACTGTAGTGAATGAGTTTTGGTAAACTCCTAGGGATAGTGGTACTTGTCTAGAATCACACTGTGAGTTAGTGTGTATTTGGGAACCACTGTGAGAGAAGTGTTTGGTAACATCATGTATTTGCTGACAGATAACTGTTTTAAAACCTGTCATGTTGTGAAGTTTTAGTAGCATTAGAATCCAGTCTTTGCTTATGCGTTGATTAAATGAGTCATGCTTTGACACTGATGTGCTGTACTTAAATATGTAGATTGTGTGCAGTACCATTAACTCTTCCAGACTAGTGAATGAGTTTTGGTAAACTCCTAGGATAGTGTTGATTGCCTAAAATCACACTGTGAGTCTGTGTGCATTTGGGTAAGGATTGTGAGAGAAGCATTTGGTAACATCGAGTATTTGCTGACAGATAACTGTTTTAAAACCGGTCATGTTGTCAAGTTTTAGTAGCATTAGAAGCCAGTCTTTTCTTATGCTTTGATTAAATTAGTAAGGCTTTGACACAAAAGTGCAGTCCTGAAATATGAAGATTGTGTGCAGTTCCCTTACCACTTCTACAGTAGTGAATGATTTTTGGTAAACTCCTAGGTATAGTGGTTGTTGTCTAGAATCACACTGTGAGTCTGTGTGCATTTGGGAACCACTGTGAGAGAAGCATTTGGTAACATCGTGTATTTGCTGACAGATAACTATTTTAAAACCTGTCATGTTGTCAAGTTTTATTAGCATTAGAAGCCAGCCATTGCTTATGCGTTGATTAAATGAGTCAGGCATTGACACTAAAGTGCAGTCGTGAAATATGTAGATTGTGTGCAGTTCCCTTACCACTTCCACTGTAGTGAATGAGTTTTGGTAAGCTGCTAGGGATAGTGTTGTTTGTCTAGAATCACACTGTGAGTCTGTGTGCATTTGGGAACGACTGTGAGAGAAGTGTTTGGAAAATCTTGTATTTGCTGACAGATAACTGTTTTAAAACATGTCATGTTGTCAAGTTTAAGTAGCATTAGAAGACAGTTATGGTTTATGCTTTCATTAAATGAGTCAGGCATTTACAGTAAATTGCAGTCGTGAAATATGTAGATTGTGTGCAGTACCATTAACTCTTCCAGACTAGTGAATGAGTTTTGGTAAACTCCTAGGATAGTGTTGCTTGTCTAAAATCACACTGTGAGTCTGTGTGCATTTGGGTAAGGATTGTGAGAGAAGCATTTGGTAACATCGTGTATTTGCTGACAGATAACTGTTTTAAAACAGGTCATTTTGTCAAGTTTTCGGAGCATTAGAAGCCAGTCTTTGCTTATGCTTTGATTAAATGAGTCAGGCTTTGACATAAAAGTGCAGTCCTGAAATATGAAGATTGTGTGCAGTTCCCTTACCACTTCCACAGTAGTGAATGTTTTTTGGTAAACTCCTAGGTATAGTGGTTGTTGTCTAGAATCATACTTTGAGTCTGTGTGCATTTGGGAAGCACTGTGAGAGAAGCATTTGGTAACATTGTGTATTTTTTAGCAGATAACTCTTTTAAAACCTGTCATGTTGTCAAGTTTTAGTAGCATTAGAAGGTAGTCTTTGCTTATGCATTGATAAAATGAGTCAGGGTTTGACACTAAGGTGCAGTACCATGTACTATTCTGTTCACTGTGGCAGAACTGAAAATTTAAAGGTTTTACCTAAGCACTGTCCTAGAAGTAGTGTGATTATTTAGTCAGTTTCTAAGTACCAAATAGATTGCTTCAAATGTCTATGCAGTATGCATGTAGTGTTCTAACATACTATATACTTGTCTTTTACACCTTCAATTCCCTAGTCAGTATCCATACACTTCCAGGAAACACCCTGTCACTTCCTTTGCAGTCCTCTAGAGACCCATTCAACAGCATGAACTAATCCATTCACTGTGCCAAAACCCAAACACTTATAAATTCACAAAGACACTCTCTTTCCAGTACTCTAATGATTCAGTCACTGCCTTAGTATTCATGCACTGAGCCAGGTCTTAGCACATGGACTTCTTCAAACCCCTATCCACTATGTATGCAGTCCTCTAACCACCTACACACTTGTCTTTCACACCTTCAATTCCCCAGTCAGTATCCATTCACTTCCAGCAAACACCCTGTCACTCCCGTTGCACTCCTCTAGTGACCCATTCAGCATCATGTACTAATCCATTCACTGCGCCAAAACCCAACCACTTATAAATTCACCCAGGCACACTCCTTGCAGTACTCTAATCATTCAGTCAGTACCCAAGTACTGATCCAGTGACCCAGGCCTTAGTATATGGACTGCTTCAAACCCCTATCCACTATGCATGCAGTCGTCTAACCACCTACACACTTGCCTTTCACACCTTCAATTCCCCAGTCAGTATCCATACACTTCCAGGAAACACCCTGTCACTCCCTTTGCAGTCCTCTAGTGACCCATTCAGCACCATGTACTAATCCATTCACTGTGCTAAAACCCAAACACTTATAAATTCATCAAGATACTATCTTTGCAGTACTCTAATCATTCACTCAGTGCCTACGTATTCACGCACTGAGCCAGGCTTTAGCACATGGACTGCTTCAAACCCCTATGCACTATGTATGCAGTCTTCTAGCCACCTAGACACTTGTCTTTCACACTTTCAATTTCCTAGTCAGTATCCATACAGTCCAGCACTTGTCACTGCCTTTGCACTACTCTAGTGACCCATTCAGTACCAAGTACTAATCCATTCCCTGTGCGAAAAGCCTAGCACTTATAAATTCTCCTAGGCACTCTCCTTGATGTACTCTAATCATTCAGTCAGTACCCAAGTAGTCATGCAGTGAGCCAGGCCTTAGCACATGGACTGCTTTAAATGCCTATGCAGTATGGATGCAGTCGTCTAATCACCTACACAGTTGTGTTTCACACCTTCAATTCCCTAGTTAGTATTCATACTCTTCTAGCAAACACCCTGTCACTCACCCAGTGTGTCTCCTTATAGTACTGTAATCATTTAATCAGTTAGCATGTAGAGTTTTAGTGAGGTAGGCTTTAGGGCATGAACTGCTTCAAAGTAGTATGCACTATGCATGTAGTGTTTTAACCATCATCACACTGTGTGGTTCAGGGACATAGTTTCTTGGTCAGTATTTATATAAAATGTGTTTGTACAGTAATGGAATAGTATAATTTTGAAAGTTATTAATATACATTTATTTGTGATTCTTTTTTACAGATACAGAATAGGAGTGTTTCTCATCTGTTTGCACTCTTCTCGTGCAAGATTATTCGGATGAAGGGTCCTTAGGTGTTTCATCATACTTGCCGTGCCGCATGAGTATTTTTTGTTAGGATCCCCTCGTAACAGAACTCTTTTGAAAATTGTGTGCATGATCAAGGTGGCATTGGTCTTTGTTTGCCCCTTGAGAAAAGTAAAAAATTTCCTCACCACTGAAAAAAAAAGTTGTGGGCGTGGTTCCTTCTGCAAAAAATTTTCCTCAGATTCGGTAAATATTTTAAAGCGGCAACATTTATAGTTTTTGTAAGTTAAACTTATAAAATATTGTTAGCTGTATGCATTTTATATATCTGTGATTTGTTTCTTGTGGTATTTTGTTGAGAATACCATGTTGTTGTTTTTTTAACAATCTTTCTGATTTTCCAGGTCTGTCGTCGATATCCATGGTGTCTACAGGAGTGTTCCGCCTTGTTGTTTTGTATTATTGTTGTTACATTTTGTTTATTAGTTTATCGTTCATATATATGTTAATAAAAAAATTAAGTTTGAAAATAGTTTATCGTTTACTTATTTATGATTATAAAAAATAAAGTTTGAAAAAAATAATAATAAAGTTTTTGGTTGTTCTCTTAACTGCTGTGTGACTCTTTCTTGTTCTTATTACTGTTATTTGATGGAGTCCACCATGGTGTTAAATTTTGGGGCACTTATCGCTGGAATACTGGTTATATCAGCAGTTTGCACCAACTTCTGAATAGTGTGTTAGATTTATCTCAACTTTACTTCCGTTAAAGTGCTGATACTGAAATGGAGACTAGCCGTTCTCGTGCAAAAAGACACGAGGTGCACCTTTCCAATTTATTCTAAATACTAAAATCCTGTATTGAATTGCACTGAGGTATTGGCTGTACTTACAGTGTACACACAAAATCTATTAAGAAATCTCATTGTATTTATATTGATTGGGAATAGTGCGTCAGGTGCTGGATCTTGACGAGATACACTGCTCAGTTCGTATATTGTTCTGCACACGAAAAAAATCACATCACAACTTTCACACCAATTGCAATGTGAAACAAATTCCGGCGATACGACACGTTAGCACCAGGGATTTTACACCTGCTTTCTGCTGGTTTTAAGTAGGACAACTACCTGCACCATGAAAGGGAACACAGCCAAGAGCCACACCAGAACACCCACAGGTGCCATAGAGCCAATGAGCATGATACAGGGATACCCATGAGGGCCAGAAGACTCATCTCAACAACTCCAGGACTGCCAAATGCCCCCCAAACCCACATCTTAGTAAGTGTGTCCCTGTGGTCATTGTCTTAGCATGATAGGCACGAGCCCTGCAACATCACAGTGTGCTGTCACCTCGTTGGCAGTGAGCCTGGACGTGTAGCTACGCACGCATTCTCCTGCATGCACAACTGGTGTGTGCTGGTCTGGGGTTCACAGGTCAGTGCAGGGGTGTGCCTCTCCGGCAAGGGGAACGGGGCGTCTCGGACATGTCCGTGTACAGGAAGTGCGGTAAGTGTGTCTCCGTGTTCTGGTGTGGCCTGCTACAAGAGCCGCAGTCGATGTTGTAAAGTGGCATGCACCACCTCCAAACGGCACTGTGATGGTGTAGTTGGAATGTAGCAGGACATGCGCAAATAGGCATTACAATGGTGTGCTGTACGAGTGCATGAGATACAACAGCGCACCGTACAAAAGTGTGGGGGCTCGTGGGAGGGAGGAGCAGCCGTTTGGCAATATAACACACAGTGAACTTGACCATGTGCCACATGCTGGGCATCTCATCCATGATGACCACAGTCGCAGACATCCCTCAACACCAACGACTGGTCTTTGTACACATCCTGTATGAATGCAGCGTGGTTTTCACTTCTATGCTCGTTGAGTGGTGTGATGTTGGTGGGTTGTGTGACTCGTGCTCCTTGTTGGTGTGTTTCATTTTGGCCATTGTTAGTCTATATGTGTGTTGTACTTAATTGTGCATGTGTGCCATTCTGCCCATCTGCCCTCCCCCCACTCCCTGCTTCTTCCTCTTCCTAGTGCTGTTGTGTCTATAATTTTGTTGCTTCACACATAAATACATGTAAAGAATAAATTAGAATAGTTCCTTGATTCTTTTAGGTTTCAAAACTTCTCTATTGGTTTCTTTTTAATTTTTTATTTTCCATATGAACCGTTTTTTTAATATTCAACACCACACAGAAGTCAGAAGTGCATCGTATTCTATCAACACACTTTCTGGAACATTCTACAACACGTGCAGGTTAAAAGTTTATCAATTTTTTAAAACTTAACGATATTTTTTTGCAACATTTTCTTGAACATTTAACGACACGTGCAGGTTAAAAGTTCACGATTGTTTTAAGTTCCAACAGTGCCTTCCAAATGCAAGTAGCAGGTGTGGTTGAGCTGAGCAAATTTTATCCTATGATATGTACTCCACGTTGAAACTGCTTTTTCTTAACCAATCACAAAGATGCTTTTCCACAAAACTAATGTGCACCATACTTTTAAAAAAGAATGCTTTTCATGATATCTTTAGAAATAAGTTATAGATAGGAATTAGCATTTAAAAAACCTTTGAAATTCACTGAAAAAACCATAGGTTTCAGGCACGTTAAAGTTAGGAATTAGCATTTAAAAAACCTTAGAAATTCACTGAAAGAACCATAGGTTTCAGGGGCGTTATAGTTAGCTTACATTTGAGATGTCATCAGTGATGTCATCAGTGATGTCACTGACCATGTCATGAGTGATGTAATATGTGACGTCATCAGCAGTGCATTGCGGGGGCGCGAGTTATAGTTAGCTGAACTAACTATAACGGGGGAATTTCTAGGGTTTTGTACGAGGGAAATGTCCAGCTAACTATAACGCCCCTGAAACCTATGGTTTTTTCAGTGAATTTCTAAGGTTTTTTAAATGCTAATTCCTAACTATAACGTGCCTGAAACCTATGGTTTTTTCACTGAATATATATATATATGAAGAAGCCAAATTGTTGCCGAAATGCATTCGCCACCCCAACAAAATAAAGGGCTTCCGTGATTTACCCCTCTGTGGCCTCTGCTCTTTTCTTGTGAAGGAGTTTGTTGGATATTGTTTTCACGTCAGCCAGAGACGTGATACAGAGGCCTCCGCTCTGTCTTGGCAGTTTTGGGTTTCCGAAGAATCAGATGGTCTGGGCCCGCCTCAATGTTTGGGAAGAGAAAAGGGCGGACGTGAGGTATTCCACCTCATGCAGGGCGGCATGCTCTGTCATTCTGCCCCCGCTAATTGGATTCCTGATCTTAGAGGCTGAAGCGGTTGGGGACTCGAGGAGGCGCTTTTTCCAAAATCAAAACAAGCAGGAAAATGGTCTCGAACTTCGCACAGTACACTGTATCCTGCGCAAACATTTGGCAGAATCACCCCCACGCATCAGTTACCTGGAAGAATCATAGTGCATTCTGGGCTTTGCAGTCCGTTAGGGATCTGAGGACTGGCAACAGGTGAGCGAATATCTTTGGGGGCGGAGCACGCTCAAACAAACAAAAGGGTGGCAGGACTTTAATAAAGCGAAGGAAAGCCTCCTGAACTCTTGGGCGCTGAAGAAGGCAAATTGTTGCCGAAATGCATTCGCCACTCCAACAAAATAAAGGCCTTCCTTGATTTTCCCCTCTGTGGCCTCTGCTCTTTTCTTGTGAAGGAGTTTGTTGGATATTGTTTTCACGTCAGCCAGAGACGTGATACAGAATCCCCCGCTCCACTAGATGGCCTGGACGTCACTGGCTCTGTCTTGGCAGTTTTGGGTTTCCGAAGAATCGGATGGTCTGGGCCCGCCTCAATGTTTGGGAAGAGAAAAGGGCGGCCGTGAGGTATTCCACCTCATGCAGGGCGGCATGCTCTGTCATTCTGCGCCCGCTAATTGGATTCCTGATCTTAGAGGCTGAAGCGGTTGGGGACTCGAGGAGGCGCTTTTTCTAAAATCAATACAAGCAGGAAAATGGTCTCGAACTTCGCACAGTACCCTGTATCCGGCGCAACCATTTGGCAGAATCACCCCCACGCATCACTTACCTGGAAGAATCATAGTGCATTCTGGGCTGTGCAGTCCGTTAGGGATCTGAGGACTGGCAACAGGTGAGCGAATATCTTTGGGGGCGGAGCACACTCGAACAAAAGGGCGGCAGGACTTTAATAAAGCGAAGGAAAGCTTCCTGAACTCTTGGGCGCTGAAGAAGGCAAATTGTTGCCGAAATGCATTCGCCACTCCAACAAAATAAAGGGCTTCCTTGATTTTCCCCTCTGTGGCCTCTGCTCTTTTCTTGTGAAGGAGTTTGTTGGATATATATATATATATATATATAGATATATATATTTAGGGTATTAGGAGTGCAGTAGCATAGAGGACCAATCATTGGCAAAGCCAATACGCTTACCTTTGGAACCTATTGTCTTTGTCAATTGCTTTTGGTTGGGCTGTACGGCATTCTGAAGCTGTGCAGCATTGTCAAAATGAAATATAAAAAAATGCCCAATGGAGGTCAGCACATTCCACTGACCTGTACATACATCAGAACGCATATACGTGCCAGTGGAATGACATGTTCACCATTTGCTTTAATTTTGTATTTAACAACCCAATATGGCGGATGCCACATGGTTCAGAAAGCAAAATTTTTGTTGATTATGAAAGCACTAGATACAACAACAAAAACACAGGTGTATGTGTGGTGGGGGAGGGGTAATAGAGGAGCATGTGGTGGGGAGGAAGGGAAAAACCAGCACACCGAAAGGGGAGGTGGAGTACCACAATAGAGAGAGAGTGAGCAACACTAAGGGGGTCATTAGGAAGGCGGAAAGGCTGCCATTGCCAGGCTGGCAGTGGCGGTCCTTCCGCCATCACACAGGATATTCCCACCTCCGAATTATGATGGCGGTGGGAATCCCAATCTGTCCCCGGCGGATGGAAAGTCCATCCGCCGCGGTTTCGCAAGGCGGTCCTTTTCCGCCCGCCTTGCGGAACCAGAACACAGGCCAGCATTGGATTAGGGATTAGGATATCCCTTTCCGCCTGTCTTTTCGCGGCGGTCATCCCACCACAAAAACACAGGCGGAGACTGGATTCGGGGGCCTGTTGTGGGCCCCCTCTGTGTTTGGGGGTGCACTGGGGGGTACCCATGGTACCCCCTGCATTCCCCTGCACTGCGTAGCAGGCACCGCGTGGTGCCTGCCACGCAGTACAGGGAAATGCACAGCATGGCATTTTAGCATTGTGGACGGTGCTGCTGGCTGCAGCACCGTACGCAATGCTAAATGCCCTGGATGCGCCCGCCAGTATGACAGGTGCATCCTAATAGCAGTGGTGGGACCACCGCACGTCTGGTAGGCGGACTGATGTCCGCCCCCATTGTAATGAGGATGGGGAGAGGCATACACAGATGAATGAGTGCAGCAGCGGGGAGAAAAACACATGGACGACTGAGAGAAACACAGAGGGGCAAAAGAGAAAAACTCAAGGGAGTCAACTAGAAAACAGATGCAAGACATGAGAGACAGCAGCCAGCACCGAAGGGTTGAAAAACTGATGGGGGAGAGAGCGATATAGAGACAGAGAGAGAGTGAGAGCAACACGGAGAAGGATGAGGAGAAACAAGCACATAAGGAAACAGCTGGAAACCACATGCATTCTCAAGGAGTGCTTACACACAAAAAAAGCAATTCCCTGCACATGAGCAGTGGAAGTACACATATAAAGAGGCTATGCTTTAGGGGAAGGACAAAAAAAAGATGAAGAAAGTAAGCCCTTGAAAAAGAAGCAAGCAAATAAAAATGACACTAAAGCCAACCAATGGGACGCAATGAGTTGGCTTTATGCCCACTGTAAGGAGTTGGAAACGGTTGTATGATGTCGCAACGCATTCCGTTGCAACGCATGCCTTTACCACGCATACGTTACGACGCGAATGCCATTACCACTCATAAGCTTTACCACAAAAATGCCTTTACCACGCATACTTTTACAACGATTTTCGTTGTAAAACCATGCATGATAATAGTATATTCATGGTAAAGGTTTTCTCTGATCCCTGCCCGGAACACAAAAAATCTTGCCCTGCGCAATTCCCTCACCCACAAACCCTTCTATCAAATACCCCTCCCCTGAACCCTAAAAATGTACCCCTGAGCGACACGACCCCCTCATCCCTTAATTTTTTTTTTTAACTAAAATCCCCCTTACTTCTCCACGACCTCTCCTCTCCATGTTCTTCCTATGTGCATTGTACATCGTAAAGAGGAAGCGGAAGTTCCATTTCCTCTTACGAGGCAGATTGCCTCCACATCTTTCAATAAACAATCTTTTTTGACTGTGAAGGCGACGGAAATAGGTGCGTTTTTTTGGGGGGGGGGAGACACCCCTAAGTCCCCTTTTTGAAACAGGTGTGTTTTTTTTGGGGGGGACACCCCCCAAGCCGCCTTTTTTAATTGTACCTTTAACACACATGCCTTTACTACGTATCTTGTAGTAAAGGAATGCATGGTAAAGGCTATGTGTGGAAACCACGCATGCGTTGTAATGCATGCATGGTTAAGGGTATGCGTGGAAACTGCTGCATTGTAGTGGCTGTTTCCCATTGGAAACATTTCACTAGGTCTCTTGCAATCAGACAGCTTCCTCTCTGGTGGGCTCGACCATAAAACAGGGATTTGAGGGTGTACCCACCTTTAAAATAAAATGTAAAATAAAAAAGGGGCTATGGGTGTTTGCCCCACTAAAAATACTGTGATATTTTAACCTAAGGAAATTGGATTGGGAGTTAGCCCCCCTCTCCAAAAAGAGAGAGATGTTTATTTAAAAAAATGTACGTATATGTATGGAGAACTCCAAACATGTAGGTGTGCGTTTTAGTAGTAAATGTTGATGGAACAAGGGGCAGTGCCTACAAAATGGTGAATACCTATTACTAAAATGGAGGGGTTTAGTGAAATTTAAGAATGGGTTTAGGGAGTGGCATGCTAATGCAATGTAAGTATGTAAGTATGTGAATAGCAATGACACTGCACTTGTAAAGTTCATACAGCCTTAAAGAAGTCAAAGCAAAAGTAACCTCAGCACTGAAATAAGTGAAGCTTAACACATGGCAACTCACAGTTACTGCAAAACACTCACCCACAAAACAATGGTGGCATTGAAATAAAAAAAATCCATATAAACTAATGTTAAATTAAATACATCACTACATTACTATATATGATTTTCAATGTTAAAATTCGACATAGTTATTCATTATTGTATTATTTTAAAATGTATTCATAAACTCTATTTACAAAATCAATTGCACTTGTAAAAGTTTACTAAAAATTCAAAATAATTTTAATTAATTCAAAACATAATTTTTAACAAAATGTACTACGTATTGAATAAAAATCAAAATATTAATGACGGCGACTTTTTTAATAGTTTACAAATTATTCATAAATTATGTGAATGTTTTTAAAAGTAATTATTTAATACACATTTCGTTGACACACATGGCCTTCTGGCAGTCACCAGCAGGCAGTTATAGTTAAGACCTAGTTTCCATAGACAGAGAATTTTTAGTTTTACTAATAACTTTAGCGCAGTTTGATGAATCTTCACAAAACTTTCAAAACCAGTTTGCCAGTCACTTCAGCTGCTGTCTGGAAACATTTGGGTGGTCCATTAAATGGGGCCGAGAAAAAGTGGGGGCCCCGAAATAAGTTTTCTCCATGCAATTTCCCATAGGCATTTTAAACATGACTACAGCCAGCACCACTGAAGGAAATTGCACAAAATTTGGCAAGAAGCTAGATCTTGATCCAGAAAGAGTGCTTTTTGTAATTTGGTGTAAATCTGTTCAGTAGTTTTGAAGTTAAAAGTTTTGTGTATATCTAGAGATTCAGATCCACCCGCGAATCCACAGTGGTGAATCCTCATTCTATGTGCCAACAGCAATGCCATGACTGGCTGGCCGCAACCTGAGAGAAAAGTTGCGGCCACTATTTTGTGGATCAGGACACGGTTCCCGGGAGGGAAATAAAGTAAAAATATGATAAAAGAGTTCAGAATGGAGATATGCTAACCCCATAGGAGTGATGTAGGGGCCTGTGAGGGATCTCTCCTATGGGGAAGAAATTGTGTTTTGTGTGCGCAAGGATCAGCGGATCCACTACAGTGCTCAGCGTGGCCCCTCATGTGCAACTGTGGCAGATTCACAGATCCAGCATACAATTATAAAAAAAATATATCTACTCTCAGACACTCTGCAACCCCCCCACAACCACTCACACACCTACTCATACATCCATACACTCACTCACACAACCCACTCACACACCCATACAGTCACTCTTACACTGTCTCACACACCCATACAGTCACTCACATATCCACTCACAGACCGAGAGACCCACTCACAGACCCACACAGGCACTCAAAAACCCACTCACAAGCTTACACACCTGCTTATTCATCCACACAACCACTCACACACCTAGACACACCCCCATATATTCACTCACACACCCACCGTATTAAATGTTTTGTTGTTTTGTATTGATTGTGTGCTTTTTGTTGGAGATGAATCCGCAGATCTGCTGACAGCCTAGCCAGCAGATGCCTTATTTTGCCAAGGATCCACAGCGGATCAAAGTAAGAAATTTATGATGATACCTTCACATAGAACAGGATGCAGGCTTTTAAGTTGCTGAGGAACACCTTGTTGCCTGTGGTTGTGACATGGACTCCACTTTTCTGATTTATTTCAGCAATGTCAAAGTGTATGTTAATATGGTATATAAAGACCATGTTGTGTTCTCGCAGAAATGCAGAAACAGATTTATTGACATGTTTCCTGGATTTCTCTAACTGTGGACAAAATTTGGTTGACCACTGCCAGTCTGTCTTTGACAAATGTGGGAGAACACCAGGGCAATATGTGGGAAAAGTGACATCAATTTACCAAAGGTATCCTTCATTAGGTTTTCCAGACCTACCCCAGTAATTGTGCCAAGGTCATTGCCACCACAGTGCACAATCATGACATATGGATGTTGGCAATCCGCAATGCTTTCAACCAAAGGAAGCAACTGATGCCACGTTAGCCCTCTCTGGGCAACCCAAGAAATATCTACATTAGGTACTCCTAGGTCCCTGTCAATGCCACTATTTCTAGCACTTTCTCTGACCCAAAACACAAAACTATGGCTCACGATCCAGACTCTGCACATTTTGGAGACAAGCAGGAATAGTACACAGGAAAAGCCCGCTGCAGAATGAAGCAGTTTGAAAGATAAAAGGCAGCTAAATGGAGGACAGCAAGTAAAATATAAAATAACATATTTGATTGGATGGTAGAGATGTGCAGGGAACTAAAATTAGGTAGTAATTTAGCAAAAAAGTAGCTACCTCTATTATTGGTTTTAGAAAAATAAAAATAAAAGTTGTGTTTTGGGGGATATGCTTAGATGTGCTAACAGTTATCCATAGCTGCTAGTTAATGTGAAGATAGTATGCAGTTTAGAGAAATTCTTATTGACTTTTCACCTACTAGTAGACAGAGATAACTGGAGACATGTTTACTATAGAAATGGAGCTAAAAAAGAGTGTGGGGAAGGGAACAAAAGAGATGGCAGTGTGAAACTGAAAATCCGACTGGTGTAGATCAATTGCTCAGTAGGGAGTGTGTCTTGTAATTGACAATATTTTACAAAATGAAATATAAATGAAAAGCATTAACAGCAGATTATTGAATGCTTTTCATGGCTTCCGTGTGGATCCACCACAAATTCACACGGGGGTCCACGCTAAGCGCTGTGGTGGATGCGCAGATCAGCAAAAAAACTTCCAAATGAGCCTTCTTTACAAGAACCCTGGAAAGGGTTAAAAATAGTGACCATTTATGAGTAGTATAACAAAAATGTAAGATGAAAGGAAGCATGTGATTTGCTAAGTATAGGAGTACGAGTAAGAGCACATGGAGAAGGGTAGTAGTTTTTGGTACTTTTCTACTGAGAGTGGAGGAGATTGCCATAGTTCGTACTTGAGATCTGGAGTAGAAAACAGATGTTAGCAGATATTACTCTATAAGTTGGACAACAGTAAACAGATTTTGCAGGTATGTTAAATAGGTTGCACTATAAAAAAAGTATATTTTACAAAAATTGTGAGTGTATATAACCTGAAAGAAAATGTGTAGCTTTGAGACACTACATTAAAAGGCAAAATGGAAGGGAACTTAAATGAGAAAATTAACTGAAAACATAGTGAGCAGCAAAGGAGGAAGAGGAATTGCTATACGGAAATTATAGTTATTTTATTAATCCAGTATGAATGAATGTGTTCTAAATTAGATGTGTGTGCTTGCTTATAGTATGTTGTTTAATTGTTTGTAATTATAAATGTGCTGGGACCTTTCTGAAAGGCCTTGTAGAATGGGGGTTATTCACAAAGGTATTAAAATAGGATTGTGGCTGAAAATACCTCATTTACATCAATTACACTTGCCAGGAATTCAAAATGTAATTATTGGTGAACCTTAATGCAATTACTTTTGTGGATTTCTCCTCCATGAGTGTGGAAAAATACTTCTTTGTACATCCCACTCAAAGGGTAGGAAAGGAGCAGATGTTTGGAATGTTCCAAATTCAAGTTGACTCCTTTCCACACTGGAAATGGTTGGGGATTAACACCCATGGACTGGAGTAACTCCATTGCAGGAATGAAAGAGAATAGATAACCACAAGATTTTCTAGGAGTGTAGAAAAAGAGCTTTATTCAGAGGAAAAATATTTTTCTGTGTAGAGGAAAAAGTACACTTGCACAGAAGGCTTCATCCCCATGTGAGAAAACTAGAAGTCTGCACAGCAGGAATAGGACTTGTGATAATTGTCACTTTACATTCCCATTTTCATTCCAGGAAACCTGTACAGGGTGTAGCCATATTGCTGGGAATGTTTGTAACCTCAAACAAATGTAAAATTATGGTATATCTCTGGCTATAAGTGTATGTTTTTATTGATGAATTAGGCTCAGGTTTGTTTGCTGCAGTTTAGAGCGCTCAGGTTCAGAACACTTGTGATTAATTTAACAGGCAGAAATGTATATGCTTTGTACAAACATTAATTGTTTGAAATTACCCTTTTATATAGTGAAAGGGACTAGATGTACTATAATTTATAGCCATTGTAAACACTCATATTGACAAATTCAGAGGGTTTGTGCCCATTAAAAAGTTATTTCTATGCATTGAACCCATTCTAGAAGTCTGTAAAGGTGTATGACTCATATAATGAGTTTGGAAATTTACAGCAAATCACAATTTGAAAGGGGCATTTTGTGGGAGTCTCTTCCAAATTACTTGTCGGTACCCTATGTATCAATGGTTTGCGACTAGCATTGGGGTTGCAAATCCTTGATAAGTTACCGTTTCCCAAGTTGGGCCAGCAAGTCATTTGGAAAAGGGAAGGTGTCCCCTTTAAAGCTCTTTCTCCTTTGCAGATTGGGGTGGCAGCTTCACGGGGATTAGGATGGCCCAAGAGACCCTGCCAACTTTCACTGATGTTTTTCAAAATTGAAAACGTATTTTTTAAAGCAGCAATGTTTCTTTTAATGAAATTGGGCTGCTAAAAAATGTATTCAGCTTTGAAAAGTAGTCATAGGAATGGTGGACTGCAGACTCTTGCAGGCCACCTTCCATGTGATTTTAGCCAATTGTAGTGGGTCGCAAATTGTGATCTGCCTAATTATTATTCATTAAGCAGGTCAGTCTGTGACCTACTATGATTCCTTAATTGTCAACCGACCTATTAATACAAAGGTTGGTTCACAAAATAAGGGACTGGTCGCAAAGGTCAGTGTGCAATTTGCAACTACTTTTAGCACCAGGATTTTAATTCATCTGACTCTGAACTATTCATGTCTAAGAGGGTCATGAACAGGAGTTGTTATGACCCAAGCACAATTGGAAAGATTCTACCAGTTGTAGAATAGCTTGCCAAAATGGTGGTACAGCCGCTGTATTTTGTCAGCTTTCCATCAGATGCATCTGGATGGCAGGGGATCCATCCGTTGATAGAGCTGCAGCCAGGCAGATCCACCTAGGAGGGATGCCTAGCAATGACAAATGAACTGCTCTTTAATTCAGATCTGTCAGGCATTTCCTGCACCTACTCTACATAATACCTGTTATGGCCGGGAAGGAGAGGTACCCAGGATCAGACTGGCCTATTGGACAATCAGACCGTGCCTGAAGGGCCGACCTGACAAGTAAGTGTGTAGGTTGGTTTTGTGTCTATGGTGGGCCTGTTTTATGGTCTGGTGGGCCAGTTTTTACTATTGATTTCTGTTGGACTTGGCCCTTTTTGCAGGGTCATCCCTGAACTTTTTGCCTTCCTCCTGTATTTTTTCTGACCTGCTGTTGGCTGTTTTATGACTCTGGGCACTTTACCACTGCTGATCAGTGCTAAAGTGCATATGCTCTCCCTATTGTAAATTGATGTATGAATTGGTGATTCCATAATTGACTGATTTGGTTTACTTGTCAGACCCTAGTACAGTGCACTGAGTGTGCCCAGGGCTTGTAAATCCAAATGCTGCTGGTGGGCTTGCAGCACTGGTTGTGCCACCCACAGAAGCAGCCTTGTAAAATGTGTCTAAGGTCTGCCATTGCAGAGCCTGTGTGCAGTCTGGTACTGTCATGCTGACTGGGCAAGTGCACCAATTTGCCAGTCCCTAAACCTTCCCTTTTCTTCATATCAGACACCCCTATGGTAGGCCCAAGGGCAAGGTGCATTGTAAGTATAAGGTAGGACATGCCCTGGTGTGTGTGGCATGTCCTAATAGTGAATTACAGCCATTTTCGTTTTTCACTATTGCAAGGCTACCTGTTCTCCATATGCCAGAATGGGCTGTTAGATTATTACATGTTTATAATCTTAACTGACTCAGAGAACATGGTAGAAATTCGAGTTTAGTATGCCTGAACTCAGAATGATAAAATACATCTTTTAGTGAAGGTGATTTTAACATTCTGTGTTTGAAAATACCACTTTTAGAAAGTAGGTATTTTCTTGCCTAACCTTTCAAACCTGCCTCTGCTATGCTGTGTATTCCTTCTCGCATCCCCGGAGAAGCGTGCCGCATCTGGAAGATCTTCACGTCTTTATTTCTTTGCACAAGAACTTTGCCGCATTTCCAGCGCTGCGACACTGCTTGTCGTGGAAGCGCAACACATCGTAAGGTACATTGACGCAAAGTGTCGCATCTTTAAGAACTGAACTGAACTAAGCTCAAAACTACCATCTTAAAGTAATAGTATTTTGTATTTTTGTCGTTTATAGTCTTGTGGTAAATCTATATAAAGCATAGTTAATTTTTATATAAAACCGGTGTGGTGTCCGTTTGTAGTGTTGTCACTGGATTACTATATGTGGTCACAAATGCTTTACACACTGCCTCTGAGATAAGCCTGTCTGCTCGTGCCAAGCTACCAAGGGGGTGAGCAGGGGTTATTTTAGGAGTGTACCCCCTTAACCTGACTAGAGGCAAGGGTCCCTATTTGTCACAAGTACCTACCTGTGCCAACTAGAGACCCCCAAATCTAACATTGGTGGTCAGCGGTGAGGATTCTGGACTTGCATTTGTGACTTATGTACAGAGATTGGTGAACACTACTTAGTGAGTGCAGACCATAATGCAACCACATGCTTTTTGGTAGATTTCTTTTTGGAATTTTGTATTTTTGCCAAGAACTGCCAAGTAACCACCATGAGTAAAGCAGCATCCATAGCATCTGTTGATTTGTATTGGGAGGACAGAGAGAGATGTAGGATGCATGAAATGGAGCTGGCTAAGCTCAAGTGGAATGGAGAACTGGAGTTGGAGAATAGGAAATTGGCCCTAGAAGAAAAGAAAATGCAAATGGAGCATGACTTGATAATGAGGAAGTTTGATATGGAGCTCGAGAGGCTTGAGGCCATGAGTGTCTCAGCCCAGCAACAAGAAATGTGTGTAGCTCAGAGAGTGAGCTTTGCTGAGTTGGAGGTGGAATCCAGCTCAGATGGTGGCAGCAATATTCGGTTATCTAGTGCTGGGAGAGTAGTACACACACCCAGAGACATGGCACCTGACTTGGAGGGGGTTAACATACACCTGGAGGTTCAAGGACATGAGGTAGCTCCAGCAGTGCACAGTGTCCCTGAGGGGAATAGGGTAACTGGCGCAGGGGTTCATGGTCCTAGTGGTAGGAAGTACACTCTACTGACTCTAGATGAGAGGTGCAGGGAGAGGGGTTCCCCCAAAGTTGATGTCCTGGTATGTGAGTGTGAAGACTGCCCAGAAGAGTGTGGGTTGTGTGACAGAGACAGTCAGATACTGTCTTGCCAGTCTCAGGAGAGTGGTGTTGAGTATGTGTGTGAGACACTGGATGGTTTGGTTAACCCTGCTAGGGGGCTGTGTGATCCAATTGTGGGATTGCATATTGTAAGTCCCTGTTTTCCAGAGCTATGCCAACACCTGTTGGAGAGCGAGTTCTCTGACCCCAGGGAGCTCACATTGGAGGCAGACCTTTTGGTGGATTCCAGAGGGTCTGAAGAGGCATTGGGGAGTGATCCCAAGATGAGTGGTTCAGGTATCTTCAAACCCAGTGTGGTGGATGTGGCTCAAAGTAGCCCAGCTAGGTCCTGTAGTAGTGAGAGGGGTGTAGGGCCTCACGTCCTGTCTTTAAGGGGAAGGAGTGAGAATGGGTTATGACCCAGTAGTGCCCAACCTCAGTCTCAGAGCCTGGATGGTTCTTTAAGGGAACACCAGGTGGGGAGCCTAGTCTGTCCTGAGGGGCTGCCCGTTGTGCAGGATCCCCTAGTGTCTGGTGAATGGGGAGTGTCTGTAAGCAGGCCTCCCTCAGGTCTGGTGTCTGGCAGTACCGCTCCAGTTGGGAGGGTGCAGAAGTCCAGAGTGAGGGGTGAGAGGGGGAAAGAGTCCCCAGTGGAAGACCAGTGGGTCAGGGGCCAGCAAGAAGGGCTGTGTCCCTTGTGAATGACCATGGTGACACCAATTCTGTCCTGGGGGATCTTTGCGCACTGTCAGATGGATAGGGGCAGGACATCTGCGCCAGGCAGACTGTCACACGACACATGAGTTGTGTGTCACCCTCGGGGCAGGCATAGGTGCTCCCCCGGAAGTCCTGGTGCGCCAGGCGAGTGTTCAACTGCAGGGTTTGGTTTCTGAGTTGGGAAGCCAGGTACAGGGATTACCTGACCTGGAGGGAGGGACATCTGTAATCCGTGTCCCTACCAGTCAGTCTTCTTGGTGTACCACTCCAGGTGGGAGGGTACAGCCATCTGGAAGGGGGTGCAGAGGGAGGGAGTCCTCGCCTCTGACCCCGGCTCAACTGAAGGGTTTAGACCCTAGGTTGGAGGGCCAGGTTCAGGGTGTCCCCCCTGACCTGGAAGCCCAGTTGCAGGATAGAACCCCTGAACTGGTGGGTGAATTGTGCAGGACACCTGCCACAGGTGCCCAGGCAATTCTGGAAGAGGGTACCACTCCAAGTGGGAGGGTACAGAGCCCCAAGGAGGAGGAACGGGTGTGGGAGAGGCCACCCCAGTCTTTGGTCCAGCCGCCGGATACAGGCCTGGGGCTGGTGGGTCAGTGCCAGGATGTCATACCTGACCTGACAGGAGGGAGAATGACAAAGGGTGCCAAGCACCTGGGGCTACTGCCCCCCGCTCCCTGGCACCACAGAGGTTTACGAGCCCTGAGAGGCATAAGGCCTGGGTCTCATCCCTGACTACTGTCAGTGGCCACTGTGGCATTTTGCTGTCTGTCTGTTGGGACACACCTGTGAGCCAGTTAAGGTTAGGTGCTGCACAGGTGGTGTCCACAGGTGAGGAGAAGGGTTCCCCATGGATTGGCTTGGTGAGCCCTGAGAGTATGGACAGAGGGATTCCAATAGGTTCAGATTGGCGTGGAACTGGAGTCTGCCCCTGCAGTTGCTGGCCAGGTCCTTGTTCTATCGCCCAAAGCAGAGAAGCTCATCAAGGTAGTGATTGGTCTACCCTGTGTTTTGGCTGGAAGGGGGTTGTGTTGGACTTGGCCCTTTTTGCAGGGTCATCCCTGAACTTTTTGCCTTCCTCCTGTATTTTTTCTGACCTGTTGTTGGCTGTTTTATGACTCTGGGCACTTTACCACTGCTGATCAGTGCTAAAGTGCATATGCTCTCCCTATTGTGAATTGATGTATGAATTGGTGATTCCATAATTGACTGATTTGGTTTACTTGTCAGACCCTAGTACAGTGCACTGAGTGTGCCCAGGGCTTGTAAATCCAAATGCTGCTGGTGGGCTTGCAGCACTGGTTGTGCCACCCACAGAAGCAGCCTGGTAAAATGTGTCTAAGGTCTGCCATTGCAGAGCCTGTGTGCAGTCTGGTACTGTCATGCTGACTGGGCAAGTGCACCGACTTGCCAGTCCCTAAACCTTCCCTTTTCTTCATATCAGACACCCCTTTGGTAGGCCCAAGGTCAGGGTGCATTGTAAGAATGAGGTAGGACATGCCCTGGTGTGTGTGGCATGTCCTAATAGTTAATTACAGCCATTTTCATTTTTCACTATTGCAAGGCTACCTGTTCTCCATAGGCCAGAATGGGCTGTTAGATTATTACATGTTTATAATCTTAACTGACTCAGAGAACATGGTAGAAATTCGAGTTTAGTATGCCTGAACTCAGAATGATAAAATACATCTTTTAGTGAAGGTGATTTTAACATTCTGTGTTTGAAAATACCACTTTTAGAAAGTATGTATTTTCTTGCCTAACCTTTCAAACCTGCCTCTGCTAGGCTGTGTATTCCTTTGTTTGAAGTTTGAGTGACAGGGCTGGGGAATTCCAGGAGACAGGGTGAAGTGTCCCAATGGTGAATAGAGAGATCTGCATCCAGATGGGTGGGAGGAGTTGCACCTGGGACTTGAATAGGGCTGTGCCTGCCTTCCCCAATGCTGGCTACACCCCCTGGCGAGCGGCTGATGTCTCTGCCCTGCACAGTGAATGAAGAGAAGGAATCATGTCAACAATGTGCTCCAGGGCTGTGCTTTCCCTCCACAATGCTGGCTCCACCTCCTGTGGGGCATCTGATGTTTCTGCCCTGCACTGTGAAAGGAAAGAAGTAGTCATGTAAACAGAGTGCTCCAGAACTGGTTTGGACTGGGCAAAGGCCCCTCTACCCTCGGAGGACAAATGATTTCGGGGTATAAGTAGTGGGACCCTGATCCCAAGAATTTAGATCACTTTTGGAACAAGAAGAAACCTTTACTGAGGAGCGGAACCTGAAGAAACTGAGGAGAGACTATCCCTAAGCTGAAATGCTGCTTGGGGGATTGGCCTGCAGTGGTTTGCCTGACTGCCAAAGAAGGGAGAAGAGACTTTGTGTGCTTATTTCAACTTGTAAGGATCTCCAAGGGCTTGGAACAGAGCTTGCCTCCTGCTGGAGTCTCAGGGACAACAGACTTCAACCCCCAGCTCCCCAGAGTTCTTTGGAAGTGTCTGCTGCTGTTTTGGGCCTTCTGAGGGACTGCGTGTCGCAAGGAACTGGAAGTGCAACTCAACGAAGCCGAAGCGTGTCGCTGTCGCTGCTGCTGCCGTTGCACTTCTGAACAAGGGTGTCGCCGCTGGAGTTGTCGCACTGCACCGCATCGAGAGAAGCATCTCGCAACGAAGAGGAAGCGTGTCGCCGTCGCTGCTGCCTGCCGTCGCACTTCTGAACAAGGGTGTCGCTGCAGGAGTTGTCGCACTGCACCGCATCGAGAGAAGAGTCTCGCAACGAGGAAGAAGCGTGTCGCTGTTGCTGCCGTCGCACTTCTGAACAAGGGTGTCGCCGTTGGAACTGTTGCATTGCACCGCATCGGAGAAAGCTCCTCGCATCCCCGAGAAGCGTGCCGCCGTCGGAGCTGCTGCCGTCGCATTTCTGAACAAGGATGTTGCCGTTGTTGTTGTCGCATCGTGCGGAAGCTTCACGCATCGTGGGAGAAGAGGGTCGCAGTTGGAGCTGTTGCCGTCGCACTTCTGAACAAGGGTGTCGCCGCTGCAGTCCACGCATCGAACCGAGAACTTCTCGCATCCCCGGAGAAGCGTGCCGCATCTGGAAGATCTTCACGTCTTTATTTCTTTGCACCAGAACTTTGCCGCATTTCCATCACTGCGACACTGCTTGTCGTGGAAGCGCAACGCATCGTAAGGTACATTGACGCAAAGTGTTGCATCTTAAGAACTGAACTGGACTAAGCTAAAAACTACCATCTTAAAGTAATAGTATTGTGTATTTTTGTCGTATATGGTCTTGTGGTAAATCTATATAAAGCAGACTTATTTTTTATATAAAACCTGTGTGGTGTCCATTTGTAGTGTTGTCACTGGATTACTGTATGTGGTCACAAATGCTTTACACACTGCCTCTGAGATAAGCCGGTCTGCTCGTGCCAAGCTACCAAGGGGGTGAGCAGGGGTTATTTTAGGAGTGTACCCCCTTACCCTGACTAGAGGCAAGGGTCCCTATTTGTCACAAGTACCTACCTGTGCCAACTAGAGACCCCCAAATCTAACAATTTCCCTGATATTACCACAAACATTGCCTGCCGCAAGCTCAAATCCATGTAGTCTTCCATACCTCGCAAAATATTTAACCACTGTGTCTATACAAGTACAGACCTGCCCAACATGCAAACACGTTCCACTTTTTAGTTGTATAGTCACTAATGGGAGCTACTTTTATTTTGGCACCAAGAAATATTTTCTGTCATTGTCTGACCTTGGAGGTACCACAGTTGTACGTTGGCCCTGAGAATGTGGTGGGAGGTGGGATACAATCAGGATTAAGGTGGCAGTGGCTACTCAATCAAGCCACCTCCTAAAAGCTCCCCCGCCTGCCTTGCACTCACCAACCCCTCATGGACGAAATCCTAACCCATAGCCCAGAAGTCATCAAGACTCTCTTGTCTCTCACACTTCACCTTATTCAACTATTGGACTCATGGTTTCTGCTTCAAAGTCACAGTTATCATCACCATATGCAAGCTAACTTCTTATCTCAGCATCGCTCTTTTGACCTATTGATTATGTTTTTTCCAGCCAGCCCACTTATTTTCTTCAGCAACAAGTTCTCTAGAAAAATAATCACGCTTTCAGGATCACGGGGAAAGCAATTTTAATGCTGGAAAACAGCGATTTAAGGTACATAATAAAATTTCGCACACCCCTCAATTGTGTGACACCTGCAGTTGGCTATTTCTCCATATTGCCGGTAAGGTAATTCAGTTGCTAAATGCACCTCCTACAGAAATACGTTGGTCACATGTTCAAATCCTTGCACGACTAGCTCAGCCTTTCTTCCTTATGAAGTCGACAAATAATACCATTGAATTGAGACATAGCAGAATCAGTTCAGTCAGTATGTACCTAAGGGGTTTTTGTGCTATATCAAAAGCAATGTATTAATGTCGTTTGTTTATCACCTAATAATCTCTAGACTCGGGTGCATGGTGGTTTTCAGGCCAGTTCAGGGCCATGTCTTATCTCTTTGACTTTATGAAGCTGGAAACGTCAATCTTTCTTCCGCACAGTGTGCGTGCCTATTTGTCACGCCCACAGCGGCTAACGTCTGCACAAGTCTATGATGCTCCACGCATTGTCCGTCATTCCTTTCGTTCGTACGATATTACAACCCATATAATTGACTATTCTCCTCTTGTCACTGCTGCGTTTATCATTCTCCAAATGTCGCACAGAGATTTAAAATATTGCTCCCATGGGTCAACTTCGAGGGGCTTTGGTGGCGCCGTACATTTAGCCCTGTTGTCACCACGGGTTTATTTCACCTCAGAGTGTTTTTTGTCTGCGCTTTTACAGTTTTAAATAAATCACTCTTTGAATCATTAAGTGTCAGGTGCAATTTTCAAACCAAATTGAAGTGTCCTAACCCTACAATACTGAACCCTCCCCACGGTCCACGTTGACTGAAATCCGCAGTGTGTATAAATCAAGGAGCTCGCGACTCATCTATCAAGCACTGATCTTTATTGCTTTAGGCGGCTGCGCCCCAGAAGCGCGAGCCCATTGCAGAATTCTAAGTCTTGGCACGCGGTGAAAGGAGAGTGGCAGTCAGGAAAACCTGTGTATTCCTTGATCCAGCACACATGTTGAAATCCTGGATAGCTGAAAGAGCAGGGGAACCGACTGCATTTTGATATATTGCTGACCTTTTTTCCTTTTCATTGTTTTTCAACTCATGACTTTATATCCAGAAAATAATCTCATGACCTCATGACTTAAGTGATAAAAACGAAGGAGTTTTTATCATGTAGTAACATTTTTTACCTTCATACTGGAGTAAATGTTTTCAATACCCCTTGTTAGGCACCTCTTGCCCGGAAGGAACAGTGCAAGGATTTGCAGCATTTCAGGCGAAATAGGATTTTGTCTACTGGAAGATGATCTCTTCACTGCCTTTTTCAGTAATTTGACACCACCACTGGTTGGCACTCTATACCTTACCTCTCTTATAGTATTTTGAATCAAATGGGAGATCTTGGGGCATATTTACAAGGACTTATCTCCACAGGAACACCACTTTTTTCCACGTTCCTGTAGCGATAATCTCTGCACCTTATTAACAAGGCGGCGTTAAGCCACTTACGCCGCTTTGTAAATAAGACCCACTTTCATGCTACACTTAGGGTGAAAGACACAGGCAATGGGTGTTGCTGTGGGCGTTCTGCCGCAACACACATTGATTTTGACCCTGCCCCCTATTCACAAGGGCGGTGTAAATATGGGCAGCGCCAAAATTAAGAGCGGGGAAAACCTGGTCTCAACATGGCGAAACGAGGAAAAATGCTAAATTTATTCTAGTTTTTGCTGTTTCTATGTGTGCTGCATTGTGCAGTACACATAAAACAGCAAATAGCCATGAATGATTGTTTAAGTCACTTCCTGCACATGAACATTCATCAAAAAAAATACGAATTGCAACTTCAATGTATGCTACACAATGCAGCAAACATAGGAGTTACAAATCACCATTAGTGATTGTTTAAGTGCTGTTAGGGACACTTTCCTGCACATAAACAATTATTTACTCAACGCAGACAAGCACCCTTGCACTATGGTGCAAGGGTGCATGCGTTGGCGCTAGGCAGCTGAGTTTAGCGCCAGCGCTAGGGAAAAGGCAGGGATGTGCCATACCATTGTAAATACAGTGCATCTCTGCGTTTTCAGAATGACGGAGCGTGGCATCAGCAATTTTGCCTAATGCCACACTTTCCCATTCACTTGTAAATATGCCCCTTTGCTTGCACAAAATCATGCCGGCAATCAAGATTGAATATTATGTTAAAATGTTTGCACATTGGGGGCGTGGCTTAGCGAGCCGTAATGGCGGACATGTGCTGAGCGGGCTCCGTCCAGCCTGAGTAAATATCCTGTCCTTCTGATCACCATCGGCTCCACTGGCGTCCCGAGAGGGGTGCGAGTGGGGGCTGAATTCATCGCCCCAACCCGGCGATGGTGAGTGGCCCGGGGGCAGCGTTCGGAGCAGCTGGAGGTGCGGCCTGGTCCCTTCAGAACCGCGGAGTGGTGTCGCCGTCCAGTGTGGAGCTGACGCGAGCGAGGGTTGAGTCCGGGAGCTAGGACTGCGAAGATCCAAACTGCCGGAGAGTCAGTGATCCATCTGGGCTGGTGAGGGCCCACTGCGAGGGGGGCGGCCTGTGTTGGGCTTCGGCTGTCTCCCTCCCTGTGCTCCGTCCCGGGCGGCTGCGGAGGGGTTGGCTGCCATATCGGGCCATGGGCCGCTTGGGTGAAAGTAGGTGAGCGGCGAGGTCTGGAGCTGAACGAGGGAAGCTCTGCACCTGGTGCCCTCCCCCGGGGGTCCTAGTATTCGGCGAGGTGCCATTGGCTTCTCCCCCTTGGTTCCCCGCGTGACGCAGTGCACTTACACTGGCGGCTGCATCGGGTCGCGTGAGCCTGCGAGATCCCTCAGTTGGGGTGGAGGCGGTCCGGGACCGCGGCGGACTGTGGGGTGGCCGAGTGCAGGTGCGGACAGGCCCTGGGCGCCTGGGGTCCTCCCCCTCATCTTCCCTCCTGTGCCCCTTCTCATTGGACTGGTGACCATGCTTTGGCGACCGGGGCAGATCGCGCAGGCTGTGGGGCTGCCTATTGGAGCCCCCCTCCTTGCTGGATTGCTCCCCCCCCTGGACTGCTGGAGTTGGGGCAGTGGGGGTCTGTGGTGTGGCCTGCGGGCTGGGCGCCATGGCAGCCTAGCGTTCAGGGGACGCCATATTGGATCAGTTGGGTCAGGCAGTGCATTGTCATCCCCCTTGTTTTCCGACGGGGTTGGCTCCGGGTGATCGGCGGTCATTTTGGACCGCGGGTGAGGCTGTGGAGCAGAGGGGCGGAGAGCAGATCAGACAGGAGGTGACGCGGACCTGGTGGGTGAGTAAGTCCATCAATCCCCCGGTCTTCACCGGATAGGGTGTGCAGCCCCTGGTTCCCGTCATAGTGGGAGACTGGTAAGCTCGCCTCAACGGCCATATCAGGCCGTGCGAGTTGGCTGTGTGGGGTGCAGTTGGCGGGGGGCCCAGTGTGGTTGGACAGCCGCTCCGGACAGGGTTCGATTGGTGGTGAGCACAGAGGGCCCCACCCCTCTCTCTGACTACGAACCCCGATTTGGCAGCTGGGTCGGGTCGCGGGAGACTTGGACAATTGCTCAGCTGGTTTCTGCAATTACATTCTCTCCTCCCTAGGAGACCGGTGGAGTGGGCCTGAGGATACGTAGAGGTCCAGGGGGCTCGGGGACAGCCATGACGAGGGACAAGACAGGTGGAGGCTCGACCAAACAAGGCACGATTGACAAATTTACCGGCCCGGGTGCGTCGGTGGTAGCGTCTGCGGGAACGCACAGGACTATGCCAGACAATGCAGCGCTTATGGCTGCCATTACACAGTCCAGGGACATGCTAGACGCTAAAATTGGGGAGGTCGGCTCTGATGTCATGCTCCTGCAGCAAGACCTGCGAAGCGCCGTAACACGCATTACAGAGGACGAGACCCGACTGTCGGGGGTGGAGGACGACGATACCACACTGAAGAAATGAGTGACTGTCTTGGAAACCACCCAATGAGTCCTCGTGGTGCGTGTGGTGGATGCAGAGGGGAGGGCCAGGCGCAATAACCTTCGCTTCATTGGTTTTCTGGAGAGCTGTGAGGGGGGAGATGTGGAGCGGTTCCTTACTCAGTGGCTTCAGAGCTGGCTCCCTCTGGAGCCTATGTCCCACGGCTTCGTAGTGGAGCAGGCCCACCAGGCACTTATGAAGAAACCTCCACCTGGGGCTCGCCCGAGGCCAGTAATTGCAAAGGTTTTGAATTATCATGACCGCGATACGATCCGAAAACAGGCCAGGAATAAGGAACCTTTGTTATATGACAATGCTCGCATATTAATCCTCCCTGACTACACGCGGCTGGTCCAACAACAGCGGCAATCGTTCCTAGCGGCCGAAGCTTACCTGAGAGACCTTAAGCTTCCTTATGCTCTGCTATATCCTGCACACCTGTGGGTGGTATACCGATCCTGTACCCATTTTTTTGACTCACCTGAAGAGGTTTTTAAGTGGACAGATGAAACGGTGTGGCTGCGCCCTCACACACCGCCTGGAAGGGAGTCCGACTCCTTATCGAGCCAGAGGGGGCCCCAGCTGAAGCAGAAAGGTACTAGAAGATCCAGATCCCGGCGTCGCTCCCAGTCATGTCGTGCATCGTCCCGGGCTGGCTTGGCCTCCGGGCGGCAGACATCTGCCTCCTGATTGGCGAGACCGTGACGGGCGGTGGCGAAGTGGACTCTATTGCTCTGATCGGAGGGGCTCGTATGTGGGCCGGTCTCTCTGTTGGACTCCTGCTGACGGAGAGTGTTTCTATAGAGAATGGGCTGTAAGTTGGGGATCCATTGGTCGGTGGGGGCACGACCTCCCGTTGACTCACCTGAAGAGGTTTTTAAGTGGACAGATGAAACGGTGTGGCTGCGCCCTCACACACCGCCTGGAAGGGAGTCCGACTCCTTATCGAGCCGGAGGGGGCCCCAGCTGAAGCAGAAAGGTACCAGAAGATCCAGATCCCGGCGTCGCTCCCAGTCATGTCGTGCATCGTCCCGGGCTGGCTTAGCCTCCGGGCAGCAGACATCTGCCTCCTGATTGGCGAGACCATGACGGGCGGTGGCGAAGTGGACTCTATTGCTCTGATTGGAGGGGCTCGTATGTGGGCCGGTCTCTCTGTTGGACTCCTGCTGACGGAGAGTGTTTCTATAGAGAATGGGCTGTAAGTTGGGGATCCATTGGTCGGTGGGGGCACGACCTCCCGTTGGGGGCCGCGGGCCACTCCCGCTGCGACAGATACTTCATCGTTGAGGTATAGGTTGGGAGGTTTGTTTGGTTGTTATTGTTCTTGTTCTTTGATCACACTTTCTCTCACTGACGGTGGGGCTCCACACACACACCAGATGGCGCTCCTCACTCTTGCGCTAGCAGACACGGTCTCCTATGGCTGTCCCATCACAGAGGGTGCGAACGTCCCCTGGTACACTTAGAATAGTTAGTTGGAATGTGAGAGGAGCCCTCGATAAGATTAAACGTGGGGCTATACTTCAACAGGTGAAACGAGCCGGTGCAGACGTCCTCATGTTGCAGGAAACACACCTCGTGGGATCGAAGATCCTTTGTTTTCAGTGTTATGGCTATAATCAAGTATTCCATTCTGTGTTTGTGAGGGGGTCACGGGGGTGGAGATATTGATTCACCGTAGGGTCCCTTATACGCATATAGAGCAGTGAACAGACACCCAGGGGCTGTACCTGTTCCTGCAGGGCAAGGTGGGGAGGAACCCCTGGTGCTGGGTAGTGTCTATGCCCCCCCTTTATCGTGGAATCTAGTGGAGCGACTCATGACATTGTGGGCAGACATGCCAGATGGCCTGTCCATGGTTGGAGGGGACTGGAACAACGTAATGGACGTGGCCAGGGATTGCTGGAGGGTGGGGAGGTGCCTGGATAGCGGCTTCTCTACGAAGCTACACACCTTGGTGGCAGGGCTAGACTGGGTAGACATATGGCGTCGCTTGCACGGGGACGATCAGGAATTTACTTATCTCTGCAGTTCATGACTCTTATTCCCGGATAGATTACCTCTTTGTTCTCCGGCTGGCAGTGGACAGGGTAGTGGCGGCTGAGATTCTTCCATGGGGCTTCTCAGATCACTCTCCTGTAGCCCTTACCTTGCAGATCGGGCGGCTGAAACAGCCATTCCGGTGGCACCTATCGGTATGGAACTTACAAAATGATGAGTATAGAGAACGCATGGGCAGTGCTATCGACCAATACTTGAGGCATTGAAACCCACATTGAGGGGGGTGGACATTTCTATATGTGCGGCGGCTCGCAGGGCGCGTAGGGAATCGCTGATACAGGCAGAGGCTGGCATCAAGGATCTGGAACGCAGGGGCAGGGAGGCCGGAGGTAGTCCGGCCCATAGACAATTGCTGCTGGCTCAACAGAACTATGCCGCGCTGCTGTTGGATGAGGCCCACCAGGCCTGGCTGGCGACGTGCAGTAGGGTATATCAGTGGGGTGATAAATCCAGCAAGATGCTTTACCGGCTTTGTCAAGGGATATTTCACTCTCAGGCTCTCCCCGGTATAATAGGCTCAGCAGTTGAACCACTCACTGATCCCCTGACATTAGCGGAGAGCTTTGCCAAATATTACGCAGCATTATATGCCCCCAGAGAATGTCTGCCGGCCGATGCGATAGGCCGATTTCTCGATGGCCTCCCACCCAAGGCTTTATCAGATGAGGCAAGAGCCAAACTGGAGCTTACACTGACGGATGAAGAGCAAAGTGCCGTGTTGGGGGATCTAAATTCCGGGAAGGCCCTGGGGCCAAATGGGTTTCCCAGTGAATATTTCAAACGCTAATTTTTACAGCTGGGTCCCCACTACCACTCGGTGGTGGAGGAAGCACGTGAGCGGGGCTCTCTTCCCCGAGATTGAAGGCACGCGGAGGTGGTGGTGTTCCGCAAGCCTGGTTGACCTCCAGACCAACATGCATCGTATCGCCCCATCTCTCTCCTGAATGTGGAAGCCAAAATTCTGGCCAAAGCACTGGCAAATCGCCTGTTACCTTACATTACAACTTTAGTCCACCCGGATCAGGCTGGATTTATGCCTCAGAGGACGACCAGACAGAATATCAGGTGGGCACATGTAGCGGTGGCGGCGATTCAGAGGCTGGGAGAATCGGCGGTGCTATTATTAGCGGATATGGATAGGGCATTTGATTCCCTTAGCTGGGTATACCTATTTGCATTGCTATGCCGGTTAAACTTCGGACCGCATTTCCTATCCTATTTGACTCTCTTGTACACCGACCTCACTGCGTCTGGTCTGTGCGCGTGGCTGGTGTGATTTCTTCCACTTTTTCCATCAGATGGGCACTAGACAGGGCAGCCCCCTGTCCCCATATTATTTTGCACTTGCAATGGAACCCCTGGCTGCATGGTTGCGAATAGACACGCAGGTAAAGGGGTTTGAATGGGCGCAGGGTCTTTCGGATAGTATAGCATTGTACGCGGACGACGTCCTGTTCTTTCTCCCGAATGTGGACAGGACGGGGCTGAGACTGCTGCGTATTATGCAGATCTTTGGGGGGACATCTGGACTGTATACGAACCCCCGCAAATCCACTCTGTGGACTTGGAGATCGGGAAGGAGTGGGCTCGTGGGTATCATCGGTCCAAGTGGCAACAGGGGGGCTGAAATATCTAGGTGTGTTTCTATCAGGCCTGCTCATTGTCTCCTGGGAGCGGAATCTGGTTCCGGTCTGGGAACGAGTGCATGAAGAGCTTAAGACTTGGTCCCATATGCCCCTGTCCATATGCAGCAGATCGGCTATATTTAAGATGGTCGCGCTTCCCCGTCTATTGTACCAGCTACAGAATCATCCATAGCAAATCTCCCCTATATGGTTTAGACAGGTAAATGCTGCTCTTGGGCAGTTCCTATGGGAGGGAGGCAAGGTACGTGTGGCCCTGCAAACGTGCTTTCACTCTAGTTTTTGTGGGGGGCTTGTGACCTCAGATATTTTATCGTATTATCAGGCCTCGCACCTACTCGTCTTAAATGAGTGGTGGTATGGAGATAGGGAGGATCCGGCATACGCGGTCGAGCGGCGGCTTATGGGCGACCACTCATGGCACACATAATTGTATTCGGCACCACTGCGTAGCTCGCTGCCATCGGTGATGAGAGTCGTGTTGCAGGTCTAGAGGCAGGCGCTACGAAGGATGGGGTGGTGGAATACACTGACATGGGAGACCCTCCTATGGAATAATGGGCGATTGCCGCAGTTGGCCACCCTGCTAGGGTTTCAGGAGTGGGACCATCTAGGCATCTCCACCTTGGGGGACGTAATGAGGGGCCTGGCCCTAAAATCCTTTCAGGACCTTCAGAAGGAATTTCAAATGCCGAAAACCCAATTTTATCGTTACCTTCAATTTCGTCATTCTCTGTCCCCCAGCTTGGAAGGCTTGGAGTCATTGGCGGAGTTCAGCCCGATAGAAGCGAAAGTTTTCATGGGGGATCTCCAGGAGCGTAAGATCTCTCAGATCTATCAATCACTAGTTACTCAATGCTCCCCCACACTACAGAAACTTAGGGGGGATTGGGAGGGAGATGTTGGTTTCCTAGACGAGGAGGACTGAACGGAGGCATTGGCCTCTCCGCGGGGGGCGGCCATAGCAGTACGGCTGCACCTCGTTCAGTTTAAGTATTTACACAGGGTTTATTTCACATGGGTATGTTTGTGGAGGGCGGGGCTGGTTGCCTCTCCTGTGTGCCTTAGATGCAATCGGGAGGAGGGTACTCTAATGCATACTGTTTGGCATTGTCTTTCATTGGATCGATTCTGGAGGGGGTTATTACATGTTTATCAGAGGTGTTGGGCTGGGATCTTCCCCGATCACCAAAACTGGCTCTGCTGCATATTATGGATGGGATTGGAGGCAATATTTATAAACGCTACTTATTACTGCTGGGTCTTACCCTGGCGAAAAAGGACATAGCTAGGGCATGGAAGGCACCGGTGGCCCCCTCAGTGTCCGTATGGAAAAACGGGTTGGATTTCTGCATGGGCCTTGAGAATCCCATCTTTCTTGCCAGAGGGTGCCCGCACAAACATTTTAAAATCTGGAAGAGATGGGCGGACTACCGTGGACTGAAGCTAGAGCCGGTCCCAGCAACAAGGGACCTCCATCTAATGTAATTCATTTTCTGTTGGAATGATTAATGGTGTATTGTGTAGCTGGGTACTATTGCCATCATGAATACCATATTATCACTGTGATCTTGAGTAGAAGTGGGTGCTTTGTGCGATTGGGGGGGTTAGGAGCTGGTGGGGGGTTGTATTTCATTTGTATTACCTTTCATTTTCCTTTGCATTAAGATGAAAACGTCGAAGTCAGTATGGTGTGCATTGATTGTGCAGATGCCTCTGGGGTACAGAACTCTGCTATAAATGTGTAACTTGACAAATAAAATCTGTTTATAAAAAAAAAATGTTTGCATATTTCCCAATTTGCAGTATAATCCACCACTGATATAATTATACCCCTAACACGTGGAAGGGATTTCTTTTTTTGGTCTATACTGTATCACTTTTCATCTGTGTTCATTATTGTGAAAGGGTTGTCCTTAAATAGTGTTTAATAAGATGAACCTTTTAGGTGTTGGGTTTGGATTTCTCAAGCAGTCCATCCTTACCTCTTCACTTGTTTCCCTACTTTTTCTATTTTATCCTCTAGGGCCCCATTTATAGCTTGGTGGATGTGAGGCATCTGCAAAGAAAGTAGCATCTGCGAAGTCCACCAACCTGGCGGGTTGGCAACCCAATTTAGAGGTGAGGGAACCGCAGGGTGTCTGCCGGTGAAGCCTTCGTTGACTTCGCTAGTGGAAGGCATGAATCTGGAAGCCCGTCTGCCACTAGGCCACAAAGCCACAATAGCGGTTGCTCCACCTTCTAAGCTAGGAAGTTGTCAACTGATTTAGGCCATGTAGCCATGCATCAGGGCCATGTTTGTTTTCCCAGTGTCTGATACGCAGGGGGTTGACGCAGAGAGAAGAAAGCTCCAAATGTCAGGGCTATTTATTTATGTTTTGTTTTAGTAAAGCAAATTCTCACTCTTGGAGTATGTTCCAGTTAAACAAAGAAAGAATGCAGAGTAATTGGAAAAATAACAATGGCGCCCACTACGCATTGATATTTGCCTTCAGTGCATCCACCGCCAGGGGAGCAGAGCTGTCAGACGACTCGCCAAAAATTAATAACCCCCTTATTCTTTGTTATAACATGCAAAAGCCAAGTGGCTGAATGCAAATAAAACAAGCATTTGCAATGCAATAGGTCCTGCATTTGCAGGAGTTTGAGCTATTAGTATTGTAAATCTCAATTCTTTTTATTTATGTGTTCTGAAAACCTGCAAGCGGTGTGTAAACATGTACTTTGTACTTATGGTGGTTGCTTACGAGAAGCACGGCTAGCAGAAACTGCGCCTGTTTTACTGCCTGCCTTGCTTCTTATAAGCAAGGACAATAAGTACAAATTGTGTGTTTACGGACCGCTTGCAGGTTTTCAAAACACATAAATAAAAGGCATTGTCATTTACAATGCCAATAGCTCAAATTCTCGCAAATGCGAGACCTATTGCAAAGCATGAGCAAAGGGAGAGAATATGACAAACTGACTTGTTACCAACACCACACAAATAATGGCATAAAGATTGTGTAAGCATTAAAATGTATCTCACTCATCTATCCATTAAGAGTGGTTTTAAATCCGTTCATCTTTTATTTAACCAGCTTGTTCACGTTATACTTAATAATTCTCTATCAAGTAGGTAAGTAGTCGTCTGCTTTTATTTATTCCAGAGGGTGCTTTCTCATTCCAGTTTGAGTAAGGTCTGACAAGACATGTTCCATGTATGCAGTTTTCTCAATCTACTTATATAGTGTTCTGTGCCCACAACATAATCTTTGTTGTGTTAATGTGAATAATTGGTTAATCTTCAAATGTAAAGGTTGCTTGGAAACCGTACTGGCTTTAATTGATGGGAGTCACTTGAAGTTTTGCGATTTATTCTTTTTGAGAGGAATTGTAAGGTGACATGATTTGGAGTGCATGTTAATAGTTACAACATTTTTTGCATTAGATCTTGATAGAAGCAAGCGTCCATCAATTAAGTTGGGTGCCTAGACCAAAGCTGGCGCTGGATTGCTAATCATTACTGAGGGAAAATAACCCCAAAACTAAAGATTACCATATTAGATGGTGAACTCCTCCCATAAGTAATGAGTCAAGTGACAGCACCTAAATGCATTACACAAATGTTTATAAATCTACTAAAGTTAGGTTTGAGGTCATGGTTGAAAACACACACGTGTAACCCTAACAGACTTCTTGGAGTCATAGGTGGTCAGAAACTGGATGGGGTGTGTTTTCCTGTTATCTTTTTTTAAGATCGTATTAATATTTAACAATCCATATTGTACTGGGGCAATTAACACCAAGGTTCAAACTGTGGATTTGGTCTACTTTGTGGCTTCCTTTCTAATTATCGAATTCTATGCAGTACTTTTAAATGAGGTTTACCTGTTATGGAATATGTATATTTTTGTTCACACATTTTAATGGGTTTGACTACGAAATAAATTTGTATTCTCTACTCAAAGTACACACTTCGCCCCTTAAATCCACGAACAGAATAAACTGACATGTCTTATCACTCGGCGAGTCACATGTATGGGAGCCTGGGAAACTTGATGAAAGAAAGCCTCAGCCATTTTAGTCAGCGGCTCAAAATTGCAGTATTATCCTAATTCTGGTGTACCATTCTTCTATCGAAACATAAAACTAAGCATACAGAAAGAATTCAAAACAGGCAAGTCAGGGGACTACATCCGCCACTAACGTTTATTATTAAATGAATCTCTGTACGAGTCAGCAACAGGGGCAGCAAACATGATGAACACCTGAGGGGGCGCAACAGTGTCCAGGGATAACCCACTGCGCTTACCAACATCGCATTTTCAATAAACCTATATGATAAAATGAACACCACACGATAGGCTCTGTCTACCAAATGTGTTTTTGCAAAATAGTAATGCAGCCCAGAGAGACTCCGAGAGGTGGCGGTAAAATAAATCGAACACAGGGGCATATTATCAAAAAACGGCGTTAAAATGATCGCCGCCGCTTTAGGGGCAGAAAACTGCCGCTAAAGCGGCGATAATGGGTTTGATAATATGCCCGTGAGAATTCCCATAGAAGCCCATGTTCTGGTGTGAACATGGGCTTCTATTGGAATTCTCTGCGGCATATTATCAAGCCCATTATCGTCGCATTAGCCGCAGTTTTCTGCCGCCAAAGCGGCGATAATTTTAACGCCGTGCTTGATAATATGCCCCACAGTTCTTAAATGAGGTTCAGTAGTGAACATTTCCGAAGTCATTGAAAAGAAAAAATTGGATAACCAGAGTAACAATTAGAGAGAAGGGTTGGCAACAGAAACATTTCTACCGTAAAAAAGAAATCCTACAAGAGTTTAAAGCATCAACACAATAGCAATTCAGAGGGGAGAAAGCAGAGTCTGCACACTGCGGAACCCATTATGTTGAAGCCAAAACCGATCCTTCTTGAACGAACATAATCCACCATACCTGAAGGAAACAGGTTGCAGAAAAAGATTCAAACAACCCACAAACACCAAATGTCGTAAAAATCATGTGCGCCAGAACAAACCTTTTTTTACATAATTTCTAACTACGCCACATACCCCTACCTGCAACGCCCGCTCCTTGAAGGCCACCTTGAATGGTGCACTAATGATCCTTCAGCTTTATGGCAGCTGTGCAGCTCGGTGGAGAGAAAAAATCCAAGCCAGCTTTTTGTGTCTGTTTATTGGGGGGGGGGGGGGGGTACAAATACTGAAGAGCTCACCTCGGCAATCCAGGCATTAATGCTGTCCTTTGAGTTTAGAAAGTGAATTCCCCAGTCCAGCTACCTTGACCGAAAGCCAAACTTAGCGGGAGAGCAGCATTACCCTGCTGGGGCTGGCCTGGTTCACACCACCCCACGCTACTTTTATAGAGGTCCTATATGAAGGAGTGCATCAAGAAGCAGCACATAAGCTAAGGGGAGCATATAGCAATGAAAACGAGTGGTGGGTGCAGCCCAACTGTTAAACTGAAAGCATGCTCTGAGAATATAAACAAATGCTGGTATACAGGAGGGGGCAATGGACTGTGCGTGTAATGCGTAGCACTTTGGTACAAAGCTGCTGGCTTTGGGATTTAGGAACCAGGTTTGAGGCTTGGCCTGGCTTTCATGTGTATAAAATAAAACATTAGTATGTTTACAAAGAATCACAGACATTAAAGAGCGAGAAGCAGCAGGTAATTAAAGAAGTCCCACAGCGTAATGAAACTGTAGTTGGCCGGTGCTCCTGGAACAAAAACAGAAGTGAGGTATCAGGAGCACCAACCAATAAAGAGCCGCCAATGAAAATCGATGCAGGAGAGAACCAATGATAAGCAGCAGGCGGAATTTCCCCCTAATAGAATAAATACAGCAGGTCTTGCAGACAGCGCATGCGCACTGATGCTCGACCTAAAAAGGGAAAAACTAAAGGGTGGCTGCTTCAACAGATCTGTCCATACGCACATAACTTAAAGATCAATCCAAAGCAGAACACACCATTCACCGGTGGTTGTGCTACACTGGTGTCTGAAACGTAGCCTAATTGTGAAATGGGCCATGGGAGTGTCACTTGGACGCCTTCAATGAACACCTCTAAGTAGACAAGTGAGTGACTTCTGCAGTACCTGCAGCATTGGAGGAGCTGTTTGCACTGTTTCTTCCATGTCATCAACCTAAGACTATAACGTAAAGCAACAACAGCGTAAGAAGTCTGTGTAGTTTTAATTGTGGTGCAGTGACGGTTGGGTGGAGGACAGTGTTGGGAGTTCCCACACTAGTTTTATCCAGTGTGATAAGCATCGATACAGTGTTCTAAGCCCCATCTGTTTAGGCTGCATAAGGAGCTGCCGACTCTCATTGTCTTATTTCTCTTTACTGTGCAGGAATAGCAGCCTCAGCCATATTTATTTACGATAGATATACAAAATGTGCATTGGCTCACAGGACCTCTTAATGACGAGGATCAGGATTCAAATGATACAATATTCTGTATTCTGTGGAATCCTTGCCTTATCGCACTGTTACATTTTTAAATTGATGCTGTCATGTAGCTTATCACCAGTAATGATGATGTGATATATGATGCAATTTGTGGTGTAACCTGTGAGGTTCTTGGGCAAGCCATGCCTGAGGTCATGAATGTGCTTTGGGTTGGTCTGACGTGGCTCCAGTAGGGTAGCTCAAATTAACTGGAAAAAAACAGAGTTTTTAAGGTTATGGGCCCATAGCATAATATTAGCCAGACTTTTCTTAGAGGATTTCAAAGAGTTCTTTTAAAGCATAGGTTAGTATGTCGATCTTAGCAGAGAACCACAGGTCCCTTTATCAAAGTTTTCTGAGTGTCTTGTAGCGATATCCACTCTCCACTGCCATTAGCGCCCACAAGTCATGCCCTATGGCTACTGAGTGGTACAATTCTCACAAAAGTAATTAATTATCGCGGGAGGTACTGTCCCACCCCCTAAAATATTTACTGATTAGCAACATGTACTCCCCTGATTTTGCTACAGCCTCTATGGTGGTTTTACCCTAAAAAATATTCTTACTCATTTTTATCTCTCTAAATCTCAAGTGAAATGGCCAAATCCTTTATACGGATCTTCTTTTAAGAGAAGCTTCTCACACACATGCATCCTTAAGTTTATTTATTTTGCTGCCTGTGCATTAAAGATGAACCAAAAAGTTACAACCATTAGCTCACTCTACTGGAAAACACCGTGTTGCTACTTGTGCTGCTGTTTGGCCTTTGTAAGCCAGATCTGACCAATATGTGACCGACACACCTCCTTCCTACTCTGTCTCTCACAGGGTTGGGTCACCCTAGAAAAAGAATCCAAATAATTTAGATTAGCGACAGTAGCTGCCAAACCATCCTCCTTACCGCACTCATTTTGCCCCTTTCCGCTTGACTCGCAGCTTTATACCATATTTCCAATAATTTGCTACGCCCTGCCCATGGCTCCTCGATGGCATTTTAAACATCCGTTCAGTTGTTATCATTGTGTGTTGATTGTTCACTCTTACTGCTGGAACACGTCCTCTCTGGCTTCCTTCAAAATGTATCCACATGCGGCACCTTACTCCGGTCACTAATCCTCTTGCTTTTGAAAAATATCACAAACCTTCCACCATCCAGTCCTCTAACATATCTTCACTACATTACCAACCATTACAATGTCATGGTCAAGTATACTCCCTACTTTGCTGCTTATTTTATAACACTTGCCCACTTCACTCCTTCCCTTGCCTTGTTCTCTGCCAATGTCCATTCAGCCGAAACCCATTGCTTCATCTTCTTGTGCTCTTTCTGCTCTCCTCAATGTTTTCTTCTGCTGTTTCTGCTCTCCTCTGGCATTCTATTCTTGTGCTATTTCTGCTCTCCTTTGGCATCCTATTTGTGTGCGCTTTCTGCTCTCTTCGGGCGTCCTATTTGTGTGCTCTTTCTGCCCTCTTCGGGCATCTGCTTCTTGTGCTCTTTCTACTCTCCTCTTTTATCCTCTTCTTCTACTCTTTCTCCTCTCCACTGCCATCCAATTCTTGTGCTCTTCATACTCTCCTCTTGTATCCTCTTCCTGTGCTTATTTTGCTCTCCTCTTATAGCCTCTTCTTCTGCTCTTTCGGCTTTCTCTGCTATTTCTGCTCTCCTTTTGCATCCTATTCTTGTGCTCTTTCTGCTCTCTTCATGCATCCTCTTCTTCTGCTCTTTTTGCTCTAATATTGCATTCTCATCTTTTGCTCTTCCTGCTCTCCTCTTGCATTCTCTTCTTGTTCTCTTTCTACTCTTCTCTTGCATTCTGTTCTTATAATCTATCCACTCTCCTCTTGCATTCTCTGCTTGTGCTATTGCTGCTCTTCTTTTGCATCCCATTCCTGTGCTCTGTCTGCTACTCTTGCATCCTCTTCTTATGCTCATTCTGCTATGGCATCCTCTTCTTGTGCTCTTACTGCTCCCGTCTCGCATCCTCTTCTAGTGCTCTTCTTTTTCTCCTCTTGCATCTTCTCCGGTGTGCTTCCACTCTCGTGCATCCTATTCTTGTGCTATATCTGTTCTCCTCTTGCATCCTCTTCTTGTGCTCCTCCTGCTCTCTTCTTGCATCCTCTTCTTGTGATCTTCCTCCTCTTCTCCTGCATCCTCTTCTTGTGCTCTTCCTGCTCTCCTCCTCCGTCCTCTCCTGTGCTCTTCCACTCTCCTCTTGCATCCTATTCCAGTGCTCTATCCAATCTCCTCTTGCATTTTGTTCTTGCGCTGCTCTTGCTTTCCTCTTGCATTATTTTTTTGTGCTCTTCCTGCTCCCCTCTTGTATCCTCTTGTGCTCTTCCTGCTATCCTCTTACATCCTCTTCTTTTGCTATATCCACTCTCCTCTTGAATTCTCACCTTGTGCTCTTGATGCCCTCATCATGCATCCTCTTCTTGTGCTCTTCCTGCTCCCCTCTTGTGTCCTCTTCTTGTGCTCTTCCTGCTCTTCTCTTGCGTCCTCTTCTTGTGCTCTTCCTGCTCTCCTCTTCTTGTGCTCCTCCTGCTCCCCTCTTGTGTCCTCTTCTTGTGCTCTTCCTACTCCCCTCTTGCGTCCTCTTCTTGTGCTCTTCCTGCCCCCTTGCATCCTGTTCTTGTGCTCTTCCTGCCCCCTCTTGCGTCCTTTTCTTGTGCTCTTCCTGCCCCCCTCTTGCGTCCTCTTTTTGTGCTCTTCCTGCCCCCCCTTGCATCCTCTTCTTGCGCTCTTCCTGCCCCCTTGCATCCTCTTCTTGTGCTCTTCCTGCTCCCCTCTTGCGTCCTCTTCGTGTGCTCTTCCTAGCCTCCGCTTGCGTCCTCTTCTTTTGCTCTTCCTGCTCTCCTCTAGCATCCTCTTCTTGTGATCTTCCTGCTCTCCTCTTGCATCCTCTTCTTGTGCTCTTCCTGCTCCCCTCTTGGATCCTCTTCTTGTGATCTTCCTGCTCCCCTCTTGCGTCCTCTTCTTGCGCTCTTCCTGCCCCCCCTTGCGTCCTCTTCGTGTGCTCTTCCTGCCCTCCTCTTGCGTCCTCTTCTTGTGCTCTTCCTGCTCTCCTCTTGCGTCCTCTTCTTGTGATCTTCCTGCTCTCCTCTTGCATCCTCTTCTTGTGCTCTTTCTGCTCCCCTCTTGCATCCTAAAGTTAATATTGCGCACCTAACACTTTCTGAACTTAAATGCTATCTTTGTCCTCTTTATTATCACATCCACGTCATATATCTGTGATGAAACACATTGTGGAGCAAGATATGATTCTGATTAAATGATTTGAGTGAGTAATTAATTTGAGTTAAATACATAAAAAATATGATACTACAATACAAAGAGCTCGAGCTCATGTGGAGCCACACATTTTACAGTGTGTGTGTGTGTGAGAGAGAAAGAGTGTAGGTTTGACTGCTGCTTTGTCAGGGCATGCCGCTGGCCTTTCCACACTTTCCGTTAAATGTGCCTCAAAAGTTCCTCTCTGTTAGTAATTTTTTATCTCGAGCCTAGCGCAGCACGCATGCGCTGCACTGCAAGGCTTCTTGTAAGTACTCTAAACTACTCTGTGTGGGTCTGACTACCCCCACTCATTGGGTTGGCTTTTGCGTGTGTCATTTTGTAATCATAGCCTGCAAATGGCTAAAGGTGGGTGCATGTCCCACCTCTTCTGCAAAGGTTCACTCCCACGGTGTTTTGCTTGCGGGAGCGAGCAGCAGCGTGCAGGGCTGCAGCTGCAGTGCCTCCTTGTCTCCCCTGCACCACTTCCCTTGTCTCCCTGTTCCCGCCCCACCACTCCTCTTGAGCTTGAGGTTCTCCTACTGCACGCAGGATGTGCTTTGCTGAATTATTTCCCCTGCCCCGCCCTCCCTCCCGTTGTTCGTGCCTTTTACTCCCCCCGCCTGCCCTCCCATTGTCCGGGTCAATCAATCAATCAATCAAACATTTGTAGAGCACACTACATACTCGTGAGGGTCTCAAGGCACTGGGAGGGGGGCCGCTACTGATCAAACAGCCAAGGCTTGAGTAGTGAGGGTGAGTTGTCCATGCCTTTTACTCACCCCCGCCTTCCCGGTGTCCGTGCCTTTTACTCCCCCGCCCTCCCGTTGTCCATTCGCATTGTCCGTGTCTTTCAGTCCCCCCCATTGTTTGTGATGCCTTCCATTTGTAATGCAATAGGTCTCGCGTAAATGCAAAACCTATTGCATTACAAATGCTTGTCTTCCTTTTAATCCCCATCAATATCTGTAGCATAAAAACATAAGTGCCGATGGTCCCAATCAGCAATGACCATCTGTGTTCACTACAGTAGCTCTGGGCCTCTGGCTGTGTAACACGGGGCAGGATGTGCACAATGGTTTAGGAAAACGCATTGTGGGATACGTGACCGGAAGTTGTTACCAGGAAGTTGCAATCTGTGCTGGGAAACAGGGTTGTGCGGGAGGGAACAATCAGCTGGTGAGTATAGCAAGGGATGTTGCCGGTAAGGACGGGACTGTGTGGGCAGCAGACATAAGCACTGATTCACTGACACAGATAAATGCTGATCGTGTTCTTGGGTTGTGGTGAGAAGTGTGCGTGTTTTGTTTACTTTGTGCGCCAGCTTGATATAAAGTTTGCCACTTCATTTGCTGTGCTTGAACTTTCCTCACAGCCACCGAGTTCTCTTGACGTTTACTTTAGGTGCTGCGTTAATATTTTAATTCAGTGTACTGCTTTCCCCTCCCTCTCACCCTCCGTTTCTCTGTGTGCTGTCCTCTTCACCCTAGCACCGTCCTTGCTTGTTAAGTTATGTTGCTCTGTTTAACACATACACAGTCAGTTTCCTGTGAATTGCCCACGGGCTTCCTTCAGGCTGGGGAGGATCCCGCCCACATGTCAAGGACTGAAACATATGAAAAGGTGGACGGGGAGGGGGCTGCATCACATATTTGTTTAATCTTTTAATTGGGGGAGGCGATGCCATTGTGGCGTACAGCGCATTGTTTATGTTAACTTTTTGGAGGGGGAAGCCGAGGAGTAAACCACAAGCTCATATATTGAGGAGAATGCCCTCCCCACTTGGATCTTTCCATTGTCATGTCTTACAGATTCCTGGCAATCCTGGGCTTTGGAGAGACGTACCAAGACTGGAAGTGAAGACTTCTTGTAATAGTACACCTTTCCCTCTGTTTAAAGTGGTGCTGCAGCACCGCCTTGCTCTGAGCCTGAGTGTAGAAGTGTTTTGGATGAAGAAGTGTGAGAGACAGGTGCACAGTTTTATGGTTTTCGGTACACTGGTTGGTTTAAACAGCTCTCTGCAGGTCTCTTTATGATATTTCATTTGATATGGTCTGCTTAGTTGGTTATGGCACTGGGTTGTCCAATCAGAGAGTTTGTATATCGTTGTGGTCTTGAGTTGGCATGGTTGGAGGGAGAGAGAAGTGGAGAGATCTGTGGGTTGGGCATTTTTAATATCCAGTATCTAAGTGTCTTTGTGAGATCTAGAAAGACGGTCAAATTGTATAGCTATTTGGGACCTGCAGTGGTAGACTATATTATAGTCCTACAAATTGTCCAGCCATGTGTGACAGAGCTCTTTAGTTATTCAATGTATGGTTATTTGGTGATATCTGTTTTTTGGCTATACAGTGCTGGTGATGGACAACCCTCATAGCAAATATGCCTTATCTGAATTTAAGAGGTATGAGTTTTAATTTGTTGTTGACCACTGTGTTTTATGGTTTTTGAGGTACTGCAGGCCATAAACGTTATGCATGGAAGTACATAACTACATAATGTCACTGCGAACCATAGGTCAGCCCTTCTTAGCTCAGCTGCATATTGAAAGGAGTGTGCAATTGGTTGGTTGACGGCTGAGGATTGCTCTTGAGTGTGTGACTGTTTTCTATGCTCTATTGCCAGGACGTGGGTGGCGCAGTCACCTAAGAAATAGCAATGTTTTCAACTGTCTTTGGAAGTCTATATTTTCCTGGGTTCTTCAATGCTAGCTAGTACTGAGTACCAGAGCTTGGCAGCGTGTACTGAGAAAGCAATGCCTCCTTCAGATTTCTTATGGTAAAGTGGTATGATTAGAAGTGGTGCAAGTCTGAAGCTAAGTGTCCTGTTTGATTTGTTAGTTGAATTTAACTTGTAGTTTTTACTGGTCCTTTCCTTGGTAGGCTGTTGTCTACTACCTTCAGTATGCACTTTCAGGCCAGGCTGTAGTTTGCAGGGGACGTGTTATGAACGCCTTCAGTGCCCATGCTCAGAAACAAAAGGTGCCGTGCACCCGTTTTTGCCAAAAACGTGTTGTTTGAAGCACCTACATTAATTCAAAAATCGATGCGTTTGTGCATGAGATGCAGACATCTCTGTCTAAACTACCAAGCAGTGTTTCCAAAATATGCATTCAGCAGAACATGCCCTTATAGGCTTTTTTACTTTATGCGCTTTAGGCAGTGCAATTTCAGTACAACATGGGTACAAGGCCCCATTCTTCATCAAGGCGGTGGTGAAGATGTGTGGCATACAGCTTCAGACATGTAGGCATTAGAAACGTTGGGCCTGATTCACAAACCGGTTGCGCACTTAAGTAAACCACGGCCCTGAAAATAATGGCATTTGCATTTACTAGAGTTTGTTCTTGCAAAAGGGATTTGTGGTGGAATTTCCATGTGAGAAGATCTGCTACTTTGGCAAAGGTTCCTCTCTTTCCCTTGCTGAGCCTACCAGCATAAGTACACATCCACAATCTGGCAAATATGTGGATACACAGCCAACATTTGTAGGTTTAATTCCCCTTGAAAATGTTTGTAGTAGGCAGGACTATATATGTTATCAGGATGGAAATAGAAACACCTCCAAAATGTATAGGGGTGTATGGGAAGTGGTTTATTTGCATTGAAACATATTTTCCTCACAGTGAAACAAAATAACCTTTTCAAAGAACAAATGTACCGTTGTTTTGCGTTTGCTTCAGTGGTTACATATCTGAGTGCCCTTGGGAGCCTAAAACTGTGGCAACTGCTCAGGAGAAAGCCAGACATTTTCTGTGTACTCCTTGAAGTCAGAGATCTGCACAAAATGTAGTTGTAATGCTGGGTGAGTTCCTTTCCGGCACTTGGGTGAATTGAGAAAAATATTATCTCCCTTTCAAATTTTTTTTTTTTAACGATACTATTGTTATTACAATTGTGCCTAGATTATGGGTTTTTTTGTTATTACAATTGTGTCTAGATTATGTTATTTTTGTGTCATGCGTGTCCTAGTGGTGTGTAATACAAGAAGGTGCATAGGAACGCAAACAGCAGAAACATTACCACCCTTGGCTTGACCGCGCAGATCACCCATTTAATTGGATCCAGTTGTTTTTGATATTACAGTTGTAAAGGCCCCTGTTTTTGGGATGCGACAGAGGAGATAGAAGATGCCTGTCCTCACCTCTCCCTACACGTTGCACTCATGGTGTGTGGTCGTGTGCTTTCTACAGGAGAAAGTAATTTAACCTACAACTTTTAGAACAGATACTGAAGAACTGAGATCTTAAACAGGAGGACCATATCCTCTAACGTGAAGGATGTAAACGGAGATCTGCCATGAAGGCACATATCTGAAGGTGATGTTGAATCAAAAAGGGGTAGAGACAGAGGTAGGGCAGGGGTACTTGCTGTTGAATGGCTGGAAGATCTGCCCCCCATTTTACTTTACACATGGCCCCGGGCTTGGTAAATGCTCTAGTAAAGAGAACATTGACTATCATAATGGTCTACTGTACAGCTTATTATAAAAAACATTTGTGCCCCTAGATATGGGCAATTGTTTCCCAAAGTGCTTCCTCTAAACATCCCAAGACATAACCTACCTACTAATGCCTACACCAGGCTGGGTAGCTATCTGCTCAATAATGGCCACCACAAAGTTACATAGCATAACCTACTCGCAAGCCGCAAGTCACCTCCCAGTATTTCAGTCTCACGTCTCCTACTTTAGAAACTCACTGCTGGATGACTTGCAGGCAGTCACTTACCTTTCAGTATTCTAACCTTTACTACACGGTCCCCTCCTACAGCTTGCCCAGATCATCAGAAAATGACCTCCCTTCCTCCATCTTCAACACAGTAAAATTTCTAAGTCGGAAATACTAAAAATGTCCCAAGGAAGGTGTCATCTCTTAAATTGGACGAGGATCCTCAAGGAGTACCTCATGGAAGAGGGAGTCACCCAAAGAAAAGATAAGTAGTGCCAGTGTATATAAAAATTGATTTTGAAATGCTCTGGGGGCTCAGAAGGCTTATTTGAGGCCGAAGTGAAGTCGGTGAGAGGAGTACTTCCACAGCAAGGTGAAGTGGGAACTACATTTGAGGCAGAGAACCTCCTACACAGGTGCAACCTCCAAAGCCTTCTTGGATAAGGCATAGCCACGAGGAATCGGAGTTGCCTCAGTGGCCATTGGAGGCATTTTACAGAACTTCCAAGCATGATAACACTGTAAAGGTGATGGAAGACTGGGGCCAGCGTGAGGGTCGAAAGAGCCCCCTTTGCGAGGTTATTCACACCAAAATTTGGTAAGGTTTGACCTCATACTATAAGAGAGCGACAGATGGAAAAACACACTCATAGAACCAGTAAAAAAGAATTTAGTTTACTGCTTATGTCCAATTTATACGGGAACTTAAAGGGGACATCGAGAGTAGAGAAAAAGCAGTTATCTTTACTCAGTCTTGCATTACTATCAACCACCAACAACAGGCACTTTGGAATGCTCCTTCTTTTGATGATGCCTGCTTCGCCTTCATTCATCGATGGCCCCTTTAATGGGAAATGTTGAGGTGGGCCCACAGGTGACCTGTCCTCCGGGTATAAATGGCGCCTGAGAGTGCAGGGGGTGCATCTGAGCGTACTCTGGGAAGACCTGTGTACTGAGATAGCAGAAAGGCCATTCTGAGACTGATGTAGTGTGTTGGGATGGATCAAAATAAACAGTTTGTCATTTGACCTGTTGAAAAGTAGTTATCAACCAGGAACAAGTGAAAGGAGAGGCGTTGGAGGGAGTGGAGATGGTACAAAAGATAAGGATATGAGTGTAGGACAAGCCTTGTAGTGGCCTTGCAGTCTCCTCGCATGAAAGTCCACGTTATGTATATTTTGTGAAGTACATTAGAATGTTGTGTCTTGTGAGAGGACATCCTCAGTTTAAACACTACAGGAGACACTCGCAAACAACTGGGCAAAGCACACATACAATCTCCCAGAGTGAAGGAAATCCAGATGTGTTATTTGTTTCGTTTGTAAATTCCAACCATCTCAGAGAAACTTTCAATTGCAGCAAACAAACAGAGAACGCGGAATCAAAGGAATGACACCGAATGAACTGCAGTACACATTCATTATCTCCCACCTGTGAGCTGAGGATTAATATTTAATGCCACAGGGAACAAATGGATCATAGGGGAGAAATGAAATATCATAGCATGCTTTGTGATGGAGCCAAGAGCGCACGTTTACTGCCTCGGGTTCTTACCGTAGGCTGGATCAGGATTGAGTGTTGATATCCTCTGTGTATCACCTGTGGAGCAGAGAGGTATTTCTTTTCTGTTTACTGTTGAGCAGAATGACTGTGCATGGTGTGCTACAAAGACAACAGCGCGTGGCCGGCGCTGGCAATGACCCATAGTGAGAGCATTGCCACAATTATCACTGGTTTAGGAGAAAGCCATAAACAGATTGCTAATTTACATAAGAGATGCCATGAATTTAGCATCACTTTCAGGTAGTTCCTGTTTGTGAAGCGCAAACTTAAGGGTTTCAAGTCGCCAGGGGCCGTTGGGGATATTAAGTGAGCTATTGCCCAGAGTCACATGATGCTGAGCTGCTGCCGAGAATTGAACTATGAGCCCCACACTCTGGTGTCAGCCCCTGTGGCCGTTGCGCCACACCTCTCCCAGGTGAGATCCACAAGTAAATCTTAACCATGGTAAGAGATGAATAGAGACAAGAATGCACGCACTCCTACCAGAATCACCTGTTTAAGACCTGCAGAATTTCTGACATGAGTTAGGGAATTTACAATTAGAATGGTCAGAACAATTTAGCCTGATGTGCCTAGAACTTGTATGAGGCAGATTTTACCTGCCAATGAGATATTCAGCTGCCCATACCAGTATCCCAGAAAATATCCAACCAGTTGCTATGTCTACCTTCTGCTCCATATCAGACCGATCAATGCCCCATCCTCCAACTATACAATCAGACAACGGAGCCACATAGCAGAGTCCAGGAAGAATCACATATGTGTTGTCATTATGCTACTGCTGCGATGACGCTCTTTAAGGCAGGCTAAGTCCTACATGGCATCCTTTAAGATGAGGTCCAGGAAGCCTCACTCTTGGAGTACCTTTTCCCTTAGGCACTAACAGGAAAGTTGGGAGTTGCTCTAACTTTATGGTACATGATTTTCTATTTTTTTCAGCCCTCTTCTATGTGTGTAGGCACCATGCTTGGTAACTGATTTAAAATTATGAAGATTTTTAGTGTGGCCAGTGTAAATAGACAGTTTTTTCTCCGCCTTTCTTAAGACTCCAGAGAGCCCCATTGGAACTCCGAAAGAAGGAGGAACAACTTCTCTGTAACAGCTCTAAGTTGGGCTGTTCTGCACCTGTCACCCAGCAACTGCTCCAAATCCAAGGAGCAGTGTTTGGCATGCCTCTGGAATGCAATACCTGTATAACTGTGGATCCCCTCCTAGGCAGAACTGCATGCATGCCATGCTGATGACTATCGATGCAAGGTCAGAAATCTCTTTCTCCTTGCCTGTGTCATGGGCCACTTGGAGGATGCCTTTCCTGTAGCTCCAAAGATCTTTTGTGAGGTAACCACCTGCACTAACACCGTAAAACTGGTGACTTGGGGACAGTGAAGATCTCCTGAGGTATCTCCCCTTAGGGTTAACCTCACCAGATTGGGATGCTATATTCATGTATCTTGCAAAGAATGTGACTGATCTTTGAGATAGCCAGATATCTCTGGGGGAGTAAATTGAGCTACGGTAACTGCCCAGTGTTATCCAGGTATACTCCCTTCTAAGAGGAAAGTTACGTCTTTGATTGGCACTTCTTCTACGTACTCCTTCTCGACCTCTTTAGAACAATAACCCACCATAGCCAATTTGAAACAGACGAATAATCTCCAGAGACATTTATCACAAGCTTACAGGCACCTTTATTGATTTAAGACAAATTATGCACACTGTTCATTCTTGTTGCCCTATCTGAACATTCTTGTATGTAACCAATAGAAGGATCTGATAATGCCTCCTGAAGGCGTACCCTCTTGAGATGCTGTCTACTAGCTAGTTTTATGATACCAGACTTTAAACTAGAAAGTGGCACTTATCCCACATAAACTATATTTTAAATCTGATTCTAAATGAGTTATTTGAGTGATCTTTGTAATAGAGGCCATCCGATGATATATTCACTCAAGCATTTCATCTGCATCATTGGCATTCCGTGATCCTTACTTACAGCATGGACAGAAGATTGTATCTCCTTATAATCCACCATTCCAAAAATGTTGGAAGGACATATGTGTTTGTGAAATTAAACTTTTCATACCTGCTCATCAGGGACACCGTGAACCCGCCACTTTAGCCGCTTCAGCAGGGGTGGGGTTCTTTATCGGTCTCTTCTATCTGCAACCCGGCACACAAAATATGATAAATACTGGTATAAAGGAATACAGCAAAAGTAAGCAGAAGCAACGAAGAACGAAAGATGAGTAAATAGAAGAGGGAAAGATGGAAAGAATACTGAATGAAAGGAAGGGTGAAAGAATGTATAGATGACTGAGTGAATGAGTGGGTGGATGAATACGTGGGAAAATGGATAATTTGGTGAAAGGATGGTGAATGGATAGGTGGATGGACAGGTGAAAGGATGGCAGATTAAATGGATGGATGGATAGGTGGATGGTCAGGTGAAAATATGGCAGAGCAAAGGGATGGATGAGTGGGTAAAAATACGAGTGACTGGATTATAGAGTGGATGGACAAATGGATGGATGATGGTAGTGTGAATGGATGAATGGCTAGATGGATGGATGGAAGAGTGGGTAGGTGAGTGGAAGGCAGAGTGGATGGATGGCAGCATGGCAGGGTGGATGGATGGATGGAAGGAAGGAATAGGGAAAGATTGAAAGATGGATGAAAGAATAAATAGATCACAGAATGTAAAGGTGAAATAGTGGATGTCAGCGGGTGGATGAAAAGGTGGTAGGATGAATGGATAGATGCTTGGATGGAAGAGACACAGGAGCTCTTCTAGTGAGATATAGGCTCACTTGCTTCATTTGCTTGGTGCCATCAGTGGTTTAGTTCAAAGTGGGGGGTATTTACATTTTCGGGCTAATCCCTTGCAGCTAATCACCTGGAATTGTGATGTGTAGCCATGCCAGTACATTAAATGTCAGCAGTCATTCCAATGGGTTGTCTTCTTTGTGAATTTTAAATGTTGATCCTCACAAATACGTCTGGGATTCATAGGGGCCTCACAACAGGCAATCACATACGTCTCCATAACTAGAAACCTCTGTTCCACCTGCCATGTAGTTTTCGATGTGATTGCACTGGTGATATGATGACCAGTCTAACTCTGCGATAGCATTGTTCCCAAGTCACGCACACTGCCGTCCACTGATACAATCGATTTATTTTTCAAATTAAAGTTACATCGAAGATCATCTGAAAGTATTCTTCCCTCCAGAATTCCCCCGTTAAACATCCAATGAAAAGGGTGCATCATGTCCACAAAATGTTGAATTAATGTCTCAAATGTGATCAGAAGTGCTCTTTCTCTTTTGTGGAATTGCCCTTGCCAAGGCCGCTGTTAAACTAAGCTTTAGTGATATACCACCTCCTGAAATAGTATGTTTCATATGTACCATGCATTAGACTCTAATCCGCATGTTCCTCACTCAATAATTAGTCCATTGGTAGCATTTAAATTCACAGACAATAAAAATAATCGAAACCCATTTTGTAGAACCCAAATAATGAAAAAGCTCATTTAGTGGAAACACAAATTCATTGGAATACAATTTGGTCAAAAATAATAGAAGAAAATCCCAGGACAATTAGACACATATTAATTTACTAATGAAAAGTAAAATATAAATCACAGCTGTTTTAAAAATAATGGAATTGTAGATCCCATAGAGAATCCGTGCTCAGGAACAAGATTTTAGTATTAAAGCAGAAAAAGAGGTAAATACACAAAAGTAGAGTGAGGGAGTGTAGTGAAAACATAAAGAGCAAGAATGAGGGTGCAGAAGAACTCTCCCACCGAAAAAGAGGAGGAGTGAGTAGTAATAAGTGGGAATCAGGAAGGAGGTGGAAGGAAGAAGAAATTATGGGGGTGGGGAGAACTGTTGGACAAGGGAAACAGTGCTCGAGGGTAATCCAAGGTACAGCAATTTTGTAAAAACTGAAACATCAACAAGTGGTGGGACATGGGTGTCAGGAACTTGAGACAAAGGGTCTGATTGAGAGTATGATGGTCAGATGCTGCCCTGTTGGGATCATGGAGAGCATTGACCCCGCCAACCCAAGAGATCTTCACACATCATATTTAGAGTTGTCCTCTAACGCAGCAGATAACTTTGAACATTTGCAGGAACCAATGTCACAACGCTTCCTGTCAATGCTGTAAAAGTTTGACCGATGGCTTTGTCAAAGAAGATGGTTGCCCGTCAAACTTTTACAAAGTGTTACTTTTATCAAAAATAAACTCCAAAAAAGGAGTTTGTCTTGGGAAAAAGTCAAACTAATGGCCCGCCCACCATGAGGCAGTTTTTTCCCATGGTGTGGGATTCATTATTTTTTTACACTGTGCCTCACTGACAGGTTTTGCCTGGCTGTGACGGACAGCAAAAAAAACAAAAACATCCGACCGCCCAATCTAAATAAAGCGGACAGTCGGATGGTTAACATACGAGTAGGCCCCTTCTTCACCAAAACCTTGGTCTGTTTGCCTCTAAATTAGCCTACTCCAAGTCCATCCTCGTTGTACTCCTCTGATGGTCAGACAGAGTACTGGCCATCAGACATTCAATCAATCAATCAATCAGGGGTTTGTAAAGCGCAGCTACTCACCCGAAAGGGTCTCAAGGCGCTGAGGGGAGGGGGGGCACGCAGCTCCTGGATGCTCATAGTTATTCGTCAAAGAGCCAGGTCTTGAGGTCCTTCATGATCTTGGAAAGTGTTGGTGTCTGTCTAAGGTGGAGAGGGAGGGAGTTCCATGCCTTGGCCACGAGGAGGAAGAAGGAGCGTTCTGGTCCTCTTAATGCGTGGTATATTCGCAAGAGAGAGCTGGGCTGATCGGAGGGATCTTTGGGGTGTGTGGAACGAGAGGCGGTGGTTCATGTAGGCAGGTCCGGTGTTGTGGACGGTTTTGTGGGCGTGGGTGAGAAGCTTGAAGGTGATTTTCTTCTCCACGGGAAGCCAGTGTAGTGTCCGTAGGTGTTGGCTGATGTGGCAGTGGCACGGTAGGGTGAGGACTAGTCTGGCGGCAGCGTTCTGGAGTTTGCAGGTGAAGTTCTTGTTGATCCCGGCGTAGAGTACATTGCTGTAGTCCAGCCTGCTGCTGATGAGGGCGTGGGTGACTGTTTTCCTGTGTTCAAGGGGAATCCAGTTGAAGGTCTTTCAGAGTCGGTGGAGGGTGTGGTAGCAGGAAGAGGTGACAGAGTTGATCTGGCAGTCCATTTTGAGTTTGGAGTCCAGGATGATTCCGAGGTTGTGTGCGTTGTCCGTGGAGGAGGAAGGGTTCCAGAGGGCGGGGGGCCACCAGGTGTCATTCCAGGCATCGTGGTGTGGCCCCTCAAACTCTGCAAAAGTAATCCCGCGCGGTGTGTGCTAGATGAAGAATTTCGGTGACTACATCCACCAATTTACGAAGAACATGCCGGTATTCAGGCAACAGATTTAAAACTACAGGCAGCGGCTGCCGCCTATTTTTAGAACAAATCGGTTCCTTCAGAAAGCGATCTTCTATTCCATCTTTCCAGTGTCCTACACAAAGCAGTACAGCCCTGAGGAAGACCTTCCTTGAAATCGTTGTGGTCCCCACACTTGAAGGTCGAAACGCGTCGACTCACTTTTTGGTTTAATCTTACCTTCTCAACTTCACACAATTTTCCCCTCTCTCCATGCACGAGGTCAAGAGCAGCAACTGGATATAAGTTTTGGAGACTTTATGAAATGTCAAAGTGTACCGAATTAATTGTGGTATAACCGCTCGCAATTCATTCCAATGCTATCTCTGACCCCTCCTTTTTTGGACCGTTAAATTTAAATCTAATCGAGGAAACAATGATGAATGGTTTTCCCGATGTATGATGTATATTCGTCTTTTCCAACTTTAGGACCAAAAGATGTCAAGAATCTGTGTATATTTCACTGTTTGTAATGTATTAATTATGATTTGATAATGTTTCATGTGGTGTTTTAATTTTTGTAACAATGAAAATGTTGTTTCTTTAAAAAGAAACAAAAAAGTGGCAATGGTCATAAATAATTGAATTAAAAATATTAAATATAAGTTTTGGGATAAAATCTCATTGGTGATGGTAATTAGTTTCTGTATATCCAGACTTACAGTTGCAAAAAATTTTGTTGATGCAATATTGTTCCGTAGTGGAACTTAAGGGGAGGCAACGTACTGTGTCTAGACTTTAAGTGAATATATTCTTATCTATGGTCTCAGGGGCATCTTTGTCTGTGCCTGTGGGTCCATGATTAGCATTTCGGTTTTTTTCATGTTGAGTTTCATGCAGCTGTTCTTCATCCACCTGGCGACTGCTTCCATTCCTTCTTGAAAGTTGTGTTTGGAGATGTTGGGTTCATTGGATAGGGAGAGGATGAGTTGGGTGTCGTCTGCGTACGATACGATGTTGAGTCCGTGTGATCTGACGATGGATGCGAGCGGGGCCATGTAGACGTTGGACAGGGTGGGGCTGATGGAGGATCCTTGGGGGACTCCGCAGGTATAGGTGTGGGTTCCGAGAGGAAAGGAGGGAGTCTGACCCGCTGCGTTCTGCCTGAGAGGTATGAATGGATCCAGTCGAGGGCCTTGTTCCGGATTCCTGCCTCGTGGAGCCTGCGGGCTAGGGTGCAGTGTGAGACTGTGTCAAAGGCAGCGGAGAGGTCCAGAAGGATGAGGGGCACAGTCTCTCCTCTGTCGAGGAGGGAGCGGATGTCATCTGTTGCAGCAAGAAGGGCGGTTTTGGTGCTGTGATTCCTCCTGAAGCCTGATTGGGAGGAGTCGAGGATGTTGTTTCCTTCTATGAAAGAGGCGAGTTGACTGTTGATGGCTTTTTCCATTACTTTCACCAAATACGGGAGTAAGCAAATCGGTCTGAAATTCTTGAGGTCCGTGGGGTCCGCCCAGGGTTTTTTTCAGGAGAGGGTTGATCATGGCATATTTCCAGTCATCGGGGAAGGAGGCGGTCTCGAAGGAGCGGTTGATAATTCGTTGAAGCTCGGGACGTGGCTGTCTTCGGCCCTATGGTAGATGTGGTGGGTGCAGGGGTCCGTAGGGGCCCCAAAGTGGGTTGTCTTCATAATCTTTAGGCCCAGGGTGTCTTCGATGCTGAGGGCGGTCAAGCTGTCCGGTGTCGGCAGTGTGGTGTAGGGAACGGTGGGTGTGGGTTCCTCGTGAAGGTTGTTGTCATCAAAGTTGTCATAATGGTCTTGATCTTGTGATGGAAGAAAGCACTGAGTCTGTCAAGAGGTCCTGGGAGGGTAGGATGTCGGTAGCCTCACTGTTGGGTTGGGTGAACTCTTTGATGATGCCGAAGAGTTCCTTGCTGTTTTGTGCGTGGGTGGAGATTCTATGCTGGAGTCTTTCTTCCTTGAGTATCTGATGAGTTAGTGGTGGGCAGTAGTGGCTGCTTTGAAGTTGTTGAGGTCCGCTGGGGTTTTGGAGTTCCTCCATAGCTTTTCGAGGTATCTGCAGGTTTGTCTAGATTCTCGGAGGTCGGTGGAGAACCAGCTGGCTTTCCTGGCGTGTGGGTTGGAAGTTTTCTTGAGGTGGCAATGGTGTTGGCGCTGTCAGTGATCCAGTTGCGTAGGGTGCGGGCAGCGGTGGTAGGGTGGTAGTCTGTGGAGGTGGGATTGGGAGTGGAACTGCTGTGGGAGGTGGCAAACTGGTCGTCGGAGATCTTGTTCCAATCACTGTACTGGAGCTGGTGTGGACGTATGCGGGAGATGTTTGTTTTGAAGGTGAAGTGGACGCATTGGTGGTCCGTCCATGGGAGTTCAGGATTGTCACTGAAAGTGATGGAGTTTCCTGCTGTGAAGATGGGGTCAAGGGTGTGTCCTGCTGAGTGTGTTGGTTCTGGAATGATCTGTTTGAGTCCGATGTTGTTGAGGTTGTCCAGGAGGGAGGTGGAGTTGGGGTCTTGGCGGTTGTCAACGTGGAAGTTGAGGTCTCCCAGCAAGGTATAGTCGTGGAGGTGTTGGCTTGCAGGGTTGATGATGTCAGTGATGGAGTCGGAGAAAGGTGCGCTGGGTCCGGGGGGTCTGTAGATGAGGGTGCCTCAGAGGGTGGTGGACGGGTTGGTCTGTATCTTGAAGTGGAGGTGTTCCATCAGGTGTGTGGGCCATTCGGTGTAGGTGCTTAGACAGAGGTTGGACTTGTGTGCCTCCCCGGGGCGGTTGGGGAGGTCCTTCTAAGTGATCTTGTAGCCTTCAGGGATGGCGATCACGATGTCAGAACCCAAGGTGGCATTCGTCCAGGTTTTAGTGAGGAAGGCGACGTCATGGATGGTGCTGTCGAGGAGGTCCAAGATTTCCACAGCGTGTCTGTGGAGAGAGTGGACGTTGAGGAGGATGCAGTGTCGGCAGGTGAAGGGTCCCTGGGTTTTAAAAGGTGAAGAGAGCTTGCAGTTGTTGTTCTTGCCAGCGTTGAGTGTGTAAAGAGCCGGGGAGATGTAGCTTTGGTGGAACGGAGGATCAGGGTTCCTGGCATTGGTCACAGTCGGGTGACGGACGGGAGCAGGCAGGCTTGCCTTTGGCACACCGAGCGGCGCGGTCATGCAGCGGTCGCCATTAAGTAGACTTAGAAACCTTTCTGGAGGGTTTTCTCTTGACGTCTTGCGGTCCCCTCCAGCAGGCCGTTTTCAATGTGGCATTATCAGATTGCTTCTCAGCGAGGCATCGGTCAAATCATGAAATTCTTGGAGCTCTGGAGTTTTCAGCGGGATGAACCTGAAATCCAGGCCGGGGGCGCAGTTGAAGGTAGTAATGCTTGACGTCTGGCCGTTCCCCTTATGGAGCTTTTTCCCAAAGTTGCTCCTAACTTCTCCAAACTTCGGGAACATCTTCCTGAAGTTCCTCTTCAGGGTTCAAAGTATCCAAAACAAAAATCCAAGGGTCTAGAAGCTCTGAGACGATGCTTGGATTTTTTGACTACAGTTCCCAGAATGCGACTGTCCAAATCCTGGGCTATAGTTCCAAGTGGGTAACAGGAGCAATCCTTCAGGGAGCAATCCTGTGTGATGCAGACAAGGGTTCCAGCAGGGCAGTCCTTCTTCTCCTTGTAGTTTCAGGCAGCAAATCCAAGTTGCTATGCATCTCTCACATATGTGTTCAATGATCTGGGGCAATAAGCAAAGGGCCACCCCTTTCCAGTGAGCTGTAGGGTGCCGCCCAAAAGCATGACAGCTGCATCCAAAGTGAGGCATATTCTTGTCCCAAAAGGCACCATACTTTAAAATTCAAGATAGTAGATTTCTCTCCAGCAGAGTAAGAGCTGGCTATGCCACCTACTAGTGTGGCTCATATCCATTAACACTCCCCTTAGAGTCCTCCTGCAAATTCAATTTCTGGACCTGCCATCTGGCTTGGGTTACTGGAAGAGGGGGTGGTAGGCCTGGCGTTCCTTTACTGTCCTGCTCTCTCTCATTGAAGCCCAGTTTGATTTGCACTGCCCACTTTCTGACCCATCCCCTGCAGCGGCAGAACTCTGCTCTGTGCAGCCACTTATCACCTCATCAAAGCAGTTGGTTAAGCCTGTTAAGGCTGACCAATCAGGAAAGACTTCTTGAAGGCTGGATTTTGGCTTACAAAAAATACAGTTCTATAACTTATTTTCTGTATTAGTTTTGATAAATCCAACAGTGGCAAGTTGTTGGATTTATCATTGCCAATCTTTTACGTCTTTGAACTACATGTTTGGCTCCTTCTTAAAAATATTCCAATGTTAGCCTATGGAGCTAATAATCGTTGGGGAAAACGAAATTGCATTTCTTCCATCACCAGGGCTTATAAAACATATTTTATAATGTCTCTGCTTCTAGTTAGAAGGCGTGCCACCACTGGGGCACATAAGGGAGACCTGGGGGTGACACATATAAAAATAGGGTCGATTACTACTTTGGAAGTACCTTTACCACCAAAGTCAAATTTGCACAGAATTTACTTTTAAAGACAGTCTGCAAAGCAGGGCTGCCTTTAAAAGTGACAGCAGGCAACACAGTAGTGCACACTCCTGTGGAGGAAATCTACTGGGCCTCTAAACCTCTCTACTTTACTATATACTAGGGACTTACAGGTAGTTTGAATCCCCCTTGCCCTATTATATGCCATAGACTTACTGGGGTCTGCCATTGCCAATTGTAATTAGACCTAATTATCATGTACTTTTTTTTAAGATCCCTAACCTTGGGCCTGGTTAGCAGAACCCGGGGCACAGTCAGAGTCAGTTACCACCAGTATCAGTCAAAAAAATGGGGGTGAACAAGGCCACAAAGGATGGCTTTCTCACACATGGAGTAAGAGGAATCTGAAAGCTTAAAGCAGACCACAGACCCTGTGTCAGCCCCTCATTCAAGCAAACATTGTAGCTCCTACCATCCCTTAACGTTTGTTTGCCCTGTTTAGAGAACTCTAACTTAAATATAGTGTGATATATTATTTCAGAATGTGTGGAAATCCGATTTACAACAAGAATAGAACTCCTGAGAGCTGTTGACAATTATGAGAAATTATTTAAAGACAGTTTGAACTCACAATGGTTATCAACCATCTGCCAAGTTATCTACATTTTACACGAGGTGGGGTATCCCAAAATGATGCTCCACCTTTGAATAAATCTGGCAAGAGACCCCCCAGTCTACCATATTTTACAAATATTTATTGACAGTGGGCTGAACGTGGGGCCCCCTGAAGGATGGTAGGGGTCTGTAATGAGCCCATAATTAACAGATACTTCAAGCAGAAATTGATTTCAATAAAGAAGGCGGATGTTTCTGAAAGGGAACGTGCTGGCAATTTCCCGAGGGAAGCAGGCACTTTTTGAAAAGGACAGGTATTTATTTTTTACTTTCAAACAATGTCCAATATCATTTCTTTGTCAAAAGTCCATCTCGTACTGCTAAGTGAGCAGGTAAAAGATAAAAAGCAAACAGCAAAACGTCTGATTCATAAATTCAAGGTTAGTTGTGAAAAAATGTAACAGAGAAATATTGCACTTTGAAGAATTGGAACAAATGTATGAAAAAAAGTGTAACTTGCACCACGCATTGTGCACTTGCATATTTGTCAATTATACCTGCAGGGCTTATACACAAACATATCAATCTCATAAAAGGGTAACTTACTCCAGTCTAAACAGGCATAAGAGCGTGGTATAAACAAATAAGGCACATTTAGGCCAGTTTTCTCATTCCACATTTGCAAATTTTACACATGAATAAAATGTGCATATTTCATGTTAAGACATTTAAAACATTTTGATTCTATATTTGAAATCTTTTTTTTTCAGTTGAAATATTTTCTCCAACACTTCCTCTTTATACACACCCCTTCTAAGAAACAAGGAGGATTGGTGCATTTTGACAGGCTTTTCCATTGCTCTGTCAGGTACCACTTGCATGTGCTAAGTTGTTGGAAACGGGTTTGCACTTGTTTTAGAATCCCAATAACACCACATCTGTATAGGATATCATTAGGAACGCCCATGTATGTCTAGAAAGACCCACAGGTGCAAAGAAGGCTAAAGACCTCAGTGTGTGTAACTTATGCTCATGTATGTAATTTATTCTCCTGCATTTCACACACGTGTACCCGTACTTGCACATTTGAATGAAGCGCTGCACGCGCTGGTGGAACTTCGGGCCTTTTTGATCATCCTTACATGACCTCTGAAAGGCACAAGTTCAGGCAGCAACGTCACCCTCTCAGATGGTACCTTAAATGAGGGACTCTTTTCGCACTGTGTTGTTCCTCCGCTTGAAATGCTAATGCTTTCGACGCAAAGTGATAAGGCTCCTATACCGCAAAGTCATCAGTGTTGCACAGCCTGTCCCGTGCACGCGGAGGCTTCTTATCACAGCCTCCAGCTGGGAGCAGGCAGATCAGTTCCCTGCAGTGCAATCTGTTATTGGTGACAGCCCTCTGCAGTCGCAGCTTTGCAGATGTACTGCCTGGAGCAGCAGCTATCTACCATCTCCCTTGAAAAAGATACATTACTGTAGTTTATATCTGCGCCTTCTATTTTAAATAATCAAGCCTTCGCGCTAAAAGGAGTGTTAAGACAAGGGATACATTTAAGGAACATTCTGCTAAAATCTGTATTGTCATAACTGAAACTACAAATGCTGCCCCAGCACGTACTGATCTTAAGAATCTGGCCGCGTGCAATAGCAAACGGGTCACAAACGGGCATTTGGGCGCGACTCTAATGACGTGTAAGTGAAATAAACACCAGCATGTGGGGATACGTGCAGATATTTGGGCGTGGCTTGATGAACAAAGGTGCAGGTGTCGGAGAGACCAACTTGAATGAGACTGGGTGCAACTGTGGCGAGTGCAGACATCTGGGTGTGACTTAAATGCAGACATCTGGGCATAGCTGGAATAAGTGCCGGCATCCGGGTGTGACTTGAATGCAGACATCTGGGTATGACTGGAATGAGTGCAGACATCTGAGCATGGCTAGAGTGAGTGCAGGCATCTGGGTGTCACTTGAATGCAGACATCTGGGTATGGCTGGAATAAGTGCAGGCATCCAGGCGTGACTTGAATGCAGACATCTGGGTATGACTGGAATGAGTGCAGACATCTGGCCATGGCTGGAATTAGTGCAGCCATCTAGGCGTGACTTGAATGCAAACATCTGGGTATTGCTGGAATAAATGCCGACATCTGGATGTGACTTAAATGCAGACATCTGGGCATAGCTGGAATAAGTGCCGGCATCTGGGCGTGACTTGAGTGCAGACATTTGGGTATGGATGGAATGAGCACAGACATCTGGGCATGACTTGAATCCCGACATCTGGGTATGGATGGAATGAGCACAGACATCTAGGCATGAGTTGAATGCAGACATCTGGGTATGGCTGGAATGAGTGCAGACATCTGGGCATGGCTGGAATGAATGCAGAAGCATGACTTGAATGCAGACATCTGGGTATGGCTGGAATGAGTGCAGGCATCAGGGCGTGACTTGAATGCAAACATCTGGGTATGTTGAATGTAGACATCTGGGCGTGACTTGAATGCCGACATTTGGGTATGGCTGGAATGAGTGCAGGCATCTGGGCGTGACTTGAATGCAGACTAACTGTGGGCGGTGAACTCCACTCCATTGGCGGAGTTAGTGGATTTTTTGGAACTCCGCACTCTGGTTGGAATGCGGTGTTCATTAAAACCTCAGCATTCCGCTGCGTAGCGGAGTTTTACCAGAGCCCGGGAGGTTTCATTTCTGTCATGATGATCACAGAATCGATGAGAGACAGCACTATTCATGAACTGACCAGTAGATGGTAGCGTGACTCAAAATTGGCTGCTCTAAGCTAGTATCATGGCCCGTGTCAGTCTTGCCTAAAAGAGCAGACTCGCCGTCTCTATGGTGCACAGTGCACATTGATCTCAGACCGAATATCCGGCCTGAGTAGTTTCGTTTTGGCCTGTTTTTATGGGGAGACGCAGACGCTGCTTATTTTCTGGACGGTAGGGCGGTGCGACCGGTGCCACCGCACCGGGTGCCGGCTTCCTGGGGGCGCCGTGTTTGAAAGTTTATTATGATTTTGAAGCACCTGCTGCAGCGTTTCCAGGCCTCACATAAATGTCAAGACTCGTGTGATTAATTATCTTCCTGGAGAGAGATGAGCATTTTGTATAGTTGAGGTTTTGACTTAGGTGAAGTTACTGCAGAGGGTTAATATGCCTGCTGCAAAGAACGTGTACCAAGTAGATTACAGAGTGCATATGATGTAAACAGATCAGCAGGTTACTGCTTTCAAAAGAGACATCTTTTTTGTTACTTGCAATTTATAACTTAAAGTCCTAATATAGAATAGTGAGCTATTAACTTTCATCCGAGAACTGCATACACACTGCAAAGTATACATTATTAGAACATTGATTAATGTTGCAAAAAGGGTTAATTTGGCTAGAAATCGATTCTTATTATTAGAGAAAACTCCCAACTATGCTGTTTCTTTTGCGACTCTGAGTTTGTGCTTCTCCACACCAAGCACTCTTAAACTATACTGCCTACCAGTATGGATGACATGTGACTCCTACACTTTTAGTCCTTTGGCTTATGTAACATTTCCTATACACTGATTTTACACACGTATGATTGATTGTCTCTGTGTAATGTGTGTGTGATGCAAAGTGCTCGGACACCCTACACTGGTATGAGTGGCGCTATATAACGAATTCAATACATCTGAGAGAGTGTGGCTACGAAGTCTTGGTCTCTGTTAAAGGGTGCTAGTGAGAGAATCCGTGGTGGAGGTGGTCATTGGGGGGGGCGTCAACAAACATTGTCGCACAGGGCGCCACCAGCGCTAAAGACGGCCCTGGCCGAGGTGGAGTGGCTCCTCCGGGGGCCCTGGGATTAACGGATCCCCTCTGGTCCCTGTGCTGGCCTGCATTGGCCTGGTACGCTAGGAGGAAAGCCAGAGCCTGGACGGCATTAGCAGGGCCTTCATCGCCCGCAAGAGCCGCCATCTGCAGTGCCCTGGAGCACCTTGAGCCACGAGGGGGGCCTCACCTGACCTGAGTTGACCCACTTCACGGCCAACAACAACAACCTGCAGCTGCGAATCCTGTCATTGAGCAGCACGCTGCATGGGCTGGAGCTGACCCGGATGGTGAGTGAGGGTGAGGGAGAGGGAGGCAGGAGCACAATTGTGAGAGAGGAGAGTTGCAGGGGTGGTCGGTGTGTGTTTGTGCGTGTAAGTGTGTATGTGCTTGTGCGTGAGTCTGTGTGTGCCAGTGAACATGTGTGTATTTGTATGCATGTGTGTGACAAAAAAGTAATTATTTGTTAACAGTATTTTTAAAATGGTGAAACTAGCAACTACCCACCTGTTTTACTCCGGAGGTGTTGAGCCCAGGTGGTGTGTTCAGAAGTTCCTCAGTATCACCAGTTGTTCTGTTCTTGAGGTATTGATCCTGGCTGGTGCCTCGCTGTTTCTGGGTGCCATCTATTGCTCTGAGCATCTGCGCATATCCCCTGTTAATCCACACCATCATCCCGCTTCGAGTGTTTAGGGCTGCATGCGCTGGCATAATTAATGAGCTGCATTACGGAGCTGTGCACTCCTCCTTTCATCTTCCGTAATTTCCACTCTGAGCAGATGAGCCCGCATTTACATCAAGGGAGAGGGGGGGTCCTGAGGGGGGTTGGAGTCTTGTGGGGCACTGAATTAATGAGTAGGAGTAGGAAGCTCTTTATGAAGCAGCAGCTCACTGGTCAGCAGTACATGTGAACTCCGGAGAAGTCTGTCAGAATGAAACAGCACACACACGTTGCAGTGACTACCCTGGGCACCTATATGTTAATGATGGCTTAATATAACCGTGTAACTAGGCGGAGCGGAACTTCTTGGAATTTTAATGCAATTGCGTGGAATTCCACGTAGTGCAGCTCTGCGAGCTCCGCCCACCCTTAGCAGACATCTGGGTATGGCTCAAACGAGTGCAGACATCTGGGCGTGACTTGAATGCAGACATCTGGGTATTGCTGGAATGTAGGCCTGGGCAAAAATTCCATTCCGCTCGCGGAAATTGCGATAATTTGACATTTTTGCGTTTCGCAGAGAGTGCGAAAATGAAAATTTCCGCAATCCGCTTCTTACCGGAATTTTTTTTCTTGCTCGCGCTGTAAAAAAATACATTCTCGAGTGCGCGCGATCGCCTTACCTGAATCCCCACGTTCGCCGACAAGCTTTCCCGATCCGATCGCGTTCTCCACGAGATGTTGGATTGTTGGTAGCCATTTGCGCTGTCTCGCAAAAGTTTGCGCCCGCATTAACGTCATTCGTTGCGCGATCACGTCATTCGTCGCGCGATCATGTCTTTCTTCTCGCGATCATGCACCGCGAGAGTATGAGATGATTGTGATCTCGAACACGTCATTCTCCACCACAAGCGAGAGCGTGAGGACGCGGACACGTCATATCGAATGTGAAAAGAAGCAAGAGACCCCGAAAAAGTCATATCCAACAAGTAAGTTGGACGAGCCGCGATCACGCAGAAAATACCTCGAACGGGCGGGAAAAAAACTTCCGCGTCTTCGCGATATTTCCGCGTGTTTGCGGAGATTTTTAACATTTTCGCGATAGTTTGCGAAAGTGAATTTCACAAATTCCACCCACCCCTACTGGAATGAGTGTAGGCATCTGGGTGTGACTTGAATGCAAACATCCAGGTATGTTGAGTGCAGACATCTGGGCGTGACTTGAATGCAGACATCTGGGTATGGCTGAAATGAGTGCAGACATCTGGGCATGATTTGAATCCTGACATCTGGGTATGGCTGGAATGAGTGCAGGCATCTGGGCGTGACTTGAATGCAGACATCTGGGTATGGCTGAAATGAGTGCAGACATCTGGGCATGATTTGAATCCCGACATCTGGGTATGGCTGGAATGAGTGCAGGCATCTGGGCGTGACTTGAATGCAGACATCTGGGTATTGCTGGAATGAGTGTAGGCATCTGGGTGTGACTTGAATGCAAACATCTGGGTATGTTGAGTGCTGACATCTGGGCGTGACTTGAATGCTGACATCTGGGTATGGTTGGAATGACTGCAGACATCTGGGCGTGACTTGAATGCAGACATCTGGGTATGGCTAGAATGAGTGCAGACATCTGGGCGTGACTTGAATCCCGACATCTGGGTATGGTTGGAATGAGTGTAGGCATCTGGGTGTGACTTGAATGCAGAGATCTTGGCATGACTGGACTGCATACATCTGGGCAGAACATGAAGGCAAACGTGTGGACTTGACTGGAATGAGTTTAGACACGAGGACGTGACTGGCAGGAGCTCAAACCACAACAAAGGCAAACCAGGCTAATTATCCATAGCCATTAAAACATTTTTAACATTAGTGCCCTTTGGTAAGTCTTCTACAATTTCTACAGTTTATATGTAACAAACAAGTATAAAAGTAGTGAATGAAATTCAATTTCATACTTGCGTCAAGTTGCCTTCATAATGATGCAAAGTACTGTCATGCATTCTTTCTTGTGCCTAAAATGAACTTGCCTAATCGGAATTACACCTTTGCTGGTTTTGTCTAGGTATTTTCCTGTGGTTCTGTTTTGTTGCTCACTGTTTCTAATCTGGGAGTCTTTCCCCATCTACCGATTTGAAAACAAAAAAAAACACTTTGCACCTGATTCACAGCTTCTTCCTGCCCACCTTAGTTCGGTTTTGTATAAGGTGCATAGATATAGGCACGTTCCACACGTCACGGCTCGTCCTGTGGTCACTGGTGACTGGGGCAGATGTAGGTTTTCTTCTAAAATTGCAAATCTGCACAGCATTTTGTCCATGCACAAACCCACTTTGTGAATCTGAGTATGAATGAAATGGGACTTTTGTCTTATCTTAATGGGTGCATATAGGGAAATACGTATAAAGCAATATATTAAATATTGGTGTGAAATGCACAACCTCTATGAAACTGTCCCGTCTATGCCAGGTATAACGGCGAGCGGGTGCGGTGTGGGGGGTGTAGTCAGTGATACTGATTTCACACCTTCAATATTGGGAACTTCACAATGCCTGAGTGCATGTGCTCTGCTGTGCACACTCCACCTAATCGCTTTCAGGCACTCATGTTTTTGACATACAACCAAACTCGCTCTTAGTTCTGAATATGCTTTAGCTGTTAGCGAGGTCGTCCTAACATCATCTTCACATTACCCGGCTCATCACAGCCTGAAGCCTGATCCTTCTTGATCTGTCAGCAGCCTACAATGTCCAGGAGCAAGGGCCGAGGTTTCAGACTTCGCATTACTACAGATATGATCATTCTGGTCATCTTGAAGCATGTACTTCCCTTTGCCCAAACTCTTCAGTACCAATACATAGCCCTTGATATATGCAATTTTACAACATCAACTCCCGTTCAAGGTCCACACGCCATACCTAGAGTAAGGCCTGGGATGAACATTCCGTATGAATTGACAGGACCTCTCAAATCTCCAAGGTTCACTTTGAGCAATGAACCCTTCAGTTGACTTAGTGAGATTGAAGGTCAGTGCAATCATTCACTGTGAGATAAGAGAGGGTTCCAGTGACACACACATTTCCCATTTTGACAAGATGTGCGAGGGAGGCAAGTACTTTTCATAAATAGGCATTTCCATGAAAAACAAAATGGAACAAAAAATTAAGCTTCAAAATTTCTAAACCCTACCCATTTGCGTGAGGGTAAGTAGTGTTGGAAAGTCAAAGTCATGCCACTGAGAGGGATTTTTAACTTTATAATTTAAATAGGAGGAGAAGGGGGAACCAACCAGGGGAAAACCAGAAGTCTACACCTGTAGGAGTTATGAGCTTGAGGGTAGGATAAGACGGGAGATTGTGAATATATGAAATCAGGGTAATTCAAAAATAGACATAGAGATCTGTGCCTTTCTTCATCTGCTTTGTATGGTAAATTTGAAACACAATGAAACTAATGGGCCTGTTTTGGGGTAGCTATACCCATAAGAACACCTTTTGCAAGAAGCCTGTGAGTGCGTGATTTTCCAGTGCTCTGGCTGGTTCTCGTTGGTGCGTGTGTGTGTCTGTATATATGTACAGATATATATATATATATATCTGTGACGAAGGCCAGGTGGCTGAAACACGTTTGTTAGTTTGTACTTTCTAATTGAGCTGGAATAAATTCATCTAATGAAAAACGAGCCGGATTGCACAGTTTTGTATGTCCTGTAACTATGCTGTTGAAGATTTGCGACAGAACTCCCTCCGTCTACTGCGCACCCGTTGTGTTGAGAGCGGCAGAGGAATAGTTGGTTTATGTTATTGGATATATGTATGTGTATATTACCTACTAGCGGTCGCCAGTAGGTAGTTATAGTTAGGACCTAGTTTCCATAGGAAACTAGTTTTTTGTTTTCCCAATAACTTTGGCGCCGGTTGATGAATCTTCGCGAAATTTTCAAAACTTATGGCCCGTTATGGTCAGCTCCTACCTTGAAAGTTTCGGGGTGATTCGCCAAGCAAGGGTCGAGAAAAAAGGGCGGTCCCAAAACATGTTTTCTCCATGTTATTTCCCATAAGAAACTTTAGACTCGGCTACAGCCCAAACTGCTGAACGGAATTACACCAAATTTGGCAAAAAGGTAGCTCTTGGTTCAGAAAGAACTCTTTTTGTTAAATGGTGTAAATCCGTTCAGTAGTTCCTGAGAAATTCAAGAAAAAGAGGTGAAAAAATCAATTTCCCATAGGAAACTTTAGACACGGCTACAGCTTGAACTGCTGAACGAAATTACATCAAATTTGGCAAAAAGGTAGTGCTTGGTTCAGAAAGCACTCTTTTTTTAAATGGTGTAAATCCGTTCAGTAGTTGCTGAGAAAATCAAAAAATAAAAGTTTCGATATCTATGGCCGTGGTGGATCCGCGGACCCTGCCGACCACAAGCTGCATTCTAATTGGCTGTCAACACTTCAAACCAGGAAGTGTTGGCAGCCATCTTGTGCCTCGGTAGAACCGAGGCACAAGAAAACAGTAAAACAAAAGCGCAAAACAAGAATAGGGCGCAGGGTAGAAACACCCTGACCCCCTAGGCCTGCTCAGGGGGTCCCACAAGGAACCCCAGGGCCAAAAAAAGCATTTTTTTTTTTTAAATCGGCAAAATCCGTGGAGGATCCGCGGATCCGGTAGCGAAAATTAAAAAAACGAAGCGCGGACACCTGTGCTACGTTATTATTTAGGCCCCGGGTGGGCCATGTTAAAAAAGAATTGTGGGGGCCCAGGGGGACCACCGCAGCCCCGGGGACCACCACCCCCAGTGCTTTTCAGAAATATTTGCGGGGAGCACGCAGCCCCCCTGCAGCCCCAGGGACCGCCACCCCCGGGGCTTCTGTTTAAATATCCCCCAAGCCCCGGGGACCGCCACCCCCTAGGGCTTTTATTAAATAATTAGCTGGGGGGCATATGGCCCCCCCACTGCCCCGGGGACCACCACTTTTTTAATAAAAAAGAAAACCTGTGTGGGGGGGCTTCAGCCCCAGGGACCGCCACCTCCCCAGGGCACTAATATTCAAATTTGGGGGTCCGTTACGGACCCCTGAGCCCCGGGGACCATCACCCCCCGGGGCTTTGCGTTAAGTGGGAGGGAGGCCCCCCTCCTGGAGCCAGTGATGGCCCTGGGGACCGCCACCCCCCTCCCATTTTTTTTTTTTTTTTTTTTTAAAGTGGGCCAGGCCCTAGGGGATGGGGTCCCCAGGGCACAAAAAAGGCAAGAGAAGGGGGGGGGGGGGGCACACAGCCCTGTGGCACATTTTAAGTTGGGGAATTAATTCCTCTTCAATCCTGAGGGTCGCTGGGGGCCAACTAGCCCACCACGTACCTCCAGTAAGCGCCACAGAGCTGCGTTGCAGAGAAGTGTAAAATAATAAGAAAAATAATGTATTTCTGAAAATCTGAATGTAAAAATATAATCATATTAAGATCTATATACCACTAAAATGATATTAAATGCAATATAAGTATAATTGAAATAAATATACTTGAATTAATATTAATAACAACTAAAATGGAATGTCTCAAAATAAAAATAATATTGTACAATAAATAATGATGTTTTTTAAATATAACATTACACGCATGAAAGTAAAAAATATTAACTATTTAAAAAATGTATATATAAATTTGTAACCATATAATATATAAAATTAATATGAAATATTTCAACACATAATTTACAAAATAAATAAAAGATTGCACCAAATTAATTATTAAACACACATGTTTAAAGATGATTAAAAACTGCCATTCCTAACAAAAACACCTAAATAAACTTTTAATAGTAATAATAATTAAATATATCAAACAATAAAAACGAACATTTAATAAAAAAGATTAAATAAAACTATCAATACACATATAGATTATCCGGCTTTTTAACACAACAAATTATTTATAAGGATTTCTCAAAAATAATTGTAATAATTTAGATGTTATAGAAACACCCTACTCTCCTACAAATCAAACAACCCACTAACATATAAATAAATAAAGCTAAGTGAATTATAATTGTATCTTTTTTATCTATCGTTAAATGTTTGTATGCTGTATTTTACAACTGTGATTTGATGTAGATATTTTAAACTGTGAATTGTAACATCTCATGTCGCTTTTATGGCCTTTGGGGCCGAAATAAAGTCTAACAAAGTAATTATAATTGTTCAAATAAATTACCATACCAAAAAAACTATAATGAATTACAAATAATTGAAAATAAATTATTAATCTGTAACACTGAAACTAATAAAATATTTTTTAAACAATTTTATCTTTTATACAACATTGCATAAAACAATATTAAATAATTCTATATTTTTAATGAAGTATAACAAATTATGTAAAGTTCCACTATTATCTGGACATCACAATATTCAACCAACAATTTTGAGCACCACTATTAATTTGGAGACGATTTTAAGGTACAACATCAAGGCACAAGAAGTCTCTAACTATAGCTGTTTTTGAATTATAACCCCAAATGTAAACAGTAAAGCTGGAGATTGCTAATCTACTTATTACCTGCCATTATTGAAAAAGAGTGTTGGGTATAAGCTTCTCCCATAGTCTTTTATTTGAAATGTTTAGTCAATTTAGAAAGCTACTTCATAGTAGTCAAGAAATTGTGGCTTCACCAATTTGAGCCACCCATGTAAGGATTTAGACTGATTAAAGCTATGATTTAAACTGAGAATTGATGGGAATCGATCCCCCAATGGCCAATAGCATTCTTGAGGATTCTGTGTAGCAATTAAAGAATAAGGAGGAAGATGGGTACATGTGTGGACACCACAAGGATTGAAATGGTTTCAAGTCTGGAGGAACCTTCCTGGACCAACAGTATTATTGTTCATCTTCAAGGAGGTGAAGCATTGCAGGGTGATCCCATGAAAGCACATTCAAGATCAAAGGTTGTTCAGTATGGCATGGTGATTGATGCAAAAGACTTCAGAGAATCTGATGAGGACAAGGAGACAAGGGTAATCCTTGTCAGATGGCAAGAAGGCATCATTGACCAGTTGGATGGTGGCTATCTATGTCGTGCCTTGTGGCCTGAAACCAGATTGTTAGATTTGCACAAGGGAGTTACTTTTGAGTTTCTCCTTGAGCTGGTAATCGGTAGCCTTCTCCATGCCCTTCCCCAGGACTGATAGGGGTTTGATTAGGCACTAGTTAGCAAAGTCATCTGAGTTTATGCTGGGCTTCTTCAGGGTGTCCAGGAAGATGCCTTGGTTTAGTTTCCTCAAAAGTGCTTTCCCAGTGTGATTGATCTTCCTAACTGCATTCTCATATTTGATAGTCGAGGATGCATCCAAATTACCTTGATAACACAATCAATCCACCGGGATAACCTCTGGAGGAAATATATTCCTAGTAGTAGTCCATTGTTTGTTTCCACTTTATTGAGGGATAATTAGGCCCTTGCTACCTATTATAAATTCAGAATCAGAAGGCCGAGAATATTTACCATGCCCTCCTCCAAAGAGCGGGTGGCAGGAGTGAGGCTAAAATAATGTTCGATTTACGGTGAAGAACACTTTCTTTCTATTTGTGTCTCATTGTTGGTGGCTGTATAGTAGGTGTCTTTGACATCTAAGATTAACCGCCTGAGATTTTTCAGTGTCATTGGGTCTTCTTGCACCTCCACTTCTTCTCTTGACATATGATGGTGCACTTCCTGTCAATGAGCTCCTAGCTATACCAAGCTATAATGTTATTATTTACTGTCAACATTCTTAATTAACAATGACAAAAAAATATATATTTGTTTTATCTCCATATCATATTTGTGTGCAATTTGGTAAGGCTGCATCCAAAGTATAGGCAAAGACATACAAAATGTAGCCTTGAAAAAAGAATTTCAGCTGGCTTTGTTTATATTTGTTACTCTGCATGATGCAACACAAAGCAAGTGTGTCATTCTGTTCTTAAGAAGCCTATCCCCAAGGCTTCTGGAATTATGTGGCAGAGGAGGGGCAAATTATATGGCAGGGTTGAGTAATCTATATGGCAAGAAAAGGGAAATGATGCTGTGTGATGTTGCACCTTTTATGATAGTATTACCTCATTCTTTTGTCATTTTTACACTTGAAAACACTGCCTGGGCATTGGTTCTCCTCATTAGGGCCGGTTTAATGCAAAAATATAGCAATAAGCAACTTAAAGGTGACCAGTCAGGCTTTACAAAGACCCTTCCATTTCGTGACTACATGTGTTGCTGTGTTTTTAGTAACTTTTGAACTGTTTGACCTAGAAACAATTTTTTGGGTTAAAATCTGCAGATTATGCAGCAAACTATTGATTATGTGGCAAATGCGGCAAATCTATACTGATGTGAATAACCTAGTGGCCACACACTCGTATATTTTCAGTGACCCTGCCTATCCCACATGCATACACTGATAAGCTCTCTCTTACTTTCTTGCTCTCATTCTCTCTCTCTCTTTTTCACTATTTCTCTTTTGCATCCCCTAAAACTACCATATTGGTTGCCTGATGAGGCAAAAATCAAGTTCAAACTTCTAAGCTTCAATCATGAAATATGTATGAGATCACCCTCATTACAAGCACGAGTCACCTGAATTCAGTGAGCATATTAATTGTAGGCCCTTGCCTATGCTTCTTGTAGAGTTACTCATAATCGAGGCTTACAAAACTCACATGATTTATTATTTGTTTATTTATTCAATCATTAATCACTTTCATTATCCACAGCGTTCAGCCTTAGGGTTACTTCAAAGTACGAGATATGATCAGCTTAGCTGAGTGTTGACACCAGTTAAACATTTGAGTTCTGGGAGAGTACAATATAAACCACTTTTCAAATATACATTGCATACATTGCTGTTACAGTACCTGGCTTCTTTTGAAAATGTACCTGTTAACTTGACACCTTCGGCTGTTAATCCCTCAACCATTTTGCCTTCACCCCTCCTATTTTGTTAAACTCATTTTTGTTGGTGCTAGGACTCTACGCTTGTGCTCTCTTCTTTAAACATGGTAAAACTGGCACATGCCCAACTGTCACATTTAATTTACTTGTAAGTCTCTATTAAAAAGGTATGCCATATACCCAGGCACGGTAAAGTAAATGCTACTATTGAGCCTGCAGCACTGATTCTGCCACCCACTTAAGTAGTCCTTAGAAAACATAGTTTGGACCTGCCATTGCAGTCTGTCAGTGCAGTTTTAAACTGCAATTTTCCCCTGGCATCATAAACTTTTTGCCAGGCCTAAACCTCCCTTTTTAATATATATGCCACTCCAAGAGTAGAACCTATACAGCCCATACGACAGGGTGCAGTGTTTTCAAGAAGTTGGACATGTACTTTTGAGTCTTGCATGTCCTGGTAGTGAAAAACACCTACATTTGTTTCTCACTACTGTGAGGCCTACCTCTCCCATAGGATAACAGTGGGTTATGTTATTAATTTTAATAAGAGATAACCTTTGCTTGGGAGCAGGTAGGAATATCATGATTGGTGTCTGAGTATTTGTAATTTAAAACCCTCTCTAATGGTGAGAGGAGTTAGCCTAACGGCTAGGGCGATCAACCTCGAATCTGGGGAACTGAATTCGAGTCTTGGCAATGACGCTGAACATCCTGTGATTCTGGGCAAATCACTTAATGTCCCTGTGCCTAAAAAAAATGAATGTGTCCTCATGTAATGCAACTGGTGCTATGTAAAGCACTCTGATACCTGATTCGGGTCAAGTTCGCGCTATATAAAACCCTGTCAAATAATATTTTTTTAAATGGTAACGTCAGATTTATTGTCACAATTCAGAAAATTCCACTTTTAGAAATTTGGCATTTTCTAGTCCTAACCATTTGCTGCTTGCAGCCTGTTTCCTGGGTCACTTGACTAGGTGAAGTTGACAGTAGCCTTTGTGTATTCCTTCCAGACAGCCATCCTGACTTGATAAAGAGGCAGAGCCTGACAGACTTGCAGTTGAAAGACTCTGCCTCAGTTCACTCACAAAGGACTGCACAATAGCCTATTGTGCCTGTAGACAAACTGGGACAAAGGCAGGGGGTCAGGAAATTCCTGTAATTTCTGTCGGCAAAGATGGCAGATGTTTCTTCCACTTCAAAGTGAGCACCAGGTGAGCAAAAGGGGACCCTCAGAATCACTCTTCGGCACACTCCTGGACCTGCAAATACTAAAGATGAAGGACTGCCATGCTGCCAGAGGGCTACTCTTCTGCTTGAGGCCTACCCTGCTGCCTGAGAAGGAAGAATGTACCTACACCTTTCACCCCAGGCTGAAGTGACTATAAGGGCTTGGCCTCCTGCCATAGGCCACAGGGACACAACAAGCTCCAGAGGCCTCTCTGCACCTGCCCAACTGACCTGCCTGAATCTGCAACTTTACCTGCCTGAGCCCTACAGGCCTCTGCTGGAGTGAGTTCCTGATCTCTAAAAGGTGTACCTCAGATCCTGATCCCTTGGTGTGGCATCAGTTGAACTCCTCCTTAAAGAAAAGGAGAAATTCTGAAGTTTTGGGCTCCTCACAACTGCAAACTGGCCTGTTTGCGCCAAAATCCTGCCACCTACAATGACTGCCAATGGGAAGCTCTGGTGAACCCGACTCTTCACGCTACAGTGAATGCCAGTAATGACTTGCATTGGGAGATTTGCACTTCGCTCAACAGCATCAACAGCCTGTGGTGACCACCACTGCGAATCTCCAGCAATGACCGACCGCGATGCCTAACAGAATCTTTGCACTACAGTGACGACTATCCATGATGCCCAGCTTGCTTTCCGCGTGACAGTCACAACCATATGTTATGTTCTCCCTGCTCCTTGTGGCCTCCTCCATTATGGACGAAAACATTTTACTCTGGACTTTACAAGGTAACTTTATCAGTGGGATGAACCTGATCCCTGTATCTGCCCCTGCTCCATCATTGCCGGCCTGATTTTGTGACTTTCCTCCAGTCCCGCAAAAACCAGAGAACTCTGAGTTGTTCTTTGTGCTTTTAGGTGCACTACTTACCTTAAATCTTTGAAATTAAATAACTCTGATTCTACTGATTGGATTTGTGTCGTTTTGGTGTCAAATAATTTATTATATTTTACTCTATTTGTCGAAACTAGTTTAGGATTTTCCGTGTGTTGTGTTTTCTCTTAATTACTATTTTATTACTGCATAAAATCCATACCCATTGCCTCTAGGATAAGCCTGACTGCTTTTGCGCCCAACTCCCGGATGGTTAAGCACACTTTAATTTGGTAACTTTTGTGGTTCATCATGACAAGGCCTGTGGCTGTTGCTTGCACAAGGATTGTGGCTGTTGCTTGAGAGGAGTTCACACCCGCCTCAACCAACAACACATTTTATCACAGTAACGACATTTCTTTACCAAGTACAACAGTAGAAAAGATTTAAGTTTCAGCTCCTCTGATGTGTAATGATCGTAGAACACATAACAGAAGATATTCTTTGTTATTGTGCACAAAGAATGTGATTAAATAATGAAAATGCTTATTGGATGACTACATCCACCTGGATGGTATAGGGCCACATTAAATGTGTTCAATTTGTGAGTCCTGTCATGTGAGAGTTAATCAGTCACTTTTCAAATAGACATAATAGTTTTGTCAATTATAGTTCACTTTAGAAGAGAATTGAAGAGAGACAGTGGACCGAAACAAGGATGCATCCTGACACCAACACTTTTAGTTTGTGTGACACTGATTTTGGGGCAAATTCAACATGAACAAATTGTTTCCTCCTGGCATGGATATGATTCTGCAGAACTTGCTGAGGTATGCATGCATTTTGGTCTTGAGTGATAGGAATCCTGTTACACAAGATCATAAGTTGTTACACAGCCCAAATCACTTTAAACGTATTCATTCTTACAACATAAACAATGATATTTGTTTCAGGGTGTGAGTAAATCTTTACAGGTATCTTCACACTTGGCTTACTGTGACTTAGAAACCGTGAAGCCTATTTTAATTTCCTAGCCACAATGCTGTGTGGAATACCAAAAAGCTGCAGGTATACAAGAAGATGTATGGGGCTATTCTAAGAAATTCTTTTATCTTTCTCTTAAATATGCTAGTTTGATTGGAAAAAATATCAAAATTGTAGAAGTTATTGACATTAACAAACTGTTGGTTTCTAGAAGAACACCGCTGTCTGTGATTACAATGGTGAAGCACAACTAGAAAGCAAGTCTGTTAGTGGTCCATTTGACTTTAGTGTGTGTTTCTACTCTTAAACCAGCTAATCCACTAAGGATCTGATAGCGAGTTTGGCAGTCTTGGAGCAGGCACTATGCGAGCGCCCTGCTCCCAAGACCGGCAAACCCGTAGTCTGGCCGCCTGCAAAATTCCAATTAGAATACAGGTCGGGTGGTCCTGCGGCGGCAGTCCCACAGCGGTGCCTTTCAAAGACTCAAATCTGAGTGTTAGAAAGGCACCGCATTGGGAGCGCCACAGCACATTCTTGCAAGGCATGGACATATGCCATGCAGGAACTGGGGGTGCATGCATACAGAGGGGCACAACATATGCCCCTCTGCATGCATCCCCTGGTCCTTAGGCAACAATTTCCTCACATCCACACTTTTCATGACAAGTCCAAGAAAAAGTCCAAAAATACAAATAAAATAAACATGGACTTGGCAAAATATAGAGAATTGGAAATGAGGATCAGAAGAGATAGGCTCAAATGGAGAAAACCTTTCTTGATGGAGCAAGTATACAAGATGATGATTATATTATGACAATGTGTGTGTGCATTACTGGACTCAAATGCATCGTCCATGAATATTACTTCTCTTCTGATACATTATGTGGGTCTTGAAAGTACCTATGGTAAGGTTTCATGATGTGTTTCACTCTTCTTTGTCGCATCACTGTACCACACACTCTTCCACCCTAGTTCCTTTTCTTTTGAAGACTTTTCCTATCACAAACGAAGCCAACTTTGTGGCCTTCTACTTTTGTTTCTCTCATGACCAAAATGTGGGCAGGACATGATCTCATGCCCCCTCAATAGCCCTTGCTGATCGTTTCTTGACTCAACACTTGCAAAACACTTTCAGGAGTATTTGCCTGAAATTCATGGTAGTGTGGCACAAAGCTCTTGTATGTCATTGCAGATCACTGACCTTCACCTATGCTTATCTGTATTCAAGTAACTTTCGTGAAATGAGGAAGTGGGGGCAGTATCAGGGAACTGAATGATATAGAAGCAACAACTCATTCATTCGCTCTATGATGGTTATTCATTCAAAATAAATGAAAGAACTAGAATTATACTCAATGTAGAATCATTTTATTTTCATTCAATTTTTATCTCTGTGTTGTTGGTGGGTGTGGTTCTATATTGATTTTTGGGAGTCTAAGCAATAATGTTGACATCAATATTTGCAATACGATATAATTTACACATTACTATTTCTTACAATCCATGTACTTTGCCGTCTACTGTACTTCCATATAAATATCTCAGTACAAACAAGGCACTTATAATTTTAGAATACTTTTACAATGGCAGTTAAGTAAGGGCAGCACCACATGCTTAGTGGAAGGGCATGGTGGCATGTTTGTGCAAACCTTGGGGTATCACTGACTAGAACTGTGGGAGGACCAAATTATGTTGCCGGACCAACTAAAGTATGCAGCAAAAAAGACAAATTATGCAGCATAATTCAGAACATTTTGTGGCAGTGTTACTACACTATTCTTTAATTTTTACAATGTTTACACAGTCTGGGCAAAGGTTTCACCTCATTAGTATCACGGCTACATACAGCAATTGAAAAGTAACCCCCATTCTGAGGCAAAGTGCCTGCCTCGGAACAGCCACAAGTGTAGTTTCTTTTTTAGTAACATTTCATGTTTGAGCTAGAAACAATTATGAAGAAGATGATGTATTATGTGCAAGTGCACAAATCCATAACAATGCTGTAAAAGCCGAATCTGAAGATTCACCGGCGGTGGCTCCTCCGCTAAGGCAGATGAGCATCGCCCCAATGTTCTAGCTTAGGTGCGGGTGGGGCTGGGCTGCCAGAGCAGGGGGAGGAGTGGTAGGCACTCTCTTAAGGTTGCATGACGGTTTGGTCGGCCATCTTAGCATGTTCTCTACCCGACTGTCAGCCTGGGTGGAGAACATGTACAGGCTTCCAGTCCCTGCCTGAGAGTGGCACCACAGCGCTCAGACCAATCACAACACTGCTGTCATGCTGGAGACAGCAGCATCGTGATTGGCCAGAGGAGTCTGGGAGCCTGGGTGCTTCCTGCTTACTGCTTCTGGAGTCGACCGAAGAGGACCAAGAGCCAGCTGCCAGCCTGAAAATAAGTGTTTTGTTGCCCCCTCCCCGCCAACCCCATTAAGTAGCAGCCACCCCTGAAAATCATAGTTCCAGTGGCCCTATGTATGAGAGAAAGGCTGCTGAACTCTGCTGCCAGCTTGACGGTTGCAGGTGGAGCCTACTTGAGTTCTGGAAGATATGCCCTAATGCTTGAAGCCCCGGATATGAAGTGTCCCTTAGCACTGATCAATGAACTGCCATTTTCCTTCAAGGAGTTAAAATTCAGCATTGATTGCATTAAAGATACTGCATTAATTCCAGCAGTACCCCATTCTTTTCATCAGTTTTTGGAACGGGTCCGTTCCTGCATTTGAAATCTGTCCGCGCAGGTTATAATTAATTATTTTAAAAAATAGATTATCTCACGCTATTTAAAGACTGGTTTTATTTGGACGCTTGCCATGATATGATGTCTAAAATTATTGTTTTCTATTGTGACAAATGTTCACTCAGAAGTGATTTAGTTAATTGAATCTGTTATTATCAAACCTGCTATTACAGCTTCGACGTGTTCGCATTTTTTTGTATTATTTATAGACTATTATGATTGTAACGTTTTCTAATTGTCGTATATCTGTGCTGCCCCTTTCTAGAACATGCTCTCCACCTACATGCCACCTTTGCTGTCAGGCAGCTGTTTCCTTTCTTTGTACTTTTCACAGTTCTTGGCACGTGCACATGCCATGCCAAAATTAAATCTCTGACTTCAGCTGCACCTGATGTTTATTTCACAAAGTTTTTATTGCTTTATTTTACATTTTAATTTCTTTCTTTTGAAATTGCTATATCCTAGTTTAACAAAATAAGTATATCAATTATGGTTGACCAAAAATAGTGTTTTCTACCACTTTCTCTAGCCTTTGCTACCCCTTGTTCTCAGGGGTCGATCCTGCTTTGTCATGGCCTTCAAGTAATCCTTTTGTTAGACGGCAGAAAAACATGATGTGTAGTTTGGAAATGATAGCCAGTGACAGTGTGTGTTCTTTGTTGTATTTATTTACCTAACACAAGGACACTTTAATTTATGATTTGTAGCTTTTTGTTTTCTATTTGGATGCATTAGCCTGTTATACAGACAAAGTGGCCTATTCACTGATCACCCTTGCTTGTTCATTTGTTTTACTTTGATGTCAGGAAAACATGTTGAATTAATGCCTTGTTTTGCTCTTAAAGGAAAGACATGCACACGCATATGCATTATTGAAGTGCAACAAAAAGACTGGCTTTTTGTCAAAGTAGCGACAATACTATATTTTGCTGCATATGCCTTTTAAAGTTCAACACTTGTAGCTCAAGCTCCATCTTCTAAAGCATTGTCATAACATTCTTCTTTGAGGGTAAAGCCTACATTTGTTAATTGAATCTATTCAGCAAAGGAGTACCCTTTGCCCCGCTTCCATAATGTTGCAGCCCAAGACGTTGCTTTCTGATGGGATTTTCTTTGTAGAACAGCTGGAGGCAACACCCACGCGCCAATGTGGCCCAATTATAACCATACTCTTCCGCTAACAAAAAGCCAGACTTAATCGATTTGCCAATACTTGCTACATTTGTGGGAGAACTTTTTAACATTATTTTTACTAGACGATTCAGTTTATGCCAATCTGAAGAGGAAGACAACAGGACAATTGAATTGCTTCTCGCTCTTCCATCCTTCAGGCATTCACCAGTGACTGGTGCCTCTACCTATTTCTCTATCTATGTCTTTTGTACTTATCTATTTATTTATTCATTTATTTATTTATTGTGGACTTTTGTATAGTATTGTTTTGTATCGTCAGATTGCTTGGATGTAAGTAGTAAATTTGTATTGTTGCTAAGGGAATTTGGCATTCCATTGGGCAGGGTGAGTAACCATGCCCAATTTTTTATGGAATACCCCCTTTTTCGAAAAATTGATTTCCAGACAGCTCCTGAAAATTCTCCTCATCTCAGGTAAAGGGAGAGTGGGTAAATGTGTTTATGGTAGTTGTACCTTGGCTCCTATAGGAGGCTTCTGCCAGTTACTGGCTTTCACTTACAAAAATTGAAGTCAGAAATCCCCCTAAAATAACACAGGAAACAAATAAAAATAGTGGGATAGAGTATAATGATCCAGAATATATAGGGAATAGAAGAGAAGCATGAGAGAGAATGCTGGCCGGTAAGATGTAATTAGGTAGCTGAGACTATATTGTTCTTCACCAAAGCCATTAACTGCCTTAGATAATTTATTGTCACTGCCAACCAGCCCAAAACCTCAAACTTTCAATGTAGTAATTTTTGGGTAGATTGTAAAAGGATGCCAGTCACCAATGAGTTCTCGAGCTGAGATGGTTCCTGTTTGTTTAGTGAATCAGCAGTAGGCAGGCACTAGCGGTGACAGCGGAGGCTTTTGGCGCCCGGATTGTCAGCTATGCTGACGACACCCAGCTCCTCTTTGTAAGTAACAGGGATGGTCAGTTTGATAGTGTCCAGGTCAACGGATGTTTGAGTGCTGTCTTTGAGTGGTTTGGACGCCATGGGCTGAAGTGCAACGCAGACAAGTCGGAGCTGCTCTTCTTTGGCTGTACATCTGAACCCGATTGGAAAACCTGGTGGCCGAAAGATATGTCTCCTCCCACTAGCTCGTCTGTGAAAGCCAAAAATTTGGGAGTGGTGATTGACAACAAGCTATCTTTCGGACCACATATTTCATCTCTTACTGGGAAATGTTTCGGCATCCTGCGGATGCTTCGCAAATTTCTCCCTCTAGTCTCTATCCAGCACAGAAAAATTATTGTCCAGGCACTGATCTGCTCCAGGCTGGATTATGCAAACATTCTGTTTCTGGGACTTCCCAAATATTTGGTCAGGCGTCTGCAAATCGCCCAGAATTCTGCAGCCCGAGCCATTTTTGGTCTTCCAAGGAAAGTCAGAGCCACGGATCTTCTTGCCACATTGCATTGGCTTCCAGTTGCAAAAAGGATTCTATTTAAAACTCTGACCACGACTTTCAAGGCCTTGCATGGCATAGGCCCCAAATATATCTCCAAACGACTGTCCTGGTATACCCCTCCCAGATCTCTTAGATCCTCGTCCTTATCAAAGATGAGTGTTCCCACTATCAAACGAGCAAGAGCAGGAGGACGATCTTTTCGTCACTTAGCCCGGAATGATCTTCCAATCTCTCTAAGACAGACTTCTAGTCTTCTGTCTTTCCGCAAGGCTCTTAAGACTTTGCTCTTCCCGTAATCTTGATGCTGTTTCTGTGTTTGTATGCCCTTTTGGTGTTATGTTTTTCCCCATCTTCGGTTGGGAGTCTTCGTTAAAGCGCCGGGATACTCCAGTGGAGTGGCCGTGCGCTATAGAAGTGTACAAATAACATAACATAACATAACATAACTATTCAGCCAGACACACACAACTGACCTGGAAATCCAGCTGCATGGCCAGGCCTGTCAGTGCCGACTCCCACGGCTGGAGTAGCAGTGTTGCAGAAGAAGTTAGGGACACCACGATGCAGACAGCCATATCTTTCAGCTGCAGCACAAGGAGAAAAGGGGGAGGATCACAATATGAAATAAACAGAAACCGCCCACACAGTACTTCCCTAGAACCAATTGGTATTTCTGATGGGGCACAGTGGAGGGCCTTAAGTACCGGACAATTTATTATTTTTTTTTATTTTTTTTTTATTGTATTTCAATAATACCATGTCCAGTAAACTTAGTCATGTCAGTACACAATATGCAATGAATGGCCGCCTTACCCTTAACAAGAAAAAGATTACATTCGCACTATGCCAGATCAACTAAACATCAAGTATCTGATTTATTCAGGAGTGTCTTCAGTCCGGTCAGGTTCCGAGGCCAGACTGTCAGTATGTTCCGATAAATAAGCTGTGAAGGGTAATACAATATAGTGCGGATGCCTCCACAAACTGCCCTTCGGCATATGAGTCACCCATTGTGCTTATAGCCGCTTCTCGCAACATGGCAATATTGCCAGCGTTTTGTGTCGCTGATAGTTCTGGGTGATTTGCAAGTGGCATGGCAGGGGCATATAGAGACAGCTTATTCGCCCTGTCTCCCAGCTGTCGCCAAGCTTCAGTGGTGGCCTGTACAGGATTTATTTCAGTGCGCTGGAGCTCTTTCCGGTTGTAGGGCAAGATAAGGTGTAGTGGAATAGGGTGAGCGTCTCCCTCCTCGACGGCCAGGTGTGGCAGGTATGGCTCTGGATGGTACCAATAACTGGCATAGTGTGCCTGTGCACATAAGTAATATAGTTTGAAGTACGGGGCAGCAAACCCACCTTGATTGTAAGGGAGTGACAGCGTGTCCCAGCTAATTCTCGCCTGCTTTCCCACCCACACTATTTTGTTAATGTGCGTTTGTAGTGTTATGAAAAAATGGTTCAGTAGTGTGATCGGGATGTTGGTGAATAGGTAGAGAAACTTGGGTAATACCACCATTTTTATAATGGCCATCTGATCCGCCAGTGATAACGGGAGTTTGGCCGACTTGTCCACCTGTCCCTCGAGTGTGTCGATTGCCCTCCCGTAATTCATTCTGATTACTACCTCGGGGTCCCTGTGGATCCAGATTCCCAGATATTTGACTGAGTCAGACTGCCATTCCAAGGGATAGTCTAACGCACAAGTGTGGGTGCCCTCTGTAAGGGGTACAATTTTGGATTTGTTCCAGTTAATCTGGAGCCCAGAAAATCCCCCAAATCGGATGTATTCTCTCAGTAGTCTCGACAGGTTGTGCTGGGGCTCTCTCACATAGAGCACCATGTCGTCTGCTTATGAGGATATGCCTATCTGACGTTGGTGAAACCTGAGTGCTGCATCTGCATATTTTTGAGGGATTTTGCAAGCAAGCGGCTCCAGTGCTATAGTGAAGAGTAGTGGTGAAAGCGGACAGCCTTGTCGTGTACCGCGTCTAATCTGAACCAGTTCGGATACCTGCCCATCCACCTGAATTCTAGCCACTGGGTGTATGTACAGGAGCTTTATCCAGGTGAGGAACATAATAGGCATACCCATCCTTTCCATTATAGCAAATAAATAGTCCCATTCCACTGTGTCAAAGGCTTTGGCCACGTCCAAGATGCCGGCGGCCACCTCCAGCCCTGGGTTTAAGACGTGTAGCAGTGCAAAAATGGAACGAATATTATGGGAGGTTGAGCGGTTTGGGATAAATCCCGATTGGTCTGGAAGTACGATGGTCGGCATTAAGGGCGTCAGCTTGGTGGCTATCACCTTAGCCAATATTTTGGCATCAGTGTTTATTAGAGACAACGGACGAAAGGAGTCCCATCTGTCTGGGGGCTTGTCCGGTTTAAGAAGCGTGATTATGAGCGCCTCCCTGAGTGTGGGGGGGGGGGAGAATCTGCTTCTCATGCGCGTATGCATACATAGCCAGAAGGTGTGGACTTAGCAGGTCCGTATATATCTTATAGACCTCATTTGTGAGTCCTTCGGGACCTGGTGCTTTGCCATTTGGCAGGCATCTGATCGCTTCCTGGACCTCTGGGACTGTCACTGGTTGAGTCAGGTATTCCCTGTGGCCATCAGATAACCACACCAAAGCTATGTCCTCAAGGTATGCCGTCAGTGCTGCCATGTCTGTGGGGCCTGTCGATGTGTACATGTGACTGTAGGCTGTAGCAAAGGTGTAGGAGATACCAGCATTATCATAGTGAGTTTCTCCGCTGTCATCAGTGATTTGTATCACTCTATGTGTTGTACTGCGCTTTTGTATTTTCTAAGCCAGAGTATGTCCTGACCTGCCCCCCTCACCATAGGCCCTAGCCGTCTGCCTCTTCGACATGTATTTAAGCTCATCCTCTGCGAATTCGTTGTAGAGAGTGAGTTGCTCCTTGATACGCCCAAGGACCTCTGTACGTTGTGTGCTTTCATTTTTGTTCCTCAGTTTGGAGCGGATATCCTTCAGTATCCCTGCGCTGGTACCAATGCATGTCCCTCATATGGTGGCTTTAAATGCCTCCCACACCACCCCCGGGTCCTCAACCAACCCCACATTCAGCTGGAAGTATTCCTCTATCGCCCCCCGTATAGTGTCATTGTAAATAGGGTCTAGTAAGGAGTTTGCGTTGAATCGCCAACTAAATTGTGGTGGTGTGTATGTGGGTATGTCCACTATTAGTAACACAGGTTTATGGTCGGATAGTGTCCTGGGGAGATGCTGGACGTCCACCACCCATCCATGAACTCGGGAGGCGACCAGCCAGTAGTCCAATCTGGACCAACTGGCATGTACCGTAGAGGTATACGTGCCCTCTCTGATGTATAGATGGCGGAGCCTCCATTCGTCGACCAGATCAAGCTCGTCCATGCATGCCCGCAGCTCCCTAGAGGCTTGTTTGTGATATTCTGTCGCGTCACTTGACCTGTCCTGTTCTGCATCGAGTGTGAGGTTGAGGTCACCCCCCCAAATAAGGTCAGTGTAGTACAGGTCCCTTAGCCGATTGCGTATGTCCGTGTTGAAATTGGGATCATCTATATTTGGCCTGTATGTGTTTATCAGACCCACGCGTGTGCCTCGGAGTGTACCCATTAAAATCAACCAACAACCTTGGTCATCTCGTAGTACTTGATCTATATGGAATTGCACTCCTTTTTTAACCAGGCTGATAACCCCCCGTGAGTATGTTGAATAGGAGAAGCCGCTGCCAGTACCATCCAGCCTCTGCCCAGTGCCTTATCAGAATGGGTAGTGAGGTACGTTTCCTGTAACATTGCTATCTCTATGTGATGTCTGTTGAGATAGGCCATCACCTGACGTTCTTTCCTAGGATTGTTTAACCCCTGGACATTCCATGTTAAACATCTTAGTGATCTATTACCTCCCTGTTCCGGCATTGCAGTGTGTTACTTGTAGGTGTAAATGATATTACAACAGCCGTTTCCACAATACAGTTCCAATATGACGTGGTTCCATAAAAGAAAGAACATAAACTTACAAGCCTATCAGTTCCCCCCCACACACTCCCGCATCCCAACTATGCCGGAGAATGACCCCAATAGAACTCACAACTTTGTGTACAACAGTTCGGGGCTTACCCATCGAGGGGGTGTGCCTGAGTCCCATCATGCTCCCCTGTTGGTACCGGGGAGGGCCGTGAGATCTGCAGTCAGTATTGCGCCAGTCTTGCTTAGTACCCAAGTAGGGATCCCATCTGTCCTGTAGAGGAGTGATGTTTGCAGTTCCAATGGCAGCGGAGGGACCTCATGTTCTGCAGCCCTGTGCTGCGATCCAGCAGCGGACAGCTTCAGTCGTCATCTTCGGGTTGTGGACTCTGACGGTCGTGTCTCAACAGGGACTTGGCGTATGTCATAGCTGCGTTCGGAGTGATGAAGATCTTGTCTTTGCCTTTATGCATTATTTTAAGACGGGCCGGCTAGAGCATGGCGTATTTTATATTGGCCTTTTGCAAACAGGACTTTACCTGTTGATACTCCCGCCTAGCCGTCTGCACCGACACTGTGAAATCCGGAAAGAATTGTAAAACATTTCCCTGATGATTGATGGTGCCCTTTTCTCTTGCCAGCCTGAGAATCGTATTGTGATCTCTGTAATTTAGGAGCCTGGCCACTATCGGTCATGGTGGCGATCCTGGCAGAGGTCTTGGCACAAGTGCTCAGTGCGCTCTCTCGACTATGAGCATGTTGGACAGTTCTGCCTTCCCAAAGATTTCCTTCAGTAAATTTTCAACATATTGTTCCATGCGCCCAGTGTTTGTCGACTTCGGCACACCCGTAATGCTAACGTTGTTCTACCTGGAGCGCGCCTCGAGCTCCTCGTTCTTGGCCTGGATGACAGCCATAACTGTGTCCATGTTGAGGCTTTTTGTCTGTATTTCATGCACCGTGTCTTCCGTCGTGGATACGCGGGCTTCCACGTCAGAAATCCAAGTTGCCTGCTGGTTCAGCTTAGTGGATATGTGGTTAATGCGGAGATTGATGTGGTCCATATTCCCGTCTATGGTAGCCAGGCTCTGTTGTACCACCGCCAGCGTGGCTGCCAGCGCGTCAATAATCGCGCCCTGGTCATCCATGTTGGACGCGGCATCACTAGTGGCATGGGTGACTTTTGTGGTTTCAAAGGACAGCTTCAGTTGTGCCTTGTCTGGTATCCCATCAGAACTTCTATGTGTGCAAGGCGGGGCCCTTATGGGACAAGCAGATGACCTGGGGACCGGGCCCACATGCGAGGAGTCTGACCACTCCGTGTCACAAATCTGTACGCCCCAGAGAGCTTGCGTCGTGTTGACCCTTCGTTGCTGTGGTCTTGTAAATGTTGGGGCGCAACCAGACACTATGCAGTCCTCGCTGTCAGCTCATCTCACCCCAGAAGAGCGCGGTCATCAGCGCCTTTATCGTGCAACGTGGAGTAATTTCCAGTGTTCCCCCTTCTTCCGCAGCTTTTTGCCAGTGTGTTGATCAAGGAAGTGGGATTATCAACATTACCAGTGCTGGGGAGGGCTGCGCTGGCAGGGTCGGGCTCTGCAAGTCGATGGGCCCGTTGCGCATGTGTCCTTGTCAAATTAGGCCGCTGGGGCACTCCCTCCTCACTTCACCCGCGACGCGCCTCAGCCATCATGCACCTGAAAGTCCTCGTACATGAGATAGGGCTAGCAGCTGCTCTACGGTGCAGTCACAGGGCGCCCCTCTGCCACGGGCATTCCCGCACTTACCGCATTCCTAGGCTGCACACGCGTGGGGTTGGGCCTCAGTACAAACGTGACAGTCTATGCCAGGCCTCAGGCGCCCCCCCTGGGGAGAGTCTGTGTGTCCGCTTCGCACAGAGGCCAGGTTCTCAGCCGTTCACCCACCAGCCGCCTCAGCGTCCCCCGCACATCTGGGCCGCAAACAGAGATCAAGACTTTCGGCACAGACGATGTCTCGCTTGCAACAGCCAGGCAGCGCCGCAGCACCTGGGCATCGTGGCCCGACACTCGACGGCGCAGTCTTCTTCTGGAAGTCAGGACCTCGATCACAGCGTTTGCCTCACACCGGTCTGCCTCAGCCCGGGGCCTGGTTCCTCAGGGAGGCAGCGGTAGTACGACAGTTGTCGGGCCCACTCCGATCACCACAAGTGGAGACCGCGCCGCTACCCCGCTGTGGTCTCATCCGCTACAGGGCAGCCGCCATTTTCTGTCTCCTCTGGACCGATCCGTTGCAGTGCCTCTCGGCATCAGCTCCGGTGAGTCATTTTTGCGTCCTCCGGTGCTCTCAATATTCACAAGGATATGCCACTCAGTTTGTCGCTAATTTTCCGGCATTAAAGCAGGATTGTGATGCGTTGTTGGCTCACGGCCGACTGAGCTGCACTATAGTGTGGCCATCTTGCCGTGTGTTCTCTAGCGCCCCCCCCAAGTACCGGATAATTTACCATAAGATTAGTGACCCGAAAGGGATGGGACTACAAGACCTCCCTCTCTAAATAAAGAATGGCTTCTAGTCAGTCAGCAAGAAGCTGATGGACAGACAGAAGGTGTTTCTACGAAGGCCTTATGTCCCCCGCAAGCAAGTGAGGAATCTTAAGGGGTGGCCTGAGAAAGAGGGGGCATATACAGGGAAGGTGGTGACAGACCATAGGTGTTTTCCTACCAAGCCCCGTCTCTTCCATTGTGTGGAAATGAGTAGGCTCCTAAGTAACATTACACATCACTGGTTCTACCTTTTGTGGAGTCAAATAGATTCATGTTTCCTGGAGGCAGAGTACATGTGAGTTGAATATGAGGTGATATTTACGGTACTCAAGAACCAAGTAAAATAACTAAATAGGTGTTTGGACACTAACACTTCAGTCCTGGCCTTTCTAGGAAGATATTGTGGGTATGCAAGGGGATGATCAGATTACACAAGGAACTGTTGACATCTGCTTTGGCAGACAAATGCAGGCCCTTACTTTCTGTATTGGTAGGGCCACTGGCTTCTGCATTAGTTTGGGCCAGCTAGCAGCCACACTTTATCAAGAACATTTATATTCAGGGATGCCAGCAGAGAAGGTTAGGGGAAAGTTGAAATGTAGCTGAATTCTTATGAATGGTGCTGAGTCTTATTTGACTGCCCTGAGGGTGAGGTGTTGAGCCTACACCAGACACTCTGATTGCAATGTACTGTGGATGTCAGATGTTGTGTGTCCCCATGATAATCTAATTATTTGTTTTGGCCACATTAATCCTAAGCACAACTGTACTTATGCTTTGTGTCCGTAAGATAAGCTCTTTACCCTGATGAGGACCTGTAATTACTGTTTTTTTTGTTAAATCCAAACATATCTATAGACATTACAACTAAGCATGTGTTTTTCATTGTCACGGGGAAGCTTTCAGTTTCGATAATTAGTGTATTTCTACACTGGTCTGGGTTCTACAACTCTGGAGCCAGCCTGGCCTTCTAATTGCTCCCACAGAAAGGACATTACTGAACACAACTTATCTATAGTCCTGGAGGTAATATGTGTAGTAGCAAATTACCATTAGTTCAAGATGTAGTCATTAGTGGGTGTAACAAATTGGGTTACTGGTTGAGGGAGGTGAAACTCTACTCAGCAGCAACCACACTCTTTGTCAGGGTGCAGTCACAAGCAGACCCTAAATTAAGCTGTGCTCAACCCTCAGTTAGCTTGGCACAGAGCAGCCAGGCTTATCTTAGAGGCAATGTGTAAAGTATTTCTGCAACACTTCAAACAGTAACCCAGTGAAAACACACCACAAAAAGATCCCACATCAGCTTAGAAACATAGAGTAGATTTTAATAAATAAAACAATACCAAACCAAAACAATCATATCAGTAGAACCGGACGTATGCAGGCTTTAAGATTTCATCGAAAATAGCACCAAAAAGCACAAAGTGCCAACTGTGGTTATATCGTCGTGCCGGACCGAAACTAAGTCACAGAGTCAGGCCAATCGCAATGGAATGCGGGCTGGCAACAGGGATCCAGATAGGCCCGCTGAACTAGAGTACCTTAAATCCTGGTTGTGCAGTGTTCTGAAGTCCTGTGTCGAGAATTCATATTGCACAGCCGAGGTGATGTGTCAGTGATGAGGAGCTGCAAAGCTGGGATGCAGTGTCCTGCATCATTGTTGAAGATCCCATCAATGAGGGCTTGCGATGCAAAGTCAGGCATTGAGGAAGCATTGCACAGTCAAGGTAATGCATCGGTCCGAGTAGCTGCATCGTAGTCGAGGTTGCTCCCAATTAGAGATTTGCAATGTGAGATCCTGCATCGGTGATGCTTTGCACAACACTGTTCTGATGAGGGCTGTGAGGTTGAGGTAGCGTCCTTGTGCTAAGAGAATCCTTGCAGCAGAGGCGATGTGCCAGTTCTGCTTGGGTTTATGCTGTGCAAGAGAGAAGATGCATCAATTCTGATGGGTCCACAGACTAGCTAGCAGAGAACCTTGAGGTCCACCTCCTTGGGTCCTGGACTGGGATGACACCACTTGGCAGGGTAGAACTCACAGTTGCAGAGGCAGGGTGCTGGTTACAAGAGACTAGCACTTGGAGTCACTCTGGTGGTCCTGAAACAGGTTGCAGGTCCAATCCGTCTCACCCAGACAAGAGGGCAGCAGGGAGCAGCACAGCAGGGAGCAGTCCTTCCAGACAGCAGTCCAGCTAAATGGCAGCCTTTCAGCAGCACAGTAGTCCTTCTTCCTAGCAGTCTCTCCCACAGGTCCAGAAGTGCATTGAAGAGTTGGTGTCTGGGCCTTCTTTTGAAGTGGGAGAAGCTTCCAGAGGTTTCCCCTTGAAGTTCACAGGCTTCCTGCCTTCCCAGGCCTGGCTCTAGACTAACTGCAGGGGGTATGCAGCCCTTTGTGTGGTGGCAGGACACAGCCTATTCAAGTGTAAGTAGGTCTGTCAGTGGTGGCCCATTAAGGCACATCTAAGCTCTCTATTGTGTGTGGCTGTCTAGGAGGAATACACAAAGCCCAATTGTCAGCTACACCCAGTCAAGTGACCCAAAGACAGGCTACAAGGCACTAAATGGCTAAGGCAGGATAATGCCAACTTTCTAAAAGTGACTTTTCCGAATTGTAATTTAAAATCGAACTTTACAATAAGAGACGATTTTTCAATACAATTCAAAAGAGACCAAACACAAACTGGTTACCTATTCCTGTTTGTAAATTATGGCTTATTAAAACCTTAGCTGAGCCTACCCCATCCCCCAGTGCTTTTTTGGCAATTTGGGGTAGTTTGCGGTTAAGGTTCCATAACTTTTTTCCACGTAAGGTATCCAGACCAAATTTGCGTCCTTTTTTTCCAACATCCTGGGGTTTGTAAAGGTACCCAGGGTTTGTATATTCTCCTAGAGAGGCATGAGAATATTGGAAATATATAGCAACATTTTGAGTTTATTAAACTAAATAGCAAAAAAGGACTCCAGATAAGTGTCTGCTTTTTTCTCCTAAAAGTGACAGCCACGGACAGTTTACGGTACTAAAGTCACATATGCAGCGCTGAATCAGAAAACCTAATTTTGTACCAAAGTTTTGGCATTTTTCTAAGAGGGAGCCTAGTTCCATTTTTTATGCGCTCTCAACCTACTTCCAGTTGCGGTGGAAACCAGTGTAAAACCCATGGGTGACCCCAAAAAGCTATCGTTTTATGAGAAGTAGACAAAATTCCAAATTTAGGAAGTGGTCATATGTGTAGATCCCTCAAGGTTTTCTCAAGGAAAATAACTGTTGCAATAAAGAATATTGAACATGAATAGGAAAATACAGACATTTGTGACAGCATTTTCATCTGTAAATTTTTGTCGCTATGGCCAATTTACAAAACAAATATACTATACGTCCACTAGATACTTCTGATACATAGGGTTTGTAGGCTGTCCAAGAACCCAAAGTACCCAGAGCCAACAATGGGCTGCACCATACAATGGTTTTGCATTGAGTACCGAGTTGAGTATAGACCAATTCATATAGCAAAATAGGAAGAGTGAAGAATGGGTATGTAGGAAACCTATGTAGTTCTGAAATTAGCACAAGATATGGAGTTTAGGAGCAGTGGTGATTAGTAAATCTCTGAATTTGTGGGTGCCCGTACTAGCGTATAATTTAGAGGGTATTTTTCTAAATGTCATGTTTTTTAATCACTGGCTTACATTTAAAAGGCACAAATGCAGCGAAATCCAATCACTAATAACAAATGTTCTACTATTCTATGCTCCCACAAGTCTTCCGATAAAAAAACACACCTCACTTGTGTGGGTACGCCTAGGAAATGGTCCAAAACGCAACATGGACGCATCACATTTTTCCACTGAAAACTGTGCCTTTTTTCCAATGTGGGAAGCTCTAGATTTTGAACCCTAGGTCAGCCGGCACCTAGGAAAACCTAGCCAACATTTTTTCAAACTAGACTCCTATGGGTATCCAAGATGTGCTGACTTGCCTGGCTCTCACCATGTGTTTTTTACCAGGAATCCTATGCAAACCTCAAACTTTAATTAAAAAAACACATTTTCATCATATTTTTGTGATAGAAAGTTCTGGAATCTGTGGGGAGCCACAAACTTCCATCCACCCAGCATTTTCCGAAGTCTCCCGATAAAAATGGTACTTCACTTCTGTGAGTAGGCCTATTGGCCATGACAGGAAATGGCCCAACATGGACGCATCATATTTTTCCACCAAAAACAAATCCTTTTTTCCAATGTGGGTAGGTCTAGGTTTTGGACCCTAGCACAGCCGGCACCTGGGGAAATGTTGTAATTGACAGCTCGTGTTGAGCTGTAGAATGTGGAATGCTCTTGCCTCAATGGATTGTTGAGGGGCATTCTGGCTTTGGACGCACTACTGTGCACATCTCTACTCTGTCAGTGTTTGCCTTGAATAAAGCCATCTTCTTGAGACTCCCCGCATCTATGGCTTTTATTACTGGTGACGAGGTGTACTTAAAAGGAAACAAATAAGCAACCACCGACTCCCCTGTGAACCCGCTTGGATCTCCTCATCGATAATCACCGACGAAACACGACGAAAAGACTTTGGCAAGAATTACATGACTTTCAAGAGCCTATGCTACACCTCCATACCACAATACATGCCGGAGCGTGTATTTTGAGGTATTCATCTATTTGCCACCACTCTCCAATACCTGACTACAGTAAGTAATGGTTGATGCTTACTTTTAAATCGCCAGCATCGCGTGCCTGCACCCTTGGGTGCCCACGTTCTTTCTCTCTGCATTCTCCATTCCCTGGATTTTCGTCGTTCTTCCTCACCCGAAGTGCTGACACAGACAGCCTGACGGCACTGATGGCCTGACGCTGCATGTTGCGTCAATGACGCGTACGTGCGTGGCGGCCATCTTGGTGAAGATTTCGTCCATAGGAAAAGCACACGTTGCCATGGATACGCGCAACAACTAACTAACGCCGACATGGCCAACACGGACAACACTTCTTCATTGTAAAATAAAAGGTTTTTAGCACAGCAGTGACTCTCACAACTTGGCGATCTCCTAGAATTACTCACGGTGAGGATTTGGTTTGTTGTTTTGTGGTTTTGCTTTCTTCATGGTCTCCTAGAAGACATTTTTTAATATAGTTTTCCAATATTCACGCTGTGAATCGTCAAAGACGAGCAACTCTTTTAACAAACAGTGTGTATTTTCTTACAATCTTGTGTTTCTTTTCAAACTTTCTTGTGGATAACTGCATCATCAAACAAGTGTGAAATCATGGCGAAATCTCCCAGCATGTCCCAACCCCTCTCATTTTTGTCTGAAAAAGAAGAGCCTATCCTTCCATGGAAAAGATGGAGGAACCTATTTGACTCCTATATAGTAGCCATTGTGGGAGAAACATTTTCAGCCTTCAGAAAGCAACACATACTGTTACATAATTTAGGTGTGGAAGGCAGAAATATATATGATAGCATTGACCTGCTAACAATAGGAAGTGGTGATGGTGAGCCTACAGATGTTTATGAAATGTCTATGACCATGTTGGAGCAATATTTTGGGCCCTGCATCAATGTGGTTTTGGAGCGTCACAAATTTTTTACGAGGATTCAAGGTCCCACTGAACGTGTAGGGAGCTATGTCGCTTGCCTTCAAAACTTTAGCACGCACCTGCAAGTTTGGTGAACTTTCAGATTCCCTTGTAAGAGCTCAACTGGTGCGTTGTACCAACAGCACTAGGGTGCAAGAAAAGCTCCTTTCTAAGAGTCCCACATTGACTGAAGCCATTGCAATTGTTGAAGGAATGGAAAATACTTCTTCCTGATTAAAGGAGATGAGGAAGAGTCGTGATGATGGTGTGCAAAACCAGACCGAGAGCTGAAAGAAGAACCAAGATGGTGTACATACTGTGTCTGACGGTGACATTAATGAAGAATTTATTGACAATGTGATGCACGATCCCAAAAGCAAGAGTGTTTCTAAGAATCCCCTATCACAGCCTGCGACCTATAAGGATAGTCAACCACGCACAAAACGTGATTGTCCACAACATCAACGTATTCCTACTCGTGATAGGAATTTCAATGATAACCAAAGAGGACCATGTTGTAGGTGTGGTAGTTATTCCCATTCCTCTGCTTATCCTAATTGCTTTGCCAGAGACTCAGTGTGTAACAATGGTGGAATCAAGGGGCACTATGCACGAGTTTGTAAGCCCTCCAAAAAGAATCGTACAACTGAAAGTGTTCCTGAAACAGTTTGCACAGTAATTGTTTCCAGCATTTCTGAATGCAATGGTGATGTTGATGCTGAAAAGATAAGTATGCCATTATGTGACATAGCTGTAGATGGAATTGTGTTTAGTGTCATGGCTGATTCAGGTTCCGTCTTTACTTTATTAAGTAACAAGCTGTGGGATGAAAAGGTTGGGCTCGACAATAGGAAACTACTTTCTCCAGACATCTCCCCAAGTTAGTTATGGTGGTTCCCCCATAGACATCATTGGGTATGTGGTTGCTAAGATTATGTTTAAGGGAAGGGAGACTGTGGGAAAAATCTATGTGGCTGAAAGGGGGGACAATCTACTTGGATGGAGACACCAACGTGATCTGGGTATAATCTTGAACCCAGGTGCCAAGAATCCACAAGATCAGGTCATGTTGATTGACAATATGGATAGTGCTGGTGAGTGTTTTAGAGAATTTCCCGAAGTATTCACTGATGCCCTTGGTTGCCTCAAAGGTTTTGAGCATAGGATCATCTTGAAAGATGCAGCCAAACCATGTGTGCACAAGGTGCGTAAAGTACCAAGCATGATGATTGAACCCTTGAAGTTTGTGCTTGACAGACTATTAAAATGGGAGTGATTGAAGAGATTGAGGCTTCGGAATGGTTGGCCCTGGTGGTTTTGGCTCCCAAGGATGGTGGAGCAGTAGTCAGGATGTGTGTGGACTTACGCAGATTGAATGAATGGATCTGGGTGGATCGCCAGCCCTTACCAAATATTTCCGAGTCTATCAGCCTGTTGAAGAGTGACAAGATTTTTTGTGTTTTGGATCTTTCCTCCGCATACCATCAGATCATGCTTCATAAAGATTCTAGGCACTTGACCTCATTTGTAACTCCTCTGGGAGCTTACCGTTTTCTGAGGGTGCCTTTTGGGTTGGCCTCGGCGGCAGCATGCTTCCAGAGGATTATGAAAATGGTTTTGGGAGATCTACCAAATGTTTTGTTTTTTCAAGACGACATCTTGATTTATGGTAGTAATTACTATGAACACGAAGGTGCCCTGAAATCGGTTTTGGAGAGATTGAAGGAGAGGGGACTCACTGTTAAGATGGAGAAATGTCGCATTGGACTAAAGTCTGTTACCTATCTTGGGCACGTGATTTCTGGAGATGGTATACAGCCCAAGTTGGAGCTTGCAGAAAGTATTGCCAAAGCTCCAGCGCCTGAAGACAAGGAGCAAGTAAGGTCGTTCTTGGGAATGGCTGAGTTCTATTCGAAGTTTGTTAGGAATTTTGCCAGCGTTGTTGAGCCTATTAGAGCCTTGTTAAAGAAAGGAGTACATTTTGTCTGGTCCCCTGAGTGTGAAACAGCTTTTGATTTAGTCAAGTCAGAAATTAGTCGGATGCCGACTTTGGGGCATTTTGATTCCAAGTTGAGGACGATTTTAACAACTGATGCAAGTTTGAAAGGACTTGGGGCTGTACTTTCCCAAGTATCTGATGGGGAAGAGAAAGTTGTGGCCTTTGCCTCAAGGGCTCTTAGAGAAGCTGAGGTCAATTATTCTTGTATTGAAAAGGAAGTACTGAGTGTGTATTGGGCAGTGCAGCATTTTAAACGTTATCTTTGGGGGATTCCATTTATTGTTAAGTCTGACCATCGGTCCCTTGTTCAAGTTTTTTCGTGTCATCACAGTGACCACATGACTCCTAGGTTAAAAAGATGGAGTGAAGGTCTTCAAGAGTTCAAGTTCCATGTGCAATACATTTCGGGACCAAATAATAAGTCAGCTGATTGCTTGTCGCGTCCACCTATAAACAGTGTGCAAGTTGTTGAAGAATCTGAGTGTGTGTATTGGGTGTCTGAATCCTCGCTCTAGAGGGAAGATTGGATGATTTCTGCTGGTGGTGACAGAGTGTTTGCTTCCCTTAAAGTGGTCATTACTAGGGGTTGGCCGGAGTACAAAAATCTTGATGCTGATCTGAAGCCTTTCTGGGCTGTGAAGGATGATCTCACCTTCTGTAAAGGTTACGTCATGAGAGGTTGCAGAGTCGTCTCACCTGATGTGCTGAAGGGAAGGGTGGTGAATTTGGCTCATGAGGGGCACGTAGAGAACAGTGGACATGCCCTTGGGATTGCCTTGGGCTCGGACTTCCTGGACCCCGGGTCCCCCCCAGCAGAAGTGAAGAAGGGGTTGACGCGGGTGCACTGACAGGGGGGGGTGGGGGTAGAGAGGGTGGAGGGTTGGGGGTCTAGGGGGGAAGCGTGGGAAGAACGGCTTTCTCTTGATAGGTACACTGAGGATTGGGTCCTTTTACTTTTCTCTGTACTTGGCTTCATTGCGCTGATTGAAAACTTTAATAAAAATCTTTAAAAATAAAAAATGAGGGGCACTTAGGAAGGAGTATTACCAAGGCACGTGTCAGGGAGAGATATTGGTAGCCGAGAATGGACCGTGAGATTGAGTCTGTAGTCAAAGATTGCCATTTGTGTGCCATTAATGACAAGTCTCATACCACTAGCCATGCCCCTTTGTCTCCTGTTTATGTGCCTGATGTTGTTTGGACAAAGTTAGGGTTGGACATTATTGGTCCATTTGAGTTGATGCCTTCTCATGAGAGATATGTTGTCCTTCTTGTTGATTATACCTCCAAATTGGTTGTTTCCAGATGCGTGAACACTGTTACCTCTAGATCTGTGATCGAGTTTTTGAAAGATGTGTTTGTATCAGAGGGAGTACCTAAGTACTTAATCACAGACAATGGGGTGCAGTTCGTCTCCCATGAAATTAACGTTTTCCTTGAGGAATTAGGGATTGTTCATCAGAAAACAGCCTTACATTCTCCGCAAGCCAATGGTCTCACTGAAACAATGAATAGGGTTGTGAAGAGTTGTGCCCTTTCGAAGCCTTGAGGGGCTCTAAGCTTAATCCAGTGTGGCTTCCCATTTGGAAGGAGAGAGTTGTGTCAGATGATTTGAGGAAAATCAAGTTGAGAGATTACCAGCGAAAATACAAACAACGGTATGATGATAAGATGTCGGTCAGGGTGAAAAGGTGGTGTTTGGGTGACCGTGTCTTAGCAAAAAGAGCTAAACATGGTCACAAAGGCATGTCCAGTTTCTTTGGCCCATTTACCATCATTGCAATTAGGAAAAATGTTGTTGTCCTAGACAATGGTTGTACGTGGAGTATGTCCAGGCTTGTCAAAATCACTGAGACGCTCCACCACTCTGCTTATACTCCTGATCCTGTTCATGCAGAAGGAGTTATTGATCGTCCAAGCAGGCATAGGAAACTTCCTGTGAAATTTAATGATTACGTCTTGAATTAGATGTATTTGTTTCTGCATTACTTCCTTTCTTCTTTTATTGTTTTATGCTGTTTAAGTTAACAACGCAGCAACAATGTTTTGCATTCATATTTGTTTGTTTTATTCTGCAATTGCTGTGCTCTTTGTTATTGTACTTATTTTTTTGTCATTTTATTCTTCTTAATTTCTTTAATGTTGTAAGGGAGATGTGTTGTAATTAACAGGTCATGTTGAGCTGTAGAATGTGGAATGCTCTTGCCTCAATGGATTGTTGAGGGGCATTCTGGCTTTGGATGCACTGCTGTGCACATCTCTACTCTGTCAGTGGTTGCTTTGAATAAAGCCATCTTCTTGAGACTCCCTGCATCAATGGCTTTTATTAGGAAACCTAGCCAACCTGTACATTTTTTAAACTAGATACCAAGGGGTACCCAGGGCGGGCTGACTTGTGTGGATCTTACTACGTTTCTTTACCCAGAATCCTTTGCAAACCTCAAACTTTTCCAAAAAAAAACCACATTTTCATCACATTTCTGTGATGGAAAGTTCTGGAATCTGCAGGGAGCCACAAACCTTGATACTCCCGGCATTCCCCCCAAGTCTCCTGATAAAAATGGTACAGGGAAGGGTCCAAACACTTATTGTGGAGACATCAAAATTATCTATCTGTGAGGAAATGTACCAGACTCCTCTACCCCAGTCTACCTTACCTCCCGTTCTGGCACCACGATCACCTTTGTTCCTGTATCCAGCCGGCGGCATTCAGGAGACAGAAACACTAAGAACGGACTGTGTTTCGTCCTCACAGGAAAAGTACTCCACGTCACCCTGAACAGGCCAATCAGGGAACGGGAGCAGACGACAAAAGGACCAATCAGCTGCTGAAGAGAAGGAGTCAAAAAGCAGGAAGACGGTGAGAAGCAGGAACACGGCGAGGAGTTCAGAACCAGAAAAAGCCGGGAAGAAACGGAGCACAGAAGAAGAAGCAGGGAGAGGAGACACCATGGGGATGGCATAGCCGAGACGGAAACCGGAGCCGAAGAAGCCACGGACGAGTGGAGCGAGGAGTGGTGGTCACCGGAGGACGCCCACGAGCCGCCGCAACTCTGGAGAGTTGCGACTAGAGGCGGTACGTAAGCACTAAAAGGGTGGAGGTGGGATAAGGTTAAACGAAGCCCATATGCGCGAACAGGCCTCTCTGTTCGTTTGGCGATTTGTTTTCTTTCCTCCTTTTGTTTTTTTTTCTTTCTCTCCCTCGCTCGTTGTCATCCCTCAATAGCACAGCCCTACTCTCCCAAAAGCCTGCAATTACTTCCCTGACTCTGCACCATTCGGAGCCTGAATACGGAACATCCGTGCTGACGGTTTTGTTGTTGATGGGTTTTTTGGGGGTTTTTTTTCTCACCGGATTCTTCCCCTTCTCCACCTCCCTTACCTATGCACAAATCCTTCCCACCCGGGTGTGGCAAAAGTGTAGAAAGAGAAAATCCCCTGTAGTCATACTCACCACATCTTTATCCTGTGTGCTTACTTCCCCTGCAAGCCTCCTCGGACCTCCTCCAGTCTGCCGGCACACCTAAAAAGAAGAAGGAAAAGAGAGAAAAAGAAAGGATTAAGTGAAGCAACTTTCTACTTTCCTTTGGGTCACGAACAGAATATACATGGAATAGAATTGTGAACGTATCTGGGACAGGAACCAGAAACACAGACAGTATTGTTTTTTTTTTTTTCTCTCCCTCTTTACGTCTCCCTTTGCTGTGAAGCGAATACCTGTATATGTGCTGACCAACCGCCATTTGACAATAAATCACCCCAAGATTACACCAATCCGGCCTCCTCGCCTCTGTTTCCGCCCATCCCTCCCACACTATCTCAAAACAAACTGTTTTGGCAAAGGCGGCACCTGCATTTCTTGTCCCAGGCTTGGCGGCCATCTAGGGAAACCTACCGAACCCAGACACTCTTGAAAACTAGACACCCTGGGGAGTCCAGGGAGGTGGGGCTTGGGTGGATCCTCCAATGAATGAATGAATGAATATTAATTTTATAGAGTACAAACTTAGCCCCAGGGCATCAAGGCGCTGCAGGAGGAGACAATTAACAAAATTTAAAAATATACTCAAACTGATACTTGCGTAAAGAGCCAGGTCTTCAAAACCCTATGGAAGAGGGAATGGGACACTTGTCCTGACAAATCATCTGGGAGGGAGTTCCACAGCCAAGCAGAGGCAATAGAAAAGGCCCTGCCTCCCCATCTGGCCTTCTTGAACCTTGGAACTATCAGCAGATTTTTACTTGTGGACCTAAGCTGCTTCATAGGGACATAGCGCTGAAACAGCCCTTTGATGGAGTCGGGGCCTAGGCCGTAGAAGGCGTTGTGGGTCAGGCAAAGGGTCTTAAACAGAATTTGTCGATCCAAGGGAAGCTAATGCAAAGAAATGAGGGAGGCCGAGACCGAATGATATTTTGGAAGGTCCATCACCAGCCTAGCAGCAGCATTCTGCACCAGCTGCAAACGTCGCACCATACTCTTGTTAATACCCAAGTAAAGGACATTACAATAGTCCAATCTGGACATCACAAGGGCTATATCTGCCTGTTTTCGTGAGGCAAATAAAAGAAACTGGGAGATTTTCCTTGGAATCCTAATGATCCCAAAACACGTAGATACTGTTCTACTGATCTGCAGACTCAGGGAGAGGGAGTTGTCCACTATGACCCCTAGATTTTTACCGTGAGGTACAGGACAAGGACAGCAGCCCATCATGTCTGGCCACCAATCGTTAGACCAAATGTTCTGTTGGTTACCAAAAATCAGGACCTCAGTCTTTTCCCCATTAAGTCTAAGATAGTTTTTGACCATCCAGGAAGAGACTTCCTGCATGCATCCTTTCAAACTCACAGCTGTTTCCCTAATGCTATGGGTAATGGACACCATGATTTGTGTGTCGTCAGCATAAGACAACACCTCAAATCCAAAGGATCTAACAACCTTCGCCAGTGGGGTAACATAAATATTAAAAAGGGTAGGGCTCAGATAGGAACCCTGCAGAACTCCACACATCAGAGGACATGGAGCAGAGTGGAATTTGCCCATTTTCACTATCTGTACCCGGTCACTGAGGAAGGAGGTAAATAATTTAAGGGCCGTGTCCCCAATCCCTATTTCCTTGAGCCGCTCCACCAACCTCAAAAGAGACAGGGTATCAAAGGCTGCGGTGAGGTCAAGAAGAATCAGTAGCGTAGTACTTGAACACGAATGTTATTGAATACCGCAGTTAGCGCGGTCTCAGTGCTATGATAGCTTCTAAAGCCATGTTGCGAACTATGAAGCAACTGATAATCCTTTAGATAAGCGCTCAGGTGAGAATTTAAGTTTTTCTTCTGAATTTTGGCTGGGACTGGTAGCAGGGAAATAGGTTGATAATTCTTTAATTCCGCTTGGTCCAGGGAAGCTGGGGTACTGTCCAGTGGAAATGGCTACATTGAGTACTGCAGTAAAGTGGGGGACAATGACTTTTTTTCCTGTTTTTAACACCTTCAACGGACATGAATCCAGTGGGGACCCAGATATGATTCCCCCTAACAGGAGGTTCGTAGTGACTGGAGAAATAGGCAGAAAGGTAAGTAACCTCGGTAGTTCCTCCGTGGTTACTGAATCATTCGGTTGAAGGTGGGACAGACTGGGAGGGGCAGTTAAGACAATTTCAGCGTTGGAAATTTCCAATGTAGAGTATATATATGTAATTTTGGTGTGGAAAAAAATAGCCGTTCTGTCACATAGATCTTGAGAAAAATCTGACGGGTCAGAGACAGTGGGGGAAATAAGAGAATTGATGATATTAAAAAGTTATCTTGAAGAATTAATAGATTCTGTAACCTTTGTATAATATGATACCTTTTCCTCCGTAATAGCTGTCTTATATTCCCTCAAACGCTGTTTGTGAAGCTCTCTACCCGCCGGCGCCAGATCTAGACGCCATACGCTTTCCTGCCTGCGGCATGATTGCCTCAGCTTTCTGAGTCTATCCGAGAAACATGGGGCAGAGGGCTTTTTCCTCGCTGCATAATGGTTCTTAATGGGTGCTAGGGTATCTAGGGCTTCTGTAATCCACTTAGAGAGTCCATCTGCCGCTAGATTAGCATCCAGATGTGAGAAAAGCTGATAGTTTTTAAAGATATGAAGGAGAGCCTCTTCGTTAATATGGCTGAGATTTCTCTTTTCCTCCATTATGCTTTTGTTAGCTGGGCTAATGCCCGATGCAGAGGTCTGAAAATTAAATGGGATGGCATAATGATCGGTCCAGGAGAGTGGTATTGGCTCACCCACCTTGATCAGCAAATCGTTGGAAAAAATGCCATCTAAATATGTGTCCTGCCACATGAGTGGGACTCACGGCCAGCTGAGGGAAACCACAGCCGCCCAACGTTTCCAGGAGGGTTTGAGGGTCTTTGCATGCAGTTTTCTCCAAATGAAAATTAAAATCACCCAGGAGTGTGAGATTGGGTCTTGCCAAGTAAGGTTCTAAAAGATTGCTGAAGTCCTGGCTAAAGAATGATCCGGATCCGGGTTGCCGGTAAGAAAGAACCCCCGAAATACTTTCAGTAGGGTGAGATTTTCATAAGAAATATAGTGCCTGATACGGATCACCAGGAGTGGTGAGTGGCTTGGTACGACAGGAATAAACATCCTTATAAAGGATGCCAAGGCCCCCTCCCATTCTGCCCACCCTATCCAGTCTTGCAAGACTATATCCGGGGGGTATTGCTTCTACAAGATCAGGTCCAGAGCAGTCCCTTGCCCAGGTCCCTGTGATGAATATCCAGTCTGGTTTACGAAATAAAACAAAATCCCTGAAGGCAATCTTATTCTCAATCAGGGATCTGGTGTTAATAAGATAGCCCAACGCTTTCTTGCTCAGAATCCCCTGCAAACCTCAAATTTAGCCACAAAATCACATTAGGCTCACATTTCTGTGTGGGAAGATTGTGGGTTTACCAGAAAGGCACACATTTCCTACCATCCAGCTTTCCCCCAGGTCTCCCGATATATAAATGCTGCCTCACTTGTGTGGGTGTGCCTAGTGTCTACGACAGCGAAGGGCCTACCAAATCTAGACATTTCTGGAAACTAGACACCTGAGGGAGTCCAAGCAGATGTGGTATGCATGGATCCCCCAATTTTGGTTTTACCCAGAATCCCCTGCAAATCTCAAATTGTGTTAAAAAAAATGACATTTTCCCTACATTTCTGTAGGGAAATCACTGTGCCGGCACAAATTTCCTACCACCCAGCATTCTCCTCAGTTTACCTATAAAAATGATACCTCACTTGTGTGGGTGGGGCAGTGCCTGCGAAAGAGAAGGGACAAAAACATGTAGAAATTGCCCTTTTGGGCCCCCTTTGGTTCCTCCTCAGTTTTTTAAAATATGTTTTGTTTTGGCTTTGCAGCGGCTCAGACACCCACTCACACATGAATACACACAGTCACACAGCCACTCACATAATATATGTTAGAAGTAGTACAACTCATTAGTAGTACACCTAGCATACTAATCTAACTTTTGTAGAAGTTTAGGATATATGCTCAACACTCATAAACTCTTAGAAAACACTTCTACTCACTGGATGATGTCATCAGTGATGTCATTTGAGATGCCATCAGTGATGTCACTGACCTTGTCATGAGTGATGTTATATGCAAGGTCAAAAGCAGTGCATTGTGGGGCCATAAGTTATAGTTAGCTGAGGTATCTATAACTGCTTAATAACTTCTAAATGTCTATGGTTTTGTATGAGTGAAATCTGAGCCTAACTCTAACAATACTGTAACTTTTGTTTTTTTCAGTACATTTCTAAGTTTTTTGTTTATTCTATCTCAACTATAACATCCCTGTAACCTTTGGTTTTTAAAGTGAATTTCTAAAGTTTGTCTTAATGTTATTTGCTAACTATAACGTCCCTATAACCTTTCGTTTTGTTAGTGGATTTCTACTTTTTTAATGTTACTATAATGTCCCTGTAACATTTGTTTTTTTAAGGGAATTTCTAGGGTTTTTGTGATTTTATTTCCTAGCTGTAACCTGTAACCTTTGAGAATGAGTACTTGAGTGGCTGAGTGGGTGTGTGAGTAAATGCATGAGTGTCTCAATGGGTGTATTAGCGGGTGTGTGAGTGTCTGAGTGGGTCTGGGAGTGGCTGCATAAGGGTCTCCCTGGGTGTGTGAGTATCTGAGTGGGTGGGTTCATGAGTCGGTCTATGAGTATGTGTGAGAGTGTCTGATTGGGTCTGTCATGGGTGTGTGAGTGCCTGAATGTGTGAATGTGTGTCTAGGGGTCTGTGTAGGTGTGTCACTAGCTGTGTCAGTGACTGGGCCACCTGCCCTTTTAGCCATCAAGAATCCAGAGTTTTGCACAAAAAATCTATCCAAGTGGAGTTCTTTCTCCTGGTTAATTACTAAGTGTTACCTCCTTGTGTAAATGTCCAGTATGTATTCTACACTAGAGTTGCATAATGGAGCACAAGGAAATGTCACCAGTGAATGTATGTGCATTTTAGCAACCAGAGCGAGCAACTGAGCTGTATTTGACCCTGGTTCCATCACAGGTGGCCTGACAAGTGCTTAGACCTCGCTCATATGACTCATTGACTTAAATTGAAGATGTGTGTTTGCTTTGTGCTTTTTAAATGTAAAAATCCATAAACATAAATCCTATGCTTTCAATATGAGTTTTCGAGCAGTGTGTCATATTATTTATTAAATGTTACTTAATTTCATAACTGTTGGGGAACTTTTTGATTTGTTTCTTGACTACAGTGTTGTTTTGGTGCTGTGCTCATACTTAACATGCACTTCTCTGGGGAAAAGTCTGCTGTTTTGTATCATTGCTATCAGGGGATCCTCAAGATTTTGTCATTGAAGCTGTTATTCCTAGCAAGGCATTAGATTCGTAGTCTGGTTTAAGTCTTCCTCAAGTAATCCCAAAGCATCCATGTGCAATGGGACCACTTTGTTCATGAATATAATTCCTAAGTATTTTATAGATCTACTTTGTCAAGATAGTCTGTGAGGGATGATCCTTTTTTAGACAGGGGGGGGCAAGTTCAGTTTTGGACTGATGTATGCTGACCATTGAGAGGCAATTAAATCATCTGCAAATGAGGAAAGCGGGAAATTGATACTGATGAAGGAGGCCTCGGTGTAGAGAGTGAAGGAATTAGATTAGGCGGCCAGCATCTCCTAACATTTAACAGCTAAAACACAAGGAAGCAGGAGGTGGAACTATCTAGGCTAGCGCCGCCTATGGCCATGGGGAATCATGGTGAAGTGGGGAACTTTGCAAATATTGATCAAAGGGTGGTGTAAAGGAAATATGGCACATGGAATAGTATAGTGTACAGCTGAAATCATCCCAGGATCTGCTATAGGAATCAGCAAAGTATTTTATCAAATGCCTTTTCAGATGGCTGCAGCAGGAGTATCCCATGTTACTGCTTCTAAAGTGCTATAACATCAAATGTTTGGGAACAGAAAATGTTTGATATCTCACAGGTATCATCATCAGAGAAAACCAGATTGGTATGTGTGTGGAGATTTGCATTGCACTAGCCAAGCAACAAAGCAATTCAGCAATGGATAATTAATTAATTAAAACTCTTTAATTAGAAATGTTTTAGCGCAAGTACAATGCAAACGACTAAAATGCGGCCAGCTATTGTTCGAGGCATGTTTTTTACAATTTTTTTTGGCTTGAAATGAGTCCTCGTGCCCCAAATGCATACGAGGACGCATGTCATGCCAAAATCCAGCACTGAAAAGTGGTTTTGCATTTCTCATAATTTAGAATTACGCAAATGTTGCATACCCCTTGTGCAGCGGAGCAGTACACTGAAAAGAGATGAGGGAAAGGATACCATCAGGGCAAGTGGAGTTCTAGATGAGCTCCATCACATGGAGGTATTTGGTCATTTCATAGTAGTGCTAACTCTGATGGCAGGAGCAAAAGCTTTTTTACCGTATACGTTGATTGTCTTGTTATTTTCCAGGAGTTCACTAACATTGTATCAGTGAATGCCCCCTATGTTGTGGAAGCTGTGATGAGACAAGAGAGGCAAAGAATGGATAAAACTGGACCATGAAGCTGGTTGGATGTGGAGATTGTAACTTGCTTGCATCATAGTGTTCTGCACAGAAATTGTTTTTGACATCTGGGGATGTCTCTTGGCAAACAGGGTAGGACTCTTCTGCATAATATCCCACAACGTAATTTGTGTAGTTATTAAATGGTAAGCAGCATCCAATATATGGGCCTCACACACTGAATCTCTGTCCTGAAATATTTCATAAGATGGTCAGTAACTTTGCACTCCAAAATGGGATAGTCAGAGCCAATATATCATTAAAACGTATCCATTTGCTGCTGCATATGGGACGCCTAAGTAAAGCTGTATTCTCCTACCCTGGGTAATTATCTGACCCGTTCAATGGGAGAGCCCACTGGAGTAGCTCCACATTTCAGCAAGAGATGATCAATAACAATGTTGTTCCCCTGAAAGGGGGTACTCCCAATGTTATGGTTCTGGATCAGCAATGGGCACAGGTGTAAGCAAGAAGATACAGTGTCAGTTCAAAGATGGTGAACAAACACAGACTCAGCAACAAGATGGTAACCAAACATCAACACCATTCCAGCATGTCATTTTCTGAGACCACCCCATTCCTGTCAGGTTGTTCCTATCCAGAGGCATCTAGTCATCTGTGTTCAGAGACCAACCCTTCCTATTTTACCAGTATATATATATATATATATACATATATATATATATATATATATATATATATATTCACTGAAAAAACCATAGGTTTCAGGGGTGTTATAGTTAGCTGGACTTTTCACTTGTACAGAACCATTGAAATTCCCCCGTTATAGTGAGTTCAGCTAACTATAACTCGCACGCCCGCAATGCACTGCTGATGACGTCACATATTACATCACTCATGACATGGTCAGTGACATCACTGATGACATCACTGATGACATCTCAAATGACATCACTGATGACATCATCCAGTGAATGTGTGTGTTTCTGAAAATTAAATATGTTTTATATATGTATATCTTAAGGTCGATGGAAGAATAAATGGGTATATAAGTGTCTAAATGGATGATTTGTTTTTGAAAAATTGATTATATACTGACTGATTAAGTGTATCTTAGTGAATACATTGCTTAGTGAGTAATGTTTAAATAAGTAAATATCTGTATCAGTCTCTCACTTTGTGTATAAGTGGCTGCATAGGTTGGTGAGTAGCTACATGAGTGTCTATATAGGTTATTAGTTGGTTTTTTGAGTATCAGTATGAGTGTCTGAGTGTCTGTATGGTTCGGTGGGGGGTATTACGTAGTGCATACGTACATGAATGAGTGACTCACTGTTTGTATGTGTTGAAGACAGCATGTGTGCAGGACTGTATGGGTGGATGAGTGTGTGTATGGGTGTGTTAGTGAGTGAATGACTCTCAATAGTGTCTTTATGAGTAACTACATATGTTTTAAACTAGTATATGTGACTATTGGTGTATATAAGTGAGTATATGTGAGAGTGAGAGATTGAAAGAGTTCCTGTATGAATAAGTATGTGTTTCTATAAGTGATTCTTTAAAAGACTAAGTATGTGTAAGTTTCCGTAAAAGTAAGTGTGGTGGTGTGTGTATAACTGTATATGCAAGTAAATGTATGTCTGATTCTTTATTAGCATGAGTGACTATGTGTGTGAGTAACTCTATGGATGAGTGGCATTGTGTAACAGGATGTATAGGTGTATGAGTGCATATGATGAGTGAGTACAGGTATGAGTGACTGTATAGGACTGTTGGTGAATGAGTGGATGTGTATGTGGATCTTAGAATTACTGAAGAGGTTGTTGTAACTGGTATTGATATGTCCATTGTTTTGAAAATTTTAGTCTCTATTTTTGAAAGTGTGTATCAAAGGTTATATTAGGGTGAGAGGAGGTCTGCCACTCTATCACAAGGATGATGTCATCAGTGATATCATCAGTGATGTCATTTGAGATGTCATCAGTGATGTCATGAGTGATGTCACTGACCATGTCATGAGTGATGTAATATGTGACGTCATCAGCAGTGCATTGCGGGCGCGCGAGTTATAGTTAGCTGAACTAACTATAACGGGGGAATTTCAATGGTTTTGTACAAGTGAAAAGTCCAGCTAACTATAACACCCCTGAAACCTATGGTTTTTTCAGTGAATTTCTGAGGTTTTTTAAATGCTAATTCCTAACTATAACGTGCCTGAAACCTATGGTTTTTTTCTGTGAATTTCAAAGGTTTTTTAAATGCTAATTTCTAACTATGCCTACAGAGATAGGACATGTGAAGAAAGAAGAAAAAATGCACAGAAAGAAAAAAAAGAAGTGCAGAAAGAAGCAACAGAAGTCCTCAAAGACGAAGAAAAGTGCAGGAAGAAGGATAACGTGCAGAAAGAACAAAAAGAAGAGCAGAAAGAAGCCTTGTTGCAAAATCATCCTGTACCCTCAACTTTTTCAGACGGATACTGGTGGTAACTGAGTCTGACTAACCAGTCCTAGAGCCAGTGCTATGTTAAAAGACACTTAGAATACAGTGAAAACACCTACATACACTAGGGAACACTATGCGTTGGGGTCCCCCTGTGATTAGCATGACCTCCTCTGTAAGCCCCTAGTATATAATAGGGCAGGGGGATTAAAACTACCTCTTAAAACAGGCCACAGGGCGTTTTTGCACACGTTAACTCAGGCCCCGTCCCCTCCCTTCACCACTGTGTAAACAAGCCCTGTGTCCGTTTTTAGTTGGGAGATTAAGTTCATTTGAATCCTGAGGGTCCCTAGGGTCCAACTAGCGCACTAGGTACCTCCAGTAAGTGCCACAGAGCTGCGTTGCAGAGAGGTGTAAAAAGTGGCACGGCCTGGACCACCTCTCTGCAATGCAGCTCAGTGGCGCTTACTGGAAGCACTTGGTGGGCTGGTTAGCCCCCAGGGGCCCTCAGTATTGAAGGGAAATTATATCCCCAATTTAAAACGTGCCATAGTGCGTGTTTGCACACGTCACCTCAGGCCCCGTCCCCTCCCTTCACCACTGTGTAAACACGCCCTGTGGCTGTTCTAAGTTGAGAGATTAAGTCCCCTTGAATCCTAAGGGTCCCTAGGGTCAAACTAGACCACTAGGTACCTCCAGTAAGCGCCACAGAGCTGCGTTGCAGAGAGGTGTAAAAAGGGGCTTGCCTCAGAACACCTGTCTGCAGCGGACCTCCCTGGCGCATACTGGAGATGCCTGTTGGGCTAGTTGGCCCTCAGGGACCCTCAGTATTGAAGAGGAATTAATTCCCCAACTTACAACTCGCCAGGGGGCGCGTTTGCAGAGTGCTGCAAGGAGGGGGCGTGGCCTCCGGCACGATGCCAGTCTTTTATTTATTTTAATTTTTTAAGAAGGGGGGCTGTGTGGTTCCCCTTCTTATTCTAATTTATTGGCCCTGATGACCCCATCCCCCAGGGCCTGTCTCCTAATTATATTTTTTTGACCCCAATCCCCAGGGCCGGCCACTGTTTTTTATTATTTTTAAAAAATATATATTTATAGACACACCTAGGACATGCTGGACATATTTATTTTTAAAAAATATATGTTTATAGACACACCTAGGACATGCTGGACAAACCGTACGTACCTATCACCATGACGATTTGCGTGGTATTCATTAAAAGGTGACTATGCATACAATGAATCCACGTGGAATGTATTTACACCACTAGTGAAGCTCTGACATGTCTGATGCCCTACCGAGCCTAATCCCGGTAGACACCCATGTCGTTTATTTATACAAACATGGGTAGCTATTGACGGGCACATTTAATACACATGCACACCAAGCCATTCAAAGGGGATTCGACAAAAATTCGACCAAAACTATGCAAGAAACCCCCCTCACGGTTAATAAAACACACATCCACTGCCGGATGTGTAATACTTTTTATTTTACTCTCTGGAAAGGGGACGAACATCACTTGAGAGTCACAGCGCGCTCCTGGCAGAGCCCAATGCTGTGTTACACCCACCATTGCCTGCTGAGTGCCACACACCTCTGTGTTGTATTCCACTAGCTAGTGCATATGCTATGACACTCTCTAGCCCATGTGCACTGTAACACCACCCCGTGAATATGTCATGCCACTCTTGTCTTCGCACGGGTTATATTGCCCCATCTAACGTGCCTGCCTCGATGCCTATGTTATAAAGCACAGTGCTATGCCATACATATTACAATCTGGAATCCATATCTTTGTCACAGTGCATATGCAACGTTACACTCCCCAGCACATATTTTATATTACAACTTTAGAGACTAGTTAGGTTACACAACACTGCCCTGTGCATATTACACTACAAGGCGCATATCGCATAGCACGCGCTAGTGCCTGTGCTATCTCGCGCTCTCCAATGAATCTGTCATTGCGCACAATGTATTGCATATTATATTTCACGCCCGGTTCATCTTATATCACACTTTTTGGTGCATAGTTTATACCATACACTATATCTAGTTTTCATTTTCAATCGTGCTCTCAGGACTATGTTCTATATAACACTGTGTTCACCTACCCTTTTCACGGGCATTACATTTTGCGATAGGGGGTGGAGGCTCAGGGGGTGTTTCTGCCAAGTGAGCCCGGAGTCACAGTCACAAACGTCCTCTTCTTCCTGAAAAAAAGTGAGATTATGCTGCATACTTGTTCATATTTTAAGTAGTTTGCACAGACACACGTTTTAAAAACAATAAAGTTCCTAATACCCGCCTTCTCTGAACAGTTAGCTTGCTGCCCCATCCCCCTCCTCCCTATCCTCTGTTGTGTGAATCTATGGACTAGCCTCCTCCCTCCTGCCATGCATGGTCTGATGTGCTGCCACTGCCCTCAATTTAGTATGATGTACCAGTCCACTCCTCCTGCCCTCCATTGCCCAATTCTATGTCCCATCATTGACCTCCTGCTTAAACTCTGTGCTTAGCTTCCTGCCCCTATTCTCCTTCCCTCTGCCCTCCGATGTCTTTGTGCATGCCCCTGCTCCATCCTTTTTGCCCACCATGTTCCATGGACCTGCCACTCCTATCTACTCTGAGTGTTCTGTTGAGCTGCCACTCCCCTCCCACCTGCCTAGCATTGTCAGATGACTGTAACCTGTCCCTGCCACCTCCACCCTGCCTGTCCACATGCCATGCCCCTATCCTCTTCCTCCTGTCCTACATGGTCCATTGTACTGCCACACCCTTCTGCCCTCCCTGGTCTGTTGTGCTGCAACTGCTCCTCCTGCCTGCCCCGTGCGGTCTGTTGTGAGGCCCCTTCCCCTGAACTTTCTTGTCTGTGCACAGGTCCTGACCCTCCCTTCTATCCTCCATCGTCCTTTGTGCATGCCCCTGCACCCTCCTTCTTGCCCATCATAGCCATTGTGCTGCCACTAACCCTCCCACTTGCCATGCATGGTCTTCTGTGCTGCCATGGCCCCTCCCACCTTCCCTGTGTGGTCAGTTAGCTGCCCCTGACCCCCTCCCACCTTCCCTCCATGGTCTGTGTGTATGCCATCACAGTCTCACTGTTGCTCTTCATGGTGTGTCTTGCTTCTAGTGCCCATCCTGCCTGACCTCCATGGCTATCTTGCTGCTCCTGCCCTGCCCCCTTGCCCCCAGCCCTCTGTTTACATGTGCAGACCCCTACTCCCTCACTCCTGGCTTGTCTGTTCCATTGTAATGCCCCTGATCCGTCCCTCCTGCCCTTTATGGTCTGTTATGCTGCAGCTTTCTCTCCTGTCTGTCCATTATGGTCAGCTAGCTACCATTGCCTCTTGCCCCTCTGTTCTCTGTTGTCCATGTGCATGGTCCTGTCCCCTCCCTCTTGCTTTCTATGGATTGTTGTGCTGCACTCCCGTCCCGCATGCCCTGTGTGGTGTATTGTGCTGCTGCAAACCCTGATGCCTGCCCTGCAGGGTCTGTTTGGTGCACCTCTCCATGTCCCTCCTGTCCTCTGTTATCCAAGTCCATGTCCCTACCCCATTTCCTTCCATGATCCAATGTACCATACTTGCGAACATTTTGAACTTGATAAGAGGGAAATTTTGAAAAACAACTGGGGTATTGATTTTCCCCTTTGAGTTACATTGAAAAAGAGGAGATTGTAGACAGGAGACAGATCAAATAAAGCCCATTTGAGCTTAAAAACATTGGACGTTTCCTGGCTGAATCGGGTCTGTTGGCATATATGGTTGTACTACCATTGCCTCTTCCTTCTGCCCACAATGGTCTATTACATTGCCACAGCCTCTCTTGCAAGTCCTGTATTGTTGGTTTGTTGACCCTGCCCCCCTTTCCACTGCCCTCCATAGTCTGTTGTGCTGCCACGGCCCTTCCTGCCTCTCAGTGTGGTTAAATTGTTGCCTTTGCACGCTCCTACCTGCCTTCAATTTTCAGAGTCCGTGCCCCTGGCCTCTGCCTCTCAACAGTATCCTAATGAACAACTAGATTGCTAACATTCTATAGTTATTACAAAAGTGTGGAACGCCTGACATCATCTTGATGTAATCAAAACTGCAATACCTAGAGCATTTCCTTTAGAAATTACATATATGAGAGGGTCTTATTGGCATCAAAATTATGGTTAGTGCTCTAAAAGACTAAAATAAGGACATATTTTCTGAGATTTCAAATAGCGACAAAGCACTTTTAAATTATTTGTTATCTTTATGTTTTTTTATCCAGTTGACCACTTGATTAAATGTTGCACTTAGGGGAGAGGATGTGGTGTTACTTCCAGAACTGCAGACTTTTCAACTGGGGAACCAGGTTGGAGTTTCTGCTTCAGCTCGACATTCTGTGATTCTGGTCAAATCACTTAGTCTCCCCATGTCTACAACCAAAATGAATTTGTTCTTGTGTGATGTAACCAATGCTCATGTAAAGCACTCCAATACCTGACAAGTCTGCACTATATGACACTGCAAAAACACAAAATAATAAGGGGCAGATTTATGAGCCCCTTGCGCCACTTTTGCGTCACTTTTCCCATGTTAAAAGTGACGCAAAAGTGGCGCAAGGGGCTCATAAATCTGCCCCTAAGTGTTTTGCACACTTCTGTCATTGGGCTATATTTGGGCTACATCTGGGTGATTTTGGGCTACATTTGGGCTCTTTTGTCTCCGGTGGCCATCTTGGGAGATTTATTTGTTATGAAGTTTCCTAATTTCCTCATGTACTGCAGTCTCCTCAGTAGGAAATGCTTTCAGTTTTTTACTTTGATTCCATCATGAAGGTATTCAGATATGTCACACATTTGCAATAAATTCTGAAAGTTAGCACTCTAGTTGCTCATTAGATGACTGTAGTAAAACTACTGTTCACCATGGAAGTCTGCTCCTGGTATTAAAAGTGCATGTTTCAGTCTGCATGTCAGAATTTTTTAATGAAATAGAAGAGGATTTGAGAAGTCACTCAAAATGTGCCCTCATTTTCTTTCTTCAGCATTAATCATAATTTCTATGGAACCCCCTCATTGTGTTCCTTTTTAAATTAAATGTTTTAAGTGTTACCAGTTTATTCCAATCAAGATGGCTTCAGGTGTGCCATACTTTTGTCATAATGAAGACAGTAAGCGCTCTAGTTGTTTTTAAGAACACTCTGGGACATTCTGTCATTGGGCTATACTTGGGCTACATCTGGGTGATATTTGGGCTACATTTGGGCTCTTTTGTCTCTGGTGGCCATCTTGGGAGACTTATTTGTTATGAAGTTTCCTAATTTCCTCATTTACTGCAGTCTCCTCAGTAGGAAATACTTTCAGTTTTTTACTTTGATTCCATCAAGAAGGCATTCAGATGTGTCACACATTTGCCATAAATTCAGAATGTTAGCACTCTTTTTGCTCATTAGATCACTGTAGTAAAGCTACTGCTCACCAGGGAAAACTGCTGCTGGTATTGAAAGTGCATGTTTCAGTCTGCATGTCAGAATTTTTTAATGAAATAGAAGAGGATTTGAGAAGTCACTCAAAATGTGCCCTAATTTTTCTTTCTGCAGCACTAATCATACTTTTTATGGAAAAATGAACCCCCTTATTTTGTTCCTTTTTAAATTAAATGTTTTAAGAGTTACCACTTTAATCCAAGCAAGATGGCTTCAGGTGTGCCATACGTTTATCATAAGTAGGACTGTTAGCGCTCTAGTTGTTCTTTGGAACACTCTGGGAAGCTGCAGTAGAACACAAAGGAATCAACTGACAGTCTCTGCCCTTGTTGGATGTACATGTTTTACTGAGAATGTCAGACTTCATTCTCACATGACTGAGAAAGATAATGTGAATTTACAGAAAATAAACTCTCAGTTTAGCTTATAGATCACCTTCCAAACCTCTGTGGGAAAAGCATGAGAAATTATTTTTCTCTCAATCATGATATCCCAGCAGAAGGCTTTTTCACATGGTGAAATCACCTTAGAACATACCACAATTCCTAAAATGAGTATGGTACCATCAACACATGATTTATAATGTAACTAAAGTCTTAAAACCTTCTATTAACTGCAATGCTTTTTAATGAGGTGCTATCATGTATATTGGTCCCAAGATGGCTGCCAATGCTTCTTGGATGAAGTGCTGACAGCCAATCAGATCTCAGGATGAGATGTGTGGTTAGGCTCCGCCCACATATATATATGATTTTACTTTTGATTTTCTCAGGAACTACTGAACAGATTGACACCAGACCTGCAAAAGGCACTTCCCTGACCTGAGGACTACCTCTCTGCCAAATTTCAAGTAATTATGTTCAGCCATTCGGGCTGTACCTTCGACTAAAGGTCCTATGGAAAAATGCATGGGGAAGACGCGTTTTGGGACCTCCCTTTTTTCTCGGCCCCCGCTTGACGAATCACCCTGAGACTTTCAGGGTAGGAGCGGAGCGGAGCGCCCCACCTATTTTGAAAATTTTGCAAGGATTCGTCAACCGGCGCCAAAGTTATTCCAAATAGAATGTTGCGGATTTCCTATGGAAACACGGTCCTAATTATAACTATCTACTGGCGACCGCCAGTAGATAATATATATATATATATATATATCAACACGAACGCTGTACTCCGTCAACTCCTTTGACAAACAGCAGCCACGGACACCAGTAAGCTTCAATACAATCCTTTATTTGTGCAATGTAGCAACGACAACTCAACGCGTTTCGGGATGACCCTTGCTCACGAGTGAAATGCCAGCCATCAAGGAAGTGTTTTTAAACATATCATGTGACCACACTATCAATAAACATAGAAGACATACTTAGCGGTTTTCGTTCCCTCACGATACCGCTGTTTTTTTCTTTTAAATAACTTTAACCAAACTGTCAACATTGCTGTAAATACAAATATGTATATGAGTCACAGACCTCTTAATCGAATGGTTTAAGAAACGTTACTGAAAGCAATTTTCAATCATTGGCATTTACGGTTTAGCCCCAGTGGGCAATTAACAAATGATCTACAAAATGTAATCAAAATTTCATACTAATTAATCAGCAAGAAACTTAAGGAAAATTGATTATTATAGATATATATATATATATTCACTGAAAAAACCATAGGTTTCACACACGTTATAGTTAGGAATTATCATTTACAAAACCTTGCAAATTCACTTAAAAAACCATAGGTTTCACACATGTTATAGTTAGCTGTACATTTCACTCGTAAAAAACCAATGAAATTCCACGTTATAGTTAGATCAGGTAACTATAACTTGCGCGCCCACAATAAACTGCTGATGACGTCACATATTACATCACTCATGACATGGTCAGTGACATCACTCATGACATCAATGATGACATCTGAAATTACACATTGTGGATTGCGGTCGCGCAAGTTATAGTTACCTGATCTAACTATAACGTGGAATTTCATTGGTTTTTTACGAATGAAATGTACAGCTAACTATAACATGTGTGAAACCTATGGTTTTTTAAGTGAATTTGCAAGGTTTTGTAAATGATAATTCCTAACTATAACGTGTGTGAAACCTATGTTTTTTTCAGTGAATTTGTACGGTTTTTTAAATGCTAAGTTATGTATTTATTTTTTATTTTTTTTTCTGGTTTTTCACTGTGCGCACACCCTGCGCTCACGGTGCGCTTTGCGCACCGTGCGCGCGCTGTGGGCGCTCGGTGCCCTTCGCGCACTGGGCGCCCACGTTGCGCAGTCCATGCCGTGCGCGCCTCCCCTTTTTTTACACAGTAACATTTGTTTTTTTCTCCCTTGTGGTTCCTTTAATTTATTTAATAAATGTGATTGTTACTTCTTTATTTTTTTTTTATTTTTTTTTCCCGTGCGCGTACGGTAAGCTTACCGTACGCGCACTCCGCGATTTTTTTTAAAAATTATTAAATGTATTTTTCGTACTTTTGGGTCCTTCTTGGACCCCCTGACAAACACTAGGGGGTCTGCAACTCTCTTCGTTGCCCCCTTTTCACGTTCCCCACCTTTGTTTGTCAGTGCGAGAGACAGAAAATGGCGGCTGACACTTCCTGATTTCGACCGATTCGAATGTTTACAGTCATGTAACCACCAATCAGAATTGAGCTCGCGCACGGCACCGTACGCGTACGGTAAGCTTACGGTAAGCGCACAGAGCGCGCTTACAGATATATATATTGATTTAAATGCTATTTTCTCAGGACCTACTGAACAGATTTACACCAGACCTACAAAAGGCACATCCTTGACCTGAGGACTACCTCTCTGCCAAATTTCAAGTAATTCTGTTCAGCCGTTCGGGCTGTAGCTCGGACTAAAGGTCCTATGGGAAAATGCATGGGGAAAACGCGTTTTGGGACCCCCTTTTTTCTCAGCCCCCGCTTGACGAATCCCCCCGAGACTTTCAGGGTAGGAGCGGAGCGTACCGCCCCATTAGTTTTGAAAATTTCGCGAGGATTCGTCGACCGGCGCCAAAGTTATTCCAAATAGAATGTTGCGGATTTCCTATGGAAACACGGTCCTAACTATAACTATCTACTGGCGACCGCCAGTAGATAATATATATATATATATATAGCCTCTGATGAGCCTACATATGTGTTTCAACTCATTTAGATTGGACCTGCTTTGAATTCTGTGCTCCTACTCTTCTTTAGTTCTGCCTGTTCCAGCTCCTGGCTTGATCTAGCCCCTTCTCTCCCCCGGCTCCTGCTCTGTCCTAGCTCCTGCTTTGCTCCAGATCTTGCTCTACTCCAGCCCTGCTCCAGCACTTCTCCAGTCCTAGCAACTCCACCTCAGCACTATTCCTTCAGTTCTGCTCCAGTCCTTAAGCATGTTCCCAATTTAAGCCCAGCAGTAACTGTCAAACAATTGGGATCAAGCACTTTCGAAGATTTTTGTGCATTTGTGCTTTTGCTCAAGGTGCTGTCAGGCACTACTTTCCTGGGGGTATCCTCTCTGCAACATGTGTTCCATCTGGGATAGACCGTGCAGCTTCTGGAAGGGGCTGCCCTCTCCGTAGAGCCTTTAAGAAAGAGGTGAAGGACTAATGCCTATTTGTTCATGACTGGTTACCATACATGGCAGCCCTAAAAACACCCCAAAGACTTTCAACTGTGGAAGGTGGAGAACAGGCTAACGAAAATTTGAGACAAACACAGTGAAAGACAACTCTTTGAGAGTCTGGAAGATCAGCTGCCCGGCATCAGCCAAATTCGGCCCAGCCCTAGCAGTAGCGCTTCCACCCCAACCATGTGCAGGAGCAAACTGTCTGGCAACTGCGGTTGTTACAACTCCTTCACTTACAATTCAATTTGTACTCAACCTATTTGTTCCCTCTACATTTGTTGCTTGTCCTTTTCTGGGGTCCCTTGGTTCCTTAACTGTTATTGTTCAGGTGACTGGCTGATCACGTGTTGATTAGTTTGTCTTACTATGTCTCTTAAGTGGGACTCCTGGGGCCGTATTACATATACAGCCCGTTTTCCTGGTGCCCCCAGCGCAATCCAGGAAAATGTGCCGCATTATGGTGAATGCACTGCCCCTAGGTCAGCCACTAATTCGCACAGATCTGGGGGGGGGGGGGGGGGGGTGGTGGTAGCACATCAGATAAAAAACGGAGCGGCTGCTTTGAAGCCGCTGCGTGTTTTCACTGTGCAGACGGCAATCCACCTGCACCTTGAAGGGGGATTAGAGATCACCTTGCAGGTAGGTGCAATCAGTGACTGCACCTGCCTGCAAGGGAATGTCTACCCCCTCCAGAGGGCTGTTCTCAGGGGGCACACTGACAGTGCTGTCAGTGCGCCTCCTGAGAGCTTCTTTGCCTCTGCTCCCGCATCTGTAATAAGGTAAAGGGATTCCCTCATTTGCATGGGGCACGCCCCTATGAAAATGAGGGAACGCCTTCTGAAGATAGCGCTGGCTCTTTATGTGCACCAGCACTATCGGCATTGCAGAAGGGGACGCACAAGCGTCTGCCGCCCCTTCTGTAATACCAAAGTGCCCCAAGGGAGTGCAAAGCGGGCACAAATGCCCATTGCGCCCCTGGGTCACCTTGTGTAATATGGCCCTAGGTACACTCTGTGGTAGTTGCAGTTTGCCAGCATGCTGCACAAGGTAAGTTCAGATCTTATTCCTGTGCTAACTCTATTCCATTCCCTTCAGTGTGTTGTCCCTTCACTGATTTATGATATTTCTCCGATAGGTGGAGTACTGCATGCCCCACTTAGGAGGTTATCCCTAATGGAGGTGCACAAATTGTAATGGTGTGGCAACAGCTCGCGCACAAACTTCCACCCTCCATGTTCTTGCCAATTGCTGATGCGCTGTTACCGCTCATGTTTTGCCCTGAACTTAGGCTGAGCCCCCAAGTGTATTCAATATTACATTTGATAGGTTCTTCTGCAGTGAATGTTATGATTTCTTTAGTATGGATGTTGCACCTCTTCCAAGCTCAGGAAAGCTCTTTTTTAAAATATTCATTCGAGTAATATCATCAAATCTTACCACAAGCCCTCTGTACCCTTCTTTACTATCCTTCCAGTATCATAAACTCCTTCATATCCCTCTCTGTTAGTATGCAGTGTGCAGTACAACCATGTTCTAAAATATCAAATAAATCAAAGCAACAAAGGATTTGTCATTTGTGTGTGCACACCAGGTTTTGTATCGCATTTAAAGTGTTTTGTACATTTAGTGGCAGTGTACTTTTAAATGTGTCTGTTTTCATTGTATCATCAGTCCATGGAGCATTGCCACTGCAGGCTGCCATCTTTCACAGTTTGGAAGATGCCTGGAGCACTGATGCCAATGTCTGATCTCTTCCTCATCTGTCACTGCAGTGAACCTTGGTGTTCTTCACAAACATACAGAGATTGCATTAAGGTAGCATGTTTATTTATATAAGCCATATAAAATCCATTTCAAGGGGAGGTTAGGTTTGTGTTGGGTACCTCCCGAGTTGCATGAACAGGAATGGCGAGAGTGCAGGCAGTATTTGGAGCACTGACTTCAGCAGGGCAAGAATGGAGAGGGGGTTGTTTAATGGTCCCTGCTCGGGAGGGGGGCATCAGTGTACAATCCCAGTGATGATTAGGAAAGATGCTGATTAATCAAGGTACTTTACCCTTCCTGTGACTCGGCATTACCTCATTGATCTTTCAAGTAGTCATTTTGCATACTTCCCATGACTGTACAAATACGGTTAAATGTGGTGCTTGCTGTAGTACTGAAGAGACATTCATGCATAACAGAAGAGGCAAGAACAAGAGCAAGGAAGTGTTTCAGAGTGGAAGGTAAGGAGAAAGGAGCTCATTTCGTGTGCTACAGTGATTGTGCGTATTATGCATCAGTGTGGAGTTTGACGTCACGTTTTGCAATGCATAGTCTGGATGAGCAAATCATCCTGGATATTCTAGGTCACATCTACCCCAGATGTGAGCTCTGTAATGGCACGAGAAAAGCAGTCGTACCTCTTAGGAAATTTCCACCACTTTAAAATGTTGGTGCACCTGGGTCTTTCTGGGGAAGAGTGGGTGTCGCGGTGGGATATCTCAGCCAACACTTTCAAGGATGCTCTGGAAGAGATGCTTTGGGACATGATCTTCTGGGATCCTGTGTTTTTTAGGGCAAGAAACCAATGTATGAAATATACCCAGAGGTATACTCAAAGATATTCTTTATTTGGCTAGTACCTCTGGTATGATTAAAACCACTAAAAGTCAGTCATATTACCTGTACTTATAGGATTTTTTTATAACTAAAGGATTCTTTACGGTCAAGTGATTCATTGTACTTCACATCATATGACCGACTTTTAGTTGGTAAATTGAGGGTGAGATGACCCCTCAAAAATCTTTTGATGACTCACGGCTGGAATAAGTCAAAAACCAAATAGGATAGTTTTGGCTTTAGCATCCTCAAGAAGCGTTTTTGTGTTTATATGATATTAGGGGACACATTTTAATACTCAGGGATTACTTGTATATAAATAGTTAATGTAATATTAATGCCAGAAATAAGGGGAACCCAGGCCCATTCTAGAAATTTGATTATCTCTTTCTGGAGGCATTGATTCTCCACATTTAAGATCAATGATTTTTCATGAGTAGGATGGGACACTTCAGGGGCATAATAAAGGCCTCTGCAGCCCCTGCGGTGCAGGGGAAACCCTAAACCTTTAGGGGACCCCCAAATGCTTCAGAGGGGCCCTGTTACACACAAGGTCAATGAATATCTGTGAGATGTGAGAGACTAGGGAGACCCTCTTCACATTCTCCGGGGAGGGGGAGTAGGGGGGGCACTTGTAACTAGTGAATTTCTTTTCATCTGCAGCAGACAGTGCTTACTCTTTGAAGTGCTGGCTTCTACCTACCATCTTACATGCTGTCAATTATGAAAAGCGCAATTATAACGTTTCACACTGCAAGACATGCAACACAAAAAGAAAGACAGTTGGACTACTTAAAATACACTTCTGCTGCTTACTTGTCACTAGTGGTGGCTTCCTGTACAATCCTAGCCAATCATTCCTAATTATAACATTCCGCCGCACGACACATATTGAAGCAATGAGACGGAAACGTCCTATTCTAAAAGATGCTGATAAGAAAGCGCTATGTTAAGACGGCTAGAAAATGTCTTACAACAGCAAGTGACAGCCCGTTCCAATGCACAGACGTTCGACGCCTCCAGAGAACAGCTTCACAAAACTTTATTTTACTTTTCCAAACAATATTCTAAGGCATATATATTGAAAGGGTCGTTTCAGGGTTCGATCCTCAAGGCAAGTGTTTGTTTCTTCAATGTGAATAGGAATATAGGGCAATTTTAAAGACATCTTTTAAGACAGTTGTGCATTCCAAAAATTGAGGATTGCTTCAGGAATAAAACATTGTTTTAAATAATTTATTGTAAATGCATAGCAATGGATGTGTATTTAGAGCTGTTTGTTTTCAAAGCACAGCTATTTAGAAAGAAGTAACCATATCAAATTAACTTTCACAAAAGAACATAAAAATTGATTTCTCAAGTAGGGCTGCTCTCATTTCTGCATAAGTGAAGCACTGCAGAAGACTGCCACAAACATTGCAATTGGTGGAGGAAGTAATGGGTGAGAAATCTGTATTTGTGTCTCCAAGAGTATGGAATGGTGTCAAAGATGCCCTAGCATGATGACCAGCACATATTGCCTGCGCACTACTCTGACAACCCTCATTGAAGGCTTCCTGAAATGTGTGTGTGTTACTCTCTGTGCCAGTGCTATGCTGGTTCTTCTCCACTTGTTCAGTGGCATTATACAAATCACAACTGTGGTTTGACACCACCTCAGAGAAAAGCAAAAGATCTACATTATGTAATATCTTGTCTTTGGATACTGAAAATGAACTTGTTCTCTTAAAAGACGTTGTTCCTGGGTTATATTTAACAATTTCATTTTGTTATCATGCCAAACCCCTTTTGTGAATGTTAATTGGTTATGAAATAAAAGCCCACATCATCAAAGAGTGGTATGACAATGTCCTTGCCATCTGCATTATCAAAAGAGGTTTCATTGGGGGGTTTTGTTGATCTCCCCTTTGATCTTCAGTGTAGCTCACTGTGCTTTGATATTGCAGGGACAGACCTCTCCTTCCCTTTGTGTTTGGTCTGTGATGCTCACATGAGCTGGGACCCCCCGGTACAACAGTGTACCAGCAACTAAACAACCCCACCACAGGACTGTGGCATGATGTGAGGGGTCACCAATACCAGCACTTCCTGTGAACTCCTTTATCGTATTCTAGGCAATAACAGAATGTTAAGCAAATGATACAATGTGACTATTTGCCCGAAATAATAATTGTGTTGTAAATAGTCTAATATTGATCTTTGCATGCAGCCCTTTACATTAAGGCTACATTTTTCAATCGTGCACTTACAATTGTTCATATTTGTGAACAGTGAAGGTTGAAAGGGTGTTCTACCATAACTTGAAGTTAGACTATGGATCATTACCATTGTCAATTCCACAATGTTGACTGGCGACATAGCATCAAAGTAAATAGATAGGGGTTAAGAACAGTAAATTTATTCTTCCTTATGTGTGCTTACCTTGACGAAATGTTTGTGGTTGCTATTGTAGAGTCCATATACGTGCAGGTTGAAACCATAAACGTCGATACTGTGGAAAACAACCCTTGAAAGTGTATCAGGTGTTTATTAGCTATGCATTCTGTGTCTCTTTCATGAGATCAGACATTTGGCACTTCTGGAAATAGTGCATAAACTGCACTTAGTACACAAAGCAGAATTAAGTAGTGCAATTAGATTCTACTGAGCTAGATGTAAGGCCATGGACTTTGGTACACATCTTGCACTAGCACATTTCTGCATTTGTTGGACAATATTTGCATGAGTGTCCCAACACCATGAAACCACCCTCCAACTCCCTATCATTGCACATTTATCATTATTGAAAAAATGTTGGTCGCTCCATCCAGGTACAAATGCACAGGTTGTATACCACATGAGACATGGCTTAAAAATCATGCTACAAGGCGATTGAGTGGTTTTGTCTAGTATCCACAGGGGTTCAACCAGTTTTGGATTACCAAATAGGTAAAGTAGGTACCAGCCTATGGGCCCCACTCCTTCTAGGGGCCCTGCGACAATGGATGAAAATAATATTAATTTGATCTTGAAAGAAAATTTGCGAGGCGGGGCCCGAAATTTCGACTGCCTAGGGATCTCCACAGGGTTTCATCCGGTACTGGGTTCTACAGATTATGTGCCCCCCTAGTGTTAGGGACTGCCTTCTAACCCCGCCTCTTGTGCATGCCCAGTTGAGCACCAGCAAAGGCAGGCTGCTTTGTCTCAGAGCTGGTGCTAATGTAAAACAGTTCTCGATGAGGTATATAGTGTGCCAGGACCTTTAAATAATACTAGATTTGAAGGAGACATTCAATATGTCCTGCTGTTTGAATAATATAACGCTTGTAATGTCGATATATGCCTAAATACGGGGGTATCTAGTCAGCTAATTATGTGCTCTAGTAAGCCTATCTAAAAGAGAAGAAAGCAGAGCATTCCAGGAGTAAATCGCACACACCCCATATTCCACTCACTTTTCCTCCCTTTCTTTGAGTATGCGCTCTGGCCTAGACAGCCGCAGTTCATGCAAGTAACAGCGGTGGGGCCGGGTAAGGGGGGATTTTGAGGGACGATGCAGAGGGAAAATTAAATGATTAATTTTCCCTTTGCATCGTCCCTCGAAATCCCCCCTTACCCGGCCCGCCCCACCGCCCCACCGCTGTTACCTGCACCGACCGCGGCTCAACCTAGATTTCAGAGGCACGTGACATAACCTGAGCACCGTGAGTGATCTGTGTAGACTTACCTTGCTCAATTTCTTTCTCCGTGTGTTAATATTTTTTACATCGTCATCAGTACTTCTCCATTCACATTTTTGTCACAGTCATTCGAGTAGTAGGTGCCAGATTGTCACAGGTAATGTCTAATACAAGTGATGAGCGGGCACAGGCCTTTAGTTTGTCTTGCTGTGGCTCCTCTTCAAGGTGTATCATGAAATGGACCACTGCTGTAAAGAGAGCAACATGGGCGTCACAGGAAGGTTATGATCCTCTTTAGTTACAATTGGTGTAAGGTTTGTCTACATCCAGAGGTGCAACTACAGCCAAATTTCGGGGGGGGGGGGGAGCTAATAAAAATTTGGGGGGGGCTAATATTTCCAGCAATAGGCAAAGTGGAGATGCAGGGGCTCTAAGAAGGGGTGAAAACACAACAAAGCCTTGTTAACAAGTAAATGGACTTTTAAAGACCTGTGAAGTACTCTGGTGTGGCTGCAATAAGACGGTTGCCAGCCCGGGCTGACACACTTGACGGGGGAGGGGGGGCTGAAGCCCTTTGAGCCCATTGGGCAGGGCCGGACTGGGAACTGAAACCGGTCCTGGTAAACTGCCCGGCTGGCCCTCCTGGGGGCAGGGAGGAGCCGAGCTGTTTCCTTGGGCCGGTTTCAGCCGATTTTATTACAGGGTGCTGATATTGCCGGCCCCTGGTAACAAAAACTCCCACCCCAGGGCCCAAAACCGGCCCCCCACTCTGGCAGCCCACCGGGGAAACGCCCGGTGCCCGCTACGGCTAGTCTGGCCCTGCCAGTGTGCGTTGCGCGCCTGTCTACATCAGATGTCAGGGTTACAGGTATTGGTACCTGCTGCATTTTAACACCTTTTCTGACTTTCTGTCTTCGGTCTCCTCATGATCGCTGGCTGTACAGTCAGTGGTGTAACAATAGCCCCCTCTGTGGTGCGGGGGAGGGGGGTGAACTCCAAGGGGCTCCCTCGGCACTGTGCACGGACAGCTGGTCCCTGGACTGACGGCTCCTGACTGGGTCCGGAGCATGAGGGCCCCTCCATGTACTTTGCAGGATCCCCCCTCAAGTTTCGTTATGCCATTGTGCACAGTAGGGAGTGTTAATGCTGCTTCCTTCACAGCCCGACTCATATGGCCTGGTACTCCCTAAGTCCCCTATTTACTTTTTGGACACACAGCAGTCCTTGCACGGATGAGGTCCCCCTCCCTCCTTCAAGGCAAGTAATAAGACCACACCATTTTTTGGATTAGGGGGTGTAACCCCCCCCCCCCCCCGGCCATACTTATTACAAAATCAAAAAACACATTACTTATTCACATTATGTACAATTACACAGAAAGTCCGAATACATTGTTAGACGGATGATGTAACGTGGCTAACCTTAAACTCTAATACACACAACACTCCCACAATAAATCTAACAATGGATATATTCGCTTTCTGCGTGTCCCCTCTAGAGCCTACGGCAAGGTCATTACTGGCAGCCTCTAGATCCCAGCAAACTACAAATTACTCCACCAGAGTAGGCTTGCGCTGGGGGTAAAGCTTATCGGACGGATATTCTCCCCCGGGCCCCCCCTACGCCCTGTGCCTTAAACTCCATAAACGGGGGCAGCAAAATTCTGCATACTTGCGCCCTGAGGCGCATGCGCGTGCGTGGGTGGCCACAGGCCGACTGGAAAGAGTGTCTCCCCCGGCCCCCGCACCCCGACAGCCTACCTACCGACTGTCGCTGGCCCTGGAGTTACATGGTTCTGACCGCTAAGGACCGAAGACTATGCTTACCAATCATGACCTTACCGCCACAGGACAGCATCGTTGTCCGACTATCTGTCCTCCCCCTCAGCCCACTAGGAAGGTCATGCCCTGTAACTCGCCTGCCCCTGGACTCAACTAAAACCCTTCGTCCCAGGCGAGCCGGGTCGTTGCCCCCTAGGTGCATGCCCATGAAACTCTACTCTCGTTCCCAACTTACGCACCCTGGCCTCGGGAAACTGCAAGCAAACATGACAATAGCACATCCGTCAGTGTGTTGCCCAACTGACAGGCTTAAACCTACACTGCTGCACATGATACTATGTAACAGTGTACTGATGCAAAATTCTCCTTGAGTCACAGGGTAAAGAAACTTGCAATTTCCATGAAACAGAACCAAAGGGCTACAGCATGCGCAGCCGCACATAGCGCTTATAGCAGTTAAAGGACCACCTACCGATCCTCCTGACCTGCTCCTCCCTTAGACCATTTGCCACTGCCTCGGTGGGCGCCCCAGTTGTGAAGGAGTGGGTCCCAAAGTTAGCCGAATCCAACCTGGCGTCTTGGATGGCGAAACCCATGGCTCTTGCATTGAAAGATAGTGATGCGTGTCCCATTGCCACGTAGCAGAAATGGCCCTGACGTCTCGTCGTCATTGCGGTGTGGATCACCTCACAGGTATCACCTTCATGGATCCACCATATATAAAGGAACAAAGCACAGATGATTAGTGCTCCTAGCCTTTGGATAAGGGATGCGGTTTGTATGCCAGGCCTATTGACTACTTCATGATACAGTGACCCCCTTGTTCCACCCACACCCTCCGCCCAGGCTGCATAGGTACAGTGTGACCATGCGGACATTAAATGCCACCACATATGTGTCTAGTGCAAAAAGTGTACAAAAACACACACACCCAGGGTGCATAGGTATTGTATGCTACGACCTCGGCATCTACTGGTGGAAAGCGCCCAAGCATAGGTACCGTGACACAAACACGGACATTCAATGCGAAAATGTTCAGGCACAAGGGCGCTGAGGTACTGTGTGACACTATGTATTAATGGTATAAGTGTACAAGCAATAGGGGGTGACAAACCCCAGGCATATAAAGCTTGATTGCACAAGCCCAAACAGGGTGCATAGGTACTGTGTGCTACAACACCGGCATCCCAATGTCCAAGCTTTCTGGCACAAGGGGGCTGCGGTACTGTGTGAAATAATACATAACTCATCATAAGTGTATGAGCCTAAGGGTGCATAGCTACTGTGAGACATAACCAGCCTCCAATGTATACGTGTACCTGCGATGGGTGCATCGATGCTACTTGCAACAGACCCCTAATTCATATTCATATTTGTAACAGCACCCGCGTGCCTTTGGCTATTTTGACGACAGACTCCTAATTCATATTTGTAACAGCACCCGCGTGCTATTGCATTCTTGAAGGTGTGACCACGAGGCCCACGCTTTAACAAGCAGGGATATGCTCGCAATACCGTATATATACACCTCGCTGGCTGACCCGAAGCAGGGCTTTTAAAACTTAACATTGACATCATACTTTCAATTCTGAACGCTTAGCATAGCCTTAGTTTCCTTACATAAGGAACATTGCATGAGAGCGCCTAGCATAGCGCCATTTGCACTGGGTGAGGAACATTGAAAATCATATTACCAATTGAGAGCGCCTAGCATAGCACCAGTTGCATTTACCTGAGGAACATTGAAATCAGGCTTACGGTTCTGGCCACTTAGCATAGCCTCAGTTCCATTACGTAAGGAACATTGCATGTGACTTTAAATGAGAGCGCCTAACATAGCGCCATTTGCACTGGGTGAGGCACATTGAAAATCATATTACCAATTAAGATCGCCTAGCATAGCACCAGTTGCATTTACCTGAGGAACATTGAAGTCAGGCTTACGGTTCTGGACGCTTAGCATAGCCTCTGTTCCATTACGAAAGCAACATTGCATGTGACTTTAAATGAGAAGGCCTAGCATAGCACCAGATGCATTCACCTGAGGGACATTGAAATCAGCCTTTCAATTCTGACCGCTTAGCATAGCCTCATTTTCCATTACATAAGGAACATTACATGTGACTTTCAATGAGAGCGCCTAGCATAGCGCCGTTTGCATTAAGTGTGGAACATTGCTAATCATATTACCAAAATAAGCGCGGCTAGCAGAGCACCAGTTGCATTTACCTGGGCAACATTGAAATCAGACTATCAATTCTGACCGCTTAGCATAGCCTCAGTTCTATTACATCAGGAACATTGTGTGTTACTATCAATGAGAACGCCTAGCAGAGCCCCCAGTTGCCTTTTCCTGAGGAACATTGAAAACAGACTTTCAAATCTGACCGCTTAGCATAGCCTCAGTTCCATTACATCAGGAACATTGCATGTGACTTTCAGTGAGGGCGCCTAGCCTAGCACAAGTTTTTTTTTTCTGAGGAACATTGAAATCAGAGTATCAATGAGAGCGCCTAGCATAGCACCGGTTCCATCAAGTGAGGAACATTGAAATCAACCAATTAAGATCGCCTAGCATATCCAGTTGTATTACATGAAGAACATTGAAATCAGATTTTTAGAGAGACTTAGAGAGCGCTAAACATATTACCCATTTCATTACATGAGGAACGCTGTCAACGCACTCTCGCATGAAAGCGCTTAGCTTACTACCAATTGTGTTATCTGCTGAACATTGAAAACTGGCCATGACAGGTTGGGGTCCACTCACGGCCAATGTAACCTGGGGCCAGATCACAAGATCTGCGCCGAATAGCACAGTGTGCCTTCTGACTTCTACCTTGTACCTTATTATTTGCCCAGCAAACACGTCCTCATTTACATCACCGTCAGACCACTTGGTCACGAAAAGGCATCCCATATATCAGAAACTCAGCTTGCTATGCATTATCATCAGTGATTTATTACAGCCATCTCGCCGGGTGAAATTCTAATTCCCATATTTTCATTATTAGTTAATCTCGGCGTTACGAAATATTATACGAGTGTATCCGCTCATTTCCAATGCTGGCTGACCCGAAGCCGAGGACTCGGAGCGTTTTTGACAAATTATCATAGGTGAAAAAAAGACATTATGTTGAAGCACTTAACATAGCCCTATCGCATTATATGATGACAATTCATATTTGTTAGGCACAGGGAGAATAAGTGAACTCCTGCCTTACTCCTGCGTATCATGTGATGTGATCGTGCTACGATAGACATGATAATATGTAGTGACCACCCCACGGTAACACACACTCTGTAACATGTGTTAAGACCCATGCGGTAACAGTGATAGACATGATAATATGTATTAACCGCTCTACGGCCACCCATACGGTAACACCTTCATGGTACTACCCAATAACGCCCATTTGGTAACATCAGTGCAACCACCTCCATTTATATTTGTTAGGCACGGGGAGATTAAGTGATCTCCTGCCTTACTCCTGCGTATCATGTGATGCAGTCGTGCTAAGATGGAAGTGATAATACGTGTTAACCACTGCACAGTAACACACGCTGTAACACCCATGTGGTAACAGCCACTTTGATAACACATGGTAAAACTCACGCAGTAACAACCCCTTGTTAACACCTCAGAGGTAACCCTTACGCAGTGTAACACACGGTGACAGTCACGCGGTAACACCCCCACAGTAAAACACCAATGCGGCAAACCTCAAAAAAGTGGTAACCATCCACGCTGTAACCACCCACAAAGCGGTAACCACCCCCGCGGTAACCACCCCCGCGGTAACCACCCACAAAGCGGTAAACCACCCACAAAGCGGTAACCACCCACAAAGCAGTAACCACCCACAAAGCGGTAACCACCCACGTGATTTGACATATAATCCCCCTGGGAACCATACATTAAGTAATAACGGTTATTCACCATGCTCGGAAATTGCCAATACTGTGTTGTGAAGAGCTACATACAACAACCTCTCTTCCCTCTCAGTGTGGTCCCAAAAAGTGCCCCAATGCTCTTGAGCTCGAAATGGCACCCTCAAAAGTCATACATGGCCCCACTGTACTCTCTCAACCCGTCCCCAATTTTAATGCTAGACGGGCAAACACTCAACTCTTTAACCCCAAGAAATAAAGGATGTAACCTATGCCCTGTGGAATAAAGGTCCTCTCATAGTGCCATGTCTGATGGCATCGCTAACCCAGCTCTGTCAAGCAGCAAGGAAAAAATGTCAGAGCAAGCTTCCCCCCGCAGTGAGCAAGGAATCGTCATAATTAGTGGCAAAGCGCCAGTGGTCCACTTCTTTATACACCTTAAAAAACCCGCTGCGCACAAACAAGCACAAGCACACTTTTTGACGCCACTTGAAGCCCATGCCCAACCTTGTGATACTTTGACACCAAACTGCGCGGCTACCTTGCTGCCACTGTACCTAGGATTGACTAACAGTACAGCTGGACAGAGATTGATCCTAAAATAATTCTGCCTTTGGCGCTCACTCGTCTCGGGAACCATACCGTCATGCAGCAGTAAAATACAGCCAGCGCGTGTGTGGGAATGCTTGGAAGAAGACCTTTCAGAACAAAAACCTAGGCCTAGATAAATTATTAAACAGTCTCCTTACTGCCTGTGTCCTGTACAGTTCGGTGTATAGTGGAGCGGACTAAGAGCGTCTGAGCTAACTTGATAAAATGTTAATGTTTGCTAGTAGGGCATCATAATCGCCCCTCTCTGCAATATGGCTGTTAGACAACATGGACAAAGTCAATAGTCCTGACTTGTTGTAAGTATGATGTTACTTGTTGTATCAATCATATATCTGGATGCAATGACAGAAACAGCAAAATACAAGTCGGGCGGCTCACTATGCTATCCACGAGGACCTCTAGGTGCGCCAGCGGCAACCATCAGGCTCGTCCACTCACCTCTGCACCTAGGCAGGCCCTGCTGTGTGAACTGCCACCCCCTGGCGTGTCTCATCGGTGGGCACTGCTGCATGAGAACCATGGAAATGGCAGACGGGGCCCGTCGCGCCCGAAGCCTCACTCTGCCAACCAGGCCTGAGAGGGTGGTGCCAGCCGAGGCCGAGCCCGCGTTTCCTCCCGCGCCTGTGCCTCGCCGCCTTTGAACCGGAGCGCGCCTTGAAAGAGTTGGTTTGTACCAGCCGTGTGTGATCAAAAAGTCTGCCAGGCTGCTGCGGTGCGGCGCCCCGTCACCTCACCTCGCTTTAGCGCTAAACTATTTTATCAAGGCCGGCGACTGACTGCGAGGAGAAGGGGAGCAGGCTTTGAAAATTGAAAATTAGATTAACAGAACATAAAAGTACCATCAGGAACAAAAACAAAAACTCAAGTTTAGCTAAACATTGGGTAGAAATGAGACATAGCATAGCCCAACTAAAATTCCAGATAATAGAACAAGTACCTAAACAGGAAGGGGTTGATAACGCAAAAAGACTTCTACAACGAGAAGCTTTTTGGATAAAAAGGTTAAATTCCCTGATTCCGTTGGGGCTGAATGACAAATTTGAGATATCTTGTTTTTTAGAAATTGACATTGTTTGTTATTATGTAAAACATCATCTTGTTATACATTTTCATTTCTGTATGTCAGAACATCTATACATTGTAATAAGTACATTGTAATCACAGTTCTGTGACTATAGTAACTATTATGTTGAATGCATAATACTGATATTTATTCAATTATGATCAGACATTTCAAGATGGTGGCGGCGTAGTGTCACATCGCCGCGTAATTTCGTGAGAACTTTCAGTACCGGGGTTTCAGTTAATTGATGGTTTGGTGTTCTATGAATACACAAATTTGTGAAGAATCTCGTGACAGAATTACTGAATTTGCTTACTGAAACCTTTAACATTGACATCCACTCAGACGAATTGTATTAATTTTGATGGAACCATGTTCATCATTAGACTTTTAAATATGGCGGCGGTTAAACGCTGCATCTTTGCAGCGTAATCTCGTGATAATTACTGAACGCAGACATTTAGTCAGTTTCGGTAACAAAGGTTACTGACAGATTGGCGGTTTAATCAGCTGGTGACAGAGTTTTTATACGGGTAAGGAAGACCTTAGGTTTCGCATTACGTTGCTAGCAAGCGCTTGTGGTTTTGCGGTGTTAAGGACATTCATCGTGTTACAGATTAGGTGGCTCAAGACATACGAGAGTCATACTGGTATCGGATAGCATTTTTGAAGAATTTGACGGTGTGGCGTTACTGTATCCGCAGAAAACTGCATATTCAAGGTATGATGTGATCTACTGGCAATCCGATTGTTGATGAAATATTTACTGAATATGGAACTCGGTTATTCATATTTTCATTTGGTTTAACAGGCTGAATAACTTCAGAACTGCTCTACGCTAATTCACGTAAGCGCACCACACAGTGTTTAGGTGGTGGGCACTAGGATTCGGTGATTTGGGTATTGGCTTCTGGAGTGGTATTGCTAGAACATACACTCATGGTTTACTATACACCATAGGTGGACGGCAGTGTTAAAGAGACAGACTGACTTTTACAACGCTGTGTGAATTGAACACAAATATGCGTAGCATGCTATTTAAACACACACATGTTTTTTTCACAGATTTCCCCCTGACGAAGGGACTAGGTCGTCCCGAAATGCATTGGGCGAAGACCAAGAAATGAATTGATTGTCATTATTATTATCATCATTTGTATAATTCGTTTGGATTTTTTGTATTGGTATTAAATAATGGTATTGTGGAATACCTATATTGCAATGAAGCAAAAGTTTGTAAACGTTTGGGTAAAAATAATGTTTTCCAATTAACAAATGTAAAATAAAAATACAAATTTGGGGTATAAATATAAGGCGCAAAATTCATTCAAATAGGTAGTATATCTTATTAATAGCTGTGCTTGCTCATGTTCAGGTCATATCAACCTGGCCCCCAAATCAGTGTTCACGTGCTTGGCAGGCATTAGATGAGCAAAGCACGCTTAATGATGAAAGAGTTGACATAAAAAATAATAGTGAAAGCGATATAATTTTCAAAGAGAAGGTAGTGCTGGACTTATTCCATAATTTTACTGAGCAGGCTTTGTCCCCAGGCAACATCCTCTTAGAATAAAGGCAAATTATACAGAAATCTAATCAAAGTTGAACACAGGTCGCAGTCAAACCGTATCACCTGGACCCTTGTTATTGTTGCTTGTCTCACTCGAATGCAGCTCTGCATAGCCAGGATTACACTACCATGCGGCCACAAATACCGCCAGCGTGCGTGTACTCAACGTTTTTGTGTGAAGCACCCCTCCTTGCACAATCGCACTCCAGTGCTGCAGATACAGCTGCTGCTGGTTCTCCCGCTCCACCTGAAATTCCGCAGACGCCGCCACACCTCTCCAGCGGATCAAGGTGAGATCATGCACGCTGCCACAGACCTGCAGGAAAACAAAAGGGAAAACAAATTACGGGCCGCTGGTGGCCCGGGTGCCGTGCCTGTGGGGAGCACAGCACAAGAGACTGTTCTCCTCCCCGTACCCCCTTTTAAAGGGGGGGGAGGAGGCACGGGCCTGGCCAGTCTAAACTAGTCGGACCCCAAAGTTGGACACCCCTGTGAACCGGAAGCACTAAAGTGCTTCCGGTTCACGCCCTTCCTCATGCCGCTTATTGGCCGCTCAGGGAAGGTGGGAGTGCTCCCTCCTCCTCCTTGCCCCCCGGGGACTGGTGCAACCGCCATAATGGCGGCGCGCGCTAATTTAGCGCTCGGCCTTGCCCATTCATGTTGTGGGTCTGAATGATTTTGAAAACAGTGATGACGTCACTCTTTCTCTGGAACTTTCCGAGGTAAGGCTTGCTAAAAGGATTTTTGACACCCTATTTCACAGCTTTCCAAACTTTTCTTGTTGGTGACACACTTTTTAGACATGCATCATTTCGCGACACGGTAATGCGAGCGAGCGTAGCGAGGGAGGCCTAACCACCTACGGAAGTTCCGGGGGCTTTTCCACATGAGAACATTTTGAACAAAAAGTGGGCAAATGGTGTATTTTCAAGCAAATTTGAGAAAGCAGGAAGGTTAAGAAAGCAATTGTGAATCTGTTCTAACAAGACAGTGACTAGCAAAACTGTCTATCGCTTGTTCTGCTGACATCCTAGGCACGCAAAAAGAAAGACTTCATGAAATATACCACCAAGCCATACATGTGTCCCTACTGTGAGGCTAGTTTCTCCACACACCAAAAAAAACACTATTTGCATTAACCACTATGGGGCCCCCAAACCATCGGAAAAAGGCTGAGGTTAGGCCTTTTTTAGTTATTGCCGGCTTACTATCAAATACTCTTCTGGGCGACTTGTGACAGGCACACCAGCTCTGTCCTTTCATGAAGGCACTAGAAGAGACTCACTGTTTCAGCATAGCTTAGATTTGTTTTACTGTCAGAACAGGTTTGTGTTTCCCAAATACTTGCTTGAGAAATTCTCATGCTTTTCTGTTGGGTTGGCAGTCAGCTCTAAGGCCAGTGGAGCTATGTTCCCCGGGGACTACAAATAAAATAGAATAATACTGTGCAAGTCATTACATTTTCATGCCTCACGTTTCTTATCTGCCAAAAGTGGGAGTGTTTGGAAGCAAGCTGAACATCAGTATTAGGAGGCGTGGGGTAAAAATGATAATCATCGCTACTAAGTGCTGTAAGTTAAATAAAAATACTCAATCATTCTGTTTGCCCTGGGAGTCCCTAGGGCCGAATTACCCAGTCTGGCCTCCCTGAACTTGATGTTCGATTGTACAGCAGAGCTAGCAGGTTTACAAGAGTGCTTTGTTTAACCTTAAAAACCCAGACCCCGTCTCCTGGACCCCCCCACCCTTATCCCTTCTTTGTTTTTGGGAGCCGCTTCTCTCGTTGGTGAACTGTTCAGAGAAGGTAGCGTGTTAATTATCGCCCTGTTACAAGAAGGTGATGACATCAGTGAGTGATGAGTGCCTGTTTGCCTGAGGCTGCGCATGCTGCGCTTTTTATGGTGTCTGCTCCGGGGCCTTCTTACTGCACAGACTTCCTGGGCCGGATCAGTCCTCTCCTAACCCGGCAGTGCACAAGAAGGTTGTGAACACAGTGAGTGGTGAGTGCCTGTGCGCCTGAGACTGTGAATGCGGCGCTTTGTATAGTGCCTGTTCACCTGAGGCTGTGTTTGCGGCGCTTTGTATAGTGCCTGTGCGCATGAGGCTGTGCATGCGGCTCTTTGTATAGTGCCTGTGCGCCTGAGGCTGTGCATGCGGCGCTTTGAATAGTGCCTGTTCACCTGAGGCTGTGTATGCGGCGCTTTGTATAGTGCCTGTGCGCCTGAGGCTGTGCATGCGGCGCTTTGAATAGTGCCAGTGCGCCTGAGGCTGTGCATGCAGCACTTTGTATAGTGCATGCTCCGGGTCTTCCTGATGCACAGCCAATGCACAAGAAGGGAGTAGTCGAACCATATCCCAAACGGCCGTGAGCGAGTGAATGATGCCAGTGAGTCTCCTTTTGACTTTCTTTAAATCAGTTTATCCTACTCTTCGTCCATTCATCTATCCATCCCTGCCCTCCATCCAGCCCTGCCCTCCATCCAGCCCTGCCTTCCATCCAGCCCTGCTCCACCCACCTCACATCACCCATCCTCTTCCAGGCCAACCGTTTATAGGACCAGCGAATATTCAAACAACACATCAGGCAGAAAGGCGCAGTCTATGCCCTGCCTACCTACTTGAACACCCGTACTTGTGAGAAGGTCTCGAATGTCAAGGCCTTACTTACTGTGTCAGAATAAAGTGTGCAGCAGATCGGTCAGGCCAGCCAGAGGCTCGATGCTCATGGTGCGGGGGCTCAGACAGTCAGCGGAGCCTGGCGGCCACTGATTGTTCTCCGGCCCTGTCGTTTCCTCCCCGTCCCCGGGCTAACACTCCTGCCGGGAATGGCTCTGAGGAGCGAAATGTGCATGTGTCGCATACACACACGCTCACCCTCTCCTTTCTCTGCGTACGTCTGGTGTACGAACTGCGAAGTACAGGCGTCATCCTGCGACACACCCACCACTTGCAGGCGACACAGTACCGTGTCGCGACACAGAGTTTGGAAAGCTCTGCCCTATTCGATGCTTCCATAGGATATCTGTTGTGTTCTGCGAGACACGTTCTAGTGTCTCGACAGGCACAGAGTTAGTAGCCACTCACCTATAGGAGTGGGGCTGGGCACACACACACCTGACACCCATCCATCACCGACGTCATGAGTGACGTGACCCGGCTAATAAAGGGGCCCGAGTGCACGTGCTCGTGGCCAGTTGTATAACGATAGTCACGGTATCTGTGTCCATCATTGCATAGCATGTGGGCCTAGAGCCCACAACACAACAGATATCTGCACTCCCCTTCCTTGATCATATGTGGACGCCTAGATTGCCTTCCATATGCCCTGGCCTCAGGGGCAGTACCTTGGAGGCAGCAGAAAGAACAGAGCCGGCTTTCCTTCCTTCCAGTCGGGAGTCTCTGCACTGCGACACGCCGCACTCCCTCCTAGCTGGTTATTTCAATTAAAAACTGCGTCACCGCCAGCGCTCTTTTACGAGGCAATGATCCATTTCCTAATGACCTTCGAGGCTGAAGGCCGAGAGTTAATTCCAATGAGAGGTTTGTTTATTGAATCAGTGAAACACGAGGGACGCCAAATGAATAGCCTTGTTCTCTGATATACTTACCTGTCACATCTGCGGCTCTGTGCAGCTGCTCACATCCCGGCTGTGCTCCCGCGGCATCCGCGCCACTGCAGGAGACCACGAGCCGGGGACACGCAGCCGAGCAAGGGTAATATCCGAGACACGCAGAGACATCCGAGGATAAAAGAGCATCGCTACCAGAAATATGAAATACAACTGTTCGAATTTATACTCACTCGGGAGGGTAGATACAAGCGACGCTGCATGTATCCATGTATTTGTAATTACACTTTACACTGATTTTCCACTTATAAAAACATGCTGGTGGACTCCTTGAGAAATGCAAAATTAGTGGATTACCCTCAACACTCAGTGCATTAAAGCAACTGTATGGAGCTTTTTTATCCACCAAAGATGAAAACGGCAAGAACTCAGCCATTACATGGCATTTGAAAAGCACCTTAAAGCAATTTTGTATCTGTTTGTTTACTAAAGAAAACACTTTGGTCGATTACAAGTGGCCCAGCAAGACCTATGAGGTCCGTAATAGGGGTTCCTGCCCCAGAAGGATTATGAGAGCCACAATAAACCCATAGATCCGGGGCTTTTCACCCCATCATTCTGGCTGCTGAAAGCAGCGGAAATCTCATCGGGAACTAATGAGGATTAAATAGGAAATGAGACAATGCCAATCCCCCTCGTAATTTCCCAGGGCACATTATCTTCATGGTAAACATAGCCCAAAAGGGGGGAATCACTTTTAGAGCGAAAAAAAAGTAGTCTGAATTCCCAGACCCAGCTTCTCCAATAATTAGTGGAACTATTAACTAATTAGAAAAGACACATTCCTGCTGAAGCACTCTCAGAGATGCAGATGAAGGCACCAAACAAACTTTACTACCACGCCTTCATTATAAGGTAGGTCTCCAGCTAGAACTTGTTCCTCAACAAATAGGGGTGCTTTTATCCATCGATGCACCGATCCGTCCATGCAGCCATCTCAGTGGTGTAGTGTATTGCCTTCATCCTCTTAGACTTCAGTGGCAGCTGCTCTGCAATGGCGGAGGAGCCTCGCCCCACGGCCTGGCGCAGAGCCAGCAAATGAAAAATAAAACGATGTTCTAGCATCGTTTAATTTTTCGTTTCCCAGCTTGTGCATGGAGGGGCGGGGCATGGGAGGGTGAAGGAGGAGAGCTTGTGCACTCCCAAAGTGCTCATGTGTGTTTGGCTGGCTGTCTCCGACCGACCTAAACACACATGCGCACTTAGGTTTCCACAGACTCCCTGGTCTGAGCAGGGTGTCTTTTCAGCCCTCTCAGACCAATCCCAGCGCTTCTGTGCCCAATGGCTGCTGGGACCCAGGTAGAGGCCAGCAGGAGCGATGCGATGCTGGAGGCGTCCGGCGCCGTCAGGTAGATTTTTAAAATGATTATTAACCCATCATCCCCACCCTCCCCCTGTGCTCACCCCGTGCTCCCCATCCCCGCCCACCACCCTTTGTTAGTGTCGGCCGTCACTGTTCCACTTCCTGTCCTGCAGTAATTCGTAATTGACCTAGGAGAGGAAGTGTCCAGTTCCTGGCTGTGATTTATAAACAGTATATATTTTATACCATATGTTTTATAACACAAGTTAGTGTGCCTAAGACCTGGTCTGGTCCTAACTTTGGATTTTTTGCCAAATTTTGCTCATTCATGACCCTTGAGATCTGAGTCCTTTTTTCCCTTGTTTTTATTAAAGTTTTGCAGTGAACATGGAACAGCATACAAACAGCAATGACTGCATGCAAGGTATAAGGAGTCCAACAGTATACAGCAAGACATGATGTGCAACATGCAGTCGGAATTGAGGGGGGAGTCAAACCAACCACTTAGCGAGGATTCAACCATAGATGTGGTACCTGCCACTGTTACAACATCTCTCTATGCAACAGAATTTTCACAGTATTAATTGTCCTGGGGAATAGGGCTCCATATCAGGGAGGGCAGCTCCGGATCACATACAATTCGGTCAGGAGTCGGCGAAGCAGTGGGAGCCTCGCCGACTTATTGTTGTGTACCCAGGTATGTCGCCAAGGGGGACCATCTATCCTTGGACAGTATGCAGCGTCCCAAAGCCATCCATCTCTCTCGGGCACCGGCTGCCTCCCCCAGTGAATCGCCATTCTATACTTGGCCAGCAAAAACAGGAGCACTTTCAGCTTGCGCACTGCTGGCAGACCTCCTTAACATCTTTGCGATATCATCACATAGCTTGCATCAGCTAACAGACCCATCCTGTGCATTCTCTCAAGTGGACAGTATATTCTATGCATGCATTTAAAGTGAACCAAATACAGCCTGTAGCTTGGAGAAGAGGGCTCTGGACTGGGTGCAGCAGTACTTCCAGTGCTCATCGCTAATGGGGATTGCTAGGTCAGTGGACCATGTTTTGACAGCCGTGGGCGTACTCACAAAGCAGCCCTCAGCAACTACCACCAGCGCATCAAGGAAGCCAAAAGAACAGGCATCATAGTCCGCATAGATAAAGTGGCCAACCACACAAAAAAACTCTTCAAAATAGTCAATAAATTCTCCAACCCAGCAGCCACAGAAAACACAATCCACCCCTCACAATTAGTGACCCTGGATTCTCCTTCACAAACCATGTGCAATGGCGATTCTATTTGACAAGGTTTAGGTTACACACCTTGCACTTTCTTTTTGCGTTTCCTAAACAGGGAGGTTGGTGTGAGAGACTGCCCCCCTGTCCTTGTAATGACAAAGATAGCCAAAGCACGATGCATATTGTTCTTTTTTGTTCCCTATATAAGGATCCGAGAATTAGGTTTATTAAGCCGATCCTTAAGGAAAAGCATCCATGCCATTATGAAGAGGGCTATGAATATTTATTATCCCTGTCTTCACCTGGTGTCTGCTGTGCAATGCTAAATTTTATACGGGTGTCACTTTTGATTAGAAAGCGGTATGGTTAAATCTGGCATCATTAAGCTGACCCTTGATCATGTACACTGTATATTACTGCAGCGTGATTTTCTGATTTTCTTATTTGTTTTAACTGGCACTTCAATGTATGCCCTGGCACGAAGAACCAATGAAATCATTTAATTTGATTGGAAGTAACAGCTATGGGGTTCTTATTTGTGATTATTTTAGCTAATTAACTTTTAACAGTTTAGTGTAATAATTGTAAGAATGTCTTTTAAAAATGATTTTGAAATAATGTTTGCAAATGAAATTTGACTTTTATGATTCTTTTGTTCTGAATCGAATAAAGTTTTGAAATGAAATGAATGAATGACCCTGGATGACCTGTTGTGGAGTGGCAAAGGTTCTCTCCGAGTACACTGCTTCAAAGGATGTTAGTTGTAGCAAGCGTAGTCAGTCACTAGTGCCAGCATCCATAGTGGCTGGTAGAGAATGGTGGCCAGTAATTGGCACCGACAGAGAAAATAAAAGACCCAGCCACGTCCTCCATCTTAATTTGCTCCACGCCCATACCATGCATGCCACGATGTCTATCTGAGTCCATGGCCGCTTAGGGGGAAGATACAGTGCTGTCTGCAATGGGAAGGGGCAGCATGATCATGTTCAGGAGCTGTGTGTGGTTGGAACTATATAGGATAGAGCCAGTAATGGGCAAATTGTGCTTGAGCACAAAGAAAGTATCAATCCATATCTGAGGCTCCAAGTCCAACCTGTTCAAAGCAGAGTGTCAGTATTTCCCATGCCACCTGGGGTTGATGACCCGCACACGCCAGTATTATGCGGTGAGACCTAAGCCACCTGCGGAGGCACAACAGCAACGGGATTAGCAAATTAATCAACAAATGCAAAAATGTAGGGAGGACCACCTTTTTGCCTAAAGTTAATCTCTCAGCAGGGGACAATGGGAGCTTCGTCCATCTTTCTATGCGATCCTCTAGCCAGGACATCAATCTGCCATAGTTAGCCCACAAGAGCTCATCAAGGTCCAAACTAAGCCAGATCCCCAGGTGACATACCAGGTCACATGCCCATTTCAGGGGGAATTCTGACTCAAACTGCTGGGTCACCCTCGTAAGGGGGATAGGATAGATTTCACCCAATTTATGTTTCTACCTACAATGCCGCTGAATCAGGTGAGCTCCCTGATAAGCGGATCCATATTGTCCCAAGATTCCCTGATGGACAATGTGACATCATCCTCGTACATGAAAACCTGAACTCTGCGAGGGGTAAACGTCAGCCCTCGATGGAAGTGGTGTTGCCACATCCTAGCTGCCAAAGGCTCCATTGTAATTACAAATAATATGAGTGACAGGGGTTATTCCTGATGGGTGCCCCAAGATATATCAAACAGGGGAGTTATCATTCCATTGACCCGCATTCTGGCACCGGACTGGGCGTAGTCTTGTGAACTTGTCTTCCACCCCAAGTTGCATCAGTAGCTTAAATAGGTAGGGCCATTCAAGCAAATCGAATGCCTTAATAGCATCTTTAAAAACTGAGGGGGCATTAAGGGCACAATCGTGTGCAGAAGAGCAAACAAAGTATGCAGATTGTGAACCATTGAACGGCCGGGTACTAACTCCGACTGATTAGGCTACACTATGCTTGGCAGAAGCGAGAGGAGCCGTGAAACTATTGTTATGATGTTGAGAGGAATTCCAGTAGCCGAGGTAAGGTTATAGATGAAGGTTTTATTGATTTTAGTTCTTAGGATGGTCTTCTCATATGTTCTGTAATTAGCCCCACCAGGAGCATCCTCCCTGCTGCTCAGTCCATATTCCAACTGACACTCCACATCACAGGCATCCTCACATTCCATTACATCACCATACACACCAACATTCCACGCAGCACATTCACACTGGCTGAGCAGCAGGGACAGAGAAACAGGAAAGATGCATGATACCATAAACCAGATCTAACACATATTCCCCCTTTACAGAACACATAAAATATGTGAATACTAGAAGGAAGCATCACAGTTACATAAAGAAACTTGCATGTAAAAAAGTTGCAATTGCGAATGGAAACACAGCACATTTCAAAAGAGAACATGCATAGAAAATGCTGCAATATGCAAGATGGAAACATCGCATAAGATGGAACCCAACGCATTTCATAAGAGGACATGCATTATAAATACATAAGATAAAATGCAAAGAAAACAATGTAATATGCAAGACGGAAACAACACATTATATTTACCTAAAGAGACACACATCTGACACACATCTCCCCTTTATACAAAGAAAATAACAATAAGAATGCAAGATGGCAACAATGCACTTAAATTTAAGATAATTCTTGCAAAATAAAGACAGTCCTACAATAACATTCACATAAGGAAGGGACAATATAAAAATACATAATTCCCCTCCACACGCATACCAAATCTAACGCTCACCCCAAGCAGACACATACAGAGCAACCAAACCACTCCAAATTACCACCACAGTACACCAGCTGGCCAGACTAGCATGGAAATGAGAGATAACACTGAACACCAACAACTAAAAGGTAAGAGACACAACATCAAACACAAAACAAGGTACTCCCAAATATAATACACCACACCAGACTCTCCTGCTCTCTCACCCAAGCGAACGCCACGAAACCGAAAAAGAAAGCAATGGGTAGCTTACACCCAACACTTCATCCCTGAAGAAAGGGTTTCTGTAGACTTTTCTCCAAATCGTCGCCAAAATATGTTATAATGTAGAGAGGAAATCCAATAGCCGCAGTAAGGTTATAGAGGAAGGTTTTATTGATCTTAGTTCCTAGGATGTCTTCTAGTAAGTTCTGTAGTTAGCCCCACGAGGAGTATCCTATCCACCCTGCTGGTCAGCCCATACTCCATCTGACACTCAACATCACATGCATCCTCACATTCCAACCATCACCATGCACACCAACATTCCACACAGCACATACAAACTGGCTGAGCAGCAGGGGCAGATAAACAGGAAAGATGCATAATATCATTACCAGATATAACAGCTATCAATTTTTCTAGAATTTTATTATTCATATTTATCGTGGAGAGGGGCCTGTATGATTTGCAGTGCCTGTAGTCTTTATCAGATCTTAAAATTGTGAAAATCAGACCTTCCAGAAGAGAAGAGGGGAGCACTCCACTCGATATGGATTCTTCATACATCGTTAAGCGATGTAGGGCCAGGATTTGGGCGTATTCCTTATAGAAGGCGGCAGTAAGGCCGTCCAGGCCCGGGGTTTTGCCCCCAGTGCACTAATAACCTGGACAACCTTTTCTACCATGAGGGGCTCCTCAAGGAAGCACCGGTGGCTCTCTTCCAGGCAGAGCAGCTGAATGGTGTTCGAATAGGGAATGAGGTCAGGGGGAAGTTGCTGTGGTCAAGTATATAAGTCAGAAAAGAAGGAGATCATTGCGTGTTGTATAGAGTCCACCCCAGTGTGAACATTCTGCTGATCATCTATCAGCTCAACTATATAATCACACAGCGAGAGTTTGCACAGAAAGTTTGCCAAAGTCTTACCCGCTGTATCCCCCTCTCCATATCCCTTGTGCTTGGGCTTCTAATGTGTTTCCCTGTGCGCCTCGTCATATTCTGAGAGTTTGCTGTGGAAGTACGGCAATAAAGATTTGCTGCATATATCAAAGTATTGGAGTTCTAAGGCTTGAATCTATACCTCCAGCTCCTCCCCTCAGTGCCCGGACAACTCCAGCTTGCTTAGCTATACAGACCCCGCAGATCACCCTGTTGAAAGCCTCCCACAGGGTGGACAGGGAGGGGACAGAATGCACATTGTGTTTGAAGTATTCAAGATGGCCATACAAACGTTGCTCTGGAACACCTGATTCCGGAGAGCACCTGCCAGTAGACTCCAGGAGAAAGCGAGCAATACATACTCGGTTGGGCATTTCCAACAGGACCAGGGCATGAATGGATAATGTCCACGGGAGGTGTATAAGATTAGTGGTCTAGGCATTCACATCTCTAGTTGCCAGTCAGTAATCTGTTCTCAACCACATATTGTGTGTAGGCGCTATGCATGTGCTCTCTGCATTACTTGCGTGTTGAGAACTCCAAATATAAGTGATATTTGTCTGTCAGTATTATATGTAGTTCTATGGTGGACTTCTTCAGGTGTGAGCAACAGGAGTTGCTTGATCTGTCTGCACCTGCATCAAGGATCACATTAAAATCCCCTCCCAAAGGATTGCCCTGGCCCAAACGTCCCAGCTAATCTCCAAACCCCGGCAAAAAAATGGGAATCATCAACACTGGGACCATATACAATTTTATAATCAAGGGGTGGCCCTGGAGTGTGTCTGCCAATATAACATATTGTCCTTGCTTACAGCACAGTGTGTGGCGTGTATGCCAGAGGTTGTGCCTACCAATCAGCATTGCAACTCCTTCTGCATAGTTCGAGTATTATTCCACATGTAACTCCGCAATCCAGCCTGCCCGCAGATGCACCTGAGCTGCCTTCACCAGATGCAGCTCCTGTAGCAGGCAGGTATCAACCTTATGCCATTGCAAGTACGCTACCACATGTCTTGCCTTCCGCCTATCGTTGAGCCCCCTGACTTTCCAAGTTACGCATTTAACTGTTGGGCATCTAGAGTTAGAGAGAGAGAGAAACACCCACCAATTGAACCGTGGCAACTGCTATAAGAAGCAGGGAGCGCAAAGCTGAGTGGCATCCCGGGGATTGGTTCAACATAGACCAAACAAACACAAGATACATAACAAAAACACTTCCCCAACTGGCATCCCACCTCCCACTTTGACCTCCAAACGAGCCAAATAGTGCCATCCCACCCAACATTCAAAACCTCATGTGCATCCAGAAACATTAGAGAGGAATCATTCCAGTGGGGCATCCAAGAGGACGAACATACTCCCAGCGATATGTGAGCTGGGTGGCTGTAAAGGAAAGTAACTAAAGGGGGCAGAAGTAAGTCTGGGAGCAGTGCCCAGTACCAACCACACGGAGGCCACACCATCAAGATGTGTGCCCGGCAGCTCACCAGCGCAAAGTGCCTGAAAGAGCCATGGAGAGAGTCTGCTAAGTCCCGCCCTGTGGCGGTCCAACTGCTATTGATCCTCGGTGCAGGATATGCTCCATCAGTCATTATGACTAAGGTGATCTTTCCCCAGATATCTTGGTGATGAGGATGATATGGTGTCTGCTGCTAGAAGGCCTCTGACAAATTTGGTAGCAGCTTTCAGGTCAGTGACTTAATAAGTTTTCCCCAAATGGTGCATATGAAGCTTGGCTGGATATATTAAGAATATTTGGCATTCCTTTTTATTGCAGCATGCATTTCACTGTAAGTAAGTCTCGACTGGCATCCTGAACAGCTACTGTGAAATCCAGAAGAAGGGAAATCTTGTTGCCTTGATATTGGAAAGGGTGACGGTCTCTGGCGAGGCGCAGTGTAGTGTCCCGGTCTCTATAATTTAGTAGCCTGGTGATAATCGGGCACGAGGGAGCGCCCGGGGGTGGCTTTTGACCCAGCAATCTGTGAGCTTTCTCAATAATGAGCATGGGGGACAGGGCCTCCTTGAAGAGACCAAGAATCATTGTTTCCACATAGACCTCCATTTGTTCCATCGCCGTCGACTCAGGGACTCCGAGGATTTGCAGATTATTTTTCCTTGACCGAGCTACTAGGTCTTCATTCTTATTTTGGATGACCTCAAGCCCCTCTTCATCTGGAGTAGGCGCTCCCCAGCAGATAACTGTCTATCTTCTACATCAGATGTGCATCATTTGAATGGTCGATCCGCTCCTCATACCTGACCACTTTCTTTTTAAGACTATCAAATTGGTCTGCCAGCATGTCTATTTTCATACCAATTGCAGTCAGGCTCTGTTTGAGGTCCAGGAACATTGGGCAAATATCTGGATCCAGAGCTGGGTTCCTGCTGTCCCCGGGGTGCAACATCTGATCATTAGTAGGTGGCTCAATATTGCATGTCTGTCTGTGGTTCTCAAAAGTCAGCTTGGATTGCCTGGTGTCCGTTTCTCCCATTGTGCACTAGGGATATAGTGGCAGACCCCAGTGTGGTAGGCCGAGCACCAGAGGCCTCAGGCTTGCAAGTCAGTTGCTTGCAGTGCCAGGATTCGGCCACTCCCTAGGGGTCTCCGCAGGAGGGACACGAGCATACCCAGTCAATACTGCTGCGCATGGTAGCCAAGGCGGTCCAAGTGCCACATTAAGATGCTTTTAATGCATTGCAGCCGTCTGTTCCCAAGTTTCCAGAAATGGCAGGGGGTGCCTGATAGCAAGTCAGTGGCAGGTCTGCTCTTCCGGGGCCCTTCTTACCCCGGGAGCCCAATCCCGGGGCGGGGGAGGGATGAGCAGATCCACAGTTGTCAGGGAGGTATGTTGCCCAATTTGCAGTCTTCGCTCAAAGGGCCCCTTCCTTCACACAGCGCGGGCCATGGAAAGGAGAATATTTAGGGGCTGCCACAAGGGCCAGAGGGGTAGCACGGTCCCCGCAGAGTTAATCTCGCAGTGTAGGCTTCACCTGGCTCCGTCACGCTGGCCCAGTTATGTCACCGCCCTCCGGGACCCTAATTGGCAGCGTGCCAGGTTCTTGCCCCTAGGCCCCACAGGGGCATAACCAGACTCAAAGCTGTCCGCATTCCGTGGGATTCAAAATGCTGCCTCAGCGGGAGAGGTCTGCGGCGCCCAGCAGCTTAGTCGGTGGGGAAAACCTCAGGCATCTCCCTCATGAGCTGCCGCATATACAAGCAGCCTATCTGCCACCAACTCACCCCACCGGCAAGCTCAAGTCCAACCCCAGTCTGCCAGAGAAACAATCATCGAATGATGTACAAAGTGTGGGATGCACTATCCTCTTGCTTTTGGAATGTACCATCAAGTTGGCACTACTGTCACTCTGACTGAAAATAATTTACTGTTTTATCCTTTGTGTCCATTGGCATCTTCTACTGCTCTTGCTTTGTAATAGTTGTGATTAACTGCACAGCCAATTCTTGTAGGAGGGCCATGGTTTTCGGTAATAATAACACCGTTTAGGAGGCCGCAATGTACATTTCATGTTTTTTTGTGGAACTACAATAAAAATTAATATTAAAACGGTTTATGGTCTGGTAGCAGCATGTCGAGAGAAAATGGAAGATGTTGGTAGCCTTTCAGTGGTCTGGGCGATATCAGCCCCAGGGTTCTCATCACATCATTTTTCACACCCACCTTCCTGTCCATTCCATATCTGCATGTCACTGGCACGTCAGAGGAGCATGTATTTTCCAGTACGGTAGCTCTTTCTATGTCTCTTAGGATGTTATAGCTACGTGACAGATGCCTCACATGTTAGAACAGAACAAACGGGAAAACCAGGTCTTCCCATAGGTTAGTTCTTTAGGAGGCACAGTGGGGTACCATCAGTGCCCTGACAGGTGCTTCTTACCTCTGGCAGGAACTGGGCCACCTCAGCTGTGATTCCAGGGGCTCTGGACAGTCTCACTGTCCTATCGAAGGCACCACCCTGTGACTCGTCCTCTTTCGAGCAAGGTTAGGAGCACCTAGAAAGAGAGTCGATGCACGTATTAGGGGATATACATAAATATACACTTACAGATAGATGGAATATTGAAAATCAAAATGTAATGTGTGATGACACCGTTCCTTTAGCTCTTGCGTCACATGCTGCTTCTCTGGCTGCTCTTGTGATGTGTAACATTTGTACTCCTCCACTGTGTCTACCATCACTTCTGAGAGGCCATCTCAGGTTTGTTGCAGCATTGACTGCTGGCACCACTGTGGATGTGAATAAAGATGAATCAAGAACTGCAGGTGGTCCTAATAATGGGAAACACTTATTGGGTTCAGTAAAAAGGAGCACATAAGACCCAGGTGCTGCTAGTTAGATGTGTTCTACTCCTCTGTGAAGGTCACCCAGCCCTCTGCTTCAAGTTATTCGACGGAGCAATTCGAACTTCACCATTTGTTTTTGGGAGTAAGCTTCCTGGACAAGTGTTGCAAATGATCTGTCAGCGCATCCTATACTTCTGAGGACAGCGGTGACGTTTAAACCAGTATTCGCCAGTGCGCCATCCTTTGGAGTAGGTACCACATGGAGAGGCTCTCTTTGTACTGTGCTTTCTTCCAAAGACCGCTACAATCACAGCAATGAGGTGCTGGGTAAGTGACAGAAGGCTACCGTGCCTTCTCGTGGTTGGAGATATAAGCTACAGAGATGCTTGTTCTAGATACATTCTGTCTATAACAGTTAGACGCAGGGTCTTTTGATGGCTTGCTTCTTTCAGGGCCTGAGTTCATGTCAGGTTAGTTTCATCTTCTTCATGGTTGTTGACCAATAGGAACGTGGCCTTCAGTGCTGGCAGGGCAGCATAGGCGGGCCTGTCTGTACTCAGTCAGCTTCACTCTCTGGATAGTGATGCCCCTGTGGATGTGCAAGTGGCACAGGAAACCCACGGGGACATTATCTCGTGCTCTTCAACTTCAAGTCTTAGAGTCACAGCCCATGATGTACTACATGTTAATGTAAAATATGCTGGCTCAAGTAGAATATTATGAATGAGAATTTACAATAAATTATTAAAATGTTTGGTAAACATGTGCACCTCCTGATCTTTCAAAAGGTGCTGTGATATGATTTTGCCGAGCACCGGCTTTGGGTGCGACAGGAGCCTGACGTGGTATCCTTAGGCTTTCATGTTTGACGTCTGGGCGACCCGGCAGTTGAACTCAATAATACTTGCATGCCAACATCTTGAATTACAGTCTTACAACCACATGTGAGACTTGAGAGTGGATTAGTTAGTTGTGAGAATTTTAAAGAAAATATATTTTTACACATTGTCCTGATATTTTAGAACAGTGTGTTTAACTTATTCCGAACTTACCAAAATCAAGAACGCCTATGTCACTAAACAGGTGCTTCAAATATTGCCTTGTATTGCACTAGACCAGAAGCTAGGTGCCAATAATAGAGAACTGAACAATTATCCCAAAACAGTGAATGAGGGCAAATAGTTGTTGCAGGAAAGTGTTGAAAATTACCACAGATGACATTGCCAGCTGGAACACCTGTGGGTCCACTCAGGCGCGCAACACCCATTGGGCTCACCGGGCTTCAGCCCCACCCCCCTCATGTGTGTCAGCCCGGCTGCGACAGCTTCGCGGGCTGGCGTCCGTCCAATTGCAGCCGGACCCGAGTACTTCACAGGTCTTTAACAGACCATTTACTCGTTAATGAGGCTTTTGATGTGTTTTCAGCCCTTCTTACAGCCACTCTGCCTATGGCTGGAAGACTTAGCACCCCCCGAAATCTTTTTCAGCCCCCACCCCCCGAAATTTGGCTCTAGTTGCCCGCCTGGGTCCAGTAGTATCTCTGCCATCTCCGTGAGCAAGACATAAAGCATCTAGGTTCAGTGCATTGTGGTCTCCAGAAATGTAGCCCTGCATCTGTAAATAGCCAGTTGAGGAGAGTGCAGGGCTCAACTGCAGAACTGATGTTGAAAAGAACCAATAGCTATCCATCCCAGCATCACTGTCCTCCTATAGGTTGTCCCTGATAGAAAGCAGACAGGTCTTCATCTATACAGCAGCAAAGTGGTAGGCAGCCATCCTCCACAGTGCTGTCAAGGTGTCCCACCACTATTTCTTGGTTGCCGTCAGGAAGTTAGCTAAGAGCCAGTGGCTACCAGGGACCGAAGAGTCAAGTGTGCATTTTCTAATTAAAAGCACAATGATAGCTTCTTAGGCTGCAAAGACATAGAACCTTCTAATCCTAGTGACAATGGACAACGTGTATTTTAGTAAACATTAGAAACAAAATGGAATGTTGGCAATAAATAAAGAGACTACTTCAGCCTCTAAACCTGTTAACAAATGAAGAGGGGAGGTCATTGTGGCTAAGGTGGTAGTTGAGATCCCACCACGCTTAAAATGTGCACCAGTTTCTCTTATTTGAAAATCCTCAGAAGTAGGAGTTAAATCTTGACTGCTAAGTGGAGACCAGATGTGGTTTTGCAAGCCTACATATAACAGTCATACTACCCCTTATTCTTAAGGTTAGCCTCTAGTGGATGATCCCATGGTGGGGAGGTTATAGGTCTGTGAAGATGCAGGTAGTCAGAAAAAGGTGATCTATTTTGTGTGATGGAATTGTGGTGTAAACATATTGGCCCATTTGTGGATTGGGCATTATAATAACAAGAGGCCAGATGTACAAAAAGTTGAAATTGGGGTTTCCTGATTGTGATTTTTACCGATTCGCAATTAGGAAATAACAATTCCTAGTGTAAGAAAACATACAACCGTTAAATGGTGATTCCAAGTGGGTTGCAATTCGACCTACCTCATGAATATTAATGAGGTACGTCGCAATTTGCAACTCGTTAGGTATGATTTCCATCACAGGGATGGTGGCCTTCTGAGGTCAGCAGACCACCATGTCTGTGATTGCTTTTCAATAAAGCAATCTTTTAAATGCAGCCCTTTTTTTCCTTAAAGGGAAAGGGGCTGCATTTCAAAAAAGAAAATGACACATCTTAGGGCCTCATTTATGGGGGTTTTTTTGCCATAGGACAGCGCCGCAGGCTTTGCTGCTGCGCTGTCCTATGCCAAAAGAAAAGGACAGGAATGTGCCGTATCTATTAGATACGGCATGTTCCTGTCCTTTTCCCCTGCGCCGGAGCACAATGGGCTGGCGTGCGCCAATGCAGGCACCTTTGCATCATGGTGCAAGGGTGCCTGCATTGCAGGGATGATTATTTTTCACAAGAGGCTTTTTCCTCTTTCTATGTGTGCTGCAGAATGCAGCACACATAGAAAGAGGAAAAACGAGGAGAAATAAAGATATTTCTCCTTGTTGTGCCTCCCGTATGACTCCCCAGAGGTGTAAGTGTTTGGCGCTGCCTCATAATTACGATTTCTCGCAAATCTGGGGCAGTGTCAAAAAGCCACAAATGTTGCTGGGAACGCCCCAGCAACACCCATGGAATCCCCCTTTCATGCAGTTTTCTGAGTGAAAGGGGCAGATATTTATAAGGCATGAAAAGCCACATAACGTGGCTTTACGTGGCCTTATAAATATGTCAGTGGCACATTACGCCACTGGGACGTCAAAAAAGTGACATTCTGGTGGCTCAATAGTGCCGGTAGGGCCTCTATTTCTTTTTTTAAGAGCAGGCAGTGACTTGCTCTTAAAAACATTTATTTTAAAATTCTCAAAGGGGCAGGCGTCGCACAGGAATCCCTTCCCATTTGCTAAAGGGTTACCACCTCCTTTGATGTGTCAGTAAAATATTAATGTTTTGCAACTGGAATTTCGGATGCGAAGCTTTAATACATCCTATTCAGATTCAGTATTACAAAGAGGCGCCCTAACCACGCACCTTCCAGATATGGAATCAATTTGTATTCGCAAAATGGGGTTCATACATCCCAAAATGCTTTTTTGCATGCACAAACTGGCCGATTCTGCAAACAAGTTTTGTAAATCTGGCCCAAGAATAGTTCCCTGATGAACTTTGATACTGTAGGAGGTATTATGTGGTGAGTTGTCTGAGACTGGAGAAATACATTTGGGGGAGCTTGATATGAGATTTTGATTTTCAAGATCTTTTATAAAATATTTGCCGAGTGTGGGATGTTTGTTCTTTAAAGGATACAAGTGGGTAAAGGAGGTGGTGATCATTCATCTGTCTAAACACACCCTTTAGGCAAATGTCTACCACCACCATTCAGCCACTTTAATTAATTATCTAATCGTCCTACAAATTCAAACTTCAGTTTACCTGTGGGGCTGGAAGTTTGCTGCTGTTGGCTCTTACAGTATGATTATTATGTCCGATACAGATATGTGTGTTTGTGGTCAAGGAGCGCCTCTCGCTGAATATTTTTGCTCATGGGTGGTCGTGAAATGCTTGATCCTCAGCACAAAGATGATTCCATCCATAGAAGGAATTGAAGAGTGGAGCTGCCACCCAAAAGAGGGCCGCAGAGACAAATGCCGCACGCAATCTCAGTCTCCGTTTTCAACTGTGGATTTAGATAGATGCTGAACTCTAAATCTTAACCAAGATATGACATGTGACTCAAAGTGACAAATCTTCAGATCAGACATTTTGCAAATATTTCAGAAACAGTTATTTGTATTAATTGTACTTATTAATAAGCAGGAATCCTACACGACACTCATATTTACCATATTTGTTAATATGTGTTTTACAATTTGGAGGATTGGCGATGGAATCAGTAATTTGCCTTCGGGAGACTCATGACAAGGTATTTTGGTCAATGAAAACAGCAGAAGAATTTAAAAAACGTGTTTCCCTAAAAATGTCATTTTAACCTCCCTCTGGAAGCATCTATTAGTCAGTGGGTCTGTTTGGTGCTAACGCCTATTCAAGAGGCTCTCGCTCCGTCTGGTGGGCCCTGATCCTAAAGGGATACAGGCAGGATCATGCATAGACCTTCCTAGTGTCTCCCCCTGGTAACTGTGTCCAGGAAGCACTCCATGCGAGTCTTACTGTGGCGTACGAATCACACACGCCATACCCTTTTGTGCTGCCCCGTTGCAGCTTGGAATAATGCAACTATGCACAACAGGTCTACCCTCAGGAGGGGGAAACAAATTCACACACCTCACCTCACTCTCTCAAGCCTTAGTGGTATGCATACTCTTATGCGAAGTAAAACTCATTCTCTCCTAACACGATGGACACTGACGGTTCAGTCCCTGTCTGATGGTGTCTAGCCATTACTGCCCTCTTGCTCATCCCTTTGAAGCTCACTAGTCAGAGTAAAACAGAGCCCCTTGGAGCATCATCGAGCGTCCATCCCTCTTTCCTGCTGGAGATACAGAGTTTAGCTTCAACAATATCCTCCGAAATCCTAGCTCTCCATTGGCTCTGCAGGACCTTCCCCTGCTGTATCCAGCATTTTGCGTACACGCTTACATACAATGTATGGGGAAAGCGATCCTACAACCTTAAACTGGCAGTCGCTGGACCTCTGATGGTGATGAGACTTGTAGTAGTTTAGTGATACTGCATATTCCATAGCCCTTCCCGCAGTTGTGACTACTACTCCTCCTACCTTAGAAAGCCTCCTCACTGAGATCCCTTTAAACAGTTTACAGATATCCTAAGAAGGTCCCAAGAAGGTTCTAAGAAGGCCTGCTGTCTTGGAAAAAAACCTAAGTAACACTGGTACAAATAGCCTGACACCACCGGCCCCTTTCAAGCACTGCAGGAATAAATGTTACTATAAAGCATGGAAGTAAGAAACCTTTAAAGTGTCAACTGTGTGTGATCCTCACATCACACGTCACCAACTAGTAGACGCTCATCAACAAACCCGCTCTATTGAAGTCCTGGATCTGAAAGCAGCTTCACTGGGAGAATTGATGCTGCGAGGAGGGGGGCCTAGGGGGGATCACACCTGCACCTGATGAAAAAATCCTCCTTTGAATAAAGTACACATTCTAATTCGCTCATATATTTGAACCCGTGAATGTACATCTCTTTGAAGCAGACGCCCCCATGCCTGTCCAACAACAGAGCCCTCATTGCTAGCACAGACGGATTAGGTGCGCGTCACAAGTGTGGAGTAAATCTTCATTCAAAAAATGTCGTCTCGCCGTGGTATTAGTAATTATCTGATGCATGAATTCATTCTGACTCGCTTAATACAAAACATGTCAAAAGCACTTAAGCACTCATTGCACTTTTCCCCAGTGAGGAGATTTTTCTTTTCTCTTTTTTTTAAATTCCAGTTGCTTTTTTGCTTGATTGTGCATTGTTGATTTGCTTGAAAATAACAGCCCTTTTTGTCTCTCTTTTCTATTCTTTTCAGGGAGCATAGTGTACCTTGGAATGATGGTGGGTGCCTTCTTCTGGGGCGGCCTCGCTGACAAGGTGGGAAGGAGACAGTCCCTTCTGATTTGTATGTCTGTCAATGGATTCTTTGCCTTCCTTTCGTCGTTTGTCCAGGGCTATGGCTTCTTTCTCTTCTGTCGCTTGCTTTCTGGATTTGGGTAAGAGTTTCTGTTTTCTCTGCTACTTTCCTTTGAATTGCTATCTCTGTAGTATTCGTCTCCAGATGTATCTCATAGGGATTGCTATCCCGTATGTACTTTTACTACGCTTAAAGATTTGTATGTTGCCTCTTTTACTTGTAAAGCGCTCTGATACCCGCAAGGGTCATGCGCACGCTATATAAAACTTTTCGAGCAAATAGACAGTGTTTACTGCCAATGCACCTAATAACTGTGAATGAACTTCAGAACCTTTATACCAGGTTTCAGAAGGTGGTGCTGGCCTGGTGACACTCATGTGACAGTATCTCTCCCAAATTTAGCGGGGGGGGGGGGGGGGGGGAGACCGACAGATAGATAGAATTGTAGGAGAAATGATGCTCTGCTGGTCTAAGCTCTTGACGAATCCTTTGGACAATGTCTGATCTTACTCTATGAACCACATTTATATAAAGAATAGTTATTAATATGTAGCCGTTATACAACACTCACACATTTAAAGTATTTATCATAAGTGATTTAAAATCTGGGAATTGGAAATGTATTGAGTAATTTACCGTTATGAGACTCATATAAAGCTGTTCTGGGCAAGCAATAACATAGGCACATATACATTTGTTTTCTTACACAGTACGTCGTACTGTCCCTATTAAAGATGGCGGCCAAGATTAGATTACTGTAGGAAGATGCATCTGCTCTACAAACGATGCCCAGCACGAATAACGGCAAGCACAGAGCAGTGTAAAAATGAAAATACAAGCAATTATATATAGGCACAAAACTCACAAACATTGGTTCTGAATTTAGAGCAGGCATAACTTGGAAATATGAGAGAAACTAAAGGGTTCAAGCCTGATACTGATATATAGCAAGCAATGCCACAGAGCACAACGTTTTAATAAATGTTGCTGATTTAAGTGTCAAATAAAAGTTGTAAAATGGCAGAACTGAAGAGTGCTATAGCATCGCTGGGAGAGATTGTCAACTTGAATGAGCAGTCCAGCAAGTCGTAGAGAATCTGAAGGTAGAAAGAGTGAAGTTGCTACCGATCAAAGTTAGAATTGCGCTTTGTTGATGTGAGAGCATCGTAAACTGGAGCAGAAGAGAGGAAAGACCCATTGAGAGGCCTAATTCAAGGAGTGGAAGGCCAGGACTTAGCCTGGTCAATCTGCGTTCCCTGATGCTTCATGCAGAAAGAAATCCTTAATCATAAGCATAGAGTCAGACCTGGAAGGGCAGCCAAGAAATGTGCTGTTCAAACTGCACTCCTTAGCAGGGAAGGACAAAATCATGCTGATGTTGAGAACATGTCCAACATTATCATTACATCACATCTACAAAGATCTAGCCCAGGTTAATTTTCAGAGTAATAAGCTTTCAGACTCTTGAATGGCAGAGAAAGAGATCTAACATCACCAGGCCTACCCATTTGCTCTCATTTGTTCATGAAGGACATGAAACACGGAGTGAGAGTTTTGGGATGGAAAAGTCCCTTGCATGATGATGAACATGTGCCCCTGCCCTGAGTGCCCCAGCTGCAACAACATCTGGATTCCTGCTGCTGATTTTTGTTTCCATGGGCTCATACAGCTCACACGTGTGTGCCCTAACATAGGCCTGTCTCACGGATTGCGGATCTCGTTGAATCTTCGGAGTGGAGCGCCCAAAGCCCTCAGAATGGTGAAAGGCTTCTGCCTTTACCAGAAGTTAAGTAGCACCACCGCGGGAGTGACGGCATACTCCATGACCAATAGAAGTGAACAGGCCTGTTAACGTGTGTCACTGGAGTGAGGCCAACAGGCCCAGTCTTAAAGTTTCGCTGCTGTGTAATTAACTCACCCTTGGCTAGATCGTTACTATGCAGCGATGTGCAGTGCGTGTGTGGGTGCATGTGTGTGCTGGGTGTCTGTGTGTCTGTTAGTCATACAATGCATGGCGGACTGTGAGTTTCATTTTGGGAGACCTAGGACTGGAGGAGCATGAGGAGGTAGAGGATTCCACCCAGATAGATTTGTGTATTGCTACCTGGGTGAGACATACTCTGGAGTATCAGTTCTATGAGGAATGGAAGCCTGCAATGGTGATGCTGAGCTGTGCCTGTTATGTGAGGGACGGTGTGGTATACTTCTATGAACCTCGGAAACTTGTCAACTGATGCACCTTGTGTAGCTGTTCTGCGAGAGAGGAAAGATTGCACTGCTAATACCACTAAGTGTTTGTTCTGTGAGTGATACTTGCACTGTTGATGATGTGCTGTACCTATTCTTTGAGGGAGAGAAGCTTGCCCTGAAACTACCCCTCATGTTTCAGAAGCATTAATCAAACCCACTATTGTGTACCTGTCCATTGGTGCCACTGGACTGCATCTGGCTGTGGGTTCTAACCATGATCGTGAGCATCCACTTGATGCCCCGTCTTATTTGAACATTTGCAGGAAGGGCTGCCCCCTTCCTCAGAGAAACATTTTTAGACATTCCTGTGGATTTTAGATTGTGGAAGGGCCAGGAAATGGTAACAGTTTGCATAAAACACTGTATGCTTTTGCCTCCCTACCCCCAAGTGAGGTCCTCTGCTGGGCTCGGGCTATTAAAAGCCCTGCTCTCACTGCCCACACTGGACCTGGTTTGCAGATATTAGGTATAACTTTCTGCTATCCTGTTTTGCTTGGCCTCTCTAGTATTTCTGCACCTGCCTTAGACACTGCACTGCTGCCTCTGGTTGACCCCTTTCCCAATTCCTGTCCTCCCCTAACTTTCTTCATGGCGTTCTATACCTCCATAACCTTGCCCAACACCAGTCCTTGCTGCCTCACTTTACCATTCTCTTCCCAGTACTGCCACAAACATACCTCACTAGAGTTCTTTATGATTAGTAATCCTAATAACTTATTTTCAGAAGAGCTCCATGCCACACTCTTGCAGTTTCAATGCACTGGAAATAACAGATGTAACTATTGCTCGATATATCAGTTCTCCACTTACCATACTCTGGAGGGTGGCAGGAAAAGCCTTCTGTCCCATAATTTAAGCTCACAATTTCAAGGTCACACCAAATGTCAGAGGAAAGACAACGCAGTATTCCGTCTGTCTCTTCCCGTTTCTGATGCTCTGGCCTACTCCTTCGTGCCGCATTCCAGACACCTCCTTTTCTTCTAACCTCCTATGCTTCTATAACCTGCACCTCAAGATCTATGGGTGTTTTTTTTATTTCTTTTGCCAACTTTTTACCTCTCTACCCCCAGTATTAACCCTGCTGCCCAACATTGCACTTTCATTGTGCCGGTACTCTGCTGACATAAGCACTCTCATTCCTGTCCAGCCCATCGCTGTCTTATGTGATCAAAGTCGGCTCTGTCCTTCATGGCCACCCATAAATTCCACTGGCCATTTTCTTCTGTTGTTCACCACAACCCAATTACAAACTGCCCCGAACCCAATGTGCTTTCACCTCACCCCATCTTTTCCGCCACCATATACTCTTCCCCAGGTACGCCATGTAACACCCTACTTGCATTTTTTTTTGCCAATTACCAATAATATGGTACCCTTAACATAACGTCTAGTATTTAGTGTCTTATTACACCTGGAAGCCGCTAAATGTCAGGTCACCTCTGCCACCCTCAGCAGCTGAGAAGTGACAGGCGTGGGCTCTCTAAAAGCACTGCTTTCCTAGCTTTCCTTTTGAGACACTAGTTAAGAAAAAGCTCGGTAAAAAAAAAAAAACACACACTCACTCATATGAAAATGTCACACATAGGCAATCTGAAACATTGGCAGCTATGTTACATGAGGCGCTGATGACATAAAAAGGAAACACGTTATGTGTGCGCTTTTACTGTAAAAGGGTACACTTATAAAACACTTACATGCAGTTCCAGAGGGAGAAGAGCCCTCCTGCCGATTCGAGGTCTTCGAATGCTCTTCAGCCTCGACACAAGAGGCACAGCTGTACCTTGCTTTCAGGGCAAAAAGGGACATATGATAGCAAAATACCCTTGGGCTGGCCGCAAACACAAGAGGAAACAAATGCACTGCCGTGCGAGCGCGACGTCGGGTGACTGGCAGAATCAAATAATAAAATAATGCCAATCACCCTTCAGCTCGCACCTAAAGCTGAATGGTGATTGGCCAGATTGTATTGTAGTTTTGCCGCCCCTGAACTAACATTCACATCTCTTGTAAGCTGTGCGGGCGCATGGGCGTTTTGTCTTTTACTACGACGTCAGGCACTCAAGTCCTGCGTACCTCTTGGGAATGTGTCACGGACCTCTGGGGGTCCGCGGACCACAGTTTGGGAAACGCTGCCCTAAGGTACATGAAAGAAGGGCAAACATCTCTTGTAACACTTAGGGCCTGATTTCGATGTAGGGCGGAATTGATTCCGCCTGACACCGACTCGGTTCTGGGACCAACCCACACCCGGTCGGTGGTCCAGAGCTGCCAATTATAACTAGGGCTCCTGTTTTTATGGTATTTATTTTTTTAACATTTCCGTCTGTATTTATCCATATTTATTTTTCAGCATCTTATTAGTATTTATCCGTATTTATTTTATGGTTTCCAAATAAGTGGATTCAAAATTGGTACATTTGCGCATATATTTAACTAATAAACATGCACTTTTCGCGTTTTAGCAAATTCAGCAGGCAAACATAGCAAAACACTACACACACAGGGAAAAATTAGCAATTTGATACAAATATATTTTAACATATGCCTGCATTTAAGATACCTTAACCTGTGTTTTTAACTGCCCATGCTATCTCTCTGCTCATCTGTTGTCTTAGAATTCACAAATGACAGTTAAAAAGAACTCATTGGAAGCACAATTTCCAGTATTTTTCCGATTTTAAAAATAAAGACAATCAGGAATTACAGTGATTTCTGTCTGTATTTATTAGTATAAATCAGTAAAAATGGAAAACTGAGAGGCTTCATTATAACTTCCTCAATGGGCGCTCTTGTTACGGTTGTAAACTGGGCGTAACACAAGCTCCCATTGAGAAAAGGGAGGTGCAGTTCATCCCTGCAACCAGTGGCAGGCACCTTAGTGTGCCTGCCACAGGGTGCAGAGATCAAAAGAGGGACAGCATAGGTGCCCCTCGGCCTCCAACTGGAAGCTGTGCACCCAAGGGGGCCCTGCTGTGGGCCCACAAACACACTTTCCGCCATGATTTCCATGCCGGACAGGCCTGCATGGATACCATGATGGAAACCATGCATCGTAATCTCAAGGGTGGAAAGGCCCGTCCTTGAGATTACTGGCTGGCTTCCAACTGGCTGACGGGCTCTCCGAGCCTCTTGGAAGCAAGCCAAAATGACCGTTCAGTTTACTTCCTGACCACCTCCATTATAATGAGGTGGGCAGGACCATTACAATGCTGCCCTGAATGGGCCACATCGTAGTCGGCCCCTTAGACTGAGCTAAGGTGCTGAGTAAAAACAACTTATTTAAAGTTTTCTATCGGAGTGATTTATGATGAACAATGCAGGAGAAAGGAATCCAACCTGTTTCTTACAGAAAATTCTAGAGGAAGTAAGACCTATAGATAATAGAATAACTGAAATCTAGTGATAAAAATAGACGTATGGGCAAAAGGACAGAGTTTACAAAATATTTGGGAGATGGTTATGTTCTTTGTAGTTCCTCGTGGAAAGAATTGTTTCAATGCATAATTAGGTATTACTGGATTAGGAGGCTTTTGAGTTGTTCTCTAGTGGCCATTAGAGAGTGAAGCATTTTCAGTGGAAGGCAGGACTAAGAATCCTGTGGCATAGATATCACCGAAATTGACATAATAAGAAATCCTTAATCCTAAACTGCTTACAGAGAGAAATTGTGGTGTGTCCATTCTCTGTGTTTTATTACATAATACCGTAAGAATATGACCACTAAGAAATATCCCCAACAGTAGATAGCCTCATCAAAATCAGAAGAGTGGAGATCATTATTAAGAGTTCCCTTCTGTCAGAGAAAATACATGTAAGGAATAAGTGGGTGGGTTTAATGTGAATGGGGATAGAGTGGGAGGTATCAAGCTAACACTAATCTGTGCATTAGCCCTCAATATTGGACAAGCTGCATTTTTTTGGAACTTTGGACCTAGTCCCTTGATGTTCAAGGACGCACACCTAATCATTATGGAGGTCTTCAACATGACAATGTGTGTAATTATGGATGGTTACATGACAGACGGACACTTTCAGGCTGACACCAACTTTATTTCAAAACAGCATTTTAAACTGAGCACTTCTTGCTTTTGGGCACTATGGCTATCAGAGTTTACTCCCACTACAACTTCCATTTTGCCAGTATTGATATAATTGCCCTTGATGAAATTTTACAGGTACATGTTGAATAGGTACTCATGAATAGTATAACCACCTGTGATCATCCACTAGTAACCTGGTGAGGGACAATATTACTTAGGGATCAGCAACTTAAGGTATGTAGGATGTGTTTTTTCTCCTGCAGCAACTTCTTATCAGCGAAGGAAATTATAATCAAATAAAGAATACGAATTTCCACATAATTAATATGGTGCACATCTTAGCCTTTCATATGAGACAAGTTTAAAAGCTTTGTTTAAGCAATGAAACACAAATCGGAGAATTACAAAAACATAGCAAAACTTATAACAGCATGGAAAAGAAATACGATATTGAGGTATAAAGAGATACAATACACATAAAGCTATATTTGAAATATAACTTATTAAAGCATATTTTTACTTTTTTAGGGATAAATGTGTAACATGAGAAATGAAATAATAATAAAAAGAAAAGCGAAGGGGAAAGAAACAGAATAGAAAAGTCCAGGTAGGAATAGTATAAGCAAAAATGATTAAGAAGAAATTATACCAGGAATAAAGAATTGAGTTATATAAGTAAGTAAATGACATAGCAAATAGTGCAGTAGTGCATGGGTAAAGAGGCAGCATGTGTTCAAGGAGGTTTAACATTTTCTGATGTGACAGAAGATGCATGTATGCGATTTTCACAGACAGTGTTTAAATACATTGTTATTGGGAGCCAAAATGCATCTCTGTTAAATGCGGGTTATGAGGTGCGCCCACAACTGTTCTGTCCAATCTATGATGATAGCAAACTGCATACCACCATGCTTTGAAGGATATGTTTGAAGAACACTTCCAATTGATGTTTTTTATTAAAAAGCAATAGCCAATAAAAGGTCAAACAATTTATTGCAGAATAAGGACAAATCATTGGGGTTAGCAAAACTTCCAAGAAATATGTTAGTGATACTAGAAGGAGTGGAAATATGAAAAATCAATCTGATTTCATTCCACACTTAATTTTGAAAAACTAAAATATTTGGATACCAAACTACCATATGTAATAAATGAGAGTTTATTTGAGAACATGGCCAACAAGTATTTGGGGATGGTTGTGAGAAGAAAGCAGACATGAAGGGAGTAATATGAAGTATTTTATAAATAAAAAACAGAGGGGAGTATGTACATCGAAGTGGCAGACCACAGCGTTAGCCTCCTTGGCTTAATGCCATGCTGGCGCTAAACTTAGCAGCCTAGCACCAACGCAGGCACCCTTGCATTATAGTGCAAGGGTGTCTTCGTTGAGGGGAAGATTTTTTATGTGCAGGAATGTCCCCCTTACTGCACATAAACAATCTTTAAATGATGTTTTTTAACTTTTATGTTTGCTGCCGCATAGAAGTTGCAAAACGTCAGTTTTTTAATTGTTTATGTGCAGGAAGGGCCACCTTCCTGCACATGAACAATCAATGGCAATTTGGTATTTCTATGTGTGCTGCACAACTCAGCACACATGGAAACAGCAGCAACGAGGAGAAATAAAGCACTTCTCATCATTTCACCTGTTTAAGACCAGGTTTTCCCTGGTCTTAATTTTTGCGCTGCCTCTTATTTATGCTACCCTTGCAAATAGGGAGCAGTGTCAAAATCAATGGGTGTTGCGGTGGAATGCCCAGTCCAACACCCATTGCCCTCCCCTTTCACTCTGAATACATAGTGGAAGGGTGCCTTATTTACAAGGCAGCGTTCAGCCACGTTGAGTGGGTTAATGCTGTCTTGTAAATAAGGCGAAGCCCCTATCGCCACCACAATGTCACTTAAAGTGACGATGTGGTGGCGATAGGGGCTTGTAAATATGTTTCAAAGTCTGTATAATATTGGCTGCCCTAGAGGTTTTATGAATTGTTAGCCAAAATGTATCCCAAAAAGATACTGGTTAGGTAAGACCAATATCCTTTCCCCATAAATAGTTCAATCTTACATTAAAGCCATAATAGAGGTGAATATAAAATCAATTTATAAATAAGATAGACTTTAGAGTGAGAAGGTAAAAACTAAAGCAGACTAGCATTAAGAGTTGATGATTACTAAGACTCTTCTAGAGAATAGAGAGCATTTAGCACAATGTTTGGAAAAAGAGCAACTTGAGACTGAAATGAAATTTTGATATAAATTGAGGTAAAGAGATAGAATCATTATCCTGAAAGTGAACAGATACTCAAATAATGCTGTATCAATCAATCAATCAATCAGGGTACTGGTAAAGCGCGCTACTTACCCGTGAGGGTCCCAAGGCGCTGAGGGGTGGGGGTGGGGGGGGTGCCGCTACTGCTCGAAGAGCCAGGTCTTGAGGAGTCTTCTGAAGGCGAGTAGGTCTTGGGTCTGTCGTAGGTGGGTTGGGAGGGTGTTCCAGGTTTTGGCGGCGAGGTAAGAGAAGGATCTGCCACCGGCGGTCGTACGTTGGATGCGGGGGACATCTGCGAGGGCGAGGTTGGCGGAGCGGAGCTGGCGGGTGGGGGTGTAGAAGCTGAGTCTGCTGTTCAGGTAGGCTGGTCCGGCATTGTGGAGTGCTTTGTGTGCGTGGGTGAGGAGCTTGAAGTTGAACCTCTTGTCGATTGGGAGCCAGTGCAGGTCTCTCAGGACGGGGGTGATGTGGCTGCGGCAGGGGGCGTTGACGATCAGTCGGGCGGAGGCGTTTTGGATGCGTTGTAGCCGCCGTTGGTGTTTGGCTGGGATTCCTGTGTAGAGTGCGTTGCCGTAGTCCAGTCTGCTGCTGACGAGGGCCTGTGTCACTGTTCTTCTTGTTTCGGTCGGGATCCATTTGTAGATCCGGCGGAGCATGCGTAGAGTGTTGTAGCAGGAGGAGGAGACGGCGTTGACTTGCTTGGACATGGAGAGGGAGGAGTCGAGGATGAATCCTAGGTTGCGTGCGTGGTCGGTTGGTATCAGTGCTGTCCCCAGGGCGGTCGGCCACCAGGAGTCATCCCAGGCTGAGGGGGTGAGTCCGAGGATGAGGACCTCCGTCTTGTCCGAGTTTAGTTTCAGACGGCTGCTCCTCATCCAGTCGGCGATGGCCTTCATGCCCTCGTGAATGTTGGTTTTGGCGGTGTGAGGGTCCTTGGTGAGGGAGAGGATGAGCTGGGTGTCGTCGGCGTAGGAGATGATGATGTTGAGGTTGTGGTGGCGGGCCACTTGTGCGAGGGGGCCATGTAGATGTTGAACAGCATCGGGCTGAGGGATGACCCCTGGGGGACGCTGCAGATGATGTCGGTGGCTTCTGACCGGAAAGGTGGGAGGCGGACGCTCTGTGTTCTGCTGGAGAGGAAGGACGTGGTCCAGTCAAGAGCCTTCTCTTGGATTCCGGCTTCTTGGAGGCGTGTCTGTAGGGTGCGGAGGCAGACCGTGTCGAATGCGGCTGACAGGTCCAGGAGGATGAGGGCTGATGTTTCGCCGTTGTCCAGTTGGCGTCTGATGTCGTCTGTGGCGGCGATGAGGGCTGTCTCGGTGCTGTGGTTACGTCTGAATCCGGATTGGGACGGGTCCAGGATGTTGTTGTCTTCGAGGTGGAGGGTCAGTTGAATGTTGACGATTTTCTCGATGACCTTTGCCGGGAACGGGAGCAGGGAGATGGGTCGGAAATTCTTGAGGTCCCTGGGGTCCGCCTTGGGCTTTTTGAGGAGGGCGTTGATTTCAGCGTGCTTCCAGCTTTCCGGAAATGTCGCTTTTTCGAAGGAGATGTTGATGACCTTCCGTAGTTGGGGTGCGATGGCCGCGTCTGCTTTGTTGAATACGTGGTGTGGGCATGGGTCTGACAGAGATCCTGTGTGGATGGAGTTCATGAGCTTGCGTGTCTCGTCGTCGTTGGTGTTGGCCCAGGAGGTCAGGCGGTTGGCGCTGTTGGTGATCGCGGGGCGGGAGGAGTCGTGCATCGTTGGTGCGGTCATGGAGTTGAGGCTGTCGTGGATGTCAGCGATCTTGCGGTGGAAGAAGATGGCCAGTGAGTCGCACAGTTCTTGTGAGGGCGGGATGTCGTTGGCGCTGGCGTCGGGATTGGAGAGTTCTTTCACGATGCAGAAGAGCTCTTTGCTGTTGTATGCGTTGTTATCCAGGCGGTCTTTGAAGCAGGATCTCTGGGCAAGTCTGATGAGGTGGTGATGTCTGCTGGTGGCGTCCTTGTGGGCTGCGTGGTTTTCTGGCGTTCGTTTGTGGAGCCATTCTTTCTCCAGCTTACGGCAGGTGCGTTTGGAGGTCAGGAACTCGTCGGTGAACCTGGTGGCTCTCCTGCTGGCGTGGCTGTTGGATGGTGTCTTGAGTGGGGCGAGGGTATTGGTGCAGTCGTCGATCCACTGTCTGAGGTTGCGGGCTGCGGCGTCGGGGCAGGTGGGGTTGATAGGTGGGTTCTGGGCGAGGGTGGTGGTCAGTTGGTCTTCTGTGACTTTGTTCCAGCAACGGCGCGGCAGCTGTTGGGTGCGATGGTGCGTGGTTGGTTTTTTGAAGGTGAAGTGGATGCAGCGGTGGTCGGTCAAGTGGGGTTCGGAGGTGTGGTCGAAGGCGACGTGGGTGCTTGTGGAGAAGACGGCGTCCGGCGTGTGGCCTGCGGCGTGGGTGGGTGCGGTGACGAGTTGTCTGAGGCCGAGGTTGGCGAGGTTTTCGTTCAGAGTGGCGGAGTTGGCGTCATTGTTGTTCTCGAGGTGGAAATTCAGGTCCCCGAGGAGGATGTAGTCCATGGAGGCGAGTGCGTGGGTGCTGGTGAGGTCGGCGATGGAGTCGCTGAACTGTGCTCGTGGTCTGAGGGGTCTGTAGATGAGGGTTCCTCTGAGGGTGGTGTTGGGGTCGGTGTGGATCCAGAAGTGCAGGTGTTCGGCGGTGTTGAGGGTGTCTTCTGCGTGGGTGGTGACCTTGAGGGTGGACTTGCAGACGATGGCTATTCCTCCTCCGATTCCATTGGCGCGGTCCCTGCGGGTGACCTTGTAGCCGTCCGGGATGTCTATGGCGATGTCGGGTGCCGAGGAGTCGTTCCACCAGGTCTCGGTGAGGAAGGCCACGTCTGGGGCGAAGGTGTCGAGCAGGTCCCAGAGCTCGACGGCGTGTTTGCGTGCGGAGCGGGGTTGAGTAGAATGCAGCAGAGGTGGTTGGGTCCAGTTCTTGGAGGTTTGGTGGGTCTGTCGCAGGTGAAGCTGCAGGTGCGGCAGGAGAAGGGTCCGTAGGTCCGTTTTGGGGTGGCCTGGAAGCAGGTGTTGTGTCGGCCGGCGTTGAGTGCGTGGATGGAGTCTGGCGTCGTGGCGAGCGTGGGGTCCACGGGTTCTGGCGCTGGGCGTGGTCCAGGCGCGGACGGGAGCAGATGGGCTTGCCTTTGGCGCGCCTCTGGCGCGCCGGCGGCGCTCCCGCTGCACGCCCGCTGCGCGCAGCCTCCATAAGAGGGGCTGAGGGAGGGAGGGGCAGCTGGGAGGCGGGAGCGGGGTGGCGAATAGGATGCTCGGGGGGCGGGGCCGCAGGTGAGCAGCGGCGGAAACCAGGCAGCGAGGGGAGGGGGGCGGGGAAAAAAACGGCGGGAATCGGCAGGAATCGGCGATCGGGCGAGCAGGGAGTGGGAGTCAGGATCAGGTAGCGGGCGAACCAGAGCGGCACTCAGGGGCACAGCGCAGCAGCTGGGGAGCGACCTAGCAGGGCAAGGTACGCGAGGTATTATCTCCAAGATTTACAATAAAGCAGCCTGTTTTTAAGTATAATAAACTTGCTATGCCATAAGTTTAATTAAAGAAACTACTTGCAAGACTACCCTGAGGGACAGTTCCAAATTCTGGGAAATCATCAATTCTCCACTTTTTAATGATAAGGAAAATACCCCGCTAGAACTAAACATATCAGAACGAGAATGGCTAGACCATTTCGAGAAAATTTATGGCAGTAACCTCCCGGTAGATGTCTTTGTTCCTATAGTGAGCGAGCAATTGGACTCTCCATTGAGATTTACAATCAAAGAAGTACAAAAGGCCATAGAGGACACGGTTGGTCATAAGGCCCCTGGCCCAGATGGGGTCCCAGCTGACATGTTTAAAGCACACCCTAAAATATGGTCAATAGTTCTCACTAATCTTTTTAATATAGCCTGTACTGATAATAGCAGATTGCCTATATCTTGGTCACGGGCTGTTATAGTCCCGATTTTTAAGAAGGGCCAGAGGGGGGACCCAAGATGCTATCGGCCTATATCTTTACTGGACTCGTCATTTAAAATACTAGGGAAGGTTATTCTGGCTAAGATCTCTACATGGGCATCTAATAACGACATCTTGTGTAATGCACAGTATGGTTTTAGAACCGGACGAGGCACCGAAGATCAGTGCCTGAATTCGCATCTAATAGTCAGCAAATATACTGTCGCAACAAAAGGGGCAATCTACCTGGCTTTTATGGACTTGTCCACAGCTTTTGACCTAGTTAATAGGTCAAAGCTGTGGACAATGCTCCTGGAGCTGGGTTTAGATCGGGCCCTGGTGAACTTCCTGGCAGAGCTCCATAGAGATCTGACAGCGGTCATTCGTATGACACAAGATGGGAAGTGTACCGCTGGTCTTAAGTCCGGCAGGGGAGTGCGCCAGGGGTGCATCCTGGCCCCAATGCTATTTTCTCTATACATAAACTCACTGGGTCCTACCTTGGTGGCAGCATCCGTTGATGTCCCGCGCATGTGGGGAACCCCAGTGCCTGTTTTATTATACGCTGATGACACGGTGCTGCTGTCAAGGACCCCTGTGGGTTTACAACATCTACTAAATTCCTTTGGGGACTTTATGCAAAATCTGGACCTCGTGACAAATGTAGAGAAATCGCATGTTATGGCCATAGGGAAAGGTAGGAACAACATGAAAACTCTCTCTTGTAATGGCTCAGTAATAACGAGAGTGAAAGTGTTCACCTATCTTGGCGTAGTGTTTGACGACACAGGGTCCTGGGCACCCCAAGTCGCTAATAAAGTAGTAGCCGTGAAAAGATCATCGGCGGCTATATTAGGCTTCGCGAAAAGATTGGGTGGCAAACCAGCTGAGGCCATATTGACGATTTATAGATCAAAAACTCTAGCCATAGCAAGGTATGGGGCAGCAATCTGGGATTATAAAGATCTAGCCCCGCTACAGAGAGAAGAAAATACATTTCTGCGATCTCTCCTGGGTCTCCCCCAATCCACATCATCCTTTGCAGCTCACTTGGAGCTAGTGTTAGGGTACATTACAGACATGTTAAATATGGCGCCGCTTTTATTATGGATCAGAACTTGGCTGAACCCCAACCTTACACTAAACCACAAGATTATTAGTGATTGTATGGGGCGGGATAGAGTGGCGGATATTCAGTGGTTGACATTTATTAAAACATCAGCAGTACATCTGGGTCGCCCTGAACTATATTTGAAACCGGAAAACCTGACCAAGGAAGATATTATTTGGGTAAAAACTCATTTTATAAAATTGCGAGAATTAGAACGAGAAGCAAAGGAAATTATTAAGCCAACAGTGAGGTCACACTATTTGTTGATCTTGTCATTGTCAATTCAACCTTACTTGACTACTGTTACCAGATCCTATCATCGGTGGCTTTTAACAAAATTTAGATTTAATCAGGCACATTTTCTGTTGGGTATTTACGATAAATGGTGCATCCCAAAGGAGAACATGCCATGTAAATGTGACAATTTTTCTGATCAGGATCAGATACATTTTGTGTTTTTCTGTTCTTTCTTTCTGGAAAGCAGGAAAAAGTTCATTAAACCACTGTTAAGGGAAAAGGGGTTTGTACAGCTTAAACCCGCACTGTATTATCTACAACTAATGGAGACCCCTTTAGTGATGTTTGGTGTAGCCAATTTCTTGATTGCATCAATCCGTGCTAGAGGGAAGAGACTCCGGATGAATGCAGGAGCTGTCACTGCAAATGTTCATTTTAGTTCAAATAATATAACATAAATCAACTTCCATGTAATATATGAAATATCACTGTTATGAACCATGAAATATCTGCTACCATAAATTTTTTGTGTATATTTGTGTTGATCCATGTGTATATGCCACTGACTTTTTATATACTTAAAAAAAATGTTTTATTTGTATGATATGTTCTGGAATTTTTTAACATTATGTATTTGTATAGTATACTTTTATGATTTTTAAATAATCGAATAAAGTGTTTTGACTTGACTACTTGCAAGAGGGAGTGTTGAAGAGAAATAAGATGACAATAATGAACAGTTATAGTTGAGCACCGCAGGAGTAACAATCAAGGGATGTGAAAAAAAATAATAATAACCTCTTGAAACGAGAAAGTAGTAAGAAACTTTTTTCATTTTCTTGCCATAGTGGGGAGAAAGGGGAAGTTGTTTTTTCCAACCAAAGAGAAGCCTGATGGGGACAAAAGGCCTAGTGATAGTGATTGAAATCTGGGAAGTGACCACCTCCCTCCCATTTGGCTTTTTAAAGTTTTCTCAGAGAGATTTGAGGCCGCTTTTTTCCACAATAAACTTGAAAGAAGAGAATCACATTTCATAAAAATAAATGAAGGGAATTTTTACAAGTATCTTGGAAATAATATATACAGGATAATTGGCAAGACGATCAATTCAATAGAATCTAAGCGACCCCACCAGAATAAAAAAAAGTGAGTTCCAACCTGAAAGTAGGGACTCCGATTTTAATAAAACTTCCTTAAGATTGATATGAACTGTCTCATTATTAAAAATAGTAAACAAAAGGCATAAGTATTTGGTCTTGGAAGAATTCCAGATAAATCCAGATGGCTCAAATACATTTTTGGTACAAAATGTGTTTAACGGAAGTATTTCAGTTTTGTCAGTATTCATTTTATAACCAGAGTTAGATAGGAAGACAAAAAATGCATGTAACAAGGCCGGTAGTGATCAGGATTTGGAACAAAAAAAAAAAGAATGTTGTCTGCGTAAACTGCTAATTTCAACTGAGTATCACCATAATAAAAAATAGATATTAATGAATTGTCACGAGTACGAGAAAGAAAAGGTTCCAATGCGAGAAGAAACAGAAGTGAAGATAGTGAACAATCTTGACATAGACTTCTATGGAGTGCAAAGAAAAGGTCAGCTCTCCCATTCACTATCACCGAACCCCTAGGTGGTTTATATAATAAAGAAATAAAAGAAACTATCTTCAGACCAAAACCATGCCAACGTAAAGATTTAAGCATAAAATCCCAACACAATTTATGAAAGGCTTTTTCATCATCAGCTGGTGTTGATGCCAAAGGATAAGACAGACGAGAAGGTGCACTTAAGACATTAAAGAACAACCTAGAATTGTCTGACTCAAGTCTACCTTTAATGAAACCAGATTGTTTTATTCCAAGAAGTTTAGGTACAAAGGAACTCAGACGTAAGGCTAAACTTTTTACAAACATTTTATAATCCACATTACAGAGGGAAATTGGTCTGTAATTTTTACAAGAGGTAGGATGCTTACCTTTTTTGTGACTGAGACAAATTAAGACTTGTGACAAATGTACCAGTAATTGAAGTGGAATAAGTGAAGAAATGGAATCATTGCAACAATCTTGGCATTAAGATGTCTGAAAAATGCAGACAAAATTCCACAGAAAAGCCATCCGGGCAAGGTGTTTTACCTTTCTTAAGTAAAGAAGTAACAAAAAGTATCTCATGGAAAGATATGTGTCCCTCAAGAGGACGGGAGACAATGTTATTAACCTTAGACTTTTTAGTATTTCTTAAATAATTATCTATCTCAGAGTGAAGTGGGACATGATCTAGGGTATGTAGAGTTTGATTTAAAAAAATCACCAATAATGTCATTATCTTTAAAAATGTGAGTTCTTTGAGGGGTCTCCAGGGAGTCCATCTTAGTGTGTTGTTTTTTTAATCTTGAAATAGCTAATCATTTACCAGCATTCTTAGTACTGCCATTATAGCAAGCACTACTTTTGAGTCCAATGGTTGCTGCAGTGTGAGTAGAAATTTCATTACACTTCGTTTTGGTTGCAACTATATAAAAAAAAGAGTAGTATTAGAGTGGGGCACTTACTATGCTGTAGCTGTTTAATCGAAGTGACAGCCTATGTTTTTTAACAAGTTTCAGTTTCTTCTTAGACACGTAATCAATTATAAAACCACGAGCTGTAGACTTAAACGTGTCCTATACCATTGAGATTGATAAAGCAGGGTCATCATGTGTACTAAAAAGTTCTGAAAGAAATGAAGTAAAGGACAAAGAAAAATCTGTGACTTTTAGCAAAGAGTTATTACATTTCCATCTGCCCGAAGGGGATCGAACAGGGATTAAATCCAAGTCAGTAATGACTAACGCATGATCCAAAATCAGAATGAACGCAAGCTCAGCACCAATCATATTTTGAGTTTGTTTTTTTAAATTAAAAAATATATGATATAATCTAGAATGTGATTTATGTGCTGGGGAATAAAAAATATATTTACGTATACTGGGGTTATAGAGTCTCCAGAGTCAGTCAAAGGTTTCTGAGAAATAGCAGAGAGGAATGTTTGTGAATTTTGTGAGGGATGAATTTCACCGATGATTGGCGATCTAAAAATGGTTTCGTAATCTGATTACAGCCCCCTCCATTAAAAATTAATTATCTTCATATTGAATACATTTCTTCATAAGATTAGGCCAGAAATTAAAGTCAATCTGTGTGGGCCCATGTATATTAAGTACTGTCAAAGGAATCTTGTCAATCAAAAATATTACAAAAATCCTTCTACCGTCTTCATTAGTTTAATGAGATAAAACAGTACAGTCTAATTTTGCGAATAGCAACACCATTTTTCTTATTAAGTGCAGGAGAGACAAGTACTGTACCAACCCAACTGTGTTTAAGTTTCAGCGCTTCAAATTCAGTAAGAAGAGTCTCTTGTAGTAGAAACAAATCAGGATTAAAGTGACTCAAGTGAGAGAGGATCCCCTGTCTCTTTATAGGGTTATTAAAACCTTCTTCGAAATTACATGAAATACCTTTGAATGTTAATAACAATGAGAATTTAAAAGCTGAATTGGTCTTCAAAGATGAAAAGAAATCATATTAACAAAAAGAATGAGAAATTACAAACAGTGCTAGTTCTATAAAAAAAGACAATGGCGGTGGGGAAAGAAAGAATAGAAGAGGGGAAAAAAAGAGGTAAAGGAGAAGGGATAAAAAGTAGAAATAAAAGAGGCAGTACATGCCAAAAATATGATGACTGAATAAAACGTACCATAGTAAGATGAAGATAGGGAGGTGACAGCACCTAATGAAGGTGGCACAACTAGAAAGCATAACATGTCATCATCCAGTCGGACAGGAAAAAACATACGGTCTCTTACCACCAGCAAGCAGGATCCCTCAGACATGATCTCAGACTCTCTATTTCTATAGGGAACCATGTGCATATATGACCTTTATGTGACATGTTAAATGACTAGGTACCTTTTAAGGAGGCACCACAACAGTATGTTTTTTCATCAAATCCAGGTTTTCAGTATCGATTCTGACTTGTCCTTTAAATAGGAGATGACCTCACCAAAAATTAATTACACCTTGAAAAAGCCCCAGGCTCGCGTTCTATACGGGGCAAAACGTGTTGGCTGAAAGTTGTGATATTTTTGGAAACAATTCTATTTATTCATATGCGTCCATGTAAAATATTTTTAATGTTGACATGATTAATGTCGAGGAACATTGGCATCTGTATTTTCACTTAAATACGATTGCACATATAAAAAACATACTGAATATTGAGTGCAACTTTTGTCATGAAACCTAGCATTCAAGCATCCTCAAATTTAGGAAACACATTCTTGAGTTTGAATAATTTTTTGTCTTCTCAATCTCCCAATAAAATGTCAATGAAAAACTCAATAAATACAGTGGTCAGGAAAAAGAATCCAGGTGGAAAAAAGAGTGTTTAGAATTTAGCAAACTAGATAGTCTGGAAATATATGGCACATTGAAGAAATACTCAGAACAAATGAGAGAATCTGACATCAAACTGCATTGCTCATTCAAAGAAAATTAGAGAATGGAAATGCAGCAAACCATAAATTACTGAACAAATTTATCCCAGAGCGTGCCGGGCAGCTGCATAGCGTTTATGTGGAGGCAGTATTGAGGCATTACTATGGCTCTGACAGAACTTCAATTGAAATAAAGAAAATGGCCACCACGACCAGCATTTACCTTGAAGGTGGCGGCAGAGTCCAAATGTAATGAGAGCCATTGGAGGAAATGAAAGAGGCTGTGCTCTCCTCGGAACCTGCTCATGTCTCTGAGTAAATTTCTGTGTCCTCCTGTACTAGAGAGACCGATGCCGGAGTCAAACTAAATACAGAGCAGCACAGAGCTCTCGACTACGGTGGCGGCCAAGCGACAGCCCCCATATGAGACACTTCTGAGGTGAGTATGAAAGGGTATAGATGGTGATGGAGGAACATATGAAAAATGTCTGACGAGTTTGACAAAACACCTGTAGTATGAAAGAGGTGGGCTTAAGAGAACACAAAACTGCAATGATCCAGGAAGACTCTCAAAGGATTATTGATTACAAAATGGCAGCTCGACATATGAATGGTCAGGACACTCTATACATGCTCTGCTAAGAACGAGTTCATGGTTATACAAGAGGCTCAACTAATTAGATAAACTTTTACCACCAGGGTGGTGCGATCGGTGTCACCACACAGGGCGCTGACTTGGGGTGGGGGCGTCATTTTTGCAAGTATATTATCATTTAAAAAGCATATGCTGCCACCTTGCTGGCCTCCAGCAATATTCAGGAAACAATTAAAATGTCAAGAGAACTCCAGTGATTAATCATCTCACTATAAAAAGATAGAAGTTTGTCCAGTGGAAGTTTTGACTCATCCAAAGGTAGCGCAGAGGGTTAAAATGCCTGCTTCTAAGAACGTGTACTATACAGATAACAAAGGCATGTAATGTAAATAGGTCAGCGGATTACTGCTTCTGTAAGAGAGCTCATTTTGTTACTTGTCATTTGTAAATCAAAATCCTAATGTACAACATTGAACTATTAACTGTCAACAAAGAGCTGCATGTAAACTGCAAGGTATATGTAAGACCTATATGTTTTTGCCCAGTCTTTCATTATACTAACCTTGCCATAAGGGTTCATTTGGGTAGAAAACAGTTCTTGTTGTTAAAGAGACCCCCTAACAATGGTATTATTTTAGATTCTGAATTTCTGCTTTTCCAGATTAAGGACTCTTAAACTATATTGCCTACCAGTATCGATGACATGTTACTCCTACACTACATCTTGTAGTCCTGTCTGATGTAACATTTCCTAAACACTGATGTACACACCTATTATTGTCTCTGTGCAATGTGTGCGTGATGTAAAGTGCTCTCACACCTTACACCTTGGTATGAATGGTGCTATAAAACTAAATGGATCAGAGAGACAATGGTTCTGGAGACTTGAGGGGCACTGCTAAAGGGAGATGGTGAGGGAATCCGTGGCAGAGGTGGTCATTGGGGGGGCGCCAACAAATTGTCGCTCAGGGCGCCACCAGTGTTTAAGCCGGCCCTGTTTACCACATAAAATTAGGACATACCTTTCCAGGAACTATGTTGATGAATTTAATACCAGACAGAAGTTTCAAGAGTTTTAGCCAAGGCTGTACATGAGAGGAAATGAGGCCCACTCCTACTAGAAGGCTGTTCTTGACTCCAGTAATTCTATATACAAAAGGAAATACTGATAAAAATGAGAAAGTTATAAAAGCAATTAAAGTGTAGAGTTTAGAAAAGGTCTGAGATCTGATGACTTTACTCGAATAGACTATAGAACATTCCCAATCTAGTAATAACATTATTAGGCTATTTACAGTGTAATGAAGACTAATAAACACTCTTTCAGAGGTGAACCTCTTGTTGCTTCATAAACCTGGAAGCTTGAGAGTGCTCCCTCTACTGGTAAATAGCATGACTGACTGAATCTAGATTGAAAATCGTAGTGGAGCATTCCTACCACTAGCCTGGAGTTTGAGGTGATCGGATGCCCTCTGAAAAGACCAGTTACATTAGGGATAGACGGGTACTCAATACGATAAATAAATTAAGACATCTAAGAGAAATGGCAAAAAGAAGAAATCTACTGGCCCTATTAACGGCGTGTAACTCAAAAACGATGTTTGGTCATGTAGAGTAGCTATCACTAGTAGGCCATGTTTGGCCTGTTGGTGAGGTTTATTACATATATGTTTTGCAAATTACTAGTAACCATGCATGTCTCGAGTGACACATGTGATAAGTAGGTAGGTTTGCCTTATGTCCCTTCCCTGTTTGTCATGTTGGTTGACGTCTGTTCTAACTTTGCTAGAACCAGGACAAGCAAGGTTTTCAATTTGGGCACAAAAATCAGGTTGCCTGTTTCACAAATGCATTCCTAGTGTGGCACCAGAATACTCTAACCAAAGTATCTGCCAGAACCGGGTTGTAGAAGGTTTTGAATTTGGGCACCATGAGAAAACGGGCTTTTCACGGATGCATCCACATAAGGTGCGATAACAGAATATTCTAACCATTATATGCCTGATAGAAATATTGTGTGCTAAATATCACTTAAATAAAAATTGTTCTACAGAAATAATAGAAAATCTAGATCCAATGGTTTGATATTCGTGTTAGCAGATGACACCTGTTTTAATAATGGTCCTTAAAAAACATCTGAAGCCCACAAATTGATGATCCCAAGCAGATGAGTGTAGGGGAATCATTTCCTTAAACAAGAAACCATGTACTGCATAATTGTGAGTTGATGGTAATAACAGCAATAACATACTATGCAAAGCAAATTGCTGTCAGTTTTCCCAGTTTTGTGTTTTGGCTATTGTGCCGATGGCATAGCACGGCTCATTTTGGTATATGCTAACTAGGTGCGTGAGTCACAAAACTGTTTCTTTGATAGGTGTGCCTGACCCCAGCCTCTAACTCCAGAGTGGGTTGCACCTGAGTGTTTTGCAGTAGAATGCGTGCAAGAGATTGTTATGCAGTGATGAATAACATGAGGTGGACATTAGAAAATGTAAAGCAAAATGATTGCGTCTCTTTATGCGATGAAATCAAAACCGAATTAATCCATGTTAATGGAGTAGATAGAATTAGAGACAGGATGGCAACGAAGCAGAAATGTTGGAGCGCGCCCCGCGTGCAGGCAGAGTGTGTGCGCATGAGCAGTACGACTTTCCATGCGTCCGCTTTGCTCTGCACATTTACTCAGCTCATTTGGCGCTGAGTCATGCTGAGGTCGGCAATGGCCGCAGAGAGGGGCGGAAGTGAAGCATGACCAGAACATGGCTGCCTGCCGAGCTTGAATCTGAGTCCCCAGGCAGTGAAAAGAAGCAGTTTAGCTTCTTTTAGACAAAATACGAAAACTGATGTTTGCTGCAACACTGACCTCAAATACAAAAACAGAGCAAAATAGCATACCCTTACAATATATAATATGCATGACCTGCGCTTCCATACGGTGAAGTGATGAGTAGCCCCATGGCACAGCCTGCTGGTGTTACAAAAATGCAAAACTTCCTTTTTTTCTGGGTATGGGCAGCGCTAGATCAGGCAAGACACTACATTGCATGCAGCTATGAAAAACATTCCTGGTGCTAAAGTGTTAAGAAGGTCTTTAGTGCAAATTAAAAGCAAGACGTGCATGGAGTTGATCTAATTGTGCCCTAGGCTGGCAATGACCGTAAGGGAGTTCTGAACATAAGGTCTGTGGAATCGGTCCGGCGTGTTCCTTGTGTACTGTTTTTTTAAATTTATTTTAATTTTTTCAGAGTTTTATATAGCCAGAACTTGACCCGAATCAGGTATCGGAGCGCTTTACATAGCACCAGTTGCATTACATGAGGACACACATTCATTTTTGTTAGGCACGGGGAGATTAAGTGATTTGCCCAGAATCACAGGATGTTCAGCGTCATTGCCGAGACTCAAATCCAATTCCCCAGATTCGAGGTCGACCGCCCTAGCCGTTAGGCCAACTCCTTTCCCCAAACTGAAGGGGTCACTAGTGACGGGCTAAACCTCTGCTTTAAATGCAGTTCTGTCCTAAAGGATCTGTACTCGGCAAGGACAGGAAACAGGTACTAGCCACTTTATAGCAGGAAGAAGCCCTAACCATTCTCGCCCGCCCTTCCCCTAATCTCCCTGACATTTTTAATTTTACAGCTATATGAGATTCCATTTTTTTCTTTACATTCTCTTCCTTTGCTGCCTTCCTATTTGAGTTTTTATTTATTTTAATGTCCATATTTATTAATGTATTTGTGTGTTAATTATAACATTTAACTATTTTGGATTTTGTCTTCTCACCTTACCAAAGTATGGTCAAATTCAGGGGGTGTGATATGTCTGAGTGCTCTTTACACCTCTGTTCCTTTCCCAGTTACTGACAAGTGGGTATTGGGCAAGGCTTCACTGGATTCCTGCCTCATATCTTATCAGGGGAGATACTATGCAAATGGAGGAGTGAACCATGAGGTTGGTTGGCCCGGCAATTGCAGCATACAAGCCTAAAACTCTTTGGCTCAAAGCACTCCATAGGGAAATGGACTGCATCACTGCGAAGCTCCGCCACCCCACTAGACAGCACCTATCAATATTGCACTGTGCCCCTCACACTCTAGCTTCCTACCTGCCTGGCAAGTTTGATCCCACTCTGACCCAATAGCATAATATAAGCATTGGCAATGCCAAAAGGTCAGGCTTATGAAAGCACTGTCGAGCCAGACCTAAAAATCTTTGTTCACTGACTGCCCTTCTCCAATCTGTGCTGCTGCGTGAACAAAATGTAATAAATTATCTAGTTATCTAAGACACTTATTAGCATTGCAAAGGCATGTCTGTGTCCCAAAAAGTTCAAGCTCAGGCAGATGGATACATATACTGATATAGTGGGCAGAGCCAAAGCCCCTCTCCTGATGACACTCACATAATTCTCTGGCCACGGTCGCGCTGTCAAGCCAGACCATCATTATATTCCAGAGAGGACGAGCAATGGTGTGGGAATTGCCCATAGTTTATTTTCCTTGCTCCTGAATGTAGGCCTTCCAGCATGATCTGTTATCATTCAATGGCATGTTGTGTTCTGATACCATTGATCCGCCTGTGAACGTGAATGAGCGCTGTAGAGGCACTGGCCTGCAAACACCTGTGCCCAGATCTAGACCAAGGCCTTGCTTCCCACCACTTCCTCTTCCCCACCCCAGGCCCATCCTCTGTACTCTCTGTCCAGTATATTTACTTCAAAGCATTATGTCTTCTCCCTCTGTCCAACATTGTCCTCTTCTACTAATCATGGGTGCTGCTGGTACATCACTGAGTGTGACACGACACCTAAAATATTATGGGGCAGATTTATGTTTCCTGGCGCATCCCTGCAAATCAGCAGGGATGCGCCAGGAAAGATGCGTCACAAAAGTTTACCCTTGCGCCACAATAGATGCGCCGCATTTACATTGCAGCGCATCGTGGCGCAAGGATAAACAGATGCGTGACGCATCTGCTGGCGGAAGGGCGGCGCATTGCTGGAATTGCGTCGCAAGGCTCGGGGGTGCCCTACCATTACAATGCTGCATCAATCCTTACGCCTGCTTCAAGCAGGCGCAGGGTTTTGACGCAGCATGGGCTCAAAAGTGACTGAGTGAAATCTTGTAGATTTCACTCAGCCACTTTTAGGAGGCGTTCCTGCGACGGAACGTCCCCCCCTGCACAGGTACGCCTACTGCTGGCGCAGGGCTCTACAACATGACGCATCTCCTAGATGCATCACGTTGTAAATACCCCGCAGCATGGCGCAGGATTTGCGCCGCCGCAGCGTCACAAAAGTGACGCAACGGCGGCGTAAATGAGGCGCAAGGGCCTCATAAATCTGCCCCTTTTAGCTTTGTGGGACAAAGAGTGAAGAGAATCCTGTGCATAGAGGTACCAGCTCCAGTAACCCATAAAACTAACCTCCAATATAGGGTCTCAGAAGACGGAAGTAGTTCTACTATCATGGCTTTGTAAATGTGTGAGCTTGAATACAAAGCATGTGGAATTAATTATTTGCCCTTTCTTCATGGCCACCCGGTATTTTTGTCCCTTTTTTCTGGCCCCTACTTTTGCTGGCTATCGAACTGTGTGCATTTTTGCTAACCAGCGGTAAAGAGCTTGTATGTGCTCCTCCTTTCAACATGATAAATGTCGGATACTCCTGATTGCCATGTTTAAGTTATTTTTGAGTCCTTACTATACAGTACCCACAGTGGACCTAGGGCCTGAAAATTGAATGTCACCAGTGGACTGCAGGACTCGTGCCACCCACTGCAGTGACAATGTAAACATGACTGCAAGCGAGCCACCAGTTGCCTAGTCAAATTCGACCTGTCAAAATAACCCCTTTTGACAGGATTTTTAAAAAAACCTTTAAAAATATTTATATGTCACCACTAAATAAGCCTCACTCCTCTGACACAAACAAACCTGAAGCTGACCTCTCTAGGTGATCCACAGTCAAAATTCCCTCCTTGGATAAAGTATCTGTATTTTTCCCACAAAGCTGGAATAAGGCTATCCCTACTAAAGTAGCCTATAATACAAAATATTGATCTTATTGATGAGCCACCGCTAACGGAACTAGTCTAAGTCCCACCATACTGTATCTGGAAACACTCCAGGGCACAACAAAAGGAAGTTGACTGTGTGAATAAATGGCCTCTACCACTCCCTGTGGATAGACACTCCATCTCAGACCTCCGTGAGTACCAAAACAGAGACATGCTCCTTTGCACACTTCCAAGCTTAATATGTTCCACTAAAATTAATCTGACACAAATCCCAACCCCTCAAAAGTTCTTATTCTCCAGACTTGTAAATACTGACAAGATATCACTCCCTAGCAATATATTCCAAAGAGTGAGCCATATAAAATAAATCACCCTGTTAGATGACAAACAGAAAATGACCTCCAGTACTTTACTTTACTCACCCATAACAAGGGTTCCACACTTGACATGTCTAGTGCTAAACCAGACACTATACAGATTATATGTCCTGCTTCAGTTGACTACAATGAACAAAATTTGCAATCACTAACCCAGGGCCGGCTTTAGCGCTGATGTTGCTTGGTGAGACAATTATTTTTGGCACCCCCATGACCTTCTCCTCAGAGTCCCTCATTACCACCAGGCAAAAGGACCCCTCATCTCTCCATAGCCACTCTCTCACATACATTTCATTTGTTTTAAAGCCCTGATGAAGGCTGGTTTTACTAATCCACTCAGATATCCACACAAAATACAGATCTATTCTTTGCAGCAGCATATTAACCCTCTACGCTAATTTATGGAAAGTGAAAACTCTGATCTCTTTCCAGCAGGAACATTAATCACAAGAGTTATCTAGACATTTTTATTACTACCTGAAAGCTAGACGCTTAAGGAATTCAGCAGGTGCTTTTAGATCGTAAGTTAATGCAAAACCCAGTGCCCCCCCCCGCCGCTAGGTCAAAGGTCCACTGCGGTCACAAGGGCCGCACCGCCCTAAAGCCGGCTCTGCAGTAACCCCACCTCAATATCTCCTCAACAAACAACAATATGAGAAAAAACTATGTATGATTAGGGCCCTCAAACACATCAACAATAAATCTTCAACTCCATGATATCTTCCTTAAATCTTCTTTCATAATGTTACTGATCCAGCCACTATGTCAATGACCGTTCCCTTATTCTGCATGAACTAACCTCTCTCTACAATTTTAAAATGGCCAAAGGGCAGCACTAAAACTAAACAGTGCTACAAACCACCATTACATATGCTGCCAGAGGTACAACACGTTAGCCATCTTTTTCTCAAAGTAGGCCCTTGATAACAAAAAGTTGGTACCACCCCCTCTTGAAAAGAATTAATTATTTGCTTCAAGAAAGAAACCTCACAGCTTTGCAATGCTTTCACTCTTATGACACAAATAGAAGGAATGGGCTTTGGAAACATTCTACTAAAATGTTTCAAATCCAATTTGAAATGTAGATTACAATGCTTAAATATTAAAAAACTTCTCTTACAACATACTCCCACGCCTTTGACATCACTCAGGGTTTAGCTTTGCCTCACTACTGTTCAATTTATATGCTGAGCCCCAGAGTATCTTTAAAACAAAACTAAGGGGCAGATCTACAAGGAAGTGCCGCAACGTAGCACCGCAAGCCCTCCACGCTGCGGCATTTCCGAAGCACAGAGATGCAACATATTTACAAGAATATGTCACATCTCTGTGCTTCCCCCTGCTCTGGCGCAGAAACTGCAGCCATACGCTGGCGCAGGCACCCTTGCACCATGGTGCAAGGATGCCTGCGTCATGGGGAGATTGTTTTTGTGCAGGAAGGAGCACCTTCCTGCACAAAAACAATCACTACAGGCAATTACCTCTTTCAATGCATGATGTAGAATGCAGCACGCATTGAAAAAGGAACAAACAAGGAGAAATGAAAACATTTACCCTTGTTGCACCTCTAGGGTGGCGTAGTATTCAGACACATCTCCAGATTTACGATTTCTCGTAAATCTGGAGATGTGTCTTGTTCCATGGGTGTTGCGTGGGAACACCCACAGCAACACCCATGGAACGCCCCTTCAACGCAAAGTGCTGCGTGTGAATGGCCCGTATTTTTACGAAGAGAGAAAAAGTCACGCAGGGTGGCTTTCCTGTCCCTGTAAATATGGAGGAACCCCTGTGCCACCAGTATGTCACAGAAAGTGACGTACTGGTGGTGCAGGGGGCTTGTAAATCTGCCCCTAAGGGTCTACAAGTAGTCTACCAACTCTGCCACCTGTCTTACTACAAAGAAATCATGGATGGAAAAATTAAAGTATGTCTAAAACCATTAAAAGTAATTCCTTCTCATCTGACCTAAATGCTGAGTAAAATAAAAACAAACCAATACTTGTGGATTTTATTTTCAGTTATATGCCTGAATTATTGGCTTTGCCAATGATTGTTTTGTTTTTGAGTGTTTTAAGACTACAAGTCAATTTGTGAGCGTGTTTATGAGCGAACATAGCATGGTCATACTACGCACACTGGAGCGCCCTGGAAGTCTAGCCCAACCCCATCCAGAAGTTCCTCACATGACCTCTATGGTAGATTACAAGGATGGCTTGACTGTCCCCCGCCAGGCCTTACGCTTGGGCCTTGCTGCAATGCAGTATGCTCCACAGATTTCAGTTGTACCTAGTTATTGGTAGTTTGACACTACAAGAAACACTACGCATCAAGGGCTTCTGTGCTTAAGTTCTTGTGGGAATTAAATACTTCGGGGCATATTATCAAGGGCAATATCGCCGCTTTAGCGGCACTTTTTGCCGCTAAAGCGGCAATATTTTTATCGCCCTATTAGCAAGCTGTCACTAACAGCTGTTAGCGACAGTTTACTGGCAAAAGCCCCCGTTTTTTTGCCTCTTTGCATGTCAACGATATTTATCGCTAATGACATGCAAAGTAGGCGTTCCTCACTAAAAGTAAATGGAAACAGTCACCAAGACAAGTTCTCCCTATTATCAATGCCCGCGTTGCGATACAAAAAGTCGCGCTAACTGCGATTATCACCGTAAACTAACGTCTGCAAAAATCCAGACTTAGCCGAACATATAATGAGAGGTGAATTCTATGGCTGAATCCACATCTCCCTATCATCAAGGTTTTCCCTATCACTTCAGGAATATCGCTGGATTTTCAGCGATATTCCTGCATTTCGCCGCTATCGCCGGATTTTTATCGCCTTGGAGATATGCGTTGATAATAACATGCTATCTCGATGATGTAATCCAGCGATAGCCGGCAATAAATAAACTCGCGCTAAGCGTGCTTTGCGATAATTATCGCTGGCCGTTGATAATATGCCCCTTCATTGGTAATGGCTGATTTACACTCTAGTCAGACCCTTGTAAAGGAAGGAGATCAGCAATGCCACCCAGGCTCCAGGGGAGCGGATACCCAACGAGCTGGGGGGGGGGGAGGAGGAGGAGGCAAGGCAGCCTGAGGAGAGGGAGTGAGCAGCTGTACCAGAGATGGGAAGCGCACAAAGAGTAAGAGAGACGTGAAAGCAGGGGGGGAGGCCGACCAGCTTCAGCAGCAACCACCATTGTGATTGTGCAGCAGCCCCCATGGGTCATGTGAAAGCGGGCACGGAGGCGCTGGTGTCCTGATGGCCCAATATAAAGTCCCTGAGAATAGGAAGAACAAGATCCAGAGCCACGGTGTAGCAGAGGGCTTACCAGCAGCTTCAGGGCACATCTTGGGCACCTGCAGATTGATTCTTCCACCTCCCAGGTTGGAAGTGGTGAGCTGCTGCCTTGAACAAAATCGGTCACTCCCTTCTCACCTCTTCTTCAGCAGCAGCATAGGCTGCCATGCTGGAGGGTAGCAATCCAGCATTATGGGCACTGAAAGTGCCCCATATGGCTGGGCAAGGATTAAGCATTGACAATGAGGCCTAAAAAGTCCAGCTGAAAGGGCAACCAAGAGGGCAGTTGACTCACAGTCAGTACTTGCACTGCACATAGAAGCGACAGAGCCAACGCCTGATAAGCCCAACTGATGAGCCAATGCAGACAGTCCTGAAAGCGAAACTGATGCCTGCCATCAAGTATGGACTCCTGGACTTTCCGGGCCTCCTGGATATGTTCATAATAGCTGCATAGGCCAAAGCATACAAATCAGTGCCGCTAGCTCTGGGGCAAGTCATGAAAGCAAGGCTAAGGCTGGAGCGTGGGCTCAGCAGACCGGATTTGGCATTACACGGGAATCCAATCAAGTTCTTCTTCAGGGTCCTGAGAGCTCACACTCAAACTCCGAATAAGAATTATTTTCGAGGAGGAGGGTTACCCTGGCACTCAAGGCTGGGGCAAGCAATCTGCAGCTTGAAGATCAAAGCAGAAAGCCTGCACTCACCCATCATCCCATTATCTGTTTGGAAAAACGCGCTGAAGAGGCAGGTACTGGTAACTCCCTCTGAAAAGGACTCGCCAACTCTTCGCCTCAGCCCCATTACAGCAACACTGGATGAGACATATACCTTGGGGAAAGTTCAGCCTTTTCTATACGACACACTGTCAGCTCAGGCCGCAGGACAATACTCTACAAAAGATTCTTTGTGCTAAGAATGACAGATGTTAATCCCGCATGGGCACGTAAGGGAGTAGCAGTCTCGTGCAGGCTTTGCTCACACCACAAGGATTCCTGGGTGCACCTGCTGTGTTACTTTCTCAAACTGACCGAAGATCGCTGCCGTTTGCCTTGCCCTGTTTTTAGGGCTAAGGGTGTGAGGACTTGCAAGGAGGACTCGGATTTGTGCTTTACTGAAACCAAGGATTGTAATCTATCAAGAGAGGCGAAGTATACTCATTTAATCAGATGAGCAGTCGAAGAGTCGCTCTAGCTTATTTTAGCCCCATGACAGGCTAAGACACAGCACATTAAGACCTGCACGGCGCACTTTAACCTGTAGGCTAACAATGAGCCACCTGAAACTAACCCACGTCCATCGATAGGCCAACATATGCATGTTTAACTCACATGGCGCACTTTAATCTCCCTAAGGTGGAAGTAGAGCTCTTTTCTATTATGTGCAGGAGAGGAGCACGGTAAGGGCCCTCCACCAGTAGTATGAGAATACTCGATTTCGAATCTTTAATCCCATTGGCTCGCACTTGTTGTGCAGCTAAGGTTCACCACCAGGTCTGATGGGATAGCACATTGCACTTTACTACTGCACTTTACATTGTATCGAAGCAGGTAGCTGTGAAGTAGGTTTTATGACGTATGAGAGGAATGCACAGCCACCCACACCCAGTCTAATTCATTCTGGATTTTTTTTTAATAGATTCTACAATGGGATATCTTTTACAAAGATCCACACACCACAACACATTCTGACGCTTCTTTACTTTGAAATTGTAATTTACAATGACTTGAGAGCAGACTTGAGCTGTGAGACTCAGTAGCTCCGGGATTTGGGGGGATGGGGAGGGGAGGCGAAAATCAATGCATTATTTACTGTAATGATTTTGATTAATTGAACGGGTAATAAACTTTACTTATAGTACTTGCACCAGAGTCCTGACAAAAACAGAGAAAATGTTTTTTTGTAGTAAATGCATGTATTAGATAGATAAGCTCTTTGGTGGCAGCAAACTCTCTGATTCACAAACTCACAGGGTTTACAACCACAAAATATTTTTTAAATATGTATTGAACCCATTTTGCAAGTTGGAAAAACATTGTTAGCTCACAAAATGGCTTTCCTGACCAAACAAGATGTCCTTGTTAGACAGGTTCCCCTTTGGGAATTGTGTTGTGTGACCTACTAGGTGCTGGTAATAGACCACTGACTGCTTCCTCCGTTGTATTCCCCAAAGAATGGAGAAGTGTCGCTCACTGGTTAGAGGAGGCAGACCTGGAAGCAGAGGTCAGCCCGGGACCAGGGTTCAATTCCCGGCTCGGCTGGGTCTTGAGTCCATAAATGTCCATGGACTCGATAATTCTCGCTCCAGTGCATACTCGATTCATGGGTTCACACTCTGCGACTCTGGGCAATAGCTTGCTTAATCTCCACATGGGCCCCTCGTGGCGGGATGCCTGGCTTTCACCTTGCGGATGCCCTGCTGGGTTATCTCACAGGGGAATACCAGGATGGGTTCCCTAAGCAAGCGCTTAGAGACCGCTTGGTGATTTGCGCTATATAAATTCCTGCACATTTACATTTACATTTACAAAGAAGTATTTTTTTAAGGCTACAACAGTTCCTTTAAGGAAAACTGTCTCCTGTTTACAAATGCAGGCATCGTGATGTGATGTCCCTTGCAGGCCACCATCTCTGTGTTTGTAGCCAATCACAGGAGGTTGCAAATAGCAACCTGCCTAATAAATAATCATTATTCCGATTATTCCGCTACTCCCTGTGCCTGGAGATTTTGCAATGCGATCTAATAGTTCACAGGAGGCATCCTCAAATTAAAGGCTGCTCACAAAAAGCTGGGGCGCAATTTGTGACCACTTTTTGTAAAGACGCTTTTGGTATAACAGGCCCTAATTGTATAAACTTGTAAAAGATAGTCTCTCATGTGTTGCAACAGAAGCACTGGAGACACGATTATACATTAATAATTAGCAGCATCACTAAAGAAAAATACTCTTCTAGGCAGAGCCATAAGGCAACATATGTATATTTTTAAGAATTATTAACAAATAAGGTGTAAGACATCTAAGGCTGCCTGTAGCCGATCTAAAAATAGATTTATTCATCTGTATAAAACCACAATCTGGGCCTGATGCACAATAGTAACTTACACTTTTGAGTAAGTTTACACTTTTAGTGTTCTCAAACTCTGAGAGTAAGTTACTATTAAAAAATAGTATTAAGTCCAGACCTACACATATTGCAAAGTCCTCCCATTCAAAATAATAGCGATCTGGACTTAAAATAAAACAACAAAAAATATATAACAGTGGTTTGTATTTATTATTTTGTATTTTAAGTTCCTACCGCTGTTATTTTCTATCATTGTTGCAATACCAGTAGTTGGCCATGTGTTGTGTTGGACTTACTAAAAAACTGTTATTTACTACAAAAGTATAACAGGTACATGCAACAACCATTTTTGCAAGCGTAAACGGTGCGAATCGCAAAAATCATCCGTTTGCGCCTGCTAAAAAGGCATTTGCGATGCATCAAGGTTCAAGGCACTCGCAATTTGAGAATTCGCAATTAATTGCTATTTCTCAAGTTGTGATTGCATTTAAGGAATTGCATTTTGCGATTCCTTAAATGCAATGCAAGAACCACTTTAAAATAGCGATTTCGCAACTAGGGGTGCAAATTACTATGAAGTTGAACTTGATGGTAATTTTCAAAAACTTCGAAAAATGCACTAAAGTGCATTTTTTTAAAGTTGTAGGTTACACACACACATGCCCTTCAGGCATGTGTGTGTGCAACATGTGTGCACAGAGCATTTTCAGGGGTGCAACAGGGTGTCCTTTGGACACCCTTGCACCCTTGAAATTGCATGCGCAATTTGCGAGCACCTATTGGTACTCGCAAATTGCGCATACAATCTCCCATTCATTCCTATGGGCCTACAGGCCCATAGAAATGAATGGGAAGGCATTCCTTAATTGCGACTCACAATTTGCGAGTCGCAATTAAGGAATGTTTAGGAATCGCTATTTTAGTAGCGATTCCTACATGCATAGGCTTTTTTGAGAGTCCTTAATTGTGATTCCTTAATATTCGCAATTAAGGTTTTGCAAAAGCTTTTCTTGATGCATGTGCCTGTTAAGTTCCTACAAAAATGCAGTTTGTGAACACCGAAAAGTAGTAAACTTACTCTAAGGTGTAAAGTTACTCAAAGGTGCCATTTGTGAATCAGGCCCTTGCTTGAGTGACATAGCATCTGTCCTTGTCATATATACTCATAATCTAATGAGGGATGCTCTTAGGTTGTGGCCTGGCCCCCGTATCGAGGTCATCAGTCTTATGGATCCCTCTGCTCTCAGGAGCATATTGTTATCATCACCAGAAGCACACATAGATATGTAACTCTTTTCCTCCCATAAGGAGATTGGCTAAAGAATTAAAACAAATAATTTGCTGTGTATCAGGGAGTTAGATGCATGTGTTTTATAACACTGAGCATCTGGAAGTAACTTAGAGTTTGGTGGATGCAAAGCATTCTCCAAATAGTGCACACGCTCCGCCCCGCCCGCTAAACATTTAGTGATGGGCACAGTGCCAGGCTTCTTGTGGTAGAGCCTCATCTGAGTCCGCTGTCAGAAACCTTCCACTGACAACGCATCTGCCCCAAGGCTATTGGTCAATGTACATCAATATACTCCCCATTTAGGCAGGTCAGTCCAACATGTATTTTTTCTGTAACGTTTGGCAGTCCCAAAGAGTGGAAAACACAAGTCACCCTCCATGCTCTCCAAGAATATTTCCCAGCTCATCAGGACTATATTTTTTAATTATTATTATTATTCAATACCAAACTCAAACTTACATTGAAAAACAAAAGGTTTTGCTAAGTAGGTGAAACAAGCTTTGTGCCCGCTTGGCAAATTCCTGGACCTTAGGTGCAATCGCTGTTCCAGCGGCTACACTGAAGGCTTTAGAGACCCAGATTTAGGGACAGGTGTATGAAGCGTTTCACCATTCGCAAATGGCTCATCAGGCTATTTGCGGCCCGTATAATCCATTTTGGTGTGTACAGAAGGCCAAATGTGATTCGGTAAGTTGATACCGAATCACATTTAGCTTTTGTAATTCGGAATTAGGAAGGGGCGTGTTTAGGGCATCCCTTTCTTATACTGAATAGCACTGTTATGTATGAATATTTTGCAACCGAAAACGCAGTCACAAAACATTCGCAGTTACCACCAACTTTATGTTGGTGGTAACACATTCGCAAAAGGGAAGGTGTCCCTAAGGGGCCCCTTACCCTTTCTGTATATTGGTGCTAACATTTTTTAAGAGCAAGCAGTGGTCCCACAGACCACTGCCTATTCTTGAAAAATGAAAAGGTTGCTTTTCGTTTTTATTTTGGAAGTGCATCCCGTTTTCCTTTAAGGAAACCGGGCTGCATTACAAAAAAATATTGCTTTATTTAAAAAGCAATCACAGACATGGTGGTCTGCTGACCCTAGCAGGCCACCATCCCTGTAATGTAGCCATTCACAATGGGTCGCACATTGCGACCTGCCTCGTGAATATTGATGAGGCAGCGCCATTTGAGACCACTACAAATCTCTAACAGTGTCAAACACACTGTTGTTCATCGCAGTTTGCGATTTCCTAATAGTGAGTTGCAAAAATTCGCTATTAGGAAATCGCACACATACAATTTCGTACATCTGGCTCTTAGAGTTTTTCCAACTTGCTGCTTTTCATATCGATTCAGTTAAACCAAATGGTGCCAACGTTTTAGGTACTTACATGCAAATTCCAATAGGAGTTTGTGCTGGAGAGTAAGGCCAAACTGGTGCACAGATTTAAGCCGACCACGCAAGAAGTTAGGACTTGGCACACTCGAAATCTTGTTGTGATTTCCTTAGATCTGTAAAGAAGCTTTTGACATATTATGAAGAGCGAATGGATTTCAAACGTTATCGATGTCAAATCTTTACAATCAAAATCAGATCTGATTTGCAGACAGAAAAAATATTGATGGTATTTGTGTGCTTTGAGAACTTTGGTCCCAGGTCTTTGCAGCTATTCATTCTGTTAGGATGGCTGATAGGAGATTCTGAACGGCCACTGAAAAGTGGCACCTCCCAGCCCCCCGGAGCTCCAGTGAACACCCTCGAGGGTGAAACATTTGCTTCTGAATAAAAGAAAAACTGAAACTCCATTAAAGTATTGAGAGCTGACCCTACCATTTAACAAATTTCACAAAAACTCTGTGATTATTCAGACCCTCAAAGCTATAAGAATGGCTTGGGTATCAGGAAATGATCGTTTTAAATTTTTATTGTCTTAATAAACAGCTGCATTTCTGTTCATCTCTAAAATACACAGACAACACAGCAAGTATCACACTGTCATAGACTTGGTATTAACAGTTAAGTGCGGGTGCTGAGCACCGAAAGCCACCGGCTCAAATTCAGCCCTGGTGAGTGGGAAGGGGTCATTAATATATGGGTTGTCCTCCTTCCCTGGTTGAACAGCACAGGGAGGTTAATGCCATGCCTCCCTGCCATACCCTGCCATACCCTGCCCTGCCTTGCCCAGCAAGACTCTCATGTCATAGCCATTCTAAAGCATTGTCAACAGCTGGGAAGGAACGCGTTTGCCTCCCCACCTCCATTTACTCCTCCCCACCACAGCTAGAAACCAGCAGAAGAATGTCATCCATATGCAGATGAAAGATCTTTTCTAGTGGGAAAGGTTATTTCACTTTTGAGCATTTAATTGCTTTAATCAATAGGTCAAGGACCCAATCAGGATAGCGAATAATCCCAGTGAGAGGGGATATAGCAGCCCATACCTATAGATAAAGGTATAATCAAGCAGTTGATGATTTTCAATCTGCCAACAGGCTCAGAGTAAAGAGGTCCGAGCAAGTTGATCAGGTAAGTACCCAACCTAGGATGTACAACCCTTCGATCAGAAAGGGCCACTCTAGTCAATGAGCTGGAGGCTTTCTCGGCATCAAGACAGCTTCCACCACCGGCCTTAGCTGATGTACAAATGCAAAGATCGTGCACACAGCAGAGTCTCCCTACACCGAATAAAGCTGGAATGATGCATGTTTAGGAATTCCGGGACCCAGCTTGTGGACATTTTGCATTGGATTTTCAAATTCAAATCCACGATAACACAGTAAAATCCACAAATCTATGTTTTTTTAAACTTCTTTCCCTAGCTGTAGATTTGCCATCTTCCCCAAGCGCATGGGTAGTGCGCAGAGCTTATGGTTAGAGCCCACTGCACATGGCACACAGCCGGAAGCCATGTGCAATGGGTGTGGGACGGAAGGGGCCTGTGCACAGATGCTGGTCATGCTCAGTGGAAGTTGAGTGTATGCTGGACTGGTGCAAGGTGGGTTGAGTGACGGACCTGCCGGTAGCAGACAACCCCCACTGTGGACAGTCAAAGGCCACCCACACCACAGGTTGAGTGCACAGGCAATGCAAGCAATCCCTGTTACACACAGGAAAGGTTAGGTGCAACAGAGATTGGCCATAAGGTGGGTTTGGTGCAGGGTCAACCCTACTTCATAATTCCAGAGGCCATATACTGCAGAGGATAATCACAACGAGGGATGGGGATAGTGGAATACATAAATGTATAAAAGCTTGGGAGTTAGACATAATAAATCATAAAAAAACTGAAACATAACTGAAAGTTTACGTTGTACCTTTCTTTGCTCATAAGACATTAAAGTATGCTTAAAATCCCAGAAATGACCTAACAAAAACAGTTAAAACGATGTTTTGAACCCGGTGAAATTATTGCCCAGTTACAATGAGTAATTCAAATTATAAAGTGCCCCCAAATACACAGCTTGTTACCTCACACATGATTTCACAGATAACATCACAAATGGCATCAGTGATGACGTCACACATCACCATTGACGTCGTCGATGTTCTCATCATCGATGGTGCAGGCAATGTAGCTCCAGCACACCAATAAATGAAATTTTAAATAGAAAATACAGCATCTCTAGGCATGGCAATTTGAAATTGGCCAAGTTCCGCACCGAAAGGTAGAAATAATTGTTGCTTTTCCAAATTCACTGAGAAGGCAATGTTTGCCTTTCATCCAGCTACAGCTATCAGGCAGAATTGATGGAGATGTAAGAGCCTACTTGGTAATAAGGCCTTTGTCCACAAGGGAGTTGGGGACAGATGTGCTTCGCTTTCTTGTGCTCTCAAACAGCACGATGCCGTTTGCTACAGCAGGAAAGTATTTTCAAATGTAGAAACCCTATTTTGCGATTCGGTAACCTATTACTGAATCGCAAAATGGGTTAGCGATTCGATATTAGGAAGTAGTGTGTTAGGGCATCCCTTCCTAATAGCGACTTGCAGTGGTATGTGTGAATGTTTTGCAACCAAAATACGGTCACAAAACGTGTGCATTTTACCAGCTACTTCAAGTAGATGGTAACTGATTTACAAATGGGAAGGGATCCCAAGGCACCCCTTACCATTTGTGAATGGTCCCACAAACCACTGCCTACTCTTAAAAAATGAAAATAACTTTTTTTTTAAACGCACCCCATTTTCCTTTAAGGAGAACATGCTGCACTCTAAAAAATTTGCTTTATTTAAAAGCAATCACATACATGGTGGTGTGCTGATGCCAGCAGACCACCCTCCCTGGGATATTAGTGATTCCCAATTGGTCGCAAATTGCAACCTACCTCATGAATATTGATGAAGTAGGTATTTTTGCGACCCACTGGGAATCGCAAACAGTGTAAAATACACTGTAGTGCATCACTATTTGCGATTACCTAATAGTGAATCACAAAAAATTGCTTTTAAGTAATTGAAACACAAACCTATGTACATCTGGCCTATGGTTACTAGACCTTGTTGATGCTACTTTCCCAAGTTCACTAATAATGCAAAGCGTGCCTTTCATCCAGGTGAAGAGACACATGGCATCACTAGTCAGGTCATCGATTATATCCCTTAATCCCATATCTGCGGCCTCTTATGATAGCAATTTTATTATTGTTGGATCCCTGCTCACCACTCCAATATGGCGGCTGGACACGAGCAATGGCACGGAACATGCCTATTGAAAGTCAGGCAACTGGAAGTGAGGCAACGGGACGAAATCTACTTGATGGATGCCACTCAACCATACGGCAACCACTCAGGCACGCGTGGTCGAGGGTAGGTGCAGCGAGGCGCCACCCGGTAAAACCCTAAGTTGCACCATCTTCTGACTGAAGGTAATAACTATAGGACTGTGGCTCACGCTAGCAATGATTTCAGCTGCTAAAACATGCCTCCTTTTTCTTCGTCATTGTCGCTTGACACTGACAGTCCATAATGGTGCGGGTTACCATGCGCTAGCCTATGAAGCTCGTTCTTTAGAAGACATAGGTAAGACTCTGCAGTTACCTATCTGAGTACTTTTCTGCATAGCTTTCTCACATTACTACATATAGTTCCACGGCACAGACGTGATACTAACATAGAAGGGACATGTGTCTAAGACAATTCTATCACTGAACAAATATGTTCATAAAATAAATGATGTGCATGATGACCTTGAAACAAACGATGGCGCCTGACTGTGATATTATATGTTTCTCGTTGTAATTCCTAAATGACCTGTGAGTCTTTGGCTGATGTCTGTTAACCTACTAGATATGATCCTGTTGGACACTATCTAATATTTTTATGTTATTTGTCTGTCTATGTGCCGTCTTTTCTCTCCTCTCTTCTAGCTATCTAGGTCGAACCAACGGTGATAATTATCACAAGCAGGTGCCACCCTACAAAAAGGAAAGGGGGACCACTCATTCTGAGTCTCAGATTGGGGTTGACTCACTAATAACTATATTCATTACAGTTCTGATAATGCGCCAGGGATCAATATGACCAACTTTAGGCGTGAAACATGTCGACCATCTCTTTTTTTTGGTTACTAGGGGTCATTATTACCCCAGAAGTAACACTAACCTATGGGTTTTTTACTCTGACAGGGAAAACAGCAGATTAAAAACCTTTGGGATATCCCCTAGCCAGTTTTAAGTATTTAGTTTCACACTCACTTCTCACTACCCCACTAGGACACTCTCACACTCATCAAATGGCAAAATAAAAAGATCTCTGCTAAAGTGACCCTTCGGGGGACCAGTAGGGCATTTCAGATCCAGCCCGACGAGGAGCACCCGCATGATGATGAAGCATGACATCCCTAGGGATGTGTTACGGCAACAAGCGACGTTCTTGTTGACTGTCCCCTTCTGATTGGCATAGTACCTAGCTACCTACTCTATCCTTTTCTTTCTCTTGACCCTATTAGTGTCCTACCAGGAACAGTAACCCCCTTGTTGAATTGATATCGTCTTTTGGAGCACAGGTACTGAACCTTGATTAGCTCCTAGTCCCCCCTTTCTTTATTTGATAACCTCATATGATAGGCCATGAACAGTGCACTGGTAGGAACGTTATGGCTTGCACTTTCTGCAGCTAAACATATTGACCTAATTTCAGTGTTTTGTTCGGTTTTCTAACTATACCCTCACCTCAATTATGTTTTTCAGATAAAAATGTGTGTGTGTGTGTTGCCATTTCAAAGTCTGCTCCAATAAAGCTATGGTGACTCCCTTCAGGATTAACGACTGTAATGAGATTACTTATGATTTCAATCTTTATAATCAGTGTCAGTAACTGGCTAGAGAATGACAGGGCTCAGCCCATGGCTATGATACGCAGACACTACCGTATAAACATTTATTGTGTGAGTTGATCTGAGTGCATGACCTGATTTTTAAGTACATTGTATGCAACTTTTTATGCAGGTAAATATAGCGTGTACTCAACTGGAAGGTGTTGGAGCGCTTTACATGATCCTCTGTTACATTAAGCAAGGACACATTCATTTGTGTGTGTTTTTGACGCCAGGAGATTAAGGGCCTCAGTTACGAAAACTGTAGCACCGCTGCGACAAATGGCGATGCAACAGTTTGCACTGCACCATCCGTACGACACGATGGATGCGCCGTATTTAATGTACGGTGCTCCATGTCGCAAGGATTTACAGATGTATATTTAAGGGCGAATACATTTCGTCATCACTGTTGTATGTACGGCAATGAGGCACCTCACAGACACGTGCCTTCTACCATCTACCGAGTCAGCATGTCTGAGTGAGTCAACTTCCTGGAAGGCACCAGGAAGTGGACTCACTCAGAGATGAAATGTATTCACTCTTACACATATGGGGACCCGATGAATTGAATTCTAATACAAACATCAACATTTTATACCAATAAATAAGTAAGATAAGCAGCTTGCTTTTTCCTAACACAAAGATTCTGAAAAACAAAACTTATGCCCTGATGAAGTTCACATGTAGTAAATGAAACGTGATGTCTGTTCAGTTCCATTTCCAAGCAAAATAAAGATTACCTTGGACGTCATATGAAAAGATTGGACTAACATTTGTGGAATACTGATTTCTGAAGTATCTTTAGGAGCAAAAGTGACGCATTCCTGGGGTGTGTCTGAAAACCGACTCAACTCCAGCAATGTGTCCTTTCACATAGGGCAAGCCCCATGTGAAAGGGTCTGCTTCAGCCTTTACGCCCGCTGTGAGGCAGGTGTAAGATATTGATGCAGTAGCATCCTAGAAGTATCACAGTGAAATCTCATAGATTTCACTGCATCACTTCTACGACCCTTTATTGCGTGGGATTGCCCACCATGCATACAATATACCTGATGCAGGTATAATGTAGCGCAGGCCTTTACAAAGTGACACATCTGCTTAGATGCGTTACTTTGTAAATATGGCGCAACTTGGCGCACTATTTACGGTGCCACAGCATCACAAAAAGTGATGCAAAGGCAGCGTAAAAGTGTTGCAGGCCTTCATAAATAAGGCCCTCAGTATTTTGCTCAGAATCACACACTGTTGAGTGGACACCGAGACTCAAACCTGGTCCCTCAGTTCCAAAGTCAGCAGCTCTGGCCGTTCCACCATATTTTCTGCTCTTTCTAGGGCTAAATCAGTTACTATACAGATTTCCAACTTTGCAACTCTGCGTGCCAGTGTATTTGATTCTGTTTTAGATGCACCACCTAATTCAATACCAAGGTAATATACTCTTTCTGCAAGTTTGCCCCCACTTTTTGCTGAATTGGTGATGTGCTTTGACTGAGTGTGCCCTGGGCTCCTGCTAACTAGGTACCCAGGGCCTATGTTCTTTTCCTAAAACTGCACTGAAGCCTAAATCCAATTGGCATCTCTTGCCACAGGTCAGCCCCTGGTAAATGGTACCACAGGGCACTGTGACCAGAGAAGGCCTCTAAGGGCTGCAGCATTTATTGTACCACCCTTAGAGGTCCTGTTCCTTCACACTCACTCACTGCCTTTGCACGCTGCGTGTTTTGGTGCAGAACAAAGTAAAGAGTTGACATGGCACACATCCCTGTGTGCCATGCCTACAACCCAATGCCCTGGCATAGGCCAGTCACCCCTCTAGCTGGGTGCACTATACCAGTGGTGAGGGTACAGGTGCATGAGCCCTGTACCCCTACAGTGTCTAAGTCCATTCTTAGACATTGTAAGTGCAGTGCTGCCATTAAGAGTAAATGGTGTTGGGAGTTTGTCATTATGAACTCCACAGCACCATAATGGCTACACTGAAAACTGAGAAGTTTGGTATCAAACTTCTCAGCACATTAGTCCCACACTGATGCCAGTGTGGGATTTAATGAAAAATGCACCCTACCCCTGGTGTCCAGTCTGAGTGGCTGCTTTCAACTGCCACCACTAGACATGTTTCTGGACCCCTGGGTCGAGAGCCTGCTGCTCTTGGGGGCCTGAAACAATGCACATCCTGGGACGAGGTGCCAAGCCTCCTCCCCCTGGATGGGCAGGGTTCACGAAAGGGAAGCTTCAAAAGCTTGCCACCTTTGTGAGCTTCCCCAGGCCACTTGCTGCTTTCAGCAACTGGTCCCATCTGGTCTGACCCCCACTTTGGGCAGGTGAAGCTGTGGGAAAAACAAGTGAGGAAGAGGTGTGCCCACCTCTGCCAACTACACCCGTCAGGTGGGGGCGGCGAGGTGAAGCACAACTCTCATTCCCCGCCATCTTGCAGATGGGGGGACTCAGCCAACCAGGGAAAGGCTTATGTCCCTCTCCCACTGGAGGGTGGCATAATAGGGGTGTACCTACCCCAGGAAGGGATCCATTGGTCCCAACCTTTTTACCTACCTGTAACACCCCTAAATCTAGTATTTAGGTGCAACCCAGTACCTTGCTTCACCAGACCAGAAGAAACGACAAGAGAAGAAGAAGGACCGAACAGCCATACCGAAGCTAACAAGAGAAAGACGCCCACTGACTTGGCCCCAGCCCTACCGGCCTGTCTCCACCTCGAACCTGCTCCTGCGAAATTCCGGTCTGTCCTGCAGCCAGCAGCCTCAAAAACCCCAGAGGACCTGCCTACCTTCAACCACAAAGATTGTGTTTCCCGTGAACACCGGATTTGTTAATCTCCAACCTCTGGCTCCGGCAAGACACTGCGAATCCGCACCCCTCTGCACCCGCCGTCCATGGCCTGAGCTCGAGTTGGCAAACACCACGAGGAGGTCCCCTCAGCAATCCTAACCCGAGATCGGGAGACCCCTGACCTGCCTCAAACCTCTAGACGACAAATGCAGCCTAAATCCGGAAGGTCCCCCCAACCGTGTCCAGGGCCTGGTAAGAAGATCCGACCCTAAAAGGCACCCCTGCACCCCACAGCCTTGGGTGGACCAACCAACAGTGCCTAACCAACCCCCAACATCCCAGCTTACCACTCAAAGTGGTGGTCGCACCCAGAAGACTTTTGTCCCCGAGCCTGCAGTGCCTTTGCAAACCGGAGGTTCCCCATTGCAAACAACAGGGCGCCGGACGTCAGAACAGCACCCTGCACCCGGCCTCCCTAGTGCCGCTGAGGGTGCACCGTTGGTGCTACTTTGTTTCCCCATTTGCCCTGACCTAAAGTCCAGGAGCTTTGCTCCCACAACCAAGTGGCCTGCTCGAAAGCAGCCACCAACCAGAGGCCCCCATCCCCTTTGGGATAAAATTGGGCCTCAGGACTCTGCATCCGGCCGCCCTAGTGCCGCTGAGGGTGTAACAAGAGTGCATCCCCGACCCTGGGAGACCCCTGAGTCTACCCCCAGAACCTCAACACCCACCACCGAATACTTACCCTAAAACCGATAACACTATTTTCCTCCATAGGATAACATTGACTGTTTTTCTTGGAAAAGTTTCCAAGTGTGGAGTTTGAAAACCTAAAGAAATTCTTTAAAATTGTACTAACTAACAAAAACAATTTTACTTACCTGTTTACAGGAAATGTTGCAGTGGAGTATCCAGGTATACTAAACTGTGTAAGAAAAGTAATCTCAATGTATCTTACCTGTAATCTTACTGAAAATCCTACACAAAGTATATGTACTATATTTACAAAGCATTGCATTTCTCAGAAACAATATTGTAAGTCAAAATAAAGTACATTTACAATTGCAACCCAAACTGTGTTACAATCTGTATATTTAATGCAAAGTACTTATCACCTACATGTGCCAGGCCTGATTGGTTCTAGGAAATAAAATAACTAAAAGAATATTTTATACAAAAACAATTGGTCTGAAGTTCAGTCTTTGAGTGTGTGAATTCATTTGCTGACTAAGTGTGTACAACACATGCTTAACGCTGTCCTCTGATAAAGCCTTACTGCTCGAATAGAGAGTAAGGTGCTATTTCATTTTACCTCAGCCTACCTTTGGGGTTCCACTGGACTCTGTGCACACTGTACCTCACTTTGGTATAGTATATACAGAGCCAGCTTCCTACAATTTTGTGAATGTCTAAAATGTCTATGTAACACAAGTTAAATCGAAGGGTGCAGCGCTTTGTTTGATGTAAGCAGTCTCTCTGTCTAACTGTGGCATCCTTTCTCCTTTTGGTTCTAGGATCGGTGGAGCCGTGCCCACCGTGTTCTCCTATTTCTCCGAAGTGCTGGCTCGAGAGAAGCGTGGCGAGCACTTGAGCTGGCTCTGCATGTTCTGGATGATCGGTGGAATCTATGCTTCTGCCATGGCCTGGGCCATTATTCCACATTATGGTATGTAAACAAGAATTATTCTTATACTACTGTAAGAAGGTGTCATGTGAGCTAAAACTAATTCTCGAGGTAGCCAGCTCTGCCATCCTATAGGTGAATGGACACCTGGAGTGAAGATACCAAGAACTGGTAGAAGTTCATGTCAGGCACAGACCACCCTGTTGATCTGTTTAGGGACATCATTGGTAATTTCCGTACAACAGAACTTACATGTTCTCTTCCTTTCTTTGCCACCATCACGGCGCAGGGTCTCAGTGGGACAAAAATAGGCCCAGGCACCAAAATAAAGGAGAATCAGTTAGGTAAACAAGTGGCCGACATTTGCAAATCAGGACCGTTTTGAACTTGTAAAGACACGCTGTATGGGTATTTTGCAGGGCATGGGAGCCTGCATTCATTTGTGTTTGCTGCAGGCAATGTTTGTGGTGCTATAAGGAGAATCAACAGTAAAAGCGAGCTACATGGCCAAAGTAAAGGTCCACAACCAGATTAAAAAAACGGCACACACACTGACTTTCCAGACCAGCACACCGGGTCCAGGGGCCTTTCCCTGCTTCATCCTATTTATGGCCGTAGTGACCTCCTCCAATCTAATTTGTCCAAGAGGTGTCATGGCAATAGGGGAGGGCTGTTCTGTCTTGTTAGTAGATACATAAAAAATTCCACTAAAATGGGTGAGCCAATCCTTTGGAGCAATGACTGTTTCGATGATAGGATCTTGATTGTGTTGCAGCAGTAATTTCACGGTATTTTCTCAATGCAAAACCTCATTTACCTCTAATTTACCGCTGTAAAGGTACTGGACACTTGCCACTGTATATTACCTTCTGGAGACTTTACATAAACATGAAAAATCAAAAATGCATTTAATATTTAAGCCAATAAAGAGAGTTGTGAGTATTTTAATTTCTAGTCAAAAGTTAAACTTCTCTGACTCTTTATTCATTAGTCAAATATCAATTAGGTTACAGAATTGAAAATAGGAAAATAGAATTAATACAGAACATATTACAGTCTGCATATAAAGCATCACATGTAGAAAAGAAAATGTGGTGCAAAATGTCAGTCAAAACTCTTAAAGAGTTTCTAAGAAAAGAGTGAGTCTTGCAAGGCTAATCAATAATTAATAATGGCAAAAATCTCCCATAAAGAGAAATAAATGCATAGGACAAATACATCTTTTCAAAAGCAATTAGTCAAAGCATGAAATTTAAAGTTTAGCACCTAAAATCTAAACCTGTTCTGATCCTCTCAGCTCTCTCTCTGCCTCGCTGTGCTGTTCATCTGTCTCTCTGTCACAGGAGCTGCAAAATAGCCCCCACAGACGCAGCCCCTCCTTCTCTCTCTATGGCTTCCAGTTATCTGCCTGATGTTCAGGAAAAAATTAGCAGAAAGCCAGCCCTCCCACTTGTAAGCTATATTTCAAGCAAAAGTCCACGTACTTGGTCGTCGTAGCTGGTCCAATCAGAACTTCAAGACACATCGTCTCCCCATGGGCTGACTGGATACGTCATTAATCAGGCGTGTTCCTCATTACATGACTTCACATCCTTTTACATTTTAAAACAATTACATTTTCTGTAACAAAAAGTATTACTTATGAGGAAACAGAAAATACATTTTATAAGAAAAATGTGTCCTCTCCAGTTTTTCTCTTCACTCCACTGTTTAAACAGTCTACAAAAAAAAAAAAAAAATATTTGACTCATTTTATGTTTTCATGTTGCTTGCGCCAAAATCTGCGTGCCGTTTTAGAAATGCTGTCTGCGGCTTTTCATCGTATTATAATGCATACATTTTATAGGTGAAATCTGAGCTCCATCAATTGTCTTTCCACAGAGGTGAATTTATCACCTTCCAAAATAAGGTGGAATCCCTGGTCTCTGCTGCTTTATTCAGCTTCGCCATGGCCTCCTCTCGTACCTCCCTCTTCCTGTTTTTTAGCGCTTGTTTAAGTAGAAGTCGAAGCCGCTTAGTTTCATTCCTATCTTGCGGTATTTTATGTAGGGCTTTAACCAAGTTCTGTTTTGCCTATGTACAATCATGGTTAAACCAACCATTTGCCTGTCTCTTTCTCAGTGTTACTTCCTTTCTTAAGTTATTAGATATTGGGAGCCGCTCGCAACCTTGGATTGTGTGTTTACTGCAGGGGCTGACACGGAGAACTTCACTGCTGGACCGGGAGGCAGAGGACATTTTTACTTGCTTTTAGCCACCTCGGGACTGCGAGGACCAGGGCGCTTTGCTGCCTGCTGAACTGCCGCACCTGGCTCCTCTTCCCGACTCCTCCCCTTGCATCCATTTAGCGCCTCGCGGCCCCCGCTTCGCGGGAGCCGCTCGCAACCTTGGATTGTGTGTTTACTGCTGGGGCTGACACGGAGAACTTCACTGCTGGACCGGGAGGCAGAGGACATTTTTGCTTGCTTTTGGCCGCCTCGGGACTGCGAGGACCGGGGCGCTTTGCTGCCTGCTGAACTGCCGCACCTGGCTCCTCTTCCCGACTCCTCCCCTTGCATCCATTTAGCGCCTCGCGGCCCCCGCTTTGCGGGAGCCGCTCGCAACCTTGGATTGTGTGTTTACTGCTGGGGCTGACACGGAGAACTTCACTGCTGGACCGGGAGGCAGAGGACATTTTTACTTGCTTTTAGCCACCTCGGGACTGCGAGGACCAGGGCGCTTTGCTGCCTGCTGAACTGCCGCACCTGGCTCCTCTTCCCGACTCCTCCCCTTGCATCCATTTAGCGCCTCGCGGCCCCCGCTTCGCGGGAGCCGCTCGCAACCTTGGATTGTGTGTTTACTGCTGGGGCTGACACGGAGAACTTCACTGCTGGACCGGGAGGCAGAGGACATTTTTACTTGCTTTTAGCCACCTCGGGACTGCGAGGACCAGGGCGCTTTGCTGCCTGCTGAACTGCCGCACCTGGCTCCTCTTCCCGACTCCTCCCCTTGCATCCATTTAGCGCCTCGCGGCCCCCGCTTCGCGGGAGCCGCTCGCAACCTTGGATTGTGTGTTTACTGCAGGGGCTGACACGGAGAACTTCACTGCTGGACCGGGAGGCAGAGGACATTTTTACTTGCTTTTAGCCACCTCGGGACTGCGAGGACCAGGGCGCTTTGCTGCCTGCTGAACTGCCGCACCTGGCTCCTCTTCCCGACTCCTCCCCTTGCATCCATTTAGCGCCTCGCGGCCCCCGCTTCGCGGGAGCCGCTCGCAACCTTGGATTGTGTGTTTACTGCTGGGGCTGACACGGAGAACTTCACTGCTGGACCGGGAGGCAGAGGACATTTTTACTTGCTTTTAGCCACCTCGGGACTGCGAGGACCAGGGCGCTTTGCTGCCTGCTGAACTGCCGCACCTGGCTCCTCTTCCCGACTCCTCCCCTTGCATCCATTTAGCGCCTCGCGGCCCCCGCTTCGCGGGAGCCGCTCGCAACCTTGGATTGTGTGTTTACTGCTGGGGCTGACACGGAGAACTTCACTGCTGGACCGGGAGGCAGAGGACATTTTTACTTGCTTTTAGCCACTTCGGGACTGCGAGGACCAGGGCGCTTTGCTGCCTGCTGAACTGCCGCACCTGGTTCCTCTTCCCGACTCCTCCCCTTCCCTATATTAGTCGCTCCCTGTCTCGCGTTAGCGGGACGCGTGCGGGGCGAAGACCGGGCAAAGAGCGGGCCGTTTGAGGCCGTTCGAGTACGGTCGAGGGAGGGCGTGGGGCACCTCAGTGTGTCTATAATCCACTACATACTAGGTGCTGTCGGTGACATTATGACCACGAGAGAAACCAGGAGCAAGAGTGCTATGGCGACGGGAAGGCCAACAGGTACATTGGATACGTACTTCGCTAAAGCTGGGTCCCTTCTTGTGGATGAGATTTCCATCCTTGAAAGACGTATCTCCCAAGAAATAGACTGGGTGAGGAGATCCTCCCTGGGACCCATCGCACATGCTGCCACCCCCGCCAAGCCATCAAGTCTCACAACACTTCCGGCAGGGGGCGAAGCGGGACTGCCTGCTCTTTTAGACTTATCTGATACCAACCGCTCCACTACCCCCTCCATTGACTGTGAAAATCCTGAGCATGCAGAGCTTAGCATCCTACCTCTCCCAAACTGCAAGGGCCTCTTAACACACACCACTGCTGAGGCAGCTGTCACTGAGCAGTCTATAAGCAAGACCCAGCCCACACAGCGGGAGAAGGAGGGAGCAATCCCGAAAATGGATAAAAGGGCAAACAAAACTAGGGGGGGTATCTCTAAAGCTACTAAAGTTAACCCTAGAGTTAGGGGAACCAAACAGGACATAGCTAGCAAAGGGCCGGCCTCATCCCGCAAACACGAAGCTATCCATCAACACACCCCGGATAAAAATCCCCCAAGCAAACAAAACGCAGCAGGGATGTATGACAGTATGTTCTCTGATTTACGTACTCTTGTGAGGGAACTGCTTAATCCCCTAGAAGACCGTCTGGCCAACATTGAAATTTGTCTAATAGACTTGCGCAAGGGATTACTAAGTTTAGCATCAGACCAAAGAACAGGTATGCATGCAATAGGTGGGCACTCTAGAGGGGTTCCCAATGTACCTAACTTATCTTCAGATTCCATCATCGCGCCCCCCTTACCCCCGACAGCCACCCTATTGGAAAAGGTGCAGCCGGCTCCTTTGCTAAAACCCGCCTCTGCACCACTCGCCACAGCATCTTCCAATAGGCAGAATTTATCTGGCACGGCCTCTGGTATTAATCAGGTAAAATCACCTAATGACGTAAGGAACCCCAAAGATAGGCAAGACAGTCAACAAGATAGGCGCATAGTGGTTAATCTGCCTCCAGAGGCTGCTGCCTATTCGGTTGTCCTGAAGGGAGTACCCCCGCTTGAGGGAACCGTGCTGGAACCATATGACGCTTTACATAACAAGGTTACTAGTTGGCTTAATACTCACAGGTCACTTCCACCCAATATTAGGGGAGAAATTCTCATGGTTAGAAGAGTCCCTTGGATTGGCCACACTGACAAGAATTGTGCTGGTGACTGTATAATTGTAAATTTTAGGAACCCCAAAATTGTGTCCTATATTTGCAATTGGACCGGGAACAAAGGGTCTACATCTATTGAAGTGGTCCCCTTGTCATATTTCTATCCCAATACTTTTAAGCCAATTTTGACCATTGATAATGGTTGGACCCGGGTTGGACCGTCCACGGATGGCTACAGAGTCAGGCCCACCAGTAATGCTCCACGCATAAACCTTGGTTACCTTTTTCATCCCAATAGATACAGCTGTCTTGAACAGACGGATTGACTCTTTAAGGGTCAGGGGCATGGTGTATGTGAAATAGATAGCGCCAGTCAAGAATATGGCGCCCCCTCACGGGTGATTCTGACATCTATTAATCCCCACGGTGAAGAAACTGAATCATCTAAAACCAAAATTGTCTTGGGTGGTACTAATAATAAGTTAAAACTGCCAGTTCCAACGTTTCATAAACCAGACCCGAAGGAACTATCCACTGTGGAAACATTCCTGCCCAGTCTTACGACTGTACTATTGGATGTTGCTCCGCCCAAAAGTGCTGGAAGTCTCCCTGACCCGCCTGACATCCCTTTAAAGGTTCTCTCCTGGAATGTCGCTGGCATTGCAAATAAACTTGACACGAGCGACTGGGAGTCCCTGATAGCTAACAGCGACATTTGTCTCTTTCAAGAGACTTGGGCAAGGGAGTCACTATCTAGAGTGGGGTATGCTGTGTTCGAAATCAATGCGACTTGGTCAGGAAGAGGGAGGCCCTCCGGAGGGTTGGCGATCTGGGTGGCTAGTCACATTGGGTGTAATGCGGAGTGTTTACCGACGCACTCGCAGGACATCCAGTGCGTCCTACTCAGGTGGCCTAACGCCTCGAGCTTAGCAATAATCAATGTATACTCCCGTCCCACCAAGCTGGCCATGGAATCTCCCACACTTGACGATCTTACTAGCTTCCTTGCCACCCTCCCTAATGACTCTAAGATAGTCTTGGGAGGCGACTTGAATTGTCATTTTGAGCCTTTAGAAGGCCTTAAGGAAGGAGCCCTTGTTGCGGAAGACGACCTTTGGGGCGTACCGCGATGTCAATCGCCATATGTCAAAATCTGGTCGCCCCTTGTAGTACAAATTTTGTCTTTAACGCTAAATTTTTCTTTAAGGGCATGTAATGGTCGCAGTACCTCAGATACACCCTCTGCATGCACTTTTAACAGGGTGAACCATGAATCCAGGTTAGACTACATCTTTGTTGATATCAGTCTCTGGCCCACGGTTCAGGATTTTAGAATAATACCAAGATCGGACAGTGATCATAACGCACTCGTAATGCTTATGGCGCACCCTAAAGGTGCCGATCGATCACTTGCCGTTAAGCCCAGCAAAGACCCCGGGAACTTGATAATTAGTTCCAACAGACGCAGGATCAAATGGGGGAAATTGGCGAGCTCCGAAGAGTCCCTAAGCAAGATTTTCCGGCTAGCACTCCCGAAGCTAATAGAAACGGACAATCTAATTTCACAGCCAAGAAATTTGGAATTCAACAAGAAATTAGCCCACATACATGAGGAACTGGTGGCCCTTTTAGGTGAGGTCTTTTACCCAGTGTTACCTCCAAGGAAAAATATAACTCGAACTTCAACCTGGTATAATGCATCTTGTAAAAAGGCCAAGTCTGAACTCCTGAAGGGCGTCAAAAAAGGATCAGACAAGAGCAAACTCGCTGAGCTTAGACAAATCTACAAGAAAACAATGGCAGTGGCGCGAGCCGAATGGGACTGGAATAAATGGCAGGATCTGACATCAGCACTGGAAGCGAAAGATCTGAGGAAATTTTGGTCCCTGGTAAATACTGGTATGCCAGACCCCAAAGCTGCAATTGAGCCAAATATTGCAGCATCTATATGGGAGGCCCATTTCGGCCAATTATACCAGGAACCACCCCAAACCGATGGTGGGAGCGACATGGTCTCCATTGTCGCTCCTGCCTTAGAACCAGCCTTAGAATTTACTCTTCCCGAGGTGGTAAATGTCATTCTAGCCCTTTCGAGGGGGAAGGCCCCTGGCCTTGACAGGTTGCCTGGCGATCTTTTTCGCTCATACGCAGATATATGGGGCCCTTATCTCCTTACACTCTTTAACGCCATTCTGGGTGGGATGGAGATTCCTTGTACTTGGCTGGGGGCTGAGATAGTGCCCATTTTCAAAAAGGGTTCGCCTCTGCTCCCAGCCAACTACAGGCCAATAAGCCTCATAGATGTCCCCCAGAAAATATACTCGCGCCTTCTCCTAAACCACCTTATGGAGTGGATGGAGGAAAATAAAATTCTCAGCCCCCTACAAGCTGGCTTCCGGAAAAACACGTCCACCATGGATCAGATCTTCCGCCTCGTACTCCTATACTGGAAAACTGTGACCATTGAGAGGGGAAGGCTGTACATGGTGTTCGTGGACCTGAAGTCAGCTTTTGACCTGGTCCCCAGGAAGAAACTATGGGAGACACTAATGGGGCTGGGAGTTCCACCCCATCTCCTAAATGCCATTACTAGGCTCCATGAAAACAACTTTGCACAGGTCAGGTATGGAAAGACGGGTGCGCTGACATCTAAATTCCCAGTTCGTAGAGGGGTCAGACAGGGTTGTGTCCTTGCCCCGACCCTGTTCTGCCTCTACGTTAACAATGTAATTGCTTATCTTGACAAGGTTCAAGATAATGACGCCCCGTCTTTGGCCGGCAGGAGGGTACCTGCCATTATGTTTGCGGACGATACCCTCCTGCTGTCCAAATCCCCGATGGGGATACAACGGATTTTAGATGGCTTTGGTCTTTTCTGTAGCCAATATGGCTTGGAAATAAATACAGGGAAGACCAAATTTATGATATTCAACCCTTCAGCCAAAACCAGACCCAATCCATCCCTGAGTTCAGTTACACTGGAGAGAGTAAAAACCTTTCAGTACCTAGGGGTAACGCTGCATGAGAACCTATCATGGGAACCTCACGTAGCAATCAGCCGTATGAAACTCGCACAACTATCTGGGGGAATTTTGAAGGTAGCAAATTCCTCCACCTACAAACCAATTAGCCCGGCAGTTGCAATGTACAAGTCACAAGCTAAAGCAGCCGCATCCTACGGTGGAGAACTCTGGGGCTACAAGGCGGGCACAGGAATTATTAATGCAGAAAACAATTTTTTAAGGCGTCTCCTGGCCCTCCCCCGAGGCACACCCCTCCTTCCTTTAAGAATGGATATGGGTTTACCCTCTATAAAAGAGGACCTGGAACTTATGCCACTAAGGTTCTGGCATAGGCTCTGGTCCACTGTTGAGCTTCTACACTATAGGCAAGAGCTTGCACATGTCATGAATCTGAACTCCTGCGACAAAATTACCTGGCTAGTCTCGATAAAGAAAGAACTCTATAGGTTGGGACTACACGAACTATGGGACTCGCCAGAGCAAGGTTGTCTTGGGGTCTCCCGCAAACGTCTTGTGGGTATATATAGGGAACAATGTTATGCCTCCCTGGTCTCGGCATCTAACAAGGGGTCCTTGACTGACCGATTCCTAACTTTCAAGGACCATTATCAGTTTGAGGGATTTATGGACATTATTTTTCCCATTTTATCCAGAAAATTGTTTATACAATGGAGGCTAGGGACTCTCCCTATTAAAACTTTTACCCACAACTGGACAACAAAGAATGATAAAATCTGTCCAGGGTGTTGCAACCATGATGAGGTAGAAACCCACATTCTGTTCTTTTGCCCAGCATACAATAGACCAAGAAGATATTGGCTAGTCCCACTATGCAGAAACCTGGGCATTAGGAGTCACCAGCAGGTGTACAGAATACTGAAAACGAACACTGATCCGCACATAGTGTTTGCAGTTGCAAAATTTTTAACGGCTATGTGGCACATAAGGTCTATCATAAATAAGAACTGTGTTGGTTAATGAATTCCATTTTCTAGATGCCCGTAACATTTGTATATTGATTTTATTGCTTTTATCATGTTTGCACTTTTTGTGATGTTTTAAATGTCTTGTGTGATTCTATCTTTTATGGCCTAATTGGCCGAAATAAAGAAATTTTGGATTGGATTGGATATTGCCGCTGTGATTTTCTCGAAGCGGTATTAGAACATTGGAATGTTGGAAGCTCCATTGAAAACAATGGAGTAGCTCCGGGCTTATAATGGCTGCTATATAATAGCCTTATAGCCCTTCGTAGCTGGGCTATACCGGCAATTAAAGTCCCGCTGCCTTGTTAAAGTCCCTCGCCTTCGGCTTGTACCTTTAATAGCCGGTATAGCCCACTACGGCAGGCTATAAGGCTATAATAATGTCTTCCGGCAAGGCATCAGCATCACTGCAGGTGGAATAGCTTTCCATATTGTCATTTGCGACCCTATTTAACATTATATCCTCGTCAATACCTGTCCATTTGCATTCAAAGTGTGTTTGTGTATGACTATGTTTTCAATGTGTTATCACATTAACCCCTTCAGTGCCCCGCCCTTTCCCCCTCCTGTGCCGGGCCTTTCATTAGCGGGCGGGGTCCATGACGAGATAGTCTCGTCATGGGCACAGCGCAACCGTGCTCCATGACGAGACTATCTCGTCATGGGCATAGAAGAGGTTAAAGCTAGACCTATTAGAAAACACCCAAATGCCACAACTGGCTCCAGTAGAATTCACTTATTAATGATGAATTGAATCTAGCTTCTCACACATCTAAGGTGAAATGCTGCCTCAGCGGACAAATATCTCTGACATTGAGAATGAGAGGCATTGACATAAAGGCTGATATCAGTGCAAAATGGATGGACACTGGGTTTGGGGCCGGGTGTTCTTCATCGAGCAGACACTAAAATGGAACTGGTTGATTCGGGAGCGTTGGTTTGTTGACTTATGTTCAATTCATGTTAGCACTGCAGTGTTCCAATCCACACAGTATGGGCAACACAGGCTCAGTGAAACCTGATGACCTCTAGCTGCCAGGTATGCTCATTAGATTGTGGAATGCATCTCCATTTTTGTTATTTACAATCTCACTGTGTATCAGACCTCAGTATCTCAAGCATTCAAAAACTACCTGGTACCAGTAATGTAGCAAAACCGTTCAGCCAGTATAATGTACAACATCGTATGCACGCCAAAACTTGACACACAACCTGTAATGCATATCCTGTGGATGTTGTATTTTTATATATCAAAAATGCAAATAAAGAAATTTAAACAAAAACAACTATGCAAAATAGAGCAGGAAAGTACTCCAAGTACCTACATGTTACCAGGGGCAAAGGGAAGAGAAATGTTTTCAATCTGGATGAAAAGATTATGCTGAAATGTGCAACATAATTCGGGTAACATGAAAGAATAAATGTGGGAGGCAGGAGTGCCCCTGACAAATTTCTCAGTATGCGCCTGCAGATGTTTGTGAATCCCAAATTGAGTACAAGTATCAAAATCGTAAGCGTAGGCTTCCAATTCTTATACTGATGCAGGACCTTAATTTTCCTTCCAATCCATGAAAATGTGTGGGTTCCTAAGAGAAAGTAGTTTCACTCTTTCAGTAAAAGAAATGAAGACAGTGACATGACGTGAAAAGGGATACAGCACGCAGGCGCAATATTCGTCAGCATCTGTCACATCTAGATCCTAATCAATCTATTTCCTGTGCACGTGGGAGCCTTCCTTCTAACATGCAACGAACATGTGACTGGTGACCTCTCCAAGTGTGGCGGGGTCTTGGTTTCTGGTGCGTTTTCTGTGGACTTCACCAACACACCCATGCCTTGCCGGAGGCTCGTTCAGTCCCCCCAAGGGTTTCCAGGTTGTTTCTACGGTTGGTTGGTGTCCTCCAGAGCATTGCAGTCCGCTGCGTGCATAATGAAGCACAAATGCACACTCAGGAGAAAGAGCAGCCTCTGCTTGGGCTTTTGGAATCATTTTCCCGCTGTGCTGATTTCCAGATCACAGTTGCGGTGTGTTTCCTCGTGCTCAATAGCGAGAGAAGTGTAGAAACACTCGCCCCCTTCCCGGCCAACTCACCCGCTGCCTCCATGGCCCGCATCTTTGTGCTGTGTCTGCTTTTCATTATGCTTCCAGGAAGTGTGCGGCCGCAGTTTATGCAACTATATTTCGGCAGCATCTTACAGTAGGTGTCCTGGCATTTACAATGGAACTGAAACGAGCACTGTGGTGAGGTTACAGTTATACTCTCGGTAATAGTTTACCTATAATGTAGTAATAGTCTACCTAGCTTGCTATGTTAGCAAGAGTACTTACCTCTGTTATGATTGGCTGGTACTTGAGGTTCCTGGAATGGTTCTAAGTTCTCAGATGCATTCTACCTCAGTTGTTGGCTGCCTCAGGTAAAACAAAAATGCATCAGGACTGTGACATATCTGGTCGGACGTTTATCCTCAAAAAATGGCAAAACGTCCCAATGGCTGGTTGGGTACTTTGCTACAATATTCTTTGATTAATTGTTCTACTGTAGCAATGTAATAACTCTGTCTTTTCAAGGGCTTCACCCCTACTGGAATCCTATAGGATTCAGAATTGGGAAGAAACCTCTTTGTGGATGTTACACTTGGTATTATCAGAAAGACGGGGTTGTGGAGGAAAGGCAGCCTCGGAGGATGTGCTCCTTACAGCGCCGCGAAAGAAACGACGAGCGCTTTCGAAAATATCTAGGACCGTCAAGTGTTGGGAGGGGAGAAATGTTCCTTCAAAGATGTTTTAGAAACATACCATGCACCTCCTTAAGGGTTTCTTTCAGGGCAGAGGGGTACTTAAAAAAATACTCTTTTAACCACGGGAGTCATTTAGAGTTGAAGGAACAGTGTATCCACAGTAAAATGGCCATTGCCCCAGACACGCGGACTCTCAACCCCGTATAGACATGGAGGAACCTCGGGGTTTCCAGTGAGAGAGCTGCAGATGGCTCCACCATTGGAAGCCCGGTATCCTATGGCCCATGTGGCATAGACACATTAGGTCACATGGTATCTCCCTGCCCTATTTATGCCAGTGTGCCAAGCATTATTTTTACCACCCAAGACTGCCATGTAGGACATAGCAGCCCGAGATTGAGAAATTGCACATTGCAGAGAAGGGACAAATCTCCTTGTGCACCAGGGCCATTGTTATTTTATCCCGCAAGAACGCGCTCCCACTTTGGGGATTTGTTTCTCCAGCACAAAGTACTTTGCAGAGCAGGTACATCCAACATGGCGCCTGTTAGCAGACCAATGTCATCACCAGAGCGACAGCAGCGGCTGCCCCACTGAAGGCACAGAGATCCCCGACAGGCAGTTGGGGTTCCTTAACTTGGCCAGACATCTTTGCCAGGGTAGTGGGGGTGGTAGCCTCCGCTGACCAGCCGAGCCATCTGACCAAGCCTAAAAGACCTCCCAAGTCATTAAATACAGTAGCATGTTTGAGCAAGAATGAAAGGGGGAGGTTAATTGAGTTCATCAGAATTCCCATCATAAGCACTCATTAAGAATGGCCCTGTGACACCCCCTTTCTTTCCCTGCCCAAGAATTACCGATAACATGTAGAAAACAGTGTTTCTGCACCAATTCTCACATGTTTTCCCTTGGTGTTTCACACTGAAATGTTTGGCTGCTTTCAGCTGCCAAAACCTCCTGTAACACACCGCAACTTATAATTGTGAAAACCCCTGTTACCGAGCCATTCGGAATTAAAGGGCCATTCGTAACGAGAGCCATAGTAACTCCCTCAAGCAATTGGGGGCATATTATCAAGAAACAGAGTTAAAATTATCGCCGTTAGCGGCAGAAAACTGACGCTAAAGCGGCGATAATGGGCTTGATAATATGCCCTTGAGAATTCCCATAGAAGCCCATGTTTTGGTGACAATATGGGCTTCTATTGAAATTCTCAAGTGCATATTATCAAGCCCATTATCGCCGCTTTAGCTGTAGATTTCCGCCGCTAAAGCGGCGATAATTTTAACTCCATGCTTGATAATATGCCCCATAATTTGCTGCCACTTTATCAATACCACAGTATTGCTCGTGGCTGTGCACCTTAAAACGATGGCGTGCCTTCACTCTCATTGGAATTTCCCAGTTGCCCATGAGACAGTCTCTGAACACTTCTGTCACTTGCTTAGGAGTAAGACACTGCACTTTTTGGTTTCCTCATTTTTCTTCCATCGTAGGACTAAATCTATGTATAGATGATTGTCTTCCTGAGCTGTGATGTCACCTTATTTCTGCATACTTAACACCCTCAATGACCTCTCAGACATGAAGATTTATTTCTATCCTGTTTTCATCATCTGATTTTTGTTGTTTTTGGTATTGTAATTTCAATACAACTTTTTTGGGTGGCTTGGCGGTGCAGCTGTCGTCAGGATCTCTTGTTACCAATTCTTTTAGACTCAGCTGTGCAGACTTTCACCTCATGCTTCCGGCTGAAAAACGTCTGGCGTGCTTGCAGTCAAGGCATGAGGCTGTTTTACATTTCAAAAGTACGGTCATCACTCCTTCATTTGTGCATCTTATGTTTACATTGCATGCAGGAAACAATCCTGTTGTGCAAGGGCCTAGCCTGCAAGAGCATGCTGTGGCACATGCGCCGCGCTTGTGAGACACTGTTGTATACATAAAAGGGCTTGGAGCTTACGATTTGTTGACTTGCGTGGCCCTCTTCTGTATAGCCTCGTCATTCGTCACTGCAGGCCTAACATCATTTCCATTCCTCTCTGTGGAGTAGGGACAAAGCACTGATTGATTCGACTTGTTCAGTGCCCGTCCGCTGCTTGAGGTACTATTTTGATATTTTTAACTTTTAGTGCCCTGCAAACAGAAGGCATGTTACTGGCAAAAACAAGAGTAGCAGGACAAACAAAATTGCAAAGATTAATTTTCTACAGTTAACTTTCTTTTATTTTGCCATGTCTTCTTTTCACACTTCTTTATTTTTTTTTTTTTGGGCATGGTTGCCAAAAGTTCTCAAAAGATGAGGATTAATTTATTATTAAGCGACATTGTTTCTTTCTTATGTGTAATTTCTGATAGGATGCTTAAACACATAATCGTGCAGTAAACCCCAATCCACTTCACTCTAATCAGCCCCTCTCCAATCCATATCAATCCACCCTACCTCAGCCCACACCAATCCGGCCCACTCAATCCAATCCACCCCAGACCGATCTAATCCATCCCATCCCACTCCATACCAAACCACTCACCTCAATTCAATCAACTCTAATCCTGCATGCTCCAATCGTCCCAACACACCCCACTACAATCTGCCCTCTTCAATTTGCCCCACTAAATCCTAAACATGTAGCCCCACTCCAGTCGAAAACAATCTGCCCCACTGCAATCTTCCGCACTTTAATCTGCCCCACTCCATTCCAAAATAATCTGTCCTACTCTAGTCGAAAACAGTCTGTCCCACTCCATTCCAAAACAATCTGACCCACCCTGTCTACCCCTCTCCAGTCTGCCCCACTCTAATCCAAAACAATTTGTCCCACTCAATCCAACAATCTAACCCAATCTATTCTAAAACAATCAGTTCCACTCCAATCTGCCCACTCCAATCTGCCCCACTCTAATCCACCTCTCTCCAATCCACCTCTCTCCAATCTGCCCCACTCTAGTCTAAAACAAAATGCCCCACTCAATCCAAAAGAATCTACCCCACTTCAATCTGCCCCACCACATTCCAAAACAGTCTGCCCCACTCCAATAAAAAAATCTGCCCCACTTTAATCCACCCCATCTCAATCTGCCCCACTCCAGTCCAAATAATCTTCCTGCTCCAATTTGCCCCACTCCAATCCTAAACAACCGGCCCCATGCCAATCTTCACCAATGCAATCCAAAACAATTTGCCCCAATCCTATCTGCCCCACCCCAATCCAAAACAATATGACCACTCCAATCTGCCCCTCTCCAATCCAAAACAATCTGGCCCACTCCAAGCTGTCTCACTCCAAGCCATCCCAATCAAATTCAAGCAGCCTTCCCCACTCTAGTCAGCCCCATTCCAATCTGCCCCACTCCAATCTATCCTTCTAAAATCTACCCCTCTACAATTTGCCCTACTCCAATCAACCCCACTCCAATCAGTCCCACTCCAGTCCAATCCAGCTCACCCCAATCCACCCACTCCATCCCAATTCACCCCACTGCAATCCAATCCACCCCACTCTAATCCAATCCACCTCACCCAATCCAATCCTTCCCACTCCAATTCAAAACAATCTACCCACTCAATCCTGAACAATCTGCCCTACTCCAATCCAAAACAATCTGACCTACTCCAATCTTAAATAATCTGCCCCACTCCAATTGAAACAAATATTCCCCACTCCAATCCAAAACAATCCGCCCCACTCCAATCCAAAACAATCTGCCCCACTCCCATCTGCCACACTCAAATCAGCCCCAGTCAATCCAAAACAATATGCCCCACTGCAATCCAAAACATTCTGCCCACACCAATCTGCCCCACTCTAATCCTCCACACTCAAAGCTGCCCCACTCCAATCAAAAACAACCTGCCACTCCAGTTTATTCCACTCCAATCAAAAACAATGTGCCCCACTCCAATCCATCCACTCCTATCTGCCCCTCTACAATCCAAAACGATCTGCCCCCCTCCACTTTGCCCCACTCCAATCTACCCCACTACAAGCCACCCCACTCCAATCCAAACAGTCTTCTCCACCCTAGTCCGCCCCATTCCAATATGTCCAACTCCAATCAAAAACAATCCACCACACTCCAATCTACCCCACTCCAAATTGCCTCACTCCAATTTGCCCCACTTCAATTCAAAACAATCTGCTCCATTCCAATCCCTTCCACTCCAAACCATTCCACTCCAATCTGCCCCCACTCCAGTCTGCCCCTCTCCAATCTGCTCATCTCCAATCTGCCCCACCCCAAACTGCCCCACTTCAATCTAAAACCATCCGTTCCACTACAATCTATCCCACTCCAATCCTTCCAACTCCAATCCATCCCACTCCAATCCGCCCCACTCCAAACTGCCCCACTCCAAACTGCCCCACTCCAATCTGCCCCTCTCCAATCTGCCCATCTCCAATCTGCCCATCTCCAATCTGCCCATCTCCAATCTGCCCATCTCCAATCTGCCCCACTCCAATCTGCCTAACTCCAATCTGCCTCACATCAATCTGCCCCACATCAATCTGCCCAACTCCAATCTGCCCCACTCCACTCCAATCCCCCTCACACCAATCCAATCTAGGCCAATCCAATTTGCCCCAATCCAATCCACCCCATTCAATCTGAAAACAATCTGCCCCAACTCCAATCCAAAACAATCTGCCACTCTCAATCCAAAACAATCTGCCCCACTCCAATGCAAAACAATCTGCCACACTCCAATCAGCCCTACTCAATCCAAAACAATATGCTCCAATCCAAAACAATATGCCCACTCCAATCTGCCCCACTCTAATCTGTCCCACTCCATTCTGCCCCACTCCAATCAAAAACAAACAACCCTCTCAAATCTGCCCCACTCTAATCCACCTCACTCCAATCTGCCCCTCTCCAATCCAAAAGTATCTGCCCCGCTCCACTCTGACGCACCCCAATCTGCCCTAATCCAAGCTGCCCCACTGCACTACAAACAGTTGTCCCACTCTAGTTCGCCCCATTCCAATCTACCCAACTCCAATCCAAAACAATCTGCCCACTCTATTCTTCCTCACTCCAATCCAAAAAAAACAGCCCTGCTCCAATCATCCCACTTCAATATTCCCCACTCCAATCCAACATAATCTGCCCTACTCCAATATACCCCACTCCAATATGCCCCACTCCAATTTACCTCACTCCAATTTGTCCCACTCCAATGTGCCCCTCTTCAATTCAAAACAATCTGCCCCACTCCAATTCCTCCCACTCCAATCCCTCCCACTCAATCCACCCACTAAAATCCACCCACTCCAATCTACCCCACGCCAATATGCCCCACTCCAATTTACCTCACCTTGATTTGCCCCACTTCAATTTGCCCAACTTCAATCCCAAACAATCTGACTCACTCCAATTTCGCCCACTCCAATCCATCCCACCCTAATCCACCCACTCCAAACTGCCCTACTCCAATATGCCCCACTCCAATCCATCTCACTCCAATCTGCCCCACTCCAATCTGACCCACTCTAATCCAATCCAACTCACCCCAAACTAATCCACTCCAATCCAGCCCAATCCAATCTACCTGAAAACAATCTGGCCCACTCCAATTCAAAACAATCTGCCCCACTCCAATCTAAAACAATCTGCCCCACCCTAATCTACCCCACTTCCATCAACCCCTGTTGGAAGGTGGATTATTGGTAGGGGTAAGTATGCACTTACCGCTAGCAATAAGGCCACCAACACATTATAAGGTCCAGTCAAGGTCCCAATACATTAGCCCCCGGCTCAACCCTTGGAAGCTGGCTGCAAGCAGCCAGGGTTAACTTAGGTGACTGGTGTGTAAAACATAAATAAACATCAATACATTAAATAAGTAAGACAAAACACACAATAAAAATCCACTACCAGTTCATAAAAATAGGAAATATTTTTTTGATTAAAATGACACAAAAATTTAAAATAAAACCAATGTAGGGAACCAGAGTTTTGAACGTTTAAAGAATAAACTCGTTCTGATGCTTAAAAGCATATAGCGCCAACTTGGGACATCTGGTAGCGATTGACTAGGACAAAGTCAAAGGATGAGGCTGACCGTGATGGAGCCCTGGTCGGATAGACTACGCGGGAGTCCCTGGTAAAAATGTTACCTTCACACTTAGAAACATTGTGGGAGGATTTTCTCTCATCATCGAGCGAGGGTCCGCTTCAGGCTGGGATTTGAGTTGATGACGGCAGCTTGGCTCACCATGAAGGCTTGGTAAAATCCAGGAAGTCTTGAGCTCTGGAGATTTACGTGGGACGAACCTGAAATTCAAGCCGGGTCACGGTTCAATATCGGTGGTCTAATTCTCGTGGACTGGTTGGTCCCCTTTAGAGTTTTTTCCAAAAGTTGTCCCAAACTTCTGGAACGTCTTCCTGAAGTTCCTCTTGAGGATTCAAAGTGTCCAAAACACTAACCCAAAGGACTAGAAGCTCTGAGATGGTCCTTGGAAACTTGGGACTACAGTTCCCACAATGCACATGGCCAAATCCTTAAGAGTCCACTGGATGCACTTCAGGCTGGGGAGATGGTGGTGCTTTCAGGGACTCCACTCAATCCATTTATAAGCAAGGCAATATCTTCAGGGCTGTAGTTCCAAGTGTGCAGCAGGAGCAGTCCTTCATAGTGCAGTCCTTTAGGGTGTAGACCAGGGTTCCAGCAGGATAGCCCTTCCTCTCCTTGTAGTTTCAGGCAGCAGATCTGAGTTGCTATGCAGCTCTCACATATTTATCCAATGTTCTGGAGTGACAAGTAGGGGGGCACCCCTGACCAATAGGGTATAGGGGGTGCCACCCAAAAGCATGACAGATTCCTCCCAAGTGTGGCATATTCTTGTCCCATAAAGCACTGTACTTTAAAATACAAGATGGAAAATGTCTCCCCTTGGGAGTAAGTGCTGGCTAAGCCAACCTACTGGTGTGGTTCATTTTCCTTAACACTCCCTTCCTAGACCTCCTACAAATTCTGTTCATGGGGCTCCCATCTGGCTGGGAGGTACGGGAAGAGGGGGGTTGGCCTGGCTGGCATTCCTTACTGTCCTGTTCTCTTTGAAACCCAGTTTGTTTACACAGCCCCCTTCGTGTCCTGTTCTCTGCAGCTACAGAACTCCCCCACCAGATAACCTCTGTCTCTATGCAGGACACTTATCACCTCATCAAAGCAGTTTGGCGAAGCCGGTCAAGTGCTTGCCAATCAGGAGAGGCTGCTAGAAGGCCGGAGTTAGGCTCACAGAAAAGAAAGTTCCACAACTTCTTTGCTGCATTAGTTATGATACATTCAGAAGTGGCACGTTGTTGTATTTATCATTACCAATCTTTTAAGTCCTTGAAATATTGTGTTAGCTCACTCCTGTCAATAGTTACACCGTATTATAGTATTCCTATCAGCCTATTGAGCTAAAATGCTAAAATGGAGGAAGAACAAAATTAGTAGTTTTCCCTCACCAGGGCATATACAAAATGCCCCTGCTTAATTTTACATGGCACCCTACCCAGGGGGCACCTAGAGTAGACTTTAAGGGTGACTTATAGATACAAATAAGGTAGTTTAATAACTTGGAAGTACCTTTAAATCCAAAGTCAAATATGAATGTAGTTTCAATTTAAAAAAGCAGCTTGCAAAACAGGGCTGACTTTTAAAATGACAGCAGGCAAAACAGCATTGCACGCTTAAGTGCCTCAAAGCTGCTGGGCTCTAAACCTACATGCCCTACCATATACTAGGGATTTACAGGTGGGTTGCCAGTGCCAATTGTAATTACAACTAAATACCATGTACCTTTTTAATCAGAGCACTGGTGTTGGGATGGCTAGCAGAGCCATGGGCGCAATCAGCGTCATTTACCACCAGTATCAATCAGAAAAGGAGGGTAAAGAGGATGACTTTACCACATCCACACTCAAATCCAAAACAATCTGCCCCACTCCAATCTGCTCCACTCCAATCCAAAACAATCTGTCCCACTCCAATCTGCCCTAATCTAATCCAAAACATTCTGCTCCAATCAAATCCATGTCACTCCAATACAATCTACTTCACCCTAAACCAATCCAGTACACACTACCCCATCCCAATCCAGCCAAATACAATCTACCTTATTCCAATTCACCCTATCCCAATCCAATCCACCCTACCCTGATCCAGTTCACCCCAATCCAATCCACCTCAATCCAATCCATCCCAGTCCAATCAACATCACTCAATCCAGTCCACTTCACTTCAATACAATACACCCCACTGAAATCCTTTTTTTTTTTTTTTTAAATTTTATTTATAAGTTTATGAAGTTATACACAGGGCACAACACATTTGAAATGAAATAATATACAAAACAATACACAGGAGAAAAAAAATATTATTGCAATACACAATATCTTTATAAAATACTCTCACTACTTGAAAACTTCAATAGGGAGTCAGGTAGGATCCTCTTTCCATTTCTTTAATGGGTCCCAAATTTTCCTTCCTAATATTCTCCCTCTTTTCCCTTTTCTAGCATATATAGCATTCTCTAGATTATATATTGCCAATAATCGAGCAAACCATTGATGATACGATGGGGATATAGGATCTAGCCAGGCTGAAGTTATGCATAGTCTTAATACTGCCATAGCAACAAATAAGAAGTATCCCCCCTTCATGTGTATATCATTATGATTAACCCCAAGGAGAATTATCGACGGAGATAAAGTTATTTCTACAGCTAATACTCTAAATAGAAATTCCTCGATATTCTTTTGGATGGACTGCAAATGGGTACATGTTGCAAGCATGTGAGTCAAATCAGCCTCTAAGCTTCCACATCTCGGGCATCTAATTCCCGAGATTCCTCCCCACTGAGCAATTCTCGCTGGAGTGTGATAGAGATGATAAATAGTTTTATAATGTTGCGCCTGTAGGGGTGCCGAACATAAAATATTCTGACCCAACTCTAAAGACACATGAAAACACTCTTCTATTATATCCAGTTTCCTCCCCCATTTCTGCGCCATTCTATCTTTATCGTCTTGTTTGGCCTTTATCAATTCTGAGTAAAACCTCCGAATCGTGCAGTCTGACCCTGCTTGTGCTAAATCCATAATTGGAATCCTAGAAAACCCAGCTGGGCCTCCCCGCTTTGTTTCAACATAACTTCTTATTTGCAGAAACTTAAAAAAATGTCTCGTCTCAATTCCATAGTTTGATTGTATCTCCGAAAATTGGAGGACCCCTTGTGCGGTCCTGATGTCTCCCAGCATCCTTATCCCCTTTCTTCCCCATTCTCCAAAAACCCAACCTGAAAAAATATCTACTGGGAAAGTAGGGTTCAAACTCATTCTAGTGTATGCATTATATTTGCCTAAGCCAAAACTTTTTGAGAATGCTTTCCAAATATTATAAGCTGCTAGAAGCGTCTTAAATCGTGTCCTTTTAAAGTAACAAAAATCGGTTTGCTTTAAAAATATATTCTCAGCTTCAACCCCCAAACATAAGCCATAAATTGCCAATGTACCCGCCTTATCTTGTCCTTCGACCTCTGCCCCTCCTATCAGACCCAACATGTTTTGTAGGGCCGCTGCCCAATAATATAGTTTTAAATCCGGAAGAGACCAACCTCCCCTATCACGAGGCAGTGCCATAAATCTAAGTGCTCTCCTTGTTTTTCCCTTTGCCCAGATAAATCTATTGATCATATGTTCACATTCCTTAAACCATTTTGTTTCGAATAATAATGGTATTGCCCTAAAAAGATATAGAAACTTTGGTAAAATCAACATCTTTATAATATTAGTGCGCCCCACAAGGGAAAGATGAAGATTCTCAAACCTATCTAGATCCCTTTTTGCCTTAAGAAAAACTGGAGTTGTATTTTTCTCTACCAATGTATCTAAATTAGAAGAAATAGTTACCCCCAAATACACCGCATCCTGCACCACCCGATGATCAGGGCAGTCTACGTACTTGTTCTTAATTATCTGAGTCTTATTGGCATTCATTTTGTAACCCGATATTTGTCCAAATCTGGTGGCCTCAGTTTCAACCTGTGCTATAGCTTCTATGGGATTAGATGTGATCACTGCCACGTCATCTGCATATGCAAGGACCTTACTATATCCCATGGGTGTGCATACTGGGCGAATCATATCACAGCTCTCTAGTCTTCGGACCAGGGGGTCAATATACATCGCAAATAAAAGCGGAGAGCAAGGGCAGCCCTGCCTGGTGCCTCTCTTAATTTGAAAAGACTTAGTTAAACCTGAATTAATCCGGATCACAGCACTTGGGGCTCTGTATAGTACTTGAATTGCCTTTATATAACCATCTTTGAGCCCTACTCTTCTCAGGGTATACCACAAATAATTCCAGGAGACCCGATCAAATGCTTTTTCTGCATCTAATAACATTACGGCCATCGGGTCTCCTGAAACCTCCGTGGTATCAAAAAGTGTAATAACCTTTCGAGTGTGGTGAGTCGTACCCCTCCCTGGGATAAATCCATGTTGATTAGTGCTCACAAGCGAATCAATTATTTGTGCAAACCTTGTAGCTAATATTTTAGAGAAAATTTTTGCGTCAGTATTCATGAGCGTGATTGGCCTATATGATGATGGCATGGTGGGTGGTTTTCCTTTCTTCAGAATTACCACTATTTCAGCACCACCCCATGACTCTGGTACAGAGACCCCAGATTGTGCTTTCTGTATCATTATAAAAAAGTCTTGTGAAAGAGCATCCCAAAATATCTTATAAAATTCAATTGGAATTTGATCAGGACCTGATGCTTTACCCGAAGGGAGATTCGCTATAGCGTTCTTTATCTCTTGTAGGTTCAATGGATCTTCCAACCCCTCTACTACTTCCTCTTCTATTCGCACCACTGGGATATCCTCCATATATTTCCCCATCTGATCCAGGTCACACCCATTTTGCTCGTCATAGAGGGAAGCATAAAATTTCCTAAATACCTCTCTTATTCCATCTTGCCTCGTGCACAAATTACCTTCTGAATCTATAATTTCTTTAACCTCACCTGAAGCGATCCTTTGTCTTGTGCGAATAGCTAATGTCCTCCCAACTGCTTCGCTAAATTCGTGGGCCCTTTCTCTATTAGTAAGATATATCTTAGCAGCCTTATTTGCAATAACCTCTTCAGCATCCATCTTTGCCTTTGTTAGTTTTAAAAGGGACTGGTCTAGGGGAGCCCCTGCTAAAACGCAGTGTTGCAATTCTTCCTCCGCCTCCAAGACTGCCCCAGTTAACTCTCCCATTCTAGATTGTTCCTGCTTGCGTTTAAAAGTATTAAAACTAAGAGTTTCCCCGCGTACCCCTGCCTTAAAGGCATCCCAGACTATCCCTATCTCTGCGCTGTCTCTATTATTTTCAAAAAACTCTTTTATCCAAAGAGTCATATGCTGGATATAATTCTGGTCTTGGAGAAGCCCACGCTCAAATGTCCATGTTCTGACTTTCCTAGATCGAGTAGGGATATTTAAACTCATAATCAAAGGGTTATGATCACTAAATATGCGGGGGAGTCTTTCTATCTTTGTGTAGGGCAGCATTGTGTTAGAAGCAAAAAAGTAGTCTAATCTTACACAGATCTGGTGAGGGGCAGAATAATACGTGAATCCGCTATCTCCTTTTTTTAACTTCCCCCAAATATCAAACAGCATATTATTCCTTACAAGCTCTCCTAACGCTCGATATACTCTTTTCTTTCTTCCCTGATACCTCCCGTATGAGCCTGTCTCTACGCCTAAACCATCTGCACCATTTATGTTAAAGTCTCCTCCTAATATAATCTGAGGTGACCAAGAGGATAATTCTGCATCTAGGAATTTAAAGCTCTCTGGGTCATCCTCCGTTGACCCATAGATGACCCCGAGGGTGTACCACTCTCCCTCAATAAAACATTCCACTAGTGCCCACCTGCCCCATTGATCTTCCAATTTTCTTCTAATATTCAAGTTTCTATACTTTGATAGTATTGCGACCCCCCTATGTTTAGAACCTTGCTTTGAGTATGCTAATACTTGGAAACCCAACTGGTCCAGAAGATAAACCTGTGAAACCATAATATGCGTTTCTTGGATAAATATAAAATCGGCATTCATTTGCTTTAGTGACATGGCAATTTTTTGTCTTTTTTGGCGATCGTTCAAACCACTAACATTCCACGTCGCTATTCTAATCACCATTGTATCTCAAGTGAAAACAATATTCTTGAAAGAAAAAATAGTAAGAAAAACAGAAATCATGGGAACTTTGCTTCTGAAGTATCACTACCATGCTACCAATAATATTTTCAGATTTTCGTGCAACCTGCTCTCCCTGTTTATTTAAAATACATAACAATACTAATACTAATACTAATCCTCCTATTAATCGCTTATCTTCAATTATGCGATTCTTAGTTTGTTGTGCCCTGTCCCCCCTCCCCCCAGCTCCCCCCCCACCTCCCCCCCCACCCAGTGTCCCCCCTGCAACCCCACCCCCCTTTACTGGCAAATAGGTCAAACTTGACCTATGTATGGCTACCTTAACCCTGAGATGACCATCTCCTCCCTCCCCCACCCAACTACTACATTATCCTTTTCTACTTTTATCCCATACACTACCGATTCATTCCCTCAGTACTCCCCTCTTGTACTTATACTCGCCACCGAAATTATATTATGAGAATTCCTGTTATTCATCATATTCCTCTTACTGATCAAATTATATCTGAAATAGTTAATTAACTCTTCTGACCCCTTTTATCCTTCAATTCCACCAGATATTCCTGAGCAAGTATTTCAGAAGAGAACACCCTATGCTGCCCATTAGCTATCACTTTTAAGCGAGACGGGAACATCAAGTACACTTCGCAGCCAGCATTTTGAAAAGGAGTTATTAATTGTCTCATCCGCCATCTTCTTTCCACGGTAGTGTGGCAGAAGTCTGGCCGAGCGAAGAAGTGTATATCTTTATAAGACCTCTTTGTCGCTGGCTTTGCCTTACTCATAATCTCTTCTCTCGCCAAAAAGTTTCCAACATAGACAAGGATCGCCCTTGGGTTACCCTCTGTATCTCCTCTTCTCTGGTTTAATGGGAACCGGTGGGCCCGCTGAATTTCATTATCCCAGTTCCATTTAGTGATTTCGGGAAAGGCCCCTTTAAACAGGTCCACCACAAAGGCCCGGACATCCTGGCCCTCTTTACCTTCTTCCACACCAAGAAGCCTTATATTATTCCGCCTTTGTCTATTCTCAAACTCCTCAAGCTTCCAGAGGACATCAGTCGCTGTCTTCTCTTGTAGACATTTATCTTCCTGAAGCTTGGCGACTACATCCTCTAGCTTCCCAGTCCTTTCCTCTACCTCTGTAACTCTTCCAGCCATATCTGCATATAATTTATTTACTTTGCGCAGGGATCCTTCTATTTTTTTATTGGCCTGTCTAGCTCTCCGGCCTTCTGCCCTTGCTTCACTCTGCATTTGTTTTAATGTTCCAAGTAGTAAATCAAAATTAGAGTTAGAGCTCTGAGCTGTGGCATGCTCCGGGTAACCATGCTGAGTAGATTGCTGGGGTTGCTGGGGTTGAGGGTGTACAGTTCCCTCTTGATAAATCTGTGATGTAGCTGAATAATCCCAATCTAGCCTCTTAGCCACCTCCTGCTGCGTAGGGCTCTCTAGATTCTGTGGTAGGGCATGTCCTTTTCCATATGACCTCGTTCTGACGCTCTTCGACCTACGGCCTCTGAGGTCTCTACTCCCGATTGTTCTTTTTGATTCTACTTCTGAGGTCTCGATTTCAACCTCAGATTTTCTGGGCTGGTGTCCTGAAGATAATGAGAATGAGGAGGACCCTAAAGCTGAGGCAGAATCCAAATCTGAGTCCAAATCTGAATCAGATCTATTGCTTAACCCCGAGGCTGAGTCCGTAGCAAAGTCCAAATGGGAAGAGCCTTTGTCCTTACCCTTACCCTTGTTTTTACCCGCCTGGTCCTCCTCGTCATCGTCCACTGAATAAAAACAATCATCAGTTGGCGAGCCTGGGATAGCTACCCCCTGCCCTGTTTTTAGGGGCTGTAATATTGGCTTGCCGCTAGTAATAGCTTGAACAGTTTCAGTTTCAGTCTGAAATTCAACCGAGCATTGGCTATCACCTGGATCTCCCATAGCAGTGGGCTGTATGTCTAATTTTGTCCCAGATTGGAGGTCAGGCTCAGATTCTGCAACCTCAGAGAGTGGACCAGTATCATTCTTTTCACTTTCCACAATTACCACCTGTATAGTCTTATTCTGACCCAACTGCATAGTCTTATCCTGGCCCCCCCCCTCTGGCTGTGTCTGTACCTGTACCTGAGTTTCCCTGGGAGCGCCGAGGAGGTCAGTGTCAACGTCGTCCTTCTCATGCTGCAGTGAATCTGATACAGCTATGTTCGCAGGGAATACGCCCCCGGCTGTAATTCGAACTGGGTTCTCGCTCCGGCTTCCCAATGCGCAGTCAGGCTCAGTCTCAGTCAGCTCACCGCTCACCCTCTCACTCCGCATGCGTGAGGCTGCGCTACTACCAACGTCCTTTCCAGCAACATCGTCGGAGGATGGGGGAGCCTTTTCTTGATCCTGGAGCAGCCCTCGGTCAGCTACTGTAGTCTTCGCTGTGGCAGAAAGAACTTCTCTCAAGGTAGGCTGGCGAAGAGCTGCGTCTCTCCCGTCTCTCCCTTCGAGCCCAGATGAACCTATTGTCACGTCAGCTGTATGGTTCTTAGTGTTCTTAGTGTTCTTCTTAGCCGGCAAAGCCTTCGGTTTCTTAACTTCTTTCTCTTTTCTCGGAGCACTCCTAGAGACCCTGTCATGTCTCTCTGCCCGAGCGGTTTTCCCGCTATCCTTCTGTGCCTGCATCTTCAAACGCGTCTTTGTTCTTAAATTGTCTGCAGGGGCACCGGGATCGCTATGTCCCGGACTATCATTCAAATAATCTTTCTCTTCTGCCCCGGGGTCCCTTGGCCCTTTTGTAGCTTGCAGATTTTTGGAGGTCATTTTCTTATTTCTCGCTAGTCCGCACCGAACACTGGAGGTCCAGACAATAGCTAAGGTTATACTCAGCTGGTTCACAGCACGGTGCTTGGGAGAAAGCACCGTCGAGTTCGCTAGGCGCAAGGCTTTCAACTGTGTCTGTAGACGCCGTCCCATGCCTCATACCTCATGTCTCAAAGCTGGAAAAATCACTCGGCCAAGTGCAGATCATAATCACTATATGCGCCCAAAAAAAGAAGGGGTAGTTGCCTGGAAACTGGAACCTCCTAGCATAGTTATGGGATAATACTACACTCTGGGTAGAGGATGGAAGAAACGGCTCTCCCCTACGGACTCCCGGCAGCCATCTTGCCCCACCTCCACCCCACTGAAATCCACTGCAAATGCAATCCGATCTAATCCACTTCAATCCACCCCACCATATGCCAATCCAATTTACCCCACTCCAATTCACCCACTCCATTCCACCCACTCCATTCCACCCAACACCATTCTAACCCACTCCAGTCCACCCCCACTCCAGTCCAGCCCTCTCCAGTCCTTCCAACTACAATCCAATCCACCCCACTCCAATCCAATCCACCTCACCCCAATACAATCCACCTCAACTTAACCCATGCCGATCCAATCCACCCTACTCTAATCCAATCTACCCCACCCCAATCTAATCCACCCCCTCCACTCCAATCCAATCTAGTCCACCTCACCCCACCTTAGTCCAATCCAGCCAAATCCAATCTACCCCTCTCCAATCCACCCCACCCCACCACACTCCAATCCAGCCCACTTCACCCCACCTCACTCCAATCCACCCCACTCCAGTTCAATCCACCCCATCCACTCCACTCTAAATCACCCCACCCTACTCCAAACCACCCTACTTTAATCCAGTCAAACCCACCCCAAACCAATCCAATCCACCCCATTCCACCCCAATTCACCTCACCCCATTTAAATCCACCCACTCCAATCTAATCCACCCCATCCAGTCCACCCACTCCAATCCACCCCAGTCCACTCAATCCAACCCACTTTACCCCAATCCGATCCACCCTGAAGAACCGGGCTCATTAAGCCTGGCGGCGCAGGGTACGCCTGAAATCTTCTGAGTTCGCCTTCCAAATTACAGAGACACGGAACACTCTGTCTGGCATAGGAACTTCAATTTATTAGCTGCAGCTAGGTACAGTTGTCCTAGAAGTACATCAGTGGTAGGTTCTCAGGAGACTGCCACTTCAATCCGTGGCTCACAGTCTTTTGTAGCGCTTGAATCCCCTAAAGCAACAACCCCCACAATGTGCAATAAAAATACAAATCATCCACAAGAAAACATTCTTTGTACAAGATACAGGATAATGGGTAATAGAAATTCCTTCCCTAAGGTCGTGTTCTCTACCCGACCCTATAGGTCAGGTGGCATAGCCATTCCTTGGTTAAATTAATTTACGACAGGACGTGTTTGCGTGTTGAAGATCGTGATTCGTAAAACAACTGGAGAGGCCGAGAACGGTCACCAAGGGTCAATAGATTGTTTATCTGGGGGATTAGTTGCTTTGAGCCGGGTCTCAGAATGGACTTAGCTCGGGTAAACAGGAAAGGTTGTGTAATATGTGCAACAGTATAGAACGTGAAAGAAACGCTATGAAGGTTGAAGGGGCCTGAGTGAGGGCAACAGCGTAATGGTGTTACAAGCAAAGATGGGCCGTATTTTGAATTTCCTCAGACCCTCCTTTTGCCATTACTCAGGCAAAGAATCCAGAGGCTGGTGTTAATCTGAATCGACTTCAATAGCCATGAACTCTACAAGCTGTTGTTGCAGCATTATCTTTGTGTTCGCTGCTTTCTGTGATACCGGATTTGGAACACACAGGGTGGCGCAGAGCCCGCATGTAGCTGGACCACATTGTAGGCAAAGGCAACATGAGAAGAGAATAGCCAAAGACGCTCCGACAAAGGTAAGAATCTTCCATCCCCATGTAGACAGTAGTCCCCCAAACCATCCCATCAGAGACCAATTCCCTTCATCCTGGTGAACGGACTCAGCGAGCTTATGTAGCTTAGAGATGGCTTGGTATACTGTAGGGACGTTGTCTGGAATAAAAATGCAACAGCTAGATCCGATCAATCTGCATACGCCCCCACGGTCAGCAAGGATGATATCTAATACCATCCTGTTCTGAAGCGTGACGAGGCGGTCTGCAGCGAGTTCTCCAGTGATGTTACTCAAAGCTCCAGCTGTTTCATTGACAGTGGCTTCTACAACTCGAATTAGTTGTCTTATGTCTCTACTGTTGGCTATTGAGCCCCAGAATGGAAGGAGTCCTTTCAAGACATCCCCGACTTCCTGTCCTGACGTATCCTGGCCAGACGCCACCCCTTTTTTCTGCAAATGATGCTTGGCATCTGCTATATATGTAGGGGGCAACAACCAAGCGATATAACAAGTGCCTCTCCAATTACCTGGTAGAGAAGTGTAAGCCTTATTTCCACACACGAAGTATGTATTACGTGAGGGAACCATGCGAGGCCAATCTGTCCCATTCAATGTCACAATATGTTGGCAATTGCTTGTACCTTTATATTCTAACCCTCCTTTCCTAATACAGAATGGTGCTTGTCCAGGTACCACTAGAAAAGTTAGTCCTTTTCGAGAGGTTCTGTTAGAGTGCAGAAAATACAAATCCGTAGATTTGGTTTGGCGATCAGCATATTCTGACTTCTCACTATCCGTCCCATATATCCTTTTTCTGTCTCGCCAACATAAATGGTATAGATGTACTCCCAAGCTCCTTACTTCTCGAGTATCCCCATCTCCAGAAAATACCCAACTGGCGCTCAATTCCCACCATGCACTACAAGAGCCATTAAATGAAAAAGGAAGGGTAATGTATGGCATTCCAGTATTCACCGAACTTGGCAAAAGACCACAAACCCAACAGTTCATCGCATTAGTGGCCAATTGATGTTGGTGTAACATGGAAACAAATGTGTTGTTGCGGAATTCACTCCTTCTTGACTCAACATGAGGTGGTAGAGTGCCATGTGTATGCATTTCAACCGTAACTTTGGGAGTAGGTTGTGTAAAAACTACGTGTAGTCCCCATCCTATACAAGCCAATTTAATACATGTTAAAATCAATATTATTAAAACCACTATAAAACGATTATGCAATAATTTACAATGCTTTGTGCTCCTTGTTTGTATTTTGTCCATTCCCTTGTTAACAGTCATTTCCAGCTTTAAATATTGCCCGTGACGGGAGGTTGCTTCACTCAGCTGTGATTGTCTGTAGTTCTTTATACTTTCCTACAAGTCCCACAGGCCTAGAGCCAAATCTTGGGTCACAATTCTGAGACTTACGATCACAGCCCTGCAATCATGTGGAAATCGGGATAAAAACAAAAGTCAATGAAGCACTATTGAGGTATTTTGTTCAGTCTGGGCCTCAAATCGTACCTCTCGGAACCAGGTAGAGTTTGTTCTTGGAAAAGGAGATGTTGTTTAGTAGTGTCCAATTTCACTGCCGGTGGTATAGCTGTCTGGAGGACCTCGTCGTCGTCTTGTCCTGCTCCGGCAAAGTCTAGGCGCGCATCGCTGAATAGTCCAAATCTTGGTACTCTTCCGGTTTCAGAGTCACTAATTCGTTTATGAACCCATTGATCATAAGGCAATGGTAGGGTCACTTTCTTGCAATGTACCCCATGTACCCAGTTCTTTTTGCCGACCACCTTTACTGCAGTACGCGTCGTCAGTAGTACCTGACGAGGTTCTCTCCAGCGAGGTTCCAAGTTCTTTGACCTCTGGAAGTTTTTGACGCAGACCCAGTCTCCCGGCCGTATGGTGTGACCAGGATCCGTTGAAGCCTGGGGCAAAGTATCTTGTACCTGTTGGTGAAGGACATGTAACTTAGTGGTTAGATCATGTAAATAGTCAATCAACAATGGAGGCTCTATCTCTGAGTATTTCTTTGGCCTTGGGACTCCCCAAACATTTGCAGGGAGTCCAAAGACAACCTCATAAGGGCTAAGCCCCATACGGGAATGGGTGGTTGTTCTGGTGGATAAGAGAGCAAAGGGCAAGGCATCAGGCCAGGCAAGACCCGTGCTGGCTTGTATTTTCACCAGCTTAAGCTTAAGGGTGCCATTATAGCATTCCACCAAACCTGCTGACTGAGGATGGTTTGCTGCGTGGAATTTTTGCTGGATGCCAAGGCCTGTACATACTTTCTGCATGATCTGACCCACAAATTCACTTCCGTTGTCACTCCAAATAATTCTCGGTAACCCAAATCTTGGCAGAAACTCCTTCAAAAGGACTTTTGCCGTGGATAGAGCAGTATTATCTTTCAGGGGATAGGCCTTTCGCCATCGGGAGAAGGCACATACCACAACAAGAACGTACTTCAGATTGTTACATCGTTCCATGTGGATGTAATCTATTTGTAAAACCTCAAAAGGGTAAGTTGCGGGAGCAAAGTGTCCTGCTGGTGTTGGTGTTCCCTTCCCCGGGTTATGCATCAAGCATACAATACAATGCTTAACCAGATTGTCCGCACATTTAGGGATCCCCACATTCTTCCATACCGGAGCCAGAAGCTTGCATATACCTTTAGCGCTAATATGGGCTGGACCATGTGCCATGGTAACTACTGGGAGTACACAAGCATCTGGTAACAACCAGCGTTGATGTTCTGACAAGTCTGTCCAGCACCCTGTCACATCCAATCTTCCTATACTTTCTTTCCACGTACTCAATTATTTCTCTGTGGCCTCTGCCTGGATCGTTTTCACACTGTCCACAGTATTCTCACACATCCCTCCTTGTGCAACCCATCTAGCAGAGCCCGCAACATACATGCGGCTTGTAGTGTCTCTAGCTGTCTCTTTCGCTATGTGGTCTGCGAAAGCATTTCCTTGACCTACATCATCAGTGATCTTCTTATGTGCACTACACTTCACAATCGCTATCTGAGTGGGCAAGGTGAGTGATTCAAGGAGGTCATTTAGCAATTGGCCATGCTGTATCTTAGTGCCATGGGATGTGAGAAACCCTCTTTTCTTCCACAGGCGGCCAAAACTATGAGCCATTCCAAACGTATACTGACTATCAGTATACACATTCACCCTTTTTCCTTCAGCCAACACACAAGCTCTAGTCAGTGCTATCAATTCAGCTGCCTGGGCTGAGTTATGTATAATACGCGCTGTTTCTACAACAGTGTATAAGGTAGTGACTGCATAGGCTGAGGTCGTTTCACCATTGGGAAGCTTAAAACAAGAACCGTCCACCCATAAGGTCCCATCCGGGTCCGGGAGTGGAGTATCCTTTAAATCAACTCTGCCTTTTGTCTCTTCCTCCGTGCGGAGGAAGCAGTCGTGTTGCTCCTGAGTGTCATTTTCTACTGGAATTGGTAGCAATGTTGCCGGGTTCAAGGTATTACATCGTTTAATGTGTATGTGGCTAGCCAAGAGAGTCAATTCGTACCCCGAAAGGCGGGCACTCGTGAGATGTTGAGTCTTTGTTCTGTTTAGGAGGGTGTCTACTGCATGCGGTACCATGACCATAAGGGTATTATCTAATACCAATCCAGCAGACTGGCGAATGGAAACTGCCGCTGCTGCTGTAGCCCTCAAACAGCTAGGTAATGCCTTGGCTACCGGATCTAACGTGGCCGAAAAATAGGCACAGGGGCGTTACTTGTCCCCAAATCGTTGCGTTAAAACTGATAACGCGCAACCTTCTTTCTCATGAACATAGAGTGTGAAAGGCTTACTGTAATCAGGAATACCTAACACAGGGGCAGAGCACAAGGCAGTGCGTAAATCAGTGAAACTTTTCTGACATTCCGCAGTCCATGGAAGAGGTTGCGGTGTATCTTTAAGAGTAAGTGGCAACAAGGGTTTTGCCAGGAGGGAAAAATTGGGGATCCATTGTCTACAATAAGAGGTAACACCTAAAAAGGCACGCACCTCTTTTTGCGTACATGGAATAGGCATTTGGGCAATTGCTTGGATTCGTTCTGGGGTCAATCGCCGTCCCTCCTTTGACAAGAGATGACCTAGGTAGGTAACCTCTTGGCAGCAATATTGCAATTTTGATGGTGAAACCTTGTGGTTGTGGTCAGATAAGTAGTGTAACAGTGAAATTGTAGCCTTTTTACAAGTGTCTTCAGAATCTGCTGCAACCAACAGGTCATCCATATATTGAATGAGAGTGGCTCTTGGTGGTAAACACAAAGTATTGAGCTGTGATTTCAATGCTTGACTATAAATGTAGGGGCTCTCGCAATAGCCTTGAGGAGCTCGCTTGAACCGGAAGCTTCGGCCTGCTAAGGAGAAGCCAAAAATATCCCTACTTTCCTCAGCAATGGGAATGCTGAAGAAAGCATTTTTTAGGTCAATGACGGAAAACCAGGAAGCTGAGGCTGGTATCATTGTTAGCAGGGCATTAATATCCGGGACAACAGGGAATTGAGATACCACAATCTTGTTGACCTCTCTGAGATCAATCACAAAACGATAGACAGGTGGCTGAGAAGGGTTGGTTCGTTTAAAAACAGGCAGAACAGGGCTATTGCATACATTTCCCCCTAGTCTCTTCGACCACATTGTTTTGTACCAAATCATGAACTGTAGTCAAAAGAGCTTTTTCGCCGTCACTGGAAATTTTATATTGTGTAATGCGAGGAAATTTAGTATTAGGCTTGAGTGTTACAATGTAGGGAGGAATCCGCAGGAGGCCCACATCATTGGGGCCGGTGGCCCAGAGGGTGGCTGGAAGAGATTGTAATTCAGGGAGAAGCTGATCTTTAGACAAGTACATCGGTGAGGTCAATTTCTTACCTAAGGTAAGACGTACACCAGAAGGGGGAACAGTGTAATGTTGCATACAATCTCTTCAATAAATCCAAACCCAACAAATTTTCACCACAACCAGTTGTTAAAAGGAGCTGGGCCTCCAATTTGTAAGGACCAATTGAAATGGGCAAAGGGCATGAAACTGGGTTCTGAACTGGGGCGCCAGAAAAACCTACAGAAACATTTGTACATCCAGACAAAGGTGCCCCAGGGAGTTTAGAGTGAATCATAGAGCTCTTTGTTGCACCAGTGTCTAATAGGAATGGTTCTGTAACACCTAGTGCTTCCACATCAACATAAGGCTCGCTTTGGTCCACAGGAACTGATACTACTCCCTTACTTTGTCCATGGCTGTCCTAGTTAGGTTGGGAATTCTGACTCTCATCCTCAGTATAGTAATCACTGTTGTAATAGTTGGTAGACTGAACATTTTGCTGATCAAAATAATTTGTGGAGTTTCCAGGAGGCATGGAACGTTGGTTATTAGGCGGCGTACCTCGTCCTCTACTTCTTGGTGCTGGCTGATAACCACCCTGGCCTCGTGACGTGGGAATACCGCTCGTGCGCTGTGACAAAACCTGGCAATTATACTTTAAATGGCCTTCTTCTTTCCAGTAAGCACATTGATTTTGGCCCAGTGGGGGTCGGGGAACGAAAGGCCCAGACCTCTGCGACTGTCTCTGGTATGGTGGAGACGGCTGATATTCACGTTGGGCAGGGCGAGGAGGATAAGCCTGGTGCAAAAGAACTTTTGTTTTGAAATCTTTGTTCTTTTTATCAAGTTTCTCTCTTTCCTCTTTATCCCTATTTTCATAATACTGGGCAGTAGCCAATATCTGGGCCGAAGAGGAGACCGCCCACGCACTTTCAGAATTCTTCAATTTATTAGATATTTCCGGAACCAAATTTGACACAAATTTGTCTACAAACAACCGTTGGCCACCTTCCGTGCTCATATCCTGACCACTATGATCGATGAACGTCTCCTCGAAACGAGTGAAGAAATCAGAGACGTTTTCATCCGCTTTCTGCTTACAAGCTGCTAACTTATCCCAATTAACTCGCAGAGGGGGCATCATAGTTTTCAGTAAGGTAATGATCCTAGATGGGAGTTCTGTAATTAGAGCCTCAGGTTTGGCACCACCCACTTGGAGTCTGTCCGCGGCGAGTATGGCAACCCAGTCACCCCCCAGTTCCCTCGCATGGTCCTCCTTCCGAATCCTAGCCCATAACGGGTGTGGGACCACATTACCCATTAGCATGTCTATATCGGCCAAATTCATAATACATGCATCGACAGTTTGGGACAACTCTTTGTAGTACCCAGCAGGATTTTTACGGGGGTCCGGTAACAACTGTTTAAGGGCCTGTGAGAAAGTGGCTCTGTATATACAGTTCCTTAATAGGTACAGGGTGTACAGAGTCCACAGACCCCAAGGGTTTAACAGAGGTTAAAGTTAGATATAACCTTACTCTCCAAAGTGGTAGCCTGGTCGAGCAGTAAGGCAGTATCAGAGGACAGTGTAAAGCACCAGTTGTACACACTCAGTCAGCAAATAGTTCCACACACTCAATAACTGAACTCTAGGCCAATGGTTTGTATATAAAAAAATATATGCTTGTTTTTTTTTAGAACCAACACTTGGAATTAAAATATATTTTCTCGACAGGAGATGTTTCATAAAAAATACTTTTGTATATGCAATAGACTTTTTAGTAGTTGCAGTAGGCAACTCTATTTCTAAACACAATACATTGAGCTCAATGATAAATTCAAGTTTTATGTAACAGGTTACTTTTTAGATTACTTTTGTAATTCCAAGACTGGATCCTAGATTCAGTCCTGGGTCAGTTCTCAGAATCAGTTGATGAAAGTCGACTTTGGTACTGCAATGATTTCTAACTAATATTTAGCTATTTTAAAAGTTAACACTTAGAAAATATTTCAGAGCAAAACAATCAATGATTCCCCACGGAAGAAAATTCAGGTTATAGGTACAGTATGTTATCGTTACTTTTGTAATCCAGTACTGGGTGCCTAGACTCAGTACTGGGACCTTTATCCAAAACAGGTAAATAATTACGTTTTCAGATGTTATACGATTTTTGAAGAATATTTAGAAATTGCAGAAATCAACACTTAGAAGAAATTTCACAGAAAAACAGTCAATGGTTTCCTATGGAAGAAAAATGAGTTAAAGGTAAGTATAGTTGTGGGTACTTATCAGAGTCAGTGCTGGGCACCAAGATCCAGCACTGGGAGCTCACCTAAGAGCAGGTGAGTAAATTCGTTTTTGTCACTCGGCTGATTTTTGGTGAATATTTGAAGATTTGAAAAGTCCACACTTAGAAGAAATTTCAGGAAAAAGCCAGTCAATGTTACCCTATGAGGAAAATAGAGTTTGCGGTTTAAGGGTAAGTACTCGACTGGCAGAGTTGAGGTTCTGGGCACAGACCCAGGGTCCCCCAGGGTCAGGTAGGTACAGTTGGTTCACCCTCAGCGACTCTAGGGCGGCCGGGTGCAGAGTGAGTTAGGCCCAAGGTTATCCTATGAGGGATAGGGGGGCCTTGTTTGGTGGCTGCTGTCTGGCAAGCCATGCGGCTGTGGGAGCTGGGCTCCTGGTCACTTACTCAGGGCAAGTGGGGAAGTAGGAAGGAATAGAGTTTTCACTGCCAGGGCCACTCGGGCGGCTGGGTGCAGAGTGCTTTTGAGCCTTCGGGCGCTCAATGGAAGTCAATGGGAAATCTACGGTTAGGAAAAAGACTGCAAGCTCGGGGACGAGGACTCTTCAGGTGCCACCACCACTTCGAGAGGTAAGTTGGGTAGTTGGAGGATAGGTAGGTACCCCGGGATTAGACACAGAGGGTCGTGGGGCGCCGGGTGCAGGGGTGCCTTTTGGTGTCGGAAAATCTTACCCTCTGTTGATCGCGGTTGGGGTGGCACACTGTTCTGAGGCTGCAGGCTTCTTCAGGATTGTCGAGGGGGGTCCTTGGGTGCCGGACTCGGGGTCACAGTCGCCGTGGGGTCGTCCTCGTGGGTTTAGTTCACTCCGGCACCGGTCAGGCTTGGCTGGTGCAGAGTGGGCTGGGATCGCGGTTCCGGGCTGCTGCCAGGGGTGAAAGGTAGGTTCTGAGTAGAGCCTCTACTCATGGGAGTCCCAGGGAATCAGAGTTCAAAGGCAGCCAGGTCCTCCGGGGTTTCTGAGGTTGCTGGCCACAAGAGATGCCGCGCTGGAGCAGGGGCAGGTTCGAGGGTCGACAGGGCGGTAGGGCTGGGGCCAAAGCAGTTGGTGTCTTCCTCTTTTTAGCAGCTGCAGGGCAGGTCTTTGTTCTTCTTGCTCTTCTTGTAGTTTCGAATCTGGGATCTGGGGAAGGAAGGTTCAGGGTGCCCCTAAATACTAGATTTAGGGGCGTTACAGGTAGGTGAAGGGCAGGGGCCAATGGGTCCCTGTCCTGGGGTGGGTACACCCCTATCCTGCCTCTCTCCTGTGGGAGGGGGGCAGGAGCCTAGTCCTGATTGGGCAGGGCTTCCCATCTTCAAGATGGCGAGAGCCCGGAGATGTGCTTCACCTCGCCTCCCCCACCTGAGGGGTGGGGTTGGCAGGCTGGCACATCCCCTGTCCTTATTTGGGGTTTCCGGCCAAGCTTCCCGCCAGAGTGGGGGGTTGCAGTGGCCTGGGGAAGCTCACAGAGGCGGAATGCCTTTGAAGCTTCCCCCTGCCCATCCTGGGGGAGGAGATTTAGCACCTCGCCCAGGATGTTCATTGTTGTAGGCCCAGGAGAGCAGGGGCTCTCCTACCCAGGGGTCCAGCAACATGTCTGCTGTGTGGCAGCCTAGGCAGCCTCAGAACAGAAGTGGATTGTAGGTTTAGGATTCATGGGGCCTCTCTAAGATGCCCTCTGTGGTGCTTTGTACATTAAATCACACACTGGCATCAGTGTGGATTTAATGTGCTGAGCAGTTTGATACCAAACTTCTCAGTCTTCAGTGCTGCCATTATGGTGCTGTGGAGTTCGTGTTTGACAAGCTCCCAGCCCCATATTCTCTTAGCTGGCAGCACTGCACTTACAGGACCCAGGAATGGACCTGGGTACTGTAGGGGCACAGGGCTCCTGCCTCTGTGTCCACACCACTGGCATAGGGCACCCAGCTAGAGGGGTGGCTGATAAATGCCAGGGCAGTGTAGGTTGTGGGCATGGCACACAGGGATGTGTGCCATGTCGACTCTCTGTTTTGTCTTGTATCCAGACACTCAGCCTGCAAGAGCAGTGTGTGTGTGTTAGGGTACAGGGCCTCTAAGGGTGGCACAATGAGTGCTGCAGCCCTTAGAGGCCTTCCCTGGTCACAAGGCCCTGGGTACCTAGGGTACCATTTACCAGGGTCTGACATGTGGCCAGGGTTTGCCAATTTGGATTTTGGCTGTTAGGCAGTTTTTAGGGAAGGAACACAGGCCCTGGGCACCTGATTGGCAGGAGCCCAGGGCACAACAAGGAAAAGTGCATCAGCTATCAGGCAAAAAAGGGGGGGGTTACTGCAACAGAAACCCACTTTCTTACAGGGCCAATACCTTAGATCGTTTCCACAGAACGTGTATCCACACGCGTTGAAAGTGAGCAGGCATAATAGGATTAGCACCCTGAGCTGCAACCTCCTCTCTCCACACTGGGGGAACCTCTCGCATGGGATAGTGTTTTAATTTTCGCCTGACGGAGGAGTCACGTTTTGGCAAGGACCGGCAGGCAAGCATCATTCTAAAAGTGACAAGCGTTCCTACCGCGTCCTCGACCTCTGCGCCCACAATCAGCCCTTTATCAAACTCGGCCTGTACATCGAGCAGGCCCTGAGCAGCTCGTCCCAATCCCATATCCTCCCACTCTTGACTTAAAATTTTACACATAGTATCAAAACCATATCTCTGTGTTGGTGCCTCCCACTGCTGAACGGTGACCATAATATCTTGCACACTATACTGGGGGCCATTCGTGATCCACCTTCAGGCTTGAATATCTAGCACTTCCCGTTCCTCCGGACCTGGGAGCTGACTACGAGTTTGTCTACGAGGAGGAACAGGGGTCATTTGAAATGTCCCAAAGAGAGGGGACAAAAGGCCAGAAACGGTATCGATCATTCGCCTCCGAGCGGAGGGAGAATTCGTCATTAGGACAGGAGACAGAATATTAGGCGGGGCAGAAGAGGAAGTAACATTTACGGAGGGAGCCGAAGGTAAGGGAGAGCTCGGCAATGCCGGAGAAAGCTGTGGTGGGGGTGCAGGAACCGGTTGGGGAGCGACAGGAGGGACAACAGGCGGGACAGGGGGGGCAGGTGCTAACAATAAAGGTGCATTCGCTCCGGGGGCAGGCGGTAATCCAAAAGGTACATTAGCTCCCTGCGCATAGGGTGGGGGTAATCTCAACAGATGGGACATTAAAGGATCCTTCTCAGGGTCCACATTTTTCTCCGCAGGGGAAGTTGGCAACACTGGATAACATTTATCTACCGCCATACGATGTTGCCTATCTGAGACCTCAATCGCATGATCGGTTTCATTATTTTTAAACTGTTGCGCAGCTTGCAAAATAGACATATCCCTCCTATCTCTTTTAGCTTGTTTTATTTCTTTCTGCTTGGCCTCCTTACGCCATAGGCGAAAAGGGTCAAACATAGCCGGCCGGGCTTTTCGTTTAAACAAAGTGTTCTCCAAATTATCTAAAATATTGAGCTCAAAACTGCCATTCTGTGGCCATCGTAAAACACCATCTTTCCTAGTATAGCGAACCCATGCCTCATTAAAAGCTATGGGGCCAATACCATGTTTAAAATATACTTCATAAGTGGGAGTTCCGGCCGGAGGAATTGGACAAGAGTCCTCCAGTCGGGAAGCCCTATCGCGATTATAACAAAACCATTTTCCAAACTTACTGAAACTAGGCATCGCTACCACAGCAGTTTCTTTACAAACTTCAAGGGGTTAATTAGTCACTTTATAGTACAAAAAAAACTGCACTCACCCCTCGGTTTCGGCTTTTGCAAAAGTCGAACAAAGACAAAACAAAGACAAAGGAGTGGCCACTATACTTAACTTAACCAGATGTTTCCGTACGCCAACAGAGGTCCGTCTGATGTCTCGCGATACAAATTACCAAGGGAGCCAAAGCGTGGCCGCAGTCAGGGCAGCAGGTCTTTGCAGCCGTTGGAAGGGAGAAGCCACACGGTAAAAAACCTTCAGTCCACTTACGACATGCAGGGGTCGATCACGTGGTGCACGTCCTCCGGAATTTTCTTGCGGGGCTCCTCACGATCCTCGGGCTGGACCCACGACCTCTGAAGCGGCCTCACAGAGGGCACCAAATTGAAGAACCGGGCTCATTAAGCCTGGCGGCGCAGGGTACGCCTGAAATCTTCTGAGTTCGCCTTCCAAATTACAGAGACACGGAACACTCTGTCTGGCATAGAAACTTCAATTTATTAGCTGCAGCTAGGTACAGTTGTCCTAGAAGTACATCAGTGGTAGGTTCTCAGGAGACTGCCACTTCAATCCGTGGCTCACAGTCTTTTGTAGCGCTTGAATCCCCTAAAGCAACAACCCCCACAATGTGCAATAAAAATACAAATCATCCACAAGAAAACATTCTTTGTACAAGATACAGGATAATGGGTAATAGAAATTCCTTCCCTACAGTCGTGTTCTCTACCCGACCCTATAGGTCATGTGGCATAGCCATTCCATGGTTAAATTAATTTACGACAGGGCGTGTTTGCGTGTTGAAGATCGTGATTCGTAAAACAACTGGAGAGGCCGAGAACGGTCACCAAGGGTCAATAGATGGTTATCTGGGGGATTAGTTGCTTCGAGCCGGGTCTCAGAATGGACTTAGCTCGGGGAAACAGGAAAGGTCGTGTAATATGTGCAACAGTATAGAACGTGAAAGAAACGCTATGAAGGTTGAAGGGGCCTGAGTGAGGGCAACAGCGTAATGGTGTTACAAGCAAAGATGGGCCGTATTTTGAATTTCCTCAACCCCAATCTATTCCAATCCACCCAACTATCTCATGCCACTCCACTCCAAGCCACTCCACCCTAGTCCACCCCACTCCACGCCACTCCACACCACGTCACTCCAGTCCACTCTACGACACTACACTCGATGACACTTCACTCTACAACACTCTCTTTAACTGAGCCACTGAACTCTACTCTCCTCTAAAATACTTACCTCCCCCTACTCCCTTCTAGGACACTCCATGCCACTAACTTGTAGCCACACTGAACAGCAGCCACACTGGTGTACAACATGGCAAAACCACATTGTCAAAGCCAATAGCTGTTGTATAGGCGAGACCTATTGGCTTTTTTCACTCTTGCAGCCTTTTTCTAATGTTTTAGTGAGAACTTGAGTGCGTGTTCTATTTAATCTTCCCCATTGTTCTTTCTACTCTGTGTCTTTCCTATAGACTTTACATGCATGTTTATTTCTCCTTTTTCCCCTGTATGAACGTTCCCGTTGTTGTATAAAAGTGTCAAGTGTCAAGCACTCTAAACCAGACAATTTGGCTTTGGCAATGCCTGTTTTTATTGTTTGTTTCTAAGCTAAGATGCGTCATTTCAAAACTTAACTATTGCTGAGGGGATGTGCTGGTTCACCACAAGCAAAAAGAATGTCATTTTTTTTCCATTTTTAAATATTTTTCCAAGTGTCACGCATAGAAATTGCTGAAGTTAAAAAAAAGGTCAAAGAGACAGAAAAATTAATTTTCTTGCATCTAAAGTAAGTTTGCCTAAAGGATCGTTCTGGTTTCCTCCCTCAGGCACTATAATGGATATGGGTTCCACCTGCTATGAAAATTATGTCAATGTTAAGTCAGAGCAGGGCTCAAAATATTGTCTTGCAAAAATAATGTGCACAAAAATAAAATATCACACATTGGAATTGACAGTAGAAAATCTACACCCAATAGAATGATATGTTTGTAAACAATATTTAGGATAGAATATTTTTGTTCGGCGATATTTTTGCAAAAGATTTTCTGACATAAAACCGACTGAACTGTTATTCAGTAAGAATCAACTGCGATCTTTTACTATAAGTCCTCTTGCTTTCACTTGCATAAATTCGCCAGCACCACACCTCCATTTTAGGTTGTGCAGCCTGGGCAGGGTTTCACAGCACCCTGGCTGAACTCTCTACGCCTTCCCCACATACAGCAGGCCTCTGTGCATTAGCCTGCATGGAGAAGTGCATTGTTTTAGCCAAGATAGAAGTTTATACGGCATCAAATATCTTATTGTGCCTTGCTGTGCCAGACGTCCTAGGATTTTTGAAATACTCTCTATATCCCTGCGGTTATGTTCTGTACTGCCATGTTTTGTGTGACTTGATTGGTGCGAGTGCGATTGGGGTTTACATATATAAAGGACTGCATCTATGGTCCTTTTCAGTTTAAGATAGTTTGGAAACCATTTTACAGCAATGGGCTTCGAGTGTGTGATATTGAAGTCTAAGAAAATGTTGCTGCAGGGCTTTACCAATTGCTTCTGCGGCTCTTGATTTAGTAATATGGCCTTTGTTAGGCAGTTGTGCACACCGTGAGCTTGTTATTGCTTGCTACAAGGCATCCCAGAGTGAAGTTCTTGCATCAACTGCTGTGCCATTATATCAACGGCTTCCGACTTTAATATCGAACAGGTCTCGGGTGCGATCATTGATTCTTGGAGGATAAACATTCTGTAGTGCGGCACCAGAGCTACGCCATTTTCTCTCGCCTAGGGGCATATCGTCAACGGCCAGCGATAATTATCGCTGGCCGTGTTTAGCGTGAACAATTTTAACGCCGCCTATCGCCGGATTCTATCGCCCGGCTAGCGCACTATTAGCAACGCACATCGCCGAGGCGATAGAAATCCCGGCAATAGCGGTGTAATATAGCATTATCTCAGTATTTCCAGAGATAAAACACAGCGTTAGGGCAAATATAGTAAATAGGGAGATGTGGATTTCTCATGACAATCCACCTCCCATGACAAGTATGGCTAGGTAATAAAAATAGTAGGCGTAAGAAACCGGCGACACACCCGGTTAGCGCTGCTTTTTAAGCCGCTAGGCGGGATAGCGATTTCCTTGTTGATAGGGAGAAGCCGGGTAAGCTTTTATTTTCTCTGGATTCCTGCCGGGAACGCATACCTCGCATCTCATTAGCGATGCGATGTGAGACGCTAAGGAAATGGGCGCTAAGGCATGGATCCACGCGTTAGCGTATCCATGCTGATAGGGTGATAAAATTATCGCCGCTTTTTGTCCGAAAACGGACGCTAAAGCGGGGATAATTTTATCGCCAGCCCTTGCTGATATGCCCCCTAGTGTCGACAGTAAGGGGCATATCAACAACAACCGGCGATAATTATCGCTCAGCGCTCTTAGCGTGAGGATAATTATCGCCGGCTAGCGTGAATTTTTATCGCTGAGATAGCGTGCTATTAGCAACGCTTATCTCAATAGCGATAAAAATCTACACGCTAACAGGCTAACGTGAGATTATCGCTGGAAACCCAGCGATAATCACACATTACCTTGTTGATAGGGACAGGCAAACTTAGCCATGATATCCTCCTTCCATAGGATATCATGGCTAAGTCTGAAAATTAGCAGACGTAAAAAAGCAGAGTTAACCGCGGTTAGCGCTGATTTTTTTTGTCTCTAACAGGGTTAGCGACATTCTTGATAATAGGAGAAATGTCGCTTAGCGACATTTCTCCTATTATTTTACTCTGGAACGCCCCCTTTGCATCTCATTAGAGATGCAAGGGGAAGCGTAGAGTAAAAGGGTGCTAACATGCAAATTTGCGTGTTAGCACCCTGTTGTTGATAGGGTGCTAGTTTTATCTCTGCTTTTTTGGCTTTTAAAGCCAAAAAAGACGTGATAAAGCCCTTGTTGATATGCCCCATAGTCTCCTCCTTTCCAGTCCTGGTTCAAAAATATGTTTCCGTTTCTCCTCTGACTCTGCGTCTAACCCTTCCAGTGTCGGTGCAGTGGTGCTTCAGCTCCCCAGTATGAGACCAGTGAAGCATGGGGGGGCGATGGGTAGTTTGCTTAGCATTCAGACAGTGCCGCGTGCCTCAGTGTATTTTAGTGCAAAGATGGCGCACGATTCCTCTTGGTTGCAAGTTGTATGCAAACGGACTTGCCCTCTGTGTAATTGCCTGAACATGTGTTCAGATGGCTGCTGCTGCTGGGGCCCGACGCTCAGGGTTTTTGGCGACTGGGACTTATTTTTTATCATCAGACTTTCTCTCAGATCAACAGCATGAGCAGCAGAAAAGAAAGACAGAAGGAAAATGAAAATATCAGAAAACAGTGACAAAGGGGAAAAGCAGGGATGAGAAAGAGCCTGCAAGAGACATGAAGTTTGTGCTAAAGGAAGAAAAACTCCTCAGGTCGAATCAACCATAGGACTCAACAGTGCTGGGGAAGGGCTCCTACGAAAGATTTGTGGCTCGTGTAATTACACTGAGAGGCTGGCCGAGGCAGGCATTGCCAATGGGACCTTGAGAGGAGGGCGCTTGGGTCGTGACTGATCTGTAGAGGATGCCTACTTACTGTGCCAAAAGTCTCATGCCCCTTTTCAGTTAAGCCTTACAAAGGGGCGGTCTCCCTCCGTCTCCACCTAAGGCCCATAGGCCTTGTAGGGCACAGACTGACATGGGCCTGGCTCACTCTTAACCAAGCCAGCCTTTCAGACCAACATATATCTCGGTAATTCCAAAGATTTCTCCTTCTGCCACACCACACCAACAAAAGATTGTGACTTACACAAATGCCACAACCGTAACATACCGCACAACGTAGCATTACAACATAACATGGAGTGGCATAACATTACATACCGTACTATAAAGCAGACCATACATATGATGATTCTCTCTTCAGTATGTGTTGCTTTTACTGAAAAAAAAAAAAAAAAAAAACACTGGTGAAAATCATGACCTTATAGCTGCTCTTGGGTTATTATTTGATAGAAATTACACCGTGGAGATATTCTATGGAATGCACTGCTGGCTACCCTGCATAATGTGCATTTAGAAGGTTGGAAGAGCTCCAATGCTAGAGATGCCAATTCTTCATTGAAGGAGAGCACTTCTGTCAATCAAACAGCATGGTCTGTGTTAGAAATGGGAGTCTCTGATTGGCAGGGGTATGCACCCTTAACCAAGCAGGGGCCACCACTCTATTCAGGGTGAGGCCTAGGCCGCCCTCAGGGGCCCTGTACTCACCCTCTGGTAGCTTGGCCCAGAGCAGAAAGGCTTCTCCTGAGAGGCAATGTGTGAAGTAGTTGTGTACCACAGACCCCCAGCAACACAGGGAGAACACCACAATAAAATAGGTGCTACACAGGTTTAGAAAAATAAGGCACCTTTATCTAGGGAGAGTATGCTTAAAGCAATACAGATCCAATCCTTGTCTTAATTAATTCTTATAAGCAGTTTAGCTAAAGTACTATTTAGTTAGAATAGACACAATCTGGCAATGTCCTGAATCTCTTAGGGTCTGCTTTAGGGCCTTTACGGTATTATCACGTCTGGAAATGTGCCACTGCCGGCCTGCTCGGGGAAAGTTGTAGTCAGAGCGTGGGTCTTTTACCTGCCGGGAGCGCAGTGAATAGCCACTGGAACCACACGGAGAGGTACCCTCCCTCTCTTTAGGCGGACAGCCGGGATTCCGCCAGCTGGGAGGTGTGCCGTAAGACTCACCGGGACTGCAGAGACTCACTTGCGAGTTGGTCCACTCCATTGAGGGGGTTGCAGTCATGCCGGGTGAAGTCCGATGGCGTGGTGCTGATGGAGTATTCCGGGGCGAGGCAGGATGATGCGCCAACTCGAGCGTGACTCGTGAGGTGCGATCCCCCCCTTCGACTGCGAGGCACGGCTGTGGGTCCTTTACAGCATGTAACCACGCACTGAGGCACAATTCAGCTTACAGTCATGAAGTATTCTTGTCGTAGAATCGGCAGAACACAGGCTGGTGATGATGACTCCCTGTCTCTGCACACTGTTAGGAGGGATCGTGCAGAGGTCCTCTACGATCTGGGACCTCAGGGAAGGGCAGGGGGCAAGTCAGCCACCCTGGGTCACTCTGGAGATGTTCTTCAGTTCTCCCTGGCAGGACAAAGATCAGCAGCCAGTAAGGCAGCTCAGCATGGCGGGGTAGCAGTTCCTGGGAACAGTCAAACTCAGCACGGTGGCAATCTTCCTGGTGCAGCAGTTTTTACTCCAGCAGAGTTTATTCCTGGTCCAGCAGTATAACAAAGATGTGTGGCCAGGGCCCTATTTTTATACCCTGGTACCCAGCTACTAAAAGGGGGCAGAAGCTTCTGGAAGGGTTCTGGGGTGTTCCCTGTCTCACCTGACCTGGCTCCTGGCTATCTGCACTGACAAAGCAGGGTCGTTAAACCTATTGTGGGGCAGCAGAGCCCAGCCTATTCAAATGTAAGTGTGAATCACCACTCCCTCCAAGAAGGTCATCAGTATGCAGATGAAGGCAGCCCTTCCTGAGTTTGGGGGAGTCTGCAAGTGTGCGGCTGCCACCCTGGGCCAGACGTGGCTTGGGCAAGCTGCAGGTACACAGAGCTAAGTGAAGGGCAGAGAAATGTCCACTTTCTAAAAGTGGCATTTCTGAGACAGTAATGTCAAAACCCCAATACACCACTAGAGAGGGTTCCTCACTACTATTCCAACCATACCAAACATGACATATCTACTACTTACCATTCAGGAGTTATCACTTAAAGGGATATAAGGGAATTCCCAATGCTGGCCTATGGAGGGGTAGGCCTCACTCCGATGGCAGAGGCCTGCAGCAGGTATGCCTATGTCACCATGTTTTAGGAGAGAGCACCCGCACCTTAGCACTGATCAGAAGTGGTAAAGTGCCCAGAGTCCTAAGTCTAACAAAAATGTACTGCTAAAGTGAGAGGCAAAAGGGCAAAAAGGTAGGGGGAGACCGACCTAAGGCTGACAGGTCGAACAGTCTGTGACCACAGTGTCCCTTTGTCTGGTTTCTAAACTGTGTTGTGGGCCCCAGCTGCTGGTCTTGCTGATTCTTTCAGAGCCTTTTTTAGTTCTGCTAAATGTTCAAAACTGTACTCGACCGAAATGAAACATTTTACTCCCTTCTTTTAAGTCCTTCTGATTTTGAACGCGGAATACTAAATATGCCCTTGAAGGCGCAGGGTTTAAGCTGTCCTTCAAGCTCTTGTGACTATAAAAATGTAAGCTTTTGTTTTAATAGTTTCTCTATTGCAATGAGTGTTTTAGGCACACAAGCTTTCCTTTTGCACAGCGTTCTTGTTAAACCAGCGTAATTAACATGTACATTTTTACACCCACAATTTCCACTTCCTGCTTTCTAAAACCTACTTTTGTGGTGCATTTTCCACCCTTGCAAGTGTAGGGCTGGAAGTGGGGACATGAGTGAATTTGAAACGGGGACTACAGGCGGCCGTGTCGGAAGCAGAAACCACCCAATGTGTTCATCTATACGAAGCCCCTCAATGGAGGTTGATTGTGAACTCGTTTGGAGTAACTGCTAATCCCACGGGCTACAGTTGCTACCAGGTGTGGACTTTTGTCTGAATCGGAGTTTCTTATCTTCAAACCAGGGATACCTCCAGGGAGGCGTGTTTTGAACACCAATGTCAACACCTTTTCACTGTTTTCCAAGCACTTCTTCCTGGATGAATTTCAATAGCGAAATGTGCACAGGAAAATATCAGAGGTGCAGGTTTTCCCACCAAAATTGTAAGATCAAAATGCGCGCAAAAAAGCTTGACCTGCGAATTCTCATTTCTTGTGAAAAACACAAGCAAAGCAAAATATATTCATGGTTGAAAACATAAGAAAAAGCAAAGTCGACGCACCTTTGAGGGTAACAATCACCTGCGAGATTTTCACTGGTAGAATTTCCACCAACTTATGTTTTGGTGTTCATATATCAATCAGTGATATTGTGACAGCCAAGAAAAGAGTGTCTTTGCAAAAAACGGTAGGCTCAAGTCTTTAATTCACGAAATAAACTAATAATAACACTGTGCCCTCAACATCTTTGGCCCCAACCCTGCGTCAAATACAGCAATAATCAGAGTTGAGTGGGCCCTTCAGGCTGCCGGTCCCGGTGCCACTGCACCTGCTGCACCAATGGAACCCGCGTCCCCTGGCATCCATGCCTGAATGCCTCCCATACAGGCTCTCCCAGCAAATCCCCCCTCTTGCCCATTATATGCATTATCACATACCCACTTTCAAGAGTGAGATGGCTGTGCGTGGTGAAGATGGTTCTAGCTAATGCATGTGTGAAAAACATGCCGTTTATTGCACATTAGCTGCTGACACCCAGCGGTTTCTACGCAATGGAACAGCACTCGCAGCTCTCTTCCACGGGCACTTTTTTCCCCCTGCTTGTCAGTCTCACTTCTGCATTTTCTTTGGCAAACAGCTTTATTCGTCAGCGCCGTATCTTGTACGTCGTGAAAGATCCAGCCTTTAGAAATTGATTCCCAATGGCGCGCGCTCCGGCTGACGAGGCTCGTGTAATTGTTCTGCCGCCGCGTGTCCACGTTCCTGTCGAGGCGAGTCAACGTCACTACTCTGGGTTTGACTTTTCGTCTGTGTCTGTTCGAAGCCAGATGCAAGGATTCATTTTATGAGTGATTGTCCTTCGGACGGTGGCTCTGGGTGCTCATTTCCAGCAGGCATTTACCACCATATAGTTTTAAAAAAAATGTAAGTTTTTATTAGGGTATGGTCAGCAGTTAAACTTCCACAAGACTTCTGTCCTTGCAAACATCTATTTTATAGAATAATTTTTCCATTTGAAAATGCATTAATGGACAAACCTTACTGACAGACATGTCCACCTCCACCACTTGTGAGCGAATGAAGATGGAAATCCCCAAAAAAGAACAACACGCCTTTTTCATTCACATCACATTTGCTGGGTAGTTTCCCTAGCTAATCTTTTTTTGCTGCAGTGATAACAAAACTGTTTGAACTGGTGAGCTTATCATACTTTTAAGTAACACATGTAAACAAGACATAAATATTTGACATACTGAATTTGCAATGTATTTTCCATTCCATAAACTTTATTTCGGTCATCGTGGACCATAAAAGTAAATAAACAAAAAATATTACTCACATAAAACTATGTATTATAAAACGGACCCCATAAATAGCTATACAAGCTAATAGATGTACAGCGTTAAAGTGCATCACAGGGTTCACAAGGTGGTAGATCCGGGCAATTCAAATCTGTAACCTATCCTCATCCAACTACAATATGTGTTCCCCCTTTGTAAAAGCCACGTGGGACATAGACAACTGTGCATGCTATGTTATCAAATGCTTAAAAACTCATTTAATCAGAGGAATTAACTTTAAAACATTAAAAGGTGTAAAAATTTGGATAAAAATGTTAAGAAATAAAAACAATACAGGCATCTAAGGTGGCGAGTTTAGAAACATCCAGCGAGTACGCCATATCTAGGATAAGAATCGAGATACAGCAAAGACAATGGGCATATGGGTATCATACTTCAGAACTCTAAATGCCTCCACACAATGCACAAACCCAAAGTTCCTGCACAGTTAAATAAGCCAGCACTGTCAAGCAGAAGAAAAAAACATGGAGCTCTAACTCTTCCTCATAATTACAAGCAGGGCACCCTCGAGGTGTAATTTTAGACTATTTGTTAGAGAAAGCACAGAGCCGTAAGGTCCAAAATCTAAACTGGACGTATAATTTCCTTGCCAAAGTTGGTTAGATGTTATTCAGGAAGGACTCTATTACATACTCGTCCTTGATTCGCAATAATTTGTCTGTCAAGTGTCCTAATGCCGAACTCTCCTGGATATCTACGAGTTTACACATCCTATAGGATCTTACCAGTTGAGATCGTGAAATTATAGGGCACATTTCTTCAGGATTACTCTATAAACTTGATTTACCCAGCCTATGACATACGTCCTTTACATGTACAAACCATGGGATTTTACCTACGCCCAGGAGACTCAGTAGCTCCTTTAGCTCTGACCGATAAACGGCCAGTTCCGAGGTCACCCACAATCTGCACCAAAAAGTTGGGGGTCTAAGGCAAATCTCATCTCCAATTAGTCTGATTTCTAGATCCAGGCGTAGGGGAGTGAGGGGAGTACTAAGGGGGAAGCCTAACATCTGCCTCATGAAATTATTCTCTATCTTACTCAAGCTACTAGAAGAGCAATGACCCCATAATTCAGCCCCATACAATGTAGCACCCCTTGCTTGCACTTTGTAGATCTCTGCTATTGGCCCAGCTGGTTTGTAGAAAGAGTTTCTGTATAATTTTGAAATTCCACCCGCAGTCTGGGCTAGCTTAAGACTTGCTTTGGCCATTTGCGGCCCCACCTCCAGATTTTCTGTCAAGGTGACACCTAGGTAATCAAATACTGACACCCTCTCAATCATGTTGCCATTCAAGGAAGGGTTAGAACGAGACGTATTAGCTGGGTTAAAGACCATACATTAAGGCTTCTGCGTGTTAATCTCCAGCCCCCTGTTTTTACAGAAGGAAACAAAGCTATCGAGGATTCTCTGGATACCCATGGGCGACTTTAAAAGTAGAAGAGGGTCATCAGCAAACATCATTGCTGGTACCTTTCTGCGTGCTATCTTCGGGGCATCATTGTTCTTTACCTCAATGAGTTGGTCGACCAGTGCGTTAATAAATAGGCAAAACAGGGTAGGTGCGAGCACGCACCCCTGCCTCTCTCCTTTATTAACTGGGTATCGGGGGGTTAGTTAGCCACATTTTCCATACCTCACTTGGGCAAAGTTGCCTTCATGCAATCTCACAAGCATGCTCAGGAGGTAGAGGGGGATCCCCAGATCTCTAAGTACACCCCATAGTTTGACCCTGGGCACTAGATCAAAGGCCGTCTTCAGGTCCACAAATAATAAATAGAGACCGCCACCCTCTATTGTCACTGTTTTCCAATATAAAAGTTGGAGTCTATATATTTGGTCGATGGTGGAAATGTTTTTTCTGAGTCCGGCTTGGTATGGGCTCAAGATATCATGCTCTTCCATCCACACCTGAAGGCGATCAAGGAGAACCCGTGCAAACAGTTTCTGGGTGACATCGATCAAACTAATAGGCCTATAATTTTATATATAAGTTTTAAAAACTGGGACAATTTCTGCCCCAACCCAGGTTTCAGGGATGGCCATGCCTTTCACAATAGCGTTAAATAGTGACCATAGGTAGGATCCCCATATTTTTGGTTTCCACCTGAAAAAGATCCCCCGGTAACTTATCCAATCCTAATGCTTTGCTGAAGGGAAGCTTGCTTATTGCGTTTAATACTTCAGTCAGGGTGATCCCAGGGGCTTCTTTATGAATAGTCCACAAGAGATTATGGATGTTTCATCAATTGGGACAACTGCTTCCTTTATAGTATATAGAGCCTGAAAATGTGTCTTCCATGCATCTGATGCTACGTTTGGCTCTACGGCTGACTTCCCTTCACTACAGCCTGCACTGACTATAATCCAAAATGCCTTCATGTCTTTGTTGGATAAGGCAGTTTTTAGAGCATCCACTCTGTCCAGTTCACAGGTCTTTTTTGCTTGTTGTATGCTATCTCTATACAACACCCAATGTTTTTAAAATTTGGGACCCATCCTTTGTTTTAATGGCGTCTAACAGAGCACTTCTTATGAGCACCATCTGCATTACAGACGGACACATTCATTATTTTTTTATTCATGGACAGATTAAGTGATTTGCTCAGAATCACAGGATATTGAGCCTGCCGCTGAGGCTTGAACCCAGCTCCCCAACTTCAAAGTCGGCCGCTCTAGATGCTATGCCACATCCTCTCCCCTTGTTGTACGAATCCAAACCTTGTTTAGTCTTGTGCTTGATTGTTTTATTTGTCATGCAAGGGTGTTGTGCTCAGGATCAGAGAATGTTGAGCCAGGAAAGGTACTTTTTTCACCCCTTGTTCTCCTCCTCCCTCTCCCAGATGCTCTCCATATTCTGTGTGTGTGCCTGCATGACAGAAAGCGATGGGAGTGAAAGGAGCGAGGCACCTTTTTTCTCTTTTTTATTTTTTACTACAGTCTCTGATTTAGTTTCATTAGAGGCAGCTTTAAGTGTTCTGGGGAAACATACCCTATAGACGGCGATTCTCATGAGCAGCCCTCCACATCTAGTCGCACTATACAAGCCAGAATTCAGGAGCAGGTTACCTCACAAGAATTCAATTTTTTAGCTTTTATGGCCTAAAAAAATTGGTGAAAGGTTGCTTTATTGGGAGTGGACAGCTAAGAAAGGGGATCTCAAAAGGACATCCATTCATAATAGTAAGCGTTTAATTTACAGCAAGTGCGATTTTTTTCTGTATTTCCGTTTTAGAGGTTATGTTGCAATAAAAGTAAGGCAGAAGGCGCTGTGATTGTTGCAGCCTCGAGCACTTTGAGTTTTCACTCTATGGATTTCAATGTTGCCATCTAAATAGGGTTGCCCTGCTGTCAAGACTGTCATGCATACACTGCCCTTTGTTTAACAGATTGTCGGTATTTTATAGCGGCTTGCCCCAGCTGAGTTTGTACAACTGTGAAGTGCAGCTGATTTCTTGTAATAAGTAAAAGCTAAGTCTCCATTTTTTTTTTAATATTACTGGTTGATTTCATTTGGCACGTATGCAGAAAACACTAAACTAATCTCTTTCAAGTGAACGCTTGTACTATATTGTGTTACTAACCATCTCCTTCCTTTCATTCATTTGGACAGGTACATTTACTGCATTTTCCCAAATATGACATCATTCTCATTTTTTATTCTAAAGGGCAGCATCTTTGATTTCCAAGCCATCACTATCATGTGTCACCATGGCAATGTTGCTCCTAAAAAGGTTGATGGTGGTTGGGTGTTTCGATTGAAAAAGGATCACCGAACTAACAAAATGACTGATTGTTTGCAAGATGTCTGAGTGGGTTACGCAGTAACTCCTTATATATGATATTGCGCGACTTAAATCATGGCACAGCCGGGTAAGACTTCCTTCCAGTGTTGTAGATTCAGTTCCATTACATTTAATAGTAGGACCACGTTGGCAAAGCCAAGACATCAGCGCTCACCTGTTAAAGGTGAGACCTATTGGCTTTGTCAGTACTTAATTGGTATAATAAAAAATAATTAGTGCCAGGGCTCAAAATGCTTAGGGGCAAGCCACTGCAGCTGGCACCACCTATTTACACTACTAGGAGACCCACTGCCGCTGTAACACCTTGCTGTCATTCACATTTTTAATTCACTTCAGTTCGTGTTTAGGTCTGGTTTGACAGGGCAACTGTCTGCCATGCCTATTTTTAACAATTCTTTAAACTATATGGGGAGTGGGCTTTGGCTCCGCCCAGTGAAACATTTCTCTTTCTCATCGTGCATTTGGTTGTTTGTTGTACAATTCTGCTTCCTACAGAGTGCTTGCACTGCAATACATGAAGGACTATATTACAGCTCAAATGTACCTCAAATAATTAAGGGCCAGATGTACAACCCTTTTTTGCACTCGCACACTGGAGATCGGCCCGTTTGCGACCACAGAAAAGGGTCATGGCATGTACAAATGCTATTTTGCGAGTCACTGACTCGCACAGAGCGTTTACGACTCTTGCTATTAGGAAGGGTTGTCCCTTCCTAATAGCGAGACTCAATGCCATTTTCTATTGTTTTGCGACCCCATTTGCTGAAGCCGGCCCTGGCAGCAATGCAGAACACAAATTAATTAGCAGACCTGCCAACTCACATAGTACCACAGTGAGACAAAACATATCGCCTCCGATCACACGGACACCTCGTGAGGAGCCGATAGCTCATGGTTGTATGGGAAACAAGCTGAAAACCACTGTAAATATTGGTTTTACAGCTTGTTTTCCGAATCTTTGAACTGCTGATGTGCATTAAGGGGTGTGAAAACACCCCAGGACATCAGCACCAGCCTCAACAACCTTTTTATTTATTTTGGAGGAGGGGATTTGGGGGCAGAGTGTGGGCAAAAGTGCATCTTAAATACTTCTCTGCACAACGCCCCACCTTTCCAAGGTCCCACCCCCTTCTCACGCGTGAAATGTTTGTTCAAGTTGGCAGGTCTGCATTAGTTATTCCTTGATAACCTTGCAATCCAATGTAAAATAGCATATCTTGTAACTTCTTGGCAAAGGGAAGTAGGACATACACATTAAGTGACTTGACACGTGGGATGTCCTCACAGATTCAGTTGCCCTCTTTCTCTCCATACCCAGGTGCTTTTAACTGCTTAATGAATCTGTGGAGCGTTTGGCCAGTGAGGCACAAAGTCATCGCTTCCTATAACACCATTAGCATACCAGAGAAGGGATTTCAGATGTCATCACCTTCTCACTTTGCTGTACTAAGTTGCCCAAGATGAGATATAGCTCCTTAATGGTGAATGATGCACAGACCATGAAAACACTGGTACATACAACAAGTTAGTGTAACCCCCCCTTGTCACCAGTGCAATGTGGAGACGGAGTTGCCACTCATGGCATTACTAGTTCAATTAAAGTCAGTCAGAGCCACTATTTCACAAACTGTGGTGAACTTCTCAATTCTACGCAGGTTTGGGCAATGCCAAAGGTGAATAAAAAAGACCAGCCTTTTACACATGGTGACGCCATTTTGTAGCCATTGAAAAAGCCCAGCCAAGCCTCCCTTCCTCCTACACAAAGGACCATATGGAGAATAAGCTTGTCTCTGCTGCAGGAAGACATGCCACACCCTCAAATGCATGTTCGGCACGTGCATAGGGTGGAATGAGAAACTACAGGCTGCCTTGTGCTGGGACTCACCTGTCCATTGTAAATACTTCCCCAAAGCCTCATTTCTTCAATTGTCTGGCCATGTATAAGTTGGACCGCTTTTCTTTTTGTCCATGCTCATGCTCAGTCAAAAAGAAATCGGCTACAATCCATAAAAGTCCAAATAAAAACTTTGTATAAAATATGTTTAACATTAAAATTGGAGCAAGCGTACTCACACAGGAGTAATAGTACATGGTTATAGCAAGCGAGCACCATAATAAAATTGTTAGATAAAATCAATGCATATAAAACAGTTCATAGTCTCAATAAGTTAGGTCAGAAAGAGGGTCATAAACAATATTAGGCAGCAATTTTACCATAGTGCTGGTGCATGAAGGGGGTCGGGGTCAGTGAGGACACCCCATGTCTCTGTTATGCAGGGCCTGCATTAACCCGGCACATCATACGCCTGGTCCTCTCCATCATTAGCAGGCAGCAGGAGACAGCAAAGGCAATACTTTGCCTTGTGTCGTATCTCAACATAAGTAAAGCCTCTGCATGTTTCCTAACACTTAGATTCCAGCATACTGGGAGTATCTATGATTTCCTCGCCTTCACATAGACAAGAAAGAAGAACAGTGCGTGCTCCACTGTTTCCTTATCACCACAGGAAGGACACACCCGCCTGTCCTGCTCATGTTGTTGACCCCTACCTGAAGTGAAGGAGAGCAGGGGGAGGGCACCATTACGAAACTGGAGGTAGAGCTTCCATGCAGCCGTGGGTTCAATATCATCGAGGAACCGCTCCAACCCAAACTCATCCTTCACCAAAAGGAAAGCGTCGAACAGAGGACCAGAGGAGCGTTGGGATTGCATTGAACTCATTATGTGTTGGTCCTAGCTGGCTTTGATGGAAGTCTTACTAAAAGACCCAGCCATTGCCCTACTTTCCTAGGGTCTCTGTAATGTGCTTATCCAAGGGATTTTACCAGCGTCAGGCAGACACAAAATCTCTTCCAACCCCTGGTGGTATGATAGTAGCTCAGGGGTAGCCCAGAGCCTCCTCCAATGTAGGATTGGCCTCAGGCCTATCCCTTCTGAGATGTGTCGAGCCTGAGGGGAAGGAAGTAAAGGGCTACTAACAGGTAAGCCCACCAGCTGCTGCTACTATTGTCCCTCCATACGCCCATGAGATTCACTCTAACTCGCTCCGGTTCATGAGCATCAATAAGCATGAGCACTACAACATTTTTATTTTTTTAAGACATTCTTTTTTTTATTAAACTGTATTTTCAGGGTACAGTAATTTAAAGCCAGTAGTACACTTTCTTTCTGCCAATAAGAATCATATTTCTTAAATGTTCTAAGTACACCAGCCTGCTACACCGCACCCATACTATTCCATTAAAATTATATGCCATGGTTATTTTTTTTTTTACTCTTAACATTTTTATTGCAGGCACATGGCTACCATGTTTTGGTAGCCCAGTGATTTTTCATTTGTGTGATATATGCTTGAAAAACATGAGGCACCTCGGCAGGTTGCCATCGCCAGCTCTGTTGATTTTGTGAATGCTTGTTGCTGGCATGCACTCAATTTGTGTGGCACATGGACTCCTCACCAATGGACATCTTGATGAATATGGCCCTGGTGAGGATTTCATGGGCTACATTATTCACAGAAGTGAAATTGCACCAGTGAAATGGCAGCTGAACAATTTCCTTTCTTTCACCTATATACACTTCAAATTATTTTTGTTTTTTTGGGCGTCACTGTCGGCAGATTTTTCGTATTTTAAAGTACCTCATTGCCTGAAAGGGAAAGATTTGTGTAATACTATGTCTCTAAGTTAAACAACATAAATTAAGTAGAGCAAAACATTGGTGGAAGGGTATAAGTTGTGCTGAGTTGTGTGAAGTAACAGAAATCACGTCGGAATGCTCAAGGTTAAAGATAGCAAAAATTGTTCATAGTAATCAGCAGTCTGATACTTACACTGCTGTATTCGGTGAGCAGTCAAAATTTTCGATGTGCCAGAAGTTGTGGTGAGAACCGAACCCCGTGGGACTCCAAGGAAGATTATAGGTGGGGCACATTAGAAGGATTGGAACTTCAAGTCAAGCCTCCGAACGCAGAAAACTACACCTGCGTAATTCGATTTAGGGAAATGGACATGTTTGTGAGCACTCCTTAGGATCTGCAACCTTTGTAGTTTTCCAGCAGTACTCCAAAGTTTTTTTGAGGAAAAGTTGGAAATGTATTTAAACCTGGCATATGTCTATGTGATTAAGTTTCTAACTTTTCAAAGTCAGTTTTTGATAATTAGACCTAAAGTGTTGGTGAAAACATATCTGACCAAGTCTTATTTTCATTTCATTTATTGTGCAAAAGTGTGCCTTCTCACCACCTCCATAACATTTTTGATTTTGTTGAGTGTAAACAACCCTGGGGGAATTGTGTAAAGGTTTTATTAAAATGAACTTTGAATATTGTATACCTGTACTTGTGTGTGCCCCACTTAGAGTCTGATGCTGAGTTGCTTGTAGTATTCAAACCCATGCATTAAACCCTGTTTACGCATGGGTCAGAATTACAAGTTTGAAGGTATTTAACGCATCCCATAAATCAGCTGCGTTAACTCAACCTTCTTTACATTTCAGTAGGTCAAACCTGCTGAAATTTAACGGTATAACATACGGTATTTATCATATCATGCAGATTTTGATGTGCTGTTGCTTGAATTGGAAATCCATCGAAAAAACCAGAAGACAAGAGGCGTTTGGCAAAACAGGAACACATTGTTTCATTAAACAGTTCGGCCGGGAGAACAGGTCTGAGGACTGTCTCAATTTAGATTTGGTAGATGTCCTTCTTATATACAAAAACACGACAGATTATAAAAGTTCCCGTTTACCATAAATGGTGAAGAATGTTGATTGCTGCCTTTGGAGTCATAAATGAATGTCAAAAGTTGCTAAAGGTGGGTCTCGACCTCGCGTGGACACGGTGTGGCCAGTGGTGAACATGTCCAGATGCCCGGCATGGGAAGCGTGTGATCACTACGTGTGCAAGGTCCTGATTGTCTGTGTGTTCCTAACTCACGTGGCATTTGACTTTACTCGTACCACCTCTGGCCATGTGTGCTTTATTGGGGCAGTCTAACCTGACCATTGTAATGTTACTGCGCCTATCTGTGGGATTGATCAAGAGTGTCCTGTCTGAGTGTTTGCCTGCCAGCTACACACCCTCCCACCTGTGACTCATCAATCAGTAATCCCGGGCCTAGGTCTCAGGGCCTGCTTGAGTACATGTTTGTGAGTCAAGTTGATTTGGCACTCAGAATGGATGATTCTATTAATAAGGATTAGATTCATTTTTATCAATGAACGCGTCAAATTCTATATTAACAGCGCTAAACACGAAAATCTGTGTGTTATTCCCCATAAACTCATATTAGCTGTTATTTATCACATCCAATAAATAACATACCCCATGGTATCATTATTTATCGGGAGGTGATAAATAATGCCCCAACTTGTAATGAGGTCCTTAGAGGTAAAATTGGTTCTTCCTAACAGACTTTCAGGAGCCTGGCTATCATTAGTGCAGTGAGTGCAGTGGCACTGTGGTCCAGTAGTTTTAGAGGACTCTCTGCATTCCAGTTAAGACTGTGTTTTCCAGCCCAATCAAGTGCTAGAAACCCCATTTCATTGATTACATTAGGGTCCATTGCAAGATTTTCAAACTACTGATGTGCTTGCACCTTTGTGACCCAGACAGACTTGCCTTTGGTGCAATGCAGTGATCCCTGCCAGTGTACTCTGCTGAGTGGAATCTGTGTATGTAGAAATACGGTAATACTCGTTTTGCAAACCATGATTTGTTAATTATGATTACCAATCAATTCTTCTCCCCTTAAATTCAAAGATGGCAAAAGCATTGTGAAAGCAGCCCACAGGAACCTTCAGTAGACTTCTTCCTGAGTGAATTTAGAATATTTGAGGGGTAGAATAGAATACTGGGAGAAATATTCTCTACCCATTTTCCCTGCCGTAGAGTGGAGTGTAGTAGAGTAGAGTGGCAAACAGTAGAGTAGAGCATCATAGAATGGAGTGAAGTGTCATGGACTGGAGTGTCGTGAACTGGAATGTCGTGGAGGGGCTTAGAGTGGAGGGGCATAGAGGGAAAAAAGTGTCGAGTAGAGTGTCAGAGTGTTGAGGTGTAGGGTGGTTTGGCGTCATAGAGTGGAGTGGCATAGAGTCATGGACTGGCGTGGGGTGGCAGAGAGTGGAGTGGCATCTAGTGACAGAGTTGAATAGAGCATAAAGGGTCGTAGAGTGGAGTAGTGGCATAGAGTGGAGTAGCATAGATTGGAGTGGCATAACGTGTTGTAGAGTGAAGTAAAGTAGAGTGTTGCAGAGAGGAGTGCAGTGGAGGCGCCTAGAGTGGAGGAGCGTAGAGTGGAGTAAATTGTCGTAGAGTGGAGGGGCATAGAGTGAGTGCCGTAGAGTGGAGTGGCATAGCGTTGAGTCGAGTAAAGTGTCATAGAGTGGAGTTGCATAGAATGGAGCAGTGTAAAGGGGAGTAAAGTAGCATGGAGTGTCACAGAGTGTCATAGAGTGGCATAGAGTGTCAAGGAGTGGCATAGAGTGGAGTGACATAGAGTGGTGTGGCATAGAGTGCAGTAGAGTGGCCTAGAGTGAAGTGGCATAGAGTGCAATATAGTGGAGTGGAGTGTCGTAGAGTTGAGTAGAGGAGAGAGACGTAGAGTGGAGTGGCTCAGAGCGGAGTGGAGTATTGTAGGGTGAATGGTGTAGAGTGGGGTGGTGTAATGTGGACTATGCATGGTGTGGTAGCAAACTGCATTACAGACAGCACATTTTCAATTAAAATGACCATTGCATTTGCACACATAGTTTTACTGATAAAACTATACAGCGCACAAATGAAAATGTGTGGAAATGGCACTTTGAAGTTTGAGAAGGAAAATTAAACACCAAGCTCCCTTGGAAGACAGCCTGACATTTGACCTATGCCTTTGAACGTACAGCAAATGTTACAAGTTAAAATCAAAACTTAAAGGCCTTTTTACAGAAAGCGAGGACTCATGGAAGAATACATGGAGCGATTGTGAACAAGCTTTGCTCCATGAAAGGGATCAAGTCATGCTGCACTGCCAAAAACAAATAAAGCCAGAAAATGGAAAACCAGAAAATGTGAGTTAGAAAGCCAATGGTAAGCAATGGGTGGAATGCATTCCCAGGGAAGCTTTCAGAATGCCCATAAGACATTTTTTCACAATCAGACAGCTGCCTGGTAGGCTTCAACCTAACAATAGTGCACCAGGTTACGTAAATGACAGAGAAAAACATGCACATCGCTCACTTAAAAAATAAATGCTCAGAAATACATTCTCTGATTTCATGTCTAACGTTGGCCCTTTGGTCATAAAGTGTGTGAATGGTGCCTTAAACTAGGGTTTCTTTTTACAAGCCCCTTGCACCGTTGGTGCATCTCTTTACATATGGGAAAAAGTCACGTAACAGCGGCGCAAGGGGCTTGTAAATAAGCCCCTAGATTTAGAAGGAATTAGAACAATCCCAATTGAAGAGGCATCATTTGCTTTTCATTTAAATGGCACACGAATGTGTGGGTTTGTCTTTCAGGGTGTATCAACTTATGACTTTTCTGCACAGATCAGGCCAGTTCAGGTGTTGTATCATTAGATGACGTGATGGCTCAGTAAACTGAACACTCACTCCTGACAAATGTGGTGTACAGGAGGCCATAAGTAAAAATGGCAGCAAACCAGACTTGGCCTTCCACCCTTCCAAGTTCTATAAACAGAGTGCCACAAATTGGGTAATAGTAACATCTCTTACTTGCAGCACTTAGAAACGCCAGAAGAGCGCTACATATAAAATAAGTAATCATGCAGTAAATGTAGCAAAAACGTTGAAGAGCTGACCTGTTGGAACTGATATCCTTGCAGCAATATAGTAAGAGTGTGTTATATAAAATACTCTTTACAAGATACCATTTCCTGCATCTGGATAGTTTATAACAGGCAAAAGATTTATGTGTCAGTTTAAGCACTCAGGATCTTGAATACCAACCCATAGACATCAGAACTGCGCCAGCTCTCCTGCAATTCAGAAAGACATTGAAAACACATCTCTAAAATGAACACCACCAGCCACACAAAAAAATGCATATTTCGTGCCACATGCAAAAAATCTTAAATCATATCCCTGGACTCTTGCTTGTTCAGTGCTCTGTTGCTTACCATTACATACCTTAGGTGCATTGGCGAGAGCGATTCTTAGAAGTAGCGTAAATGTTTTATTTTCCTGGCTTCTAGTGGCATTTCTGCAGGATGTTAAAGTTTGAAGGTAGCAATCCATGGTCGATTCGTGGTTCTTTCTTGTTATTTTATGTTTTATTGTATTTTTTTAAATAAATAATTGATTTAAAAATAAAATTGAGGAACCATTCACGAAAGATGAAAATCAAATTGTGCCTTCAGTACTAACCTTTCAAGGCTTGGTTGTTGAAGAAAGCCACACTGCATACAATACTGAAACCATTCCTGCAGGACAGCTCCCTGGCACCAACACTCACTCAGTTCTAGCATTGTGTGCAATAATTTCTCTAGTTAAGCTGGGCCACAGATACAACTTTCAGGCTGTCTGCCGCTTTCTTTTTAAGTTCTGTTGTTGGCACTTGTAAAAATCTGTCTGTTGTGGGAATGGAAAAATGTTGCTGTATTTCAGATTACCTTGGAAAGTTAGTAAATTTATAGTCTCTTTTTACTACTAGGATCCTTTTCCACAAGTTAGGTTTTAAAAATGAAAACATTTTGCAATTCAAGACAGGCTTGCCTTACGCAAAGTGCTCCACTTGTGTTATCAGTGTGCCTGCACTACATAGAGAGAAATGGTTCCACACAGGAGCGGCCCATGCAGGTAAGAGCGGTGGGGCGGTGGAGCGGAGTGAGGGGGACTCAACAGACGACCACGAGGGAAAATTAAATAAATAAATAATTTTCACTTGTCGTCTGTTGAGTACCACATCCCACCCTGCCCAACCACTCTTACCTGCACGGGCTGCTCCTGGTTGCACACCTGAAGTAGATAAGGATTGGGCAGAATGCACAGGCACCAACTCTCAGCTTAGGTCCAGAAGGATCTGTAGTAATCTATTGTCTAACTTTAGAATGGAGCCCTACGTGGTGACACTTCTATTCTGAATCTCAGGTGGGTTTCAGTTTGCCAGTTGGGTGCTGACTGGGTTGTGGCTAAAATAATTCTTGGCCTTATTTGGTCATCACAGGACCATAGTGACTCGCAAGAACCAGGAGGTGCAGAACAGGCAGATGAAGCTCTTCGACTCCTAAAGTTTGACCAAATGTGTCTCTATACTGCACCGCCATCTTGAGCACCAGGTTCAAGGACAGGTTCTATGTCTCACTGGAAGTGTGAGCCTGATCGGGACAAAGTTTCACTAACCACATTAATGTGCACAGTTATTATGACACACCTTAATGAATAACTATAACTTTTTTGCCTCCCAAAAATAATTCTTGTGACAGCAAACTCTAGTCAAACGCCGCTGTTTAAGCATTCACACAGTGGTTTCCCTAAGAAAAGCTTACAGAATGAAGATTGCGCCATCTGGACTAAGGTGCATGAGAAATTTGTTATCGCATTATCAACAAAATGGTCCCTCATCAATCCATGTTTGTGGATGGCATATCCATATGGAGTACTTAAGAACATTTCGAGCAGGCATTGTGAGGAAACAGAGCTCTGGGACCCACTGAAGGCTACTGGAGCATTCAGAGGTGAAGGCACCTCCATCACAAAGACATCTTATAAATGGATTTGACGTGGCTCCCCTTGTCCTGATCTTACAAGGTTCTTTAGATTTCTCGTCAGAATTTCACGATCCGTGCAGCTGAAAGGGCGGACATAGTCATTGAAGACAGATGCACCTTGCCTGAAAAAAAAGACAATTTACTACCCAGAGAGAGAGCTCTGAGGAGTTCATACCTGGACCAAACGTTGTCAAGAACATTTATCAACTTGAAGGAGAATGTTAGGCGAGCAGGAAACTGTCTTCTGAAAAGACAAACCCCAATTTCATCATTATTACATATTTGAAGAAAATTATAAGACAGCTACTATTAAACAAAATGGGATTTGTCACTCCTGTCTCATCTCCACTATCCCGGCATAGGTTCACTTACATATGGTGTGGAGAACACAAGAACATATTGAATTCGAGCGATTCAAATTAGAATAGGCATTGAATGTTCTGGTTTAATAGCATACTCGAACAGGAGATGATGTTATATAGCAGCACATATTATGTAATTAAGAGTTTTCATTTTATTAATATACATTCATCTATATACATTCATCTATTTCCTTATCACAGTCTTATAGTGTGTGCATATTTTCAATTTTTATGGAATAATTTCACTAATTTGCCATAATAGGGACAGCTTCTTATTACAGGATGGACGCCTCTGTGAATGAGAAAGCTCTTAACAGCCCCATTTTCTATTAGTCTAAATACTTGCATTTTTATCTGACTCAAAGTTTGACATATTGGCAGCATCAGGACAAAGCACGAGCTCCAAATATTGCCCTTCAGTCTGACAGTATCACATGCATAGGTGTTGGAAGTAGGGGTGGTGGGGCGGGGGAGAAGAGTGAAAAAAAAATGCACTTATCTGGAAACTGCCACTGGCGCCACGGCTTCTCCTTCCTTCTTCTTACCACAAAGCAGTAAGCACACAGGCTCCCAGACTTCCCTAGCCAATCACGACGCTGACAATCATGACAGCAGGGTTGTGATTGGTCTTAGAGCTGTGGTTCGGCACTCAGACAGGGGCTGGGAGCCTGTGCATGGCCTCACCCAGACTGTGCAATACAGCCGGGTGGAGAAAATGCTAATTGTGCATGACAGTTTGGCTAGGTCAAGACAGCTGGCCAAACCATCATACCCCCTTAGAGAATGCCCACCACTCTTACCCCTGCTCTGGATAGCCCAGCCCCACTCCACACCCACAGAGCTAGTACGGAAAAATAAAGTGATATTAGCATTGTGTTATTATCATTTTATTTTTCCTTTTTGAACTGCTCTGAGAGTGGTGAGGCGACGCTCCTTCGCCTTAGTGGAGGAGCCACCGCTGGCAGCACTCCAAAAGTAATCATGCTGGAGTTCAGAGGGTAAATGAGCTACAAAGATGCGCTTAAATATTGTTTTTCTCAAAGTACATTTGTTTGCGTTCAAAGATAGAGGTCAAATGTCACGTTAGTTTTCCAATTGCTCATATTCTACTAAGGTAGAGATTGGTGTTTATTTCCCTTTTTCTGACAACAAAGTGAGAGGATTTTGTAATGTGAACTATGCGAATTGTGGCAGTGTTACTGGCAAACAGGCAGGGTGAAAGGAAAGGCTGTAGAATGTTTATTGTTTTCTAACACACACCAAAAGGTCAATTTCCCAACACCCATCACCACAGAAAGTGACATCACTGGATCTCCCATCATCCACCTGCACTAGAAGAGACATCACTGAATTTTCTATCATCCATCAGGATAGGAAGTGATATTACTGGTTTTCCCCAAAAATTTCTTTAGAGGAAGAAACCAAGCAAGAGGTCTTCATTTCCCATCACCCATCAGCACAGGAAGTGATATCACTGCAACCTGGACTTCTCCCCCTCCCAAGATCTAGGGCAAAGGCAAGTTATCTGCCCCCGTCTGCGCTTGGACTGCACCAAGGGGCAGGGACCTTGCCCCAATCACCACCCAGCAATACTGCACAGCACTCATTAGGTCGCTAGACAACGGTTGCCGTTCCTCAAACTGCTGCCATGCTGCACCTCACACCATAATAGGAGCTTTCACCTGCACCCACTACTGGTTCTCCTGCAGCCACTCACACACACACCCCACGCAAATACTGACAATGCTCTCAACACCCCTTCCCAACACACATGCCACACAAGCATCAACAACACCTACACTCCCACTCTACACAACATGCCACAGCAAACCCCCACGTCAACAAACACTCGCATGCATGGTTCTCAATACGCGATCACTTAGAAAACACACAACCAAAATATGGGACCTAATGAGCAGCGCCGCACCCGACAATGTATTCCGACAAAAATATATTTTTTTAAATATCGAGAGCCAAAAATATTGAGATGTAAATATTGTGATGCACAAATATCGTGTGCACAAATATCATTGACAAGAATATTGATTTTAAAGTAATAGCAATGTTAAAAATATCTGTTGTGAAAATCGATGCTAAAGTATCCATGTTGTTAATATCATTTACAAAAATATAGTTGTTAATTATATTGTTTTTTAATTATTTTTATATATTTTAGTATATATTTTAATTGTATATGTAATTAATTTTATAATTATTGGTAATTATTTTAATATAGTTTTTAGTATAGTTTGTTAATTTGTAGCTGTTTAATTTAGTTTAATAGTTTATTGTTATTTTTATTGCCGCAGTAGGTTGTGAGGTTTATTGGGGTTCAGGGTGGGAAGTGAATAAACTATAATTAGTTAATAATTATTTTAATTAATAATAATTGATAACTATGTTAACTATGTAATGCATTTTTTTTCCTATGGTAAGTTATAGGTTCGGGTTGTGGTGTTTGGAGGGGTATAGGTGGGAAGTAATTTAATCGGATGTATGACGTTACAACGCATGCTGTTACAACGCATGCTGTTACAACGAAAGTTTTACAACGTGAGTGCATTGACAACGCAGGACATTACAACGCAAGTCTTTACATCGACTTGCACTAGATGGCGTGCTAACATTAAAAAAGTGTAATTTACTATTCCAACTCCAGTCCACGTAACAGTAGGGAAGGTGTTGGGATAGTAAACTACACTATTTTTAATGTTAGCACGCCATCTAGTGCAAGTCGATGTAAAGACTTGCGTTGTAATGTCCTGCGTTGTCAATGCACTCGTGTTGTAACAGTTTCGTTGTAATGGTAGTGCGTTGTAAAAGTTGCGTTGTAAAGGTTGTTCCCCAATTTAATCATAATTAGTTATTCATTTATAATTATCCTTAACTATTTATTGGTAATAATTATGTAATTTGTGTAAATAATGTAAATATTTAATTATAATTTTAGTGTGGGTTGTTTTTGGAGGGGTAAATAGTGTGATGGAAAACCGGTCCCAGGATGCTTGTTTCCGGTCCAGGGAGGACATGGCTTAGCAGTTCGGGCTGGACTGTTCCCACAAGGTGGTGAGCAAAAGAATGATGGATTTATCCCAGATCCTTGTGACTGGGGATGAATGTTTGCATTGTCCAGCATTCCGTCCATCAATTGTTTCTTTTGCATATGTCACCCTAAGTGGGAAGGGTATGCCCAGACGTTGGTCCCGTGCTCACTACACCACTGGATTCAAGCTAGCCTGGCTGATGAAGGGTGATGCCCTGAAACCAGTCCCAGGATGCTTGTTTCCGGTCAAGGGAGGACCTGGCTTGGCAGTTCCGGCTGCACTGTTCCCACAAGGAACAGGGTCAAGACTGATTTGCATATTGCTGGTTTCAAACTGGGGTGGTGTGGTGAGCAAAATAATGATGAATTTAACCCAGATCCTTGTGACTGGGGGTGAATGTTTGCATTTTCCAGCATTCCGTCCGTCAATTGTTTCTTTTGAATTTGTCGCCCTAAGTGGGAAGGGTATGCCCAGACGTTGGTCCCGTGCTCACTACACCACTGGATTCAAGCTAGCCTGGCTGATGAAGGGTGATGCCCTGAAACCAGTCCCAGGATGCTTTTTTCCAGTCCAGGGAAAACCTGGCTTGGCAGTTCCGGCTGGACTGTTTCCACAAGGAACAGTGTCAAGACTGATTTGCATATTGCTGGGTTCAAACTGGGGTGGTGTGGTGAGCAAAAGAATGATGGATTTAACCCAGATCCTTGTGACTGGGGTGAATGTTTGCATTATCCAGCATTCCGTCCATCAAATGTTTCTTTTGCATAAGTTATAGTGAGTAATGGCACCAAAGCCAATATTCCTCCCAGTTACACAGATACATGTATTTATTACTCTTGACGTCTTCATTGCTTTCTATCGATAACTTAGCTTATTTGACATTAAATTATTTTATCAATATATTCTTGTCCAGTTAATGAGATATTTAATTCATTGTCTGATCTGAATTAAATATCACTTTTACCTCAGAACACCTAGCTCAAACAAGGTTGCAGTGAGTTCCATTCTAGAAGCAAAAGGACGAAGCGGGGAAAGTTCACAAATATAAGAGAAAAGAGGAGGTCCATGAAAAGGAAGCTTTGGCAAACTCTTACCAGAATTCCCTTAAACTTCTCTAATGGTGAAATCAGTAAAATAATCGCAATCCATGTTCATATGTTGAAATGTATTTACCATTTTCCCTGTATTTTTGAGCGCTCATAGAGTGCTATTCTAGCCGCGTTTGCTTCCATCCGTCCAGTCTGCAGGGTGTTTTCTGCCGTTGACCGCGTGTCTGCTGCGCTGTGCTCTACAGCACTGCTCTTGCCTTATTACCTGCCCGCAGTTTAAGTATTTTTTTTAATTTGCTCTCAAGATGCTCATATTGAAAATGATAAACCTGAAGGAAAATGAATCAAGGCATCTGTTTGGTTAATAACTTCACAATGATTGATGTTTTGGTTATATACAGTTATGTGCCTTGAGTTACAACAACAACATTTGAATTTTATTCTTCGCTTGTCTGGCACCATTATTTTTCCCATGATATTGCCTTGGGACATTTTTATCGATATTAAATTAAATCAAGGAAATTGAATTCTCTCCACATTGTAGGGTTTGCCTGATATTTCTTTCAGTGCAGCCTTCAAATACTTAGCAAATCGACTTGTTTTATGGAATATGTGTAAGTGTCAACTTTAATTGAAAATATTGAGACTGTGCGGGTCGTGGTGTAGCAAAATAAGCAAATGTGATTGCTTGTAAAAAGACAGAGACAAAGCTTGAATGGAGTGACTTAGCCCACGTTTGAAATGTATTTCTAAATTAAACACTTGACTTCAACTCCAAACGTCTGAAGTAATTAAACAGCAGGTTCCACGCTCTCTGAGGAAAGCACTCGAGTCCCGCTTACACAACTGCGCAGAGGTTAATTGATCAGCCATCTACGTCTTTGTAAATGCTAAATTATTCAAGGACTCTTTCTTGAGCGCGCGACAGACTCCTCGGTATCATGGCTGCCCTTGCGTCGCTTTGCGTCGCTAAAATAAATAGAAGGATTCGATCTGATTCCTAAGCAGCGTCTTATGTCGTGTATAGCGTTAGAAGTGAAGGGCTTTGTTGAGCAGGACCCTAATAAAGGGCTCTAGAAGAATGTGTGCGATATAAAACTCTGTGGAGTCGCTGACTCGGGCAGCCATGCAGCCAGCTCAGATATTATCTCTGTGCCAGGATCCCTGTAATGAGATTCTCAGTGCTCTAGGGGTTTAACATTAACCCGGGGTTGACCATCTGCCCATTTGCTCATAATGGGGCAGTGTGTTTGAGCAGGTTTGGTTGTGTGTGTTCTCTGTTGCACAACACTGGAACCTCAATCTAAATATATGAATTGTGTAGACATTATACTGCATTTGACAACTGCCAGGCAAATAGTAAAAAAAGTTGCTTTATATATTTGAGATGTCATTTGAGATGTCATCAGTGATGTCACTGACCATGTCATGAATGATGTAATATGTGACATCATCAGCAGTGGATTGCGGGCGCGTGAGATGTAGTAAGTACAACTAACGATATCGGTGGAATTTCAATGGTTTTGTTCGAGTGAAATGTCCAGCTAACTATAACACCCCTAAAACCTATTGTTTTTTCAGTGAATTTCTAAGGTTTTTTAAATGCTAATTCCTAACTATATCAGGCCTAAAACCTATGTTTTTTTTCTGTGAATTTCAAAGGTTTTTTAAATGCTAATTCCTAACTATATCAGGTCTGAAACCTATGGCTTTTTCACTGAATTTCAAAGGTTTTTTAAATGCTAATTCCTAACTATATCAGGCCTGAAACCTATGGTTTTTTCAGTGAATTTCAAAGGTTTTGTAAAAGACAATTTTTAATGTATTAATCGTTATATTGATTTTTTTTAAACTGATTTACTAGATTTTTTAAAATATTTATTTTTAGATATATTTTTTTTAATTACATTATACATTACAATACAAAATATACTTTCTCAGAATGAATTACTTTAGTTTAAATACTTGGCAAATAGGCAACAGACTTTTAAGTACAGTAGTTACAGTTGTTGCAATGGGCAACACAATTTCAAACACAAAGCAACATTGAGCTCAATGTGAATTTCTAGTCAAATGCAATTAGTTACTTTATGGATTACTTTTCTAACCACAGGACTGGATCCTAGATTCAGTCCTTGGACATCTCCTGTAAACAGATGAGTAAAAGCGTTTTGGTTACTGTAGTTATTTTTAAGGAATATTATTGTATTTTAAAAGTTGACACTTAGAACATTTTTAACATAGAATCACCAATGTTATCCTACGGCAGTAAATTCACATAGCAGGTAAGTAGTATTATCGTTACTTTTTCTCACTCAGTGGTGGATCTTGGATCCAGCACTGGCCAACCTCCTGGCCAACAGACGATTTTTTAGGAATATTTTTAGTTTGTGAAAATAGACACGTAGAAACATTTCTGCTGAAAACGACACAATGGATTCCTATGAAAGGAAATACAAGTTACTGGTAAGTACGCTTAGAATTACTTTTCAGAGCCAGTGCTGGGCTAAAAGATGCAGCACAGGGTTCTCTCCTGATAACAGGTGAGTAAATCTGAATTTGTAGTTCGGCTGATTTTAGAGGAATATTTGTACAATGGTAAAGGAAGGGGGCGGGGCCTGAGGTGACGTGTGCAAACACGCTCTGTGGCGCATTTTTAGTTGGGGAATTAATTCCTCTTCTATCCTGAGGTCCCCTGGGAGCCAACTAGCCCACCAGGTACCTCCAGTATGCGCCAAAGAGCTGCATTGCAGAGAGGTGTTCAGAGGCCACGCCCCTTTTTACAACACTCTGCAACGCAGCTTCGTGGCGCTTACTGGAGGTACCTGGTGGGCCAGTTGGTCCCCAGGGACCCTCAGGATTGAAGAGGAATTAATTTCCCAACTTAAAACGCGCCACAGGGCGTGTTTGCACACATATCACCTCAGGCCCCGCCCCCTACCTTCACCACTGTGCAAACGCGCCCCGTGGGGTGTTTTAAGTTGGGGGATTAAGTCCCCTTGAATCCTGAGGTCCCCTGGCAACCAACTAGCCCACCAGGTACTTCCAGGATGCGCCAGGGAGCTGCATTGCAGAGAGGTGTTCAGAGGCCATGCCCCTTTTTACAACACTCTGCAACGCAGCTCCGTGGCGCTTAGTGGAGGTACCTGGTGGGCTAGTTGGCCCCTAGGGGACCTCTGGATTGAAGAGGAATGAATTCCCCAACTTAAAACGCGCCACAGGGCATGTTTGCACAGTATCACCTCAGGCCCCGCCCCCTACCTTCACCACTGTGCGGGAGCCGGCATTGCTTTTCCACATGAGGAGCAGCTAACATGCTGCTCCCCATGTGGAAAAGCAATCTGCTTTGCTTCATTGAAGCGAGAGCAGGTTTCCCTGCTCTGGCTTCAATGAAGCAAAGCAGTTTGCAATGGCAGGGTGGGAGCCGCGAGGCTCCTGCCCTGACATTGCAAACAGCAGTGTCCCAGGGGTGGGCCCCCCGGGACACTGCAGGAGCCGGCCCTGGGGGGTGGCGGTCCCCAGGGCCATCATTGGCTCCAGGGGGGGCCGCGAGGCCCCCCTCCAAGTTAATTTAAAGCCCCGGGGTGTGGTGGTCCCCGGGGCTTGGGGGTCTGTAACGGACCCCCTATTTTAAATATTTAGTGCCCCGGGGAGGTGGCAGTCCCCAGGGCGTGTGGGGGGGGCTCGAGCCACCCCCCCACACAGAGTTTTATATATATTTTTTTTAAAACAAGCCCCGGGGGTGGCGGTCCCCGTGGCAGTGTGGGGGGATTGGGACCCCCCCACACTTTTTTTAAAAATTATGCCCCCGGGATTTGGCCCCTGGGTGCAAATTAGAATATTCAGCGCGGGAGCCCGCAGTGAATTTGTTTTAAAATTTTTGGCCGAAATTCGCGCTGGGTGCGCGAATCTTGACGATTTAAAAAAAAAATCTTTTTTTGGCCCTGGGGGTCCTTGTGGGACCCCCTGAGCAGGCCTAGGGGGTCAGGGTGTTTCTGACCTGTCCTCTTGTCACGTTTTTCGCCTTTGTTTTTCAGGTTTCTTGTGCCTCGGTTCTACCGAGGCACAAGATGGCTGCCAACACTTCCTGATCTGGAGTGTTGACAGCCAATTAGAATACAGCTCGTGCACGGCAGGGTGCGCGCTGGGTGCGGGGAGGGTGCGCGGATCCTCCGAGACCATAGATATCACTAACTTTTTTACCCTAATTTTCTCAGGAACTACTGAACGGATTTACACCATTTAAGCAAAAGGCACGAGTCTGAACTGAGGACTACCTCTTTGCCAAATTTGGTGTAATTCCGTTCAGCAGTTCGGGCTGTAGCTGCGTCAACAGGTCCTATGGGAAAATGCATGGGGAAAACGCGTTTGGGCACCCCCCTTTTTTCTCGGCCCCCGCTTGACGAATCACCGCGAAGATTCGTCAATCGGCGCCAATAGGGCCTAACTATATCTACCTCCTGGCGACCGCCAGTAGGTAATATATATATATATATATATATATATATATATATATATATATATATATATATATATATATTCAATGAAAAAACCAAAGGTTTCACACATGTTATAGTTAGCTGGACATTTCACTCGTAAAAAACCAATGAAATTTCCCCGTTATAGTTAGTTCCGCTAACTATAACTCGCGCGCCCGCAATGCACTACTGATGACGTCACATATTACATCACTCATGACATGGTCACTGACATCACTCATGACATCACTGATGACATCTCAAATGACATCACTGATGACATCACTGATGACATCATCCAGTGAATGTGTGTTTTTCTGAAAATTAAATAGGTTTTATATAAGTATATCTCAAGCTCGATGGAAGATTAAATGGGTATATAAGTGTCTAAATGGATGATTTTTTTTGAAAAATGTATTGTGTAACTGATTGTTAAAATGTATCATAGTGAATACATGGCTTAGTGAGTAATGTTTAAATATGTAAATATCTGTATCAGTCTCTCACTTTGTGTATAAGTGGCTGCATGGGTTGGTGAGTAGCTACATGGGAGTCAATGTAGGTTATTAGTTGGTTTTTTGAGTATCAGTCTGAGTGTCTGCATGGTTCGGTGGGGGGTATTACGTAGTGCATAGGTGCATGAATGAGTGACTCACTGTATGTGTTGAAGACAGCATGTGTGCATGACTATATGGGTGGATGAGTATGTGAAAAGGTGTGTTAGTGAGCGAAAGACTGTCTCAATAGTGTCTCCATGAGTAACTACATATGTTTTTAACTGTTATATGTGTCTTTTGGTGTATATAACTGAGTATATGTGAGAGTAAGAGATTGAAAGAGTTCCTGTATGAATAAGTATGTGTTTCTATAAGTGATTGTTTAAAAGACTAAGTATGTGTAAGTTTCTGTAGAAGTAGGTGTGGTGGTGTGTGTATAACTGTATATGCTAGTAAATGGATGTTTGATTCTTTATTAGCATGAGTGACTTTGTGTGTGAGTAACTCTATGGATGAGTGGCGTTGTGTAACAGGATGTACAGGTGTATGAATACATATGATGAGTGACTACATGTATGAGTGACTGTATAGGACTGTTGGTGAATGAGTGGATGTGTATGTGGTTCTTAGAATTACTGAATAGGTTGTTGTAACTGATATTGATATGTTCATTATTTCGAACATTTTAGTTTCAGTTTTTTAAATGTGTGTATTAAAGGTTATATTAGGGGAAGAAGAGGTCTGCTACTATTTCACAAGGATGATGTCATCAGTGATGTCATCAGTGATGTCATTTGAGATGTCATCAGTGATGTCATGAGTGATGTCAGTGACCATGTCATGAGTGATGTAATATGTGACGTCATCAGTAGTGCATTGCGGGCGCGCGAGTTATAGTTAGCTGAACTAACTATAACGGGGAAATTTCATTGGTTTTTTACGAGTGAAATGTCCAGCTAACTATAACATGTGTGAAACCTTTGGTTTTTTCATTGAATTTCTAAGGTTTTTTAAATGCTAATTCCTAACTATAACGTGTGTGAAACCTATGGTTTTTTCAGTGAATTTGCAAGGTTTTTTAAATGCTAATCCCTAACTATAACATGTGTGAAACCCATGGTTTTTTCAGTGAATTTGCAAGGTTTTTAAAATGCTAATTTCTAACTATAACGTGTGTGATACCCATGTTTTTTTCAGTGAATTTGTACGTTTTTTTTTGTCATTTTTTGTAACCCTTTGTATAAAATGCATTTTTTTCCGTGCGCGTACGGTAAGCTGACTGCTTGAAAGAACACTTTTCATTGGTTGAAACTACTTTCAGTTCCAGATTCTTCCCACACCACACCCATTCCCCTCATTTCTGCTTGTGATTCTCTAGGAGCAGGAGCTGGATTGACATTGGGATACAATGGCAGAACAGCAGACCTCTTCTGAGAGTGAGGCCAGCAGCACCACCATGATCCAGAGAAGGAGGAAACAAAAGACTTCTTTTGTATGGGAGTATTTCACTTTTCCAGAGGGGGAGAAAAAGGTGAATGCTCCATTGGTCACTTGCAAACTTTGTGGTCGTGTTTTATCAAGAGGAAATCCAAGGAGGAAATACTCCTTTGGAAATCACTCTATGAAGAGACACCTCCAGGACAGACACCCAAGGACCTTTGCTCGACATGCTGAAGAAAACCCTTCAGTAAGTCACCAGAGCCCAGCCTCAGATGCTCAGCCGAGTACATCATCGGCAGCTCAGCTGAGCCCTTCCTCTGATGTGGGAGCATCACCTTCTTCTTTTCCTGTGGACATCAACCCTCGATTTGGGAGGGTTGAAATGAGGTGTACAAGATGTGGTGGTCTTATTGTTTTTGGGGAGATCAGTCTTCCCCTTATTAACAATAAGATAGACCAGCATGTTTGTAGACGCTCATAATACTCCCATTCTTTCTTTCCTCCATCCCTGTATGAACCCAACGGCTCTTATAAGAGCCAACCTTACCTCTCAACTTTTTTTTATTTTTTATTTGAAACTTTTTTTTTATTTTTTTTTACCGTACGCGTACGGTAAGCGTATTTTTTTTTTATTTTTAAAAACACTAAAAATCAATTACCACATCTCAAGATCCTTGAGAAATTAATAACTAATTTTTTAAAATCTTTTAGAGATAAAGTGGACCAGACCACAAAGTATGCAAGTGACCAATTGAGCATTCACCTTTTTCTCCCCCTCTGGAAAAGAAAAATACATTATGAATCCACTTTTCAGATTCTGAAAACAGCACATGTCCAAACTGCTTTTTCAGACCACCACCATGTGTATCCTGGGTGACTGCCTACATACCAGCAAGGGCAACCAGCCTTAGTGATGCTGAATGTATTTGCATTACAGACTGAAACCTCAAACCCCACTCGCTTGTAAATACTGTGCATGATTCTACATGGTAAGCAGCTGGGTGTGTGCTAAGAGTCTGCTTCTGCACCAAAAAATGGTTCCCCCTTTTTCCTACTAATGCAACTATGAAATCACCAGAGTAGTACACAATAAATCTCTGCCTGTAATTCCTATATGCACACAGAGTCATGTTTTCACATTACTCACAAAACGAAATTTCTTTCCCAATTTGAAAGCACACTTACTGCTCTTTTTTTTGTCAAGTGACAATCACTTTTACAGACTGACACATTATGAATCCACTTTTCAGATTCTTAAAAAAGCACATGTCCAAACTGCTTTTTCAGACCACCACCATGTGTATCCTGGGTGACTGCCTACATACCAGCAAGGGCAACCAGCCTTAGTGATGCTGAATGTATTTGCATTACAGACTGAAACCTCAAACCCCACTCGCTTGTAAATACTGTGCATGATTCAACATGGTAAGCAGCTGGGTGTGTGCTAAGAGTCTGCTTCTGCACCACAAAATGGCTCCCCCTTTCCATGTAATGCAACTGTGAAATCACCAGAGCAATACGCAATAAATCTCTGCCTATAATTCCTCTTTGCACACAGAGTCATGTTTTCACATTAGTCACAAAACGAAATTTCTTTGCCAATTTGAAAGCACACTTACTGCTCTTTTTTTTGACAAGTGATAATCACTTTTACAGACTGACACATTATGAATCCACTTTTCAGATTTTTTTAATTGCACATGTCCAAACTGCTTTTTCAGACCACCACCATGTGTAACCTGGGTGACTGCCTACATTCCAGCAAGGGCAACCAGCCTTAGTGATGCTGAATGTATTTGCATTACTGACTGAAACCTCAAACCCCACTCGCTTGTAAATACTGTGCATGATTCAACATGGTAAGCAGCTGGGGGTGTGCTAAGAGTCTGCTTCTGCACCAAAAAATGGCTCCCCCTTTTTCCTACTAATGCAACTATGAAATCACCAGAGTAGTACACAATAAATCTCTGCCTGTAATTCCTATATGCACACAGAGTCATGTTTTCACATTACTCACAAAACGAAATTTCTTTCCCAATTTGAAAGCACACTTACTGCTCTTTTTTTGACAAGTGATAATCACTTTTACAGACTGACACATTATGAATCCACTTTTCAGATTTTTTTAATTGCACATGTCCAAACTGCTTTTTCAGACCACCACCATGTGTAACCTGGGTGACTGCCTACATTCCAGCAAGGGCAACCAGCCTTAGTGATGCTGAATGTATTTGCATTACTGAGTCCAACCTCAAACCCTTAAACTATTCTTTTTTATACCAGTACACCTTAATTTATCGTGAAAACATAGTCCATATTATTTTACATGTTCCTCACATTTAAATTTCTCCCAAAACAGAAAATGATAAACACAACTTCAACAAAAGGAATTCCATTTCTATTATTCATTTCTTAATTTACCATATACATCCCCTCTCAAACTCTAAACTCACCTTTAAAATTAGTTAGCTGTGAAAGAAATGTGGCACTCAAACAGCAGATTATCAGAGCCAGGATCTCTTTTCTTTACACCTCTCTCCTATTCTCTTTCTATTGGTTGAAAACCAACCCTTTTCCAAAAGTACCCTTCCCCCAACTTGACTTCTGCCTAGTACCCTTCCCCCAACTTGACTTCTGCCTGCTACCATAGCAACAGCTCATGGAACACTGCTGTGTGGAGTTAGGTCAGAAGTTCGCCAAACAATGTTTCAATTCCACAGAGCAAGAGTGCTTGACTTTTCAAACCTAACAGCAAATCCAAAGTACTGTTCTTTGGTAACACATTTTTCTGTACCAATACAAAACATGCTTCTATTAATTTACACATGCAGCCTAGTTTTTATTCTAGAATGGTATGAAACAGCCAATCAGTTCTTTTTTTAATGAAAAAAATATGTATGCCTCCATTTCCAAACTGTCTTTCATTTCATTTTCCCATTCTACTGAATTACACCTCCTGAGTGCATCCAGATCTCCTTGGAAGATGTTCACAGTGTGGATTGTAGGGCACAGCTATGTCTTCTGGAGTGAAAAGTATGCAGAGAAAACAGGTATGGTGAGAGACCTTGCTTTGCCAAATGTAGACATTAAATGGATTGGTCAGAGAGGGTTAAAGTGGCACCAATTGATGCCATTGGTGAAATCCTTCATGCAAATCCAACACCCTGACCTCATAATAGTGCACTGTGGTGGCAATGACCTAGGCACTTTGACTGGGGTAGGTCTGGAAATGCTTATGAAGGACACCTTTGCACAACTGTTTTCACTTTTCCCTAAAACTGCCTTTGTGTTTTCTAACATATGCCAAAGGCAAAAATGGAACTGGTCCAATCATTTCTGTCCGCAGATTGACAAAGCAAGAAAGCACGTCAACAAATCTGTTTCTGCTTTCCTCCGTGACTATGGTATGGGTTCCATTTACCACAACAACTTGCGTTACGACATGCAAGACATTTATAGAGGAGATGGTGTACACTTCAATGATGAAGGGAACAGAGTCTTCCTCTTGAACCTTAGACTCTGCATCGGTACTTACTTGTAGGTACCACTAAAAAATCACTTCATAAACACAACGGCTCTTTTTAGAGCCCCCTAATATCTAAACACTTAAATCTGAATTTTATTTCTCTTTTTATTTTTTTTTTCTACCGTACGCGTACGGTAAGCTTACCGTAAGCTTACCGTACGCGTACCCCGCGATTTTTTTTTAAAAAATAATAAATGTTTTCTTTGAACTTTTCTGTCCTTCTTTGACCCCCTTACAAATGTTAGGGGGTCTGTAACTCTCCACCTTGCCCCCTTTTCAAGATATCACTCTTTTTTTTCTGAGTGAAAAACACGAAATGGCGGCCGCCGCTTCCTGGTTTCGACCGATTCGAATGTTTACTAAGATCTAAGGGCCAATCAGAATCGCGCTCGCGCACGCCACCGTACGCGTACGGTAAGCGCACCGTAAGCGCACGGTAAGCTGCCACAGATATATATATTGATTAAAAGGCTATTTTCTCAGATTCTACTGAACAGATTTACACCAAACCTACAAAAGGCACTTCCTTGACCTAGGGACTACCTCTCTGCCAAATTTCAAGTAATTCTGTTCAGCCGTTCGGGCTGTAGCCCTGTCTAAAGGTCCTATGGAAAAATGCATGGGAAAAACGCGTTTTGGGACCCCCCTTTTATCTCAGCCCCTGCTTGACGAATCCCCCCGAGACTTTCAAGGAAGGAGCGGAGCGTAGCGCCCCACCTATTTTGAAAAATTTGCGAGGATTCGTACACCGGCGCCAAAGTTATTCAAAATAGAATGTTGCGGATTTCCTATGGAAACGTGGTCCTAACTATAACTACCTACTGGCGACCGCCAGGAAACCAAAAAAAAAAAATACGTAGTTTATTGTAAAATAAATATATAAAAAAAATAATACATAAATAAATTAGCATTTAAAAAACCGTACAAATTCACTGAAAAAACCATAGGTTTCACACACGTTATAGTTAGGAATTAGCATTTAAAAAACCTTGCAAATTCACTTAAAAAACCATAGGTTTCACACATGTTATAGTTAGCTGGACATTTCACTCATAAAAAACCAATGAAATTCCCCCGTTATAGTTACTGCAGGCAACTATAACTCACGCGACCGCAATCCTCTGCTGATGACGTCAGATATTACATCACTGATGACATATGTGTCTTTCTGAAAAAAAAATATTTGTAATATATGTATAGCTAAAAATTAATGGAAGAAGACATGGGTAAATAAGTGTCTAAATACAGTATTAGCATCAGCAGAGGATTACGGTCGCGTGAGTTATAGTTGCCTGCAGTAACTATAACGGGGGAATTTCATTGGTTTTTTATGAGTGAAATGTCCAGCTAACTATAACATGTGTGAAACCTATGGTTTTTTAAGTGAATACATATATATATATATATATATATATATATATATTACCTACTGGCGGTCGCCAGTAGGTAGTTATAGTTAGGACCCTGTTTCCATAGGAAATCCGCAACATTCTATTTGGAATAACTTTGGTGCCGGTCGACGAATCCTCGCGAAATTTTCAAAATAGGTGGGGCGCTACGCTCCGCTCCTACCCTGAAAGTCTCGGGGGGATTCGTCAAGCAGGGGCCGAGAAAAAAGGGGGGTCCCAAAACGCGTTTTCCCCATGCATTTTTCCATAGGACCTTTAGACACAGCTACAGCCCGAACGGCTGAACAGAATTACTTGAAATTTGGCAGAGAGGTAGCCATAAGGTCAAGGAAGTGCCTTTTGCAGGTCTGGTGTAAATCTGTTCAGTATTTCCTGAGAAAATAGCATTTAAAAGCATATATATATGTGGGCGGAGCCTAACCACACATCTCATCCTGAGATCTGATTGGCTGTCAGCACTTCATCCAAGATGTGTTGGCAGCCATCTTGGGACCAATATACATGATAGCACCTCATTAAAAAGCATTGCAGTTAATAGAAGGTTTTAAGACTTTAGTTACATTATAAATCATTTGTTGATGGTACCATACTCATTTTAGGAATTGTGGTATGTTCTAAGGTGATTTCACCATGTGAAAAAGCCTTCTGCTGGGATATCATGATTGAGAGAAAAATATTTTCTCATGCTTTTACCACAGAGGTTTGGAAGGTGATCTATAGGCTAAACTGAGAGCTTATTTTCTGTAAATTCACATTATCTTTCTCAGTCATGTGAGAATGAAGTCTGACATTCTCAGTAAAACATGTACATCCAACAAGGGCAGAGACTGTCAGTTGATTCCTTTGTGTTCTACTGCAGCTTCCCAGAGTGTTCCAAAGAACTACTAGAGCGCTAACAGTCCTACTTATGATAAACGTATGGCACACCTGAAGCCATCTTGCTTGGATTAAAGTGGTAACTCTTAAAACATTTAATTTAAAAAGGAACAAAATGAGGGGGTTCATTTTTCCATAAAAAGTATGATTAGTGCTGCAGAAAGAAAAATTAGGCACATTTTGAGTGACTTCTCAAATCCTCTTCTATTTCATTAAAAAATTCTGACATGCAGACTGAAACATGCACTTTCAATACCAGCAGCAGTTTTCCCTGGTGAGCAGTAGCTTTACTACAGTGATCTAATGAGCAAAAAGAGTGCTAACAGTCTGAATTTATGGCAAATGTGTGACATATCTGAATACCTTCATGATGGAATCAAAGTAAAAAACTGAAAGCATTTCCTACTGAGGAGACTGCAGTACATGAGGAAATTAGGAAACTTCATAACAAATAAATCTCCCAAGATGGCCACCGGAGACAAAAGAGCCCAAATGTAGCCCAAAATCACCCAGATGTAGCCCAAATATAGCCCAATGACAGAAGTGTGCAAAACACTTATTATTTTGTGTTTTTGCAGTGTTATATAGTGCAGACTTGTCAGGTATTGGAGTGCTTTACATGAGCATTGGTTACATCACACAAGAACAAATTCATTTTGGTTGTAGACATGGGGAGACTAAGTGATTTGACCAGAATCACAGAATGTCGAGCTGAAGCAGAAACTTCAACCTGGTTCCCCAGTTGCAAAGTCTGCAGTTCTGGAAGTAACACCACATCCTCTCCCCTAAGTGCAACATTTAATCAAGTGGTCAACTGGATAAAAAAACATAAAGATAACAAATAATTTAAAAGTGCTTTGTCGCTATTTGAAAACTCAGAAAATATGTCCTTATTTTAGTCTTTTAGAGCACTAACCATAATTTTGATGCCAATAAGACCCTCTCATATATGTAATTTCTAAAGGAAATGCTCTAGGTATTACAGTTTTGATTACATCAAGATGATGTCAGGCGTTCCACACTTTTGTAATAAATATAGAATGTTAGCAATCTAGTTGTTCATTAGGATACTGTTGAGAGGCAGAGGCCAGGGGCACGGACTCTGAAAATTGAAGGCAGGTAGGAGGGTGCAAAGACAACAATTTAACCACACTGAGCAGGCAGGAAGGGCCGTGGAAGCACAACAGACTATGGAGGGCAGTGGAAAGGGGGGCAGGGGCAACAAACCAACAATACAGGACTTGCAAGAGAGGCTGTTGGAGGGAAGATCTATTACGGGTCAAGGAAGCTAGGGGCGGTCCCCAGATCCCCGGGAGCCACCACAGAACTGAGCAGGAGAGTGAGTCAGGGACAAAAGGGGCACCTTAATTTGAGCCGGGGTGCCTAGGAACGCTTGCTCCAAAAATGAAGAAAACAGACATATGAGACATGGAATTGGAGGCAGAATACAATGGCAGTTTAATGAGAAGATGCAACTTCAAAGAAACCGCAGAATAGAGACATAATGTACAAAATACAGAATCCAGATAATCATACAGCTGTCATAATATTCTCTGTATCTCAATTAATGTACTGACAGAGAGAGAGAGAAAACACATCTATAAATGCATCATGAGAAACAAGTTACACCAAGGAAAATGTTACCTAGGAACACTCACGTTTACTCTTAGAGCAAGCATTCCTGCAATTACAATACAAAATCTTTTAAATGCAAAAGTAAAGAGAACAATGGTTAAACATAACATGACATTTCATATAGGTAAAATAGAATAAGATACTTCAAGCAAAGCAGAGCAAGACATTTTAAGCAAAGGAAGACAAGAGCTCCCAGCTCTTGGGGAAAACCTGCACTGCCTGTTAACCTACATACAGACGACGAGGTAGTCCGTCGATATCTGTGGGTGCTCCTTTTTATATCATTTTGTGGGCTCCTTTGCACGCTACATCTACCTACGTATGCTACCCAAAAGCTTCGTCTGCAGATTTTACCAGACATTTCGTCATTTACCCACTTAATGCTGACAATGGACTGGGTGAAAAGGTCAGTCTCTCAGGCCAATCGCTTATCGTAAGTTCCATAGAGCAAGCAGAAAATAATGGGTATTGTACGGGAATTCAATATATTCATGTATAAAATCTCCTCAGTTCTCCTAACTTGACGCTCTGCGGTTGCCACTTCCTTAAAAGCGGGAAACCTGCCCAGGAAGCAAGTACCAGTCCAGGATGCAGCCTACTGTATGTCGACAGCTTCAGGGGGATGTTGAACTTTGATACCGAGCACGGAGCACTCGGGTAGGGTGGGGGCTACTAGTTTGGATCAGAAGGCCTCGCAGACCTGCCTTCAGACTGCTATACACTAAAATTGCAGAGCTATGGTCAATTTAACAAAGAGGCCTACATATTGAACAGAAGGGCCTACACAGGGGTTTTATGCTGGCTGAGTGGTAAGGATGTCTCAGGATAATTATATAGCAACACAGGACCCGCTGGTCAATTTAATACGGCCTACAAATGCAGCTGGCAGGGCAAGGACAAGGGTCTCATACTTCAGGTGTGGACAGAACGGGCCAGGGGCCCCCTGTGATACAAAATCTACCCTTCTTCAAGGCTGTGGCAATGTAATAGACCATTGTGGGCAGAAGGAAGAGGCAATGGTAGTACAACCATACATGCCAACAGACCCGATTCAGCCAGGAAACGTCCAATGTTTGTAAGCTCAAATGGGCTTTATTTGATCTGTCTCCTGTCTACAATATCCTCTTTTTCAATGTAACTCAAAGGGGAAAATCAAGACCCCAGTTTTTTTTCAAAATCTCCCTCTTACCAAGTTCAAAATGTTCGCAAGTATGGTACATTGGATCATGGAAGGAAATGGGATAGGGACATGGACTTGGATAACAGAGGACAGGAGGGACATGGAGAGGTGCACCAAACTGACCCTGCAGGGCAGGCATCAGGGTTTGCAGCAGCACAATACACCACACAGGGCATGCAGGACGGGAGTGCAGCACAACAATCCATAGAAAGCAAGAGGGAGGGGACAGGACCATGCACATGGACAACAGAGAACAGAGGGGCAAGAGGCAATGGTAGCTAGCTGACCATAATGGACAGACAGGAGAGAAAGCTGCAGCATAACAGACCATAAAGGGCAGGAGGGACGGATCAGGGGCATTACAATGGAACAGACAAGCCAGGAGGGAGGGAGTAGGGCTGGGGGCAAGGGGGCAGGGCAGGAGCAGCAAGATAGCCATGGAGGTCAGGCAGGATGGGCACTAGAAGCAAGACACACCATGAAGAGCAACAGTGAGACTGTGATGGCATACACACAGACCATGGAGGGAAGGTGGGAGGGGGTCAGGGGCAGCTAACTGACCACACAGGGAAGGTGGGAGGGGCCATGGCAGCACAGAAGACCATGCATGGCAAGTGGGAGGGTTAGTGGCAGCACAATGGCTATGATGGGCAAGAAGGAGGGTGGAGGGGCATGCACAAAGGACGATGGAGGATAGAAGGGAGGGTCAGGACCTGTGCACAGACAAGAAAGTTCAGGGGAAGGGACCTCACAACAGACCACACGGGGCAGGCAGGAGGAGCAGTTGCAGCACAACAGACCAGGGAGGGCAGAAGGGTGTGGCAGTACAATGGACCATGTAGGACAGGAGGAAGAGGATAGGGGCATGGCATGTGGACAGGCAGGGTGGAGGTGGCAGGGACAGGTTACAGTCATCTGACAATGCTAGGCAGGTGGGAGGGGAGTGGCAGCTCAACAGAACACTCAGAGTAGATAGGAGTGGCAGGTCCATGGGACATGGTGGGCAAAAAGGATGGAGCAGGGGCATGCACAAAGACATCGGAGGGCAGGGGGAAGGAGAATAGGGGCAGCAAGCTAAGCACAGAGTTTAAGCAGGAGGTCAATGATGGGGCATAGAATTGGGCAATGGAGGGCAGGAGGAGTGGACTGGTACATCATACTAAATTGAGGGCAGTGGCAGCACATCAGACCATGCATGGCAGGAGGGAGGAAGCTAGTCCATGGATTCACACAACAGAGGATAGGGAGGAAGGGGATGGGGCAGCAAGCTAACTGTTCAGAGAAGGCGGGTATTAGGAACTTTATTGTTTTTAAAACATTGTGTCTGTGCGAACTACTTAAAATATGAACAAGTATGCAGCATATTCTCACTTTTATTCAGGAAGAAGAGGACGTTTGTGACTGTGACTCCGGGCTCACTTGGCAGAAACACCCCCTGACCCTCCACCCCCTATCGCAAAATGTAATGCCCGTGAAAAGGGTAGGTGAACACAGTGTTATATAGAACATAGTTCTGAGAGCACGATTGAAAATGAAAACTAGATATAGTGTATGGTATAAACTATGCACCAAAAAGTGTGATATAAGATGAACCGGGCGTGAAATATAATATGCAATACATTGTGCGCAATGACAGATTCATTGGAGAGCGCGAGATAGCACAGGCACTAGCGCGTGCTATGCGATATGCGCCTTGGAGTGTAATATGCACAGGGCAGTGTTGTGTAACCTAACTAGTCTCTAAAGTTGTAATATAAAATATGTGCTGGGGAGTGTAACGTTGCATATGCACTGTGACAAAGATATGGATCCCAGATTGTAATATGTATGGCATAGCACTGTGCGTTATAACATAGGCATCGAGAAAGGCACGTTAGATGGGGCACTATAACCCGTGCGAAGACAAGTGTGGCATGACATATTCACGGGGTGGTGTTACAGTGCACATGGGCTAGAGAGTGTCATAGCATATGCACTAGCTAGTGGAATACAACACAGAGGTGTGTGGCACTCGGCAGGCAATGGTGGGTGTAACACAGCATTGGGCTCTGTCAGGAGCACGCTGTGACTCTCAAGTGATGTTCGTCCCCTTTCCAGAGAGTAAAATAAAAAGTATTACACATCCGGCAGTGGATGTGTGTTTTATTAACCGTGAGGGGGGTTTCTTGCATAGTTTTGGTCGAATTTTTGTCGAATCCCCTTTGAATGGCTTGGTGTGCATGTGTATTAAATGTGCCCGTCAATAGCTACCCATGTTTGTATAAATAAACGACAAGGGTGTCTACCAGGATTAGGCACGGTAGGGCATCAGACGTGTCAGAGCTTCACTAGTGGTGTAAATACATTCCACGTGGATTCATTGCATGCATAGTCGCCTTTTAATGAATATCACGCAAATCGTCATGGTGATAGGTACGTACGGTTTGTCCAGCATGTCCTAGGTGTGTCTATGAATATATATTTTTTAAAAATAGTAAAAAACAGTGGCCGGCCCTGGGGATTGGGGTCAAAAAAATATAATTAGGAGACTGGCCCTGGGGGATGGGGTCATCAGGGCAAACCAAACCAAACAGCCCCCCTTCTTAAAAAACTAAAATAAATAAAAGACTAGCATCGTGCCGGAGGCCATGCCCCCTCCGTGCAGCACTCTGCAAACGCGCCCCCAACAGGCATCTCCAGTATGCGCCAGGGAGCTGCGCTGCAGCCAGGTGTTCTGAGGCCAAGCCCCTTTTTACACCTCTCTGCAACGCAGCTCTGTGGCGCTTACTGGAGGTACCTAGTGGTCTAGTTTGACCCTAGGGACCCTTAGGATTCAAGGGGACTTAATCTCTCAACTTAGAACAGCCACAGGGCGCGTTTACAGAGTGGTGAAGGGAGGGGACGGGGCCTGAGGTGACGTGTGCAAACACGCACTATGGCACGTTTTAAATTGGGGATATAATTTCCCTTCAATACTGAGGGCCCCTGGGGGCTAACTAGCCCACCAAGTGCTTCCAGTAAGCGCCACTGAGCTGCATTGCAGAGAGGTGGTCCAGGCCGTGCCACTTTTTACACCTCTCTGCAACGCAGCTCTGTGGCACTTACTGGAGGTACCTAGTGGGCTAGTTGGACCCTAGGGACCCTCAGGATTCAAATGAACTTAATCTCCCAACTAAAAATGGACACAGGGCGTGTTTACACAGTGGTGAATGGAGGGGACGGGGCCTGAGTTAACGTGTGCAAAAACGCCCTGTGGCCTGTTTTAAGAGGTAGTTTTAATCCCCATGCCCTATTATATACTAGGGGCTTACAGAGGAGGTCATGCTAATCACAGGGGGACCCCAACGCATAATGTTCCCTAGTGTATGTAGGTGTTTTCACTGTATTCTAAGTGTCTTTTAACATAGCACTGGCTCTAGGACTGGTTAGTCAGACTCAGTTACCACCAGTATCCGTCTGAAAAAGTTGAGGGTACAGGATGATTTTGCAACAAGGCTTCTTTCTGCTCTTCTTTTTGTTCTTTCTGCACGTTATCCTTCTTCCTGCACTTATCTTCGTATTTGAGGACTTCTGTTGCTTCTTTCTGCACTTCTTTTGTTTCTTTCTGTGCATTTTTTCTTCTTTCTTCACATGTCCTATCTCTGTAGGCATAGTTAGAAATTAGCATTTAAAAAACCTTTGAAATTCACAGAAAAAACCATAGGTTTCAGGCACGTTATAGTTAGGAATTAGCATTTAAAAAACCTCAGAAATTCACTGAAAAAACCATAGGTTTCAGGGGTGTTATAGTTAGCTGGACTTTTCACTTGTACAAAACCATTGAAATTCCCCCGTTATAGTTAGTTCAGCTAACTATAACTCGCGCGCCCGCAATGCACTGCTGATGACGTCACATATTACATCACTCATGACATGGTCAGTGACATCACTCATGACATCACTGATGACATCTCAAATGACATCACTGATGACATCACTGATGACATCATCCTTGTGATAGAGTGGCAGACCTCCTCTCACCCTAATATAACCTTTGATACACACATTCAAAAATAGAGACTAAAATTTTCAAAACAATGGACATACCAATACCAGTTACAACAACCTCTTCAGTAATTCTAAGATCCACATACACATCCACTCATTCACCAACAGTCCTATACAGTCACTCATACATGTACTCACTCATCATATGTACTCATACACCTATACATCCTGTTACACAATGCCACTCATCCATAGAGTTACTCACACACATAGTCACTCATGCTAATAAAGAATCAAACATACATTTACTTGCATATACAGTTATACACACACCACCATACTTACTTCTACGGAAACTTACACATACTTAGTCTTTTAAACAATCACTTATAGAAACACATACTTATTCATACAGGAACTCTTTCAATCTCTCACTCTCACATATACTCACATATATACACCAATAGTCACATATACTAGTTTAAAACATATGTAGTTACTCATAAAGACACTATTGAGACAGTCATTCACTCACTAACACACCCATACACACACTCATCCACCCATACAGTCCTGCACACATGCTGTGTTCAACCCATACAAACAGTGAGTCACTCATTCATGCACCTATGCACTACGTAATACCCCCCACCGAACCATGCAGACACTCAGACTGATACTCAAAAAACCAACTAATAACCTATATAGACACCCATGTAGCTACTCACCAACCCATGCAGCCACTTATACACAAAGTGAGAGACTGATACAGATATTTACATATTTAAACATTACTCACTAAGCCATGTATTCACTATGATACACTTAATCAGTCAGTTACACAATCAATTTTTCAAAAACAAATCATCCATTTAGACACTTATATACCCATTTATTCTTCCATGATTAAGTGTATCTTAGTGAATACATGGCTTAGTGAGTAATGTTTAAATATGTAAATATCTGTATCAGTCTCTCACTTTGTGTATAAATGGCTGCATGGGTTGGTGAGTAGCTGCATGAGTGTCTATATAGGTTATTAGTTGGTTTATTGAGTATCAGTATGAGTGTCTGAGTGTCTGTATGGTTCGGTGTGGGGTAGTGCATAGATGCATGAATGAGTGACTCCCTGTTTGTATGTGTTGAAGACAGCATGTGTGCAGGACTGTATGGGTGGATGAGTGTGTGCAGGGGTGTGTTAGTGAGTGAATGACTGTCTCAATAGTGTCTTTATGAGTAACTACATATGTTTTAAACTAGTATATGTGACTATTGGTGTATATAAGTGAGTATATGTGAGAGTGAGAGATTGAAAGAGTTCCTGTATGAATAAGTATGTGTTTCTATAAGTGATTGTTTACAAAACTAAGTATGTGTAAGTTTCTGTAGAAGTAAGTGTGGTGGTGTGTGTATAACTGTATATGCAAGTAAATGAATGTTTGATTCTTTATTCGCATGAGTGACTATGTGTGTGAGTAACTCTATGGATGAGTGGCATTGTGTAACAGGATGTATAGGTGTATGAGTACATATGATGAGTGAGTACATGTATGAGTGACTGTATAGGACTGTTGGTGAATGAGTGGATGCGTAAGTGGATCTTAGAATTACTGAATAGGTTGTTGTAACAGGTATTGGTATGTCCATTGTTTTTAAAAATTTTGTTTCTATTTTTAAATGTGTGTATCAAAGGTTATATTAGGGGGAGAGGAGGTCTGCCACTTTATCACAAGGATGATGTCATCAGTGATGTCATCCGTGATGTCATTTGAGATGTCATCAGTGATGTCATGAGTGATGTCACTGACCATGTCATGAGTGATGTAATATGTGACGTCATCAGCAGTGCATTGCGGGCGCACGAGTTATAGTTAGCTGAACTAACTATAACAGGGGTATTTCAATGGTTTTGCACGAGTGAAAAGTCCAGCTAACTATAACGCCCCTGAAACCTATGGTTTTTTCAGTGAATTTCTAAGCTTTTTTAAATGATAATTCCTAACTATAACATGCCTGAAACCTATGGTTTTTCAGTGAATTTCAAAGGTTTTTTAAATGCTAATTTCTAACTATGCCTACAGAGATAGGACATGTGAAGAAAGAAGAAAAAACGCACAGAAAGAAAAAAAAGTACAGAAAGAAGCAACAGAAGTCCTCAAAGATGAAGAAAAGTGCATGAAGAAGGATAACGTGCAGAAAGAGCAAACAGAAGAGCAGAAAGAAGCCTTGTTGCAAAATCATCCTGTACCCTCAACTTTTTCAGACGGATACTGGTGGTAACTGAGTCTGACTAACCAGTCCTAGAGCCAGTGCTATGTTAAAAGACACTCAGAATACAGTGAAAACACCTACCTACACTAGGGAACACTATGCGTTGGGGTCCCCCTGTGATTAGCATGACCTCCTCTGTAAGCACCTAGTATATAATAGGGCAGGGGATTAAAACTACCTCTTAAAACGTGCCACAGGGCGTGTTTGCACACGTCACCTCAGGCCCCGTCCCCTCCCTTCCCCACTGTGTAAACACGCCCTGTGGCCATTTTAAGTTGGAAAATGAAGTCCCCTTGAATCCTGAGGGTCCCTAGGGTCCAAATAGACCACTAGGTACCTCCAGTAAGCGTCAAAGAGCTGCGTTGCAGAGAGATGTAAAAAGGGCACGGCATACACCACCTCTCTTCAAAGCAGCGCAGTGGCGCTTACTGGAAGCACCTGGTGGGCTAGTTGGCCCCCAGGGTCCCTCAGCATTGAAGGGGAATTATTTCCCCAGCTTAAAATGCGCCACAGGGCGTGTTTGCACACGTTAACTCAGGCCCCGTCCCCTCCCTTCACCACTGTCTAAACACGCCCTGTGGCCTTTTTTAGTTGGGAGATTAAGTTCATTTGAATCCTGAGGGTCCCTAGGGTCCAACTAGCCCACTAGGTACCTCCAGTAAGCACCACAGAGCTGCTTGGCAGAGAGTTGTAAAAAGTGGCACGGCCTGGACCACCTCTCTGCAACGCAGCTCAGTGGCACTTACTGGAAGCACCTGGTGGGCTAGTTGGCCCCCAGGGTCCCTCAGGATTGAAAGGGAATTATTTTCCCAACTTAAAACGTGCCACAGGGTGTGTTTGCACATGTCACCTCAGGCCCCGTCCCCTCCCTTCACCACTGTGTAAACGCACCCTGTGGCTGTTCTAAGTTGAGAGATTAAGTCCCCTTGAATCCTAAGGGTCCCTAGGGTCAAACTAGCCCACTAGGTACCTCCAGTAAGCGCCACAGAGCTGCGTTGCATAGAGGTGTAAAGAGGGGCGTGGCCTCAGAACACCTGTCTGCAACGCAGCTCCCTGGCGCATACTGGAGAGATCTGTTGGGCTAGTTGGCCCTCAGGGACCCTCAGTATTGAAGGGGAATTAATTCCCCAATTTACAACTGGCCAGGGGGCGCGTTTGCAGAGTGCTGCAAGGAGGGGGCATGGCCTCTGGCGTGATGCTGTGTGGCCTTCCTTCTTTTTCTAATTTATTGACCCTGGGGAGCCCATCCCCCAGGGCCTGCACCCTAATTTTTTTTGTTGAAAAAAATAAATTTGGCCCTCCCAAGGCCTTAATCGGCCCTGGGGACCCCAAGCCCCGGGTCATGGCCTTTTTTTTTTATTCTTTAGGAGGGGGGCTGTGTTGCCCCCCTCCTCAGCCCACTTATGGCCCCCGGGAACCCCATCCCCCAGGGCCGGCCTTTGTTTTTTATTATTTAAAAAAACTATATATATTTATAGAAACACCTAGGACATGCTGGACAAACCGTATGTACCTATCACCATGACGATTTGCGTGATATTCATTAAAAGGCGACTATGCATACAATGAATCCACGTGGAATGTATTTACACCGCTAGTGAAGCTCTGACGTGTCTGACGCCCTACCGTGCCTAATCCCGGCGCCCCCACCGGTGGGTACTCTCCAAGTAGACACCCTTGTCGTTTATTTATACAAACATGGGTAGCTATTGACGGGCACATTTAATACACACGCCCACCAAGCCATTCAAAGGGGATTCGACAAAAATTCGACCAAACTATGCAAGAAACCCCCCTCACGGTTAATAAAAAACATATCCACCGCCGGATGTGTAATTCATTTTATTTTACTTTCTGGAAAGGAGACGAACCTCACTTGAGAGTCACAGCGTGCTCCGGGCTGTGTTACACCCACCAGTGCCCGCCGAGTGCCACACCCCTCTGTGTTGTATTCCACCACTAGTGCGTATGCTATGACACTCTCTAGCCCATGTGCACTGTAACACCACCCCGTGAATATGTCATGCCACACTTGCCTTCGCACGGGTTATATTGCCCCATCTAACGTGCCTTCCTCGATGCCTATGTTATAATGCACAGTGCTATGCCATACATATTACAATCTGGGATCCATATCTTTGTCACAGTGCATATGCAACGTTACACTCCCCAGCACATATTTTATATTACAACTTTAGAGACTAGTTAGGTTACACAACACTGCCCTGTGCATATTACACTCCAAGGCGCATATCGCATAGCACGCGCTAGTGCCTGTGCTATCTCGCGCTCTCCAATGAATCTGTCACTGCGCACAATGTATTGCATATTATATTTCACACCCCGGTTCATCTTATATCACACTTCTTGGTGCATAGTTTATACCATATACTATATCTAGTTTTCATTTTCAATCATGCTCTCAGGACTATGTTCTATATAACATTGCGTCCACTTACCCTTTTCACAGGCATTACATTTTGCGATGGGGGGGTGGAGGGTCAGGGGGTGTTTCTGCCAAGTGAGCCCGGAGTCACAGTCACAAACGTCCTCTTCTTCCTGAATAAAAGTGAGATTATGCTGCATACCAGTTCATATTTTAAGTAGTTCGCACAGACACACATTTTAAAAACAATAAAGTTCCTAATACCTACCTTCTCTGAACAGTTAGCTTGCTGCCCCATCCACCTCCTCCCTATCCTCTGTTGTCTGAATCCATGGACTAGCCTCCTCCCTCCTGCCATGTATGGTCTGATGTGCTGCCACTGCCCTCCATTTAGCATGATGTACCAGTCCACTCCTCCTGCCCTCCATTGCCCTATTCTATGGTCCATCATTGACCTCCTGCTTAGCCTCTGTGCTTAGCTTGCTGCCATTATTCTCCTTCCCCCCCTGCCCTCCGATGTCTTTGTGCATGCCCCTGCTCCATCCTTTGTGCCCACCATGTTCCATGGACCTGCCACTCCTATCTACTCTGAGTGTTCTGTTGAGCTGCCACTCCCCTCCCACCTAGCTAGCATTGTCAGATGACTGTAACCTGTCCCTGCCACCTCCACCCTGCCTGTCCACATGCCATGCCCCTATCACCTTCCTCCTGTCCTCCATGGTCCATTTTACTGCCACACCCTTCTGCCCTCCCTGGTCTGTTGTGCTGCAACTGCTCCTCCTGCCTGCCCGTGCGGTCTGTTGTGAGGCCCCTTCCCCTGAACTCTCTTGTCTGTGCCCAGGTCCTGACCCTACCTTCTATCCTCCATGGTCCTTTGTGCATGCCCCTGCACCCTCCTTCTTGCCCATCATAGCCATTGTGCTGCCACTAACCCTCCTGCTTGCCATGCATGGTCTTCTGTGCTGCCATGGCCCCTCCCACCTTCCCTGTGTGGTCAGCTATCTGCCCCTGACCCCCTCCCACCTTCCCTCCATGGTCTGTGTGTATGCCATCATAGTCTCACTGTTGCTTTCCATGGTGTGTCTTGTTTCTAGTGCCCATCCTGCCTGACCTCCATGGTCATCTTGCTGCTCCTGCCCTGCCCCCTTGCCCCCAGCCCTCTATTTCCATGTGCAGACCCCTATTCCCTCCCTCCTGGCTTGTCTGTTCCATTGTAATGCCCCTGATCCGTCCCTCCTGCCCTTTATGGTCTGTTATGCTGCATCTTTCTCTCCGGTCTGTCCATTATGGTCAGCCAACTACCATTGCCTCTTTCCCCTCTGTTCTCTGTTGTCCATGTGCATGGTCCTGTCCCCTCCCTTTTGCTTTCTATGGATTGTTGTGCTGCACACCCGTCCCGCATGCCCTGTGTGGTGTATTGTGCTGCTGCAAACCCTGATGCCTGCCCTGTAGGGTCAGTTTGGTACAACTCTCCATGTCCCTCCTGTCCTCTGTTATCCAAGTCCATGTCCCTACCCCAATTCCTCCTGCCTACCATGATCCAATGTACCATACTTGCAAACATTTTGAACTTGGTAAGAGGGAGATTTTGAAAAAAAACTGGGGTATTGATTTTCCCCTTTGAGTTACATTGAAAAAGAGGAGATTGTAGACAGGAGACAGATCAAATAAAGCCCATTTGAGCTTAAAAACATTGGACGTTTCCTGACTGAAACGGGTCTGTTGGCATGTATGGTTGTACTACCACTGCCTCTTCCTTCTGCCCACAATGGTCTATTATATTGCCACAGCCTCTCTTGCCATTCCTGTATTGTTGGTTTGTTGCCCCTGCCCCCCTTTCCACTGCCCTCCATAGTCTGTTGTGCTGCCACTGCCCTTCCTGCCTGCCCAATGTGGTCAAATTGTTGCCTCTGCACTCTCCTACCTGCCTTCAATTTTCAGAGTCCGTGCCCCTGGTCTCTGCCTCTTAACAGTATCCCAATGAACAACTAGATTGCTAACATTCTATATTTATTACAAAAGTGTGGAACGTCTGACGTCATCTTGATGTAATCAAAACTGTAATACCTAGAGCATTTCCTTTAGAAATTACATATATGAGAGGGTCTTATTTGCATCAAAATTATGGTTAGTGCTCTAAAAAACTAAAATGAGGACATATTTTCTGAGTTTTCAAAAAGCGACATTATTTGTAATCTTTATGTTTTTTTATCCAGTTGACCACTTGATTAAATGTTGCACCTAGGGAAGAGTATGTGGTGTTACTTCCAGAGCTGCAGACTTTGCAACTGGGGAACCAGTTTGGAGTTTCTGCTTCAGCTCAACATTCTCTGATTCTGGTCAAATCACTTCATCTCCCCATGTCTACAACCAAAATGAATTTGATCTTGTGTGATGTAACCAATGCTCATGTAAAGCACTCCAATACCTGACAAGTCTGCACTATATAAAACTGCAAATACACAACAAATAAGTGTTTTGCACACTTCTGTCATTGGGCTACATGTGGACTACATCTGGGTGATATTTGGACTACATTTGGGCTCTTTTGTCTCTGGTGGCCATCTTGGGAGATTTATTTGTTTTGAAGTTTCCTAATTTCCTCATTTACTGCAGTCTCCTCAGTAGGAAATACTTTCAGTTTTTTACTTTGGTTCCATCAAGAAGGCATTCAGATGTGTCACACATTTGCCATAAATTCTGAATGTTATCACTCTAGTTGCTCATTAGATCACTGTAGTAAAGCTACTGCTCACCAGGGAAGTCTGCTGCTGGTATTCAAAGTGCATGTTTCAGTCTGCATGTCAGAATTTTTTTATGAAATAGAAGAAGATTTGAGAAGTCAAAATGTGCCCTAATTTTTCTTTCTGCAGCACTAATCATAATTTCTATGGCAAAATGAACCCCCTCATTATGTTCCTTTGTAAATTAAATGTTTTAAGTGTTACCACTTTATTCCAATCAAGATGGCTTCAGGTGTGCCATACTTTTGTCATATGTAGGACTGTTAGCGCTCTAGTTGTTCTTTAGAACACTCTGGGAAGCTGCAGTAGAACACAAAGGAATCAACTGACAGTCTCTGCCCTTGTTGGATGTACATGTTTTACTGAGAATGTCAGACTTCATTCTCACATGATTGAGAAAGATAATGTGAATTTGCAGAAAATATGCTCTCAGTTTAGCTTATAGATCACCTTCCAAACCTCTGTGGGAAAAGCATGAGAAAATAGTTTACTCTCAAACATGATTCATGATATCACAGCAGAAGGCTTTTTCACATGGTAAAATCACCTTAGAACACACCACAATTCCTAAAATGAGTATGGTACCATCAACAAATGATTTATAATGTTACTAAAGTCTTAAAACTGCAATGCTTTTTAATGAGGTGCTATCATGTATATTGGTCCCAAGATGGCTAACTCTAATTTTCTTAGGAACTACTGAACGGATTTACACCATTTAAGCAAAAGGCACGAGTCTGAACTGAGGACTACCTCTTTGCCAAATTTAGTGTAATTCCGTTCAGCGGTTCGGTCTGTAGCTGCATCAACAGGTCCTATGGGAAAATGCATGGGGAAAACGTGTTTTGGGACCCCTATTTTTTTCTCGGCCCCCGTTTGATGAATCACCGTGAAATTTTCAGGATAGGAGCGGACCGGAGCTGGCCAAAAGTTTGGAAAAGTTTGCGAAGATTCGTCAATCGGCGCCAACGTTATTCCAAATAGAATGTTGCGGATTTCCTATGGAAAATAGGTCCTAACTATAACTACCTACTGGCGACTGCCAGTAGGTAATATATATATATATATATATATATATATATATATATATATATATATAGATATAAATGCTGTCCGAGTGCTTCCTGCATGTGTGGCTAACCTCATGAGCATTGATCTATAGGCGGCAGCCCAGCCGCTAGGAAGGCACCACCCTAAGATGATTAGGGGCCGGAGGGGACCTGGCTTCACCCGTCCTCGTTGGGGCAACAGGTTGTGGATTAAGACGGACTAGCGAGCGAGGGGCTCATCCAGAGCCTGAATTAACGACAGATAAGCAAGCACCGATTCACGGCGAAATAAGTGGACTCTCTTTCCCATAAGGCAGCAAGCATGGAACTCATTTGGGCGGCCCATCGAGGGGTGTGTCATAGTGCCGATAAATGGAGGGAGAGTGTCCGCAATTGCAACCATCAACGTCCAGCCTCTGAAGAAGAGATTTAACTCGAAACGCGTGAGGCAAAGCGTTGGGACTGCTCGTTTTTCTTGCCTGCTAAATTCGCCTGTACCGAAGATTAAAGGTTGAGAGGTTAACCTTACCTGCTGTCCGAGTGCTTCCTGCATGTGTGGCAAACCTCATGAGCATTGATCTATAGGCGGCAGCCCAGCCGCTAGGAAGGCACCACCCTAAGATGATTAGGGGCCGGCGGGGACCTGGCTTCACCCGTCCTCGTTGGGGCAACAGGTTGTGGATTAAGACGGACTAGCGAGCGAGGGGCTCATCCAGAGCCTGAATTAACGACAGATAAGCAAGCACCGATTCACGGCGAAATAAGTGGACTCTCTTTCCCATAAGGCAGCAAGCATGGAACTCATTTGGGCGGCCCATCGAGGGGCGTGTCATAGTGCCGATAAATGGAGGGAGAGTGTTCGCAATTGCAACCATCAATGTCCAGCCTCTGAAGTAGAGATTTAACTCGAAACGCGTAAGGCAAAGCGTAGGGACTGCTTGTTTTTCTTGCCTGCTAAGTTCGCCTGTACCGAAGATTAAAGGTTGAGAGGTTAACCTTACCTGCTGTCCGAGTGCTTCCTGCATGTGTGGCAAACCTCATGAGCATTGATCAATAGGCGGCAGCCCAGCCGCTAGGAAGGCACCACCCTAAAATGATTAGGGGCCGGAGGGGACCTGGCTTCACCCGTCCTCGTTGGGGCAACAGGTTGTGGATTAAGACGGACTAGCGAGCGAGGGGCTCATCCAGAGCCTGAATTAACGACAGATAAGCAAGCACCGATTCATGGCGAAATAAGTGACTCTCTTTCCCATAAGGCAGCAAGCATGGAACTCATTTGGGCGGCCCATCGAGGGGCGTGTCATAGTGCCGATAAATGGAGGGAGAGTGTCCGCAATTGCAACCATCAACGTCCAGCCTCTGAAGAAGAGATTTAACTCAAAACGCGTAAGGCAAAGCGTTGGGACTGCTCGTTTTTCTTGCCTGCTAAGTTCGCCTGTACCGAAGATTAAAGGTTGAGAGGTTAACCTTACCTGCTGTCCGAGTGCTTCCTGCATGTGTGGCAAACCTCATGAACATTGATCTATAGGCGGCAGCCCAGCCGCTAGGAAGGCACCACCCTAAGATGATTAGGGGCCGGAGGGGACCTGGCTTCACCCGTCCTCGTTGGGGCAACAGGTTGTGGATTAAGACGGACTAGCGAGCGAGGGGCTCATCCAGAGCCTGAATTAACGACAGATAAGCAAGCACCGATTCACGGCGAAATAAGTGGACTCTCTTTCCCATAAGGCAGCAAGCATGGAACTCATTTGGGCAGCCCATCGAGGGGCGTGTCATAGTGCCGATAAATGGAGGGAGAGTGTCCGCAATTGCAACCATCAACGTCCAGCCTCTGAAGAAGAGATTTAACTCGAAACGCGTAAGGCAAAGCGTTGGGACTGCTCGTTTTTCTTGCCTGCTAAGTTCGCCTGTACCGAAGATTAAAGGTTGAGAGGTTAACCTTACCTGCTGTCCGAGTGCTTCCTGCATGTGTGGCAAACCTCATGAGCATTGATATATATATATATATATATATATATATATATATATATATATATATATATATATATATATATATATATATATATATATATATATATATATTCACTGAAAAAACCATAGGTTTCACACATGTTATAGTTAGCGGAAATTTTACTGATAAAAAACCAATGAAATTCCCCCATTATAGTTAGTGCAGGCAACTATAACTCACGCGACCGCAATCCTCTGCTGATGCTAATACTGTATTTAGACACTTATTTGCCCATGTCTTCTTCCATACATTTTTAGCTATACATATATTACAAATTTTTTTTTTTCATAAAGACACATATGTCATCAGCAGAAGATTGCGGTCGCGTGAGTTATAGTTGCCTGCACTAACTATAACGGGGGAATTTCATTGGTTTTTTATCAGTAAAATTTCCGCTAACTATAACATGTGTGAAACCTATGGTTTTTTCAGTGAATATATATATATATATATATATATATATATATATATATATATATATATATATATATATTTGCATCAATATGCTTTTGGAAGCCTGAAAGCAATAGTTCAACGCTCTGTTCCCGCCACCATCATTCCTAGAACCGCTCTTGTATCTGTTACCTAACTATGGCGTCAGTGGTGTATGTGAAAACCACCTACCAGACTAATGCTCTATGAATAAAGCATGTTAATTAAATAACCAGTCCATTAATTTAAAAACATATGACGGCCAGCAAAGAAAATAATGAAAATCCATAAGAAGGTTGATGAGTTAAGCACACAATTGCTGTATTTGGGAAATGGCCAAACCTAGTGTCATTAGGACCAGCTGACGTTAGGTACTGACACAACTCAGCCTTATCTCACCGCCATCCATTACCAACGGCACCGGCACCTCCTGAGTCACTATAGGCTGGATATCTTTCACCGATTAATCACTTTTCCAGCCATTAATGATTGGTTGCCAGCCCTGATTAACTGTCCTTGTGATGGTCTTTCAACTCAATGCACTTTAAGTTAATTTGTTCTTCCTACGCTGTACCACGTAAGCAATACATTCAACCCATTCTGCCAGCGGCGGTCCGTGCAGGTAAGGGCGGTGGGGTGGTGCGGGGGGAGTCAACAGACGATGGAATAGGGAGAAATAAATAAATAAATACATCCTATTCCGTCGTCTGTCAACTTCTCCCCCACCCCGCCACGCTTACCCACACGGACAGCAGCTGCATTCTTCATGATTATAACTGTAAGCAGTGTCTGCCTCCTCTACTGTTTCTCCAACAATTTAATTATTTGGCAATTTTCTGCAAAATGTCCTGCTTTCGAGGGCCTGAGATCAGATTAAGGAACTATCTTAATAGCACCGGTTGATGTTTTCAACACATCTTGCATTTCAGTTTTAATATGTATCTTTTATCAATTATGTGAGGATTTATTATGCACTTTGTATTTTTCCTATGTGTTTGCTTATATGATTTTTAAAGGTAAAATCAAATAAAGCTGAGATGACTGACTGACAGTATTTGGGGCGTTGGGGGAGGTTTCTATGTATGTTCATGCATGCATGTACTGAGTTATTGGTTCAACTTTATAGTTCAAAGTCTGTAAAATGGAACTTATTGAGTTCTGTGTTTAAAAAAAATCTGTTCAGTGCGAAAAAAATAGCTTTTGGGTTACACATTATTCATTTGAATTTACGAACAGCAGCATTGTTTTTCATACTTCTAATTGTATCACTTTAAACTTGAAGTGTGTTTCAATGAAATGACTTAAGTGCAGTGTCAGTGTGAAAGTAACACTAAGGGCTTAATTAAGATGTCGGGCGGACGTGACCCTTGTGGAATCGGGATTGACAGACCGCCGGTCGGCAGTTATGACCGCAGAATTAACAATGTGTGCGGTTGCATACTCCCATTTGTCTATGGGAGCTTGTGCTGTAGCCATAAACTGGCAGTACCACAAGCTCCCATAGAGAAATGGGAGGATCTGTTCATCCCTGAACCTCGTGCCAGGCACCTCAAGGTGCCTACCACACTATGCAGGGATCAACAGGGAGGCACCATCAATGCCCTCTCGGGTCTCAACTGGAGGCCCCTGGGTGAAGAAGGGCCCTTCTAGGGGCCCAAATGTCGCTATCTGACAGGCTTTCCATGTCGGAAAGCCCGACATGGAAAGCCTGTCAGAAACCAACATCATAATCCCTACAGCGGAAGCACTGTCCATAGGGGTTATGGGCAGGCTGTCGGAATCCAGCCGGAATGACCGGGCGGTTTCACTTTCGACCCCCTGCATTGTAATATGGCGGGTGAAACTGAAACCTGCAATGAGACTCAGAAAGCCTCCAACCTGCAGTGGGAGGCTTTCCAAGTCTCATCATAAGTAGGCCCTTAGTGATTTTTAGCCTACCTGTATGAAAAAAATACTAACTTTATGAACACACCTTAATTTTAACACATTTCCAAGGGTGGCACTAAACAAATTCAGTCATAGGGGTTAATCCATTAATTCCTAACTCATTAAGCCCAAATCCTTTTATTCCAAACCCTTAGCTCTATATCCCAAACTCTTAACCACATACCCATAACTTTGTACCTAAAACCCTTTATATTATATTCTTAATCCTGTAACCCCTAACTCTATGGTTCTGGATGCCTTAATTAGAGAGTATATGGACCTCTCCTTGGACAAACACCCTCTGAACGTGGTGATCATGATCCCTAAATCTGGGTTAGGAGGCTGCCAACCTATAGCATTCTGTCCATGAGATGTGACCAATCCTGACATTAATGAGGTCTGGTGATAGATATATGAGCAATATAGCGTCTGCTTGGAGCACCATCCTTTTCATGACTTCAATGGTTGAGGTAGCCCATCTTATCTTGAATAAAAGTCTGAATAAAAACGTTATTCACCTCAAGTAGCTACAACGGGGGCCTTATTATTAAACATGCCTGTGGGGTACAATAGAAATGGCTCCATGCAAATGAGGAAACAGTTTACCTTGGTACCTGTGCCATATTATTGATGTGGGTGCAGAGGCAGGAGGGCTGTCAGGGGGCATACTGACGGTATGCCACAACCATGTGGCACACACAGTGAACTCCACAAGGATTCCCTTAGAAGGTACTAAAAAGGGTCCCAGGGAGCCCTGAGATATCCCTCTTCGGCTGGTGCAGTTACTCACAGCACCCACATGCAACAAGATGTCTGCCCCCCATTTCAAATGCAGCCTCGTTGCAGCCTGCACAGTGACAGCAAGACTGGAGGCTTCAAACAGCCGGTCTGCCTTTCACCAATGCTCTGCTCCAGAGCAAATGTGAATTTGCAACTGCACTGAAGGCAGATCATTCATTATGATAGGGCAGTGATCCGGACTCCATCCACCACACCAATTAAAGGTGCACCACTCACAGGACAGGGCATCTGTAATATGGCCCAGATCATCTCTTGAATCTGAGCGAAGGATGTCCTTAACTTTGTAAGTAGCTTTTGTCAGAAAAAATCAATAAGGGGCTTATTAGCATGGCGGGCGGATCGCCACCACCCGAGTGGCGGTGGCTATCCGCCCGCCAAAACACCCGCCAGACGGCCCTTTATCCCCTGCCACATTAGCATGGCGGGGGGTACCGCAGCGGATGGAAAGACCATTCACCGCTTTTCTGCCAGAAGGCAATCGTCACGATTGCCTGCCGGGCGGAAAAGGCTTATAATATGGTGGCGGTGGCTTGCAGGCACCGCCATCCATATTATGATGTGGGCGGTGTTATGCCTTTCCATGGCAGAGACTCCGCCATGGAAAGGCATGCAGGATTCGCTTCGGGGGCCTGTTGTGGTCCTCCGGGGTGGTGGGGGGCTGCACTTGGGGGGTACCCATTGTACCCCCTACATTGGCATACACAAGGTGGCAGGCACCGCGCGGTGCCTGTCACATTGTGTATGCCAATGCACCACATGCATTTTCTACATTGTGGTGGGTGTTGCTCACAGCACCGCCCTCCACAATGTTGAATATGCGGGATGCAACCGCCAGGGTGGCGGTCGCATCCTAATTGGCGGTGCGGGACCGCCGCACCACTGGCGGCCGGTCCAAGCACCTCTGTGTGGCGGGCGGACTTTCTAATGGACCCCTAAGTTCTGTTTGACTGTTCAGTCAATACAGCACTTGAATCCGACCTTGCCAAGAGCAGAGATAACCTACAGTTAGTTCATACACCTCCCATCTCACTACATTAGATCCTCTCACTCCAGAGATGGTCATAAGGTTTGCCCAAACATTAAATCAGGACACCCCTGTGAGACCTGTATAGTGCGGGAGACTTTTGTGTAGTTTTGTAATACCTCCCTCTCTGCCGCTCTTGTCGTACCAGGTAACTAGCATGCTGTGATGTCTCCTACATTGAAAAAGTCATAAACTGATCCAAGCTTTTTGAGTAATTATCATACAATTTCACTTCTTTCAGTTGCTATCTACATTCCAGAAAAACATGCTAACAAGGTTATAACCATATTTTTCGTTCAAAGCTCAGTTTTCGATCCAGCTAAATTTGGGTTGAGGTCAATCCATAGAACTAAATTAGCATTGTTGGCTGTCATCGATGAGCAGTGCTGGATACTGGATGAAGAGGCAGAGTGGCTCTAATACTACTTGACCTTTTTGCATACTTTAATACCATGTACTGAGATATTTACTGATTTTGCTTCACAAGATCACTATGAGGAACTCTGCCTTGGACTGGATTAATTCTTAGATGTATGATAGAACTCACGCAGTGGAAATGTCATCCTTCTATTCAACATCTAAAACAGATGAAAAAAGGAGTACTCCTGGGGTTTCTTCAAGCCCTCCCGCATTTCTTTTGCCACTCAATCTCACCTGATTACTGAATATGGCTTCACTTTCATCACTTATGCAGATGACACACAGCTGATTTGCATAGAAGATCCTTTGGTCTTTATCAAAGTTTAATTCAAACATATCTCTCTGCTGCAGCCCTTTGGATGGGATATGGGGAACTCATCCTGGATAGCTTGTATGATCTGACAAGTGGTGGCCTTTAGATCTTGTCCCTCCGACTATCCCTGGTTTCACAGTTAAAAATGTTGGTGTTTATATGGACAAGTTTTTGATCTCTGGATCCCAGGCCAACAAGGTCACTCATCCTTCTCAATGGTCTGCAAAGCCAGTTAGTCTCCCTTCTTATAAAAAAGCATTTTTATTCATATTTGCAGTCATTTGAAAAGATCCCGTTTCTGTCAACCTGCAGACGGCAGCCTCTGAGTGCTGAGGCAACCTTCACAGAATAGCTAATTTCTGTGCAGTGCCCATCTCAGCACAGCCGTGTGTTCTGTGTTAAGTCATCGTTATGTATTGTGCCACTGTCACAGAGGAGCTTCCAGTCTATTGAGTCTATTCTTGATGGCGCAGAATCTCATGTGCACTAAAAGAAATATGTATTTTTTTTAAAAGATGGCTAGCAGCAATGTGAACTGGTTACTGATAAAATAAGTACCCCAAGCGTCTTCATCATGACATGCCATACACATGGGCCTTTTCATGGATGCCCCTGATACAACTCACATCAGTTATTTCATCAAAGAATTATAATTATTTATGTTTTTAAAGTATTCTAAATAGATTTTCAATTTTAAAATGTATGAGAGTTGTTGTTTTGTCTGTTTTTTGTATTTATTTATGGGGGTTGTTCGTTGTGCGCGTCTTGGGTTGAATCTCTGAGTGTTTTGGGGTTTTTTCCCAGCAGATTGAGCCTGTTTTTTTTATGTAAGACCTAGTGAACCAGATTTGAACATTTCTTTGTATTGGTTAGCTGAAACCCTGCCATTTGACAATTACCCATTGGCCCAGTGCCCACTGGAAAAGGTAGTCTAAGCGTCATATAACAGAACACACTTGATTAGGAAGTTGATGGGAACAAAAATGAAAACACCCACAATGCTCCCATCTACTGTGTGTCACCTGATAGAGAGAGTGTAAGGAAAACAGGAGAATTGAGGAATCTACACTTACTTCTAGTTGCAGCATTCTCAATGACACAGATGGCGACTTAGGGTTAAGACAAGGAAAGATCCCTTGTGGTATCAGTGGGGCCTCAGAAGTAAGGGGAGAGGCGCGCAGGCTGCACACCGAATACCTTGGCAATGGCAGCACTTTTGAAAAGATCAACTTGCAACTCACAATAAGAAGTGAGACTTAGTGATGAATATTTTTCGAGCTACGCTAAGTGTGGTGCTCCTCTGAATAGATACTAACACCTGTGTACATGAATGGGAGAGATGCAGTGTCTAGTAAACATGCCTATTAAGATATGAACTTACATCACTCACATCCAATTTCAGCGCACACAAAGTATTATATACAGCTTGCACATACACAGAGATTGTTCAAATCTTCACAGACTTTTACAAAACTGACAAATATATTTACTTACATATGAAACTTCTTGGGTGTTGGACCTGACATCTGTGGTATGATTTTCCTCACCTTTTTGCCTTCAATCCTCCTGATTTTGCTGACTTTGTTTTTGCTGGCCTAATGACCCCCCACTTTACCACGGCTAACAAGTGCTAAAGTGCTTGAGTTCTCGCGATTAAATATGGTAGAATGGGCTTACACTTAATTGGCACATGTAATTGACTTGTAAGTCCCTAGCTAAAGTGATACTACATGTACCTAGGGCCTGTAAATGAAAAGTTACTAGTGGGCCTGCATCACTTATTGTGCCACCGACTTAAGTAGCCTTTTAAAACATGTCTCAGGTCTGCCATTGCCTGGCATAAACCATCCTTTTTAATACATAATCGTCACCCCTAGGGTAGACCCTAAACAGCCCGTAGGGAAGGGTGCAGTGTATTTAAAAAGTTGGACATGTATCTTTAACATGCCCTGGTAATGAAAAATTCATAAATTTGTTTTTCACTACTGCAAGACCTGCCTTTCCCATAGTATAACATTGGGTTACCTTATTTCATTTAATAAGTGATAACTTTCAATTGGGAGCAAGTAGTAAAGTCGAGTTTGGTCTTAAAAGAATTATAATTTAAAACCCTCTTTAATGGTAAAGTTGATTTGAAGACACAATTCTGCAGCCTGTATCCTGGATCATATGAATAGGTATAGCTGGCAGTTGGTCTTTATGTTTACTACCAGACAGTGAGACAAAGATGGAATAGATGTTGGCCGGATGGGCCATCTCTGACTTGATAGAGTTCTGAGCTGTCACCTACCACATTTGCACACCACTAAGACTCTGCTTCAGCACACTCACAAAGTGTTTCACACTAGTCTTTTGTGCCCCTATACAAGCTGGGGCCAGGGCAAGGATGAAGGAAATTCCAGACACCTCTGTAGGGGGAGGACTCTAGAAGCTTCAAAGTGAGCACCAGGTGTAAATATTGGACCCTCAGACCTAACTCTTCACTAAATTTCTCGACCTCTGTAAGAATCAGAAGTGTGCCTGCAGTGCTGCTCTGCTGCAAGAAGGACTGAGTGAGAAGGACTGGACTTACACCTCAAACCCAGGACCACCAGAGAGTTTCCAAGGGCCAGTTTGCTGGCCTCCTGAGTAGAGCCTCATGGACAGAAAAGGCTCCAACCACCTTGAACCCTGCACCTGGATTCTACATGTTGTGAGTTCTGCCACTCAAAGTGGTACCACTCCAGTTCTGGACCCTTGCAAGTGGGCCTGAAGGTGCTCTGCCAGCCCAGCTGTGGTCTTTGAGCAAAACTGATGCAGCGCAATACATGTCCTCACAGCCCTGCATCAGAACTGTCGCTGCATGACACATTCCTGATGCAGCACCCTGCAGCCTTTCGAAACCACCACTGTGCGACACCTCCTTAACGCAGACCCTCCATCTCAACACTGCAGCTCCTCAAAACTACAGTTGTGCAATGCATCCTTGAAGCAGGACCTCACATCGCAGCCCTGCAGCTCCTCAGAAGTGACGCATTTCATCCTTGATATGAAACCTCGCATGCATACAGAAAGTCAGACATTTAACAATTTCCATTAGGGATGAAGTTCAGCAGGAGTTAGAGAAGTTGGTTGCTGATGGCAATATTGAACCTGTGGAAAATGCTAAATGGGTTTCACCATTAGTTGTCGTTAAACGTTCCTCTGGTAAGGTCAGATTATGCATTGATCTTAGGGATCTTAACAAGAATATATTGATTGATCAATTTCCAATGCCACGCATCAATGAAATGTTTGCGGCCACTAAGGGTATTTGTTGGTTCACGACTATCGATTTGAAATCTGCGTAACACCAAGTTCTCTTACATCCAGACAGCAAAAAACTCACCACAACATTCATAACACCTTTTGGCTGTTTCGGTTTTACTAGGGTACCCTTTGGCCTGGCATCCCCTGCTGCCCTGTTTCAAAGATTAATGACCAAAATTCTTGATGGAGTGGCTGGTGTAAACTTTTTCCATGATCATGGGGAGTAATAAGCAAGACCATGATAGTAGACTTGGCAAGTCTTAGATATTCTAGGAGAAAAGGGTTTAATAGTGGAATATCACAAATGCAAGTTTGCTCAAAAGGAAGTTGTATATTTTGGTCATAGCATCAGCAAGGAAGGCTTATAACCTAAATAGGGTCTCATCATTGCAATAGTTCATGCACCCAGTCCAACTATTAAAGATGATGTGAGGGCATTCCTGGGATTAACTGAGTATTATTCTAAATTCATAAAACAATTCTCAGAGACAACTTACCACATTCGGCAGCTTCTTAAAAACAAAACACAATTTGAGTGGTCCAGGTTATGCCAGGAGCCCTTTACTAACATCAAAAGGGAGATCAGTGAGGCACCATTTAAAAAAAGGTTTTGATCCCTCTGCACAGATCATCCTGACCCCTGATGCTAGTAACAAAGGCTTAGGCGCAGTATTGTTGCAACGAGACAAAGATTGAGACAAATGTGTGGTGGCTTTTGCTTCACTTTCACTTACGGCGGCTGAGGAGAAATATTCACTCATTGAACGTGAAGCATTAGCATGTACATGGGCCATTAATAATTTTTGGCTATATTTTGGGGGATTCCACATCATTCTTTGCTCTGATCATAAACCTCTCATTAAAATATTGTCAATGGCAGGACTTGCAAATGCCTCCCCAGAATTAAAAGATGTCTGTCAAATTGCATGACTACAACTATGACATAGAATACTGGCCTGGGGTCAAGAACAGGGTTGCAGATTTCCCTAACAGGTTACCGTTACCTCATGAAGGGAGTGATGAACAATTTATGGAGGAATACGAGTGGAGAGAAGAAGTAGGCAAGGGCAATGTATCACAGAACATTTGTGAATTCACTTGTGGAATCTGGCCTCAGAAATTGAATCTCAAAACTGAAGAGAGGGATTTTTGGGAAGTCAGACATGAGTTGTGTGTTGATGAAGGCTTACTATTTTAGATCCAGAAAAATAGTTCCACCAGTCAGTTTAGGTAACAGGATTCTTTGGCTATGCCATGAGGGACACCTTGGCATTTCAAAAACAAAACAAAGAATTAAAGGTAATTACTGGTGGTCTAGTCTGGATACAGACATTGAACATTTAGTTTGTTAATGTGTGGCTTGTAATGGTTCGGACAAGAGCCGTAAAATGTTCAGAACACCTTTGAGTCCGATCGAAGCGCCAAGCATATCTTGGGAAAGAGTTGGACAGTTCCAGTTGAGGGTCAGAATTGTATTTATAAATACATACTGGTGCTTGTAGACCATTTTTCTGAAAGGCCTGAAATCAAAATAGTTCAGAATGCTGATTGTGCAAGTGTCATCACATTTCTAGACGAGCTATTTATGAGAGAAGGGCTTCCAAAATGTATATCAACTGATAATGGATCACAGTTTGTGTCCTCATCATTCAAAGCATTCCTTCTTCGCAACTGCATTTAGAACAACACCACGTCGCTTTATCACCCCAAAGGAAATGGCCTGGTCAAGCGCTTTAACAGAGTGATCAAGGGTTGCATACAATTGTCTAAGAACAGTAATTTGCAGTGGGAGACTGAAATTCACAAATTAGTATGGGCGTACAGGATAACTCCCAGTTCTGTCACTGGCATCAGTCCTTTTGTTATGATGAGGGGCAGACAAGCTTTGAGTAAAGATCTTGGTTGGATGTCCGTTGAATGGTCACCTGAATCTGTTAAGAAGAAAATTGCCTTAACACAATAATGTTACAAAGAATGGTATAACAGGAAACATGGTACCAAAAGTCTGACCTATAAATGTGGGAAGTATGTTAAGGTTCGTTTGGGAAAAAAAACCAGGAAGGGTGAGAGCCAATTCATGAGTCAAATATGTGAAATCTACCGAAATTCTGTCAAACTTAGTGATGGAAAGGCCTGGCACATGAATAGGTTAGCCAGATGTTGAAGCAGGGCAAGTCCTACAGGACTCCCTGATTATTGAAATGCAAATAAGGATGTGTGGTTAGATTTTGGCTTTGGTGAGAATGAATTTGACACCATGTTGGATGAGACTGAAAATGTAAATGACACTAGCAATGCTGAGGTACAAGAGAGCACTTCTTCAAATGTCTTAACTTCAAATCTCATGTCTGCTCGCAGGAGTGACCCTTCGGCAAACAGGTTGTCAGGACATTCTGTGGCCAAGCTTGGTATCACAGGCACGTTTGGTAGACCCATTTTCAAGCCAAAAATGTGACAAATATATAGTACCATCATTTCTTTTTTCCTCCACCCCGTTCTTCATTCAAATGTAAAGGAGGAAGATGTGTTGTAATGATGTCATGTGGTGCAAGCCCTTTTTGCTTTGTGACGCATCGCATTCCATCCCTCCTCGTTGGTATCCCTTGTCACCCCATCCCCAACATTCTCTACCTGGCAGTCACTCTGGAGCTGATACCGCAGTTACTTTTAGCCAGCTAGGACGTGCCTGGGATTGTACTTATAAACCACTTTACTTCTTAATTACGACTCCGAGTCGCCTCTACACCGGAATAGCTGTAAGGGTATAGGGATCCAGATTTCCCATGCTCAATGTGAAATTAAATTTGTAAAGTGCAATTCCATTCTTGCTGAGTTTTTTGATTTCTTAATACAGCAGGCCCTGAATTACGACCTACCATTGCTTGTTCTGCTCTTACTGCCAGGCTCATCACTCCTCATAATGAAAGAACACACGTTTGCAGGCATTTTGGGGGGCTCAGACAGCTAAGCACTGGATGGAATGCATGCCCTGCTCACTTTCTGCACAATTTTAAGTATCTGCACTTCCGGGAATCTCTGAGAGTCTTCTCTCTCAATAACAGGCTTCTCCACTCAATAGCATTGCTTTTCTGACCACAGTACTTTCAGGACCAGGTAATATCTTGTTTTGTGTAAAACAAAGAAACTTGGATGTTCGCGCAGGAAACCTATTTGTGGTTCTAGAAATGCAAATTGTTGTTCACAGTGTTAGAAACTGAAAAAGCAGCGAAAACTTTAACTTCATTTTCCAAATGTTATTTCTATGCAAACATTTAAAAATAGGAAACATATAAAATTATTAAAAAGAAAAAAATAAGTTACATTGTCAGCATCATAAAGATCAACCATATGCCTTTAACCCGTTCCGTGCTCATGATGGAACCACTCCGTCATGAGCCACGGGCGCCGTGTGCTCATGACGGAGTGGTTCCGTCATGCTGCGGCCGTTGGCGGCCTCTCCGCCCACGTGGCGCTAATTCCCCGCCTGTGCGGGCGATTAGCGCAGTGGGCGGAGTCGTGACGGAACCACTCCGTCATGAGCACAGCTCGCCCGTGACTCATGACGGAGTGGTTCCGTCACGAGCACGGCGGCGCCGCACTGCCCCCAAACCCCCCCAGCGCCGCGGCGGAATTCGTGCCGCGGCGAAGGGGTTAAAATGTGCATCTATTGTTTATGTTTACATTTGTGCTCGGGCATATCTGCCTACGTGCCCATGCCTCTTGTGACACCTCTAGCATGCTCTAGCTTTTTAGCTAAAAACGTTGCATTCTGGAATTTTTTATTTTGCTTTAACATTGTAAGTATGAGCTCTAAAACGACAGCATAGGACAGGCTGTGGGATAAAAACCCAGGACGAGTTGATGGTGTCTTTTATCACCAGCTATTATGCTGGTGTGCAGAGGTGCATGTGTGCCTCTGTCTGTAGTGTGTGCACCTGTATGTGTGTTCCTTTCTGATGTTTAACTGCATGTCTCTTTGTCTCCCCATGTTGTTGTGCATTTGTGTGCGAACAGTATAAAAAACAAATCCAGCGTCTATGCCAGTGCTTGTTGGTAACCTTCCTAGGAGGGTCTGTCCAGCATAAGCAAAGATAAAAAGAGCGCAAGCCAACGTTTAATTTAGAATATAAAAGGCTCATATCTGAATCCGCATTCGCTCTGACGCTGAATGACTTTTGTTGCATCAGCTAAATTATTAAATAGGTCGTGTAAGCCTTGTTCTGGAATAATGATTTAGGTTTTGAGAGAATGGAAAATGACATTGCAATAAGTGACTATGCAGAGAGATGAGTCCCTTTATGAATGTCGCCAGAGATCTAGCTGACACTGTTATTACGCGGTAATCCATCACGGCGGTCGGCGTGATTCATTTGGCCATTCCTGGTAATCAGCAGAGTGAGAAGGTGATATTGAGTGAGAGAGAGGCTGCAATAGTTCCAGGCTCGCGCGTCCCCGATCTCACTCTGCGTCATGGCCCGTGAACAGTGTTCCCAGGATGCATCTGGGCTGATTGCTCTGACAATCAGTGGCACTTCTGGAACTTGCTCTTGGTTACAAGATTAATGACTGTGGGATGCGGCATTTGCAGGGGTCAAAGGCGAAGTTTAACTCTGGGAGGCAGCTGAAGAAAGCTGGAAAAAGCTGTTACATCCTCTCTGATGCGTCATAAACCTGGAGCAGGACGGAGAGAGACTGGGTAGGAGCCAGAGAGATGCTTGTCTTTGAATACAAATATCTCTTTGCAGAGCCTCCATGGGCCCATTAGCAACACAACGCCCATATATAGATAAGAACAGCCGCGGGCGGTGCAGGTAAGCGCGCTGGGGTGGCGGGGCTGGGATTTCGACAGACGATGATAGAAAATTAAATAAATCATAAATCTTCCCTCGTGGCCGTCTGTTGAAATCTCCCCCCCCCCATCCGGTCCCACCCTCCCCACCGCTCTTACCTGCACGGCCCGCTGCTGGATAAGAAAGGATGAGGTAGCAACCTTCATTCACTGTGGGGGCTTGACAAAACTAGATAGCCTATCTGGTGTCTAAAGTGAAATATTGCTTTGTATTATGGCATTTATAGAGCACAATACTATATATGGGGCGCCAACGTGCATTTTTGGACAGATAGCATTCTACACTATGGGAAAGTGTGTGGTAATCTTATGGGGGAAGCAATTTGCTGTCTTCTTTGAGCCCCGAGAGTGCTCTTATATTGCGTTGGGGCACAGCGCCTAGCAGTGAGATAGAGGAGGAGGTGTAAAAGATAGGCATGTTTTAGCAATTTGGCTCGAAAAGTCTAAGGTCCCGATGTACGACCAATTGCTTTTGCGACTCGCAATTGTGAAAAATTGTGAGTCGCAATTTGCGAGTCACAAAAGCAAATGTACAACAGTGTCAGAGACACTCTTAGCGATTCCCAATGGGGTCGCAAAATGCGAGGTTCATGAATATTAATGAGCCACTCGCAATTTGTGACCCTATTGGGAATGACTGGCCTTCCCAGGAATGGTGGCCTGCTGGGCTCAGCAGACCTCCATGTCTGGGACTGCTGTTCAATAAAGCTGTGTTTTAAAAAATGCAGCCAGTTTTCCTTAAAGGGAAACGGGATGCATCTAAAAAAGAAAACATTTTTGTTTCATTTTTTAAAGGCAGGTAGTGGTCCCTGGGAACACTGCCTGCACTTAAAAAATATTTTTGGATCCAGTCACAAAGGGGAAGGGGTTCCCTGGCAGGGGACCCCTTCCCATTTGCAACTCCATTACCACCCTCTTTAAGAGGGAGGTAATTTGCGAGTGTTTTTGGTCGCAAAACATTCCTCCAGAGTAGAGACTCGCTGATTGCCCTGATCTCAAACTTTTAAAAGTCCAATGCAGACGGTTTGAGCGCCGGTGGAGACAGGACTATACCAGGGCCAGTAAAGATCTTTATAACGTCGCCCTTTATAAATATGAAGCGGCCATTTGTGCAGCAAAGACATCTCCACTAAAGAACTCTTCAAATCGGTATCTCATTTGGCCAAACCTCAGCAGGGCTGTCAATTTCCTCCCGATCAGGGTTTCTGCGACCAGTTGGCTATCTTTTTTTATGTCAAAGTCCAAACTATATATGAGGAGTTGTCGAATCTTGCAATCCCAGCTCTTGGTCAAGCTATCTCCCCCCAACCTTTCCCGTTACCTGTGACCAGGCATGGTTGTTTTTCTAGCTTCGGCTCCCTGACGGTTGAGGCTGTAACAGATCTGTTAAAATCCACTAAGTCAGGGTCTGTTTCTGACCCCTGTCCCCCGTCAATCTTGCATCCGGTTGCAGATAAGATCAGTTCCATTCTTACGCCTCTAATTAACCAAGTTTTGTTGTCAGGGAACTATCCCATTGCGTGGAAGACGGCGAGCGTCAGACCAATCTTGAAGAAGGCTTCGCTTGATCCTGCTGAGCCCAAAAATTATCGACAAATCTCGGGTCTGCCTTTTGTTGCCAAGATCATGGAAAAGCATATGAATACCACGCTTGCTGAATTTCTAGACCGTAATTGTGTACTTGATCCAGCTCAGCATGGCTTTCGTTCTAATCATTCTACCGAGTCAGCTCTTATTGCTGCAGCGGAGGGGATCCGGATGGCAGTCGACGGAGGTGGGAGAGCTATTTTAGTTCTCCTCGATCTGTCGACTGCCTTTGATACCGTGAACCATACGGTCTTAGGGCAGCGACTAAAGGAGGCAGGCATCAGTCACCGAGCCCTGGTCCTTCTTTCTTCCTTTTTGCAGGACAGACAGCAATCTCTTAGCTGGGAGGGCCTGAAATCAGATAATTTTAATCTGACCTGTGGCGTCCCGCAAGGTTCTGCTCTATACCCTACTCTGTTTAATCTCTATGTGAGACCCCTGGCTGCTGTTGTGAGGAAGCATGGCTTTTCCTTCGTCTCCTAAGCGGACGACTCGCAACTGGTCATTTCGCTATCAGATACACCAGAGTAAACTGCGGGGCAGTTCCATCTGTGTCTTAAGGACATTATGGCTTGGATGTTGCTGAGCTTTTTAAAAATCAATATGGTGAAAACTGAAGTTATGGAATTCGGGAAGGGACCTCCAATCTGGAACAACCTCTGGTGGCCGCCGGAGGCAGGACTTTGTCCTCTCCCTGTGGGAAAGGTAAGAAACCTTGGCGTCATATTTGACACTAAGATGAATATGTCAGCGCAGGTTAACAGCATAACTTCTGCTTGTTTTCTCCTGCTCAAGTCTCTCCGTAAGATCTTTCCTTTTATTCCCGCTGCTCTTCACAAGACGGTGATGGCCGCTCTTTTTTTGTCAAGACTTGACTATTGCAACGCCATGTTTTTGGGCATGGACAAGTTTCAGATCAGCAAACTTCAATCTCTCCAGAATGCTGCTGTTCGTGTCCTGTTGCAAATCCCTAAGGGCCACTCCATCTCCTCTGCTAGGAGATCATTGCACTGGCTCCCGGTCCAACAGAGAGTTGAGTTTAAGGCATTATGCCTCGTCCATAAGGCACAATATGGGGGGGGTTCTACCTACTGCCATAATCTTTTTAGACCCTATGTTCCCCGTCGGGATCTACGTTCGGCCAATCTTGGCCTTATGTGCATCGCTAGACACAGACGTGCCAGATGGGGTGGCCGCACATTTTCCATCTGTGTCTCTCAATTGTGGAACAGGCTCCCAGCCTCTCTTCGCCTGGAGCCAGACCTTCTTTCTTTCAGGAAAGGTTTGAAGTCCAGGCTGTTTAACGTCCTCTAGTTCTCCAGTCTTTTCGTCTTCAAGACGCCGTTGGCATTAGAGCGCTTTATAAGCCTTTTATACATTATACATTATACATTAGGAAGGGACACCCTTGGCATGCCCCTTCCTAATAGCGACTCGCAATTCCTACTTAGCGAGTCGCAAATACATTGCGACTCACTAATTAGGAATTGTACATGGTCCTGTAACAAACCCGTTTGCACATGCAATTTATGGTTGTACATCTGGCCCTAAATGTTTAAAATGAAAGTTATGTTTATAATTCTTTTGAAAATGTATGTACACTTGTGCAGCCAGAAATACACTATTTCATCACTGAGTTGTTAAATTAAACTATGGAAAACCACTGTGACCCAATTTGCGTGGAATTTGCTGCACGTTAGTCTTGGAATACCGCTAGCTTAGTCGTTGTTGGAAGTGGATTATTGGTAGGAGCAAATGTAGGTCTAATAAGGCCACTAACACAGTATAGGGCTCAGAATAGGTCTTAGAAAATGATTCCATGCTCAACCCTTGCTAACGTGGCTGCGAGCAGACAGGCTTAACTTCAAAGACAGGTGTGTAAAGAATTTTAAAACACCAATTCAGTAAATAATTAAGACACAACACATAATAAAAATCCAACACTAATTTGTAAAAAATAGGAAATATTTGTATCTTTAAAATGACACCAAAATGGCAAAAATCCAATGTAGGGAACCGGAGATATGAATTTTTAAAGATTTATCACTTTATAGCACTTAGAAACTTATAGCACCCTATTGGGACATCTGGTCACGATAGACCGGCTCAAAGTCAAAGTTTCAGATCGACCGCGATGGAGCCCTGAGCGGCTCCCACTCGCGGTAGGTCCTGGTCACAGTTTTTACCTTCGGACATAGAAACTTTTCTGGAGCTTTTTCTCGCGGGGTACCTCGATGCTCTTCACCAGGCCGGATTCTGTGAGGGTTCACCGGCCTCAGAGTTCTTCTACTCCCGGTCAAACTCTGGAAGTCAGACCTACGGAGCTTATAGCGGGACAAACCTGGATGGCTTGGCCGGCTCGCGGTTGAAGGCAGGCGGCTTGGCTGGGCAGGTTGAATCGGTCCCCCTAGGGAGCTGTTTTCCAAAGTTCTCCAAACTCCTTGAACTTCTTCCTGAAGTTCCCCAAAGGGTCCCAAAGTGTCTCAAACTCACTCCAAGGGTCTGGAAGCTCCAAGATGGTCCTTCAGAGGACTTCAGTTCCCACAATCCACTTAGACAAAACCCTTACATATCCACTGGTAATTGTCTAGGTTGAGGATCATTGATGGTGATGTTCCAGGTGATCTCTGTTAACCTGCAGCTTGCAGGGAGTCAACTCTTTAGTTCTTTTACAGCAAGGTAATCCACAGGGCTGTAGTTTCAGCTGGTGCAGTCTTCCGAGGGCAGGCCTTAGAATTTGCCCCCAACTTCTCAGCATGGCAACGTCTTGCTTTCTTAAGTTTCAAGCAGCAGATCTGAGAGACTATGCCCCTCTCAGATACTTATTCCGAGTTCTCTGGGTCAAGCAGGAGGTCACTCCTGACCAATGGGAGCAGGGCAACTCTCCAAGGTTGTGACCACATCCTGTAGAGTGTGGCATTATTTTGTCCCAGAGTGCACCACATCCTCTAAATTCATAACGGCTGATTTTCCAGCAGGGAGGTAAGAGCTGGCTAAACACACCCCTAGGATGGCTACTTTCCATAGACTTTCCCCCTTGCATCTTTGCATTCCTTCCACAAGCCTAGCTCTGGCTGAGGTGAAAAGTTTAGAGTTGTAAATGACACAGGTTTCTCACCCTCCTCTTTGAAGACCATGGCATACGACTCCTCCCCCTGCCTTGGCATTCCTGTGGAACAGCACACTGCCCTCCCAGAAGAGCTGGTTAATCCCAGGGGCTCTTTATCACCTCTTCAAAGCAGCCTGGTGAATCCACTTAACTCTGACCAATCAGGACAGACCACTGGAAGGCTGAATCTGGACTTACAAACAAGAAAGTCTTATAACTTCTTGTCTGTACATTTTGGGAGAAATTCGACAATATCATATTGTTGGATTTATCACTACCATTCTGGGAAGTCTTTGAATGGAAGTTCTATCATTCTCCTATCAGGAGTTATTACTTAATAACCTATTGCCATGTTAACCTATGTGGCATGGGGTTTGCAATGGGAAAAATGACTTGGGCCATTTTTCCAGCACCAGGACTCCCAAAACATATTTTATAAGTATTTCGCTTATATCTACAGGACCCCCACCCCATGGGACAACTAGGGGAGAGTTTAGGGGCTCTGAATCTTTAGAAATATTGCAGATCCTCCATCCACAGTGCTCCTAGCATCAATCTCGAATTTGGGCAGCACTTTATCACAATGCGGGGAGTGAAATGTGAAATTTCACTTAACCCAGGGCATATAAAACTCGTTTTATAAGGATCCACCTTATAAATACCTGACCTCCCCACGCCTGGGACACCTCAGGAAGACCCTGGGTGTTCCTAATATGCCAAAATATTGTAGGTTATCCATTTATAAGTGCCCTACACACAAAAGTCGAGTTTGGGCACAATATACTTTTTAAAGGCTGTCATGGAACCTAGGGCTGCTTTTAAACTGACCTTAGGCTTCAGCAGTGCACACATGCAATTGCAGAAAAGGCTGCTGGCCTCTAAACTGCCATGCCCTACTATGTACTAGAGACTGATAGGGTAGGTCATGCCAATCACAGGGGTACCCCAACCCATAGTGTACCCTAGAATATGTAGGTGTTTTCACTGTATTCTAAGTGCTTTCAGCATAGCACTGGCCCTGGGCCTGGTTAGGCAAAGCCTAGGGTCAGTCAGAGTCAGTTACCACGAGTACCAGTCAGCAAAAAGTTGGGGGGTGGCTAGGGCACAGGATTACTTTGCAACAGTCGTGTATTACATGATAAGCCAGGAGTAGTTCTGGCTTACTCCTGAAATTTTGGTATACATCAGGAGTACTCTAAGGCAAAGTCATCTCTGGTCTTTGTGTACTGAGGCCCAGGCCCAGGTCCTGAGACCAGAGCCCTTGTTTGGAGCCATGAGTTTCTTTGTTCAGGTCCCATGGGCTCCATGTCACTTAGCAAACACAAGTAGATGATGGATGGAGCACTGAAACTTTTGAGACACTCACCCCCAGTCACAGATCTGGGTTGAATCCATCATTGTTCTTTAGCTCACTTTGCCAACCCAGTTAAGACCCAGCCATATGCAAATCAGTCTTGACCCTGTTCCTTATGGGAACAGTCCAGCCCGAACAGCCAAACCAGGTTTTCCCTGGACTGGAAACAAGAATCCTGGGACCGGTTTCGGGATAACACCCCTCATCAGCCAGGCTATCTTGAATCCAGTGGCAAAGTGAGCAACGGACCAATGTCTGGATGGAAGCTGCCAACTTAGGGCAAACTAAGCAAACACAAGGAGATGATGGATGTAGGGCTGAAACTTTCTGGACACTCACCCCCAGTCACAGATGTGGGTTGAATCCATCATCGTTATTTAGCTCACTACGCCACCCCAGTTCAGTCACTCATCATATTACTTTATAGCAAATTCAAAGCACAAGGCCAGTGTTAATTTAATTTAATTTAATTTAAGGTTTTTGTAGAGCGCGTAGTAACCCTTGAGCATCCCAGCGCTTGAACCTGACTTCGGGGGGGAACAGCAGCAGGAGGGAAGAGGAATCAGGGAAAGAGAAGAGTTTTCAGTGCCTTCCTGAACTGAAGGAGATTTGGTTTGGTTCTTAGACTCCGAGGGAGGGTGTTCCAATGTTTGGCAGTGTGGACCGAGAAGCGGCGTCCTCCAGACCGAGCTTTTTTTACTCTGGGAACCGTGATGAAATTCTCTCCGTTTGATCGAAGAGCTCTTGTCGCTTTGTAGGGGATGATAAAATTATTGAGGATGGGTGGGCCTTTGTTATGGAGAAGTTTGTGGGCCAGACAGAGGGCTTTGAAAGCAACCCTCTCTCTGACTGGGAGCCAGTGAAGGAGCTTCAAAGCTGGCTTTGCCGAAGATCTGGCTGGTGTGTGAGTGAGTAGTCGGGCAGCGGCGTTTTGGATTCTCTGCAGGGTATTAAAAGTAGCTTCCGGGGCACCCAGGTAGATTGCATTGCAGTAATCTAACCTTGCCAGGATGAGGCCCTGGATCAATAGTTTCCGGGAAGTGGCGGGAAGCAAAGGGAAGACCTTCCTACATGCCCTGAGGAGACCAAAGCATATTCCTGCTGTCTTTTTGGCCTGAGTTCTGAAGCTCAGATCCTTTTCGAGCCATACGCCCAGGCTCTTGACCTCCTCCTTGGGGGCAGGGGGGTCACCTAAACAGTCGGGCCAGATGTTAGGCGGCAGGGAGGGCTCTTTATGTCCGAGCAGCAGGATATCGGTCTTGGACCCATTCAGTTTCAGCGCTGAGGTGTTCATCCAGCTGTGGATTTCGGTGAGACAGCTGTGGAGATCGGAAGGATCTTGGTGTGGGTGTGAAAGGGTTACCACCAGCTGGGTATCGTCGGCGTAATTGATGATCGTCACGCCGAACGGGGTGACCAATTCCTCCAACGGAGACATGTAAACGTTGAATAACGTAGGGCTAAGAGATGAGCCCTGCGGTACTCCACAGCGGAGGGGGATCGCGGGAGAGTGGCTGTCATTCTCCCAGACTTGGAAAGAGCGACCATCTAGAAAAGACATGAGCCACTTCAAGGCCGTGCCCCTTACTCCAGTATCTCTCAGCCGCTGGATTAAAATCTGGTGATTTACAGTGTCGAAGGCCGCACTGAGAACCAGGAGGATCACTGCCACTGATCCTCCTGTGTCCAGAATGCTTCTGGCCTTCTTCACTGCCGCCAGGAGGGCGGTGTCAGTGCCCTGGCCGGGGCGGAAACCAGTCTGGGAGTTCCTGAGTATGTTGTTACTTTCAAGAAATAGTGATAGTTTTTTATTCACTAGCTTCTCCGTGATTTTACTGTTTTCGGGGAGGAGGGAGATTGGCCTGTAGTTGGCTAGGTCCTGGGGGTCCAGTGAAGGTTTTTTCAAAAGACCTTTGACCACCGCCGCTTTCCAGCTGGGAGGGACTACTCCCTGAGTGAGGGAGACATTGATGAGGGACGTGAGAGGAGGGATAATGGTGCTGGACACTTTTTTCAGGAAACGAAGCGGAGCAGGGTCGCTGGGGGAGCCACTTTTAATTGTGGCCAGCGTCGCGGCGACCTCTTCCGTGGATACTGGGCCGAAGGTGTCGAGAAGGGGTGAGGGGGCATCGGTGGAATGAGGGTGGTGTGTCTGGGCTGTGGCTTGCACTGTATAAAAATGTATATTTCAGGTTAATTTATGATCACTTGATATAACACTTCTCATGTAAGACCTTTCATTGTATGGAGATCACATGGTACTCTCCCCACAGCATGGTCTTCATAACAACTAAACAGGTTCCAGATTGGAGACCATACATGACCTTTATCTCTTGAGCAGTGAGGTCCATGTTAAACTTCTCTACACCTTCACGTTTATTTTTTGGGGCCAGAGTGGAGGGGACAGGTGAAACAAGCAACTGGTTCAATAGTTTTGATCTATTTATGTCCTGAAGGAATGAGGTGTCATAGCAGATCCGAGAAAATCTCTGCTTCTAGCTTGCACCTGCGGTCTCTCTATTGCGCTTGCTCCTAGGTGGCCATGTTGGATTGAGCATTATTTCTGGCGGTGCACTTCTACTGTTCATGCACAGAAAGATTCTTCTGCATCCATCTGTTGGTATTTTCCATTTCTGATGTATATGCACTGCATTGCATAAACTGGTCTTACATCGATGTGCAAGAGCTAAAGGTTTCACTGTCGGGTTAGACAAAGATTTATCTTTTGACCACCTAAATAAACCTAATGTTCATAACTTTCAACTACTACCTGAGGTTCTAACAGCAGTATCTCCCTTTATACCACCCAGGAAAAAAACAGCATGATATTATCTTATACAGACCCTAATACAAATGTGCCAGTGTGATCTATTTTCTTTGGCTTGTCATCCTTTCACCTACATCTCATCTCGATGCGCCTTAATATATTTATAAATCGGATAGCATTACAAAAAATTGAGTAAAGGAACAACTTTAAGAAATACCTTCCTAAATAGCAATGTTCTCAGAGCCTTCTATACAGAGACACGCTGTTCCATTTCACCAGTGAGAGCGGTAGAGTGTTCCATAATTTCATAATGCGTACTGCAAATTCAGCCCCTTCCACATGATACACCTGAGTGCCAGGTGAGACACTAGAAGCAGACAAAGACAGCTAACATCTGCTGAAGCTACCAGAGTGCTCAAGAGCAGTGCTTCTCCAACATTTCAGAACTATGACCTCGTTTTTGGAACGGCAAACGTTTGTGACCCAACTACCTTAATGAACATGTGGAGGGGCGATCTTTGAAAGGAACTAAAGCATTGTGTGGTAGTGCATGTCGTTTACAGACAGCACATTTTCTATTGAAGTGGCCACTTACTTTGCACAGGCATACTGTTTTACTGAAGAAACTATATAGCGCACACATGATAATGTGTGGACATCGGGTTTCTGTGAATATTTATCATTTGTTCATCACCAAGTAAAGGGTCTTGATTTGTTTTGTTCCTATTAAAATCTCTGTTTCCAGAACACTTCTGAACTGCAAAAACAAAATGTGCTTCAATGTTTGCTTTTCCTAACTGCTGAATGTATACATTTCAATTACAGGTGAGGCAGGCTTCACACCACTTTCTCTTCAGGACCGCTGGTAAAAGTCCATTTCCTAGTATATCTGCTGGTTTTCTCCAAGGCATCGCAGTGCACTCCATGTCTATACATTTTCACCATGGTAGTAGATCAATAGCAAAGCATTGAAGCATTGAAACAGTTTCATTCTCAGGTTTCCAAAGTGAGAATATATCCTTTTCTTTTCTGACCGCATATGCCCCACCATTGCCAGTGAGATGACATTGAGCTGGTCATGGTTTGACCGTGAATGGGTAATTACCTTAGAGATTGGGCAAGTTTAGCAGGCACAATGGATTTCGGTATTCTGTGGATACTAATGTGAATGTAATTATATTTTTGTAATAGGATGAAGAATTCCGATCGGAAATTGGAGGCACATATACAGCTGGGGTTTCAATTTAAAAATGGTTGCAGCAAATACATTGTGTAATTGATTGTATCCTGTCAGAGAACAAAAAGATGTATCCTCACTTTGGATAAGGGAGGATGAAATGGCGTGGATGCCCTAATAATTTCTCTTTTCAGGGAAATATTATATGAAGTCATAAGTAGTGGTTTCATATATAAAATAACACTCTGAAGAATAATGTTTTTGCTGAAAACCCTGAAATACATATTTGTCATAGGATAATCTATTGATTATGTTAATACTAATGTGAATGTAATTATATTTTTTACCAGGGCCACTGGAGTGAGACCTAGAGATTCACTCGTTTAACATTCTTGGGTGCTCAACTCACCCTTGGCCTACTGTGTGTATACTGCCGCACGGTACGTCAGTGGTATACATGAGCTGGGAGTAGGTGTACTTCTGAATGGTAGAATACAGGGATAAAGCAGTACTGTGCAGTGCGTGTAAGCTATATCCATATACTGGGTGTATGTGTGCCTGTGACTGGTACAGTACATGAAGGATGTAGTGCTGGGCATTTTGTGTGTGCCATATGTATGTGCTGGGTGAATGTGTGTCTGTGAGTGGTACAATACATGGGAGCCTCAGAGGTATAGTTTGGGGGCTCTAGGGCTGAAGTGAGAAACATGAGAGAGGAGGTTGAGGAATCTCCCTAAGACAGATTTGTGTATTGCTGCATTCATGTGAGCTGGGGGGCACACAAGAGTAAGGGAGAGCCAGGCTCTCCAGTACACTTCAGCGGGTGCTTTTTGATACAGAGAGAGGCCACTGGGAAGGGGTCAGGGCACATCTGAGGAAGGAGATGTGGCTGAAAAGAGAATCATAAAGAGTAGGGCTGAGGCCCTTTGGTAACCTTTTGATACACATATCACTGTGACTGACATCCGGGTGTGAACCTGTAGTCACTCTCATGGCCTGTGTTGTGAGACTATCCGATTTGGAGTCACTCCTGCTGTGACAGACTGCTTTCTGGAGGAAATTCAATTTCAAAGTCTTACGTGGCAGTAGCTCAAAGAAGCGTAAAGTGCCAACTAGGGTTATCTGGTAGCTCCGAACTGGAACAAAGTCACAAGTTTAAGCCAACTGTGATGGAGCATGAACTGAGTACAGGACCAAGTTTGGCCAACTGGGCAATGTACCTGGTTGTCCTTGGACTGAGATGCAAGATCCTGAGCCAAACTGCGTTGACTTGCTTCGGTTCCGATGGGGACGCCGATCAGGAGCTTTAAGGTGTTGAATCAAGTTGCATTGCGCTGCATCAGTTCTGATGTGGCCTCTGATCTGTAGCAGCGAGGTGCTGTGATACAAGGTCCTGCATCGAGTTGTGCTGCACTGTGTCAGTTCCGATCAGGAGCTGGAAGGTGCTGCATCTAGTTGCGTAACACTGTGTCCTTTCCGAGGGAACCCACAGTTGGGCCAGAAGGAGTACACTCCGATGACAGCCAAGGGTCTAGGACCTGAGGGCCACTTCTTGGGGATCAGGACTCACTCCAGCAATTCCGGGCAACAGGGCACAGGCATGTCCACTTCGTCTGGGCAGCTGGGCAGATATAGGATAGATCGCTGGAGCTTTTTATGTACCTGTAGCTCACAACAAGTGGCCAGTCAATTAATCCTTGAAGTCACTCTGGTGGTTCTGGGTTCGAATAGAAGGTCCAGTCTTTCTTCCTCAGGCAGCAGGGCAGTCCTTCCAGCAGGTGGGCAGTAGAGCAGTCCTTTTTCAGAGTCTTCCACAGGTCCAAAAGTTATCTGAAGAGTTGGTCTGAAGGTCCAATATTTATACCAGGCACTATGGGCCAGATGTACTAAAGATTGGAAACAAAATACTGGTTGCCATCTGAATAGTTTTGTAAGCTCTAATGGGGAGATAGCGTTACACCCATACATATTAAGAAAAACCTACTTTAACCCTCAGGAAAGAGAATTTATAACTTTTCAACAATCTGGGTTTTAGAACATTGAAAACCATCTCATGCAGGATTTCCTAGCTAATCCAACCTTTTCATTCAGCAATATTATCTCAGTTATAGACTTTACATTTTTGCATGAAGCTGAGTAAACATTTCAAAACGAATCTAAAGTAATAAAAAGAAAGTGATCATAACCACCAACATATCAGTTTTTTGTCTAGGCCACATAAATTATAACTCTGCTTCTGCTTAACAAACAAATAAATTGGTCCACAACTTCCCTTAGCCAGTTAAATCATCTTTGCAAACAGCCTTTCATCAATTGCTAGACTCTCTCTCGTCACACAGGAGACTAAAAGAACAATGACAATTTCTGAATGGGAACAGTTCCTTCAGAAACGTTTTATTTCTTAACATCATCAAATGGGTGCAAACTGAAATCTGAGTAAATTAGGAAAAAAAAGAATAAATATGATGCACAAATCTTAAGAAACAATTCTATAAGAAACAATTAAGTTCGCTGCTGAAAGAGCATCATTCCTGTAATTGAGACAATAATGTTAAACTATTGAAGCAATAACTTAAAAGCTTCAGAAGCAGACAGGAGGATGTTTGGTCATGAATCTATCAAAATAAATGACACCAGAAAAATCTGGATGCTAATTGGTCATGGTTCTTTAACACATAATTCATCCTGTGATTATAATATCTCATATGAAAATTGGAAATGTTTCATTTGTGATGTCTCAGCTACAAATGTATCTCCCATTCCTGATATTAAAACTTATTTTATCCTAAATTATTCTATTTCTCAAATGGAAATCAGTGTAATAGGTAAGAGCTGTCGGCCATCCAAAGCTCCAGGCCTGAGTAGAATTCCAATAGCTGTTTTAAAAAAAAAACTCAATTTTGTAGTAATCCTTTAGCACGCCTATTTATGTGAGACAATGGGTTCTGCCCTTCTAATCAGCCTGGATTTTTCACTTTTTGATCACCTGTTTTTTCACCATTTACTGTGGGGGAGCCTTAGAACCTGTGACTCACCCTTGAACACATGTAAATGGACTGCGCATGTTTACAGCAAGTGTCCGCCTATTAAGATAAGGCCACTGCAATGCAGCAAGGATAAGGGGTACTTTGCTGGTTACATGTGAACATTTGTGCACACATTTAAGGGCTGCACATGGGAGACTCCTGTCATGCTCAGCCCGGTAACTGTATACAGCTAGCCTGGCACAGAGTGAACTCTGCAGGTTTAGATATTCATGTGGGGTAGGCCTTATAATGTTAGTGTACACTCACAGGGAAAGTCAGTGTGGTTTACTATATTGTCTGCAGGGACACTCCATTATACACCTATTGATATCGCTGCCTTAAAGTGGAGCTTCAAGAAGTCATATTTCTCTGGCTCAGCTCAGGATCAGAGCCCTGGCCTTTTGTCAGCCTGCTGTGCTAAGTTAACTACATTTCTCTCCAGAGGCAGGAACAAAGGCCTCCCCACACATAGGGAGCAATTGATAGTGCTTCACTCAGCTCCTGAGAAGGAAAGGGGTGGGGCCGAATGCTCTGCATCGACCAATCAGCTGTTACACTGTACCAGGGATTGGCCTGCCCAATCCGACTGAACAAGGAGGGAGCTCAGACCTTTGGGACAAACACAGGAGGGGGCATCCATTTGAAGACTTAGTGGGAAAGGCACTGGCAGTGATGTGAGCACGGGCGGAGCTGAGGCTCCCAGAGCAGATGTGAATAGTGATTCCTGGGTGACACCATTTTTTAATTTCCCAACAAGCTCTGCAAGAAGGTTGGGACATTGGCAGAGAGGTCATGTAGCACCCCATGATAGGCAAGAGGTGCCTCACTTCTGTAACTTACCGCACCCACTAAAAAGGTCTTGCATAAGGGCAAGAGTTCTCTTTTGAAGGTGTTTTTCTGCTATAATTTATGGTGTCAAATGTTACCAGATAATATGATGTATTTTCTGGCTGTTCACCAAAGATTATACAGAGCTTGTGTTCACTGTTCTCTCTCCTCCCTTTCTTATTTCTTTCTATTACTCCCTTTCTCTCTCTTTCATTCTTTTCTCACCGCATTCTCAGTGTTGAGCTCACACCTGCACCCAGTCTTTTGTTTCTTTCTCTATTACACAGACTCTATTCCCTTTCTCGCTGTCTTGTCTTCTTTAATCTTTCACACCTCTCACTTAATCTACTGTCACTCCCACTCATACCTCTCTCTTTTTCTTTCTCAATGCCTGACTTTCACTCCTTTCCTCTCTCTTTTACACTCTAATTCCCCCTCTCACCCTCTTAATTTAACTTTTACTCCCTTTCTCTTGCTCTCATTGTTTCTATCCTGTCTTTTTCTTGCTCTGTTTCTCTCACTTTCTTCCCCCTCACTTCATACTCTTCCCATTCTCACTCACACCCTCTCTCACTCTCACTTCCCATCACCTTTCTCTTTCCTCCCGCTTTCTCTCTCCTCTTTTTCTCCATATTTCCCCTTCCCTCTGTCATCCTCTCCCTCTGCTATGCCCCCATTGTCTTTTTCTCTGTCTTGCACTCACACATTCACACATTTTCACTCCCTCTCCCTCTCCCTCCCTCTCACGCACACCCTCACACCCCCTCTATCACACCTCCTGTCCATCTCTCTGACTTTCACACCCCCTCTCACCCCTCTTCTTTCACTCTTCACCACTCTCATCATATGTGGCTATCTACCTTTAGTATATCTTCATCATTTTCCCCACTACTTATCTCTCCTTTCTTTCACTTGTTAAACATCATCCCCTGCTCTCTCCCTCGCTGTCTCCGCCTCTCACGTTCTCTCATTCTCTCACTCTCTGTGTCTCTCTCTTTCCCAGTGATGAGGTCACTGGAAAAATGTTACTGTTTTGTCTGGTGCAATTTACTTTATGACTCAGCAGAGGCGTAGCTGCCAGGGAATTGTTTGGGGGTGTCCACTCCCCCCCCCAACAAATGTATTGTCTAGCAAAATAGTTGGGTACAGGTACTTTTAGTCGTGTATGGTGAGATGCCTGTTGGATTTTACCTAAGATTTTTACATGCACACACAGACAAAAACACACACACTCTCTCTCTGCTCTCTGTTTTGAAGTTCCTAAAACTGGTGGTTATTTTACAACATGTCTTTTAAGTAACCCTAACAATCCTCACTGCTATCGCTTCCCACTGCCCCTTAAGCTTCCTCATGCTCTGCTTCATTAATATTGTATTTTGCCATGATATGCCAGCGTGAATCGTGATTGTTGTTCAAATTTGAAGCTGTCGCTCCCCAATCTTACTGACCAAGCTATCGTGAGGGGTATCGTTGTTGTAAATTGGATCCAAATGTATTTACTTTCCTTTTTGGCTCTGTTCGATATTATAAGGAAATGCAATGCAATGACAAAGATATGTACATTTTTAGAATATACCTGCAAGAGAGCCGGACCACAGTCTACTGAATTTATAGCATGCCATAGTAATATTTGCGAACATTAAGTACCATCTAGTGGTAATCCTTAGTATTGCAAGCAGTATGTTTCCCTTCAGGCAGTGCATGCACAATAACCAATATGATTATCTTCATAATAAAGAAGTAAAACAATACGGGGCACATTCGCAAAGATTTCCAGGCGTTAACCTGATGTATACATTGAAAACGTTGTGACGTATGCATGCATACATTTTGCATGATAAACAAAAGAGCAATGCACATTTATTTGTGTAGTTTCCTTGTGCCTAATGTACCCATGGTTTGCCTCGATTTCATTCTGATAAAGGTTTAAAATACATGAATGTTAAATGACTTTTCTCCATTGTAACCATTTGTAACCAGAGACTACGTCATATAGTAAGTCAAGATATAAAGACAAACTTTCCAGTAGTTTGTCACACTTTCTTTTTGAGGTTCAGTGTTTGTGAATTGAAATTGCCACCACTAGGAATCATGTTACAGTCAAAGAGTTTGCAGGATGTTTGCACAGTGTAAGGTAAAACAATACGCCATGTCATGGAAAGGCACGCATGAGAGACTATGTTACACTGATAGGCGCGTGGTTCCGCTTTGTGCTGGACGAGATGTGCACCATATGCAAAAATAAAATCTGCTGTCTCCTGTGCAGGATTGGGCTTGTGCTTATGCTACCCTTATACAGTGAGTCACGACAGTTTGAAAGTCAGCCGGGTTCACTGAAAATACCAATGTCTGTTAGAAATTGACCCTTTCTGCACCCCAGATTTGTTTTGCATCTTTGCTGACTATAGAACTCTGTGCACTGCACCACTAGTGCTTGTGCCCCTCCTTTGAATATTGGTAAAACTGGTATACTCCTGATTGGCATTTTTTACTTACCTATACGTCCCATGTGTCTGATACCAAGGGGTACCCAGGGCCAAGTTAAATGTCACAAGTAGAAAGCAGCACCCATTGTGCCATCCTCTAAAGCAGACTTCTCTGAGTAGCTTGTGAGTTGCTGGTAGCTCCCCAGTGACGTATTAGGAGCTCTGCTGTGTGTGCAGCCCAGTGAACTAAATTCGAAGCTTTTGATTGGTTCATTTAACATATGTATAACAAATTTTAAAGCATGTATTCGAGAAGAAAATCTGTGCATTTGCAGAATTCAGAAGTGGATGTCTGGCTAAATATGGACGAATTTTCAAAATATAGTTGAAGTGGATGTTTGAAAGTTACATCATATGGCATTGGGGAGGCAAACTCATTACTAACAGGATTACCTTGTGCAAGGGGAATTGCAGCTATGTTTATTATGTGTTACCCACATGGAGGCAGTCTTCATTGACAAAACCTTTTTTGACATTACTGCTTGCAACTGTGCTTGATCAACTGAGATGATTGCTGGTAATTTTGCATATAGTGGCCATTATTTGTAATATTGTCTGTTGTGATCATTATTACAAAACTAATAATATTAGCAGCTCATGAAGGTGTTCAATGAACAATTGAGCTATTACTACAGAAAAGTTGGAGATGATTGCTTTGTAGTGACAATGTAAACATGAGTGCAAGCAGGTCACCAGTAGCATGGCTTTGCAGGTTTTTTTATAACACATTTTATTGTGGCTTAATTGTTAGTACAACATGGTCTAAAAGGCCTGCATATACAAATGCATCAGGCATTCCACAATTCTGAGTGATACCAATGTCACATTACTTAAAGAAAACAGGGACAGACCGAATGGTACTCCCCGAACCCCAACAGGATAAAAGTCCACAGTATTAGTGTGATTAAAGCTACAGGCTACTATTGTGTCCAAGTCTTAATGACCATACCTCCATCTCTATAAGGATTTCGGAGGGTTGTTCAGAGGGCAAATCAATACCCCTCCATTCTGCCCACTGCTTCAAGATTTTGCCTGAAAGACTGCTATTTCCATCCCCATACATCTGCCTGTGGCCCACTTCCACTCACGCACCCAGGACGGGGAGACCGTGTTTCAATGTTGGGTGATATCCCGCTTAGCTAATGTAAATCCCCAAAACAGAAGGTGTTGTTTGTATCTATTGCCGCCTATAGCTTCTGTGCTATGCAGGAGGACTAACTTGGGTTTTAGGGAGGTCTGCCAGGGCAGCACCTGAGCTAGACAAGAGGTCACCCTGTGCCAGAAGGTCAGCAGTGTGGTACAGCTCCATAATGTGTGGGGGAAGGTCCTCTCCTCCTCGTCGCAGCGGAGATATGTGGGAGAGGATATCCCCCCCATCTGCCATAGCTGGCTTCCTGTGTAGTAGGCTTGATGCAGGTATTTAAATTGGATTAGGCAGTGACGTGACGATATAGCGCCACCCCAGGGCCTCAGTTCAATCATCATCATTTAAGTCCTAAATGTCTCCTTCCCAGGTAGCCCACAGTGCCTCAGGGTAGTATGGCTGTGTGTCATTAGGGTTTGGTATAATTGTCTAATTTTATGAGTGCCCAGATCCCCCATCAACAGTTTGCCTTCTAATGGATTAAACGCTTGTAGGTCTGTTAATCCCTTTATATATTGTGTTAGTGTGTGTCTGAGTTGTAAATAATAATAAAATTGGCTATGATGGAGCTGTTACTCGTCCTGCAACTGTTCGTACAAGTTGAGCACTGGCCCCTTCATAATGTGCCCCAGTGTGGACAAGCCAATAAGGTCCTATGCACAGAACTCAGGTAGAGCCGCCACCTGCCGAACGAAGATTCAGTGCTACAGCGGGGTCCATGGCTTTGCAGGTTTTAACTGCAGATTTGACCAGTCAAATAACCCCTTTTGACAGGCCTAAAAATACCTTTCAAATATTGATAGGTTGCTCCTAAGTAAGCCTTCTTGCTGATCAGGCAGAGTGAATGGTATTTAAAAGTAGGACATGTAAAAGTTCAATGTTAATCATGTCCTTACAGTGACCTGCACTGCAAAGCTATCTTCACTGTAGCAAGGCTGGTTGGTCCAGCTTTGCTACAGTGGGGATGTAATATTAAATACAAATATTGTATCTAAGCAATGGGTCTAGCTAAAAAAAATACTAAATAACTATTTCAATAGTTATTAAAAACCCAAATCAATTGTGAAGCTGGATTCTTTTCAAGATATTAAGAAAAAGTAACTTTTAAAAAGTTTCCTTTGCCTTGCCTGAAGTCCCTGAAAGCTAAATTAGCATTTTCCTCTCCCATTTCGACCAGACATTAATTAGCATTTAAATAGGCATGATTGAGGTGTGAACTTGCTCCCAGATGCAAACAATAGGCTGTGCTGAATGGACAGAGATGCCACATCTGAGCTTAACAGAACATGCCTAGGAGGCTGGGTGGATTCCCTTTGACAGTGAAGTGTGAAGCCCAGCTTGAATGTCACATCCTGCTTGGGAGGTTTGCTGGAGTTTTTCATGTGATACTTGGGGCACACTTCATAGAAGCCTCCCATATCAGAAGCCAATATTAGCTGACACTTGGGCAGGGTTCTTCTTTTGTTTCCCCCCCCCCCCCCCCCCCCCGGCAGCCAGTCAGGCCCCATTCACAGTGAGTCGCTTTTTGAAATTACTGTGTAACAGACTGTTTGACAGGTCTGCTGGGTTTATCTATAACATTAGGTGTGCACTTCAAAGGGCGAAGGCCAAAACAATTATTGTGTAGCTGTGTCTGGTTGGTGAAAACTCAGCTTTATTCTGCCAAACTTCTGTCTCTGAGAGGTTGTTGTGGGTACAGGGACTTCATCAAGCTTGATTTTAATAGTAGATGTGTGGGGTTCATTAGGATTAGTATACTTGACACGCTCATACCCAGCCTTCAGAGCCCAAGTTTATTGTGGCCAAAGACTTTTTTTCCATCTTGAAAATGCCCAAAAAGGGTTGTATTCGTCCCGAGAGCTTTTACCCCATTGGTTAGGGTGTCCCGAGAGGTCATTCCCACTGACTAGTCCATGCCAGGCATAATTGTGGTGTATCCAGGACCCACTTCTGAACAATCATAGACCTGTGGAAGATAAGAGGACTGAACCTGCTGTCTGTGACCTGAGAAGAGACTAGAAGCCTGAGCCTGCTCTCCCTCTTGTACTCAGGACAAAGAAGTGGATTTTAAGGGTTATAAGACCAACTTAGTGTTACAGCTATAGAGACACAGTAAGCTCAAGAAGCCTTTTCCCGTAATCGCCCTGCTGATCAGTGGCAACTAGACATCGACTGGTCACACATGTTGGCCTTTGCCTGCCAACATGTGTTTCTCTAAGTGTCTCCCTGAGGTCCTGAGTGGCTTTAGATTTTAATCCTGTGGTGAATTGGGACTTAAAGGACTAAAGTCAGAAAGTAAAATCTTTTGTATAGGACAAGCCTGATTATTGTATCTTAGCACATAGTTCCTGTTCGACTGCCACTATTGACTATCATTGGCACTCTCTGATTCCCATAATTGGAGATTATTGCCTGAGGTGGGTACACACCCACCCTCAACTATTACTCCAATTTTTTACAGTGTCTCTTTAAAAGACATTCCCTGAAAATATATTTGAATGCTTAACGAGAAGGCTAAATAATGTTAGCATGCACCTTTTTTGGGAGATAGTGCATGTTCTGAAGCAGTGCTTCTGTGTTAGAGGAGGGTGAGCCGTAGAAGGCTCGAGCAAGATGCTAGGCTCTCACTCAGCTTGAGGTCCTCCAGAAATCCAGGGCCCAAAAACAGAACTAATTTATTTGCTCTCACTTCATTCTCAAACGCCTCCTCCACTTGCGCAGCAGGTAATGTGCCTGCTGTGCCAAAGACTTTCTGCAGTTGTTATTATGATCTGGGGAGATTCAGTGACATCACTCACAATGATGGACTCCCCTGCAGAACATTTGGAGGGGACACTGAAATTCTCATATGTCATAGATATTCGTGGTCCAGATGATAAATGGGGGCCCTTGATGCTATGTGGGGGGGGAGGGGGAGTGGATTGACTTCCTCTACCACAGGGACTGCAAGGGTCCATGTTAAACACCTAGAGGGACTCAGGTGGGCTGATCGGGAAGATGCCATGGAGTTCTGTGAACACGATGCACTCAAGCATTGTCACGATCAGCCCATCAAATGCTGCACGAGCCCAGCAGGTAATCAAAAATGTAAAAATCCTGAGCAGCCCATCTGAAGCACAGTCTGGTGCAGATGAGTTCTGCCCTTCACATTTGTTTCTGTGAAGACACACATTTGTTAATACGTATAAGTGCCGTGTCTGAGGTGTTGAATGTCAGTCTATTTGGTAATTTTGGGGAAGTTACTGATAATAAAATTAAAAAAATGTAATGCCTTTCTTTAAATTAGTATTTTTTCTTGAAAGACTTTTTGTGTCAGCTCGATTTAACCTGTAATGTGTGTATTTATTCAGCAGGCTGAACTAGTTTCCCCTGGCTTACTCACTGAAGTGTTATCAAGGCATCGTAGGTGGGCACAATGTCATGTTTAAAAGCTATTACTTTTAACTCATGTAGAAGCAATGTTATTATGTAATGTACTAAAGTAAAAAAAAGAGTGTTCAAGAAATAACCTTTTTTATTTGAAAAGGCCTGTTGTAATATTTTTACTTGTCATTTGCTGTATCATTTACAGAGCAATTGTTGATGGCTCAGCATGCTTGGCCCCACACTTTGAATTTAATAGCATGCCCACCTGTAGTCTATGTATTTAGCCTGTAAGTTGTGAGAGAATTGTTGATCTGTCAAACCCCATTACAGGTATATTCCATCCCTTTGGTTTGCTGTGTTCAATTTGTTTCAAAGACAGTAACCACTCTTGTTTAACAGGCTATCACTCAAGCAAATATCCTGCTCAAAAAGCTTAGACAGATATCATTTCTTACTTGTACGATAATTTTACAGGTATTTAGCTATCTAAACTGCACACTTTACAAATTAAGCCATATTTAAGCACTAAAATATATCAGTCTTAAGGCAATCTAGAGACTGAATGCCTGATTTAGAATTTGGCAGGTGGCTACTCTGTCAAAAACGTAATGGATATCTCGCCCCGTCTTTTAAGTACTATAGGATATAATGCACTTGTAATATGTCACATGGATTATTCATCCTGCTTGTGATGGAGTAACCTGTCTGCCAAACTATATATCAATATTAATAATAGATTGACCCAGTATCATGCAGAACCTAGGGAATATCAACAATAAACAGACAGTGGTTCTGCCATGTAGAAGGAAATTTCTTCAAAAAAATGACTTACTCGCCTCAGAGGTAGGGTTTTCTATTAATGGTACATAACACACTGACCATAAATGTAAAAACCGACTACAAATGACCAAGTCTCAAATCCAATTGAAAAAACTTGTGTGAGATATGTTAAAATTCATATATCATTTGTGATTAGAAACATATCCATGATAATATCAGACAAGACAAATATACTTTATACAATACACAACAGTGAAAATACAGATTTGTGACACAAAAATGAAACTAGGACAAAAAAAGAATAAATAGTTACACATAAATAACAACAAATAGACTTGAAACAGCGTCCGAATATTACAGAATGGCCCTAAGTAGACATGTAATTTCTATTTCTTGCAGTTGTGTTTATTTGGGCAGTTAATGCTTGTAAAATCAAACAAGAACTAGCCGGTGGTTGGGAAAATTCCGCGCAGAGAGGTGAAAATCACAATAACAAAGTCTCCTTGAAATGCCACTGCTTCTGGTATACCCTACAACGACCACCTCACGTTGTAAATGTGGGAAACCCATCATAACATAAGTCAATAATAGGTAATCCGAGCACAGGCATATAGATCAAAGCAATAATTAAAGTCCAAATATCAATCTTGATTATGTTCTTCTTCAAATAATTTCAGGCTTGTTTGTCCAGTGTTGTTTTTGCATTTCAGGCAAGTCTTCAAACCACACAAATTGCCAACACGTGTTTCGTCCAACAGAGAGTAAGTCATGGACTTCCTCAGGGCAGTGTATCAAAATCTTACTCCAAATAGAATATAAAGGAAAAATTATTGCTTCAAAATCCTGGCATAGTAGTTCAAACTCCTCATAGAATCAATGAGAATAGATATCCATAATATAGGGTTGCTAGTAAATATTCATCAGTGTCAGCCACATGTCCTGAAGCTAACTGTTACTGTCCTCCATCTGAAGCTCGTAAGTATGCGTCGGCGTGTCGCCCCCTTATGTATGACTCACAAACAGCATCAACGTGGGGTCTTCATCAGGACTGTAAACCAAGAGTGTTTATGGCCTGTGTGATAAAAAAAAATCTGTTTTTTAGAAAAATGCAGTGTGTGGAAATTACAAAAAAGTAGAAGATGAGGAGTACTATCAGTCTAACCTGTCTGAGAAAATGCTCAGTAAGATTAAAGGATGGTATTACAGGTGAATCGTGCACTGTCCAGTGGTATCAATCCAACCTGCATAAAAACATATATATTTGTGGGATCGAATAAGAGTAAACAGGTTCAATAATCAGACTCAAAAGGGAGGAATGCATTCCTACCTTAGACCCTGGAGTATGTAGAAAGGAGTCAATCCAGTACATATGCCCCTGAAGGGTGATCCTATTATTCACCCACATTGGCTTGAGATGAGCACATTAGAAGAAGGAGCAACTGGTGCTTCCTTGGTTTCTACAAAAGAAAAAATAGTGTCTCAATAAAAGGCCAGGTGTAGAAACATTTATCTTATCAGAAAAAGCACCCATAAGAGGAAATACAATTCCTACCTGGGAACTTGGAGTCTGTGATGAGGAGTCAATCCAAAGTGTATGCCACTGAAGGGCAATCCTGTTTAGCCATTCTTGTTGGCTTAAAATAGGCACAATTCAACAAGGAGCAACTAGTGCTGCCTTAGTTTCCATAAAGGAAGAGAATGATATATCAAAAAAGAGCAACAGAGGAGACAATCCTCTATCCAAGAAACAGGATTGTACTGTCCTCTGGCATCTTCCTTAGCTGCGCGTCCCAAACAGACTGGTAGAAGGCGCTGTGAAAATTTATAACAAACGAAAATTCGGACGTGCTAAATCTGCACATTTGTGAAAACGTTTCACAGATGTGATTACTTAAGGTTGGGCAATCACTGGCTCAATGTGGTTAATTACCTCAGTTGTGGAACCTAACTTGAGTGCAACTTAATAGCGGTAGCAGACACGGATGGAACTCCTTCCATCCGGCGGCAGTCATGTCTGAAGACACGTACGCGCACGAAAATAGATGTACATGAACAAACCAGGAACTTACAATTAAACAACATTGACAGATCTATTGATTTACATCAATAGGTATGCATATAGTCAAAACATGAATAAACAAAGCCTTTCAGTTTAAAGTAATAATGATAGTTGCGGAACTCTTCTATACACATGTCCTAGAGACCCAAGAAAATTATATTAAATATACATTTTGTATAGAGATCTTATGTATTCTGTAGTGTTTAATGTACGACTGTTACATCATTGTAAGGAATGAGCTAGACCCTTAACACATAGTGGTGTGTATACCCAAAATGCCCAATAGGCCTACCAACATGCATAGACACAGTCAGAAATTTGTATGTCATTGAGATTTAGCCTAAACACAATAGGGAAACCTGTCTGGAGATTTCCTCCGATTCATTCACTGAATTAAGAAGGTTTATCCATTTGCATTCACAAATATTTATTATCGATGTCAGATCACCTTCTCTTGGGTTTGGAAGAATTTTTTCTAACACCCACCACTTTGGGCTATCTACTGAATGTTATTTGTCCATAAAGTGCTCAACCAAAGGTGCACCCTGTACCTTGTATTCTATCCTTGAACAGTGTTTTAAGATCCTGGTTTTGACTTTTTTATGTTTGGTTTGCCCAACATATACCATATCACACGGACACACAATGATGTAAATAACATCCTTGGTATTGCAGTTGGTGTGATGTTGGAGTGAAAATGATTTCCCCGAAGAGCTAAATTCTTTCCGTTCAATTGCCACGTCGCATGCCTTACAGTGGCTGCATTTAAAATGGCCCAGTAATGGTGGTAACGATAATTGGGCTCAAAGATCTAGGGTTAGTCCGGTCTCAAGATACGAAGTGACTACATGGTCACATACATTTGTTCCCCTCTTGAAAGCAAAAAGTGATGGATCACTGATACCTATCTCATCTGTGATCAGGGATCAGTGACGGTTGATGATCTTGTGTATTTCGTTACTTGTATGGCCAAAGGTTGATACACAAACCACTCTGTCACCTGTAGTTGAACTATCCTTTTTGACCTCTAGAAGGGTTTCTTGATGGCAGTACCAGGCCCTTTTTCTGGCTTTTTTGAGTAGGCCCTTTGGGTAGCCACACTATTTCAGTCTCTCTATCAGTGTGTCAGATTCCCTAAAGAAATCTGACCTGTGTGTGCAGTTCCTAAGAAGCCTTAAGAACTGACCATATGGTAGGTTGTCAAGCTGGTTCCTAGGATGATGACTGGTGTACCTAAGTAATGTATTCCATTCTGAATTCTACCTATAGAGTGTGGTATATAATGTACCCTTGTCAGTCTTAATGCTCAGGTCTAGGAAATCAATCTGGCCCTGACTCGATGTAATTGTATATTTGATGTCATCCGATCTGTTGTTCAACCAACCCATAAAATCTTCTACCAATTCTTGCTCCCCAGTCCAAATCATGAGGATATGATCAACATACATATTCCAGAAGGTGAAATTATTGAGAAAAGGATTGTCAACTCCATATATGTGTTTGTCCTCATAGAAGTCAATGTACAGGTTAGCTACATCCGGGGCAAACCCCGCTCCCATAGCTACTCTCATTGTTTGAAGAAAGAAGTAATTTCTAAAAACAATTTTTTTTTCGTCATAGCTATTTCTAGAAGACTTACTATGAAGTCTGTAGGGACAAAATGTGGCCTTTCTCTTTTTTTAAGGGCCTTACATATTACCAATAGAGCTTCTTCTTGGGGGATACTCGTGTAGAGGGAAGTTAAATACATTGTCTGAAGTCGCTGTTTGCTTTTATCAAATTGAAGGTTCTCCACTAAGTTGATAACTTCCATGGTATCACAAATATATGATGGGGTTTTGGGAACTAGAGGTTGCAAAATAAAGTCCACAACCATACTGGCTAAAGGACAGAACCACAACCAGAGACTATTAGTCTCCCTGGAGGTTTCTCCTTGTTTTTATGCACCTTTGGCAGAGTATAGATGGTTGGAATACGAGGTTCTTTCTTGTTTAAATATCCAAACTCTAACTCGCCTAGGTAGCCCTCTTTGAGTCCATGGGTGGTAAGCTGATGTATAGTTTAGGGGGAGGAGCGTCACACCACTGGCAGGAAGCAGCAAAAGAAAGGAAAAATAAAATTATAATAAAGGAAGGTTATTACCATTTTATTTTGTCCTCCTGCTGTGGCAGCGTGCGTGAGGGGGCGGGGCTGCAGAGCTGGGGAGGAGTGGTAGAACACTCCTGTGCACAATGACCGTTTGGTCGGCCCTCTCGGTCCGCCCAAAACAGTCATGTGCGACCTTGAAAATATGTTTGAGACAACTTAAATGGAAGCAGAAGCTATCCTAGGGAAGCATAGTGCCCAGAGGCAACCTCAATTTAAGACAAATAATCCTCTAAACTTAATTACTAAAAGCTGAAATGCAAGGGAATGGGTGTGGATCAAAAATGCAGAGCTAAGAAGGATATCTTTAAGAGATAAAGGAAAATCCCCAAAGAGGGGGATGTTCTACCTGAAATAGGCTGTAAGGTCCCAAATCAGATAGGCCGCCGGCTGGAGAACAGGCCTGTGGACAGCACAGAAAAGTTCTACCTTCCAACTGTCGTGTTGGATCTTAAATATCTTGATATGGGGAACCAGGGGTGGACCTGACGTATTTTCTGACGCCTTTGCCAACAGGTGGCTTGACCGCATGTGTTCCAAGATACAGGAAAGGGTCAACCGCATGTGTTCCAAGGCCGTGGGTGGGGTAAGGCGGCCAGGTGGCACAACGGTTGATAGGTCATGCCTGACCGCAACGTATAAACAAAGGAAATGTTGTGATCACGTACATTTCTTACAGTATGCATGTGACCAACACCCACAAGGCAGGTGCAGTTTTCATCAGACATTGCGGTTTATCTTGAGCAAGCTAACTTCCAAAAATAGGGTTTCAGCGATGATAAACAATGTCAACTTGTACCAGCTGGGGTTCTGTCTACGTGTGGGTGTGCAATGGCCTTGTAACGGTGGAAAGTTACTGTGGTTTTCTAGTGGCTTGGGCTTCCTCGTGTTTTCTGGTGCAACTGAAATGCAACTCTGGAAACCCTGGGCCTAGTAACTTCTGAATGTTACATACTGATATCATGGGGTGGTGGCCTTTGGGCCTTGGGCCTCCTATTTGGGCTTATGTACGTTGGGTTCTACAGGTGCTATGGACTTCTATGTGTCTTACTATGCTCAGTGGGAATATGGTAACTTAGCATGTTAGCAGGTTTTGTGTCGGGGAGCAGAGGCCTGACATCAACACTTTATTTTGTCAGGGTAGGTTAGGGAATGGTATTTAAGTTATTAAATGGTGGCTCAAGACCCTCCATCATCTCCCTCCTCTTGTTCATTCAACATGAACACATTCCTAAGTGAATATCTACTGACAAGTGGTGGTCTCTCGGCTACCGGTGAAGTCCATAGGGTGTCGTTGACATAGCATTCAATGTTACCGGGGAGTTGCCCTTGCTGCCTGGCCGCTCCTTCATCAGTCTCGGTACTCCACTGCGTATAGCCTGGGGCTGGCTCACTGATCAGACACTCATACCGAACAGCAGCAGATGTATTGTTATATGTATTTCTGGCTGGTGGGAGCGGAGGTGCCGTAGGCACACCATGGCGTGAGGCGATGGGGGGTAACTCGATCATTGGTACCTGTACTCCAGACCCATCCCCAGGAGGCCTATCCATATCTTCATATTTTGGTGCCTGGTAAATCCCTGTGCTAGCGTAATTTATCCCTACAGCCTTTGTGCTCAATTTTCTAATACAATGACTCCCTATCTGAAAGGCGCAACACAGAACCAACATAATTCCAACTATAGGTATCACTAGTTTCAGTATTGCTGTTAGCCAGGATGGCATCCAGTCAAAGTCAAACCAGTTCACTGGGATAATGTCCGCAGGGGCACCTCCTTCGTCGAGCATCTTCTTTCCCAAGTTCGTCAACTCCTCAATGGCCCTTGCAATTGATCCGTTGTCCTCGTCGTTTCCTGGTATGAACGTGCAGCATGACTTCCCTATTTTGTGGCACAAACCACCCTCCTTGGCGGTCAGCATGTCCAGGTAGTAGCGGTGCTCCAAGACCATCTGTCTGAGGGGACGTAGCTCTCCCCTAATTGCATTGAGCCCATCCCTAGTACTGTTGATGGCCTTCATGACCTCATACCGGGTGACTTCCAGCCAGCGGGCATTCGCCTTTGTTTGAAATAGGGGAAATGCTCCTCCAAAGAATAGTTGGGCCTCGTTGAAGAGGCGGAATTCTTGGGGAACGTTACCATGTGTCTCTGTTGCGAAATATTCAGCTGCTCTCCTGTGGCGGTGCAGGAATGTAACATCACCTGTCATTGGATGTGATAGTATGTGGGAGACGTTTGATGCTGGTACCACCAGATGTATCTCATGCAGAGTCACCAATGAGCACAGTCCGAGCCACTGAGGAGGAAGTTGAAGGTATAGGTGTTCACCGCAGGCCCAATAGTAGTCCATCAGGGTGGAGGTGCCGTACTGCATATCGAAATTGAATATTGTAGAGTTACAGTCTGTGTTACGCCCAACAGAGACGGAGCCATTGCCTATGAAGCAAAGAGAAGGATTTTTAAGTTTAAATGCTTTTTTATGTTTGTACAGTCTGTCCCCACCCCAGGAGTATCTGTTCCCTGCCTCATTCCAAATTTGTGCACAATCATCTTCTACATCCCAATCAATATTTTCCTCCCACTCTGTTTCGCCAGACCATGGGGGGCCCAGGGATGCTGCTTTACAGTATATGTGGTCAGGATCGCTCCACTCATTGTTGTAATATACTCGGGCTTGTATTTCTAGGATCGTTCTGTTCTGGCATGGACAGTCTGGGCCCGGGACCCCCCCCGGGTGGGTGTGGTGATGGAGGCGTAGTTGTGTGTCACAGTCCGCATAGGGTGTTGATATTGAAATGTAACGTGCTTGCCTATACCATTTTGCTTGCTGATCCATATTTGGTCTATTTCTCTTGTACTTTGCTTGTATCATCCGCTCTATGTCCCCTTTGTCAGAAGTGACCTTGAATATCACTTTGTTGTTGTCCCATTCCGATGTGTTTACAATTCCAAGCACTATTTTAGCCCCTCCTACTATCTCTACTAACCCATCGATGCGGCAAAGGTAAAGATGTAGCAAGCACATCACTGTTTGTGGTGGGACTTCTTTAGGGAAAACTAGTCTGTCTGCACCAACTGCATGGGGGACATATGAACACACATAGCAGGACTCGTTTGAGATCCTTTTCCCTACGGCTGTCATGTCCCTGTACCATGAATTTTCTTCCAGGGAGGAGTGTACTGAATGTTCTCTTATGGATTGGGGTAGGCTGAGCATAGGCCCTAGGCCTTCCTGTATTGTCACGAGGTGTTGGAACGTTTTAAATGGCATTCCCTTAGGCTTGTGTCTCTGGTCGATAGGGAGACGATGGATGACCCGGTGTTTTGTAGCTTTCCCTATATATGGGGAGATGGGGGCGAATCTGCGGGCTCTGTGACGGCGTGACGGGTGTCCATGGGCTACTCGTTTTTCCGTCAGATTGGCAGTCTTATCCCAAGTGTTCCCTTTGTCGTCTGGTACTACCATTGGGGGCTCGGGAGGTGAAGTGGTGTGTACGTTACTGGCTCTAGAGGCTGGGAGTTCAGGGCCTGTCGTGTGGTGTGGGGCTGTGTCCTTGTTTCCGGAGAATTCTATGCTATGTGTCGTGATATCTGTGTTCTGCGTGACCGCTGGTGCAGTTGCTGGGGTTGTAGGTAACATGGCATCAGTGGATGCTCCTGTACCACTATTGCTTACAGCATGATAGCTCCTTACAGCAAGGAAAAAGATATACCAGTTAAATGTAGCCAGTGCCACTCCAAAGATAATACAAAACAGTACTATAGACAGTATACATATCTTTGCTTCACGGCCACTGTACTCGTGGATCAGTACGTGAGTGTCCTCATCGTCTTCCTCCACAGTGGAGGGACAGCCGCTGTCTTCATTCAGGGGGACGCTGGCCATTTCTATTTCCTCAGTTAGTCCATTGTTTATTGTGGCGGCGGGGCAGGGTCGAGCCGGACGTCTTTCCTGTGGATCCATGCCTTGCGCTCAGCTATCCGGACAGCCGTTGGGGAGGAATCGATCACTTGGAAAGGTCCTTCAAATTTGGAGTCTCTCCAGCGCCGGACGTGCTTTCGGATAAAGATCAATGTTCCAGGACGTATTGGTGGGAGCTCTGGATCGGTGGGGCCCTTCTCCTTCCTCTTGGATACCTGTACAGAAAGGAACTGCGCAGCGCGGGTTAGTGTGCACAAAAATTCGTAAAGCTCAGCTTTAACAATCTCAGAAGATGACTCATTATCCGTTTTGGGCCTTGTGGGAGGGACAGCTACATTTATGGATCGTCCGGTGACAAGTTGGTGGGGCGTGAGGTGGTGATCCGAACTAGGTGAGTTTCTTAGTGAGAAGAGGGCAAGTGGGAGGCAGTAGAGCCACTTTTTACCGATGGTGGCGCTGATTTTGCTTATTTTGTTCTTGAGTAGGCCGTTAAGGCGCTCACAAATGCCGTTACTTTGGGGGTGGTAAGCAGACGTCAGTTTGTGTCTGATGCCTAGCATCGTAGTTAGGGAGGAGAAGATGGCATTTGAAAAGTGACTTCCGTTATCTGTCCGGATGGCCTCAGGGATCCCGAAGCGGGAGATGACATCACGGAGTAGGAATGTGGCTGCTGCTTTGGCATCGCAGTGGACGCATGGTCCAGCTTCGATCCAGCGTGAGAATGGGCAAACTACAACAATGAGGTATCGGTAATTTTGACATCGATCAATCATATCGACATAGTCGATATGGAGCTCTTTGAAGGGGCCAGAGGGTTTGGGGATGGTGGAAGTCACTGTTTTGAGAGTCGGATTTGGTGAGTATTGTTGGCAGATGAGACATTTATTAACGAAGAGTTGTATTAATTCGTAGGCGTTGGGAATGAACCAGTCTGCCTGCAATGTAGTGGACATGTTATCTCGGGAGACGTGAGCAGGAAGGTGGAGTTGGTCTAGTGCCACCTGCAGTAAGGCTAGCGGCATAACGGGCTTTCCTGACATGGTCTGTCTGTAAATGAAATCTGCAGGGTCCTGCTGTACTCCCCTCTTTTTCCATAACTCTTTCTCTTGATGTGGTGCACTTTCTTGTATTTCCCTGAGGTGCAGTTGGGCGATCTTGTCGTATTGTTGTGTGTTGTCCATAGGACAGGCAACGCTCGAGTCCAGTGTCTCGTTAGTCGTGCCTGTGTGTTGCTGTGGATCTAAACTGTCTTTGTGCGTGTCTGTCTGCTGTATCGGGGCTTGGATGTCATCATGCGTGGAGACCTTGTCTGCCGGTGTCAGTGCTTGGTCAAGGAGGATAGGTGTGTTACGAGTATGTGGCCACGTTACAGGTGGGGGGCCTCTGGCTGCCGCTTTGGCCGCCCAATCTGCCAGAGCATTCCCTCTGGAGACAAAGTCCTGTCCATTGGTGTGTGCAGCACACTTGACAACAGCTACCTCAGCTGGAAGTGTCAGAGCTTCAATCAATTCTTCTAACAATTGCTTGTGACATACCGGTGTTCCGACTGATTTGAGAAATCCGCGCCTTTTCCAGCGCAGTATGCTTGAATGTGTTGTAGTTGTGACGTATGCAGAGTCCGAGTATACTGTGATGCCGTCGTCGGCCCCATGTTGTAAAGCTGCAATTAATGCCACCAACTCGGCAGCTTGGGCTGAGTAATGTGGAGGCAATGTTAATTGCTGTATAATGTCTAGGGAGTCAGAGGACTCGTGCTGCTGGGCCCGAACTACTGCTGCTCCGGTGTACCTGATCCCTGTCTCTTGGTCGATGGTAGAGGACCCATCAACGAAATACACAGTGCTGTTTGGTAGTGGGTCCTCTTTTGCTGCTCCTGACTCATCTGGAGAGTACGTGGCGCAGTCATGAGTGTCATCGTCTGAGGCGGCAATGGGATGGGCAAAAAATGTAGCAGGGTTCACCGTGTGACATTTGACGACTTTCAGGGAGGGCAATGACAATATTACTTCATATCCTGACACTCTTTGTGTTGTTAGCGTCGTCTTGGCTTTTTGAATTATGGCGAAGACGGCGTGTTCAGTGTATAGTGTCAGGGGGGATCCCATGACTATGGGGGTGCTCTTTTCTACAGCAAAGGCGGCGGCAGCAAGAGCCTGCTCACAGGGGTAATGACCCCTCATGACAGAGTCCAGCATGCCACTAAAGTACGCGATGGGTTTGTGACCCATAGGGTACTTCTGGGCAAGCACAGAGGTCATGACCTGACCATTGCAGTGGGTGAACAGGTAGAATTCTTTAGTGTAGTCAGGTGAACCCAACACTGGTGCATTCGTTATTTCATCTTTTAGCTGTTTGAAAGAGGCTGTCATGTCTGGGGACCAGTTTATCTTGTTGCGTCTGTCTTTAGCTGCTTTAACAGCCTTCAGCAAAGGGGCTGTTATTGTTGTGAAGTCAAAGACCCATTGTCGGACATAGTTGACCAGTCCAAGGAATTTCTGCATGTCTTTTACAGTTTGGGGTTCTGGCGTTCTATTTATGGCATCAATTCTATCTGGCGTGACTCGTCTCCCTGAGGCTGACAGTATTTGGCCTAGATAGTGTACTTCTGCTTGGCAGTACTGGAGTTTATTTCTATCCACTTTGTAACCTCTGTCGGCTAAGGTGTGGAGCAGAGCGATGGTGTCTACTCTACACTGCTGTTCCGTGGTGCTGCAGAGCAAAATGTCGTCAACATACTGCAACAGGGTGCTGTCGCATTGGAAGTTGGATAAGTCTTCTCTGACAGCCCTGTTGAAGACGCTAGGGGATTCGCAGTACCCCTGAGCTAGACGGGTGTATGTCATCTGGACCCCTTTGAACGAGAACGCCAATAGGTACTGGCTGTCTGGGTGAAGGGGGACGCTGAAAAACGCATTTTTCAGGTCGATTACGGAGAAATATTTCGCGTTCGGGGGAATGTTTGTCAGGATGACGGAAGGGTCTGGGACAATGGGAAACTCAGGTATCACTATGTTGTTTACGGGACGGAGGTCATGTACCAAACGCCATTGGTTGGTCTTACCCTTCCGCACCGGAAAAAGACAGGTGTTGCAACAGGAAACGCATGGGTATATTACCCCTTGGTCAAGCAGGGCCTGTATTGTGGGAGCTATGCCTTCTTCTGCTTCCTTTGACAATGGGTACTGTTTTATTCTTGGCAATATGGCTCCGACTTTCAATGTTATCTTAAATGGAGCGGCAGAACGAATGAGACCTACATCATTGGGGCCGGTAGTCCACAGGTGTGACGGAATTTGAGCTAAGTCTTCCTCGCGTACTGAATCATTTTTTGGAGGGGCAGTGGGTGTTCTTTTCTCTACTGTCACCGAGAGGGGCACCTCATACTGGTACAGAATCTCTGTCATGGGGCACTGATCGGGATCGCTAAAGAGCTGGTCGTCTGAAATGTCTCTCACCTGGTGTCCGGGCTCAATGAATATTACACAGGCCCAGGAACGCATATAGTCGTCACCTGCTATGAACGCCCCATATGTCGGTGTAATATGGAGGGCAAGTAGGCCTAAAATCATGCTTGTGTCTGATATCTGGGCGTTCCTGGATTGTGGGCGGAAGAGGAACTCCTTTGGGAGCTGAACAGTGCGGTCATGCAGCTCTGGGGTGTTGGCCACAACGATATGTACTGCAGTGGAAAATGCTTGCTCGTCTACAGGGCGAGCTCGTATGTGGGCTGCCAAGGAGGAATCAACGGCGAGTGCCATCATCCTTGCCAAGGGGGTGCCTGGTATCGAGCAAATCATTGTTCCATTGTCATGGAAGTGTATGGACATGTTTAGTTTTGTCATGAGGTCGCGCCCCAGAAGGTTCACTGGGGAGCGAGGGGAGTACAGCAGTGGCTGTTCCAACACCCGGTCTCCTATTTGTATGCGCACTGGTTTGGTGAAAGGGACCCTTTCTATTGCCCCAGAGAATCCCTGTGTGTCCGCTGCCTGGTTTGAAATGGGCAGAGGTCCGCCAGTAATGCAGAAGTACGTGGCGCCTGTGTCAATGAGAAAGCTGTATGTTTCGTTGTTTATCGTGACCAGGACGGTGGGGTCATCTTCACCGCTCATGGTGCATGACAAAACTGGGCACACAAGGGTTGTCTGTGGGCTGGCCTAACAAGTGTACCCCCCTTGTTGGTATTGGTGGATGGTGCCTTGCGGGGACGAATTGTTGGGTGTAGACGCGACTATGATACCCCCTAAGGGTGTCGAACTGGGGCCCTGGGGCATCACTTGATATGTTGGTATCTGCTGCTGCTGAAGCATAGGGGTATGTAAGGTGGCTTGTGCCTGTTGCATGGGGACCAGTTGTTGTTGGGGTGCCTGCTGAATTTGTGCTATTACTGGCGTTTGGAGCTGTGCCAGCTGCATGTTCTGCTGGGGGACATGTTGGGCATAGGTGTACTGTAGTTGGTGTTGCTGCGGGTATGACTGTTGTTGTTGGGACTGTTGTCGCATCGGCTGTGCTTGGCCCCTAATTTGGTCCATGGACCTAGTACGACAGTTTCTTTGTATGTGGCCTTGCTTGTTACAATAGAAGCAAATTGTCGGTCCTGACTGCTGTTGGGCCCTCTGCTGGCCCATACCATAACCTCTGCCTTGCATGCCTGTATTATTGCTGTTCATACCGTAATACTGTTGCTGGTCGTTATGATAGTGCTGTTGTGCAGCAACGTTTTGCCCTGGGGGTTGCTGTGGCGTTTGTACATACTGTACTAGTGGCTGGGGCTGGGGCTGGGGCTGCACTTGGTGCATTGTATGATGTGTCGGCGCTTGCCCATACTGTATGGCCGGTGGTTGTGTTTGTGGCTGTTGTGTCTGTGCATATAGTACAGTGGGCTGCTGCACCTGTTGCGGAATAGACTGAGTATTAGCGGCGAGCACATTTTGAGCTGCCTGAGGGAATGTGGTGACGGCTGTCATTTGGTTTACTGGAGCGGCCAACATGACAGTATCCACAGTGTCTCTCTTTTTGTTGAGCTTCTGCTGTACCAATTTTGCAGCTGCATTTTCTATGGCAAGTTGTCTATTTTTTTCCTGCTCTAATATCTTTTTGCAAAAATGTATGATGTGGTCTTGTATTTCAGGCCATGGTTTGGCCTCCATGGCTACTACGGCATCTAATTTTTCTTGTACTTCCTCAGGCAGGCCTCTCTTAACCATGTGATAGAAAAGTCTGCTGTTCCCCCCCGTGGCATTCCAAGAGTCGCCTAATTCTTGGTGCCATTTTTCCTTCATCCTAGAGATGAAGGTAATCGGGTCCTCATTTACTTGCATTGTCAATGACATTAGTGACCCAATATCTGGGACATCGGGGTACTTTAGTTGCAGTTTTGTCCAAACCCCCGCTCTTATTTTGTCAAATGGTTCTCCGTCGTATGTTGTGTCGTTCATAGTTATCAGCCCCTTACTTATACCTTTAAAAATTTCTTCTGCTTCTCTCCCCATCAGGGAAATAAGTAAACTTTTCATATCGCCTATCCCTGGTACTGTGCCTGTTGTATTTTTCTCTAGTGCCACTATCCATTTGCTTGCACCCTCCGTGAGGGGGGGGAGGGTCTTTTTAATGGCTTCTCTTTCTGCAAACGACCAGCAGTGATATACTGGGGGGTCTTGCTTCCTCTTGTACAAGAGCGGCATTTGGCGAGCAAATCCCGCATCTTGAAGCGTTGGTCTTGTGGTGTCATACCGTCTGGCATATTTCTGCCATATTTTTAGACTGGCTCGCATGTAGGCATAATCCCAATCCTCATCCCCTGCACCTTGCAGGATGCATTCTACGGCTGTAGCCAGATGCTGAGGTTCGAAAGACCCGTCTCTGGGCCAGGGGAGCATCAGAGGGGCCAGAGACTCCGTCCAGCCAGCCAGGTCGTCCGTGAAAGGGTTGACAGCATAATCTGAACCCTCTCCTGCTTCTACTATTTCGTTGGGAGTCATGCCATTATTCTTTTGTAGGGCATGTGAGCTACAGAGGAGCATGCCGTTACCTTTCTTGTGTCGAGTGTTGCGCATGGAAGCGGCACCTGTGACATCATAGTTGACGTAGGCGTCAGTAACAGGGAAGTCATTATCAGGGAAGTCATATAAGGTGTCATCGGGGCGCCCGTGCGTTCCTAGTATCTTTAATTTGTCTACTTCTGTGCGCCTAGTCCTCCTTTTTCCCCCCGTATCCCTTGAACTCGTCAGTCCCTGATCCGTTTGGTGGAAGGGGTTTGTATTCGTCGCCGCCCGTGGTTGGCCGGACGATTGTACCCTAGTTGTGGCGGATGGTGGGGTGAATGGGTTCGCCACAGGTGCCGTAGTTTGTGGGGAAAGTGTGGGCATCGGTACTGTTACCTGCAGGCGTGGGGACTGGCCATCGTGGCCTGTTGTGTTATTCCTGCTTGTGCCCTCAAAGGCCCCCAAAGGTGTTGTCACCTTCCCTGGGGAGGGGTCTGCGGTTCCCGTGGGTGGAGGGTTGGTGATCTGTTGTTCAGTACAGCCTAGTGTCCCATCTACCTCTATGGCTGTGGTATGTTTTTGCACATGTTGTGTGATTGGAAGATGTGGCGGCGTTCGAGCCACATATTGTTCCGGGCGGGCCAGGGTGAGTGTCTCAGTTAATCTGTAATTTATTTGCTCCATTTTTAGTGACATGCGTCGTATTGTGGGAAGTATTGAGTCTGCCTCGGAGCGGTGCAGCATCGTTCTGCCAAAGAAGTCTGTGGCGGTGTCTTCGGTCGGACTACATTCTAGGCTGCCGTGTGTGTTTGGGGCCGTTCTCCATTGTTCGTAATGGACTAGGGGTGGTGCCGGAGAGGGCCACTGCCCCTTGCCCATCTGCTGTTGGACAGAGGAGAATGTGGTTTTTTGGTCGGCGGCGTCAGGGTTACAGAATGGCATGTGGTCTCGGGCTGCGGCTTCCTGCTCCTGGAGCTGCGGAGTAGTTGCGGCACGGAGGGCGTCGAGGTCTCGGTGGGGGTATAGTGAATGGTGAGATGTAGTGGACGAATGATGCGATGATGTGTGGGAAGCGATAGATGGCGCGATGGACGCATTATCTACATCTTCATCGCTTTCGTCGGTGGGTAGGGCAGAGGCGGACGTGGGGAGGAGCCTTAATGTAAATTGCGCGTCTATTGGCCCTAATAGGCCAGGTACTGCGGCGTGTAGGGTTGGACCGTTGTTGGTGGGAGGTGACGGGTGGGCTGGGCGGCTCCACCCGGGATGCTCGGGGCTGGTCCTGTGACGGAGGCTGTCGTGGCTGATACTGTGACGGGGGAGCTTGGGCCACTGCTGGTGGCCGGTGATGGCTGGGCAATACAATGGTCGGTGGTAGGCGGAGGGGGCTCAGATGTTAAGTTGATATCGCAGGGAAGCTGACTATATCCTACTGCCGGCATGCTATTAGTGGTTGTCTGTAGTGTTAGTTCTTTTTCTTCCGTGGACGTGAGCGCGGGATACATGCCACTAGCCTGATAGGGTGGGGGTGCCGAAGGGGCAGTGGGCATGGTGGGCGTGTGCTCTTGCGTACTGTCTTTAAAGATGCGCCAGAGATCTAAAGTGGCCTTCCTTTTTTGTAGCTTGGTACCAGTGTATTTGGTGTTCAGGAAGGTGGTGGCGTGCTCCAGAATAGTTTTATTAAAGCTCCCTTCCGAGGGCCAAGGGTGGTCCATATTTTTTGTCAACTTATGGAGCTCCCTACTATGCTTTAGTATCCTTCCCTCTTGTCCGCCGAATACGCTCAGGACGTGCTGAAGGGGTGTCGCCATGGTGGGATATGGGTGCGGTCGCAGAATGTGTTCCTGGGGTGGTGTATCTATGCGCCCCTAGAGGTCTGGCACTAGTTCTGTACCTACCCCTTCAAGGATGCGGTCATATATACCGTTCTGTAATTCAATGTTTTGGGAGGGGGTGCACCCAGGGAATGTCAGCTGTCCGCCGAAGCAGGCGTCAGCTATTTTAGATTGGAGTGGATTTATTGGCCAGAAACCTGATACAACTGTGGTCTCTCTTGGTGGGACCTCCAAAATAAAGAATATTTGAAACCCAGTATGTGTTTTATACACAGTGGAACTTAGTATCCTACTCATAGGGCTAGTTAGTGCGTGTTTGTGTCACCTGTAGAGCTACGTGGAAATGGCGGGGGATGTGTGGCTGGAATACACGGACTGCCTGTGTCTGCGTAGTGAGGCTAGTTGTTGGGGCTGTTGGGGTCTGTGGAGTGTGTGTTCAGGATGGTGTTACAGTCAGGGGGAGGCAGGTCTCTGATAAGTTCTTCACCTACTTCCGTACATACTATGTTGTACAGTATGAATCTTAGGTGCATTTCATCAGGTCCCCTGTAGTTTCCTTCTGGGGAAAGGTCGGGAAATTCGAGATTGTGGCGGGCAAAGGCAAGACGTATTTGGCTTTGCAGTGGGTTTCGTGGCCAAGAGGAGGTAAATACGGTGGGTAGCTCTAAGCCTGGGGACAGCAACCGAACCCCTATGTAGATCCAGTTGGGTGTTCTGTGCACTGAGGTGCCAAATATTCGTTTCTCGTACACAGCATGGAGCGCCTGCATGGGGCTGTTATTCGTGTCGGACTCCAGGTGAATGACAGACCGGTATTACAGAGGTGTAGTGGGTGAAGGAGCACTTATTTGTTGTTTTGTTTGTGAGACTTGTTTGTGTAGTCGGCGGGGCGTGAGAATGCTGGTGCGAGAGATAGAGTAATTTGGCAAGGGTGACTGAAGTCAATATTCAGCGTCTGAAAAATTGTGAGAAGGACGGCACTAGTGAGGGGCGTAACATATATAAATGAAGCTGGGTGGCCGTCAGAGAGACCTACGATATTGTTATTGATCAGGTATACAGTAATATTATTATGGCAGTTGTCAGTCATTCCCTTTCGAGAGGGAGCAGTGTGGTAAATTAGCAAGATTGGGCAGGGATCTGGAATCTGCAGAGTTTTGAAAATAGTCGCCCAGGAATGCTTTCAGGAGCGGTACTGTGTCGTCCTGGTACTGCTGGGAAGAATGGGAATCAGAGGCGGAGGGTGTTGGGGAATAGGGACCGTCAAGAGGGGGGATGGAAGCAGCTTCAGAATAAGCTATTGTCTGGATGGAATCTATTGATGATGCGTTGTCCGTGAGAAGACTGGCGGAGGGGTGGTCGGGGTGCCGTGGGTATGCAGGAGAAGCAGTGTAAGGGACAGATAGGGTGGATGAATTGGAACGGTCGTCGGTGTACAATAAGTTCGGACAAGTGGTGTCCGGGGATGGTTGGGTGAGGGATATGGCAGGGAGGGCGTCAGATAGATCGTTCAAGGATAGTGGACAGATGCGAATTTGGGTGTTTGTGGTGAATGGGACCCCTAAAATTTCCCAGGCGTCATTCAATATAACGCGGTCGTCGTCATTAAGCTGGATGAATTCGCCAGTGGAGATATTGTGGACAGCTTGTGGAACCCCGTGTACAAACTGAATAGTGCGATAAATAATATGTGGGGGGGTGTGGGACATTACTGGGGTAAGGGGAAGCTGGGCATGGTGGGCAGGTGGGGCACAGGAGGGAGGCAAGGGTGCAACTAAGAGACCCCTGATCCCCCCTTTGTGGCTATCATCAGCGGGAGCAAATGATAGACAAAATGTGAGGAGGCGGGCTGGGGGATAAACCGTGCGTATGAGTGTAGAGACTGTAGCGAAGGAACCCAGCGGAAGGAAGAAAGGAGACTATCAGGGGGCAATGGAGCATGTGCAGGGGAATGCAGGAACTGTGGTACTGGACAGAGCGCGCGCACTGAAGCACATGAAACAGGAAAAGGCGCTGGCACTGAAACAATGAAAGCACCTGATATGCATAGTACAGTGCGGAAACATGAAAGCACACAGGGGACGATGGACATAGAAGCGCAAGGCATATGGAGACAAGTGGACAGAAAACATAAATAGAAGGGAAAATAATGAGAATACAAAATAAAAACGACATGGCAATCCCCAAATGAAAACATTGCAGTACACCCCGATCCCAAAATAGAGTATGCAGGAGCCGTCGCGCTGGCAGTGGCGATAGGATGGAGAGGGAGGAATGGGAAAGGGCAGGAAGATGGAGGGGGGGGGAAGTAGTGGGAGAGGAGAGGAAGAGAAAAAGTGGAAGAAGTAGTGCAAGGTAGAGGAAAGAAAGACAGAGGAGAAGTAGGGAAGAAGTGCAGAGAAGGAGGGATATGGGGGGGGCAGAGGGACAGAAAAGCAAGTGCAGTAGAGAAGGTGGCATGGGAGAGTCAGGGAGGGGAGGCGGAGGGAGGCAGAGGAACGGGCCGGAGCCAGGCGAGGAAGTGCGTGCTCGTTGGATCGAGAGATCTGCAAACACCACAAAGTATTGTCCGGCGGTGGGGGTGTGCAGGGTGAGGCACCGGCAAAGGCGGCGGGCGAGGGGTGTGCAAAAGTGGCGCAGAGAGCCGAAGAAGAAGAGGTATACCGATAACAAAGACACCCAACCCTTGCAGATAGAGATCAGGAGGGGGCGAAACAGGTGGATAGTGGCAGGCGGCCCCCATGGGGGAAGGTGCGCCGGAGAAAGACGTAGGGAGGCGATGGAGCAGGAGAAGGAGAGGCGCAAGGGATCAAGAGAAAGAGTGAGACCTTGTGTCATAGACGAATTCATGCATAATCCTGTCCTCAGAAAGGCAGCGTCACACAGTCACCGAGACGTGAGACACACATATCAGGGCTACACACACCCGGGGTAATCCTGGGTGTCCTGAGAAAAAGCACAGTCTCACAGTCACCTAGGCGTGAGACACACACATTATGTGTACACACACCAGGGGAATCCTGTGTGTCCTCTAAAAGCACTGTCTCACAGTCACCTAGGCGTGAGACACACACACTATGGCTACACACATCAGGGCGAATCCTGTGTGCCCTCAAAAAGCACTGTCTCACAGTCACCGAGGCGTGAGACACACACACTATGGCTACACACATCAGGGCTAATCCTGTGTGCCCTCAAAAAGCACTGTCTCACAGTCACCGAGGCGTGAGACACACACACTATGGCTACACACATCAGGGCTAATCCTGTGTGCCCTCAAAAAGCACTGTCTCACAGTCACCGAGGCGTGAGACACACACACTATGGCTACACACATCAGGGCTAATCCTGTGTGCCCTCATGGCCCAGTAAAGCAGTATAGAATATTACAATGATAAAGAAATATACTACTACTCGCAAGCCTGCAGGCGATAAAAATGTAAAAGGAAGTTATGAACAGAAGAGAACGAAGCAGGGCAGGACCACACAGGAAGGAAAGAGAGTTCGAAGATCGTGACCAGCGAGAGAGTGCCGTAGGGTGGGAGGGTGCATCAGTCAGTGCCAACCGACAGCGGTACTCGCAGGCAACCAGGCGTGACCAAGGAAATGCAAGGGAAAAAAACCTTGGCTTATCCGAGGTCTGCACTGGTGCTGGCGGACCCCCGATGGCTGCCCCTGGAGGAGCACTCCCTCCACCGTAGGCTGTGGTACGATGAGACGTTGGGCGCCAGATGAGAAAGGGAGATCTTTTATCAGAGCCCCAAGGGCGTGGTCACTGCCCTTCAAGAATGCGAAATACCTTCCGTGGGTGATCACAGGCACCAGCTTGACAGTTACTGAAATGAGGAACAAAGAAGTGAGATGACGCCGTGGAATCTATTTTGGAGTGGCACATTTTATTTAATTAACTCAAGCATGCTAAATATATGAAAGAGGATTCACGTTACACAGGCTAAACCTTCAGCAAAAGCCTGGCTTCACTCTGCCAGGGAAAGCATTTAAATGTCATAAGCACATACTTTTAAGCAATATACTGACAAAAGATAGATGATAAGATGGATCGGTTGAAGATCCCTTAATGATTAATGACACGGCGTATTTAAACCCTCGGTATGTTTAGATGCTCATGTAATGCATTCTTTTTGCAGATAATCATTTGAAATAAAGCTATGTCTGTGAATAAAGATCTAGGTAGCTAAAACATTTCAAAGTGACTACATTTGCTACGGCTAAGACCTTGAAAATATGTTTGAGACAACTTAAATGGAAGCAGAAGCTATCCTAGGGAAGCATAGTGCCCAGAGGCAACCTCAATTTAAGACAAATAATCCTCTAAACGTAATTACTAAAAGCTGAAATGCAAGGGAATGGGTGTGGATCAAAAATGCAGAGCTAAGAAGGATATCTTTAAGAGATAAAGGACAATCCCCAAAGAGGGGGATGTTCTACCTGAAATAGGCTGTAAGGTCCCAAATCAGATAGGCAGCCGGCTGGGGAACAGGCCTGTGGACAGCACAGAAAAGTTCTACCTTCCAACTGTCGTGTTGGATCTTAAATATCTTGATATGGGGAACCAGGGGTGGACCTGACGTATTTTCTGACGCCTTTGCCAACAGGTGGCTTGACCGCATGTGTTCCAAGATACAGGAAAGGGTCAACCGCATGTGTTCCAAGGCCGTGGGTGGGGTAAGGCGGCCAGGTGGCACAACGGTTGATAGGTCATGCCTGACCGCAACGTATAAACAAAGGAAATGTTGTGATCACGTACATTTCTTACAGTATGCATGTGACCAACACCCACAAGGCAGGTGCAGTTTTCATCAGACATTGCGGTTTATCCTGAGCAAGCTAACTTCCAAAAATAGGGTTTCAGCGATGATAAACAATGTCAACTTGTACCAGCTGGGTTTCTGTCTACATGTGGGTGTGCAATGGCCTTGTAACGGTGGAAAGTTACTGTGTTTTTCTAGTGGCTTGGGCTTCCTCGTGTTTTCTGGTGCAACTGAAATGCAACTCTGGAAACCCTGGGCCTAGTAACTTCTGAATGTTACATACTGATATCATGGGGTGGTGGCCTTTGGGCCTTGGGCCTCCTATTTGGGCTTATGTACGTTGGGTTCTACAGGTGCTATGGACTTCTATGTGTCTTACTATGCTCAGTGGGAATATGGTAACTTAGCATGTTAGCAGGTTTTGTGTCGGGGAGCAGAGGCCTGACATCAACACTTTATTTTGTCAGGGTAGGTTAGGGAATGGTATTTAAGTTATTAAATGGTGGCTCGAGACCCTCCATCATGATCGACCTCCCATTGGCTACCGGAGTGGAAATGGTGAGGTTCGGTGAACGGAGCAGACTTTTGGTGCCATGGGGAAAGGATGCTGCAACAGGAGTGCACCCTTGCAACAAGCGCATACAAGTTCCCCAACCACGGATTTCATTCAAGAACCCAAACACCCCTTCCCATTCCTTCAGTCACGGCCAGCAAGACGGGCAGTAGAGGAAAGCGGGACGATTAAAAATACAAAAACTTACCTTCCTCCACCGCATCACGCGCCGCCGCCTCAGCTCCTGCTGCTCCTGGGCATTTTAGACAGCCTCCCTCGCCTCCCCTAAGCCAATCACAACGCTGCAGCCGGCGCCTGTATGGAGGCCATTTTCTCTATGTAGGCTGCACGCAGAAAATGTGGAGTGCGCATGACTGCTTTGGTCGAACAAACAGTCAGGGCCCACAACAGTGGGCAAGCCACTCCCCCCCTGCCCTCGAGCAGGACTGCCCGCCCCCCAACCAGGCACTTCTGCTTTCTCGCAGTGCGAGAAGCAGAAACAAAAAATGGTAGTTTTACCATTTTATGTATCTGCTTCTTGCACTGCGAAAAAGCAGTAGAGCGACGCCCCCACACCCCTATGTAGGAGCCGCCACTGATCTTTAGGAAAGGAAATCCCTGAAGGACCCAGTTCCTGTGACCAGTCCAGTGAGTTAGCAGATGTGCTGTGCAGTGCAGCTAGCTTGATCTGCAGCAAACAGTGACAGAATACATATATCTTTTTAACTTATAAATTATATTCTTATATCGATCTACCATATAAGTTAATTAAGATGCAGAAGTGGCATCTTACTTGCAAGCAATTATAAAACATCTTCCCACCTCTTTGTGCCTTTTGTAATGATCATAACTACTAGTAACTGTTTGTAAAAATTAATTCGCTTGTAATCAAACCTGTTTTATTGTAAAGCGCTCTAAACCCTTTGGGTAATCTCTACGCTTTATAAACCTTCTTGCTTTCTCAGATGTGCTTTAAAATGCCCCTTTTCACACACTTTTTTTCAATTTTTTCCCAGGGGAGACCTCTCAAACCCTCTTTACATTAATCCCCAACTTTTACGCCTCACCACTTTCAGATGCCACCAGCCCCCACTGAATAGGGTGCTCCTCCCAACCTCTGCTAGTTGCTGTATCCGTTGCTGTTTCAGTGAGAAGCATTGGATTGGATTGGATTGGAGTGGAGCGGAGCAGAGTGGAGTAGAGTGGAGACAGGCGTGCTGCTGCCTGTCATTCATTTGAGAACCTTGGAAACACAAACACTCTGAAGTGGAATATGATGCTTGTGTGGGACCGGATAACTACTGAGAACAAACTAGGGCACAGCTGGAAGTCTGAGGAGACAGAGAAACAGAATCACACGTTTGCTTGGAGCAGGGCTTGGGAGCAGAGCAAATCTGCTTGAACTGTGGGTGGAAGTGTGACCCTCCCCGGCCATGCGTTGTGAGTTTTGTTCTACAAAAAGGTTCAGCATTAAGGCTTATCCCCTGATTGGCTCAACCGGACGATCACCAAAGAACACCTAAGTTCTGGCACTAGACATGGTGGAGATTTGTTGCTTGAACTTGAGTGACAAGGCTACCTTACTCTTACTGTGAACTGGTATTTGGAAAGCGTACTCTCCAGAGAAATTTGGAGTCAACACCAAGGACTGGGCTGGGACCTCAGAGAGAGAGCAGGGGGGCACTGTGTACTGACTTAAACAGACTGAAAAAAGATCAGAGAGTGACTCTATCTGCTGTGGAGACACAAGCCAGAGACACCCCTTCAGGAACTATGTGAGGGTAGAAGTAAATTGTGCCTGCATGCACAAGACAACTGACTTTCATCCAGCCCTATTGGCCTGACTGAAGGCTGGGACATCCTGGAGCTGAGAGTAGTGTTGTGTGACTGGAGGAAGAAGTAGCCTAGAATTTCCACTTACAAGTACTGTGCAGAAATGTTCATTGCCTGTCCGTGCAGAATGGAGGAGCCATGTGAAATGGAACTGTCACTTTAAGAAGCTATACGTTTTCAGTGACTGTTACAATTTATGCCATTTTGGCCTTATTTTAATCGTAAAATACTTTTGATTTTACTAAATTGGTCTATGAGTTTTACAGAGTCGTTTCTTGATGCAAGTGTTGTGATGATAATGCTAATCCTTAATACACATTTTCTGAAGATTCCTTCAGTCTCGGTCCAGGGTAGAAAAGGTTATTTAAGATAAACAGTGCTTACCTAACTAGGAACTAGTTTTGCTCAAGGATTAGGGAATTTGCCCCAGTGAGCAACATGGCTCCCTACATAAAGAAAGCAAGGAAGGCAGCTCAGACGGTTGTGTAATTACTCGAGTTCTATGTTGTGTACATATCACGACAAGATTCCTGTGAGACAGGCTGAAGTTCTCTGAAGGTCAATTACATGACTATGGTTAAATCCTGGTAGTATAAATCCCTGGCGCCATCAGCTCTTAAAAGGGTACAAGCTGGTGACAGCATATATACTCCACTGCTTTCCCCAGCATGAGAAAACGGGCCAGGCTGCCCGCTTATTGCATTGGGCATTAACCAGGGGAGTTGAACCCAATGGAGGCCCGTTTTTTAAGGGAGAGGCCACTGCTGACTCCCCTGCCATTTTCTTCTTCTCCCCCAGGGTAACTACATCAGACACAGTAAGTGGTATAAGAGAGACGGGGAAGAAAGAAAGAGAGAGAGAGAGAGAGAGAGAGAGAGAAGAGAAAGAGATGAGAGATGAGAGAGGAGGAAGTGAGTAGGACTGATTTGAAAAAAAAATCAGACTGGCACTACTGGGCACTGGGTATCTACCCAGAGGGCTGCCAGGTTGGGGGCTGGATAAATCCTGTTGGGGCCGGTTTAGGCTGAAGTTTGGCCAGCCACGCTTTGAAGCAAATGGTTTCAAAGCGTACTTCAGAACCGTTTGTGTTTGTATATGGGTGGTCCTTGTCTCCATCAGTGGCTAACCTTCAAGGCTTTGGTGCCCCTGTGGGGCTGAAGGGCCTGCTGCTGCTTGGTGAAGAGAGTCAAGTACATACATGAAAGGACTCTTCAAATGTAAAACGGTGTTTGTATATTTAATGTGATCTTTGCAGCGTAAAGTTTAGTATATTAAATATACCATTGCATTATAAATGAATTGGTTTATTCATGAATTTAGAATTATTTATTCCCCCACTACCATCCCGATGACTACGCTACTAGTGAATTAAAAGAAAGTCTGTCTTTTCTCCTCTATTCATGGCTTAGGGTGTTATTATAGATGGAGTAAAATTCTACTCTTGCTGTTTGTGCAGCGCTCACTTTTAACTGATGTATTTGAAGGTGCTCTATGTTATGACGAAAGAAAACTAGGCACTGTATAAAAAGTAATTGCCTAGGACTACACAATGTATGTTGTATCTTGATACCCCATTGATTTCTCTTTTATTTATTGGCATGTGTGTCTTTCATTATCAACTAGTCTTGTACAGTTCTACAATGGAATGTGTGTTTATGTCATGCAGTGCTCCACTGACCATCATCTGTTGGCACGTGTACAGTGCTGTTGGAAATAAACCTCACTCGTGGACTACAGATTTATCTGATTTTAGTGGCACGATCTGGAGAAACACTGGTTACGCCTGCAGCACAGGTGCAGTGTTTTCTTCACAAGGACCCATCGTCGTGTTGTGGAGTTTGGAAACTTTCATTATTTATGTACATGCGGTAAATAAATAAATGCCTTATGCTATCTCTCACACAGAAGTTTAGAGTAGCTCTTTCTGAAATTTGCCTTGTGTGGAAATGCGCTACCTTCAAGGTAAACTTTGCTAGGATAGCTTTGCCAAAGGACAATTTAATCGGAGCAACTGCGGAGGAAATGACCATCAAAAAGTGAAGCGACTGTCAGAATAGTCACCATCGGTCTGAGTTTCACTGGATTCGCATTTTCAGTGTTTTTGGCATTTTTTGTGAATTTTACGTACTTTGACCATTCATTCCTATACAATGACACCGGCATCATTTGAATCTTCCTTTCTTCCTTGTCTCGTTCCCACCCACACACTGAGTTCCAGGTTCCATGTTCTTCCAAGGTATTTGGATGCACATGTAGACGCCCGCAATTTTGCTATGTCATCGTGCGTGCAGGGGCCATTTTGGATGGGTCCTGGTGTAAAAGTCAGGAAAGACGTGTTGTGCGGCGCGCTCGCTACCTGTTCCACAAGGTTTTATTTTCAACTGTGCTTCACACGGTTATGACGTACGAATAGAAAAGGTACTGTATACAAGTTTTACATATATTTCAAGTTTTAACTGTGCTATCCATGAACTGTACATCAGTGATTTTCACACTTTCTACTTGTACAAGTCCTATACCAGTGATTTGCACACTATCTCACAAATGTTTGCATCAGTGATTTGCACACTTTCTCCTTGTACATATCTTGCTACAGTGATTTGAACACTATCTTACAACCATATACCAATTGTAGTGTATTTTAAAATGCAATTTGAACCACCAGCGAAATTCCTCCAACATAGAGGTGATCCACCAATCCCATGGATGCATTGGAAAGAAGAATTTCTAACCTACATGATGGCAATAGATGATGAGGATATGTCTCAAGGTCGGAAGAAAAGCATTCTATTACATTGTTTATGTTCAGAGGGACAGGTGGTATTTCGCACACTACCTCAAGTGTTAACCCAAAGTGACCTAGAGAAGGACATTGATGTAGCGTTAATGAACATTGAAAAGAGGTTTAAACCCACATCAGTGAAGCTCTTAACAGGTTTAAATTTTATACAAGAGCACAGAAGAGTGACATGACTTTTGATGATTTTCTTACTGCACTTCGTGGTCTCTAAATTGCAACTTTGGGGAAATGGTGGATGAAATGATTAGAGATAAAATTGTGGTTCACGTTCAGAGTAAAACAATTCAAGAGCAGTTATGGGTAATGGGAGATCCAAGCTGTAGGATGCTATTAAAATGGCCAAGGCCCTAGAGCAATCAGAGAAGTGGATAAAATCTGTACACGAGATTGACAAAGTAAACTTGAAAGTTAATGAAAATGTGTGTGTTATAGCCAGTAATAGTTCACATGGAGGAATTTGTGGCACGAGAAATAAAAGATTTTGTGCTACCGTTGTGGTAGTGCATATCATCTTGCTTTGTCTCCGCACGGACAAGCCATTGGAAAAGAATGTAAAAAGTGCGGGTAAATTGGACATTTGCTTCTGTTTGCAGAGACATGAAGAAAACTGGGTAGAATACGAAAACCAAGGTGGAGTATATTACTGATGCTAGTCAGGCTGAGATGGAAAGTGGAGGGTTTGATGCCAACCCGGGTAATACCAGTAGAGGAATAGTGTTATCTATCAAAGATGCCATGGCTGAAGGGGAAGAGTGTGAGGTTAAAAGCTCTCCAAAGTGTTTAGTGGAGATAGAAAATGTGGAACTGGAACTCATGGCGGATTCAGGATCCACATGGACCATTATTGCGTGTGAATATTTTCAAGAGAAGTTTGGGAAAATATGGATGGTAGATAACTTGTTAGAATCTGACATTGTTGCAGAAAGCTTTGATGGCACGGCCATAGATATTATGGGGTTTAAGGAGGTGTGTATAAAATTCAAAGGACGCTCTGCAACTATAAAATTGTATGTTGCACCCAACGGTGTAAATGTTTTGGGTTGGAAGGGCCAGTGGAAGTTGGGATTAATATTGAATCCCAGAAGTCAGGAGCTAGTACTAGAAGTAGAGAACGGTGGAAAAGAAAAGTGGATTGTATCAGGTTTTACTGAAGTATTTTAAAAAAAAAAACAACTGGGGACGTTAGAAGGTTATTCCCAAAAGATCAAGGTTAAGGCGCTTGCCAAGCCAGTTGTACAGAAACTCAGTAATGTATAGACAATGCACTCAAGGGGAAGCCGGGACTGATGCAAAAGATTTTGAGCAATTCAGCCACTACGTGGTTATCTCATTCTCTCTCCCATTTTAGATCAACGCTTAATGGTTTGTACTTAATCCTTCAAAGTGCTGAATCAGTGCACTGTGTAAAATACACCCAGGCCATGCACGTTTCATGAGGATTGGTGGTAGTAGTGTTTGGGGAGGGTGACAGTATAATGCAGAAGATGTAATGAAAACCAGCACCCTCCCGTGGTCAGTGCATTGAGACCATCTGCTCCACACAGCTTAAAGTCTTTAGCCACTATCATGTGTTCTTGTATTCATTCATCCACCCACTCTTCAATATCCAACTATGCATTCATTGAGCTATGCAGCCCTGTCTCTAGTTTCCACCGATCCATTCAATGATTGGACAAGGTTTGATAATGAAAAATGTTTTGTAAAAAACAACATATTTGCAATTTTCAAAAAAAGACTTTCTCGAAGGAGAACCTTCCCATACCGTTCTCGCAGTAGTCAGGTGCGCGCGCTGCTCTTGCGTGCTACATGCAGTAAGGGGGCTGGTCTAACTAAATTTGCCAGGGCTGCTTTTGGTTCCCAGTCCAGCCCTGCTTCCCAGTACGGGCCTGGTGAGAAACCTACTTGGGATCACCAGTGGCTGCCACCTACGGGGAGTTTTATGGCGGGCAAATGGGAGGTGAGTGCCAGTGCTTGTGGGCAAATTACATCAACAAAATTGGCAACATGCATTAAATTATCGTAACTTTAAAACAGTAAAGTAATGCTTTTCAACAATTAAATATATTCAAAACATTAACATCAAAATATTACAAAAAGAAAAGAAAACTTACTTTGTGGCATGTCCACGCTCCCATCTGGTGTCTTTCACTCCTCCAGCGCAGGCCCCAAGCAACTCCCTTAACCAATCCTGGTGCTGCTCTCATGTAGAATGAGAACAGCACCAGGATTGGATGGAGCAGGCTCTCTCAGCACTCCAAAGAGCACTGGAGGCCTTTGCTCGGTCTCAAACCAGCTGTCCAAGACAGCTGCGTTGAGAGGTTTAAAGTGTACATGTCCGGCTGGCCGTTGCAAGATTGCCGGCCAAAGGGACATGCTCACTTTCAACAAAAGTGCCCTGCCCATGACTTCTTTCTGCTGCTGCCAGTGAGCAGCTGCCCCGTCCCCGTCCTGGCGCTTGGCTCGGAAAGGAGTTATTGAAAAATAAAATGGTAACATATTAACTGTATATTAACTGTATTACCATTTCATTGTTCATCTCTAGGGCAATGGGGGGGGGGTATTTTAATTAGTGGGGCGACACTCCTCCGCCTTAGCTTGGGACGGGTTAGTAGAAAGTGTTTTCGACATGTGTGAGAGCCTGGTACAGCCCAGAGAACACCATGTGCACATCCACCCAGCCTGAAAGAATGAGAGCTGAGATCTGCCGCTATCATTAATCATCTTAGCAGGCGCCGATTCCCTTCTGTGATTAGCTTGAAACCCAGCGAGACATTTACAAGATTTACTCTAAGCTAGAGGGCTTACAAAAAATCAATTAAGTGGCCTGCTCTATTTTTAGAAAGGAGTGGATTGAATGAATTCAGTGAAGCAGCTCATGAATAATGGTGCTGTTCGCCATTGAGTCAAGAGTTTGCTTGGACCCATGGTTCGGTTCCCTCCTGTTTGTGGCCTGCCCTGCACCGTCTATGAGCAGGAGACAAAACCGCAGCCATTACGGATGTCCTCTTTGGATACATTTCTGCTATTCTTCCATACTGCTATCATTCATATTTATCTGCATTATTGCAATGCTAAAAACTAAGGGGCATATTATCAAGCACGGCGTTAAAATTATCGCCACTTTAGCGGCAGGAAACTGCCGCTAATGCGGCGATAATGGGCTTGATAATATGCCGCAGAGAATTCCCATAGAAGCCCATGTTGGCACCAGAACATTGGCTTCTATGGGAATTCTCAACGGCATATTATCAAGCCCATTATCGCCGCTTTAGCAGCAGCTTACTGCCGCTAAAGCAGCGATAATTTTAACGCCGTTTCTTGATAATATGCCCCTATGTTCATCATTAGTTCGGGCGTTAGCTAAGACATTTTGATTTTACAACCATTATATGCCTAAATTACATGCATATACATTAGGGGCTTGCAGTAGTTGGTGCAGATCGGAGCTTCCGAATCCCCTCTACTTCCACGAACGGAGTGATTTCACAGTCACACGCGCACACACACATCACACGCTGGTGGGGCCCATAACACCAACATTCATCCTACCACTCTATCCGTGCCATGTATAAGGGGAAAACACTTTTCAATACCTATCCAATCTGCATGTACCCTGAGGTCAATGGCATCAACTAGTTGCTATAGATTTGGTGAAACAACTTAACACTCTAAATATTCAATAAACATGACAATAAAATAACCACCTGACACAGTAATTCAAACAGAATATTTGTTTATCTAAAATTGTAAGAAAAGCCAATTAAATGCAAGATCATTTTCTCCATATTTACCTATTCTGGCTAAAAGTCGTTTTCTAAGTCAGAACTGGTCCTCAGCAAATAGTTAAAGTTCTCTAGCCGTCATGTAGCGTCACCGTCCTCTCCGTCAACATCGGGACCTCTGATCATTGGTTCGGGAAGAAGTGGCGCTAGACCTCTCTAGTCTACTAATATTTATACCAGAATTTACATTCCAAATGTTACAAACATATCTTTCAAAACAGTCGATTGGCGGAAATTATGTCGTCTTGGTACATTAAGCTACATCCTTGGATTTTCTCATGTATTGATAGTTTCAAATTCTGAATAGAAATTAGAAGTCCATAGCTAATTCGTTACTTCTACGGATGTTTCTTCAGGATAAAATGTATCTCATCCATGGGACCATTATAAGTTCATCAGGTCGTATTTAAAGTTGTAACAATTCTTCACGTTCAGGGGCATCTGGCAACACTCCCAGATTTGTCGTCATGTTCATGGCTTTTCAGTTCAATCAGAGGACAGGGTCGCAGTCAGCGCAAAGCCTCTTTTCATATTTTCATCTACTCGAATGCAGGCTGCGGGTGGTGGCCATTTTACAGCAGGCCACAATGGTCAACTTAAGCGAAGAAAACACAAAATCATAATTACTACATGGCAATGATTATACAGTGTTATTCCCCTGCTAATACCCTTATGTGTATGTATTTATCTAGCCATTTGCGACATCAAAAGCCATTAATGCATATTAATTAAAAGCGCAAAACACAATAACATCACATAAGCAACATCTATACTGTCAATTTGCTCACCAGCTTAGTTCACTTATTATTTAAGTCATGCAATTGCATTCCCACGTGTAATTCTTCTGTTAATAAGGTTGGTTAGACAAGACTCGACAAATCTTTAGTAATTACTAATTAATCAGTAGTACTTTTAATAATGACATACAAAAATGAAACAGGTATTTGGTTTAAAAGTAAAAACCCTGCTCCAGCATAGTCCCTCTTCGTTCATTGGTCTGTTACTGTGTGCTTCACATTTTTTTCTCACCCACTTTAGCACATAGCATGGGCCGGTGGGTCAGCCCATTCTGTTGTTTCACAAGGAGCACATTCCCACACAAAGTATTTACCTTAGGTGCCTGAAACTACAATGGTAATGTGTGCTTATTTGAGACCAAAAAATATGTTTGCCTTTAGCCAGTATTTTTTTTTTTTTAGAGTTCTGAGGGCCTGGCAGGTTCCTGAACAATAGTTTGCACATCACATGACAATACAAAACACGCCATGACAAAGCCAAAAACTAGCAGCTAACACCAATGCACTTTTTTGTATGTCTAATCAGAGCATTGTGATATATGTGTCTATTTTACATAATCCTGCATAGCTCTTACTCTAGTCAGCTATTTCCTAATTTGTTGATGTAAATGGTATTAACACTATGTTTCTGTATTTAAAAAAGGCAAAAAAAAACTATTGATGGACAGAATGCAGAACAATGTCATACATTCACCCCAGTACAGAGATCTGCGCCTAAATCCATCGTTTTTTTGCTCACCATGCCATTCCGGTTTGGACCCAGCCATATGCAAATCAGTCTTGACCCTGTGTCTAATGGGAACAGTCCAGCCCGAACTGCCAGGCCAGGTCCTCCACTTTGCAACTGGATTCAAGATAGCCTGGCTGATGAGGGTTATGAACCCGAAACCAGTCCCAGGATGCTTGTTTCCGGTCCAGGGAATACATGGCTTGGCAGCTCGGGCTGGACTGTTCGAATGAGGCACCGGTCAGACTGATTTGCATATGGCCATGTCTGAACTGGGGTGGTGGAGTGAGCTAAAGAATGATGATGGATTAAACCCAGATCAGTTGACTGGGGGTGAGTGTTTGATTTGCTCAAGCGCTCCATCCATCATCCCCTTTGGTATCGCTTTGTTCGCCCTAAATTGGCAGGGTATGCCCAGATGTGGGTCCCTTGCTCACTTTGCCACTGGATTCAAGATAGCCTGGCTGATGAGGGTTATGAACCTGAAACCGGTCCCAGGATGCTTGTTTCTGGTCCAGGGAAGACATGGCTTGGCAGTTCGGTCTGGACTGTTCCCATGAGGCACAGGGTCAGACTGAGTTGCATATGGCCATGTCTGAACTGGGGTGGTGGAGTGAGCTAAAGAATGATGATGGATTAAACCCAGATCAGTGGACTGGGGGTGAGTGTTTGATTTGCTCAGGCGCTCCATCCATCATCCCCTTTGGTATCGCTTTGATCGCCCTAAGTTGGTAGGGTATGCCCAGACGTGGGTCCCTTGCTCACTTTGCCACTGGATTCAAGATAGCCTGGCTGATGAGGGTTATGAACCCGAAACCTGTCCCAGGATGCTTGTTTCCGGTCCAGGGAAGACATGGCTTGGCAGTCTGGGCTGGACTGTTCCCATAAGGCACAGGGTCAGACTGATTTGCATATGGCCAAGTCTGAACTGGGGTGGTGGAGTGAGCTAAAGAATGATGATGGATTAAACCCAGATCAGTTGACTGGGGGTGAGTGTTTAATTTGTTCAAGCGCTCCATCCATCATCCCCTTTGGTATCACTCTGTATTTAAAAAGGCGTTAGTATACTATTTATGGTCAGAATATTGATTCTTGTCGTCTTATATAAAATTCTTTTTATAATATTTCCTACATTTATTTTGGAATATTTTTCTACTGGCTTATACTGGATGTTCCCTCCACTGGTCCTTCCAAAAAACTACGACTGGTTGTCTTCTAAATAATGTGTATGTATGTATTAGATTGTTATGTACTCGGTGCATAACTCATGCTGTTCCTGGTAGCATGTCCACCTTGCCCTCTCATGATGATTTTCTATTTCATGCCTGTGGTTAGTAGTATGTGTTGTCATATTCAGTACTGTGTCATCTGCAAATGTTTGCACTAAGGATGCACATTCTTTTGCGAGTTATTTATTTATATTTAAAATTGTAAATGTGAACTGACTGGGTTATTGAGTTGGCTTCCTGGGAGAGTATTTATGATGCAGACCTTAAGTGACATGGGACTCCATTTGAGTGTTCCCGCTAGATCAATTCTTGGGGTAAGCAGTGGGCCAGCAGTGGTAAGATGGAAGCAGCCATCCCTGTGTTGTACCCTCTGCTTTTCATGGGAAACGCAGATCCGTCTGTGCCTTTTCCTAGTGATAACCAATTATATGAGATGCATATTCAGAGAGGAAGTATCTGGAGGTGAATCAGTCACATTGTTTGGAAACCTATAACAAGGCAGAATGTAGAGCTTTAACTTACCGTCCCTTAAGGCAAGATGGGCAGCCATTTCAAATCAGTCAATGAACCAGACATCCGGTACTACTTCTGAAGTAGGCTTCTACTACTCACAAGTGCTTGACAGGAGTGAAGGGTTAGGCAAAGCAGATGCTGACATCTGAAAGGTTCAATCCTGCACAAGAAGGAAATTGCCTTTGGTGTTGAAATGAGATATGAGCAGGACTGGAGGCTTCTTGAACATGATGGATTTGCCTGTAGAGTGGAGCTTTCAAATTACAAAAAGGTCTCAATGCAGTGCTGTGTTTGGTGACATCTCTTTGGATCGAGATCAGAGAAGGATCTTCAAAACCTGACCTGCCCTCATCACAAACAAAGCCAGCCACTAAGGCGGAGGAGTGTTGCCCCGCTGCCAGGAGCAACATAGAAAGGAAAAAATAAAATGATAATCACAGAATGTTATTATCATTGTATTTTTTCCTCCTGCTGCAGCAGTACGTGAGGGGGCGGGGCAGAGCTGCAGGGGAGGAGTGGTAGACACTCCTGTGCGCAATGACTGTTTGGTCAGCCCTCTCGGGCCGCCTAAAACAGCCGTGCACACTCCCCTGTTCTCCATGCAGGCTGCATTACAGCCTGCATGGAGAACATGTCCACCCCTACAGCCCCTGGCTGAGAGCTGGGTCATGGCGCTCACACCAATCACAATGCTCCATTAGACCGATGTGATTGGCTTAGGGGTGTGAGCCTGACTGCCTGCTTCCTGTTCCGACCTGGAGTCGGACACAGGCAGGCAGGAGAGAAGATGCAGGACCAGGCGGCAGCAGCGGCAAGAAACATTTTTAAAAAAACGGTCACTTCTGAAGCCTGCCACATTTTTACAGTTTCTTCTTGAGCAAAACAGTCATACCACTGCAGGATGCAGAATAGTTTATCAAGACAGCTCATCCTACACATACATTCAGAACCCTCATTATAGCTATGAGACAATTTACTTTAATTTAATTTAAGTGCAAAAGAAAGTGCACCATAATAATTTGTATTCATATTTCTTTCTTGTATGAAGTATTATAACTCATAATGTGCTGGCATTTAACCCTGCATGTGGTTTAAGACCCCAGACTGAGGCATCCAACAGAATACGTAAAGAAACCAAACCATGGATAATACCTCAGGAGTCTCAGTTCTATGAACACTCCCAAATACTTATTCACTCACTGAGTTTGTAAAAATAATTGCATTTATGGAAATAAACCACAAGATCCACAGATGTATAGATCAAAGCTCAGTCGTAGTCGATAGCGCAGGTTGTCAGTGAGACACTCATGTGCTGATTAATAAAAATATTTTAGCCTTTCAAGTGATGTATAAATTACAAAGGCTTCACATGAACTCACAAATAATAAATACTGATCTACAGAATCAGAACTTATGTATTTTGTGGGTGCAAATGGCATTCACCACTCTGAAAAATCAGCTTTTTAGCAGGATTGGATGGGGACCCCATGAGACTGCCATGGGAGGTAGCATAATACCACTGGTGGTTCAGTATATGGCATGAGGGCTGTCTCTGTTGGCCTGCAGTGAGGACTGCTACTCTTCCTCTTGATGATCCTCATTATCTGCTGGGAAGATGTGCATAGTACAGTTTGAGATGTTGAGGCCATTTGCAAATTCTACCTGTTTCCCTCATATAAGGTTTTCGTCTGTTCAACACATACTGTCTAGGGAGCTACTAAAATAAACTTGCTCCATCCATTGTGTGACCATTTGTCGAATAAGATTTTGAAGCTTGGACGATTGGTGGTCGCAAGCCCCAACTCTCTTAATTCAATCAAGCAGAATTTCGCCTAATACCCCACTGCCACTTTCTTGTCTACAGCCCTTTTAAACTAGTTTGCATTGAATTGAAGGCAATATGTTTTTCTTGGGTAACAAATCCTCTTGCTTTGGTTATTCTTGGCCCCCTCAAGTTGTAGCTGGCCAGCGAACACAGTAGAAAATAGATGGCCCTTCCACTTTCAAGTCCAATTTAGAAGTCACATCTCCTGCTGCTGTGACCACTTGACACACACTCAAGGAAGCACATGAGCCAACAGCATAGCTGAGCGACTGTGCGTACAATCTGGGAGAGTTGTGCTGTCCTTCTTCTCTGCTACCCATATAGGATCCCATAATCACCTGAGTATGCAATGTATTTCAATACACCTGATGTGCTGCAGCCAAATCGTGTATGTTTGTGTTGGTTCTGGTCTTTATATGTACTGCTGCTCTGCTTCTCAGCACCATGATTTTTCCTTGCATCCCTTGTACCTGGTTTGACCTTTCTATTAAATTTGAGTGCATTCTGATGACTCCATATACTACAAGGCAAGTTGAAGGTCTTCCGGTGGGAGGAATGGGAGCCATTCTGGGGAAACACTTCTGTTTGCACAGACCGTTCGTTTTGTATATCATAGAGGTACATGTGAAATATATGCGTCGACCCCTTTCAAATGATGAGTGGTACTATCCTTCACTTGATGTCAATCTAAAATGGTGCAATTTCCCCAACAAAGTTCAGACTGAATGATTATTTATGCACTTTGCTGCCTCTTTAGTTCCTTCTCCCAAGAACGCATCTCTCTTATGTTCTGTTGTCTTCATGAGAAGTCCTTACTGTTCTTGCAGTCGTGTTGATGTTTTTTTTAAATTATTTGTCAATTTATATATATGGATGTTACAATGCAAACACTGTGCAGTGTACCATACTTTGGAGCATCTTACGATAACTCAACAAATACCGATGACATATTCTGGCCTGGCTCCACATTAGCATCCTGTTTTCTCTTTGTCTTTAAGGATGGAGCTTCAGCATGGGCTCTGCCTACCAGTTTCACAGCTGGCGTGTCTTCGTGATTGTTTGCGCTCTTCCCTGCGTCTCTGCTGTGGTGGCTCTCACCTTCATGCCGGAAAGTCCTAGATTCTTGCTTGAGGTATGATCCGGAAACTTGTAGATTTTCAAAACAGTGTGTTTCCTTGAGGTGTCCACCTGATTTTGACTTTTGTTTCTTTTTCTCCCTAATTACAACCACGCAATGTTTGACATGTGTCGACATAGATTGGAAAACATGATGAAGCCTGGATGATCCTAAAGCAAATCCACGATACCAACATGAGAGCTCGCGGTCAACCAGAAAAGGTCTTCACGGTGAGTATTATCTATATTATTCACATTTTGTTTTTTTAAATTATATTATACTGTAATTACGGTTGTACGAATTATGTGCTACTCAACATGCATGCTTCTGTAGCTATGAGTGCCAAGTTCAATCAATCAATCATTCAATCAATCAATCAATCAGGAGTTTGTATTGTGCAGCTACTCGTTCGTGAGGGTCTCAAGGCGCTGAGGGGTGGGGGGCCGCTGATCCGTCTGAGCATTGAGGTTCAGCCGAAGAGCCAGGTCTTGAGATCCCTCCGGAATTGTGTCAGTGATGGGGATTGCCTGAGAGGGAGGGACAGGGTATTCCAGGTCTTGGCGCTGAGGTAAGAGAAGTTAAACAACATACGTGTTGCATAAGGTATTGGGACAATAAAGAGCAAGCCAGAGACTTATCACTGGAGCAACTTAATGCTCACTCTATCAATTTATTATTCTGGAAAACTACAGTTCAAACATTCAACGGCATACTATGATTATATTAAAAACTAAGCCGAACAACAGTTAAAAAGGCCTGATTGAGACACTATTGCTTTTACTTTCTGTTCCTTCCAAGTTAGATCTTAACACATTAATTTAGGCTGTTAGAAGATTGGTTTTAAAGAGATTGCTACCATTTTAATATCCAGGGGGTGATTTATAAGTATTTTTCAAATTTTATTTTCTGACCTAGAAAAACAGTAAAAATGTACCCAAGCGTACATCATTCAAAAAAGATGAGAAAGGGTGAAATGTGCACTCTATATTACGCGAGGTAGCTCATATACATGCGAAATCCAAGATGGTGCAATAAGGCGGACTTATTTGATGATGGAACAAAAGGTCCAGGAACAGCATGGCAGAAGAAAGCTTCAGCCATGTTCTCAACTAGTCCAAGGAATGTCGGGGTTTCTTCCCGCCTAATCAGCACACTCAGGGTTAATCCGGTTTAAATTAATGTATTTCTTACTTCACCGATTTCTTCAATATCAGTTCAATGCATCATCAATTTATGCTTAATTTACCATCAATTTCCTAAGCAAGTTCAGGAAGTCCATTAACTTGATCAGAAGGGAGCTTATTTACATCTAAAAACAAGCAGAAGTATAGGCTTGTCAGAGAAAACAACCTCAAACGACTACTAAAAAGAAATCCTTCAGTGTACTGTCCTCCATCATTTACACTTCGTCATGGCAGTGCCTGAGGGTGCATCGCCTGCAGTCACAGAGTGCAGGTCTCACCAGCATCTGTGCAATGATTGGCCATTGCAGTCGTTTCTGTGTCTTCTTCACGCAGCCCTTGTCTTCTGGTTTTATTGGCATGCGTAACATCCACTTCCTCACAGGACCCAATTACGAGTTGCACGGCACTGGGGCAGATTTACCTCACTGTAAATTTGCATGCACGTTTACCATCACTGTGTGTAAATCCGCCCAGTGCCGTGCAATTACATGATAAAACCCATAGTGTAAGGAATGACCGTGTGGGGCTGTATTTATCCGGCCGTAAGAAGACCACACAGGATCCCCTATTAGATGCAGTTTTACCGCACACATTTACCACCTACTCTCAGCAGTTGGTAAATATATGTGGTGGCTGCTGCCTTTAGGGTTAGGGGTGGGATGCGGAGGGGAGTGAAGTGGAAGTTATTTTCCAGGAGGGTGAAGTAGTGCTTCCCTCGTTAGAAAAAAATAGTTATGTGACTTGGCTGTTGCTCCAGCCAAAGCCTTGTGCAATTTCTCCAGCTGGTTTTACCAGGCAAAAAGTCTAGTCAGGTTCTTCCACACCCAGAAAAAACAGGTGCAGAAAAGTCCAACAACTAGTAATCAGGCGGAACGAAATTAGCAAATTAAATCATGCCTAAATTGTATTCAGCCTGACTAAATAGGGCCCTATAAGTCTTTCTGCTATGCTCACTTAGCTTCCAAACCTATACATCGAACCACAAATAGAATAGAAAAAACATAGCAGACCAAATTCCTCGTTTAATCCCTAGGGCTTTATAGTTTCATGTCTTAAACCATGTCCACAAACAACATCATACCATTTTTTCCTGTGACCCTAGTTATTAAGGTACTCCTTTTTCAACCTGAACTGTAACTTTGTAAATGTGAGGAAACTCATGCAAATTATTTTATTAGTATTTCCAAGAAGAAGATTGCTTCATTGTTGGAAAAGTACCCTTGTGAAAGTGCAGGGGAAAATATGACATTTTCACTTTGCACTTGTCCATGTGCACCTTCCCTTCAGAACCTTCTGATAAGGCCTGTGGCCAAAATGTTCCAAATATTCCTTGTTTCTGTGCATTAGGCATATTTCAATGGCCATCTTATGTCATACATAATTTGCACACCACGGAACAAGACCGAGATGAATGTGGAGTAGGACACATTTGTTCTGCTCTCCTATGGCCTTCCGAATAAATATCCACTCGGCAGGACAATCAACGTGACCCCACCTGAAAATGAGGGTTTCGCCGATGGGAATGTGTGGAGCTGTGTGTGGGGTTCAGGCGGAGGGGCAGAGGTCTGGGGTAAAGAAAGCATCAGGGAAAAGGCTCTTTATCTCCTGGCTGGGCTGCACTCCTGGCTCCAGAGAAGTTAGATAAGGGGTGAGACTAAGGTACCAACCCCAAACAACAGCCTAGCACCAAGACCTCTGCTTGGATCTCAGACACACAGACCCTCAGATCAAAGAGAAGTGCTGAACAGAAAGTAGGAGATGTTGCTGCAAAGGGCAGAATGGCAGCACTGAACCCAGGAAGTAGGGGAGAGAGGAGGCTGATGTTCCAGCCTGGCACACGTGCCCCCAGGTCACAGACAGAATGAGATGCAATGCTCCATGGGAGGGATATCTGTAAAGAGGCCTTGGCTGGGGCACTGTGTCGCTGCAACATGCCTGGGATGTGCATAAGAAGTCACCAGACCATCAGTGTGGTCGTGGTGTTGTGAGGGGGAGACCTTGGTGAGGTAAGCAGGAGCAGCCCGTGCAGGTAAGAGTGGTGGGACCGGGTTGGGAGGGGTTCGACAGACGACAAGGGAAAATGAATCATTTATTTAATTTACCCTAGTCGTCGTCTGCCGAATCCCTCCCACCTGGCCCACCACTCTTACCTGCACAGGCCACTCCTGGAGGTAAGTAAGGTGCATGCTCAGTTGTGAGACACCCGACTAACAAGTACAGACTATGGGCAGACCCATTGTGATTTGGTGGGAGCCCTGAGGAGCAGCACAAACATCATATAAGACAATAGCAGGGAGCCCAAGGACATCCCAGGGGGTGAATTGGTACTATATGATGATGCAGCATGGGAGGTGGTAAGTGAAGGTGGTCCATGATTTACAATAAAGAGAAGAGATGCCATAGCGCGGAGGGTTGCGCGGGGTCACAGGAGGTGGCCGACGGAGCTGGCGTGGGTGGGGGTGGATCGGGGGATGCCCCTCTGTCGAGATGATAGGACCCTGCCTGCTTTCTCCCTTAGCGTCGCGACACCCACACTTGCATAGCGACGTTCACAGCCGAGGCACACACATGGGGGATCCTCGGGGGGGTGTGGAGGGGCGGGGGGTTACTGACAGCTGGGGGGGTATTGAGCCTGTATGTACAGTCTATGCTGCCATTGTTAAGGTTTTGTTATGTATAATCTTTGGGACTTGCGGGTATTTTGCCTGTTCTTCACTACCTGAATGGGGCGGGAGGCACCCGCGCACAGACACGGAGCCTGGCTGAGGTACGGTTACTACCGTCACTTCCGATGTGACTGCACCGGGACTGTCAAAGAGACTGTAGCTGGCTCCGCTGTGGACAGTGACCACAAATTAGTCTGAATGTATGTCATGATGTAGTAGTTATTGATCCTGATGCGGGGTGATCCCCCACATATGTTTACAACTCTCTGCTTACCTATAGTGTGTCAAATGCCAAGGAATGTTCCTGTTTAAAACAATAAAAAACAGATTTACAAAAAAAGAGAAGAGATGCCATATGAAAAAACAATCTCTGGCTTGAGGCTAAGTCACAGGGCAAGTTCCTCAGAAGGAGCAGCTCTACAGCAGGACCCAGAACTATTTGAAGGGCCTCAGGCAGGCCGGATCAGGCATTAACGGGAGTGAGAAGAGACCGAATCAAAATGAGGGGAAGAGCCTGGCTAGAATGGGCTCACCTGGAGCCTTGTCTACTGAACTGAAGGCTGGGGTCACTTTTCTATTGCTGCTCATGGGCCTGAGGGGCCTGAGGGGCTCAGGTGGGAAGGGAAGGTCTCGATAATTAAACCTGGTAATAAATTAGTGTGGAGATGAGTCTAGTATTCAATATCCAGATTACTGGGAATCCGATGGATAATAAGCTCAATGTTTTGGTTTATTGTTTAGGGCGAAGGGCAGGAAGTCGGGTAGTCTAGTGTTGCATGACCCGGTGGAGGAGTTAGTTCTGAAGTACATGAGGCAGGTTCGACTTAAGCGCTGTTGGCTCACAGAGCGACAATCTTTCTTGGCGCCCCCATGACCTTCTTCACAGATTCCCTCACTATCACCCTGTATTGGTGACTCGTATCTCTCCATAGCCCCAAGTGCTTCATTTGTTTAATAGCGCTTATCATACTACTGTAGGGTGTCAGACCACTTTAGATCACACGCATTATGCAGAAACAATGAATCATACGTGTGTAAATCAGTGTACATTAAATGTTCCATAAGACAAAGATGACTGAAAGGTGTGGGAGTCACATGACAACCATTCTGGTAGGCAGTGTATTTTAAGAGTGCGTGGTCTAGGGAAGCACAAACTCAGGGGCATATTAACAAGGAACAGGAAAAATTAATGCTAAGGGCGCTTAGCGTTCATTTTTTTAACGCCCGCTATCGCTGGATAATATCGCCTGGTTATCGCGTTATTAACAACGCTAACCGCCTAGGCGATAAAAAATCCAGCGATAGCGGCATTTTGGGTGGTTGTCACTGGTAATGCAGCGATAAAACTACAAGGATAGGGATATCCTTGTTGATAGCCCATGGTGGATTTAGCCATGTAATCCACCTCCCATTGGATTACATGGTTTAGTCTGAAAATTAGCAGACGTAAAAAAGCAGCGTTAACCGTGGTTAGCGCTGCTTTTTTTTACTCTATTAGGGTCAGCGTGAAGCTTGATAATAGGAGAAATGTCGCGTAGCGACATTTCTCCTATTATTTTGCTCTGGAACGCCCACTTTGCATCTCATTAGAGATGCAAAGGGAAGCGTAGTGAAAAAGGGTGCTAACATGCGATTTTGCATGTTGCACCCTGTTGTTGATAGGGCGATATTTTTATCTCCGCTTCTTTGGCTTTTAAAGCCAAAAAAGCGGAGATAAAGCCCTTGTTAATATGCCCCACAGTTTTTAAAATGTAACACTGTGGTTGGGTTCCCTATACTTATAAAAATGTATTTCTCCCCAAATTAATCTCTTTTTGCAACATTAGGATAATGAAAGACTGGGAAAAAACATAACTTCTAATTTATACCTTGCAGCTTGCTGACATTTCTTAGAAGAAAGTTCATAGTTATATTAGGATTTCAACTTATGAAGTGCAGGTAACAAAATCAGTAACCCACTGAGCTATTTACATAAAATACATTTCTGTGATCTGCATGGTACCCGTTCTTTGCAGCAGGCACCATGCCCCTCTGCACTACTTTATGATGAGTCAAAAACTGCCAGTAGACATAACACTCTCACTCTCCAGCAAGTACGTAAATCACCAATGTCACGGTTACATTTTTATTGCTATCTGGAGATTGCTGGACACACAAGACACTCTACAGCAGGTTCATCTAAAACCATAAAATATTTCAAAACACAGTGCCCCCTTAGCCCGTCGCCCGGTGCGTTTGCACTGGTCACACCATTCGTAGAGCTGGGTCTGAAAACAGGGTTTGTTTGCTGGTGAGCTGGGAGTTTGTGTTATAATTGGGGGAGAGGGGACACATCAGGTCAGAGTCGTCTTAGTAAGTTCCTTGGCATTATCCGGTCATTTCAGCGTATACAGCTAGGGATAGGATTTCAAAGCTAGACACAGTTTAGTAACGTGCCACAGGGTTATATAGTCTCAGTTAATGTCTGGGGCTAAATCATATTACCCCAGCCAAGGAGGGATGTGATGGGGAGGGGATGTGGTCCCTCGGCTAGACTGCCGACTTTGGTGCTGGAAACCAGTGTTCGAGCCTCAGGTTCGCATCCACATCCTGTGATTCTGGGCAAATCACTTAATCTCCCCGTGCCTAAATATGGTGCTATGTAAAGCGCTCCAATACCTTCGGGTCGAGTTCGCGCTGTATAAATATGCAAAAAACAAAATAAAAATACATGGGCTCTACTCTTTTTGCCAGGTGGTTGCCACCAGGTTTTCCTAATGGAAACCCACTTGCTACTGTGGGAGCGCTGTAGTCCTAGAAAATGGTAACTCAATAGCGCGTCCACATTTTGGGTGCATCGAGGACAGAGTTCACCTCAAATCATAAAGCAATGTTTTTCCAGAGACAAGGTTCAAAGCAGCGTGTCAGAATGCATTCAACACGAAAGGACTGACCAAAAAAAGTGAATTATAGAGTGAAATTTAGAAATACCATGAAGGTTTTTAATAAAATTCAAAGTACAGCACAGAGATAGTAAAATACAGATACAGATCTCCTTTAAATGTATAAAGTCATTGTCATGAAAACACTCAATTTCTGGAACAATGCAAAATAATAGGCAAAATCAGAAATAGAGTTCGGGCCTGACTTATATTTGAGTGGACATCCCAATATTCTGTCAGGGCAACGGAGTAAATTACTCTGTTGCCCCGGTGAAGGAACCACCTACAGGTTTATAAATGACCGCCAAGCTGGCGGTCATTTATAAAGCATTGCCATGAACTGCAGCCACGAAGGCTCATGTCAATCTACTTGACTGTTTGGTAAAGGGCTCCGTCAGCTGGCTGAGCCCTGTACCAAACATTTTCCTGTTTTTATTTTCAAAAAGATTTTCTTTTTTGAAAATAAAAAATGCAATGCTTCCCACGACATGGGAGTCCTCTCTGCCCCTTACTTCCAGAGTGTTCCTGGCAGTGACAGGCAGTGAAAATTGACCTGTCATTCCACCCATCCGAATCAGGTGAGCAGACAACAGGTCAGCCTCCGATGGTCCTTACTCCGCAATGCGGTCAGAGAAGGTTGGCCATGGCAGAAAAGGAGTGGTCTCCGCCGTTGCCAAACTTAAGGTCCACCTGCATATAAATCTGTTAGCAGACTACTCTGTTGGCAGGGAGGGAACTCCATCGCCATTGCAACGGCGTTCCTTTCCCCAACATATCACCCGGGCCCTAAGTCTCAAATGTTCCACAAAATTAACAGGAAACATCCCTAGTAGAACGCATAGTGTCCCAAAAGAGTTCTGGCTCATCCCCCAAAATTGAAAGGTTTATATAGCCATTTTCTCCATAAGAAAACATTGAAACTGCAAAGTTATCATGGCGTGAGCAAAGATTACACTTTTAATAAAACATTTTGCAGTATGATGAATCATCATTTAACCCTACCTCACCTTCGCACTAACCCACGTCATAAATATTGATTCGGCCCTTCTCACCTAATGGCGTCTGGAAATGTCAGAACAAACAAGTTATATCAACAATAGTAAACTATTATGATTGAATGCAATACCACGTGCAAGTGGAAGGCTCTAGGAAAATGTTAGTAAAAGCATCCTCTAGCAGGTCCTCTTCGAGAACAGTGTTATTCAGAAACAAAAAAATCACAGCTTTCTGTTTGGAGTGTCAGGCAGAAATATAAACAGACAGCATATAGTTTCGACAGGACTGCGTTGAGGCCTAACTCAGGCCTAGTTAGCTTACGCCTGTAAAACACACTTTAACATGTTGTAGCAAGTTTCTTTTAATTGTAATAGTTCCACGTCAGTATACACATGTGAATTCAAGTGTAGATTAATTGGTCTGCACACTATTAACAATGCTTTGATTTAAACTCACAAAGGCACTAACACTATGTAATTATACACGGAGGCTTCTTCCGTCTAGACCAGTGACTCTTCTGTGGTCCAAGGACCACTAGAGGTTCGCAAAGCCAACTCAGGGGGTCCTTGTCTGATTAAAAAATGAAATAATGTTGACAGGTTAATACATTGTATATAAATAAAGACACAAAATGTAAAATTGAGCATTTTAAATTGCTCTTTGAATTTTAAGAGATTTTAAATTGAAGGCTTAAAATTAAGATTCCTTGGAGCAGTGCAAGTTCATCAAGCATAATATAGTATGAATGATGAATTCTCTCAACAGAATTTAGAAAACCTCACACCTTCTCATTAAAATTAAAATTTTGTTTTTTTCATATTTCTTTCTGAATTAAAGAAACTATTTCATCATTTGCATACTTGTTTGATGAATATTTGTTTCTCCATTTTTTGTGCATTGTTTTGCAGTTCAAATCATTGAAAGGTCTCCAACTTCCAATAATGACTCAGAGGGTTCCCCGAATTCCAATATTGATTCCGTGGTGGTCCCCGGATTACAGTAATGATTAAGTGGGGTTCGTCAAAAGGTTAAGAACCACTGGTCTAGGCAGTACATAGTAAAACACTTCACATCAGCATAATCAAAATCGTTATGTTTGGAAGTCCTTCTCACTTCAGGGCTCATTGGCTGACACACTGGGGGGGTGGGGGGGGGTGATTGCTCACTAATTGCAGACTACAAGGTAGGGTTATCTTCTGTACTAAATCCCGGCGAGCAAACATTTCTTAAAAAAACATTGCGGAGGTTTATGGCGTTTGCCTCGGACCCTCTTATTGTGGGATGTGATTGGTTTTTGATGGAGAAACTGGTAGATAAGGGCCAAACATTGGGGAACAAAGCTGATTTCTAGGCAAATAGTGGTTGGGATACAGGGTAGAGGGTTTTGAGAATTACTGATATTGAGTATTTACATTTCTAAGCCTGAAATACGTTGTACGCCAGAACTGATCTTACTTTTATCAATAGTAGACTGTGATCCACAACAAACGTGAATGCCAATATCTCTAAAACATACTTTGGGGTGGTCATATATACAAGCTTAGGGCAGAATACTGAGTTAGAAGGCTTGCAATACTAAATTGTTAATTGGTAGGTGACCAACTGTGCACTGTATTTGTGTCCTGCAACCCCCTGAATAAAGTGTACAGTTCATGTGCTCTGAAACAACATAATATTTGCCAGTTACCGCAATGTCTGGTTTAGAGGGTGGTGTTAGAGTATAATCAACCCAAAAATAGCAGAGACCATAATTCCACCAGGCATTAAATAACTACTGACTGAGATGTGCACCAACCAGTTGGAATTCTGCTGTAATAACTTACTTCCCCAGGAGTACTACCATTTCAGCTAATAAGCAGTGGTAAAAATTACAATGAAGGTAGTGGTTAATCTGTAACAGCACTACTAGATTTTCAGCTGAAATTCTTCACCTTGGAAACATTGCGCTGGCAATAGAAAATTGCAAAAACCTATCCCTATCAAACAGGAAAATTCCAGAGCTGGTTCATGGAATGGGGAATATGTGAGGAAGGAGTTGAAGAGGATGAGGGGGAATAGCAGGGAAAATCAACAGATGTATTAATACTGCCATCACCCACTATGTAGTGGCATGCTTCACCATTGAGCAGCTTACGACACCTAGGTGCAGACCAACACACTGGACGGAGTGCAGATTTTTTGAGAGGTGAAAGAAAGAAAAAGTGAAAAGAGGAAAGAGTTTTGGTCTGCACCTTGGCATCGTAAGCGGCCCAATGATGAAGCATGCCACTACATAGTGGGTGAGGACAGTATTAATAAATCTGTTGATTTTTCCATTCCCCCCCTCCTCTTCAACTCCTTACCTACATTCTTGGTTGGATAGAGACTCTGACAGAATAATTAACAGAATAATTCATGATAGGGTCTATTTTTTGTTATTACTTAGTCCTTCTCTTTTTGTGAGTTGTGGTACTGTTAAAAGGGGAGTCAGAGAAGGCTCACTCCCTTGTCTCACTGTTTGTGGTTTTGGATGGGGAATATGTGCCCTGACACCTTAACTCAAGTCACATTCTCCAGTTATTATAAGACATGTCACAATCAGACTTGATCATGTAGTGGCATACTTCATCATTGGGCCGCTTACGACGCCCAGGTGCAGACCATCTCACTGGACAGAGCGCAGATTTTTTGGTGAGGTGAAAAAAGAGAAAAGTGAAAAGAGGAAAAAGTTTTCCCTGAGAGAGATCACTGGTGCAGAAAGAAAGAAAGATAAAACTGATTACGGAGGTACCACCTGAATTCCGTTATTTATGGTCCACCTTGACAGGATTAAAAATCAAAAGAAGATTTAAAAAAAAAAAATGGTTGAATCAACCTTACTTGTTCTCCGTAACACATTTGTCACTTGTATCTGTAAGGAAAACAATTAACAATTATGAGCAAATAAACTCTAAACCCCTGTGAATGTTTAAATTACTTTTTTGGAAACACCTCTGTGTTACTCCCCTATCCAAAAATGCTATGATATGAGCCCAAGTTACACCGACTTCACATGAAGATAGGAACTCTCCAATCAGGTGCCCACTTGAACTTGTAAATCTGGGTCCCCCTTCAATGAGGCAAACTGATAATCGTCTTACCCGAGTTTCATAAATCATTCTCTCAACCCAGGACCATCGTGGGGACACAGCCCTGTAGTCACACTCTGAATGATAATCAAATGCTTAAGCAAATCTGTATGTAGTAAGTAAGAAACTGCTCAGTTCAAATTATGTGGTATGCCATTATTCATACTGTTCCTCCAGAAGAAGTGTGTACTGCTGGTCCTATTGAGGACATTTATTCATTAGCCCGTGCTCAAATTCAGACTTTCAATGGCGTACGTTTTGCACCGCCCTCCTTTCTAAAGTAGTTATTCCGCCAATAATAGTGCAGCAGTGTAGATTGCATTGCCCTAAAGGTGCCTGATATCAAAGAGCAAAGAGGTCATTTTGGAAATATTTAGTAAACCTCTCACTCTCCAGTATGGACCTGCTATGGAATGCATTCTGCAACCTGCTCGTGACCTAGGTGGTTATGCTGCCAAGAATCATACTGCTTGGAGATACATTTGTAATACGGCAGATGCCATTTGCCACTCTCCAATGGCTATCGTTTCCACAGAGGAAGGGGGTGGGTCCGGAAAAGTCTTCTCGCCTGCTCCTGGTTCAACTATTATGTTACTCAAGTTTCCCTTTTGGGCACACTCATTCCATGGCCCGAAGGTAAACCCATTAGCCCCAGTTGTACCTAACAAGTCCCCCACTCACTTCGTCAAGGGTTGGTGTACCCTTTTGAGCCACTCCACGTCCTCTGACGATAACGGTGTACTGCTGCATCTGCATATTTAGAATGTGTGTCTGGCCTTGTGTTTGCTTCTGGTTCCTGTCACCGGTCCCGGAAATCTAGACCCATAACCAGCATTTCTAACCGTCTAGGGAGCGCGGCCATTTTAGAGTTCGCATTTTAACCTGCCCTTGGGAAAAATCTCCTTTAATCTACAATGTTATAAAACCATGCGATCCCTAATTTGAATAACGGAGTGAATGAGTGTCCTTATAATACAGCAGTCCTGCCGATAGAGCACGTTCTCCGTGTGAACATTAACGTTTTGAACTAAAAACTAAACAAAAACACAGAAATTCATCAGTTATAGTTAGCAGCACCATAATTTGTGCCCCCGCCATACTCTGCTTATGACCTCACATATGACATCACTCATTACATGTTCTATGGCATAATTTATTACATCACTGATCACATCTCAAATGACATCGTCCATTGTTTTTTGTACACATTACTGTATAAACAGGTATAGCTTCATAACTCTAAATGTAAGTGCAAAATAACTCAGAAGAATATGAGCCATGATAAATGCCATCAGAGAAACAACAAACTTAGCTGTAGAAAGTATCGGTTTTGTACCACATTGACCCTATACCATCCACTTCACTGGTAGCATTGTTCACCTTAACAATCAACCACAAATATTTGGGAAACCCTTATTGGATACAGTGTTCAATCTGTAAACACCTATTCAGAGCAAGCCTAGTTCCTAAAAATACTGAACGTCTCTTCCAAAAACAATGCCCTAGTATAGACAGCTTTTATCAGTCACCAAACCTACAATGATAAATGTTGTTGATATAAGTAGAGAAGTGAATACTGTAAACAGTATTCACTTTATGAAGAGAGTTTTTTCTGTACCAGACTGTTTGCAGATAGTGAAACTCTCATGGCAAATGCACTATAGAGTAATAAAACGTATCTCCTGAGCACAGTGTACACTCTATGCAAAACTTGTCCAAAGAGCAACTATTCGCCTAAAATAACCAAGGATTGATGGTGCTAAATATCATACTACATGCAGCCTTCATACTGTGGTGAAAACTTCACAGTAGCCCATTTTCTGAAGCAAAACAAGTACATGTATATACCTGGTGCACACAGTCTTCTATTGTCATATCAAGAGGATACTGTCTAATAACTTAAGGCTGCTGTAGTATGTAGAATCTTTACCCTGCTGGAAACTTTTTCTGCAGTACTAAAAAACTTTGTGGAACATAATGAACACAAGTCAGCTGCCACCTGCACAAAGAGTTGCTCTTCAATACAAAGATTTAAAGCATGTTTCATACCTCTACACAGCTATGATGCATTAGAAACACATGCTTTTTGTAAACACTTACTTTCCATTAGCTGGGCACAGGGTCTACACAATTAGGAAGAAAAGTAATAAGGTAGCTAACCACCAGTATGTAAACTATAAAACAAACTTACACATTCATTGGATGAAGTCATCAGTGATGTCATCAATTATATCATTTTAGAAGTCATCAGTGATGCAGTGCATGGTGGGGGTGCAAGGTATAGTTAGAGCTGCTAACTATAACTGGTGAATTTCTGTGAGTTGTTTTAGGTCAAAACATTAATGATCACACTGAAAAATTCACCTAATTATGACGATACTTTAACCTTTGGTTTTTCAATGAATAGCTACGTTTTTTTTTTTAAAGAGATCCCTTTATCACCCATATTTTAAACTAAAAATATAGTCACAAATACATAGCAACTACCTACTCCAACAATGATTGCGAGAATGTTCATCTTCTTAGTTTTTGTAACTCCTATATTGAGAAATGTTCCCAGCATAATTTTCTTAGTCTTTGTATCTATTTTCACATAAACTTTATATTTATATTTCAGAAAGACACTGATCAGGTTTTAAAATACTATAAACTAGGAGGCATATTTACAACAAGCGCCTATCGCCACCACAATGTCACTTTTTCTGACGTTGTGTTGCCGATAGGGGCTTTACCTTATTCACAAGACAGCGTTTAGCCACTTAACGTGGACTAACGCCTCCTTGTGAATAAGGCTCCCTTTTACTTAGCGTGAAAGAGGTGGGCAAAACACCTACCGCAACACCCATTGATTTTGACGCTGTCAAATAGAAACTCCTGTAATGGCTGATTTGAACAAAGTGAAACCAAAAAACCTGAATAAATCTCGGTTTACCAGCTTGAATTGTGTGATCCTTGGCAAATATTTTATTTCACAAAAAACACTTCTTTATTATTGAATTAGAAAGCACTTTCAAATATGTAAATTTAGAATACCAGTTGTACAAAACCTATTGTGTTTGATTTAATAGACTATGTAGGAAAGTAGGATCTGCTTCTTATGGTTACCTCCACTTTTTCCATCATGTTACACTGTTTTTGACTAGTCTGACTGGGATCCTGCTAACCAGGACCCCAGTCTATCTGCTTTCTCCCCAAAATGTTATGCCATGTACTTGGGTACACTCCAGATTGGATACTGGGGTACCCTTGTCAGTCCCTAGTGTATGGTACACATGTACCCAGGGCATAGGTACCTCAGAGGCCTCCCATGGGCTGAAGCATGTATTATGCCACCCATGAGAGGCTATGCAAAATGGATCTACGGGCCTGCCTCTGCAGCCTGTGTAAGTTGGTGCATGCACCACTTACTTAAGATATAGGTTTACTATATCTAAGGGTCACTACACTTAAAACCTATATCTCCCCTTTAGCAGGCCTTGACAATCCTGAAGGAAGGGTGCATGGATCTAAGTGAGAGGGTGCCACCGCATGAGCAGGACACCCCTGCATCCTACAGAGTAAATTCTCCTTGATTGTTAGTGCTACAGCCATTTACATCATATAGAGGGGCATTATGTGACCGCGTGATGACCAACTCCAAAACAGCTGAAAGTGACCCTATCGTGCTTGGTGTCAAACATTGTGGAATCATACCTCCACACCGGTATCTGCTGTGGGAGGTGTGACTCCACCCTTCAGAAACGAGCTTTGTGAGGTCCCTGGTGAGGTACCAGCCTTCTAGTCCCGAGCAGCCCAAAATGGTTGCTGCCAACCAGAGACACATTTCTGCCCTCCTGGTGCTGAGCCAAGCTCGAGCAGGGGAAAGCAGAACAATATGCATCCTGTCACAGAGAGGTGTGACCACCTCCCAGACAGGATTTATTGTATTAGGCTTGGGTGGATGTGCTTGCAAGCGACCAAAAGTCTGCATCAGGGGCACATTTGGTGTCCCTGTGCATAGTCCAGTTCAAACCAGTCCTGGGAGCCATTGGCTCCTGCTCTGGCATGAAACTGGACAAAGGACATGGGAGTAACCCCCACTGTCCAGACCCTCCCCTGGGAGGGTCCCCTGAATCTGTCCAACCCTCTCCCGTGGGTACAAAAGGGCTTATCTGGCTGTAGGACCCTATATCCGACGTGGACAAGATTCTGAACAAGAAATTACTGACCTTTGACCATCTGGACAATCTGGACTTTGTTTGGGCCTGACTTCTTCTCCCACTCCATCCAAAGCATCGTGTGTGCCCGTGCACCATACAGGCTCCATGTAGGACCTGTGGAGCATCAATGACAACTGAAGACATCTCTCTTGGAGTGAAGGAGTCACTCCCCTGCAACCGCAGGCACCGTAACCCAAATGACCGTTTTGCTGATCCTGAGCGCCTGCAGACTCTGAAGGCTTCAGCAACACAGGGGGTGGGTTCCACGTCTCTCAAGGTCCGAGCTGCCATCTCACCAAGTTTGAGGTCAGAATCCCTCATGGGGGCTGCAATACTTGTACCCCTTTTGCCCTGCATACTTTTGCAAGTGCATATGCTTGTTGGCGTTCTCAAAACAAGTGCACTGGGCACCAAGTAGCCCCAACCTCTGGCATTATTTCCACCAAAGAACTTTGGCCTCCTCACGCTGAGTGCTCCGTGGGCTGCTGCTTTTTTATTCTGCTCAAGGTCTCCTCGCAACTCCTGTGCCTCCAGCCTGTGAGTCCTCTTGAGGGTCAACACTACTTTTCATGGGCTCCCCTGGTTGCTCCAGGCTTGCCCTGACTCTCCTGTGTTTGGTGAGTCTCCTGGACCTTGCTGGTCTGAACCGTAACCTTTCTTGACCATCTTTGTTGGTTGTTGCTGCCAAGGCTTGTTGGTGCTCCAGACGGACATCGACCCCTCAGCACTCGACATCCTTCGTGGGATAGCTCATATCCAGCTCCTGGTTGTCCTCGCCATATCCTGGTCCCGGAGACTGCAGGGTCAAAAAAAACCTCAACGCGCCTGAAGCACCCGACATCAGTGGGCATTCGTCTACCAAGCCCCTGGTCACTCCTGAGTGACACTGACTCTGTCCCCTCTGCTTTTAGGTACTCTTCATCCCGAATCCACCTTTGGATTCCAACGGACACTTTTTTTCTTTCCCACAGTGGCATTTCCTTGAAGTTCTCCGTTGAGATCGATGGTGGTTTCCTACACCATTTCAGCCCTATTCCCCCGGCTTCCCTGGGATAGGTAAGTCTGGTACTATGGTATCCATGGGTTGGGTGGCTCTCCAACCTCCTATGATCCAAAGGGCTTCCTCGTAATACACTGGGAAGGGTCCTAAAACTTTAAAACTGTAACCGCAACTCTCCCATAGAATTGTATGGCGCATGCGGTCGTGTCCCCACACTGTACCCGTTCCCAGTGGGGTCCCTACTTACTCACCTTGGGGTGTTCCTTGGGGTCCCAATGATTCTACATCCTCTAGAAACTGTCTTGACTCGATTCGTGGTTCTTATACTACTATTTTAGTATATGGTTTGGTCCCCCCCTGGATCCCACTGTTTATTAGTGCTACTTACGATTGTTTCTGTGCTACAGTATTGTGTGCTTTGTGTTTATCTGCATGATATAGATACTGTGAGGTATTTAGAGTGTGTTATAACAATAAATACATATTTTTATAACGAATGTGTGGTTCTCCTTTCATTTACCCAATACAATAGGTAGCATTCTGGTAAAATAAGCTGCTTAACATTCTTTCAAGACTAAGCCTGAAGGCTGCTCTCCACAGTTACCACTTGGATAGCTTTGTAAGGTTATCTTTGACCTCTTAAATAACCATAAGCGTTGTTTGGACAGGTACAGATGCCACTTTAATCAGTGGATAGCACATACCAGGCCAACTTCTCACAGACTATATATTGTATATATATATGTATTGTAGTGGAGTTACATGACAACTGACTTGCTTCTTAGTTCACTTATGGTAAATGTTTAAAATCTCTATTAATATGTACTTCAGTATTATAATGGGACGTATTAATGTCGAGGGTTCCTGGTGTTAAAGAAATGCGCACTTTTAAATTTTGACGAGACTTTATCATATTTTTATGTGAAGTTTGTAGTATGATTTACATAGCAAACATTTTAAGGGCTCGTGCAAGGGCTCTAAGAGCCGAACCAGACCCTTGTCTCAGCACTGGCTCCACCTTCCTTGTTAATTTGTTGCATTGCCCTCCTGTACTAGAAAACGTACATCAAATCCGGATCATGGCATGTCAAATTGTTTGTAGGGAAAAGTACATTTTGTTTACTTCTGGTAAGTGTTTATTCATCTGCCCCTTCCCTAGTTTACAGAAACAGGATCGGCCCAGCTCGGTTCAACTTGAGGAAGGCGGTACAGACATGGCTGTAATAGTCCGCAGGGACCTCTTAGCATAAGGAGATCACGGGACAACGCTTGGACATGCAGTCGGGCCTTCAACCGACTTCTGGGGGGGGGGGGGGCAAGGCAGGCCTAACTACTAACGGCGGGGTTGCAATAAGGGACGTCTACTCAGGTACTCTGTTCGTGTCGTCAGCCACGTGCGCTGACGTCACCCTTTATTATATACTCCCTGGTCCGCGCCCGGCCCAGGGAGTTGACTGCGCTACAAAATATTACAGTGGCCGGGTGGCTCACTACATCCCATCCAACCTAGGAACTTGGAACAACAACTGTAACAGAATGTCCTTATAGTAACTGAGACTGTCTCCACCAAGTGTCTCACAGCCACCAAATGTTCAGCCTTCATCTTGTAGCCCTCAACACAAGAAGTCCTGCAACCTGGAGCTCGGCTCCGGATTATTGCGTAGCCCGTAGTGGGGGTGCCTGTTCCGGTCTTCTCGGCTCTCGGCACCCTGGTGCTGGCTGTCCCCGCTGGGGCCAGGGTCACTTTGTTCGGCCACCCTCCGTGGTCTCTCAGGGGTAGCCTCGGCCATCTGGCTCCCTTCTATCGGCGCTTCTGCCTCTGCTGCTTCCCACACCTCTCTCTCGGGCTCCTACACCACCTCACTCTGACCCAGGGTCTTCTTGAACCACAACATGTTCCGGGCTATTCTCTGATTTCCCTTCTCCGCAATGACCATAGTTCCCTGGACCCTCACTACCTTCCATAGTTCGTGCTCAAATGGTGTGCGAAACTTGGATCCCGGGTGTCGATCTTTTCCTATCACGTAGTCTCCTACCTGGATGTCGGCCCGTCGAGCCCCTCTTTTCTTGCTGGCCCGGTCATTGTTACTTTGTCGGCGGGCCTGGGACTGCTCCACATCCAGAACCACAGGGGTCCACACTTCACTGTTGGGTATGCCACCCCTCACTGCTCTATTTAGCAGGAGATCGTTGTTGTGCATTTGGTTGTGCATTGAGGCGTTTGACGGTATGCACTCGAAAACTGGTACAAGCAGGACTCCAGATTGGTACCTTGAGCCACCCCAATCCTTAATGCTTTGTTTAATGTCCTCATGCACCGCTCCACATCTCCATTAGCCTGCTGCCATTGGGGTGTTATTTTCCGATGTCGTATGCCATGCTGATCAAGGAACACGCGAAATTCCTGTCCCTGAAACTGCGGCCCATTGTCTGTTCGGAGCTCCTCCGGCATTCCCAGCAGGGCAAAAGTCTTCTCCAGTACCGGCTGAATGCACTCAAAGGCCGTCGATGCGACCACCTCCACCACCGGAAACTTCGAATGGCTGTCCACGAACACGACCATTTGCCTCCCATCCGGAAGCACCCAAAATCCAGGCTCACTCGCCCCCATGGTGACATACTTGGCCCCTCCGTTATGACGGGCGCTTCGGGCGGGTCAGCCCCCGTTACTAGGCATGCATGGCACTTCCGTACTTTGTTCTCCACGAGCCGATCCATACCTGGAAACCATACTTTAGGTCTCAGGTGGGCCTTGGTCTTCTCGATCCCTTGGTGCCCCTGGTGCGCCAGATCGACCGTTCGGCCTCGCAGCACTGCTGGTATCACTAACCGCGGGCCCCGCAAGATTATGCCATCCCCCGACACACTCAACTCTCCTCGGCACTTCCACAGGCTCTCCCAATATTCCTTGTCGTCGGCTGATCTTCTGTCATTTCCCCGTAGGAACCACTTCCACTGATGGTCACGTAACGTGCGGGCAACCTCCTGTAGGCACTCAATTTGCCGTGACTCCTTCTTAATGTCCTCTAAAAGCAAATCCTGGGGGCAGGCCTCTTCTACCAGTTGTCTCACGAATACCTCTGCCCCTTCATCCACCTCCTGCCCATGGACTCCACTCTGAGCCAGAGAGTGCCGTGACAGATAGTCAGCCGGTTTGCTCGCTCCCGGGCGGTACACCATCTCAAACCGGTATTGCTGAATCTGAACAGCCCATCTCTCGATTCGTGGAGGTCCATTCCTTGCCGTGCCTGCGAAGAGAGGCACCAGCGGCTTGTGGTCCGTTACCACTGTGAACGTGTGCCCACACAGGTATATGTTGAAGTGTTGACACGCCCATCGTATGGCCAAGGCTTCCCTCTCGATCTGCGCATAAAGGGTTTCCACCGCCGTGAGTGCCCGGCTGGCGTATGCAATAGGCACCCACTCATCCTGGTCTGTCCTCTGTAGTAGCACGGCTCCTAGTCCCACCAGGCTAGCATCCACAATAAGCTCTGTGGCTGCTCCCGGCCGAAAGTATGCTACGGTTGCGCCTTTCAGCAGAACCTTCCTGACGTCGGCGAACGCTTGTGCTTCCTTCTCAGACCACTGCCACGTGACATCCTTTTTGGTGAGCTGCCGGAGAGGTTCTGAGCAAGTGGCCAAATGGGAAATGAACCGTCCACAGTAGTTAGCCATCCCTAAGAAACTTCGCACCTCAGAGGCCGTTTGAGGAATTGCTGCTGTCCTGATGGTCTCCACCTTAGCCGGATCCACTTGCAATCCCCAGGCCGAGAACCGATACCCAAAGAATTCGACCTCTGTAGCATAGAAGTCGCACTTTGGTTGATGCAGGGTTAGTTGTTCTACCAATCGCTGAAGAGCAGCTCTCAACCTCACATGGTGCTCCTCGAGCGATTTAGAGTAGATCAGGATGTCATCGCTGACATTGTTGACTCCCACTAGGCCCGATAGTGCCTCTTGGACTGCTTCTTGAAGCACGTCCGCTGCCGAGGATACTCCAAAGCTCAGCCTTTTGAATCGGCACAGCCCCACAGGCGTGGAGAATGTAGTAATGTATCGGCTCTCCCACGCAAGCATCAGTTGATGGTACCCAGAGTTCAAGTCCACTTTCGAGAACCACTGTGCCCCATTGATATCTGTTACAATTTCATCGATGGTCGGGTGATGTGCCTCTCCCTGCGGATAGCCTTGTTCGGCAGTCTCATGTCCACGCACAGTCTAATGGCCCCCCGTTGTTTCGGCTTGGGTGCTATTACCAGTGGCGACACCCAGGGCGTTGGACCTGACACCTTCTCGATGACTCCATCACGTTCGAGACAGTCCAGCTCGACTTCCACCAGCGGTCTGAGATGAAACGGTACTCTTCGGTGGCGAAGCGCCACCAGCTGGACAGACTCATCAATGTGCAACTGGACCTCTACTCCTTTCAGGCAGCCCAACCCCCAGAACAGCTCGGGGAACTCGGCAAGGATCCGGTCCGCCTGCGACTGGTGTATATGCTTTGCGAACATCACCAACCCCAGATCCTCGGCCGTGTGGCAACTCAGCAACGATCCGGCCCGATCACATGTAACATAGAAGCGAGTGGTAGTGGTTCTGTCCTTGTACTTGACTTCCGCATCAATGACTCCCTGCAGCGGAATCAGAGTGCTCCTTCCATAAGTGAGAATTTTGACTGCAGTTCGCATCAGTCGAGGCCTCGGGCTGAGCCTCCTATATTGGTCAGCATCCAGTATGTTCACGGACGCCCCGGTGTCAATCAGCGCCCACACACACGACTCCCCTATCCAAACTTGGCATGTAGGCGGTGACCTCTTGGCAGTGTTGACCCCTCGGATGTGTGAGATGACAAATTCATTGTCCTCATCGTCCTCAGTGACCGCCAGCTTTTGATATTGGCTGTCCAGGTCGACCTCCTCCTGCACCGCCTTCGAAAATTTTGTAAGTCCTTGTCTTGGAGGTCTACCTCCGCCCTGCTGTGTCCCACTCTGGCATACCTTTGCAAAATGTCCATATTTGTTGCATTTGAGGCACTCTCTTCCCTGTGCTGGATACACCCTTGGTGCATGCGCCCCCATGCCACAGTTCCGGCCCTCCCGCTTCTGGCGCCTGTCCTTCCGTTTGGCACCAGCTCCGGCCTCTCAGCCATTCAATTTCTTGAGCACATCGACCCTCTCCTCTTTATTGTGCGTCGGGAACAGAGGCTGTGCTCCAGCAGACTTTTTCGCCAATGCCACCTCCATCTCGCCGGCCCTCACATCAGCCAGCTCATGCAACCTCCCCAAGACCAGAATCTCATCCAATGTGATCCCCGGCTATCGCAGTATCAGCTTGCCTAGTTCTATAGACTTGAACCCCACAATCAGCTGGGCTCTGGTCTCAAACGTGCGATCGATTCCCACACAGGTGCTGGCCAATTTGCGCAGTCTCACGAAGAACATGTCAATGGACTAATCATCGCGTTGTTTCGCCTGCCACAGCTTGAAATGTTCAAAATCCGGGTTAACCTGTGGATCAAAATGGCGATTCAGGACCCGGACCGCCTTCTCATAGTCGTCACTGTCACCAATGTCGGGCAGATCCTGGAACAGGTCATAAAGTTCATCGCCACCCATCAACAGCATCAGCGATCTTTTCACTGAATTGTCGGTCTCCCTCGTGGCAACAAAATAGTTTTTCAGCTGTCCTAGCCGCTTCCTCCAGCGCAGAGCCGCCGTCGCTGGGTCTGCTAACTGGCTTAATTCCGGAAGGGCTTTCGCAGCCATGTGACCAGGCCGACCTCCTGCCGTGCCCGCTCCCAGGGTAACGGCATCACCGCTGGAACTCCACACCCTCAGGCAGGACACACTACACCGTCGGGACAGCCGCTGTTATATCCGGCAGCTGGGGGAAAGATCCATGACACTCCGTCTGCGCCAGGCCACGCCACACCCCGTCCCGGGTAGGCACGGATGACTTCCGCCTGGTGACGAGCCAAGCAGGCCAGGAAACCACGCCAAGACCAGGGGCGGGATCACTACACCCCCACGGACCAGTGCAGCCCCTCAATCCAGGCGCAGACACCCCCTGCTGTCTCCCCAGAGGGTCCCAACCACTCGGCTGAAGGCGAAGGCCGGCCCACGTGCTAGACACGTGGCTACCCCCGGGGTCTGCTCTCATCTCGTCGCCAATGCAATAGTCCGCAGAGACCTCGTAGCATAAGGAGATCATGGGACAACCCTGGGACATGGGGTCAGGGCTTCAACCGACTTCCGGGGGGGGGCAAGGCAGGCCTAACTACTAACGGCGGAGCTGCAATAAGGGACATCTACTCAGGTACTCAGTTCGTGCCGTCAGCCACGTGCGCTGACGTCACCCTTTATTATTTACTCCCTGGTCTGCGCCCGGCCCAGGGAGTTGACTGCGCTACAAAATGCTTAGATTGCATCGGAATATTCATTTAAAAATGGAACGTAGAAATAGTTTACTCTTAAAACTGATTTCTGTTGAAAGCACATGTAAAGATATCTTTTTTATACTGTTTCCATAATGCATTTTGAATATTTCATTTTAATACTTAGGAGCATCTGCCTGAATACTTTGTTGATTAATGGTCTGTACATTCAAATTAAAGTGTTTCAAGTAAAAATGAATCCAAAAATCTGCATTCGCTTTCCTGTTTTTATTAAAACTATTCCTAAAATCTTGGTAGGTTACCTTTTGTTTGTAACTTCAAGTCAAAATTAAAGTTTAGTTATCTCAGCTGCTGTTTGTTCTTCCTGTCCCTCCTCCATGTGTACCTTTAGTATTCACCAGTTCGTGCAGGACTTTTCACCTTTTCTGCTTCTTGCAGGTTAACAGAATAAAAACGCCAAAACAGATCGATGAGTTCATTGAAATTGCGATGGACACAGGGGCGTGGTACAAGAGATGCTGGGTTCGAATCCGGACAGAGTTGTACGGAGTGAGTATAAACTAACATATTATCTGCTACATGCTGCTACTCAAATCGTGGCACAGAACGCCAGATAAAGGTTTCCCCAGCACACATGATCTTGCTGCAGAAGGGATGCAATGCTCATACGTGCAGCTTGTGTTTTTTCTCATTGGCCTTTCTGATCAGGTGTAGGGAGCCACCCACTGATTTTCTGGAGTGATAAGTACATTTACAAAATTGTCAATAAATGCACAAATAAAGATAATCTGCCATTTATATTAATCTTATAATGATGTAATACTTTGAGCAGTTGCTACAAGCTTGTTATGCAGCTCTAGAAAGCAAACTTTGGCAGGGGAGGTGATTTTGCCCTTCAAGGAGAATGATTCATTCTTTCTCCAGAGAAAGGTGAGTTCCTAGAGGGAGGGGCCAACGCTGTGGGTGGTATCCGATAGAGGCCACGAGCACTGCTGTAAGCTTTGGGCCATTCCTCTGAAGGCTATGCATGAAGAACCTCCAAGTTGTTGAGAAGTAGGAAGGTTCCTTAGAGTAAATATCCTCTAACCCAAACATTTGCTTCTAACGCATAAAGTTTTTGAAGAAACGTATCAGGTGCACACATAATGATACAGCTTGTATTCTGCTCTTACAGATTTGGTTAACATTTATGAAGTGTTTCAACTACCCCGTGAGAGAAAACACCATCAAGCTGTCCACGGTGTGGCTCACTCTGTCATTTGGGTAAGAGTGTTTCTGTGCTGTGCTGTCGCCGGAGTTCATCGGTTCACCTTCCATCAGTTTAGTTCAAAATATGATGTGCCCAAGTTATGGAAAAAGCTAAAACGTACACTGGGTTTCAGTGATGTCCTCGCACACGTTCAGCAGGCAGCTGGGAATTCTGTACACCACAGAGGCCACTAATTCAGAGGAAATAGACGCCCGGGTGTGAGTCTTACACTTGAACACATTTTCAGAAATGCACTTGTTCTATCATATATATGTGTGTAGTTAGCTATTGCTGGCAAATATAAAACATTATGTGATGCAAGGTGTGGCCTACAAGCTACTACCTATGGCGATTGATGCTTTCTGAAACAATACCTTATTAGGGTAGCAAAAGGCACAAGTGCACAAAAGTAGTTCTTCTCGTCACAGCTCTCACCCAACGAGCAATCAGAAAGTGCAATCTACAATGGGGATTGATACTGAACGTAGATATCCACCAATGTAGCTGTCACCAGGGAAGTTTTGGTGTTTTTTCCTGGCACATTGCTGGACTAAAAACTAACCTGACTGAATCTGACTGTAAAAAACGTGGGGGAATATTTACAAGGATTTAACGCTAATAGAATATCACTTTTTTGCAACGTTCTGGTGGCGTTAAGTCGTTCGCCTTATTTATAAGGGGGCATTATGCCACTGAACGTGGCTTAACACTGACTTGTAAATAATGCCCCTATTCATGCAGCACTTCGCGTGAAAGGGGTGGGCAATGGGTGTTGTAGTGGGTGTTCGCTGCAACACCCATTGCTTTTTGATGCTGCCCCATATTTACAAGGTATGGGCAGCGCTAAAAATAAGACCAGGAAATACCTGGTCTTAAGCAGGCGATATGAGGAGGAATGTTTTATTTCTTCTCCTATATTGCACTATCCATGTGTGCAGCAAACATGGATAGAGCAAATCGCTCTAGGTGTCCCTTCCTGCACATAAACAATCGCCCCTGCAGCACAGGCACCCTAGCAAAATGGTGCTAGGGTGCCTGCGCTGGCACTAGGCAGCTTCTATAGTGCCAGAGCTAGGGAAAACACAGGGGTGTGCTGTATTTTTGTAAAGCCGGAGCATCCTTGCGTTTTGAAACTGACCAAGTGCGGCGTTACCAATTTTGGAGTACCACAGTACACCGCCAGTTTCTTGTACATATGCCCCTGAATGTTCTTCGTTCTTCTGCAATACTATGAAACTGGCAATAATAATTGGGCGCTGTTACCAGGTTACATCATCATTAAAGGAGACCTCAAAGTCCCACTTACATTTAACTGAATTCTATTTAATTAGTAGTTTTATATAGAACCTTCGAGACCAAAGAGTGAAAGGGTCTTTTACATGAACTTAGTAAATGAACAGACTGCAGATGTGAGAACAGTACAGAAATGAATGAAGTAATCCCACTCTGCTTTTCTGGTGTTGCCTGTAAGACTAGAATAGACCATCTTGGGAGAGAAGAAAATAGTGCACTTTATAGGTTATCAAACCTAAACTATAATACATGCAAGACGAGAGATGGGATAGTGTACATGAGATAGAGAGGACAAGATTCTATCTGGATGGAGTCATGACTTAATACATGAGTGTTTTGACAGGAGGGATTGGGGCTGTCCACCCCACAGTCAGAAAGGCCTATTATAGAATGAGAACATCCCTACTGTAGAAGATTAACTGAAGTTTCTTTGCTCCTCATATATGTAACTGAGAAATTCTGTGGCCCAACTCCTTTCTGATCAAATGCATTTGTTACCAACTGGCATTTTACTCCTATCAGAAAATGCATGTAGTGGTTTAAAGTATATGATTCCACATGGGAGACATTTTGTCAGGAGAGACTTTAAGGACTTGGGCCTTGGCTATGCCACCACTGTTCAATGTGCTGCTAGTTGTCCAGTTTAACCAGGTTTTTTAGAAGAAGAAAATGAACACCATATATGTTGAGAATGGAAAAACAATACTCTCATCATCGTAACAATAACAAAGTTTGATTAACATTATAATAGTATAACAAATAAAGAAATTACAGTTAAAGAAGCATCATTAATGAATTGTAGTAGAATATGGGCTTCTTTATAGGGTTTCATGGATTTTCAGGGGAATGCAGGGATTGGGCAAGGGATAACAGAAAGAAAGACATAGGTACAATATGAACCATAATCAAAAAAAGATCGGTATAACTAACAGGTATGTATGAACAATAGTAATTAAATAAACATCAAGCAGGAGTAAATATCAGAAAAGTTGGAATATAAGGGTTGGCAAATCCAATCCTGTTCAGGGAGTTTTGAAAGTAAGGAACGATGATGGATGCTTTGTATTAGCGCTGGCACTGATGGTTTCCAGAAAGATACTAAGGGGTAACCATAGTGAATCACTGCTATGTAACAACACATTTATTCAGCATACCATCTTTCTAACCTGTGATGATGGCAAGCTGCATACCACCAGGCTGTATAAGATTTATTAGGTGTACATTTCCAATTAGTGATACTCTGTTGGAAAGCATTGCAAGCAAAACATCCAGCAGTTTATTAATGGAATAGGAAGGCTGCCAATCACTGTGTAGAATACCCAAAAAATGAGAGGACAAACTAAAAGGAATGCATATTTGAAAAATGCAATTAATTTACTTAGAAACCTTATGCCAAAAAATGAAAGTATTGGGGCATAAAAATAACATATGTCCTAAGTCACTGGTTGTGAATGAGCTGGACCAAACTTTGGAATCCGCTATATCAGCAAAATTAGATATGGAATGTGGAGTGAAGAGAACCCTATTATAAATCAAAAAAATAGTGTCTGCATAAGGGTGGCAATTTGGGAAGTTTTGTGTATTTTATGCCATACCGTCCCAGAGAGAAGTTGGCTAAACATGTCCCACATCAGCCTACCACAATGATTTTAGTGAAGTATTAAGTCTTGGCTGTGAAGAGGAATATAACAATTTATACAGTAGGGGGCTTTAGGTCTAATAAATACAATTTGAAGTAAAGAGTGAGTAAAAGGATCTTCAGGGGAGTTTTCAGGTAAGGCTACCAGAATGTCTAGTGGCAAATTCAATAAAATAGAAAAATGAGTTGAAAAATATTTAGGGCAATTAAAGTTTGATTGAACTTGAGGAAAGGAGAGCAGAGTATTACCATCAAAGAGAGCACCAATATAGCAAAATCCCATACGTTTACAAGTTCTTTAAAAAAGTGGCCTATTATTGAGTTTGATTACATTATTGTACCAAATGGGTAGCTGAGAAAAGGTAACATGATTCAATAAAGTACAAGGAAAACAGGAATGGAGAATTTGGCATAGGTGTTTCATAATCGGGGAAGGTAAATGAGGAGGGTGCAAGATATTCATGATAAGAAAAAGGTGAAAAAAGAGATTTCTCACTAGATAACTATACTGGTGAGAAAGGGAAAGATCTGTTGAGTAACCAAAATAAGCCTAATGAAGAGACAAAGCCTTATGATACTCTTGGAAATTAGGAAAGCTCACCCCACCATTACATTTGCTGCATCTGATTTTAAGGAAGGAGACACGAGATTTATTTTTATGCCATAAAAACTTGGATAAAAGTGAGTCGAGTTTTTTTTTTAAAACAGTGCAATGTGCACTTGGGTCATAGATAGAGTATAAAGGACAATAGAGGTTATCATCTCATCATCTTAATAGAGTATAGATGACCCTACCAAGATAAGAAAAGAGGATTCCATTTAGAAAGAAGAGAGCCAACTTTAAGAAGAAGATCTGCAAAGTTAAGAGAGACGGATGAAGTAATAGAACCATAATCCTAAATATTTATTCTTGACTGGAGCTCAAGTCAAATCTGAAAAGGCAAATACTTATTTGGTACAAATTAATTTTAATGGTAGAATTTCAGTTATGTCAAAATTAATTTTGTAGCCTGAGACATTTGAAAAAGAGTAAACTTCATGGAAAAGAGCTGGTAAAGAGGTCTCAGGATTCAAGATAAAAAAGAGAATATCATCAGAGTATGTGGCTAATTTTAAATAAATCCATAGCAGGGTCTGTAGGTTGATGTTATGAGTTATAGCGAGTGTTATAGCAAAACTCAAATGGATGAATACTATTGCAGACCGGGTTACCTGAGTTGGATCAAAAGATTCGACTAAGATACTATTGCTTTGTCTTTTCGTACTTTAAGATAATTGGCCAGGTGTTTACCCGTGTTATTGCGTCCTCCATATTATCAAGCACTGCCTCTTAGTAAGTATGAGGAGGCATCATCAGAGGAGATTTTAGCAAACTGGAGTTTAGCTACAACCATATTATGGAGTGCAGTATTTGAATTAGAAGAATAATATTGATGTTCCAGTTGTTTAATAATAAGGCATTGCTGAATCGCCATCTTTTTGGTGTTTTATAGATAGGTAATAAATCAAAATCAGCTATCACCGGAGTATGATCTGAAATCACTATTGGAGCAAATTCAACCATAGTCAGGTATTAAGAGAGGTGTTTGCTATTGATGAAATGGCTGAGTCTGGTAAGAGAATTATGTGGTGGGGAAAATAATGTGTATTCACAAGCTGTTGGGTTGCACAACTACCAGGAATCTACTAAGCATCCATGAGAGATGAAAGAACCAAAATGCTTATGTTATTTAATGGTAAAATATAGAGGAAATTAAAAAGTTAATTAAACTTTATAATATAGTAGTGTAAATATCTGAACGGGTCTGAATAGATGTGTGCATATATGAAATGTTGTGTAGAATATGCTGGAATTTGGATGTCTGTCTCACTTATTGTTACAATGCTATAAGCTAACTCTTTGAGATTCCACATTTAGGGCCATATTTTCTAACAAGCGGTGCACTGCAGCACAGCAATCAAAGTTGCTGTGTTTGTTGTGTCACCTGAGGACAGCAGAATTGCATCATATCTTGAAGACATGGCGTAGACTCTCCATGCGCCGGTGCACTTTATGCTGTTCCAGAGTGCAAGGGTGTCTTTGTAGCGGTCAGGATAGTTTTTGTGCAGGAAGGGGTACCCGCAAGGAGGAAGTATTGAGAAGAAATAAAGATATTTCTCCTCTTTATGCCAGTCCTAAGGAGGTGCAGGGGTTTGGTGCATATTCATTTCTACAAATCTTTGTAGATATGTATTTGTATCAAAATCCATGGGTGTATGTGCAGGAATGCCCATGCACCACACATTGAATACCTCCTTGATGCAATGTAATGCAAAACAGTGCAGTGTGCTCTATTACTTTTTTCTTACAAACCAAGACAATTTGCATTGCTTTGTAAATACCAAAAGGGACTTTGCATCGGGTCTGCGTTAGAAATGTAACACAAACCCAGTGCAAAGCCTTTGTAAATCTGAACCCAGATCTGCACATTGCAAACATGATAGCTTCTGCAAACTCATTTAAGCTTGATCCTAACTCTTTGTTATATTTTTGTGCTATTGTTGAATTTCTTAAAGGTAATGTAGGGAGGTAAAACAATGGGTAACTCTGTATGATCCAAAAATGTAATTGAATGATTTTGCTAAGATAATGATCCAAAAGGTCATACTCAAAGAAGCTTAGAAACTTTACCAGAGGTGCGCGACATATGTGTCTTCATACTGCACATTTGTATATATACACAAAGGTTTTTGCAATCTTCAGCTAACAAAATAATCCTAATTACGAGAGTACATTTAGACTTACCTTTCATGGTTAGAACTCTGACTAAACAAAGAGATCAAAGAGTGTTTTATAATATGTTATGTATGTTAAAATCACTTATTAAGCGCACGTATACAAAACGGTTTCATGGCGCTAGAGTCACAGCGAGGCAGTGGCAGGGGGGTTGGCTTAGTCATCATATGCCTGGGAAAACAGCCAGGTTTTGTCATCAGTGATGTCATCAGTGATGTCACTGACCATGTCATGGGTGATGTAATATGTGACGTCATCAACAGTGCATTGCGGGGGCGCGAGTTATAGTTAGCTGAACTAACTATAACAGGGGAATTTCTAGGGTTTTGTACGAGGGAAGTGTACAGCTAACTATAACACCCCTGAAACCTATGGTTTTTTTAGTGAATTTCTAAGGTTTTTTAAATGCCAATTCCTAACTATAACGCCCCTGAAACCTTTGGTTTTTCAGTGAATTTCAAAGGTTTTTTAAATGCCAATTCCTAACTATAACGTGCATGAAACCTATGGTTTTTTTCAGTGAATTTCAAAGGTTTTTTAAATGCTAATTCCTATCTATAACTTATCTCTAAAGATATCATGTTTAATGATTTTCATTGGATTTTGTATATTTGTCAAATTCAGTGTGTCAATTACATTAATTATGTTTTTTTAAATTCTTTTTTATCACCATTTTTTTAATTTCTTTTTTTAATTAATTCTTTTAAAAAATATTATTTGTTTTTATTGGGTTTTTCAAACATATTTTTTTATATTTGTAAAAATATTTCTTTAACTATATGTTCAAAACTTTATTTTATATATATTTTTCCATGTTTTTGGATCCGCGCACCCTATGCGCACCGTTCTCGATCCCTACGCGTTAGCATCCGCGCATGGTATGCGTTGGGTACGTGTTTAGTGCGCGATCGCAATGCGACTGGTACGCGACTCCCAGCCTATACGCGACACGTTCGATGTACGTAACGCGATGTTTACGCGCTTCCGCGATGCGTCATCTGCGTCTATGATGCGGTAGGTGCGTGGATCCCGCGAATTATTTAACATTTAAAAAAACATATATATATGAAATTTCATGTGAATATCAATTGAAGACAAACTCTAAACTAGTCTTAAAACTAATATATTTTTACATCTAATCCCATAATTTTTTTTAATTCAATTTCGCGGATGCGCGCTGAGAGCGTGCTGCCTATGCGCAGGGTGCGCAGATCCCATGTGACCTGCAAAAAAAGAGATTTGATTGGTTCATTACACTTCCTGTTCTAACTATTGAAAGACCCCACCCAATTCAATGATTCTTCTTTGACCTTCTTTGGAGGAGCATTTCTTTGCAGAGAAGAAGATTTTTTAGACTAAGTTTACACTTAGCTCTAACTTTTTTCAACTAAAAATGGCTTCAGGGCAGCAGGCATCACCTGCATCTCCTCATACATCTGAGGATGAATTTTTGGAGGAGGCACCACGCAAAGAACGTTTTTCTTCAGTGGTGTGGACATTTTTCACTTTTCCCGAGGGGCAGAATAAGACCAATGCCACCTTGGTCACATGCAAGATTTGCGAAAGAGTGCTGTCGCGAGGGGATCCTAACAAGAAATACTCGTGCGGCACGGCTAGTATGATAAAGCACCTAAGGACCCTTCATCCAAACAATCTTGCCGAGAAGAGTGTAAACGGATGAGAAACACTCCTGCTCCTGCGCCTTCCACCTCATCGCAGCCGAGCACTTCAAGAGTGCATCTATCAGCCCAAAACTTGGACATCCGTCCTCAATTTCATTATTTCAATGCGACTTTGTGCTACGGTGAGCAGTCGACCGATCTGATCTGCCGCCGGCAAGAAAGTCACATTTGCTAGCTTTTTTTTTGTTTTTTTTTATTGTCCCCTGAAGTTCATTGTTTGGTTCCTCCTGTTTTGTTTTTTGGGTTTTTTTTCAAAAAAATCCCCAAAAATCACAAAATTGTTGGAAAAACCCCAAAAAATTAAAAACAAAAAAGAAGAAAAAAAAAGTTCTTGTAAGAACTAACTTTCCTGGTTTAAAAAAAGAGCTAAATTTCTTTGTTAGTGTGTGAAAGTTTAGATGAATGTATGTGTAGTATGTAATTGACTGAATATATACATTAGTAGCGTATGGTGAATGTATAAGTGCAGAACTATGAGGAAGTGCTGCAGCATTACACAGTATCCTCTTTAACTGCAGTGTGCTGTAGTACTTCCAAAGCACAGGGATGCAACATATGTACATAAATATGTTGCAAATCTATGCTTCTCTCTGCACGGCTGCTTAAACTGCAGCCATGTGGTGACACAGGCACCCTTGCACCATAGTGCAAGGATAGCTGTGTCATGTGCTGTTTGTTTTTGTGCAGGAAGACACACCTTCCTGCACAAAAACAATGAGAAAATGCATTTTTCTCCGTCAATGTATGCTGAACATTTTAGCATGCATTGAATATATAAAAATGTGGAGAAATGAAAACAATTCTCCTTGTTGTTCTTTCCTACACCAATTTTAGAATGGTGCAGCATTCACACACATATCGAGATTTATGATTTCTGATAAATCTAGACATGTGTCTTGTTCTATGAGTATTCAGTGCAATCATGCACAACAACACTTATAGAACACCCTTTCAACGCAAAGTGGTGTGCATAATGAGGTTGTATTTACATGGAGTATAAAAAGTGCACAGAGTGCCTTTTCCTCTCTTTGTAAATATGAAAGAGTGTCTTGCACAATAACTATGTTACAAAAAGTGACATATTTCCAGTTTTAAAATTCCTTGCGAATGATAGAAGGTCAGCACAGAGTTTTGTCTGCAAAGATGTTCAAAGAAGAATGATTGAAATTATTGTGGTCCTTCAATAGGTACAATGGGAAATATTATGAACCCCTCAAATCTCTTTTTTTGCAGGTCACATGATATCTGATTATGGTCAGATTTCAAAACTACATAGGTATAACAGAGTGTTTTTAGAAACGTGTTTCAACTTTGTAGCTTCTTACAGACCTCCTCATTCTGCATATTGAGACTTAGTTAAACTTACCTTCACAGTAATAGGGATAAAAAATGGTATACATTGTTTTCAGATTTTCATTGCAATCTAAATTCATATAAATTGCTTATTTTAAAATTTGGATCTGTGAAAGAAAAGGAAAAAAAATATATAACATGTAATAATACATTTTTTACAACACAGGATAATTTCCACAAAGTAATCTGTTTGCCTTTTTTGCTGTTCTCAGAATATATTGAATTTCACAAAAAATAGTGATTTCAATCGTACTCATCAATTAACAGCGGGCAAAAAAAAAACAATCAGAAAGATTGTTAAAAAAAAACCAACGTGCTATTCTCAGCAAAATACCAAGAGATACAAATCACAGATATATAAAATGCTTACGGCTAACAAAATTTTATAAGCTTAACTTACAAAAACTGTAAATGTTGCCGCTTTAAAATATTCATCGAATCTGAGGATACAGTTTTGGAGAAGGCACCATGCCCACAACGTTTTTCTTCAGTGGTGTGGACATTTTTTACTTTTCCCGAGGGGCAAACAAAGACCAATGCCACCTTGGTCACGTGCAAGATTTGCAAAAGAGTTCTGTCGCAAGGGGATCCGAACAAGAAATACTCTTATGGCACGGCAAGTATGATGAAACACCTAAGGACCCTTCATCCGAACAATCTTACACGAGAAGAGTGCAAACGGATGAGAAACACTCCTGCGCCTTTCTGAGTTTCTTTTCTTTTTCTTTTTTTTTCTGGCATGATTTCTCTATTTTTACGTTGAAAAACAGTATCTGTAAAAAAGAATCACAAATAAATGTATATTAATAACTTTCAAATTTATACTATTCCATTACTGTACAAACACATTTTATATAAAAACTGACGAAGAAACTATAGCCCTGAACCACAAGTGTGACGATGGTTAAAACACTACCTGCATAGTGCATACTACTTTGAAGCAGTTCATGCCCTAAAGCCTACCTCACTAAAAGACTACATGCTAACTGACAGAATGATTACAGTACTATAAGGAGACACACTGGGTGAGTGACAGGGTGTTTGCTAGAAGTGTATGAACACTGATTGGGGAATTGAAGGTGTGAAAGACAACTGTGTAGGTGATTAGAGGACTGCATCCATAGTGAATAGGCATTTGAAGCAGTCTAAGTGCTAAGGCCTGGCTCACTGCATGAGTACTTGGGTACTGACGGAATGATTAGAGTACAGCAAGGAGATTGCCTGGGTGAATTTATAAGTGGTTGGCTTTTGACACAGTGAATGGATTAGTACTTGGTACTGAATGGGTCACTAGAGAAGTGCAAAGGGAGTGACAGGATGTTTGCTGGACTGTATGGATACTGACTAGGGAATTGAAGGTGTGAAAGACAAGTGTATAGTATGTTAGAAGACTGCATGCATACTGCATAGACATTTGAAGCAGTCTATGTAGTAATGTATGGTTCACAACATGAGTACTTGGAAACTGATTAAATCATCAGACTACTGCTAGGACAGTACCTGGGTAAAACCTTTAAATTTTCAGTTCTGGCACAGTGAAGAGAATAGTACATGGTACTGCACTTTAGTGTCAACCCCTGACTCATTTTATCAATGCATAAGCAAAGAATAGATTCTAAAGCTACTAAAACTTGACAACATGACCAGTTTTAAAACAGTTATCTGTCAGCAAATACACGATGTTACCAAATGCTTCTATCACAATCCTTACCCAAATGCACACAGACTCACAGTGTGATTTTAGAAAAGCAACACTATCCTAGGAGTTTACCAAAACTCATTCACTAGTCTAGAAGAGGTAAGGGTACTGCACACAATCTACATATTTAAGTACAGCACATTAGTGTCAAAGCATGACTCATTTAATCAACGCATATGCAAAGACTGGCTTCTAATGCTACTAAAACTTGACAACATGACAGGTTTTAAAAGAGTTATCTGCCAGAAAATACACGATGTTACCATATGCTTCTCTCACAGTGGTTCCCAAATGCACACAGACTCACAGTGTGATTCTAGACAAGCACCACTATCCCTAGGAGTTTACCAAAACTCATTCACTACAGTGGAAGTGATAAGGGAACTGCACACAATCTACCTATTTCAGGACTGCACTTTTGTGTCAAAGCCTGACTCATTTAATCAAATCATAAGCAAAAACTGCCTTCTAATGCTACTAAAACTTGACAACAAGACAGGTTTTAAAACAGTTATCTGTCAGCAAATACACGATGTTACTAAATACTTCTCTCACAGTGGTTCCCAAATGCACACAGACTCACAGTGTGATTCTAGACAAGCAACACTATCCCTAGCAGCTTACAAAAACTCATTCACTACTGTGCAAGGGGTAAGGAGACTACACACAATCTACATATTAAAGTACAGCACATTAGTGTCAAAGCATGACTTATTTTATCAATTCATAAGCAAAGACTGGCTTCTAATGCTACTAAAACTTGACAACATGACAGGTTTTAAAACAGTTGTCTGTCAGCAAATACACGATGTTACCAAATGCTTCTCTCACAGTGGTTCACAAATGAACACATACTGACTGTGTGATTCTAGACAAACAACACTATCCATTGCACTATACCAAAACACATTTCTTCATCTAGAAGGAGTACTACATTTTAGTATAGAAACATAACTCATTTCACAAATTCATAAACAGTGACTGGTTTCTAATTCTACCAAAATATAAAAACAGCGCAGTTATCTGTCTGCAAACACATGAAAAACACAAATGCTTATCACAGAATGGTTTCTACATGCACACACACTGTCAATAAGATTGTAGAGAAAAAAATAATCCCCACACTTTAGCAGGAGAAATACATTAGTCTGATTAAAATCAAAATAGTCTACATACATCCCCTCACAATTAAATAACTCACCTTTCAAGTTGTTTTTTAGATTAAGAAGTATATCAGTCACACACCAGATATCAGTCACACACCAGATTTTCTTATACAGAATCTCTGCACTGTGCACCTCTCAGCAAAAACAAACAATGGCAAAGTTTCCCTTTCATTTTCCACACATATACATGTAAACATCAAATCACAATCCACACATAAATTCAAAAGCAAACACACATTTCTATTGGTTAAACATTTCAACCCTTTCCAAATGAAATACATTTCAACTCTTCCCCCAATCTGCCTTCTGCCTGTTACCATAGAAACAGGTCATGGAACACTGTACTGAGCACACAGGTCACAAGTTCAGCACACAATGTTGCTAAACAAGACAGCAAGTGTGCTTGACTTTTCAACATATCAGCTTATCATATATAATGTTCCTTACAATCAGTTTTTGTTAACCAATAAGAATCATGCGTTTAAAAAACAGAAATATACACCCTACCTTTCAGTGTAGAAAGTTGTCAAACAACCAATGATTTCTTGTCTTTTTCCAAAAGATCTTTCCTCGGATCCGCGCACCCAACGCGAGAGCATCCGTGCACCAAACGCGATAGGATGCGCGCACCCTGCGCACATTTCGCCATTTTTTGTTTTTTTTTTAAAAAGGGGGCCCCAGGGGTTCCTTCTGGGACCCCCTAAGCACCTCTAGAGGGTCAGAGTATTTCCACTCTGCCCCCTTTATATGTTTTACACACTTATTCCCCTTGCATCTCCAGCCTTGCTTCTACCGAGGCAGAAAATGACCGCCAACAGTTCCTGGTTTTGAATGTAGACAGACACTCGACAGACAATTAGCATTCAGCGCGTGATCGGGAGGGTGCGCGCACGGTGTGCTGAGGGTGCGCTCAGGGTGCACTTAGGGTGCGCGGATCCTCCGAGCCATAGATATATATGTACTTTTAACTGTAATTTTCTCAGTAACTACTCAACAGATTAACAGCAAAAGGCACGAGTCTGAACTGAAGACTACCTTTTTGCCAAATTTGGTGTAATTCCATTCAGCAGTTCGGGCTGTAGCTGCGGTTAAATGTCCTATGGGAAAATGCATGGGGAAAACGCGTTTTGGGACCCCCCTTTTTTCTTGGCCCCCGCTTGACAAATCACCCCGAGACTTTCAGGATACGACCGGACCGGAGCTGGCCAAAAGTTTGGAAAATTTTGCAAAGGTTCATCAACCGGCGCCAGACTTATTGGGAATAGAATGTTGCGGATTTGCTATGGAAAATAGGTCCTAACCATAACTACCTACTGGCGACCGCCAGTAGGTAATATATATGTGTATATGTATATGTATATACATATATATATATATATATATATATACATATATATATATATATATATGCACAAACAGAAGTCTTTCACCATAGAACCGCCAGGCAGGCAGCAACGAGGAAAAACCACGCAAGTCCCAGTCTTCTTTCGGCAAGTTTATTAAAAAGGCAAGTTCACCAAATCTGACGCGTTTCGGGCGTCCGCCCTTGGTCACAGATCGTCAGGCAAATGAAAGAGCATCCCTTTTAAAGGGTACATTGCACGAATTTAATTGGTGATTTTTTTCTTTTTGCAGCACCATGTGATTAAAAACTAAAGACTGAGGACACACTACATATAGCTAACATAGATAGTCTGTTTTCTAAATCACAATTTGATATATATAAATCGAATAACGGGAGGTATAATTACAGTATTTACATTTTGTTGCCCAAATTTGTGTTAACATTCCATTGTAAGTTGCCATGCTATATATTTTGTTAATTTTATATCAAACAATTATTGTCAGTGTGCATTGAAAATGGCACATGATATCCGCATAAATGCGCTTATATAGTAGATTGCAAAGAAAAACACAGTATTACTGGTGGTCATTTGTCATGAAAAAGTGCAATGTGCGTAGATAAAGTGCAGATGCAATTGTGCAAATAATGCAAAATATTCTGTGCAAGCATAGCATATAAATAAATATAAATATTTATAAATAATTTCATTTTAAAATCATCTAAGCTTCTCAATTCATGAAACCTGATGCTAGGCATATGACCATATAAAAATATCATCTACGTTTTATTCTTTTGCAATCTCTCAATTAACTGCATGAATGCAATAGACATGTAACAACAATATGGATCGTAATGATGTACACACAATTTCTTTGTATATATTCAAATGAAGCAGCAAATATCGACCACCTCCCAAAAAAGATTTTACTCTATAATCAATCAGTGACACTTGTAAAGCGCGCTACATACCCGTAGGGTCTCAAGGCGCTGGGGGGGGGGGGGGGTGCCGCTACTGCTCGAACAGCCAGGTCTTCAGCTTCTTCCTGAAGGAGAGGTGGTCTTGGGTCAGGCGCAGGTCGGACGGGAGGGAGTTCCAGGTCTTGGCGGCCAGGTAGGAGAAGGACCTTCCTCCTGTAGTTGCTCTGCGGATGCGGGGGACGGCGGCGAGGGCGTGGTTGGCTGATCGGAGGTGGCGTTTGGGAGCGTAGAAGTTGACTCGGTTGTTGAGGTAGCTCGGGCCTTGGTCGTGTAGGGCTTTGTGTGCGTGGGTGAGGAGGCGGAAGGTGATTCTCTTGTTGATGGGGAGCCAGTGAAGGTCTCTCAGATGTCCGGAGATGTGGCTGGATCGTGGGATGTCGAGGATGAGTCTGGCTGAGGCGTTTTGGATCCGCTGGAGTCTCTTCTGGAGCTTGGCGGTGGTCCCGGCGTAGAGGGCGTTGCCGTAGTCCAGTCGGCTGGTGACGAGGGCCTGGGTGACGGTCTTCCTGGTCTCTGTGGGGATCCACCAGAAGATCTTCCGTAGCATGCGTAGGATGTTGAAGCACGCCGAGGAGATGCTGTTGACTTGCCTGGTCATGGAGAGGGAGGAGTCCAGGATGAAGCCCAGGTTACGTGCATGGTCTGTCGGTTTGGGTGCGGTGCCCAGGGCGGGAGGCCACCAGGAGTCGTCCCAGGCGGAGGGAGAGGAGCCCAGGATGAGGACCTCCGTCTTGTCCGAGTTCAGTTTCAGGCGGCTGGTCGTCATCCATTCGGCTACCTCTTTCATCCCTTCGTGTAGGTTGGCTCTGGCGGCGGCGGGGTTGTTGGTCAGGGAGAGGATCAGCTGGGTGTCGTCGGCGTAGGAGATGATGCTGAGGTGGTGTTTGCGTACGATGGCCGCGAGGGGGCTCATGTAGACGTTGAAGAGGGTGGGGCTCAGGGATGATCCTTGGGGGACGCCGCAGATGACTTCGGAGGCCTCTGACTTGTAAGGTGGTAGGCGGACTCGCTGTGTTCTTCCGTCGAGGAAGGAGATGATCCATTCCAGCGCCTTGTCCTGGATTCCGATGTTGCTGAGGCGCCGTATTAGGGTGCGGTGGCAGACCGTGTCGAATGCCGCGGAGAGGTCTAGGAGGATGAGGGCCGCTGTTTCTCCATTGTCCATCAGGGCTCGGATGTCATCGGTGGCGGCGATGAGGGCGGTCTCGGTGCTGTGTTTGGCTCGGAAGCCGGACTGTGAGGGGTCGAGGGATCCGTTCGTCTCGAGGAAGGCGGCCATCTGCTTGTTGACGGTCTTCTCGATGACTTTGGCTGGAAACGGGAGAAGCGAGATGGGGCGGTAGTTCTTGAGGTCGGTGGGGTCCGCTGTTGGTTTCTTGAGTAGAGCGCTGAGTTCGGCGTGTTTCCAGCTCTCGGGGAAGATGGCGGTGTCGAAGGATGTGTTGATGATGTCTCGTAGGTGGGGTGCGATGACAGCGTCGGCCTTGTTGAAGATGTGGTGGGGGCAGGGGTCGGTTGGTGATCCGGAGTGGATGGAGTTCATCGTGCGGATGGTGTCTTCTGTGCTGATCGGGGTCCAGGCGTGGAGGGTGGTGGTGGGGGGGGCTGGCTGGTCGGTCGTGGTGTGCGTTGGTTGGTTGTTGAAACTGCTGTGTATGTCCGCGATCTTGTTGTGGAAGTATGAAGCCAGGGAGTTGCAGAGGTCTTGCGAAGGGGTGATGTCGTTGTTTCCCGCGTTGGGGTTGGAAAGCTCTTTCACGATGTTGAAGAGTTCCTTGCTGTTGTGTGCGTTGTTGTCCAACCGGTCCTTGAATGCTGTTCTCTTGGCGGCGCGGATCAGCTGGTGGTGTTTCCGGGTGGCAAGTTTGTAGGAGGTCCTGTTGTCCGGTGTCGGATCCCTTTTCCAGACTTTCTCGAGGGCTCGGCAGTTCTTCTTGGAGCTCTTGAGTTCGTCGGTGAACCATGGGGCCTTCTTGCTGCCGGGTCTGCTAGGCGGGGTCCTCAGCGGGGCGAGTTCGTCCGCGCAGTTGCTGATCCACTTCGTGATGTTATCGGCGGCCTGGCTGGGGTTCGCTGAGCTGGCAGGAGGGTGTTGGCTCAGGGAGGTGGCGAGCTGGTCTGCTGTGATCTTGTTCCAGCTTCTGTGGGCGGTGTGTTGCTGGTGTTGGTGGGTCGTTGTTCTCTTGAAGGTGAAGTGGACGCAGCTGTGGTCCGTCCATTGAAGCTCTGTGGCGTGGCTGAAGTCGATGTCTGTGCTGGATGAGAAGACGGCGTCGAGTGTGTGTCCGGCGAGGTGGGTGGGGGTGGACACCAGTTGCTTGAGTCCCAGGTTGGCGAGGTTGTCGAGCAGGGTGCTGGTGTTGTGGTCGTTGTTGTTCTCCAGATGGAAGTTGAGGTCTCCCAGGAGGATGTAGTCAGCGGAGGGGAGGGCGTGCGGGCTGACGAAGTCGGCGATGTCGTCGCTGAATTGCGTGCGTGGTCCAGGGGGTCGGTAGATCAGGGTGCCTCTGAGGGTGGTGTTCGGGTTGGTGTGGATCTGGAAATGCAGGTGTTCGGCGCTGGTCAGGGTGTTGTCGGTGCTGGTCGTGAGGCGGATGGTGTTCCTGTGGATGATGGCGATGCCTCCTCCCATCTGGTTGGCGTTTCGGTCCCTCCGGATGACCTTGTAGCCCTCTGGGATAGCGATGGCGATGTCGGGAGCTGAAGAGGCGTTCATCCAGGTCTCCGTGAGGAAGGCAACGTCTGGGGCTGTGGTGTCGAGGAGGTTCCAGAGTTCGATGGCGTGTCTGTGGACGGAGCGGGTGTTGAGGAGGATGCACTTGAGGTGGGTGCTGCTGGAGTTCGACTTGGCGGGTGCTGGTGCGGGGCTGGTCCGGCTGCAGGAGAACTTGCAGGCGTGGCAGCTGAATGGTCCGTGGGTGCGTCTTGGAGTGGCTTGGTGGCATTCTGGGTGTCGGCCGGTGTTGAGAGCGGTGAGGGTGGCGGCTGAGTACGTCAGGCGGGTCGGTCGGGCTCTACGGGGGCCAGCGGTCCTGGCACTGGGCGCGGTCCAGGCGCGGACGGGCGCAGACGGGCTTACCTTTGGCGCGCCTTCGGCGCACAATCGGCGCACCCGCTGCGCGTGACCGCTGCGCGTTCGCACGGTCGCCATTTAAGGCGAAGTGCGCGGGTGGGCGGGGCAGCTGGGAGGCGGGAGCGGGGAGGGTTACAGAAGAAAAAGGGGCGGGGACAAGCGGCGGTGGCGGGAAGGGAGGGCGGGGGGCGGAGCGGTAGGCGGACAACCAGGAAGGAGGGTACACACGATACAATACTGAACAGGCACAAAATAGCGACAAAAACGGGGAAAAGCAGAGAAAACAACAGATCAGTGAGACAAGCACAAATACCTGACAAAACAACCAAAACAAGGGGAAAAAGTGCTCGCAGCGGCGGCAGCCGGCGAACGAGGCAAAAACGAGGCAGCAGCGAGGCAAGGGGCACACGCAGCAGCTGGTGGCCGTGCGGCGCGGGGGTGTCCCACAAGTGGGTCACACTCACCTGCGTCGCACGGTCGTCATTTAAGGCCAAGTGCGCGGGTGGGCGGGGCAGCTGGGAGGCGGGAGCGGGGAGGGTTACAGAAGAAAAAGGGGCGGGGACAAGCGGCGGTGGCGGGAAGGGAGGGCGGGGGGCGGAGCGGTAGGCGGACAACCAGGAAGGAGGGTACACACGATACAATACTGAACAGGCACAAAATAGCGACAAAAACGGGGAAAAGCAGAGAAAACAACAGATCAGTGAGACAAGCACAAATACCTGACAAAACAACCAAAACAAGGGGAAAAAGTGCTCGCAGCGGCGGCAGCCGGCGAACGAGGCAAAAACGAGGCAGCAGCGAGGCAAGGGGCACACGCAGCAGCTGGTGGCCGTGCGGCGCAGGGGTGTCCCACAAGTGGGTCACACTCACCTGCGTCGCACGGTCGTCATTTAGGCCAAGTGCGCGGGTGGGCGGGGCAGCTGGGAGGCGGGAGCGGGGAGGGTTACAGAAGAAAAAGGGGCGGGGACAAGCGGCGGTGGCGGGAAGGGAGGGCGGGGGGCGGAGCGGTAGGCGGACAACCAGGAAGGAGGGTACACACGATACAATACTGAACAGGCACAAAATAGCGACAAAAACGGGGAAAAGCAGAGAAAACAACAGATCAGTGAGACAAGCACAAATACCTGACAAAACAACCAAAACAAGGGGAAAAAGTGCTCGCAGCGGCGGCAGCCGGCGAACGAGGCAAAAACGAGGCAGCAGCGAGGCAAGGGGCACACGCAGCAGCTGGTGGCCGTGCGGCGCGGGGGTGTCCCACAAGTGATTACGTGATTCCAAAGGAGGAAACAAACTAGAAAATCTATCTTGATGTCTGTGTCCCAAAAACTTAAATGGGATAAGTAATGTAAATCCATTGAACCAGTGAAAAAAATCAAATGTGCATGTGATAATAAAAAAAAAAGGAATGATATACAGTGTGTGTAATAAAATTCATAATGAAATTAATAGGGTAAAGGCAGAAAAGGCAGAGAAAGCAAATAATGGCCCAAAACAAATCATTAAACAAGGATTGGTTATAAAAAAACATGTAAGTCTTCCGTTGTGTTCAATCCATTGGGGAATCTGCTGTCTAACTCAATAATGAATTGTGACTCAAGTCTTCTGAGCATTTTTTCCCTATCGCCACCACGTCTAGATTTAGGGACTGAGGCAATGACATAATATTCCAAGCATTGTAGGTTGTTATTGTGTCTTGCCTTGAAATGTCTGGCAACAGGATAGGTGCCATCGTTATTAACGATGGCACGTAAATGCTGGAGTATTCTGGCATGCACCTGTAGCTTAGTGCTGCCCACATATCTGAGGCCACAGGTGCATGTCAGAATGTAGACAGCAAAATCAGTTTTGCAATTGAATGTGCCCTTGATGTTTTTGGCAATAGGACTGAACGGTGTCAAATATTGGGAAGTATTTCTTCCAAATTTACAAGCTCTGCAAGTTGAGCAACGCTTGAAACCCGGCCGGGACTTTAACCAAACCTCTTGTTTTGCTAGCTCAGGGAATTCGTGACTGATCTGGGTTTTAAAGGAGGGTCCCCTCCGATAAGTAACCACAGGATTGTCTGGAAGCCTGGGGGCCAGAACCAAATCTGTTTTTAAAACAGGCCAGCGCTGTTTTATGATGGATTTAATTTGTCTGGCCTGTTTGCTGTACCCGGTGATAAGTCTGGGAGTTTGTTCCTCCCTTGAATCAGTTGATGCAATTGATTCACTGTTGGTAAACAGAGACTCACGGGTTCTAGCATTGGTTTTCTGGATGGCAGTTTTTAAGACTGATTCTTTATATCCCCTACATCTGAATCTGTCTAGGGCTTCATTTGTGCAGGCCTGTAAATCTAGATCAGTGCTGCAAATTCGTTTCAACCTGAGCAACTCCCCAAATGGAATGTTGTCAATCGTGTGTCGAGGATGTGAACTACTGGCATGCAAGATGTTATTGCCAGCAGTTTTCTTTCTATGTAGTTTAGTGACAAGACGGCCATCTTTAACATATAATTTGACATCCAAGAATTCAGCTTCATTTGCGCTTACGTTAGAAGTGAATCTTAAATTTTCTTGGTTGTTATTGATACAAGCCAGGAAATTATTGACACTTTCCAAATTGCCTCTCCACAGAATAAAAACATCGTCTATAAAGCGTATCCACTGTATGACATGTTCTCTGTACATTACACCATGGGTGTGCATGAGGACCTGTTCCTCCCACCAGCCTACGTGCAAGCATGCATAGCTGGGGGAAAAACAGGCCCCCATCGCCACACCTTGCTTTTGTATGTAGATGTTGTCACCAAATAAAAAGAAATTGTTGTTTAGACACCAATCAGTAAGTTCTAAAATCATCTTGTTGTGCATATAGCATTCAACAGGTCTCTTACCAAGAAAATGTTCTAACGCATTCAAACCAGTTGTATGTGCAATACTGGTGTAGAGCGACTCAATGTCAAGGGTGATCAATAAAAGATCGTCGCTCCACGGAATATCCTTAATCTTGGCAATGAAGTCTCCCGTGTCCCTTACATAAGTTGGTAATTCCTTCACTAAGTCCTGTAGGAAGTAATCTATATATTCGGTAACATGTTCTACCATTCCCCCGATGGCCGAGATAATCGGTCGGCCAGGTACTGGTGTGACTAGTTTGTGTACTTTTGGGAGGAGATAAAGTCTTGGTATTATAGGAAATTCCACATATAGGAAATCAAATTCTTGCTTAGAGATCATATTTTCCCTCTTCCATTTGTGGAGCAATTTCAAAAGTGATTCTTTGGCCAGATTGTAGTCCTTGTCTGAAGATTTAACATAACATGAGGAGTCATTTAGTTGTTTCATGGCCTCCTCGATGTAGGCATCTTGAGGCCAAATAACCACATTGCCTCCCTTGTCAGCAGTGGTAACAATATTTTTGTAGTCTTTACTCAGTTTCGAGACCAAGGATAGATATTGTTCCTCTTGTTGACTTTTGTAACGCTTCTTGTGCTTGATCTTGTATTGCAGTTGTTTTAGATCTTCCACAACAACGTCATGAAAAACATCTATCGAGTCTTTTGGCATTACAGGCATGAACTTCGATTTAGCTTTAAATGGACTGCTGTTTGCGCCCATCTGAGCCACAGAGGCCTCTCTTAGTTCTTCCTGGGTGGAGATTGGAACAGAATTGGATGTGTCATTGTTGGCCAGTTGAGATATATATATATATATATATATATAGATATATATAGATATATATATAGATATATAAATATTCATGTTATCTTCTTGCCCAGACGCCATCTGCACCTGCCATTCCGGGGTGAAGTATGTCAGGGATGGCCCATTTATCTTTTCACAATGCATGTCACATGCATCACACGATACCAATAATTACTCATACGCGGTGATGCCAGGTGTTTATTTCTCAAATGAAAGCAACGGACCCGATGCATTTCGGTGGAATCAGCAGCCTTGGTCATGGTAGAAGCTGCCATTTGCCTTTCTTGTTTTGTGATCGGTGTCAAAATAGTTACTGTGGAGCAACACTAACTCGTAATTTATCGATTCTTTCTTCGCACATCAACATGTTATTTACACAATTTAAAACAGACTCCAAATTGTGAGATTCATCAATTTTGTTAAGAACATAGTGGGCCCATTATGCTGCTGATGAACTCGCCACCGGCAGCCTGCCGGTGCCGAATTCACCGCAATCCAAATTCCGCCCGCCAGAGTTTGATGGTGGGCGGTGTGCATGGTGGACGGAAAGTCCGTCCACCACGGTCCAGCTACAGCAATCATAACGATTGCTGCGATCGGACCTCTCCCATCGTAAGAATGGTGAAGGTGCCTAGCAGGCACCGTCCGCCAAATTGCGATGCTGGATCCCCACCAGCCTTTTATTGGTGGTGAAACCGCCATGTAAAGGCTTGCGGGGATGTACTTTGGTGGCCCGTTGCGGGCCCCCCTTGCGCTGGGGGAGGTGGAGGTGCACTAGGTCCCCCCTACATTTCCCTGCACCAGGTGGCATGCGCCGCATGGTGCCTGCCACATAGTGCAGGGAAATGCACAGCATGCATTGTTTAACATTGCGGTGGGTGCTGCAGCCAGCAGCACCCGCAGCAATGTTAAACATGCACAATGCGACCGCCACAGTGGTGGTCGTATTGTAATCCCACTTGTGGGACCGCCGCCTTACTAGCGGCCGGTCCCACTCCCCACATCGATGGCGTGTGGACTTAGGTCCGTCCGCCATCATAATAGGCCCCATAGTCATTCATTGCATGGTGTCTGTTATTATTTACACTTTTCATTGATAAAGCCCAAGCGCGCTTGTACTTTCCTTCATACATATGACTTGAATATATCTTGATTATTTTCAACCTTCAGAAATATAACTCCCCTTGTTGGCTCGCCACCTATCGATTATATGTCATATATATCTCATCAATTTTTAATGACATATTATTATATGTAATGTATGTCGCATCATCTTACTCTGTGTTTGTATAGAGAGCTAGACTCAAATGTTAAACTAACTGAAAAATTAAAAAGGAAGGCTAGTTAAAATAATTTTCCCAAGGGATCATTTGTGTATGCAACATGTTTGTAGCAGATGTGCAGCAACAGTATTCTAGTCTTCGTCTGCCTTTGCAAACCCCTACAAATTGCATCTATTCTCTACTGTACCAGCTGCTGCGCAGACTGCAAGACACATTCACACAGATGTCTGAAAATGTGCAGTTGTGTAAGAAAATTGGGAGAAATTTAGAAAAAAAGATTAAGGAATTCACAGAGCCTTGGTAGCTATTACATATGGAATAAAACACCCTCTTTAGTACACTAATCTATTCTTGGCACTTGTAAAGCGCATGGCTACCCATGGGGGCTCTCAGCTCTGAACGATCATACCCGTTTCAGAATCCTTATGCCTTAAGTGAAAGGGGATGTTTTAATTAAAAAGGAAAGTCTTCAACTGTTTCCTGAAGCTATGTTCCTCTTTACTCTTTTAGAGCTAGTGGAAGAGAGTTCCAGAGTTTGAGCACTGTGAATAGCCCTAGATCAACAGATCATAGTGATTTTCTCTGGGTGTAGTAATATGACAGATGCTGTAAAAGTTGAGGGACCTTCTTATGCATTGTCCAATGGGCTATGCAAAGGACATTGAACTATATCCTCTTGGATACTGGCAGCCAGTGTAGAGAGGCCAAGGTAGATGAGACAGAATGGTATTTTGGTATTTTTAACAAAATCTATGCCACAGCATTTTATACCACATAAAGGGCCATATGTATCATTCCAATTTGCAATCGCAAATGCCGAAATTCACAGAATTTCGGTGTTTGCGATCGCAATTGGGTTCAGTGGTATGCATGAAAAAAACTGCTTCGCAAAATAAGGGGTCGCAAAATTTGCGATTCCCTATTTTGTGATTGCATTTAAGGAATAGAAAATTGCAAATTGCTATTCCTTAAATGCAATGTAAATAGCACAGAAAAAGTGCAATTTGGCCGTAAGGAATAGCAAATTACCACCAACTTCAAGTTGGTTTTAATTAGCGATTTCTCTGAAAAATTCACTTTTTGACATTTTTCAAAGTGCCATGTTGCGCACATACATGCCCTTAGGGCATGTATATGTGCCACATGTGCACACATGCACATTTCAGGGGTGTAACAGGGTGTCCTTTTGACACCCTGGTACCCTTGAAATTGCATTCTCAATTTGCAATTCTCTAATTGAGAATCGTAAATTGAGAATGTCTTCCCATTCATTCCTATGGGCCTCTAAGCCCATAGGAATGAATGGGGAGGTATTCCTTAATTGCGAATAGCAATTTGCAATAAAGGAATATGTAGGATTCACAAAATTATTTGCAAATCCTACATACATAGCGTTTTGCGATTCTCAAATAGCGATTCGCAAAAATTCGCAATTTGAGAATCTCAAAATCAGAGTTTGATACATATGGCCCAAAGTCTTTTGACCACCCATTGAGGGCTTCATAAATACAGAAAATCCCCATCATCTAAATGTAATAGCACAAGTCCTTGTATTACCACTCCCTGTGTGGAGCAGGGTAGCCAATCTAGCAGTTTCCTGAGGGTCCTCAATAGGCCAAAACAACTTGAGGCTAACTTACTGACCTGAATCTCCATAGTAAGTTTGTTGTCAATCTAAAAAATGTCTGTCCAACTGAAGGGGTAATTGCCAACTACTAGCATTTTGATTTTGTCTCATTTTAATTTGAGGATGCTGATGGTCATCCATTCTATTACTCGCTTTAGACAAACATTTAGTTGACTGGAGACTGCTACTATGTCTGGAGTTAGTGAGATAATAATCTGTATGTCGCCTGCTTATGATACTATTGAAAAATCATGTGCACGTATAATCTCTGTCAACGGGCAAACATAAAGATTAAATAGTGTAGGGCTCAATGATGATCTTTGTGGGACCCCACACTTTAAAGGGCGTGGAGACTCCCCACAGACTTGAAATATTCTGTTGTTCAGGAAAGAGGCAAACCATTTGTGAACTAAACCAGTAATTTCAGCCTCTTCCAATTTCTGAATTAGGATATTCCAGGTTAAAGAGGAATGCCACCAACGGCTGAATTCCTTTTTAAAGTAACAGCATTCTGATAGGACTTAAAATATCATTTTCACATAGGACAGGGAGTAATTTTGTCCGTACAGTACATGATTACACTAATATCTTTTTCCTGAAATGCCTATGTTCTTTGTCATGGTCATAATCAGCTTTATTCGATTTTCATTAAAAGAAAAACATAAAAGCATACCATGCAAGAATAAATTACAAGTTCATAATCATAAAAGAGTAAACAATAAACTTAACAAAGTAGTGTATGAAATGTTGTTACTGTGTGATCATGTTTTTTCCTTCACCGAATCACAGATCATAAAAATCGAGAGATCCTGCATCAGATCGGTAAAGAAGACCATTGTAAAAACAATAGTGCGGGGCAACTTTGTTTAAAATATGTTCAACAAGAATTGGCAGTATAAAATGTTTCTGAGGCAACTCGCAGAAAGTGCAGAAAAACATGATATGTATAGTGCATTAATGAGAAAAGTCATCACAAGGGCATTTTGTCAATACCTTTGACCAGTCATTAATGACGGCAAAGGTGGCTAAGGGATAAAAGATGTCTAATTTAAAACGTGTTAATAAGAGTCTAAGCTGACAATTCTGTACAAAAGTAAGATGCGGCTGCAAACTGTTCGTGAAAAGGGTCAACTGATTTGTAATAACACTAGAATTCGCCATTTCCCAGGATAACCTTTGATCTTCAAGGAAGGACAGATATTGCTTTTTTAGGTCACTTCTACTAACAGTGTGAAGTGCATCAGGAATTTCAAAATATTCAATGTGACCGACATGAGTACCGCCTCATCAGCATAGGAGTTGGCCTAACGGCTAGGCCGCCCGTCCTTGAATCTGGGTTGCTGGGTTCGAGTCTCGGCAATGATGCTAAACATCCTGTGATTCTGGGCAAATCACTTAATCTCCCTGTGCCTAACAAAAATGTCCTCATGTAATGCAACTGGTGTAAAGCGCTCTGATACCCGATTCGGATCATGTTCACGCTATATAAAACTCTGTAAATAAAAAATAAAATAAAGCAGACAGGGAATGGATATATGGCCAATTTGGAGGAGATCCTTGTAGTTTTTAGTAAAGGCAGAGCCCAGTCTGCTGATAAACATCAACGGCGTATCCAACACTGGACATGAGTATGGTAACTCTCTCTCAGACACACATATCGATCTGAGCGCTGCATTTGATACGGTGTCCCACACTGTGTTACTAAAATCTTTGCAGTCCTCTGGCATTACTGGTGCAGCACTTGGCTGGCTCGCGTCTTTTCTTACCAAGCGGACTTTTCAAGTTTTCTCTTCGAGAGCCACCTCTAAAATCTACCCCTCTTCTTACGGAGTGCCACAGGGCTCCATTTTGAGTCCTATTTTATTTAATTTGTACATCAAACCCCTGGCAATAATAGCAGAGGAATCAGGACTGAGCCTGTTTTCTTACGCTGATGATACTCAGATCCTCTTCTCCCTTCGGTGCTCCAGATTGGCTTAAGGAATATCGCATCGTGGATGCAAGCTAATCTCCTTAAGCTTAACGGCGATAAGACCGAAGTCCTCATTTTAGGGAAGAATAAGGATCTCTGGGGCCCTCAGCACTGTCCTTGCGAGATGGGTGCTCTCCCTCAGACCTCTGCTTGTGTCCGCAACTTGGGAGTTTTGATTGATGCTAATTTATCCATGAAGTAGTAGGCTGTAAAAGTGGCTGCCACCTGTTTCACCATCTTAAAATGGTTGAAAAAGATAATTTGGATGCTCCCTGCTTCCACCCAGAAAACCGTAGTCCAGGCACTTGTGACCTCAAGAATTGACTATAGAAACATCCTTTATCTGGGTGTAAATAAGGAGGTTATACAGAAACTACAAGTGGTGCAAAATTCGGCTGGCAGGCTGTTATGCCTGCTTCCAAAAAACTCCTCAACTTTGTGCGCTTTGCATAATCTTCACTGGTTTAAGATTGAAAACCGAGTCAAGTTCAAAGCCATGTGTTATATGCACAAAATTAAAATTGGATCTTCTCCAAAGTACTTACAAACTTTGGTTCACCCCTATTTTCCCTCTCATGTGATTCGATCAGCTACCCAAGGTAAATTTGTGGTGCCTAATGTTAAACTCAAAAGAATGGGTGGTCGCTCTTTTGCCTATCTTGGTCCAGTGCTTTGGAATTCTCTCCCCATTGCAATTCGTAATGAAACTTCATTTCCGGTTTTTCGTAAACTTTTAAAAACCTGGCTATTTAACCAATAATCTTCACTTGTAATTTTCTTCTTGATTTGGTTCTCTGTCAGTTTCAGCACTGGGACACCCCAGTGGGGTAGCTGTGCGCTCTACAAAACTACTTTAACATAACATAACACGTAGAGAGAAACAATTGTTAAATAGGCCATTCAGTTAGCGCTCTGACTTTCCATGTACCTTCGTCAAGGTCTTCTTCTATTGTTCTTTTCCCTATCTCTAATACAGTAATGCATTTATCCCAGCCTAACAATGCATGTGAATACCTGCAAGAAATATTATGTTAGCAGAACAGTATTTTATTAAATGCAGCTTGGTGAAATACAAGGCTAAATTGTTAGGACAAGTTAAACATTAATTCACTGGTGCACATTTAATATGCGTGTGCACGTTTATGAATAAATGAATATACAATTCAAATACATGTTATACAATTCAGATTACATGTGCCATACAGTAGATCTTTAAAATAAATCAAGTGTAAGTATGACTACGAACTATATTTAAATGCATATACATGTAACATTAATCCACACATTACATAAACTTTATTATTTCAATTAAAGTCACATTCTACATATATGAGGATGGTTTCAATCACAGTTTCTAGTCATTATGTGTTAATCACACGTTAGAGCACGCGTTAAGGAAAGTCAAGCTTTTTTTCAGAGTAAGTACATTATCTATTAAAAAAGAATGGTTTTATATTCATTAAATCTTCATTGAAACACCTTGATTAGCATGGTTAAACACACTCTTGTGAGTAGGTTCCCTAATTCTACTATAAATACACTCTTTAATAGTGGTTTAGAGTGAAATATGTTCATGACTCAAGTAAGCAATATGTACTAAGTGCACATTTATGTCAAGCATCTATTAACATTTCCTGTTGTAATTCATGACATGTAAAGAGTGGCCAACTTTGTGCTGCACCATTGTGCTTACCTTAAGAGGATGAAAGGATGACGGTCCTATCAGAATCGGAGTTATAGGCAACATGCGTTATGCAATCTAATATTCTTACAGAGTCAGTGACTCAAAAATGGTGCATCTTCTGCTACCATGCGTCCTCTATATTATTATTGTGGTACGATTTAAGCAAAACAACTTTCCAAATAGTGCTATGTTAGAAAAATTATCAATTTGAGCCCTGTTGTATGTATCAGTACAAACGTGACCAAAACACGTGGACCCATGTATATGCCCAAAGCTCAAGCATTTAGCCATCCTTAGTTTATGACTCTATATGTACAAATGTTATCATCGATCATGTTTGTTGAAAATTGTACTGCAGATTGATAATCCCTATAATACTTCTCTTCACAGTTATTATGGTTTGTCCGTCTGGTTCCCAGATGTCATCAAGCATCTACAAGCCGATGAATATGCTTCCAAGGGGCTTCGATTTCAAGGCGAAAATGTCACAAACTTCAACTTTAATTTCACATTGGAAAACCAGATACACTATAATGGAAAATTCATCAACGATGGGTCTGAACAATTTAGATTTTTTTTTAAATTGTGAAAAATTGCTATTTTCATGGAATGGTATTTTTATTTTTGTTCTGATATTCAAAGACATTATGCTTTTCTAATCACATTCTCTCATTAGTATAGCACTTTTATATTTCCAATCTCTGGTCGGTATTCCGCCTTTCAATCTAATCGCTGTACAACGTTTCAAAACCCATTTGCTTCAACTATTTTTGTAGGAAGATATGGCCAAAAATGGGCATATGTGTTTATAGCCTTAGCCTAACAGCAGTGGTATGAAGTAAATGACACTGGTAGAGCTGACAGAAACTTTGTGACAGAAGTAAACCTGCTCTCACTAGCCTTTGTTTTTCCAAGGCAAATATATTTAGGAAGCAAGAACAGGCACCTTTTTCTCTTTATATCTAGAGATTTGTGGATAATGTGCTAAAAAGGCATATATGTTGTAAGAAATGTGTTTCCTAGTTAAGTGGTAATGAAATCATATGATTGTATCAAACAATCAACATTTACTATTCAGCTTTAAAAGGTACTTAAATGTTGTGGATTTTGCTACAGTTATACAAGATTCAAAGTGTTACAGTGAACATTTTAAGAAAAAAGCTCAACCTTTGACTACAAACAGAAAGCGTATGGAAGAAGATTTGTAGCAAACAAGTATTTTAAGGAAGCTTTGTGATTTATATCTTGGAGTTAGTTTTTTATGTAGAATTGTCATTTCTATCTAAAAGGGCCACATTTTTCTCAATGGTTCTCAGCACAACTCCTGCCTTCAAGAACAGAGTTTGAAAATGTTACACTCTCCTTTCTCCCCTGACATTACTCTCCAGGCCTCTGCTAGAATCCTGCCTCTTTTTTAACCCTATACTAAGGAGCTTATTTACAAGCCCATTGTGCCACCGGCGTGTCACTTTTATTGATGCACCGCCAGCGCAATGGGCTTCCCCATATTTACAAGGCTACGTATAGTCACTGTTAGACCTGGCATCATTAGTGTGGGTTTTCCCTGTATTTTTGCCTTTGCCCTCTGGTATTTTGCTCTGTGTTGGACTTCGTTTTTGCTGGTCTAGATGCTTTGGGCACTTTGCCACTGTTGTTCAGTGCCAAAGTGCAAGTACTCCCTGTAAATTGGTGTTATGGATTGGTCATTCCATGATTGGTATATTTGATTTACTAGTCACTCCCTAGTACTGTGCACTGTGTGTGCCCAGGGCCTGTAAATCAAATGTTGCTAGCGAGCCTGCAGCACTGATTGCACCACTCACATAAGCAGCCTGTAAATGTAACTCTGACCTGCTACCGCAGTGTCTGTGCACAGATTAGGACTGCCATGTTAACTTGGCAAGTGCACCCACTTGCCAGTCCCTAACATTTCATTTTCTTACATATGAGTCAACCCTAAGGTAAGCCCAGGGTACCCCTGTGGGCAGGGTGCAGTGTATGTGAAATCTAGGACATGCACTGATGTGTGTGGCATGTCCTGAAAGTGAAATGCTGCCAATTTCGTTTATCACTATTGAAAGGCTATCTGTCCCATAGGATAGAATGGGGAGTTGGGTTATGACATCTTATAAGCATAACTGCCCATGGGAATAAGATAGGAAAATGGGGATTAGTACGCCTGAACTCAGAATATAAAGTTGCATCTTTTAATGAGAGTGATTTTTACATTCTGGGTTTGAAAATACCACTTTTAGAAAGTAGGTATTTACTTGCTTAGCCATCCAGTGTGCCTCTGATAGGTTTGTGTATTGACTGTCTGGCTTTGGAGTGACAGAGGCTGGGGATATGCATTCTTTTCAGACAGCCACTTGGGGGGGGGGGGGTTAGGTGTGTTCTGCCTTTCCAGGGTGAGTCAGGGCTGGGCTGAATAGACCTGTGCTGCATTCAGAGTAGGGGGAGGAGATTCCTTTCACACCTGAATGGGTCTGGTCTGCCTTGGACAATGCTGTCTCCACCTCCTGCCAGGAAGCTGCACCGGAGAGGACAGAACCGGTTTTGGCTGGGCAAAGACACTTTCTGCCTCCAGAGAACAAAGGATTTTGTGCTACAAAGAGTAGGGCCCAGACCCCTGAACTTGAGATTACTTCTGGAATTCAAGAGGATTCTTTGCCAAGGAAAAGAGCTGGAGAAACTGAGGAGGAGTATTGCCCCTTTGCTGTGTGCTATCTGGGGTTGGCCTACAGTGGCTGCTTCTGCCAAGGAAAGAGCAAGGACTTTGCTGTGTCCCCTGCTTGAGGAAGATCTCTAAGGGCTTGAAGTAGAGCTTGCCTCCTGTTGTGAAGTCTCAGGGATACAAAGACTTCACCACAGCTCCCCTGAACTCTCTCGCTGAGAGTTCTGACCTGCCAAGACTTGCCTGCTGCTGTTCTGGGCCTCTGGAGGTTGTTCCTGTTGTTGGGATCTAGAAAACAACGCATCCGCACCTGTTTCCGACGCATCGCCGCAGTGCGTGAAGAATTTCCATGCATCGTCATCGTGCTGCTGAAGAAACTGTCCACCCCATCAAATCCAATACCATCACTGCCACCTGGGGTTTACTACCTGTGCTCGGCCATCATAAATGCCAGACATGCAGCGTCTGTGAACTTACCTCCAACACCAAGGAATTCAGATACAACAACAAATCATACACCCTAAATACTTTCACCAACTGTCGCTCCCAGAATGTGATAACACGCTGCAACTCTGTTAACAAGGGTCTGAACACTATTAATGAGTGGAACAGCACCATTCAACTCCCAACCTGATACCCTTTTCATCCTGATCTGATTTACTCTTGTTTGATTATGATATGCCTGTCATCTTCATCAACCACAAGTTGAAGTTTTTCCCCTTTCCCTTTTTTCCCCCGCCACCCCCCAACAACTGGCCTCACACACACCTCCCTTTTTTTCCCCCCTCCAGTGCCCTTCTCCACTGGTTTCTTCATTATCTGCCGATCTACTCTCAGTCCCCAATGTACATCCGATGTGCGCTTAGCCGCGAGCTTCAACACTGTGTGTATTGATATGATACTTTACATATTGAATTCCTATATTTTCCCATGGTTTCATAATACTGCTATCTTTGTGTATGAATGTCAACTGTCTCACTTTATAATTGTGTACCATGCCATGCTTACAGCTTTTCAATTGATTTTTCCTCCCAGTCGTTAGATCTTACGAATTGCCTAAACCCCGCCCTCATCCAATACGTAGCAATTTTGCCACCACCACGAGTCTATCCTTGTTCTGGATATCTGCCGTTCCTTCACTCTAGCTCTCGAGCACCTCTTCTGTTTCCTTCTTTGCGGACACCTCTATCCAGTGTCCCTAGTTACACCCCGCCCCCACCCCTGCGAACCAATCAGTGCCTCCCGGGTCATCACCCTCGGCGCACGCATTCCTTTCTTTATGGCCAGTCCCACGTACTCCCGTTAGACACCAGCTGTATCCCACACACGCTCGTGGCGACCCGGTGATTCATAATCGTTGGATTTATTCGGTGATTGAATTTACTACATCACTTCAAGGTAAGCCCCGAGCGCCCCTAAATGCAGATTCATTGGTATCCTCCGCTCCAATTTCAGGGGTTTACTAATCACCTTGTCCACTACCCCCTTTGAATAGGTATCCACCCGAACCCTGGAACAGCTGATCAGGGCCTTGTCCCTGCAACTTGCTCCTTCTTTACCTTCCCCGTTTTCCGCTTCAGGCCGGTGAGTTTTTCCTGCCATTTCCTGATTCGGTTTTGCCTTTCCTTTCTTCCTGCCCCCCACAAGCCCCCCCCCCTCCCCCATCCCCGCTCCTTTTCTTACGGCGCCTCGTCTCTCTCCTCAGAATTTGCCCGGACGATCGTTACTGACGCCCTGCCTAGTCGATTCGATTACTACAGTGAGCCCCTCCTTACACTAGCACTGATCCTCAGGTAGGCATACCTCTCCTCCCTCCAGCTTTCATTCCTAACGCTCCTCCCCTTGTCTCTCTTTCCCCAGCCGCTCTGATACTTACCTTTTACCATACAGCACTCATCAAATAGGCCACCCGGTCCTGATGATGACCCTAACTTAACAGGATCGAAACGCTGTCAACCCTCGCCCACCAGCCAAAACGCTTCAGGCGCACCTCGAACTTTGGTTCTCCAAAACATTGAAAATGACAATCTATTTATCTGAAAAAATTATTGGGTGAACCTTTTTATCTTGTATATATTGTACATTACGGTTTCCTTGCGCCTTGCGCTATGTTGTGTGTTTTTTCACGTTGTCACTTGCGCCGTCACTTCCTGTCACAAGCACGATGTGCACTTTTCTTTTGGGTTGCCTTCGCATTCATGCCTAACAGTGCTGTTACAACTGTTATGTATTTTTTGGTCTTCTAAAAATATATGATGCCCAAGAGCACATTTAAGAAATATTTTGAAGTCTCTCGCCCTTTGTTCTTTTATTGTAATATCTTGTACATACAAATATAATCAGTCTTAAAGAATCCGGCTAAGATATTGTTGTATTTATACTGAAGAAACTGTCGCAGCACCTGCCCGCAGCATGATAAATTGCCGCATCGAGTGCACCGATCTACGAAGGCCGAGATCACTGCACCAATTCCGAAACAGGCCCTGCTGTGCGGCTGCAAGAATCAATGCATCGTGGGACCGCGGCCATCACCACATCAAGAACCAATGCATTTCCTATTCTTACGCATCTCACCGGGGCGCCAAGTCTACAAGGACACCGGGGCTGCAGTAAGAAACCGACGCATCACCTCCCCACACAGTAAGAAACCGACGCATCTCCTCCCCTTCAGTAAGGAACCAACACATCACCTCCCCTGCGTGGCAGTAAGGAACCGACGCATCATCTCCCCTGTAGTAAGGAACCGGCGCATCACCTTCCCTACACGTGAGGAATCGATGCGTCACCATCCCTGCAGCTGTTCTTGCTTTTGATTTTGACGCATCTAAGGTACTTTGTGTTGAAAGTGTCGCATCTGCAATTTGCTTTGAACAGAACTATTTCTACCCTTTGAAAGTCATATTGTGATTCCTATTTTGTGGATTTTTGTCATCTTGGTCTTGCTTGGTTTAGATAAAGATTACTTATTTTTCTAAACTGGTGTGGTGTTCATTTGTGGTGTTTTCACTGTATTACTGTATGTGTGCACAAATGCTTCACACACTGCCTCTGAGATAAGCCTGTAAGCTCGTGCCAAGCTACCAAGGGGGTGAGCAAGGGTTATTTTAGAAGTGTATCCACCTTACCCTGACTAGGAAAAAAGATCCCTACTTGGACAATGGTGCAAACCATTGCCAACTAGAGACCTCCTTTTCTAACAGTCACCCTGCATGACTTATCATTGCCTTGTAAATATGTTTCTCTTTCACGCATAACTCTGCATGAAAGGGCTGTTTCATGGGGGTTTGCTGTGGGTGTTCTCACGCAACATCCATGGAACTTGTCGCATTCCCAGATTTACATCATTGTGTAAACCTGGGAATGCATCAGAATCCTACACTTCCCCAGGGACGCGTAAGGAGACACAACGAAGAGAAATACTTTAATTTCTCCTCATTTGTGCCTTTAATGATTGTTTTTGTGCAGGATGGTGCCCCTTCCTGCACAAAAACAATAATCCCTTCAGTGCAGGCACCCTTGCAAAATGACGCAATAATGTCTGCGCTGGCACATGGCTGCTGTTTATTTGCCAGCACAGGGGAGAAGGAAAGAAATGTGCTGTATCTTGTAGATACAAAAAGAACAATTGATGGACAGAATGCAGAACAATGTCATACGTTCACCCCAGTACAGAGATCTGGGCCTAAATCCATAATCTTTTTGCTCCCCATGCCATTCTAGTTTGAACCCAGCCATATGCAAATCATTCTTGACACTGCGCCCAATTGGAACAGTCCAGCCCAAACTGCCAGGCCAGGTCCTCCCTGGACTGGAAACAAGCATCTTAGGACTGGTTTTAGGATTTGACCCCTCATCAGCCATGATAGCTTGACTCCAGTGGCATGGAGAGCACGGACCCACGTCTGGGCATACCCGACTCAATTGTGTGTCTTTTGTTTTCTCGCCCTAAGTGTGCTGGGTATCCCAAGACGTGGGCCCTGGGCTCACTGTGCCACTAGATTCAAGCTATCCTGGCTGATGAACCCCGAAACCGATCCTAGGATGCTAGTTTCCGGTCCTGGGAGAACCTGGCTTTGCAGTTCGGGCTGGACTGTTCCCATGAGGCACAGGGTTGAGACTGATTTGCATATGGCCAGGTGTAAACTGGCATGGTGAGCAAAAGTATGATGGATTTAACCCTCATCTCTTGACTGGGGGTGAATGTTTTGAATTGTTTTGCATTCCGTCCATCAATTGTGTGTCTTTTGTATCTTGTGTATACAGCGCATTCCTGCCCTTTTATTTTGACCCACGGCAGCGCAGCAGTAAGGCTTGCTATGCTGCCGTGCATCAAAATATTGTAAATGAGGCCCATAGTGTTTGTTTTTATTACAGAACATGCTTGGCTAGTACGGTGCCTCACTGTACTTGATTTGTTGCTCTTTGTGAGCACCTTACTCCTTGTGTTTTGAGTGGTTTGAAGACTTCGTGAGTAGAAGCAAACATGCTGTTTATAGTATGACTGCCTCTATGGAAAGCCATTCTTACCACGGTTACTGGAAACATCATCACTGGCAGCATTGTAGAAGAGGGGGTGTTTATTTTATTCACAAGAGCATTAAAGAAATTGCCCTCTATTGCTTACGGAAGCAGATTTGCCCAAACCAAATCTTCAAGTTGGCCATTCCTCTTGTTCCAATATTTAAGAAAGAGAGGAGGGATTTTTATCTTTGCAAGCTGGAAGATGATACATCTTATGTGTAATTTCTTTAAGGTAATGCAGAATGTTGTTATTACACAAATTTACCAAATGTGTTGTTTTGCTGGTAAATATATGAGTTGGAAAATTGCCCAAGGCAGTGTTATCAGAGTCAGTTGGTAAAGATTTGGATATAGTATTATAGACTCTTTCACCAGCACTTCTGAAAATGTCAGATATTAAGGAAGGGCTCTCAATGTTTTAGTGAATTGCTAACCTTTATTAGACATTGCAAGGGTGCCAAGGTATAATGTTATCATTTCCGAGGCAAGAATGATAGTATAGGCATGAGAGAGTGTGTTTGATTAAAATACCAAGAATAAAAATATTTGGCAGTTGGACTCATAATTTTCAAATGTTGAGATTTGTATAATCTACTTTGGAACAATTAAGATATGGAAGAGCATCACTTGCTGCTGACCATTGACATAAATATGCTCATTTTGACTGACTAAAAATCTTCTGTTCTATTTATTTGGCCTTGTCCGTGGAAGTTAATTCAAGACATATACAAGCATCTGAGATGGCTCAATAAAAGTAGATGAGGGTACAGAGAGATACATAATTCCTACTGAGCTACCAGTTGAATACAAGACACAAGACAATGGCCATTGATTAAATGGGTTCTGTCCTACTTTCTGGGGTATCCTTACATACTGGTCATAAAGTACAAGCATAACATTCTGTCATCTTTTCTCAATCACCTTTTTCACAATTATAGAACCTAATTTCTGTCAGTGAAGAACACGCTTTAAGCTGAATGCAGAGAGTGACTCTAACAATATGATTTTCATTTTTAACAGGTTTGTGAATATGAAATTTAAATCAGCCACCTTTGAAAATTCAGTTTTTGATAACTGCCACTTTGAGTATGTTACATCGCTGGACACCTACTTCAAGAACTGCACCTTCATTGACTCCTTTTTCTTCAGTACCGGTAAGGAAAATGACTTGCAAGTGAATGAGCCTCGATGGTAAGGGCATTATTAATGCTGCAAGTGTGTCCATGGATGAGAAGAGTTCATTGTAGCAAGATAAGGCCCTCTAAAGAAAATAGAGAAGTTACATTTCTTAAATCGTGACCGTGCAATCTGTAGCCATATTGATGTATCAGTAGCATCTGAATTTGTCAGAGGTAAAAGCTGTGCTTATCCTTGAAATTTTCAGCAGTAAATTGCACACTTCTTAATGCTTTGTATGTAGACTCAGTTGAACCGATGGTATGATCTAGTATATTTCGAGAGCTACATATGTAAATGAACATTCCATAGAACAAATTAGGGCCCTTGAGTGCCTAATTAAGGTATAGTCTTGGCATTACATTTGTTATAGTTTGAGATGTAAATAAATCCCTTTGCCATGCAAATTGGCATAACCTTGGAAAACGTTTAATGCAGAGCATGTCTCAGTAAGAATATTAGATCAAGGAAGTACTGAGCAGTGACTCTGTCACTCAGGCTTGGCACATATTTAGACAAGCATTGGCATAGCCAATAGGTCTCGCCTTTGGGACCTTCTAAGTGTTTAGCCATGCAACAGTTGCATAACTAAATACTTATAAGGTCCCAAAAGCGAGACCTATTGGCTATGCAAAGTGATTGCGATCACGATCAAACACCAAAGCGGCCGCTAAAGTGAAAGTAATCGCGGTAAAGCACGGCGCGCGCGCCCGCGCACATGCACTGTAGCTCAAGGCTGGCCTGGTAGCACTTTTTGGAGCCCTCTCAATAAGTCTCGCCAGACCAGCGCATGCGCTGGGTCAGGCGAGACCTAAAAAGGGCTATAAACAATACTAGATGAAGAGGTACCCACAAACTAATGTAGGAATTATCAGAGTAAGGCCATAAATGAGTGGATACAGATGGTTTCCAACAAGAAAAGCGGAGAGGAAATGAAGAGCTAGCTATAAAGACAAGGAATCAGTCAGCTATAAACAACAATTGAACATTCGATTTGAAAATGAATCGAATCAAATCAAAATAGAATTCTTTGGTTACGTCCACTTTAAGTTCCTAAGGAAGGGCCCGGAGGTGGGGATTCCGGCCCGGAGGTGGGGATTTCCGCCGAGCCGGGGCCAAAATCTATGGTTATAACCCCCCCCCCCCCCAAAACCAGGTAGTTTCGCTATAGGTAATTTTGAAGTCTCCACAGTACGAGTTGGGCTAAATTTCCACCACCGGCTGGAATCCCCACCTCCGAACCGGAATCCCCACCTCCGGGCCGGAAGTCCTACCTCCGGGCCGGAAGTCCAACCTCCGGGCCGGAATCTCCGGGCCGGAATCTCCAGCCCAAGTGCGGACGTAAAGTTAGTAGTCGTAAATCCATTCTGTGAATACCAAAAGTAGTAAGTGCATTCTGTGAATACCAAAAGTAGTAAGTTTAGGATTTTGTCTTAAGTTAGTTCTGTGAATCGGGCCCCAAGTGTTTAGAACAGTAAATGCAACCAAATTGCATCCCGGGTACATTAAGACCCTACCAAGAGGTCTGTAATGAAGTCAGAACGTACATCTCTGTAAAGATTCAGAAAATGTACGATAAAATAAAATCAGATCGGGATCAGATGCTGAGACAACCTTGATCTGGGCCTCTTTCCAAGAAGTGAGGAAGTAAAAGTTGTGGAAAAGCATCACGGAAACAAAGTCAGGGTCTCCAGATGCCACAATTTCTATTTCCACTTTACATACATATGCGTTGCTCCTTAAGGGACAAAGATGGTTAACCTGTCTTTAAATACAGGTACCCTTCTATTGAATTGAAAGAAAGGGGAGCTAAGGCCTCTTTCATAGATAGTTTTACGAGAGAGAACTATGGACAATAATCTGTCTACCAGCTATGAGTAAAATCTCAGAAAGACCTATATAGAAACAGTTGACAAAGAGTCTAGAAGAAGGTGGTTATCCAGTTGAATGGCATCTAGGCTTCAGGCCTGGCAGACGAATGGAATCAGCTATGGCTCTCTGACTGCATGTGCTACCCCTAAGTATCAATGAGGAGGCTAGTGCTGCACTGATCCAATCGCAGCATTTTACGCAAAAAATGATGACCTCATGTTTGAGTGCCTCAGGAGCCTAGGCATAAAGGGGGCCATACTAAGTTGGTGTGTTTCCTTTTTGGAGAATCAATTTTATACAGTGATTGTAAACCCTACCCTACTGCTAATTGTCGCAGGACGTTTTTTTGTGGGGTTCCATCTGCATTACCCACCTCATGATATATATATCCACACTCCAGTGATTCAGTCAGTTGTAGTTCCTTGACAAGAAAAACACTGGTGCCGTGGCCACTATAAACAGACGTGTTTATTCACACTTTGCAACGCAAATCCAGATGCGTTTTGGAGTTACAGCACTACTTTCTCACGGGCAAGGTTTGTACATCTTTAGTTTCTTTTAAAGGAACATGTGCTCAATTACTGTGCATAATCATAGACATAAAAAACATCTTTGACTGTTCATCATTGAAATATATCAATAAAGTTTTCAGGATCAAAAAATTGAGGGAAATACATAACATATTTAGTGAGTTCACAGATTTTATTTTGTGAGTATTTATAGCAATTCATAGCATATATTACGAGCGTGCTTCAATTCTGCCCATGTGGGCAAACCAATATCACATGTAAAATGCCATTAAAACCATTGTAACCAATCTCATGAAAACAATCATTTCAAAAATCTTGACTCAATTGCAGCGGCAAAAGTAACCATCTGAAATAACACTCAAACCCAGATGGGCATTGATCAATATTAAGAAACAACTTCCAAGTTATATTCTTAATCCGCTTCCCATTTGCTACATATGAGCCAATTACCTTCTGGCGGTCACCAGTAGGTTGTTATAGTTAGGACCTAGCTTCCATAAGAAAAACCTTTTTGACTTGACTATAACTTTGGCGTTGTTTAACCAATGTTCATGAAATTTTCCCATAAAGGGGCAAGGTAGGTTCTGTGTGTCATGGAAAGTTTGAGAGTGATCCGTGCAATAGGGACTGAGAAATTAGGGCACGAAATAAAGGTGCATTTTGTAATGTAATTTTCCATAGGAAGCTTTAGCCACACCGACAGCCCAAACTGCTGAACGGACTTACACCAAATTTGGCAGGGAGGTAGATTTTGGTTCAAGGAAGTGCCTTTTGCTAATTTGGTGTGAATCTGTTCAGCAGTTGCTGAGAAATGTAAGTTGAAAATTATAGTGATATCTTTGGTCGCGAAGCCTTCAAGAAAAAAGACGAGCTTGTGCAGGGAAGTGCTGACAGGTATTTTGGTACTCGGCTTCACCGAGTCCCCCCAAAAAATAAAGGCCCCGTAACAGCATAAAAGTATTTAAAAAAATATATATTTGCTGTGAAATCGCGATATCCATGAATTTGTGGCAAACATTTTTTTAAAAGCAAGCGATGGCTCCCGCACTTCCTTTTAAATAACACCCGGGTGGGCCAGGTCCTGGGGACATATAATAAATATAGGAGGGAGCGCATGTGCCCCCCTCCTAGGGCTTATCAAACCCCAGGGAACGCCACCTCCCCAGGGCACTTTTCATCATAAATGCAGGGTGTGCCTGCCTGCAACCCCGGGGACCGCCACCTCCCCGGGGGCTAATTCCAATTATGTGGGGGGCTTCCCAGACCACCCCTGCCCTGGGAACCGCCACCTCCCCAGGGCTAATTAAAATAATATGGGGTCTCATGGACCCAGCCTGTCTCGGGGACCACCACCTACATGGGGTTAATTTCAATAATATGGGGGGCCTCATGGACCCCCCTGCCCTGGGGCCACGACCTCCTCGGCGCACATTGTTTTTTTTAAGTAATGCGGGGGAGGCCATAGGGCCTTCCCCGCTGCCCCCAAGACCACCATCTCCCCGGGGTACATACTTTAATTTTAAAAAAGTGGGGGACATTTGAATAGGGGAAGGGGGGCTGTGTGGCTCCCCTCCAGGAGACCTTCATGGTCCTGGGGCTGCCACCCCCCAGGACCAGCTCCAGCATTGTCCCGGGGAGGCTTCTGACAACTTCTCAGCAATCGTGCTGTGTGGGACTTACTGGAGGTGAAAGGAGGGGTAGTTGGCCC